>NC_134719.1:20687500-21937500 GCF_049634645.1 Pelodiscus sinensis | reverse complement strand
GAAGTTATATCTAGTTACGTAGTTGTTAAGTACTGTAAATAGTGTAATTAGTTAGATAGGGGAGCACAGCCGGACTCTCCCCATGAGGGGAGGGCATGCCAGGGCCCCAGGGCTTCAAACCCTGTGCTTCCTGCTCTAAACCTATGCCCTGTGGAGATCCCCACTCCGACTGTCTGAAGTGCCTGGGAGAGGCCCATCGAGCCAAAAGCTGCTCTGTTTGTAAGAGCTTTAAGCCCCGGACCAAGAAGGAGAGGGACTCCCAGTTGAAACTCCTATTAATGGAGTCAGCACTGCAGCCCCAGGGTGAGGAGCGCCCCTACTCCGTCCGCAGCACGCCGTCAGCGGCATTCAGTCGGCCAAGCACCGGTCTGAGGCCGATAGGGCACCGTGGCATAGGTCGCAGTCCCCAGTGCCGATGGGCTCCAAGGGCTCAAGGGGACGCTCAGCAGAGAGGAGTGCCCAGAAGGTGTGCCCTAAGGACGGGCACCTGTCTTCTAAGACCTCGAAGAAGAGGTGCAGCCCAGACAAGGGCAAGAGCCCGGAGCAGCCCGCGGAGATAGGAGAGGTCCGTCGTCCCTCCACCCCAGAAACTTTCAAGGCGGCCCGGGACCTCATTGAGATGGACACAGAGGAAAGAGAGGGCCCGGTGCCGCAGGAGCAGACCGCGCCGACGCCAGGCTCAAGCGCCCCCCAGCAGGCTCTGGCAGCTGGGCCATGGGACTCTCTGGGCGAGATGCAGGTCTCGGCCCAGCACCAACAGCAATTCCCGGTGCCGGCAAGAACACCGGCACTGGAGCCAGGACGGACACTGGCCTCAAACCCGGCACCTACACAGCAGCAGCAGCACCGGGAGCGAGTGTGCTTGCGGCACCGACGGCCCCGGTACCTGGGCATCCGACGGCCTTTACGCCACTGGTGCAGGGGCCAGCACTGCAGCCGGGCTCGTGGGCTGTGCAGGGCCCCGCACCATATTAGGTGCCGGTTATGGCACCACAGCCAGTGCCCCGCACGGCACTGGTGCTGCTGCCTCTCCCTGCACCAATCCCAGCTCACGCCCTGGGAACACTGACACAGCAACAGACTGAGGTGCCGAGTGGGTGCTAAGGCGAGACATACTTCACGAGGTCTTCCAGAGGTGGAGGTCTCCCCGTCTGGACCTGTTTGCGACACTGAGTAATGCCAAGTGCAGGGAGTACTGTTCGTACATGGGTCACGGTCTGGGTTCTCGGGGCGATGGGCTGCAGATCAGGTGGCCCAGAGGCTTACTCTATGCCTTCCCCCCATTTCCCCGATCCACGAGACACTCATTAGAGTACAGAGGTTCAGGGTCCAGGCCATCCTGATAGCGCCAGTGTGGCCTCGCCAACACTGGTTCATCACCCTGTTGGATCTGACTGCGGAGTGACCACTCAGACTACCTCTCATGCCAGACTTAATCACACAGAGCTGCGAGGCCAGAGTAGCACTCTACCCGAGCCTGTCATCTCTGCACCTAGCGGTGTGGCTCCTCAGTGGCTCTCGTTTATGGAGTGAGCCTGCTCCAGAGCAGTCCAGGAGGTCCTGTTAGAGAGCAGGAAGCCATCCACTAGAGCTCTTTACGAGGCTAAATGGAAGAGGTTTACCTTGTGGCTAGGGGGCAGAACGCTCATTCCGGGTGAAGGGGCGGTCCTGACTGTCCTGGAATACCTCCTCCACCTGCGGGAACAAGGCCTGGCCACAGCCTCCTTGAGGGTACACCTGGCGGCTATAGTGGCTTTTCACACTGGGGAGGGTCAGAGGTCCATCTTTGCTAATCCCATGGTTAAAAGGTTTCTGAAGGGAATTGACAGGATGATGCAATATGAGAGACCACCGGTCTCGCCTTGGGACCTTAATCTGGTCCTGACTGCCCTTATGAAGCCGCCATTTGAGCCTCTGGCATCATGCTCTCTGAAGCATTTGTCTTACAAGGTAGCTTTCCTCGTGGCCATTACCTCGGCCAGGAGGGTGTCAGAGCTTAGGGTGCTGACTTCCGAACCACCCTACACGGTGTTCTTTAAAGACAAGGTGAGGTTGCGTCCACACCCGGGGTTTCTTCCCAAGGTTGTTTCGTGTTTCCATCTCTCCCAGGATATTTACCTACCAGTCTTTTACCCCAAACCTCACGCGTCACCCAGGGAACAGGCTTTGCACTGCCTGGATGTTAAGAGGGCGTTGGCTTTTTACATAGACAGGACGTGAGGGTTTCGTAAGTCAACTCAATTGTTTATTTCAGTGACAAAGAATTAAAGGGTTGCCAGTCTCGGCGCAGCGTATATCCTCGTAGATTACTTCCTGCATTCGGCTATGCTACGAGGGTGCGGGTAGGTCACTGCCACGCATAACGGCACATTCCATGAGAGCCCAGGCAACGTCGGCGGCGTTCCTAGCCCATGTGTCGATATTGGAAATCTGCAGGGCAGCGACCTGGTCATCGGTGCATACTTTTGCGGAGCATTATGCGATTACGCAACTGGCCTGGGAGGATGCTGCCGTCAGGAGGGCAGTTCTGAGGTCTGCAGAAGGATAATTGGGTAGTTAGTCACCTTCCAACCCCACCTCCAGAGCGGGGACACGGCTAGGGATTCACCTAACCAGAATGGACATGGGCAAGCACTCGAAGAAGAAGAAGAAGTGTTTACTTACCTCGTAACTGTAGTTCTTCGAGATGTGTTGCTCATGTCCATTCTGCATCCCACCCACCTCCCCATGTCGGAAGGAGCCGGCAAGAAGGAACTGAGGGGGTGGAGGGGCCAGCAGGGGTATATATGCACCGGTATACCGGCGCCACTCCAGGGGGCTCCCTGCTGGCCCTATGGATACTGCTAAGGGAAAAAAGCTCCGGAATCCATGCATGTGGTGCACGTACACCTAATCAGAATGGACATGAGCAACACATCTCGAAGAACTACAGTTATGAGGTAAGTAACCTCTTCTTTTTCTGCCATCACTATAAAGAAGTTTCTCTTAGTTTCCACATAGAGACCAATATATCTGGGTCCCCATGTTAATACCAATCAGAACCAATTTATTTTGTGGAAAGTGAAGTATAAACCCTTGCAATTTTTAAAAGACTAACTCCTCCTCCTCCTGTCAGGGTGGGGTATTTTGTTTCAGCAAGAACCTTTGCCAAGTTCTTTTTGACACATCATTCCTCCTCCTTTCTAGTCAGCTCCATATGAAACCATAGCAACCTTTTCTGCTGTACGGTTGGAAGCACAGAAGTCAAACTCTGAAGATGAGAGTAAGGGTGTCATTCCTTTTTCTTTCATCTGTTCTGTTAGAGCATTCCCCTTGCCTCGGCATCATCTGTTCCCTCATGTGGGTTGGCTTTTGAGAGAGGCAGATTGAAGCATTGCTCTCCTCACCAGTAGGTTCATTCTGCTGGAAAGAGGTGACCAATAACTTGTAGTCGGGAAAATAAAAAAGTTTCCTCAAGGTTGTGCACCCTGTGCAATCGCTTTAAAATGAGAGATTTCAAATCAGTGATCTTGCTCAGGGCTTGACTTTGTTGCATTTGACTCTTTGATTTGAAATTGAGCCAATCCATAGTATTCCTTTCAGGGTCATACTAAGACTTTTTTTAACTCAGGGATTTGGGCAAGGACATTTATGATACAATGCCTTTGTCAGAGATTTCCATTTTCCAGATTCAAGTGGAGGGGCTTAATGTTTGTTTTCATACACTCATTTTACATATGATTAATTCTGTCATATGGCTGCATAATTCCTCTTGGCACTTTCTTTCCATAAGGCTTTTTATGTCCTTACTTTGAGCCTCTGCATTACAATACTCTCCATTTTCATTCTAAAAGACAACATTCTGTTAGCTACATTCTTTGCTACTACATTATATAAAGCTGAATGTGTTTATTAAAGGTTCCACTTTTCAGACCTTAAGTATGTTGAACTTCTGTAATTAGATACCACCTTTTGCTAAGGGTTATTTCTCCCTGTCATAAAGTTTTTGAAGTCAGGTGTCATTGCTTAGTTCACAACTCTTTGTGCTTGGAGGCTAATGACCTGATGTCAAAAGCTCTCAGTGCATACAACTCCCATTGGGGTGAATCTTTAAATGAAGTGTTTGTTTCTTCATAGACAGAGCATAATCTAAGAAAAACATTTGGCATTAAAACTGAATAGCTGGCTTTGGAGTATAATTTTAAAAATATTTCTAACTTCACAAAAAATACTTTAAGGAATATTTACTGTATGCCTTTTCCAAAACCTGTGAATGTTTTCTCAAAAATCCACATAGTATTCTATTTGCCGTTACATGAAAGATGTCACTGAAATAAAATTATAGCTTATAGCAATGTTTGGCTTTTTTTCAAATCTTTTTATTATAATTTGTTTCAGATTGTAACAAAACCACATTTTTAAAAAATGTCTTCCAAACTAGAAATCCTGAAAAAAAGTCCTTTTGGAAGAAGACTGTATTTGCACCACCATCTGGCAACTGGTGTGTGAAAGTGCTATTTTTGTCAGTTTCATAGTTTCTATTAAGGTTCCTTTGGAACCCTGTATGTGACTCGTCAAAAGTCTGTCAAATTCAGCTTGCTTTCATAAGAAATTTCAGTTGAACAAAATGGCATTTTGCAATGAAATGGTTTTGCTGGAAAGCTTTATAACTAACTCTACTTGCAGATCATGATCAAGTTAAATCGTTTTCTTTTGGATAAATTAAACTGACTGAATTCATATCTGTTCAATTTAAAGCACATAGAGGCAACTTGAGCTATGTTAATTGCATAGCTTAAGTTGAAATGGTTTATTTTGGCTTTTGGCGCTGTCTATAGAGCAGGAAGTCAAAGGAAGAACATTCTTCTTTCGATTTCGCCTCTTATGAAATGAGGGTTACATGAGTCAGAGTAAGAAGCCTGTTATTTCAAAGTTATTTCAAAAAGTGGGCTTACTGTGTAGACATGCTTTTAGTTATTTTGGAATACCATCAGTTATTCCGAAATAATGCTGCTGTGTAGACATACCATAAGGGTGAGTCTACACTGCACCTGTAGCTCAAAATAAGCTATGCAATTTGAGCTACAATTTGAACAAATAGTTAAGCTTATTTTGAGTCGATTTCAAAATGCCTTATTTTGTCTCTGTCTACACAGTACTTTAGAAATAAATCGCTATTGCGAAATGTCCCGTACTCCTGGAATGAGGTTTTCAGCGTCATTGGAAGAGTGAGCCCATTATATTTCAAAATAACGACGACCTCAAAAGATGCAGAAAAGCTATTTCAGAATACCAGAGGTATCCCAAAATAGCACTGCAGTGTCGATGTAGCATAAGAGACATTGCAATCAGCCCTGACAAGAGTCAGTAAAATTGGACAGTGCTTGTAAAGTGCAATATCTGATCACTCTAACCACAGCAAAAGAGGAATCTATTTTTTCTTTTGCATTAATTATTTTGAGTACATTTTGATCATGTAACTTCTTAGATACCACCTCAGATTAGTATTTCATCAAAAAAAGGGGCAGCACTAAATATTATCTGGATCGTTCCTGAACGATGTTTGTCTAACTCTACTGACTGTGAATCCACAACTCCCTATGTAATTTGTTATCTACCATTAGATTTAGGATTTATCCACCATTAGATTTAGGAAGTTTTTACTAGTTTTATCCTAAATCTCCTTTGTTACGTTTTACTGATGCATTACTTCTATCCTCAGTGAAGAAGGTGGACAATTTATCATCTTCCTCATAACAGCTGTTTACATATTTGAAAACTATTGTTTTTTCCTCCCTCAGTCTTCTCCAGTGTTTTAAATCTTTCCTTGTAGGTCATGTTTTTTAGCTTTTTAATCATTTTTGTTGCTCTCCTATGTATTCTCCAATGCATCCATGTCTTCCCTGGAGTGTGGTGCCAATAATTGGAAACAATATTCCAGTTGAGGCCTTATTAGTGCTGAATAGAGTAGAAATACTTCACATATAGCTCACAATACCCCTGCTAATGTGTCTAAGCATGTTCTCTTTTTTGCATCACAGTTATATTGCTGACTCTATTTAGTTTGTAGTCCACTAAAATTCCTGATTGTTTTCATATTGGCAGTCATTCACATTGTATTTGTGCAACGGATTTTTCCTTTCTAATTATAGTACTTTGAGTGTATGCTTATTTAATTTCATCCTATTTATTTCAGATAGTTTCTCCAGTTTGTCAGGATCATTTTGAATTCTAATACTGTCCTCCAAAGTGTTTGCAACCCCACCCAGTTTAGTGTCATCTGCAAACATAATGCATAGACTTTTGTCAAGTCACTGACAATTCCAGAAGTGCACAATGTTATGAAGGAAGGAAAATGCATATGCTCTCTGTGCCATTAGCCAAATAATCTATGAAGCTATTGAATAGAACCAGACCCAGGACAGATTCTTCTAGGACTCTGCTCAATATGCTCCCCCCCCCCCCCCCCCCTTGATTGTGAACCTTCGATAACTTGTCTGTGAATGTGGTTTTTAAGCCAGTTGTTCACCTCCTTTATAATAGTTTCATATAGGCTATATTTCCCCAGTTTGAAAGTGAGATGGTATCAAAAGCCTTACTAAAATCAAGAAACGTCACATTTAAAGCTTCCTTATATCTGCAAAGTATGTTACCCCGTCAAAGAAGGATATTAGTTTGATTTGACATGATTTATTCTTGATAATCCATGTTGATTGTTACATATCACTTTTTTATCTCTAGGTAGTTACAAAATTTATATCCATATCTTCATCCATATCCGCAAGTATGTGTGGCGGATATCCACATACAGTGTGGATATGCCTGTGGTTGCAAAGTGGATATCCATGGATTTGTAGGCCCTTATTTTCTTCATTATCTTTCTCGGTAACATAATTAAGTTCATTGATCTAAAATTGTCCTTATTCCCACCTCCCCATTTTTGTTGTTTGGTTGGTTTTTTTGTTTGGTTTGGTTTTTTCGCTAAGAGGTACTATATTTGTTCTTTTCCATTCCTCATGTATCTCTTCCTTCCCCCATGAGTTCCCAGAGATAATAATTAATGGCTCAGATTTTTCTTCAGCCAATTCCTTAAGTGTTTTATGATATTTTAATGAGGACCTATCCACTTAAAGACATCTACATTGTCTGTATGTAATTCTTAACTTCTTGTTTCCCAATTTTAGCCTCCGTTCCAACCCCATTTACATTGGTGTTCATTCTGTTAGTCATTCACAGCTAACCTTTTTGGTTATCGTACTTCCTATCTTTCCTGGATCTTGCATTCCAGTTCTTTGTGTTTCCTAACGTTTTCCCTCTTGAAGTCCATTGTCTTTATTCTGCTGTCTTTTCTTCTTCCATTCTTTACAATAATGAACGCTGTCATTTCATAATTACTTTGGCCCTAATTACCTTCCAACTTCAGATTCTTAAATAGTTCTTCCCTATTTTTCAGGATCAAACCTAGAACAGCTTTTCCCCCACCTAGTCACTTTCTCCACCTTCTGTAATAAAAAGTTGTCCCCATTGCATTCCAAGAAATTCTTGGCTAATCTGTGCTTTTCTGTATTATTTTCCCATGAGATGTGTGGATAGCTGAAGTCCCCTATCACCACTGATCCCTTTGCGTTGGATGACTTAATTAGTTATTTAAAGAAAGCCTCACTATCTCTTCTTGGTTAGGTAATAACTCTCCTGCGTGCTTCCTGGTAGACACCTACAACACTGAATTGTCTCACCAGTCTGGCTTTCTGTAATGGGGAAATGCAGGCCACAATCTCTGCAATTCCACACCAGGATCAGCAAGAATCTCTATGCAGAAATAAAGATACTGAAAAGTCCCTTTTTCACTGTGACGGGGCAGGTGCATTGTCCGCGCCGCCCCGCACTGAAACGGGGAACCCGGGAGCAGCATCCACGGCCAGGACAGCCGTCAGCCAGCGGGTTCACCCGGCGCCTGCCGATGACGTCACGGGAGGCGACGGGGAGGATGTCGGGAGGGGCGGGGCCCAGAGTCACGGGACCACACCAGCCCCGGCGTCAGGGGAGCGGGACATTCAAAAGGGGACCAGCCGCGGGCAGCAGGGGGGAAGCCCCGGGGACGGGAGGAAAGACCCTGGCCCACCGGGAGGCCTACGGGAGGTACGTGAGTCGCGGCTGCGGACGCCCCACCGGGGGAAGGGACTCCGGCTGAGTCTGTCTCCTTGCTGGGGAACGTGATGGAGATCTGGCCGGGAAGAAGTGACCCAGGGCGGGGCCGTGTAACCCCGCGAGTGGAGGGTTTGGGGGAACTTAGCCCCCTCCACTGATTAGGGACTAGCGTCCCCGTCTTAGGGCCCTGGGTTGGGGCTCGGAGTGAGGGAGGGCCCGAGCCCCCTTCCCGGCGCCCGCGAGCCAACACAGGCTCGGGCATCCTACACTGTCGGCCGGAAACCGCGGTTAGTCGGAAGGCCAGGAGGCCAGTCATCTGTTCAGGACGCGGGCCACCCGGACTCAGGGTGGCCACAAGGGCGACGGGTTACATTCACCTTGTCTCAACATTTTCCTTCCTTCATAACATGGTGCACTCCTGGAATTGTCAGTGACTTGACAAAAGTCTCTCTGTGTATCCCTGACCTCACTAATTCTTCTCATTATTAGTATATGAAGTAGATTGGTTTAAACCATCAGCAATCATGCTGCAGTGGGAGGCTCATGTTTTCCAGAGCAAGGAATTTATTTAGTGGATAAGTTCAGATGTCTGCTTGTTCTGAAAGCAATAATTTCTGATCAGATATCTTTCTAATAGTGATGTGAAATAGTATTGTATCTGGTATGGATATGTGTTTTGTTAGATCCACAATTAATACGATATCAAATTTATTAAGTATCCCATATTTGTAACAATTGTTTTATGAGGTAATACTGAGACTGTTTAGCACAGTTACCATTCACATTATAGCTACATGAAGTTTCAGCATCTGGTAAGTGTTGTCAATTGTCATCTAAAGACCCCCTGATAAGCTGAACGTGTGCACAAAACAAGAATCCTGACTATGTATGAAAGGTTGAAAATTATGTGAGAGATAGAAGATGCACAAACATGACTCTGCCTTTATAAAGAAAAAAAAGATTATAAGTAGACTTTAATATAGTAGACTCTGTGGACCAGACCCTGTCTCCCTCCACGGTTATTCCAATATTAGGCTGAAAGCATCATAGTAAAAACTTATTCTGGTTTGCATTGAAAGCACATAAAATCATAGCCCATATGTCCACACAGATTACTCAAGCCAGGAACATGATTAAAGCAGGAGAGACCGGGCTGATTAGGGTCTTGGAGAGATCAGGGAAGTTTAAGCTGTAACACATAGATCATGGCTCTAAACCTCATCCCAAATTGTCCCTTTATGTCTTTAAAATCCAAGAAAATGCTGAGGCACTGTACAATTTGAACTTAACTGATTTTTAGCCAGGGTCAGGACATAGTAATTACAATTTGTTTTTGGCATTTTATACAGATACATATCCAAAACATGAAACTGAGGTTTTGCCTTTGGTTTTGTTTTGAAATACAAGAGAATCAGAACTTGTAAATATATGCCTCTGATAGAGTGGGACCAGTGTAGGGATGGCTCCCCACTCTGTACGCTTTGTAATATCCCTGAAAGAGAGCTGAACGTAAAGGCAAAGAAGCTCAGGATCTCAATGAGATGAGACCTCTTTTCCCCACTCTGTTCCTACAGGGGAATGCTGAAGCTTGGGAAAAGCCTTATGATCAAGGGACATGAGGCTGAATAAAAGACTATGAATAAATTACACCGGTGAACCTACAAAAGAACATGTGAGGACTGTTTTCAAAAAGAAATTTGGAGAGCCCATGTCTGGAATTCACTTGTTTCTAGGTGTCCCACAAGGTGAAAAGGCTTCACCCTTGTAATGGACCATGTAGATTTCATTTAAATATTTCTCCTGTTCTCTTCCTAAATTAAAAAGCAAAAGAAACATAAGTCTGAGCCCTCTTTTTTTCTGTACCAAGCACCATATCTGCATATCTAGGCTCAGTAGAGATTCTCACCCAGGATTGGGTACAAAAAGAATTATTTGCCATATCCTCTCTTTCTCACCCAACCTGTAGAGCAACAGCCAGGCAGCTGCACTACAACTAATTTTGTTTTAGTTCCTACATGTGGTTTGCCTGTTGCCACTTGGCAAAATGACCATCTGCTCATCTTTGTGTGCATATTAGGAATCATGCTCTCTTACTCTTTGAAAAGAACCTCATTAGCTTTGCTGCATCCAGAGTTCTTCATGTTCATTGAAAGATTTGCACTTTAGCACTTTATTTCTGCACTTGGTTCATAGCTGATCCTCTGGGTTAAATTCTGAAATTGGCATGTGGGGATTAATCTTTACATCTTTCATTAAATTTAAAATTCCGCAGCCCCCACTTCATGCTCTGCTTTGAACTTTTCAGGCTGGATATTTTTGTGAGTTCCATGGTACACATGAAATTTTATTTAACTGCAGAGCTGAGATCCAAGGGCTCCTTGTCTGTCCTCCTGAAGGAGGAAGATATAAATCTTTGAGACAGAAAACTGGAGTAGAGGAATGTGTATCTCAGAAATGTCACTTAAGAACATATAGTCAGAATACCCATCTTAAGGTAGCACGTCTTAAAAAGATCTTCTGTGTTACTCTTTCTCATTGCTGCTTATAAACAAATATTGAAGCCATATGATAGACTGCAGTGTTAAAAGCCTAAAGTAGTTGTTCAATTCCAACATTGGCGTTAATTTGATCAGTATTTTAATTGGGCATTCAAATTATCATCTTTCTGACCACAAAATGATTGCACCAGAAATTAGAGATGTACACTAAATAAGCATTTTGTATAATATTTTCAGCCTCAAAACTCTAGCTTTGCTATTATGATTTTTATCAATACTGAGATTTTTTTTCCCCCTCAGATAAATTGGTTTTATTTCTTAGAAATTCTGAATTTCTGTACATATTGCAATTAATTCTGGGCCGGATCCTACACCTCTGTAAATTGGTGTAGTTTCATTGACATCAATGAACCTACCCCAATTTAGAACAGCTTAGCGTCTGAGCCCTTTGATCTTGCATTTACATTGTTCACTTTACTTATATGAATTATAACTGCTTTATAAGCTATTTCTCATATATATATATATATATATATATGAAACATTTTCAATGCTGTACTTGGTAATGTCATTTCCCTTTTTGCCTTTGAAATTAACTTTACTATGTACCCCTTGCAAACATAACACAGTCCCCCATCACTGATCTTATTTAGGTCTCAGCACTGTGCCCATTGAAGTAAATATGAAAACTCCTAAGGATTTTCATAGTTTAGTATTATGGTTTCAACATATTGGTGCCCCTGCCCAGCCACTGATACTGAACAAGGAAGAATTACCTGGTGATGGATTATCCATATAATATGTGATCGTTCATATCTAGTCTTGGAAGAATTAGATCTTTGTTGCTAAACATAGGGTATGTCTACACTACCCCCCTAGTTCGAACTAGGGGGGTCAATTGTTTTATTAATATATTTTAAATAGATGGGCACCTTGTAGTGGAAGAATAGTAAAACATCAAATAAATATATAAAATTAATCAATTAAACTGTAATTTGTTTAAAATACGTTGCATGTATGTAATGATGTATAATGACCTCTCCTGAGCCAACAAAGTTCCTCATCTGGGACTAGTCAGGTTCCAAGGATGCCAAGGGAGATCCAACATGTATTGGAAAAAATAATTTAAAAAAATGCAGAATTTTAAGCCAAATTCTTAGAATGCATTCATGATAGCAGCCTTTCTGTGTTTGTGCTACTCCGGAATGGCAATTTCCAAACAGAGAAATTCATTTAGATTTGCAACAGGTGGCCTGCTCTGGACATGCTGTACATGCTGTGTGTTTTTAATTATGGTTTATTTATAATTTTCCCCCTTATTGATTTACATCCTAGGATTTCACAGTTTCCATAATTTCAACTGAGGTTTGACTGAGGGGAAAATATTTCAAATGTTTTGCTAAACTTTATCCTGTGGAATTAGGTATAAAAATTATTAATGTAAAATTTAGCTGTGACCGCCATAATCAAGCTATTTTCAATTTTTAACATATTTGTGGATATCTCACTACATCTTGAATGTGCTGTGTAGCTTTCATGGTTGTTTGTGCCAACTATTTTGCTCTTTCAACCAGTGAAATTATGTAGGAGGAGTATAAATCATGGTCCATTTTGCTTACACGTTTACTTATTATGTTAGGGACATCAGATGCCACTCATTTTTCTACATACAGTGATAAGGAGCACAGATGCATTTATAGTTCTTAATATTTCCTGCTCTGATCAGTTAAAGCAACCATAACATTTGCTTAATCTGGTTTTATGTGTGTACAAAAGTAAGTCTTGATTTTTGTAATGTCATACAAATTGTCCAAATTTCAAAGATTTATCAAACATCACATGATAAAAAAAAGCTTATAAATCTAAGAAATGAAAACTTCTTTATTACCCTACGTTGAATTTTGTGAGCTGATTTCAAATGGTCAGTAGCTGTTCTGGTTGTGTGCATTTATCTGTGAACACAACAGAATACAGATTGGTGGATAATATAGTATGTAGCATAGTATCTCTAGATTTAAAGCATCCTGTGCTTTGCTGCACATTGAGCAAAAAAAAAGGACTCCTTTGCTGTCCTTGCTTGTCTGGCATATAACCACACCAAAAGATAATGGTTAGGAAAAGTGACATTCTCTTTCCTGTGTGTGTGTCTATATAGGAATCGTGTGGTTTTTTTGTTTGTTTGTTTGGGGTGTGTGTGTTTTGTTTTATTTTTGTTTTGTTTTGAGAGAGAGAGAGAGAGAGGTATTTGTATTCTGGCAGTAGAGAGTACAAAACAGATTGTACATTTGAATCCACTTCCTTCCTACTTTCTCATACTTATATATTTGGGACCCATACCTCACTGCTCCATAAATAATGTTCTGCTTGAGATACCTCCCACCCCCTTGAAAGAATAGTGGTTTGACGTCTTTTAAACAAAAGAGTGATGTTGTGTGGCTCATGCTCAAAGTAAAACAAAGAAATAGTTTATGGCAGGCATATGTTTTGGATTTGTCCAGCTAAACTGAAAGAAGGAAAGGAGACACTCGACATGGATTTTATCATGCCACACTTTATTATTAGTTGTCTGGGACTACCTGGCCAGATAACAATATGCAGTGCAGGTAACCCCATGTTTATTCTGTAATTACTAGGGGGCTTCCACTGATTCTCTGTCTTTTTTCCATCCAAGTCTCTCCAACATATTTATTGCCAGAACTTTACTATATCTGAGAGACTTTTATCTGTCCATTTTTTCTATCCATGCCCCATCAGCAAATCCATTGCTGGGAGTATAACATCTCCCTTCCCCCCCCTTTGTAGTAGGAGTAAGATGGGGGTGTGGAAATAGAAGTAGACTTTTCATTATAGACTTGAGCATGACAACATGCACCTGTCACAGAAAACTCTAGTTGCCTCTACAGTTCTGGAGACATTTCAGTTAATGATCATAAGGAAAGCGGAACACAAGCCCCAAACTGTAACCTAATGCACTTTTAGTTAATTATCAAAAGGGCTGTTTTCTAGAATCTGGGAATGGGTGAGTTCTATTCATTCTGTCTGAAGCACCTGGCCTTGGCCACTGTTGGAAGACAGGATATTGGGGTAGAATGGCCATTGGTCTGACCCAATATGGCCGTTCTTATGGTGTTATGTTCTGTGGTAGATAGAGGTCTTGATCCTGCATGCCATTGATCATCAGGTGAGGGGCACCCCCAATACTTGTGGTCTTCAATAAGAACTTATGGTACTTATAGATACTGGTAAGACTGGGCTCTGCCTTTGTTACAATTGAATAATCAGCCATACACTTAATGTAATGCTACAGTACAAAAAATATATGGTTCATTTAATAACTAACAGGAAGATTCCTTCAAATTGCTTATGCTGTGATGTAGGAAACTAGACGCTTATTCACACATGCCTAGGTTTTCAGGCTGAAGTTTTATACGCTAGGGCATGAAGGCACCTCAGTAATACCCATGATTCTTGCATCCATAGCATAAGTTTGGGTTGAGCTAGAGAAGTGAGTAGTTTCAACTGGTTTTGAGTGAAATTAAGGGTGAAATTGTGGCAGTTAGCCACTGATCATACTAGGGTTGGTGAACAGCCAAACTCACTCATGGGGAGGGATTGTGACTCATGGAAAGAAAGAAGACTACTGCATGCTGGAGGAATCACAGACTGCACCGCCCTTTAAATACAATAAGCTACAGGCCCCAGTGGAACAGGTCTCTGTCATTCCTCTCCCATCCTCTGGAGCACTTCCAAGAGCATGCTAAGGAAGCAGTTGTTGTACTCCCCAAGTGCAGACCCTCATGTGAACTATTATGATAGGCGAAGGCTTCCTCCCTGCATCAGCTCCTTCTACACAAAGACTCTATCACTTTCCAGTAAATCATTCAGCTTCCTTTCAGATTTCAATTAACTTGGCATTTAACAAGTCTGTTTTCTACCCAAAGCCTGTTAGCTTTACTATGCTAAAGGTTCGACTCTTTCAAGCAGTGCAAATATTAATCTTATGTTATTACTGTACTAAATGTTCAATTGATTTGAATATTAAAATAGACTAGGGGCAATTCAGTAAAACGTGATTACAGAAATAGTATGTCCCATTCCGTCACACAATAACTCCTATGCATAACTTAAGCGATTGCAGATTATGAGCCTGTTCCTGCTAGAAACTAAGCATGTCCTGCTGTACCCCTTCAACAGTCATCTTCTTCAGACCAAAGCCCTGGGACAATTGCCAGGGAATGCACAAATGCATAAAAAGAAGTCCTTTTTGTTCTCAGGGTTAAGCCAGAAAATATTTTTCCACTATGACCTCAGCATGCTTTTTGATAAATTTTCATTCCGTACCAACATTTCTCCTGTATAACACATATCTCCTTTTCTCATCTCAGTAGCTTTAATGCTGTATGGCCATGTTTGCACACACATTTCTCTCTTTTCTTTCTATACATTACGGGTCAGATTCTTAGCTGCACCCAACAATTGCCTTTTCATATGTGTTCATTTTTTAAATTGTATCCTTTGGTATATATGGTTGTGACAATTTTCTTCCACTATTTGATCTGAGGAAGTGGGTCTGGCCCACGAAAGCTCATCACCTAATAAACCATCTTGTGAGTCTTTAAAGTGCTACAAAGTCCTGTTTTTGTTTCAGCTATACCAGACTAACACGGCTACATTTCTATCACTATCCAACAAGTGCCAGGCACTCCAGAGAAAAGGATAGGCTGTGAAGAAACTATTTGTGGCTCCTCAATCATGCAGTTGATTCTGCATGGGCTTATGTCTCTCTATGTGCTTTAAACAAACTTCAAAGTAGAGCTTGACAACCTCATCAATCAGTGTCCCTAGGATTCATTTCAGCAAGGGATTGCCAGAACACAGGAATATTCCAGCCATATTTCTTTTGTATGGAAGGGATGATGTAGAGCAGCTGGATCGATGCCTGGCAGAATTCTTATCTGGAAAGGTCTTCTGCATGTACAGGTCTTCCATGGGACTTCACAAAAAGTTATAGCCCAGTAGATAATTTGAGAAATTATATTTTAAACACTCCAACAATTAGAGGATGACACCCTTACAAAACAATAAATACCTGAACAAGTTTGCCATTTCCACAACTGGAGAGCAATAATACCATATATAAAAGCCTGTCTACATGCTGAACTTGGGTTACTAATGGGAAAGAAGACAGTCTCACTAAGGCCCATAGCATAATTTTGCAACCAGACTCTGGGAGAGTCATTATCTGCACAATATGCCATATATATATAAAAAGGAAAATAAGAACAACCCAGGAAACTACAGACCAGTCAGTTTAACTTTTGTGCCAGGAAAGATAATGGAGCAAGTAATTAAGGAATTCATCTGCAAACATCTGGAAGAAAATAAGGTGATAGGTAGCAGCAAGCTTGGATTTGTAAAGAACAAATCATGTCAAGCCAATCTGATAGCTTTCTTTGATAGGATAACGAGTCTTGTGAATAAGAGAGAAATGTTGGACGTGGTATACCTAAACTTTAGTAAGTCATTTGATATGGTCTCGCATGATATTCTTATCAATAAACTAGGCAAATACAACTTAGGTGGGGCTACTATAAGGTGGATGCATAACTGGCTGGATAATCATTCGCAGAGAGTAGTTATTAATGGTTCACAATCTTGCTGGAAAGGCATAACAAGTGGGGTTCCACAGGGGTCTGTTTTGGAACTGGTTCTGTTCAATATACATCAACGATTTAGATATTAGCATAGAGCAGTGGTCCCCAACCTTTCACGGCTGCCGGGCCCCCGGGGGCGGAGCCGCTCACGCGCTGTGCTTCTGAGGGTGGGACCATGCATGAGCCGTGAGCCCGGGGTCGGGGCCACGCATGCGCCACGCACCCAGGGCCGGCATCACACATATGCCACACGCCCAGGCCAGGGGCTGCCCACATGCCACACACCAGGGCCGGCATCACGCATGTGCTGCTCGCCCGGGGCAGGGCCTGGCACCGCACCACACACCCGGGGCCAGCAACACATGTGCCACGTGCCAGGAGTGGGGCCAGCCCCAAATGTTTCAGCGGATGCACATAAATGCCCCGGCGGGAGCCATAGCGCCTGCGGGCACCACGTTGGGGACCACTGGCATAAAGAATACGTTTATTAAGTTTGCAGATGATATGAAGCTGAGAGGGGTCACAACTGCTCTGGAGAATAGGGTCATAATTCAAAATGATCTGGACAAACTGGAGGAATGGTCTGAGGTAAATAGGATAAAGTTTAATAAGGATAAATGCAAAGTACTCCACTTAAGAAGGAACAATCAGTTTCATACATACAGAATGGGAAGTGACTGTCTAGGAAGGAGTACTGTTGAAAGGGATCTAAGTGTTATAGTAGACCAAAAGCTAAACATGAGTCAACAGTGTGACACATGCAAAAAAAGCAAAATTGATTCTGGGATGCATTAACAGGTGTGTTGTGAGTGAGACACGAGAGGTCATTCTTCCGCTCTACTCTGCGCTGAGTAGGCCTCAGTTGGAGTATTGTGTCCACCTTCTGAGCACCACATTTCTAGAAAGATGTGGAGAAATTGGAGACGATCCAGAGAAGAGCAAGAAGAATGATTAAAGGTCTAGAGAATATGATCTATGAAGGAAGACTGAAAGAACTGGGATTGTTTAGTTTGAAAGGAGAAGACTGAGAGGGGACATGATAATGGTTTTCAGGTATTTAAAAGAGTGTCACAAGCAGGAAGGAGAAAAATTTTTCTCCTTGGCCTCTGAGGATAGGACAAGAAGCAATGGGCTTAAACTGCAGCTGCGGAAGTTTAGGTTGGACATTAGGAAAAAGTTCCTAACTGTTAGGGTGGTGAAACACTGGAATAAGTTGCCAAGGAAGGTTGTGGAATCTCCATCTCTGGAGATATTTAAGAGCAGATTAGATAGACATCTATCAGGGACGGTCTAGACAGTCCTGGGTCCTGCCTTGAGGGCAGGGGCCTGGAATCAATGACCTCTCGAGGTCCCTTCAAGTACTAGTGTTCTATGATTCCATGTTATCCAGCCAGCGGAAAGAATATTGCAATTTCACTCTTGAGCACAAGTCTTTAACATGAGGGGTTATGGTGCTGTTCAGTTTGCTATTTAACTGCCTAATTTTGTATAATTTTACAAACATTGCAGAACAAAGTTCTGTGACTACAGTGCAAGGCAACCTGACACACATTAGGAATATCATGTTTTCTCTTTTTAAGTCATACCGACAATAAAAATTCTATAAAAGATTATATTTTTTTCTGATTTTATATAAGAATCATAATGTGAAAATCACAATCAAAATGCTGTGTGAGATCTGGAAAGTTTATAATTTCAAAATCTTCCACAATAGAAGGCGACACAGTGGATGATGCCCGGCCCCCCCACCTCCCCCCCTGCAACGTGAGGGCTACCGTGCCCTGCACCGTCAGAGCCGTTGTGTTTGTACAGAGGCCATGGTCAGGCTGTCTGGCTCTCCCCGAGACTGGGAGCTGTCCCAAGACCACATCCGTGTCCCTGTGCCGTGAATAGTGTGGCTGGGGCGGGGGGCGGGAGATGTCCCCTGCCTCTGTGTAGAGGGGACGTGTAAAGGGAAAGTATCCTGCTAGGTCCTGCCCCGGGGTCGGGAGCATGTCAGGTCTCTTCACACATGCATGTGCCTATTGGGTGGCATGGCACGTTCTCGCACATGCACAGGTGTCTGCATGATCCATGGGAGGCATGGCCCACGCACGTGGTCTCTGGTCTCCCTCCCCGCCTCCCACCCCCAGGCAGGGGACAGTGCTGGCACTTACCCAGTATGGCCTCCCTGGATGTCCCTGCCGACTCCAGTGGTGGAACTCCTTGCGGTGGCCCCTCCTGTGTGCCCAGGTCAGGGCCCTCCAGTCCCGGCTTGCTGCCTCCCAGGCTGGCGCGGACCACCCCACCCCCCAAGAGTCGGTCGAGGGCGGGGAAGTAGGGGCAGATGACAGCCCCGACTGTGGCGCCACCCCTGGTGGCCTTGGCGTATGCCTGCAGCAGCTGTTTAATTTTCAGGCACACCTGCTCTTCTATGAGCCTGTGTCTCTTTCGGGCCATGGCGGCCGCATTCCTCCACCTCGTGCGGAGATCATGGAGGTTGGGAGCCTGCCCCCAAACCTCAATGAGGTCCATGACCTCCACACTAGACCAGGAGGGTGTGCGCCGTCTACGGCCCCTGGCTGGCCCCTGGGTGCTGGGGGACTGGGCAGGGGACGGCTCACTCGCACTGGCTGCCTGGCTCATCCTGCAGCCACTGGGTCAGGGCAAAGACTTCTGGCAGGGCTGGCTGTGGAAAGTGCCATCTGGCCAGAGTCTATCCCTTTAAGGGCCCCGGAGCTGGGGGAGAAAAGAGGAGTTTTCCCAGAGTGGCCACCAGGGGGAACCTGGGAAGGACTAGCCTCCAGTTAGTTCAAATTAAGTGGCTACACAGCCCTTAATTCGAACTAGGCGTTACTCTTCGTAGAATGAGGTTTACCTAGTTCGAATTAAGCGCTCTGCTAGTTCGAATTAAGTTTGAACTAGCGGTTTGTATAGACACTATGAATGAACTTTGGAGAGTAGACATACCCTATGAGACTGCCCCAGCTTGTATTATGTACAACAGCCCTTAGACTGAACTAAATGGTGTCACGGTCTATAATAGCCTCTAGTTGCCCCATAATAGAGGAAACAGATAGCTGGGTTAGAGCTATCTTCTTCCCATAGCCTCATCAAACTGTAAGCCTACAACAATCTGAGGTATTATTGTCGTTTGTAATGACATACCCATATTAACTTTTCTGATGGTAGAGCATAAAAACAATGTAGATGCAGGATTCAGCATGAATTAGTAATGCAAGTAAGTCCCCATGACCCCAACCTGCTTGTCTAACCTGTGCTGTAACCCACGCTGCTGTGTTTACACTGATATTTTTAGCCAGCCTAGCACAGGTATGTCTTCCAGAGGAGCAGTCACATTTCTGATTGTGTGTAGGCTCAGTTGCAGATTCTGTTCAGTACATAGCATAGTTGTGTGTGTTTAAGAAGTTACTTGTCTCTCTGTTAGTTTTATAGTCTACTAGCCGGACTTATCCAGCGTTGCCCGCGAAATTGGAGGAACAAAATTTAGAAAAACAAAAGTTAGTCCTGACAGCCTCCAGCCACACCGCAGCTGCCAATGCCTGACATCTGGCCATTATGGCAGACCCCCATACTTTTCTACTGCTGCATAAAGCAGAATCTCTGACTCAAAAAAAGAGGCATTGCAATTTTGAGAATCAAAGCTATTTGACTTGGCAAACTTAGATACAAAAGTCACAATAGAAACTATAAAAGTGGCGAGGAGTCCTGTCGCAAATGGAAACTATGTCTCTCTTTTCTTCCCATGTCATGAGTCTTGGAGCCATTAAAAGCACAATGGAAGGGAGAGCCCCCAAATCACCATGGCTTGTTTCCCCACCATTGCTGGAAGCATATGGAGGCCCCTTTTCAGTAGTGCAATGTGTTGCTTCCTATCAGATGGTATTTTTGCTAATTATCCTTGTACAAGCTAATTTTTTTTGGTAGGGAAGTATGGGATAGGCATGCTGGGTCTGCAAATTCTCATCCAAGAGCTGAGTGTAGAGATGCCTCAATCAATGGGGCTGGCCCTACTGAATCTGAGGGATTTCAATGTGACACCTCAAACTCTTCTCCCATCTTTTTTGATGAAACTATGAGTCAACTACCTGAGCCTGCTGGTACCTCTATAGTCCCTCCTCCAGCACCACCCCCTTGACCAGCTGCCTCTCCCATGGACTGCATCTCTCACGCCTCCAAGAACATCCAGTATCAAATCCAGGACCAATGCCCAGATTTGAGGGATCCCCCCCGGCCTTGGATTAATTTCTCACCCACCCAGCATCATCCAGTGCTGCCTCTGGGCCAGTGCCCCTCAAAGGAGATCCCCCCCCGCCATGGGCTTCATTTCTGACTCACTCCCAGTACGATTGTCCAGCCCCACTTCCTTCATCCTCCCACTCGCCCTCCTCCCCATGTGCCTCCCAATGGTCCAGCCGCTCCCACTTGCTCCCAATGGTCTAGCCCCCCCCCCGGACCAGCCCACCCCCCAATGATCCAGCCCCCCCAATCCTGCCCTACCCCCACTCATCACCAATGGTCCAGCCCCATTCATTCCTTCCCCCACTCTCACCTCTGGGTCCCCGATGTGCCTCCTTCCAGACATTTTTTCAAAGTGGCAGCTGAGCAGTAATACCAGCCCTTCCCCCTCCACCTGGAGCAAGCCCCGGCAGCAACCCGCCCACCGGTTGGTCAGTCGCCAGGCCCCGAGCCAATCTCAGTATTGAAGAGGGATCTCCATATGCTTTCAGCAATGACAGGGAAGCCATTCCTCCCCACGCTGCCAAGCTCCGTGCAGCCTCAGGGAGAGGTGTTGGTCTCTCATCTCTTTCCTCCCACAGTACCTTAAAACCTTCTCCTGGAGGAAAGGTTATTCCAGGGAAAGTTTGATTGCGGTAGGTCTTATAGTGTCCAAGATTTTAGAGCTCAAACAGACAAACATTCTCCTTTATGGTATGTCTACACTGCAAAGTTAATTCAAAATAACAGATGTTATTTCGAATTAACTTTAATAGCGTCTATACATGCAATTCAATTAATTTGAAATAGCAGAGCGCTTCATTCGAATTTGGTAAACCTCATTCTATTTACCAATAGCCAATAGCCTTTTCGAATTAAGTGCTGTGTAGACACTTAATTCGAAATATGGGGCCTCTAGCCCTTCCCAGGGAGCCCTGGTGGCCACTCTGGGCACAACCAGGAAAACTTACTCTCCTCCCCTCCAGCCCGGGAGCCATGAAAGGGGTAGACTCTGGCCACAGTGTCTGTGCCAGCTCCAAATCTGCCAGCCCAGAGCCAGCAATGGCCACCAGGGCCCCTGACCCAGTGGCCCCAAAGCATGAGCCAGCAAGCCACTGGCAGCAAGCCCTCCACCACTCCCCAGGAGCAGTCTGCCAGTTCCCAGGAGCCTGACAGTCTGACAGTTCCCAGGAGCCTCAGTCAGCAGCCCCACCCACTAAGTCCTAACCTGATGCCCTGCTGGCACTGGTTCTGGCCATCCTTAACTTCGGTTCAGGGTCCACTCAGTGTGGACGTGCTATTTCGAAATAGCAAAACACTATTTTGAAATAGGTTTTGTGGGTAGATACGTTAATTTGAATTAGCTTAATTCGAATTAAGTATTTCTAATTCAGTTAACTTGAAATAGTGCTGTAGTGTAGACATACCCTTATATGTTAGATAATGTAGTAGCCCAATGTCTGTGACTCTGTAATACTGTAGCGTTATGTCTTGCCTCTGGGGGGTGCTGTTGCCTCACACCGTGGCACTCAGCTGACTTCTGCACTGCTCAGCCGGGCCACCATGGGGGAGCAAGCAGAGCAAGTGGTTGCTTGGGCTTTCCCACGGCGGCCTGGCTGAGTGGCGCAGAACTCAGCTGAGCTCCATGGCGGGAGGTGAAGGGGGGAGGGGTGATGATGTACATGGCCAGGCCCCGCCCCCTAGCCGTGAACAGATCCTGGCCAGGGGGAGGGCAGGGGAATGAGGGAGGGGAGAGGACAACTGGGAGGCTGCAGGATCAGTGGTGGGGTGAAGGGAACTGGTGCAGGGGGGCAGCTAGAGCTTATAGGCAGCTGCTCATCTGGGCTCCCCATGCAGGAGGGGGAGGAGAAAAGACAGAGTGAGGGGCACAAGGGGGAGAAGAGAAAGAGAGATGGAGAGAGAGGCAGGAGATGGAGGAGAGCTGAGAGAGAGTGTGGGGAGGCGGTAAGAGGAGGGAAGAGAGAGAGCGATGGAGCGAGAGGCCAAAGGTTCAGGAGAGAAGACCGAGATAGAAAGGAAATAGGACGTGAAGGAGAGACCTGAAAATCCCGTTTTATGATGGGCTAATTGGCTAGTTAGATATGAACATGTATCTTTAAGAACATATTTTTAGGAATGATATTAGGCTGATATTACTGCACATACTTGTACAGGAGTATGCCTGTTCAAAGGTAAGATGTACCACCACCTTAGCTCCTACTGTTTCAGTTTTGTGTATGAAATGATAGCTGCATATTCTCTGTATTAAAATATCTCAGAGGGGTAACCATTTTGGTTTGTAAGTCTAAAAACAATGAGTAATTTTGAGGCACTTCAGAGACTAACCAAAATATATAGAACCCACTTCCTCAGATGAATTGTAGTGGTAAATTGGTTTTTACCCACAAAAACTCATGCTTCTATATATTTTGGTTAGTCTCTAAGGTGCCACAGGACTACTCCTTATTTTTTGTATTGTCCCTAATGCAACCAGTTATACTGAAAGCCATCCTACTACATTGATGAGTCAGGATTCATGAAACCATCACTATAGGAAAGCACTTAAGCACATCCTTAAATTTAAGCATGAGCTCAAGTCCCATTGAAGTTCAATTGTACACTTGGGACAAACACCTATCCTATTGAAGCTGGAAAAGCATCTAGCACATATGTGATGATGGGATTGCAAATAGTTTCCTTAACTTTCTTGTCCTCTGAAGAACAATAGACAAGTTTAAATGTTACTTTTTACTACAGAAGGCACCCAAGACCATTTTGTTTATGTCGTAAATATATATTTTAAGAGCAGTTTGAGTGGCTGTTCATACTGGCTGATGATTCATGGAGCTCAGCATAGTACAATACAATAGTATTCCTTCTCCTGGGAAATTTAGGACTATATTGTAACAAAAGTATCAAAAAGAAATCATTTTCATCTTCTGTTATCCATAGATACAAGATGTAGTTGTACAAACTTACAGTGCTCATGTTGGAGCGAGTTTAGATGTGACAGCCATTTAAGCTGATATCTCATGGTTTAGTTTATTGTATGTCAGCATTGCTGTATGGTTTGGGCAGGGATACAACAAAAGACCAGGAATCAAATCCCCAGTCCTTTGGCCTGTGTGAACTAGTGTAAGTCATATACAGGAATATAGCAGCTGCTATATTATCAGAAATTCCTCTAATACGGAATCATGTTTCTGGTTCTGAATTCTACTGTGTGCTTCAAAGGAAGTCACTAGAAATTCCATAGTGGACTGTTTTACTCTGTGTTTCTCTCAAATGAAAGGGAAGTTTCTTTTAAACCCCTGTCAGTCAGCCTTGGTCCCTTATTTGGAAATAATAAGCAGAGTATCCTCACTACCAAGCACATTATTTTGAAATAAAGGGCTGGTTTATTTGAAATAACTCCTGCTTTCCTTGAGGAATAATCTTATTTTAAAATAGTTATTTCGGGAGTTATTATTTAGAAATAATTTCCTAGTGTAGACATGCCTTTAGAGGTGGGATTATACTCTGAAACTTGAGAGTTTATAGTTCTCTTATTTTAATGCAATTTTGGATAGCTTGTTTATCCATATAATCCATATAATCTCTCTTTTAATGCTATTGTGCTATTGGCCTATGTGCTGTCTAGTGTACATAAGTACCACAGGTGAACTATGGAAAAGACTGTATAAAATGTATTTGCCATTACATTTTTATAGTTTACAGGTTTCTTGTCCTTGTGTTGGGATGCAGCGTTGCCTAGCGATCAGAGCTCAGTGCTGTGATTCACATAACCTAGGTTCCATGACTAATTCTGTTGTTGGCCTTGTGGGTGACTTTGGGCAAGTGACATATTCTCTCCGTGTTGTAGTTTTTACATCTGTAAAATGGGAATAATGATATTGACTTCCACTATAAACTCTTTGAGACTTGCAGATGAAAAGCACTAAATAAGAGCTAGGTATTTTGTTAATATTATTTTATTATAAGAAAAGATATCTAGGAAAAAATGTACCTTTTCTAGACCTCCTTATTTTGCATACTTGATCACATCTCCCCTTTTCTGACTCCTGCAAGCTAAATAGTCTCAGTATTTCAGTCTTTCCTCTTTCAGTGTCTCTGATCATTTTCATTGCCAATCTTTGCTCTTCTCTCTCTATTTTTGTTACAGGAAAATTGAGAAACGGTAACCAGGACTGAATGCAGTATCCCAGGTTAGAGCATAAACAAGAAGATACAAGAAGAGAAATTGCAGCACTCTTTAAATATAAGCTCTTATTAACATTTGTCTTTTCATAGATGCAGCATGTATCGCATCACCATTTAATGATTAAAAGGGGAATACAAGGTGCAGTCCTTTCAGTTCAAATCTTTGACATTTTTTATGTGTTATCTTCCTTAGCTCTCTGGTAATCTTCCAAAGAAATGCTGCAACTATAGTTCCAGTCACTCTTGCGTAGAGAGCCCTGTTTCCTGTTCGAAGTACACAAAATACACACACAGATCTTTTCTGTAATCTCAGCACTTTTGTGCCATCTCTTTCACAGTGAATATCAGCACACCCACTGACTTTTCTCTCTTTTTATCTTGCATTATATTCAGGGTTCACTAGAAATGAACTTCTCAGACATGCTGTGCACACTAATATTTCCTGAGCGCTTATATAATTTCTTGCCCTCTTCTTCTGTGTGGAGTTGAAGTGCTCATCAGCACCTGCTGTGCAAAGATTGATATTCATGGAGATGCCCATAATCACCTGGAAGGGAATTTATGAAATAATAAAAAAATGGTAGGAAATGGAATCTCTTTACCATTTTTATTTTCTTCTTGTAGCTTGATTTTCAGTTTGTATTATTACTTATCAAATGTGTAAGACATACTTGTTCTATTGAGAAGCCATTTATATAGTTAAAACAAAGAATATAATGTTGTTTTCTTAAACTAGGAAGCAAACTTATTTTGCTGAAAACACTTCTACTATCTCTCATAACCTACTGTCGAAAATATTCCCCTAAGGGATCCAAGGAGCATTGTCAGAGAAAAGCTTGGTCAAAAAGACACAAATTGCACTGTGATAGAAAGCCATTGCCTGTAGAGTCCCAGGGTGAAGAACTATTGCTGAAAAAAACCCAGAACCAACACCGATGCATTCCATTCTGGAGACTAATAATGGAAGTTTCCAGACAAGTAAAACCACCATGATGGCATATACTGTACGGATTAAGGGTAAACTCTAAAATAACAGGATCTTAGTCCATTTACAGAAGGACTTTAGTGATGTAGAAATGGTCTTCAGCAACAAGTAAAGTGGCAGTGGTTGAACTTCCATGGGCAAAACCCACTTCTTCAGGTGACTTGATTGCTACATAAGATCATCTCATTTGAAAATCTTAAGAAACCAAAAAAATGGTCCAACAGCACCCTAGAGACTAACAAAAAATGTATATGGTGGTATGAGCTTTCATGGACCCAACCCACTTCTTCAGATGAATGAATTAACGGGTCTAGAGGGGATAGGGAGGGAAAGAGAAGGACAATTTTTTTGTCAATTAGAGTGTCACTGCTAAATAAGGCTAATGGAGTGAGCTGTAAGTGCCTGGTACTTAGCTTTTGACGTCATTAGGGTATTGAATGTAGTGGCCCATCCAGTTCAGGTCTTTGTTGAAATCTTGATTAAAGGTGTCAAGTTTATAAATGAAGGCAAGTTCTGCAGCTTCTCTCTCCAGTTGGTTTTGAAATTGTTTTGTAATAGTATAGTCACTTTTAGATCCATTAATGAGTGTCCAAGCAAGTGAAAATGTTCCCCAACAGATTTCTGTGTGTTGCCATTTCGAATATCTGATTTGTGTCCTTTAATTCTTTGTCATAGAGATTGTCCAGTTTGGCCAATAGACATGGCAGAGTGGGTTTTACCCACGAAAGCTGATGATACTATATATTTATATTTTTGTTAGTTTTGTTAGTGAGATGCCACAGGACTACTTATTTTAAAAAAAATATTTTTAAAGCTACAGACTAACATGGCTACCTCTCTGAGACTAACTGAGATTAATATCGAAGGAGCCCATAGTCACAAATTATGTTATTTTAATATATATATTTTATATACATATATGAATATTTCATTTTATTACCCTCTCTGGCGAAGAGGATAACTGACAAGCAACAAAGTACACAATGACAGAATGCAGAATTCTGTCATTACATTGCCAAGTAGGGTAGATATACGTGACCTCAAACCATAACCATTATTACAAAGTAGATCAAACAACTCAGTCTTGCTAAATTTGAACCTGAGGCTCCAGGTGGACTAAGCAAGCTAAAACTGAGGCTTGGGTCAATAAATAATTTCCCAAAACAAGTATTTTCTCCTTTCTCTGATCTTCTGTGCCACACAGCATGCCAGAGAAAGACACAGCAAAATAGCAAAAGAAAAGCAGCCAGTGATACTCCCATGGTTCTAATGCGTGGTAGTTGCATATTGCTAGCACTGGATCTCCATGCATGCACAGTGAGCCACCTGGGAGAACTCAGCTTGAAAGTTAACAGCCATTTTGCCTGAATAAGGTGTGCAGATTTTAGCAATCTACTCTACGTGCAATTTCAGTAGGTAATTTGTAATAGCATTCATCTTCCATTATTTTCTGTTGATAATCTGTAGTATTTAATGTGTTTTTTCTATTGTCAAAGCCTTGTTTTTCTTCTTTTTCTTTTGTAACATTTTTTGTCATTTTCTCCTTCAGTGCATTAAGATTCAATTATGTACTTTGGCTAATTGCTGGTTGCTTAATGTCAAAATACATAATGTGTCTGAAGTGTCTTGAACTATTTTTCCTTCACAGAATCATATATGGCATTATATATCAGCTCAAACAATATGAGAACCATTCAGTATGTATCATGCCAGATAAAATTCCAATAGAACATATATTACATCTTTCTGGTATACAGTAACAGGCATTTATAATGCATGAACAGCTCTTATTATACATATTGGATGCTGAGGGCCTTTCTATAGAGGGTTTATTTACTCAGATTCTAAATTTGCCATGTAATTTTAACACATTTTAGGGGCTGACAAAGATAAAAATACTTTTATAGGCTAATGTAACTGGACACAGAGAAGTGCCAAAGTGCATTAGAGAATAGAAATCCATTCTACTTCATGCATGAATTTACCCTTTTCCAGAAACAGAATTTATTTGCATATTTTATTTCACATTTCTGAGTTATGCAGAAGGTTAAATTTATATAAACATCATGATTAAATGGCACACATAGACAACAAAGTAAGCCATTCCTATCTTGCACATGCTTTCTAATCACATTGATCACCCTGATCAATCTGTCCCTCATCCTTCATATAGGTTGTGCCAATCATAACACATCTTCCATTCTTTTCTTTCCCTGGCCTTCCTATTCCATGTGTGGCTGTGTCTTTTCCAGATAAATCTTCCCATGTTTTCAGTGATCATCCCAGTGGTCATTTCAGTTTCTGTGCGTACCACTTGGCAACAACTGTAGTACATCGATTATGAGTGAGCCAAGCTAAATGTTCATTGAATTTTGCTGTACCTGCTTTTCAAAAATGCCATCCTGCACTTCTCTTTGCTGTCTGATCACTTCACTGGGGACTTGTTCATGGATTGAAATCTCCAGAATTATTTCTGTTGCCTTCTCTGTGACAGACAGTTGTTGCTCCTCTGTCTTCATCAGTGCTCATATTTTCTGCCGTACCACTTTACTGACAGTAGTGTTGAGTTGAAAAGGTACATGTTGCCTTGTTGTTTTTTCCTTGGAAGACATCCTTGATTGAATTGAATGTGCAACAGCCAGCTTGCTTTCTTTGTGGGATGTCACCGTCCTGATCACAGCACACATTAATTTCTTGGACCAACTAATGTATTCTTGAACTTCTACTATTTGTTTTCCTTTAAATATTGTTTGGGCTTTTGGCATTAGTTTGAGTGGTTCATTTTAAGTCCAACTTAGCTGATTTTGAGTTAACAGCATTTTCTGTAGTATGGGAATAAAGGGAAACAAGAAGACTTTTTATAAATACATTAGAAGCAAGAGGAAGACCAAGGAGAGGGTAGGCCCACTGGTCAGTGAGGAGGGAGAAACAGTAACAGGAAACTTGGAAATGGCAGAGATGCTCAATGACTTCTTTGTTTCAGTCTTCACCGAGAAGTCTGTAGGAACGCCTAACATAGTGAATGCTAGTGGGAAGGAGATAGTTTTAGAAGGTAAAATAAAAAAAAGCAAGTTAAAAATCAACTAGAAAAGTTAGATGCCTGCAAATCACCAGTTGAAGTATTGTGTTCAGTTCTGGGCACCGCATTTCAGGAAAGACGTGGAGAAATTGGAGAGGGTCCAGAGAAGAGCAACGAGAATGATTAAAGGTCTAGAGAACATGACCTATGAAGGAAGGCTGAAGGAATTGCGTTTGTTTAGTTTAGAAAAGAGAAGATTGAGGGGCAACATTATAGCAGTTTTCAGAGATCTAAAAGGGTGCCATAAGGAGGAGGGAGAAAACTTGTTCATCTTGGCTTCTGAGGATACAACAAGAAGCTTAAACTGCAGCAAGGGAGGTTTAGGTTGGACATTAGGAAAAAGTTCCTAACGGTCAGGGTAGTCAAACACTGGAATAAATTGCCCAGGGAGGTTGTGGAATCTCCATCTCTGGAGATATTTGAGGGTAGGTTAGATAAATGTCTATCAGGAATGGTCTAGACAGTATTTGGTCCTGCCATGAGGGCAGGAGACTGGACTCGATGACCTCTCCAGGACCCTTCCAGTCCTAGTATTCTGTGATTCTATTATAGTGTTTTCGACAGGCAACGTGATATCATTTGCATATCTGAGGAGGTTTAACTGTTCTCTGTTGACATGGATTCCAACCTTCCAGTTAATTTGCATCATTACGATTTGAGGAAGTATGTGAAGCATTTTGATGAGACCAAGTCTCCAAGCTTCTTGCATTTTTGACTGGGATGTGGAGGGGAGTATCATGAGTTTTAGCTATTGTGCAGTCAGAATTTCCTTCTTTTAGTTGTTTGATTTAGTTTGTGTTGATGCTCTGCTTTGCAAGAGCTTTCAGCTCTTCATTGATCTTTATTCTGTCAAATGCTTTTCATAGTCGATGAATGCAATGCATAAATGGAATTTGTATTCCCTTGATTGATCCAATAGCTGGTTTGTAATGGAAATATGGTCCAATGTGCTGGAATTCCTTCAAAAAGCTGCCTGCTCTCTTTACTGCTGCTCATCCAAACCCTCTGAGAGTCAGTTTATTATTTTGTTGAATAGTATGTGAGAACAGGGATATTGGACAATAGTGTCTTAGATCTTCATGATCACCACACTTGTACAGAAAAATGGTGCTGGACTCCTTCCAGGTGGCTGATATCTTCTGCATTTCCCTCTTCAGCTTAACATCTGAGCAAGGTTTTTCCAGAAGTTCTGGCCATTGGCTCTCATCATTTTGGTTGTCAGTCCATCTTTTTCTAGAGTGCTTCTTTCATTTGGTAGACTGCATCTCAAACTTTGCTGACAAGGACAGAAATACACACTCATTGATCTTTTCAAGTGTTGGCAGTAGGACATTTATTTGAAACTTGAACTGTTCAGTGTAGAAATCTTCAGATCACTTTCAACTCAGTCCTGCAGTTACTGTATTTCCATCCTTGTTCTTCAGTGCCATTATTGTCAGCCTGTACAGCATCAATTCCTGTTTGCATTTTTGAAGGTCTGTGATCTTCAGCCATTTTTTGGAGCCTTTCATTTGGTACTTCTCAAGGTCTTCATTTTGTCGTCTTCTTTCTAGTAAAAGAAAAATGTAGACAGTTTGTTCCTTTACTGGTTGAAAATATACTTGTCTTGAAAAAGAACTTTTATTTAAAAGATACATAATATAAAATACAGACACTAAAATGTAGGCACAGGCAATCTTAAGTTTGGTATTTACTATCTTTTGTGTGCTTGACTTTGTAAGCATAATGTTTTTTAGACACTGTGTTTGTGTATTGTAATGAGCAAAAGACCCAATTTCTTAAATACCTAGCATCACTACTATTTTCTTCACCTTAAACCATTAATTCTCAGCTATTTTTCTTTCATTCAAATCTGTAGTTGGCAAATCTGTATCTGGCAGCAAACCATCATGAAACAAAACACATTGTAAATTCTATAATGATTTTTTTTCTACTAAAGCAATTTGTTAATGAGCACAGCATAAATATAAACAATCACAATAAGATAAAAAGTTACTTTTTAAAATGTCAGATAAAAGGCTAGAATTTTCAATGTATTTTGTCTAAATCTGTATCCCTGATATCTACCTTTTAAATTATTTTTAATTTTTTAATTATTTCTTTAGCAGGTTCAAATTCGGAATCCCACATACTTATATTTTTCCATTTCCCCTTATACCTTTTCTCCCCTTGTACTTGATCTCTCATCTCCTCTTCTATTCGTTCTTGATCCACAATTGTTTCCCTCTCCTGTCTGTTTTATTTTCTCATAGCTTGTCTTGGATCTCTCTATTCTGACCCTACATGTTTGATGAGAAGGCTAGATTTTACTATGTTGCTTCTAATATTCTCCTAGCACAAAAATATTGATATTGTAAAAATCAATATTGTAGTAGGAGGACAAGAACAACAGCTGTGCAGTAAAGACAACCCAGCTGGTCCAAAAATTAGTGGTCCAAAATAATGACAAGAGGGTACCTATCCTCCAAGAGAGAACCTATATTTATAATATATAGGTCAGTGTTAAGGAGTCAGTATAAATGTCCACAATGGCAAAGAAAGCATTGTGCTATGAATAAAGCATTTTCAAAACAACTCTTTTGGCCAAAACTGCAGCACTCATGTGCCACCTTCAGCTTCTCAGAATTCCTTCAGATACTTCCTTGGAAACTGTGGATGTTGCCTTGGAAATAGCTTTTTTTTTTTTTTTTTTTTTTTTTTAGGATAACTTTAAGCATTTTATACAATAATAATATCAGGCAGTGGAAACTTGGCAGTTTCAGAGATTCAGCTTTATCATTTTTACTATTTGAAAGAGAAACATTTGCACCTAAAGAGAATACTAAATCTGGAATACACAACCATTTCTCATTTGGAATACTTTTACTGTTGGACATTCTTTTCTTGGCAGGCAGGAAATATCTCTGCCATTGTACTGTAGTCAAGGAAATGTTCCCTTTGTAAATAGTCACAAATCATCACCATCATGGTAGATTCCAAAGGGACATGACCTCCTTTCAAGCTCTACCTGTTCAATACCCATTGCTTAAGGTGGTCTAACTGTATATTCAATTTATGTCCGTCACTGGCAATCTTATTATGCCATGATTGCTTTAGGTGGCCCCATGATCATTAACCATGTAGCAGGATTCCTTGGAGTACACCTTGTTGAATTTCCATTTTTATAATATGTCCAAATGAAATGAACAGGTAGCAGGTTGAAAACAAACAAAAGAATGTACTTACTCAAAAAATACAGTCAATCCATAAAACTCCTCACCAGAGGATGTTGTGAAGTCCAGGAATATAATAGGGTTTAAAAAAGAGCTAGATAAATTCTAGAGGACAGGTCTATCAATGGCTATTGGCCAGGATGGTCAGGAATAGTGTTGCTAGCCTCTGTTGGTCAGAAGGTGGGAATGGGCAACAGGGGATGGATCCCTGGATTTGGCTTTGCATAGCCTTGTTTCTGAGCTTGTCCTTCCACTTGATAAGGAGCACCAGATAGAAATGACAAGAATTTAAAAAAAAACCCTGACCGGTGTTCTTCAGCCTTCCACAGTGCCCATGTTTACTTGTTTTCAGCAACTTGGATAGTGGTATTAAATCCTGGTGTTTTCCCAGACTTCAGCAAATGGATGGTAGTTTTAGTTGAAAGAAGGTACCTTACCTGAACTTCCTGCCCCTTTTCAAATGGAGGGATAGCACGAGACTGACAAGTGAAGAGGTTCTGAAATGATATTCCCATCAGAGCAACTGATTCTACAGACTCTGGCTGACTCTGACATCCCTCCTCTTCACTGAACAAACTGGTGACACCTTTCTCTGTAAACATTGAAAAGTTCAATAGACACTGAGGCTGTGTCTACATTGGCACCCCTTTCCGGAAAAGGGATGCTAATGAGACCAGTCGGAATTGCAAATGCCGTGGGGGATTTAAATAGCCCCAGCGGCATTTGCATGAACATGGCTGCTGCTTTTATCCGGCTCGGGGATTTGCCGGAGAAAAGCGCCAGTCTAGACGGGATCTTGCGGAAAATAAGCCCTTTTCCGCAAGATCCCTTGAAAGTAGGAATAAGGGATCTTCCGGAAAAGGGCTTATTTTCCGCAAGATCCTGTCTAGACTGGTGCTTTTCTCTGGCAAAACCCCGAGCTGGAAAAAAGCGGCAGCCATGTTCATGCAAATACTTCGGGGGTTATTTAAATCCCCCGCGGCATTTGCAATTCCGACTGGTCTCATTAGCATCCCTTTTCCGAAAAGGGGTGCCAATGTAGACACAGCCCCACTGGCAAATATCTCAACAATTGCACAGTTATCTAGTTGCTGAATTGCTCTTTTCAGTGTTTGATAACTACAGATCAGTTCCAAGTTCCCACATAGATTAACTATCCACTGTTGAGTGATCTAGGAGCTAACTGTGGACTTCTCATATTTTCTTGAGGTATATATACATCTGTTCTTTTAAATACTACATATTATTTCACTAACGTAGGTTTGTAAAGCCTTTTATAATATTGGGCATTATTTAAGTGCAAAGTTTTCATTTCCTCTTTATGTACAGGTGTATCTTTTCTCAAGCATATGGGCATATTTCCAAACACTACTGAGCACAATGTCGGCATACCTATATAACATTTTCTAGGATCAGCACCATGAGTTTATTATTATACTAAAGAGATGGATTTATCCAGGATACAGCTTCTTTCATGGGGATTGAATGGGACAGTATGTTAATGAAATAGTCATTCTACACTGAAAGATCTGGGTTCAATTCTCTAGCAAGTATGCATTGAAGAATATTATAAAAGGAAAATATAGCAGCCAATTTTTAATAAAGTTGGACTGAGGGCAAGCTACATGTGTTCAAGTGTAGGGAAGGTCCTTCTAATTGAAAACAGCGAATTAAATTGTAAAAAAAAAAATCTGATGTTATTTTGGGCTGAGATGGAGAGGATGAAGGAGCTTTACCGACCAGAAAGGCAACTAGCTATGAGCCCAAAAGCAACTAATCCATCTTTTTTTGTTGTACTAAGTTTTGCCTCAAAAAATTGTGTTCTCTCTTTGTAAAGGACACTCTCTCTAACCTTCTGAATCAAAGATGGTGATTTAAATTTTTCACCCTCTAGATCCACTCAACAGGAGGCATGTAAGAAACAAACTCAAAATGTGGAGTTTTAGATTAAGTGAAACTTCCAAGGTGTCCTATGGAGTATCAATTCTAGTCATAGTTATTAATAATTTATGGGCATTTTTAGCAATATGAACACTTGGTAACATTTAAATGTATAAAGAAAACTTGTGTGTGCAGAATTCCATGATATGGAAACAACCCTGTATTAAAAACAACAATAATGCATCTTTAGTACATGAACATAGCAAAACACCTCTTCGTATTTTGAATACCTCTTCATAGTTTAATTGTTAAACAATGTGATTTAAAATAATTATATCACATGATCAGAAATTCTTTCATATATGTGACACAAAAATAAATGATAGTTTTGTGAATTATTTCTAAAAATTACCCGTAGTAGTGTGTTTAGGGTTTTTTATTCTATAGTGAGTTACAGTAGCTATAAATAGTGCTGTATGTATGTCACACCACGGCAAAATCATGAAGCAGTGATGGTAATTTTTGGTGAATGCACTGTTGATGTTTGTCTTTTTTTTAAGTTTTGACAATTGAAATTCAGCAACATATCTTCAAAGTCCTAACAGGCCAGGATCCTACTCCTCTTCCTTTGCCTCAACCACCCCCACCTGGACCCACCGAGGGGGCACAGACTACCTGCAGAGCATCTTCCACTCAGAGCATCTTCCAATGAAGAGGAAATGGGGGCTTTAGAAATTCTTGTCCTGTGGGGTTAGGCTTGGGTTTTGAAAGCCTACTTTGCACATATTCTGGGTGTGGACACTGGCAATGCCAGTGTGCCACTGAGTTGGCTCTCGGCATTGCAAAGTACAAGATGGGATTGCAACACTACACAGATTTGACCCTGCTACCTTATGTCACAACAAAAGGGTAGTCAGGCCAAATCTGAGTCCCAACCCCATGGGACACAAGAGCTGTCACTTATCTCCTGCAGTGGCCTTCTTTTCACACTGGCCTAGTGGGACAACTGAGTGCCTTCCACATGGAAGTCATGGACAAACAGAGAAGTCATGATATCTGTGACCTTTTCACAACCATAACAATCCTGCAGCTCTGGCTATAGATATATTTCTATGCTATGAAATTAATTACTAGGACTTTAGTAAAGTGGATTCACTTATAGATTTTCATCCAAACCCAACACTTGGCTTGTTTCTTCACCCAATACACTGCTTTTGAATCAATGGGATCACTTTGAGTGGCCCTCCTTTATCTCAGTGGTCCGCAAGATTTTTGTAATCAAGATGGTCTTCTGGGACAGGGTAGTTTTGCTAACTGCACTTGCATGCCTAGAATTTGTGGGGTATGCCAGCTGAATCATAATAATGCTTTGTCTGGATTCAGAGGAATCAGTCAATCATACAGTCAATCTTGCATGCAATCAGTTTCACATGCCCTTGCTTTACATGCATTTCACTTTAGTAATAAGAAGGAAATAACTTTACAGACAGAAACCAGTGAAATCTGGCAACCCTGTATATGGACACTGGTAAACAAAATTTCTTGAGGGCCACACATTGGCAGACTGCCCAACACTGCTCTACATTATGTGAAATCCTGGCTTAGGTGGAAGCACCTTTTGGAATGAGACCTTTAAAGTAATAGAAACTTCAGTGTGATCTTACATTTTACTTTTCCTGACAGACTGCTCTTTGCATTTTTGATTTTGTTCAGCATTTGAGGCTCTTTGTCATATAATGCAACTGATAAATGCTTGTTTTGAAGATCAGACATTTATTGTACAGTGTGGGCACTTTAAGAACCTGAAATATTTACCAGTGTGTGCCACTTCATTCTCTGGGTCTATTGTAAGGGGACTGTTACCCTTTACTAAAACTCTGTGGGAGTTTTTTGGTTTACCAGCTTCAGAAGGGGAAGGGTTCATGAGACTGACAGACCCCAGAGACAATGGAAAGCAGTCAACACTCCAGCTCAGCCTGACTGACAGGTTGTAAGTGGGGATTGTTCTGGCTCTCTCTGAGCAAACAGGGAGCTGAAAGAGCAGAGCCAGCTGTGTGCAGAAGAGGTCCTGCAAAGACAGAGCTGAAAGAGGAGTACAAGAAGAAGTCCTGCAGCGACAGAACCAGACACAGACAGGCCAAGCAGTGCAGACCCTGTGTTGAGCAGCAGACTGGCAGTGCTCAGAGAGCCAAAAGGAACAGAGAAGCAACACAAGGAGCTGGAACTGGCCAAGCAGCACAGCCTGCAGCTGGATGTGGTGAGCTACTGGGACCTGCAAAGTGTGGGGAAAGGCTCTGGACTGGGAAAGGGGTCTGGCCACTTAGAGATTGAGGCTGTGTGGTCACTGCCAGTGCAAGCGTGTCCAGCCTGCAGCCCCTTGCAGCACATCCAAGGCTTCTAAGGAAGAGACTGTGAACTGTCCTTACACTCTGCAGACTGCTGTGTAGATGTCCCTGTGCTACAGAGCAGGGCTGTGTGTTCTCATTTAACCATTCTCATTGTTTCTTATTCTATTCTCTTTAATCAGTTGATGTTTAATAAATTGTATTTGCTTTGAACCTTATGAACTGATCACTGGGCCAAGAAGGCCTGCAGTGTAAAGAGAGCACCTCGGAGCAGGGACACCCTAACTCCTGCCCCTAGTGACTACAAGGTCGGGGATTAAGCCCCAGGAAACCTGGGCCCAGCCTTGTTGGGGTTTCAAGGGCTCTGCTACTCAGGAGAGTGAAGGGGGAGCCCTCAGGATCAGGGAGCCATGGGGTAAAGGAAGTGGGAGCGGGGACTCAGATCCTTTCGCTGGTTCATTTCACCGGGGTGGTATAGAAGCCAGGAAAGTTCCCCACAATAGCGGGATCATTCCCCCGCTTACATAATTGGCGTCACGAACAGGATCCCATTCAAAGGGTCCACCCCATTGGTTTATTTGTTGAGTTCTGGTAGCACCAGCCAGGCCTGGTCAAGAGCACTACCATGGCTGGAATTGAAGAACTACAGACCCAGGTTGCTGAACTTCAGCGCAGATTATCAGACCAAAGTGAGGCATTACAGCAAGCTAGAGCTGAGCATAGAGAAGCCTTATCACTGGCCAAGGCAGTTATAGACCAACAGGCAGCAGAAGCTAAGAAACCCCCTACTATTTATGTCCCACGGGAGCGGAAGGTTGCAGAGTTTGGTGGCTTCCCAACTAGGCCAAGAGACATTACGGAAGAGGAGTGGGTGAAGTCTGTGAAGGCAGCTCTGCATGTGCTAAGAATACCTGAAGAATATCATGTGGATTTCATAGAAGAGTACCTCAAGTGCCAGGCCAAGGCCACAGTAAAGTTTATGGCAATGGCAGACAAGAAAGATGTGAAAAAGGTATTTGAACTCCTCCTAGAAGTGTATGGAGACAAGGTACCTATTGGAACCCGGCTAAAGGAGTTCTTTGAGCGAAAGCAGGAGCCTGGTGAAACTATCCGGGCATATGCCTATGAACTCCAGGAGAGAATGAGCAAAGTGGAGTGGCGAGACCCTCAACGAGTTTCAGATGCAGATATGGCGCTGAAAGAACAGATGGTGTTTGGGCTCCGGGATGACTCCCTCCGCCGTGAAATGAAGATAAGGTTGAAGGAAGAGCCTGAGAAGAAGTTCCCTGAACTCATGCAGGCTGCCATTATGTGGTCAGAAGAAGAGGAGGCTCCTTTGGAAGAGACCGCCAAGCCTAACTCCCGAACATGGAGTGGGGGCCTAGTCAGTGCAACTACTGGGGAAAAGGCCCTGCCCCAAACACAGTTAATGTTGGAAAGTTTAAGTGAAGCTATCCAAAAACTGGCAGTCCAGCAGGGGGAGATGCTGAAAGTAATGACTGAGGTGGTGAAAGAAAAATCCACCTCCTCCACTACTAGGCCAAAATACCCCAGGACCCCAGGGTCCCGAAGACCCCCACTAAAGGATGAGCTGGGAAGGTACATTTGTTACACTTGTGAAAGGCCAGGGCATACTAGTCGAGATTGTCCACTGAAGAGGGGACTGGAATCCCGAGCGTCTGGAATCCAAGAGACACCAAGATCGAGTAGCACATCAGGGGAAGGCCAAGCGGGGACAGAAGGGTTCCTACGGCTGTCCCTCGGAAAAGGGCAGCATGCCAGCAGTAAGGAAAAGGACCCTGATGATGCTAGTGCATTTGATGACTTCTGTGGTCGAGCTTTTGGGGACTGCTTGACAGTGGAAATAACCATAGCAGGGGTGAGGACCCGCTGTTTGATAGACACTGGCTCAGAAGTCACCACTATTTCTGAATCATATTTCCAAAACTACTTAAAAGAGAGAGATCTGACCATGCATAATACCCGGTTTGTACAGCTAACAGCAGCTAATGGACTAGCTATCCCTGTTGTGGAGTGCCTTGAAGCTGATGTAGGGTATATGGGTCGGATAATCCCGGGAAAATGCATCTTTATCCTAAAGGATCCAGCTTCGGAAAAGACTTTGATGGGGAACAGAGTACCAGGAATTCTCGGGATGAATATAATAAGAGAGCTGAAAGAATTACTATTAGTGGGGGAAGGAACCCAAGAAATGAACCGGCATGGGGAGCCTAGGATGAAGGCTGCATTGAAGCGGGTACTGGCCCGAGTGGAGAGACAAGGATGTTTTCCAGGTCCCACAGGACAGATTGGCTATGTTAAGGTGTCAGGGAGACAGAAGGTAGTTATACCTCCCTGGAGTGAGAAGATTGTTGATGGACGCTGCCAGGTGCTAAGCAGATTCGATGGATACCGGGTGCTTGTTGAGCCAACACGAGGGGCCAGTCTACCTCATGGACTACTGGTCGCGAACGTACTTGCTAATGCCAGCAAGGGAAAAGTGCCAGTCAGGCTGCTCAGCTCAAGTAAGAAGGCCATAAAGTTGTACCCCCGCACTAGAATGGCAGAGGTACACAGACCTGAAGTAGTAGTACCCCCAGGAGGAGTGGTCCTGGAAGAAAAGGGGGATGAGCTGCTAGTGACAAGGTTGGAGAAGGGAGCACAGGTTACCACACCTCAAGAGGCACCTGATGGAGAGTTACTCATTCCAGTCCAAGTGGATCTCCAACAGCTAACCCCTATGCAGGCTGGCCATTTACGGGCACTACTGGAGAAACATCAAGAGGTCTTTTCCAGGGATGACCGAGACTTTGGTTACACCACCACAGTGACACACCGAATACCCACTGGAGATGCTGTCCCAATAAAACAGAGACACCGGCGGATTTCACCACAAGTGTTCCAGGAGGTAAAAAGGCACATCCTGGACCTAGTGGCTCAAGCTGTCCTTAAAGAAAGCCACAGCCCCTGGGCATCGCCTGCAGTGATTGTAATAAAAAAGGATGGTGGGGTGCGATTCTGCTGTGATTACAGGAAATTGAATGAAGTAACACACAAGGATGCTTACCCGCTACCCCGGGTGGAAGAGTCCCTGGATGCATTAGGAAGTGCCAGAGTGTTTTCAACTCTTGATTTGACTTCTAGCTATTTCCAGGTTGCAATGGAAGAACAGGACCAGGAAAAGTCAGCAGTGACAACTCCGTTTGGGCTGTTTGAATGGACGCGTATGCCATTCGGCTTGTGCAATTACAGGGTGATGTAACAATAACTGAGATGTATAACAGAATAGTACAAATATTTTTACTTTAATTGGATATTTATTGAATATTTAATGGTCTGAATTTTGGCTATATTTCAAAGGTAATCAGAAATTAGAGGTTTTTTTCTCACTTATACCTTAATGGCTTTTCTATGTTAAATGAGGTTTGTGGTATGATTCTATTTATTAGTGGACAGGCGTTCACATGATTAAAAAACATACCATTACAACTACCACCATTTTGGCAGGCTAACCAGATAAGCAAAGAACTGAATGACTGTGGAAACTGTTCTACCTTCTCCCCTGTGCAAGATCAGTCTATTTAGATCAGGGTTGAGGTTCACTGGTGTATCCGCATATATATTCTGGACCCAGATAATTGCAAGTCTGGTATCTTTTAAAAGCACAGAATTCACTTTGACTACAATTAAAATATTTTTAAAAAAGTTAATGTACAAAAATACTATCTGATGTATGGAATTGCCTTAACAGAGCTTCAACTTTAGGGCACTCATCTTGTGATATCTATAATATTGTTAGACTGGTATTATTTAGCACATTAGAAAATAGGATTACCATGAAATCATCATATTATGGTTTATGTTAGAGCTCATATTTCTGTGATGAATACAGTGCAGATAAGTAAGAGATAATATATAAAGATATCATGAAGAAGAACTGAAAGAAGTTATATTTTCATCTGCTCACAATAAGGGATGAGAGGAATGAGGTGCTTTTACACTTTTCAGTCTACATTATGTGAAAATCTTACTTATGTGGCAGACTTCCCTTAGGAATGAGGCCTTTAAAGTAGTAGAAATTTTAGTATGATATTAGCATTTTACTTTTCCTGACACAGACTCCTTCCTCTGCTATTTGGACTTTGTTCAGCATTTGAGACTCTCCTTCAAATATTCACCAGTATGTGCTACTGAAGTAGGCTTCTGGACAAAATTTGGCTTGATTTAAAAAAACCCAAAAGCTAGAATGACACAAAATTCTAGAAACTAGAATGGCACTCATTAAGTGGATTAAAAACTGATTAGCTAACGTATATCAAAATATGCAGAGTTGTTAAGACTGTGTTGGTCCGAGGATATAAAAAAGACAAAGTAGATGTAGTAATATCTTTTATTGCACCGACTTTTGTTGGTGAGAAGGACAAGTGTCTGATCTTACACAAATGGTGCTGCTACTTCATTATCATCATGGCTTTCAAGTACCTAAAAGATTGCTACAAAGAGAAGGGGAAAAATATTATTCTCGTTAACCTCTGAGGATAATTCAAAAAGCAATGGGCTTAAATAGCAGTAAAGGAGGTTTAGGTTGAACATTAGGAAAAACTTTCTACCTTTCAGGGTGGTTAAACACTGGAATAAATTGCCCATGGAAGCTGTGAAATCTTCATCATTGGGGAATTTTAAGAGCAGGATAGACAAACAACTGTGAGAGATGGCCTAGATGGTGATTGGTCCTGCCAATCCCTAAGGGTAATGACCCTGAGGTTCTTTCCAGTCCTATGATTCCATCATCATTATCAGGGCTCGCCGAACCGCAGCGAGCCCCACTCGCGAGCCGCGCTGTGTGGTGATCTGCACATGCGCAGATCGTTCTGCCCATGCGCAGATTGCTGGAACCCTGCTCTTCCGGGTTGCAATCTACTTGCCAAGGACGAGTAGATTGCATTATTTGTCGAGCCCTGATCATTATAATCAAATAAGCAAGTTTTGAGTGGGGTCCCACAGGGATCTGTTCTTGGTGCTGTGACATTTAACATTTTTACCAATGATCTGGAACAAGGATAATTCATAAAGTTTACAGATGACACACAAATTGGAGGAATGGTAAATAATGAAGACAACAGACAACAGTGTAATCTGAATTGCTTGGTAAGTTGGTTGCAAGGAAACAATTTTAATATGGCCAAATATAAAATTATCCCTTTAAGAACAAAGAATGTAGGCCATACTTACAGGCTGAGGAACTGGGAAACAGGGAGACATAAAAAGATTAGGACATCATAGTAAATAATCAGCTGAAGATGAGCTCCCAGCAGGAGGATGACAGAATTTCTGAACTCTGGGCAAGGTGTAGGGGGCTGGATCAGTATTCCAAAAAGGAGTGGGATCTCAGGTGGAACCCCACCAGCTGTCACAGATGCCCAGAGTGGCCATGCAACATTGGTGTAAATGGCTAGGGCTCTGGAGCTGTTGCGGCAGCCAGGAAACCTGGGCCCTCTTGAATCCGTGAGTGGGCCCTAGGGCAACTGCCCGCTTTCCCCACTCCTCCCCTCCTCCATCGTCAGTGGGGCCTGGCTCCCCGTGCAATGCTGTGGCTAAAACACACAAACGTAATCCTTGGGTCTATAGACAGGCTAATCCTCATTAAGCGTATTTTACCTTATTTGGCATGGTGTAGCCAGTGCTGGAATAGTGTGTCCAGTTCTGGTGCCCACAGTTCAAGAAGGATGTTGGAGAGGGTTCAGAGAAGAGCTATGAGAATGATTAAGCAATTGGAAAACATGCCTAATACAGATAGACTGAAGGAGCTCAGGTTATTTGACTTAACAAAGAGAAGGTTAATGGGTGTCTTGATCACAGCCTAGAAATACCTACAAGAGAAAGAAATATTTGATAATGGTTCTTCAATGTAGCAGAAAAAAATAATGTAGCAGAAAAAGATATACTATAAACCAATGCCTGGAGGCTGAAGGTAGGTAAATTCAGACTGGAAATAAAGCATAGATTTTTAATGGTGATGGTAACTAATCAGTGGAACAAGTTGTCAAGTATGATGGATTCTTTGTCATTGGCAATTTTAAAATTAAGATTGGATGCTTTTCTAAAACATATGCTTTAGCTCAAACAGAAATTAATTCAGGAAAGTCCTATAGCTGGTGTTACTTGAAAAGTCAGTCTTGATGATCACAACAGTCTGGTCTGGACTATAATTTATGAATTATTATAATACAGTGTTGATCATTTAACAATGATGTCAGGCTTATTATAAGTCATGTAGGAAACTTGTAATGAAAAAAGTGAGTTGGAAAGGCAATTTAAATTTAGATTACCCGTATTATTTCAGAAAAAAATGTGTGCGCTTGAGTGAAAAGGACTGATGATTAATAATTTAATAGCAGTAATCCTATTAGAATGCTGATCAATACCTTCAAATGAACGGTGTTTATGTGTATATCACTAAATCTGTCGCTTGTTAGATGATTGGACATATTACATGGCAAAACTACTATTATATTGGAAATGTCTACTGAAATAGTAGATATAGTTGACCTGGTGGATTTCATTCTCTTGGATATTCACCATGCTTTATGCTGGGCCAGCTCAGGGTCCTGGAAACCCTGCTGCCACAGGTGACAGGGATTCCATGTCTCCACTTCCCCCACCCCTGTCAGATGTTTACTGCTCGTGCTTTGTTGTTGTGCAGTGCAGTACACAAACTTCTCCGTGCTTCATTAGCTCTACAGTGATAATTCAAGCCTCATGAAAAAATAAGGATTTCTCCCCCATCTGTTATTATCTTTCCATATCTTAAGTTTCCCACCTCCTGACTTAACATTGAAAACTGCATTCACATTTCCACAGTTCTCGCCATAACACTTTCCCATTCTGTCTATTGCCATATCTCATTGTCAAGGAACTGAATCCTTTCAATCAGGGATAGATGGTGAGAGAATGTTGTACATTGAACCTTAGGCCATGCTGCTTAAAAGTCCAATAGAATAGCTATGCTTGGGAAGATCTTGGTTAGGGCTGGCTAAAAAACATCAGTTCCATTTTGTAACAAAAAAAATAAAATAAATTGAGGTTTCATGTTTTGGTTCTGATGTGGAACTTTCTGATATTTTTTGTCAAAAAATGACTCACCCCCCAGAAGAGCCTGGCGAATAAGGAATTCACCTGGGACGTGGAAGGTTCACACTCAAGTTCCTGATCTGCATTGGACACAGAAGGGTAGAGAACTGTGGTTTCCTACCTCCCTGGTGAATTCACTATTGGCTACTCTGGATTTTGGGGGATAGTAGGAGAGTTTCTGTCATGTTCTGTCAAAAAATATTGACCAGCTCTAATTTATGTGGGATTCACTAGCAAAAGTGGTCTGTTCTTTGAATTTTAAGGATCCAGTAAGAGGCTCAGTTTTCAGAACTTAAAATTCACTTTTCCTCTTTGATTCAAAATAGGCTTATATTTGTTGACCTTTACACAATACTGCAGAACCAAGCTGCTCTAGTCAGAATGTGGATGAGCAAATGGATCTGTGTCTTATTTACATTTGTGGACTAAGTTTGTGTAGATAAAAGTTGTTGGTTTGCATCTGTTATTTATGTCTATTGGACTATAGTTTTGTTTGTCAAGGGTATCTAGAGTCTAGGATTTTCTTTTATGTTTTATAGGCTGAAATATAACTAAGTATAGTTGAGAACCCAAATAATTATTTTTACAATATGCAAAAATAGCTTATGCAGCATCTATAATGTTTTGGTGCATTAAAGGTACAGAATATATTACAAGAACATACTGGGCAATGGTATGCTCTCATCTAGAGTGCTGCATCTAGTTTTGCTTGCCTATCTCAGATGTAATTGAAATTGACAAAGAGCTGAAGTAGACTATACAGTTAGGTCACCCCAAGGCAGCTTATATCCACCTAATTATGTCAATGTCTACACTACAGCCTTCCTCCCACCTCTGTAAATGTCCTACTACAATGGCATAATTAGTCTACCTTCATGATAGGTGTAATGCTTATATTAGTGTTGTTAGGGCAATGCAGTGCCTGTTTTTAACCTGCATCCCTTACATCATCTGTGTCCCTTAGCCAGAGCCATGACATTGGCAAGAAAGCCTCTGCTCCTGCTTTCCATGGGCTGGATCCTGCTCTGGCTGCCAGCTAAGGTTAGAAGCCCAGGGAAGCTTCCCCTTCTCAAGCTGGGAGGCAATACCTAGGGTGTCTAGGGACCCCACTCACAGTTGGGAGCCTGGGGGACAAGCTGGGATGGCTTGGGACCCTGCTCTGAGCTGAGAGCTAGGGTGGGAAGCACTGAGCATCCCCACGCCTGTTCCCTGCTGGGAGCTAGGCAGCCTTGTCAATTTCATGGCTTGGTGATCTGTGAAATTGACAAGGCTGCCCGGCTGCCGCAGGGAATAGGACGGGGATAAGAAGCCAGAGTAGCTGGACCCCGCTCCTCAGTGGCAAGAAGTCCCAGGTGATTCTCTGAAGGTCATTCACAAGAAGGGGATAAACATTGTTAGACTTATAGTAGGGCTTATGTATGACAGATTGCAAGAACGGGGGCAGCTTATCTTGGGGGAAAACGAAGAGTTAAATGAGATTTGATTTATGCGGGAAAATTTTGAAGAGCAGAGTGAAAACCAGTGAATTCCACCTTTCTGACGAGTCCTATAGAAGGATAACAGTGTCACACTAAATTAAATCAGTGACCAGTGAAGGTAGACATAATAAAGGAAATATTACTTAATAAAATGTAGTAAATCGGCCTATAGTAGTACAGAACATAGATTGTAAGCTCTTCCATCTAGGAGCTTTCTTTTTGTTATATGTACAGTGCCTAGCACAGTGGAGCCGGGAGACTTTAGGTGCTTCCACGATACGTATAACAGCATTGATAATGATGAACATATAGGATTCATTGTTACAGGAGGCCATAGAGTCAAATATTTTGGGTGTATTTGATAATGGCTGGATAATTTTTGGACTCCAAACAACTCCTGTATTTATGGAAATTAGGTAAATAAACTCAAATGTCCTTTTCCAGATATAAACTGGTTACTAGTAGAGGCCAGGAGTCATTTATTTACACCTTAAAAAGATCTGCTAGCTGTATATGGGAAGTTTCCCCTTCTTCTGAAGCATCAGGTATCAGCCACCACCATAGGAAGCCTAGCAGACTAGATGTAACCAATGCTTTGAACTGGCTCTGTAAATTATATATTTTTTATGTTCTCATAACTTCAGGAGGGAACACTCCTTAATTAAGACTTAGCTCATACATCAGTTCTGCTACTATTCCCTGGGCAGTAAGGCTGCATCTACACTGGCACATTCTCACACAAAAACCCTTTTGTGGAAGAGTTCTTCTGCAAAAACTCTTCCAGAAGAGAGCGTCTACACTAGCATGTGCTTTTGTGCAAGAGCATCCATGCCAGTGTAAACTCTCTCTTGCACAAGAAAGCTCAGATGGCCATTTTAACCATAGGGTTTTCTTGCTCAAGAAATTCATGTTGCCTGTCTACACTGGCCTCTTTTGGAAGAGCTTTCGTGCAAAAGGGCTTCTTCCTGAGTGGGAGCGTCAGAGTTCTGGCGCAAGAAGCCCTGATTTCATACATTAGAACATCAGTTTACTTGAGCAAGAACACGCTGCCAGTGTAGACACAGCCTAAGTGTCGTAGCAATGCAACAACACTTACACACAGAGGAAGAAAAAAACAGAACAATGTAGCACTTTAAAGACTAACAAGATGGTTCATTAGATGATGAGCTTTCGTGGGCCAGACCCACTTACTCAGATCAATATGTGGAAGAAAATTGGCACAACCATATATACCAAAGTGATACAATCAAAAAAAAAATGAACGCATATGAAATTGACACAGAGGAAGAGGAATTCCAGACAATCAATGTGGTGGAGACCACACTCAAGTACCCTTGAGAGTTATACATCACTATAGTATTTTCCTTATAGGACAGATCTAATACACATGCACTGATTTCAGTGTTGTCCAGACTGCATGGGTGTGCAAATAAGTGTTTGTTTTACAATACCATTCATGTTTTCCCCGCTATTGACAACCATGATGGCCCATTTATTCACTTTATGGTAAGAGCCACTTATGGCCGAGTATAATAATAGGGACAGAGACATACTGGTAGACTGGGACTACTTTGGTGCTTGCAGGAACATACATTTTTTACACCATTTCTACGTAGATGTACAAAAATGCATTCCCTTTTATTCATTTGGGGTAGTTAAGTTTTAAGAATAACTCCTTATGCTCTTTTAGCAAAGTTCACTAAAGTGTCATAGCTAAATTATTTAAATCAAATTGTCTTTTGCCTGGATTATTTACAGACATTCCTCAGGAAAAGGGCCCATTTTTCCTCCAGAAAGGCTGCAAAGAAATCAAGAATTCTTTTCCTATAACACGTTTTTTTCAGAGGCCTTGGGGAAAGGTCAATCCTCACCCACAGACAACCCCCTAACCTCAAACTAATTCTTTCCCCATACCACGCAATACACCTCCATCATAATCATCCAGGAACCCACCCCTGCAATCAGCCATGGTGCCAACTCTGTCCATCTACACTAGTGATTTCACTAGTGATCCTACCACATCAGCCACCAAATCAGAGGCTCATTTAACTGTACATCCACTAATGTGATCTATGCCATCAAATGCCAACTACGCCCCGCTGCCAAACTGGACAATCTCTACAGGAAATAATTAATTGACACAAATCAGATATCCAAAAAGGCAAGAAATGAAAACATGTTGGAGAACACTTTAATCTGCCTGGACACTCATTAATGGCTCTCCAAGTCATTATGTTGTTTCAGGCCAATTCCACAAGCCAAATACATGGAGAAGGATTGGAACTTAACTTCATTTACAGATTTAATTCTTATGCAATTGGTATGAACAGGGACATCAGCTGGCTTGCACACTACCTTCCACATCCTAATGACTTAACCAACCAAACAATGGAGGTGCTAATTGTTCTTATCAGACTCTTGTAACTACTTGAACCATCTGCTCACTGTCTCTCTCTTTCCCCTCCCCTCCTTTTTTCTCTCTTTTTTTTCTTCCCCCACACCTTTCCCTTATTTATTATTGGATCCGGACTTCTAATACTCCAGTCATCTGAAAAAGTGGGTTGCACTCATGAAAGCTCATGATACCATCTGCATGTTTTGTTAGTCTTTAAGGTGCTACTAGACTATTTCTGGTTTTTTAAGTTTTTCCTGTTACAGACTAACTCGGCGGCCCCTCTGAAACTTTTTCTTTTAGCTTTTTTACAACATTTTGTCTTCTCAATTACTTTCTGACTCTGAAGAGTTAACTTCTTACTCTTTAACTTACTTGCACCTTTTAATAATTCTATCAATTACCCTGTTTTTTGCCAAATTGCTTGAATTTCACCTAGATCCCAGTGGACTGACAACTGAGTTTGGCTTATATAATGCACAAGGACAGTTCAGGGGTTATCAGGTGGCCATCTCGGTATCATCCCCTGGTTCTTATCTTTTCTTCCCCCACTTCGCCTGTTAGTGGCATGGTTCACAGATCTCCTTGGCCTGTCTGAGTCCCCTTGGATTCTGTTCATGACTCCAGTTGTCGTGTGTTCACTATAATTGGATCCGAGAGGAACCAAGATGTTCCAGAGAGAGTTAACAACTTGCTTATTTATGGAAAGCTTTAAAGTAGTTTATATAGTTATCAAGCCTTACAAGCAGTTAATAAAGTTTTTTGCTTAATTCCTATAAATCTTAAAAGCAATTAGTATAATACAAAACAGTATAAAAGCAATGAATGCAAAGTTTAATTTAATACAATATTCAAGCATATTTCTTATTGCAAGCCAATCGCTACAATTTTTAGACTTAATTCGCTTACAAGTTCACCTGTAATGCAGTCTTACAATGCTAGACAGGAGGTTGTGGCCTCTTTGGTTCCCATGAGTTGAGGTACCCGCAGTGTTCCTGCTGGGATGAATGGTCCCTACTTCTAGTTATAACAAGCAGGGCATGTGGGCTTACCCTACTCCCTCCCTCCCATCTCAATTTTTGCAAAGCCTGTTTTTATAACAAAGCTAGACTTGGTTGCCTGTATCCATAATTGCCACATTCTTTACTGGCTAAAGTTAGTTCCCTATTTTTAAAATCTTAATTACGTCAATTTTTTATCCTATCTTATCTTTTTAGACCCTAATATTTTTCCCATTGTTTACCCATTTGTGGCAGGCATTTCTGATAAATGCAAGTTGAGTCTATTGTTTTGCTCCCTATTCCCGCAAGTTTCAGGAAGGTTCCGAAAAGTTTCAGCTTTCCTCAGAATTTATACACTGAGGTCATGTCTTATTCAGCTGCCTTAGGCCTTATATTTCCACATATTTCCCTGCACCAGGCTTTAGCTGGGCCAAGGCTCCTATAACCATACTTTAGTCAAGGCAGGGCTGTGTAGACTCCTCCACACTAAGGTAATCTGCTCTTTAGATAAAGGGAAAGAAGAAAACAATGGCCATCCTCCCCTCCCCCACTCACCACACTCCCTTTACAACTGCCTCTCCTCCTGCTCCACAATAGTGGTATTTAACCTCATCACAGCAGTGAAAGATCACATTCATGTGGAAACATATCCCTGCAGTCTATTGCATTGTTCCTGATAAATTGCTGGTTTTTCAGTCAAGTAAACAGTGTCATTGATAACTGCTAGATGGAAATATGCTTCAGCAAAAATTATTTCTGTCTTTTCCCCTGTTTTCATTCTCTCAGTAGTGCACTAATTTACAATTACTTTGTATTATTAGCCCAGTGCTCTACTCTTCAATATACCACTGCAGCTTAGAGAAGTTCTTCATCAAAATTACCAGTGTTTCTCACTACTGCTTGTCCTCCTTTTCTATTTGGTCAAACATGCAGCTAGGATTGGAGCATGAATAAAACTCTCAGCTATCCCCTTCCCTGCTTGCTATACTCCTGAATCTAGTTTTTCAATCTAGTGTTAGTTCATACAGACAGGCCAGCCAACTGGTGGGGGAGGGGGCAGTTATTCTGGGTCCTGGCGATTCAAAGGGGCCCCAGGCTCCTGACTGCTGCCACTGGTATTGTCACATGATGTGTTCCCTCTGGCTCTGAGAGCTGATGGGGGAGCATGCCACAGTTCCTGTGGTGCAGAGGGCTGGCTGCCTTTGGCCCCGCCCCTTCTGTCTTTTGGGAGCACAGAGCGGGGCCCCACCCATCTTACCCAGGGGCCTGTGCAGGCTGTCGGCTCCTCTGTAGACAGACGTACACCTGGACTGAAAAAACAAAAATAAATGTTAGGATATTGAGTCAAATGTTTCCTTTAGAGATGAACACATGGCAGCTATTGATTTCAATGGGAGATGAATATGTATATCAGAGACAAAAATATCATTTTATATATATAAAATGGCATAAAAACTGTATTGTAAGGAATTCCTTCAGGATTATTTTGTTACATGGAGTTCCATAAGTTAAACATTTTTTACATTCTAGTTTAAAAAAAATGGCTTGTACATTCCAACAGCTCTCTTTATGCTACTATACTTCTATCACTAATTAATCTGAATTGTCTATTCCTATTCATGTTATTCTGTTCAAAAGCCCATCCTCCAAAATAGATAATTAATTTTTTTCAATTAATTTTTCATTAAATTGTATTGTCCCCCTTGAAGAAGTGAAAAAAACCTAAGAGATAATTTTATATTCCTTTCCTTTTTATATATTTTTTCTGAATGGCCATAAACTTCAGTTAATTTTTTTACATTATAAAACAGACTGAATATTGATACATTTGTCAAGATATCTTAATGAAATATCTGTAATTTAGCTCATTGTTAATAGACATTCAGTTTTAAAATATAGGAAAAAGCCTAATTAGTAGGTGTACTTTCATGAATTAGTTTTTCTTTTTTGTTCTGCAGTTAAAGTTATTGCCTGCTGGAGACAAGCTGATTAGTCTCAATTGCACAAAGTTCTTAAAGATTAATTTTCTCTTAGTGATTCATGCTGTTTATAGTATGGTTAAAATATTAAAATACTTTTCTTAGAAAGATATAAGGTAAATTTTTTAAAGTACATTAGCCCAGTCCAGTTACTTATAGTCTGGATTGCACATTAGTAAACCATAAATAGTTTGCTGCATAACAAACATCCCAAAGAGTACAGCAGCACCTTTAAGCAAAAAGAATATTAATTTTTTCAGTGTCATGCTTACAGAGATAACTTTTTGTCTCCCTTATCATTGCTCTGTGTCTAGAAGAATTGTCTTTATGGATGTAATTTCTGCATTAATTAATTAGGAAATATTGCTTAATGTATTAGGATACATTTTGAAGACTTCAGTTCTTACTCAGCACTTAGGCAAAATAATGAAGTCAATAAGAGTCCTGCTAGGGGTAAGAATTGTGTAATGGCTATGTACCTATGTTAGTATTTGGTCTAATATTTATTTGTATCTAAGGATAGCTGTTCCTTTTTTACTACATATCATACGTGAAATTCTTCTGCTTCCTCTTCCAGCCATTACACTCACACACTCCACTTCAGGTGTGTGCAGGCCCAGTGCAGCAGAGTCAGAGACACTTCCTTTATTGGTACCCATCAGGACAGCACAGGTGCTCTGCTGCATGATTGTATAAAAGGAAGATCACACTCATTTCTTTCTAACTGGTAGGTAGTTGGAGTACACTGACTTGCTACTGCAAGTTCATTCATTCTCTCTCTGTCTCTGTCTCTCTCTCTCTCATTACAGATAAATAGATAAATTCTCTTCCTTACTCTAAACAGTTAGTGGTATTCATTAGTTAGATGAGTGTTGTTTTCTTTGCTGTTTTTCTTCTTTGTTTTTGGAGTTTAGGTTCTCTTTTATTATGGTGTTTCAACACTTGGAACCGACATATGCTTTGGTCTGCAGGATTTAAGCTTTGTGCTGGCTGTAGGAAGGTCATGCTGGTGAGTTGCCCTGCATTCTACCTGCCCTCACAGGGATCTTATTAGAGATCTCTGCCAGATTTTCTGGGGACTTCAAGCCCAAGGACCAAAAACTACAGAGGTGAATCTGTGCCACAATGTATTGGAGACTACCCTGTGTCCACCTTTGTAACCTTCCTGCTCAGGATATGCATCAAGTACTTAAGCATTGGTGAGGAGTGCCTCTCTGGATATTGATTTTGAACGTTAGCCTCAATTCCCTTCTCCGTTGCTGAGAAACATGCACAAGAGGGTAGATGCATCAGCATAGCAGAGGTTCACTGGGCAACAGACGTCCTGGTACCATCCACAAGCTTGGGAGGATTGGAAGGGCATAGTCCATGAAAAGACACTCCTTGGTACCGACCTCTTTTTACGAGGCCTATCAATGCTAGCTATGGTGCTTGGGTCATTGAGCGATGGCACTGACTGCTTCTGGAGAACAATGGCAGCATCAGGAAAATCTCTAGGTACTGATGACATTAGAGGCCTATGCAGCAGCTTGTGCTCTACTGTGCCTCTTGGTACCAAACCTCCCCAGTAGTACCAGAGACAAACCAGCCAGTTATTGGTGGAAATTCTGGTCCTGGATGCTGCTTTGCTCATGGCCATGATAAACCCTTAGTACCAGGAGAGGGCTTGATTGTCAGAGCATCCTTCTTTGTTGGCCTGTGCAGTTCAGGAAAAAATCTAGTCTGATGTCCTCTATACTGATATCTCCAGAGCAACAACCGTGGACCTTAGCACAATCTGGCACCACACCACCAAGGTTGGATAACTCAGAATCCTCCTTGTAATCTGAGGTAAGCTCTTCAGTCTTTTGGTCCTGGGATAAAAGACAGCACTCATCTTCTCTTTCATCAATGAAGTTCCAGTACTGGACCTCTCTGGATGTTCAGAAACAGGGACCATTGGTGTAATTATGCCTAAAATCCCATGTCAGTGCCCTACTTCCTGATCGTCATGCCTCCCACTTCCTGATTGTCCCCAGTCTCTCAGTATTTCAGACCGCCTATCACATACAATGTGCTAGCTCACATTAGAAGTCCTGATATTGCTATAAAGCAAGCTCTTTGAGGCCTACAGGGTTTAGAATATCTGCTCACCGCACTGGAGGAGGATCATTTCAGCCACCCTTGCATTCTTCCTCCTCCTCATCTGATGAGACCAGTTCCCTGGGACACCTCATCTGTCCAAGATAGCTTCTGGGCTTGGGTTTGGCAGGGCCTTCTATTAACAGTGTCATAATAGGCCCAGTAAAGTCCTTATGGGAGTGGTACTTGACTCTACCTGATGGTGAGATGACCTTAGAAGGTCCTTTTTCCTCTCATTGCAAGTGGTTGCTCCGCTTGGCAGTGCTCTTCCAGAAGTGAGCAGCTCTCTGAGTAGACCTTTTCATCACCAGACAGAAAAGGAAGCATCATCCAAGGCCTCAGAAGGGGTGCCCTCTTTGATGCCTTTCTCCTATCTTGGGCAAGGGATCTGATATATGTATTCCCACTGATTCCGTTGATCAGCTGATTCCATTTGATTTTGATTGAAAATCAAGAGACAAGGCACAAGTCATTTTGATTACCCCAGCATGGTCTCACTAGCCCTGGTTTGGCACGCTCATGGATCTGACCATGGTGGATCCATGACCACTCTCCAGCTTTCTTGACCAGTTCTTTCAGGAACAATATTGGCTCCTGCACACAAACTCCCCTTCTTTTTACTGAATGGCTTTGCTGCTGGGTGTCTGAATCCAGAGGAATAGGCCAGGTACAGTAGGTTCTTCTGGAAAGAAGAAAATCCTCCACCAGAGTGAATTACCTGGCAAAGTAGAAGTGGTTGTCCAACTGGGCATTCAAACATAGCATCTGCCTGACCCAGTCATCTCTGCAGTCCATCCTGGATTACTTGATCCCCCTTCAGCATCAAAGTTCATACTTTCTTCTATCTATGTGCTTGGGATAAATCGGTATTCTCACTAAGGATGTAAAAGACTAATCGACTATCCAACAAGCATTTGCTTATCAGATAGTATTTTGACCAGTCAACATCCCCCCCTTTGCTGCCTCGATAACATAGGGAAGTGCTGCATGGAACACGGGGTCAGCTGGGTACTCCCCAGCTTACCCCAGGCTCCTAGCAGCATGCAGAGTAGCATGGAGCCCGGGGTCAGCGGGGGACAGAGTCCTTTGCTGACCCTGGGCTCAATGGCTTTGAAATGCACAAGAGCCCCCACTGGAGACTGTTGTGCATTTCAAAGCAGGCACGCCAGCGTGCAGCCCGGAGTCAATGGGACTTTCCTTTGGCCCCTGGCTGTACGTGGTGTTCCGCATTCCTTCTTTGAAACGGGGGCTATTGTACATTTCAAAGGAGGAATGCAGAAGTTCCTATTGACTAGTCAATTAACTCCATTTTACCATCCCTAGTTCTCATATGACTTGTCTGTTTCCTAAAGGCCCTTGAGAGGTTCTTCCTGCTGGTCCAGGAGTACCTTCACAATGGGGCCACAACCTGTTACTCTCTAGGCTTGCAGGCTTACTATGGGTATGTCTACACTACCCTCCTAATTCGAACTAGGAGGGTAATGTAGGCATACCGCACTTGCAAATGAAGCCCGGGATTTGAATTTCCTGGGCTTCATTTGCATGGAGCCGGCCAGCGCCATTTTTAAATGCCGGCAGTTCGAACCCCGTGCCGCGCGCCTACACGCGGCACGGAGTAGCTAGTTCGGATTAGGCTTCCTAATCGAACTAGCTGTACTCCTCGTGGAATGAGTTGCTCCATGTGTTGCTCATGCCTGTTCCATGACCCACCCTCCCTACCCTCTGTCAGTTTCCAGCAAGAAGGAACTGAAGGTTTGGAGAGCCCGCAGTACCCCTTAAACTGTGGTATATGTGGGCAACTCCAGTGGACACCAGAGCCAGGCCTCTACAGATAATACTGATGGAAGAAATTCTAGCACTGGTGATTATGTGAGCATATGCACCTAGAATGGAAACTAGATGAGCAACACATCACGAAGAACACCAGTTATGAAAAAGGTAACTCTCTATATATTTCGGTGTGTTTACAACATTTTAAAAAATATGGTACATTTTTGTACAAAGGAGAGTTTAAGATTTTTAATATACCACAGATTTATTACTCCAGCAACATTCTGAAGAGAGTTCAAATTGGATCCTTGAACATCATAAGCTTATTCCTAGACTCTTCAAGAGATCTATTTAATGAGAGCAGACAGCTAGATGCTTAATTAACCTTCAGATTGCCCATGCAAGCATTTTGCCTACCTAGTTAAGGATTACTGCCCATCTTTACATTAAATAACATTTTTTCAAGTGCAATCTCAGTGGTGGAGGGCTGTAGAAAATGAAGCACCAACTTAATTGAAACAAAAACTTTGTCTCAGTCTTCCTCAGCCACAAGTTCAGTCACTTTAGGTTTTGTGGTATATATTGTGTACCTTTCCTTTCCATTTGAATGTTGCTGGAAAAAAATCTTTGGCTGGTGTCGGAAGCCAAATGTAAAAAGGATCTGGGACGAAAATTTATGATTCTGATCCAAAGCCCAGCGTAGACAATGAGAGACAAAATTGTTGAGTCATTTGGAATTAATATACGAAGAAAAAAACCTGTTTTTATGCTAACAATAAGAATGCAGTATACATTGAAACCCTCTATACTCCTTATTAGAACTGACCAGAAATCTCCACAAAACAGTTTTTCATGAGAAAGTGCCAATTTGTCAGACCAAGAACACGCTGTTTCAACAAATCATTCCTTGGAAAATTACAGGAAATTCTGCTCAAAACCAGTATGAAGATCTGGAAGGTTTAGGAATTAGTGATGGGCTGCTTATAGTCCAATGGTTAGGGCATGCACCTTCAATGCAAGAGAGCCAGATTTAAGTGCTTCCTTTAATGAATATTTATTTATACAAAGTAGAACAGCTCTAAGTAGAGAAAATGAGACTCAGAACCAGAATAGCTACTTAGCTGTGGTCTGGTAAATTGACAGAGAGAGAGGAAGGAGTTGAGTGTGGCCCTTTCCTATGTCCCAGTTGGCCTTGGCGCACACTCCAAATTTTCAAGAAATATTTTGAAATGTCTTGGTTTTGTCCTGAAGCAAAGTTTGAAATATCAAAATGTCCCATGGGACAGGAAACCCATTTTCTGCCCAGCTCTTCTTCTTCTAAGCCTAAGGGTGTGTCTACACTGCAGGGCTTAATGTGAGCTACGTCAATTGTGTATCTTATTTCAAAATAGCTTTTTTTGAAAAAGGGAGCATCTACACTTCAAAATAGGGCACTCTTCCTCCAGCTTCCCTTATTCTCCATACTAAGATGGTTACAGGAGTAGAAGTAAGAAGTCATCCAGTGTGAAAGTATTTTGGCACTACAGGCAGTCCCCGGGTTATGTGGATCCGACTTACGTCAAATCCCTACATATGAACGGGGCTTTTCTCGCCGCGGAGGACGCGGGCGGCGGGATCGCCCAGACGCGCTGCGGTCCCGCCGCCCGCGTCCTCTGCGGCGAGAAAAGCTGCTCCACGTCTCCCTGGTCTGCTGGGGGGTGCGCAGCTAGTGCGCCCCCCCCCCCCAGCAGACCAGGCTTTTATCGCCGTGGAGGACATGGGCGGTCCTGCCGCCCGCGTCCTCCGCGGCGAAAAAAGCCGCTCCGCGTCTCCCTGGTCTGCTGGGGGGGGGGGGGCCCAGCAGACCAGGGAGACGTGGAGCAAAGCCGCGGAGGATGTGGTCGGCGGGACCGCCGAGACGCTCCGCGATCCCGCTGCCTGCGTCCTCCGCGGCTTTGCTCCGCGTCTCCCTGGTCTGCTGGGGGGAGAGGGGTGCAGCTAGTGCGCCAACCCCCAGCAGACCAGGCTTTACTCGCCGATGCCTGGGGTAGAGCAGCTGGGGCACTGCCGGGTTGGTCCCGCTGCGCTGCTCCTCGGCGCTACTGGACCAACCCGGCAGCACCCCAGCTGCTCTGCCCCAGGCATCCCCAAGTCAGCCGCTGCTGAAACTGACCAGCGGCTGACTACAGGAAGCCCGAGGCAGAGCTGCTCTGCCTTGGGCTTCCTGTAGTCAGCCACTGGTCAGTTTCAGCAGCGGCTGACTTGGGAACACCTGGGGTAGAGCAGCTGGGGTGCTGCCGGGTTGGTCCCCGCAGTGCCGCTGGGTGCTGCGGGGACCTACCCGGCAGTGCCCCAGCTGCTATGTCCCAGGCATCCGGATTCAGCCGCTGTTGAAACTGATCAGCGGCTGATTCCAGGAAGCCCGGGGCAAAGCAGCTCTGCCCTGGGCTTCCTTAGTCAGCCGCTGGTCAGTTTCAACAGCGGCTGAATCTGGATGCCAGTTCCAACTTACATACAAATTCAACTTAAGAACAAACCTACAGTCCCTATCTTGTACATATCCCGGGGACTGCCTGCATTTTGAAATAACTGCCTACTGTGTAGATGAAGACTAAGTTATTTTGGAATAGCACTAGTTATTTCAAAATAATGTTGTAGTGTAGACGTACCCAAAACCCCTATACATTTCTCACAAGATCCTGGTGTTAATTTTCTTCATATTGTGAGACACTGAAAGGACGATGTCAGTCATTGCTTATCGATCCCCTAGGTTGCAGTAGTTGCTAACCGCAACTACCGCTAATCTCTTGATCAGATTCACTTATCCCCCACTGAAAATCAAAGAAGTGCTTCCAGCCAGATCTAATAGTACAGAAAGGAAGAGCTCTTTCACTAAATCTCATAAATAATACAACTGCAAACTTTCAGAGAATTGTCAAAGGACAATTTGCTTCATTGCTCCCTTTGCCTCTCCCTCGTCATGTGTATGCTTCATTGTGTCAATGATTTTTTTAAAAATTCCAAGTTCGTACAATGTTTGCAGCAGAGTAATAGGCATGCTCACAGGAACTTATATGAAGAGTGATTAGTTGTACCCCTTAATTTTTGTGTGCCTAGGTGACATAAATGAACAAAAAAAAAAAAAACCTTGGTTTTTCTGTGACACTGGTGATATGAAAGTGTAAATTACCAAAAGGATGTGGCCCTGTTTAATTATCAAGCCATAATGTAAGATGAGAATGTCGAGAATTTAGAATGAGAATAGAGAAAGGGGATATACTTTCAAGTACGACAATATATGAAAAAAGGCATCCATGTTAGATGTTAATAGAAATACTAATTGTAGCTAATGCACCGAGGAAATTATTCAAGAACAATTAATCCTAATGAAAAAATTAGAGATGTATTATTTCCAGGCACTTTCAAACCTTAGGTTAACTATTGCATAGAGATGGTAATGTAACTTAAAGCAGACTGAGCAGATTCAACTTGCACATCTGACTTTCCAATTACTAGCACTAGTCATGTCAATTTCATATATGTCATGAGGCATAACCATATATTGGACTTTTTTCTTTTAGCATAGATAAATTATTGATTCTCAGTGCAAATGTCCTTTCAGAATCCTTCAAAGCACTCAGTTTCTGAAAATTAAGCCATTTCTTAAAATATTTTATCTAACATTACAGCATAACTGTGTTTCCCTAACTTACACAATTTTTTATAATTACATTGAACAGGGCCCATTTTCAGAAGTGTGTTGTAAAACAGACAACAAACTTAGGGACCAATTCTGCAAACACTTACTACAGCGCATAGTGCTTTATTACCATGGATGGTCTTCAGTGGTATTTTTTGTAAATAGTTGCAGAGTACTTTATGAAATGTACTAAAAATCCACAATATTGTGTATAGGATTCCCAACAGTGCATTCCAGTACAAATTGGACTAAAGAGATTTGTCTGTTTCAGTCCCTTAAACCATCAGACCAGGGCAAAGAATCAGGCCCTCATTTTCTGGAAGTACTGAAGCTAACTCTAGAATCTGTTAAAAGAAGCATTTCACTAGCATAGCAAAAAAGAAAAAAAATGCCATTTTCCTTATGTCCCTCTTAGCAAGTGTTCGGAGTGTTTTCCCTTCTCCTTGAATTCCCCCTGATATTAATTAGATATCCTGGATCCACAGTGTAGCTCCTTTCCTCAAGGGTCCTGAGTTGTCCACAGTTTTCTGTGTGCAACATCACCTCCTGCTCCCTGAGAACTTGATACTACATGATTAAAGTTAATTGGAGTTTTTCCACTAACTTGAGTGGTATTACCTATGCTGGGATAGTGCTAATGTTCTATCATTCTGTGTTCATTGCAGCAGGTTTCAATCTCAACACAAAGATGCAGCAAACATTGCCTTACCTATACTAATTAAAATGCCTGTTATCCTCCCTAGTCTGTGTACCACCGGGCTGAAGGAATGTAAGCCTAGCTCAACATGTTTCTAGGCAACTTTCTAGAATCTCACCTGCTTCCATCTGTAGCTCACACAGCATGAGGAAAAAGTGTATCCCTAAGTACAGAAATGCTTGAAGTGTGCAATGCAACAGGTGGTCTACATTACAATGTGTAATCCACTGGAACAGATATTCTGAAGTGGGAGAGACATTTCTCAAAGTGGATTCAATTGTCAAAGTTTATGAAGTATGTTCTTATAAATTAGAGAAGCTCACTCAATTTCATGACGTGTAAAAATGACTTCTTATTAAATTAGATAACTTAAGGTCAGGATTGCCCTAATATTTTTCCCTTTTTTGATTTACAGCTGATCAGTAGAGCAGTGAAATGTTTAAAATTAATTGAGAGTCATATAGAGTGAAATTGTTTCCTATAAATTACATCGTTATTTCATGGACAGTATTTGAATATAATCAGATGGTCATTAACCCAGTGTGGTGTAATTTTCTATCAAGCAGAACTGTTATAGTATAAGCACATTTAATAGAAAACTAGAGTTACAAACTATATTCATACTAATATATGCCTGTTTCTGCACCATTTTCTTTAAGTGTTACACTGAAGGTTATTTCTGTTTGTTTCTTTCAAGAATAAAAATAAAAATCTACAATAATAATTAGGATGGAAAAACAGCATGGCTAAACACATACTGAGGGAATGTATTCTAAGACTGATTCCTTAATGTAGCAGAAGACAGTATGAGATTTTTCAGGGAAAATCAGCATGTCAGAATCAATAGCTGTGATTATCCTGTAGTAACTATGTTAAATGTTCATGGGCCTCGTTCTTTAGACTGGATTACTGAGGCAACCGAGTGAGTATCTGCTGCGAGAAGATAAAGGGCACCAGTTGAGTGGAGATGACGGTTTTGCTAAGTAATCTACTTCCTTGACTGCGTCCTGTAAAAAGCTAAGTTCCTCTGGTAAAATTTCTTTTCACAGTGAATGAATCAAATGGAAATACAGCATGAAAATTGAGAATAGGCTCCTGGGGTGCACAAAAAATGTTTGTCCTATTAGCAGTACAGACACACGAAATCACAAGGTTAGGTACCAACATCTGAAGCTGTACAGATCTTTAATGTGTATCCTCTTTAATTTATAATACCCTATTCATATCTTAAACCCTCTTTTCCATTCAAAATAAAGGCAGATAGGCTATTTTTGTTGTTTTATTATGGTTATGACAACAGAACATAATAAAACATAACTTTAGACTTCCTTTGCTATCCTTGGGTATGTCTACACTACAAAGTTAGTTCGAACTAACGGACGTTAGTTCGAACTAACTTTAATAGGTGCTACACTAGCGCTCCGCTAGTTCGAATTTGAATCGAACTAGCGGAGCGCTTAGTTCGAACTAGGTAAACCTCATTTTACGAGGACTAACGCCTACTTCGAACTAGCTAGTTCGAACTAAGGGCTGTGTAGCCCTTTAGTTCGACCTAGTGGGAGGCTAGCCCTCCCCAGGTTTCCCTGGTGGCCACTCTGGCCAACACCAGGGAAACTCTATGCCCCCCTCCCGGCCCCGGACCCCTTAAAGGGGCACGGGCTGGCTACGGTGCCCGTGGCAGGTGCAAGCCTGCCAGCACCCAGCTAGCAGACCCTGCACCTGGCACGACACAGAGCCACCCACCCGATGCCCCCCAGCCCACCCCCTCTTGCCGGGACCAGGCTGGCGGCTCCCGGGAGCTTGCCCTGGACCGCAAGAGGCGGGCACCTTCCTGGGCTAGTGCGGACATCGTGGACCTCGTCCACGATCTCCGCACTAGGCACAGGAAAGTGGCCGGCTAGGGCAGGAGAGCTGCCAGCCTGGCCACCCAGGAGCAGGTGTGCATGTAAATCAAGGGGGTCCACTGAGACCCCCAACCCTGAGCCCTGAGCTTACAATGGCCGTCCTGGGTCAAACCAAAGGTCCATCTAGCCCAGTAGCCTGTCTGCCGACAGCGGCCAACCCTAGGGACCCTGGAGGGGATGGACCGAAGACAGTGACCATCCCTCTCCAGCCTTCCACAAACTTTGGGCAGGGACACCACTCCTACCACCTGGCTAATACCACTCCATGGATCCAACCTCCATGACTTGATCTCACTTCCCTTTAAACTCTGTTCTAGTTGTAGCCGTCACAGCCTCCTGCAGCAAGGAGTTCCGCAGGTTAACTATTTGCTTTGTCAAGAAGAACAACTTTCTCTTACTAGTTTCAAGCCTGCTACCCATTCCTTTCCTTTGGTGTCCTCTAGTCCTTCTGTTATGGGAACTCAGGAAGAACTTTTCTGAATGCACCCTCTCCACCCAACCCCTGCTTTTAGAGACCTCTATCCTGTCCCCCCTCCGTCTCCTCTTTTCTAAGCTGAACAGTCCCAGTCTCTGTAGCCTTTCTTCATCTGGGACCTGTTCCCAACCCCTGATCATGTTAGTTGCCCTCCCTTCTCCCACCCTTTCTCTTCCCCTCTCCAACCTTCTTTTCCCTGTCTCCCCCAGTTTTTTTCAATAAAGAGAGAGTCAATGTTGGAAGAAACGTTATCTTTATTTTGTACATCAATAAGAAGGGGGGCTAGGGAAGGGTAAGTGGAAGGAGGTGAGGGAGGAATGGGGTACGAGCCCCCGATGGGGAGGACTGGGCTGGCTCTGCGGGCTTCTGGGGGTGGAAGCTCTCCTGCAGCCCCCTGATTACTCCCTCTCCCCAGATGGCAGCCTGCAGCAAGTGCAGCCGGGCTGATGGCCGAGTGATGTGATGTGCCCAGTGTGGGTACTCCGGGCACTCCAAGCCAGAACTTCTTTGCAAGCGGGGCACCCCTTAGAACTGTGTGTCCGGGGTGGGGGTCGGGACCCTTTAAGCGCAGCCCTCGGCTAGCCTGAGACAGCATCTCCATGCTCTAAGTCCTCCTTTTATGCCCTGCCGGCACTGCTTCCGGCCATCCTTAAGCCCTGTTCAGAGTCCACTCAATGTGGACTTGCTAGTTTGAATTAGCAAAATGCTAATTCGAACTAGTTTTTAGTTCTAGACGCGTTAGTTCGAATTAGCTTAGTTCGAATTAACTAATTCGAACTAAGTTAGTTCGAACTAGCGCTGTAGTGTAGACGTACCCCTTGTTCTTTTTGACCTGGAATAATGCTGGTGTTCCATAAGTCTGTGTACATTACAGCACTTTTCCAATCTCAACACAAGAGTACAGCAAATATTGCTTTACCTATGCTAATTAAAATGCCTATTCTCCTACTTGGTCTGTGTACCATGGGGCTGAAGGAAAGAGTTGTATATGGTTTTAGGCATTTTTCCTCTATCAAAGGTACAAAACTAACCTTTAGATAAAATAGAACACTCAAATCACAGTGTGCTTATTTATTTCCCAGTGATTTCAAACACTTTTATTGTAGTTTGTCATTTTTAAAACAAAAACATTTTCCCGTTTCTTTGTGTCCCTTTTTGAATGAGTAATATTGAAGGAACGTATGTCTTTCCATAGACTGAAGATCCAGATTAGACCTGAGACTAAAGAATATATGCAGTATAGTGGAACCCTCTTATAGTTAAGTGCTCTCTTTCACTACTTCATTTCTCTCCCTCCCTTCTCTTCCCACCAACTTCACTATAGAAGAGGGAGTTCTGGCATAGATATGATCCTCTAAATTTAATCACAGCAGAGTCCCACTTCATATTATTACAAAAGAACTGACACATAAATATGATATACAAGATACATAGATTTTCTCTGAATCAAAGCTTAAATAGGAAATAGAATGATCACTTTACATTTACGTGAAAGATCAAGGGAGAAATTCTTCTTCCCTCCACAGTCCCTGTTTCTTCTCCAGCATTCAGTGGCTGCAGAAGTGCTTTAACTGGCTGGAGAAGAATTCCCCCAGAGAAGGCACTGCATAAAAGATACATTGGCTGTTCTCTGTAGGCTCTTTCATAAACCCCAGTGCAACAGAACATGGTTGGGATGGAGATGGGGCAGGATTGACTTGTATGTTGAGTAGGAGGCAAATCTCCACAGTATATACAATTATAGGAATTCTTATGAGCTGTTATGGGACAGCTCACAAATAGCTCTGAAAGAAAGATGATCCGTAAGTAAGAGCAGCTCCCAGCTGACTGCTCCACTTTGCATTGAGGGCTTCATCACCTTCTAGAGCTGTTCAGAATCAGACAAGTATAAAAGTGAGTTCTGCCATCTAGAATCTCAGATATATATTTCAGCTTATAGTCTTTATAAATGAAATTATTGAAAATTTGCATAACATTTGAATTAATATTACCATTGTGAGCTACTCAGCTAGCAATTCCTAGAGTAATAGATTATCATCCAAAACTAACAGAAGAGCTATAGATTCATTTGATTGTCATTTGTGAGCTTCCATTGATGGTAGCAATTATCATGCTTTTGCAAGTAAAATCTGAGTGCTCCTTTTCCAATGGTCAGTATCAGTTTTTGTACTATCTGAGATGCTTGGAAGATCATTTAAAAGGTAAAACTGTGTTCTCAATTATTTTGAAGCAAATCAGAGAGTATATGAGACAAGTTCTCTAGTCATAAGTTATGTTTGGCATTTTTGAATATAGCTTTACAGTTATTCAGCTGGAGTGAACACTTCCAGCATTTTGGTGTGTATTTGTCAGGGCTCAGAGGCCTCAAATCTTACTTACAGATCACCTGACGATGCTCAAGATATGACTGCTATCCAGCAGCTCCCCCGAGTAACTAGGAGAAAGGTCAAGAAAAGAACTAAGTTGCCTACCTATGAAACTCCTGATAAGGGAGAATATCCAGACCCCTGATTCGCTAAGGAGTATTATATAAAACAGGAAGTAGTCTGAGCAACTAGAGAAATTGTTAGCTGGCTATGACTCTGGAACCCCACCACAAAGCAGTAAATACCATGGATATGTTCCGCCATTCACAGAAATAAGATTAACATCCACATGGAGAAGGACCTTCTCAGCCTTTGCCCTCAAGCTATGGAATTCTTTCCCCAGGGAGATTCACCTGGCACCAATGTTGGCATTATTTCAGGGCCAGGCTAAAACCATCCCTTTTACCCATGCTTTTATTGGTGTTTGAGTTTGTGTATGGGTTTGTGTGTCCCTCTTCAAGAGGTGTCTTAGGTTTTATGTCCACCCTTTGGGAGTTTGTATTTTATTCTTATATAATTTTGTAAGCCACCTCAAAGATTTCAAATATTGAGGCAGGGTAAAAATATTTTAAATAAATAAATAAGGAGATCTCTTTTCTGGAGGATGACTGTTCCATTTCATGTCACCTTTTGAGATTTGTAAAATTTGTTTTTGTTCTGTATTGGAATCTTTGAGTTTTGAGAGGATGTAATGGAAGGGAGTTGATTCAGAATGAGCATTACCTGCTGTACTTTGTATCCAATACTATATATATAACCCCTAGGTTTAGGTGCCAGGATCATAGTGGGATCTTCTAGTACGTACATGTCTGTCGGTTTTGCATATCCAGTTTCATGCTACAAGCTTTCACTGCTACATTATCCTTATTATTATCCAGTGATTCCAAAATATGTCTTTCCTTTCAACAACATGAATGTATGCATTGGTGAGGAGAGTTGGTGTTTTTTTCTCTCTCTCTCTTTTCTGCAAATTGAAATAAAGGTTGTACCTCCCTTGTACGGCACCCTTGGGACCTGACCGATCCTTTCCAACATGGCCCATTCTGCCCCCAGCTAGGACTCCAGCTGAATCCTGCTACTCCTCAGGCAGCTCTGTGGATGCTGCAGCTTCTGGGGTGCCGGGGTCTGCGCTGCTGTGGTTGCTGGGACCAAGGCTCCATGGCTCCTGGGGCTCTGTGGCCACTGCCAGCCCCTGCTAGAGTCGGCAGCAGAGGCCAGAACTCCCCGCTGTGCCCCTCTCCCTCAACACGGAACTCCTGACTGAGTCACGCCCCTCTTCCCCCATTGCTTGACCTCCTTATATCTGGACACTGTCTGTGATCCAGGATAATCTATGGTACAACCTATAGAAGTCAAAAATGGTTTTAGTTTTCAGAATATTTTTAAACTTTTGTTTGGTAAATGTTGGGATATATATATATATATATATATATATATATATATATATATATGTATGTATGTATACACACACACACACACAGCCTGTATTGAAATTCTGCTTTTATGTGAAAAGACTGGAGCAATTGGACAAGTTATTTGGTTACCTTTAGTTAGTTTAGTAGTATACACAGGTACCTCCATGGGTTGGATGGTTATATGCCTACCATCTCTACTATAAAAAGGTTTTGTAATACCTCAATAATAAATGCATTCAGAACCACATCTTCTGTAATCACCGCAGTTCCTGAGCTGCTATTTGGCACTCATTAGCTGAAACTCCCATTCACCTATAATTTATGAGAAGCATACAATTATGTGTTATCAGTACTTCAAGTGATTACTACACTGTATGTTTTTGAGATAATGGCATGCAACACTCCATGATGAATTATGCCTCTATGGGTAGCTTCAATTCTTCCATTAACTCTATTATTTTCCTAAAAAACAACCTAGAGAGAATTATGTTCGAAGGTTAGAAATATTGGCTTCAAGTAAGAACTCCAGGTCATGTTGATCCAATAAAGAAAAGGACAAGGCACACCATTATTTAATATTATGCATATTACATATATCCATAATGTGTATATATGTGTGTATTAATGAGACAGAAAGATATTTGCTATGTTTTCCGAAATCATAAATAAAATGACATTTTTTACCAAGCCTGATTAAGCTGCAGTATTACAGTGATGAATCAGGCCTACTATTTGTTTCACTTTAAAAAAAAATTGTGTGGTTTCAGTACTTATATAACAGAAGGACAAATAACATTGGCTCAAGGCAGGCCTAGTTTAAGCAGCAATTGTTCAGGCTTCCTTGCATAGTTCTGTGAGTGCTCTGCGTCTAATCAGTAAGACGCCCTACCATTTCTCTTTTTTCTGAAGAGAGACTGCAGACTTTACAAGATGGGTTTCTGAGTAAGTTAAAAAAATATTTGTATGTGTTTCAACAGTGCATTGGATCCATAGTCCCGGAGTGTTCTGTACAAATAGAAAAAAAAGTGGTTCCTGCACTAAGGAGCTCACAAACTGAGTATAAGACAAGACTCAGAAGATGACTAGAGGCATAAGGAGATGACAGGGAGTCAGTATGATGGGCACTGGTCCCAGCACAGCAGGGGTGTGTCTAGACTACATGGCTCTGTCGATGGATCCATGTAGATGAGTTTACTCAGCAAAGGGAAATGAAGCGGCGATTTAAATAATCGCTGCTTCATTTACATCAAAATGGCCATCGCACTGTGCCGATCAGCCGTTTTACAGCACAGCGCGGCAGTCTAAACAGGGATCTGTTGACTCTAGAACTCTTCATCAGCAGATCCTGTAAGCCTCATTCTTACCATTGGGATCTGCCAACAAAGGATTCTGGGGTCGGCAGATCCTCATCTAGACTGCTGCACTGTGCCAACAAACAGCTGATTGGCACAGCGTGGCGGCCATTTTGATGTAAATGAAGCAGTGATTATTTAAATCGCCATTTCATTTCCCTTTCCCGAGTAAACTCATCTACATGGCTCCGTCGACGGAGCCATATAGTCTAGACCCACCCCAGCAGTCTAACCATTGCCAAGTTATTTGTAGGCATGCCAAAAATGAGAGTTTTTAGGAGATAGTAGAAGGCAAATAAGGCAGATTTGTGTACCTCCCAAGGTTTAGAGACAGCATGGGGGCAATGGATATGGTATCAGCATGGTGGGCAAGCTGAAAGCAGGAGTTGGTATTTCAGCAGTGAATGAGAGGTAAGTTAGGTGTGCAGGGATTTCAAATTGAAGCCAAGTCACTTTTGTTTGATGAGATAGAGAAGGAGGAGCTGATTTGAAGGACGGAAAGAAAGGGAAGATACAGTGAAAATGATGGCCTAGGAGAAACATCTCTGAAGCAGCATTCTGAATCGATATGAACAGGGTAAAACAGTCTTTGTCAAGAATAAGGTTTCTGCAATTGATACATTGTATGATGTGAGACTGGACAAGGGCTTTAGTTGTGTGGCTAGACAAGGAAGACTGTATCTTAAAGACGTTATGACAAGAATTGGCATGATTTGGATACAGCCTAATTGTGAGGACACTAGAGAGAGGTAGAGTGGAAGAATATTCTCTGGTTATAAGACTAAGTGCCAGGCTGGATGATGGAGTTGACAGTAGTGATTGAAAAAGGAGGAAGAGAGAGGAGGTGGGGGGAGGAGGAGGAGTCTGGAGAGTAGGAGCTTTGTCTTAGTCATGTTGAGCTGGAACAGACAGGATTAGAGTCTAAACCAACCATGTCAGAGCACAGATGGTAGAGTAAATGGAAGTGCTAATTTTATTAGACTGCCTTTTTTCAGATTTCTCCTCATACTCCATAGGCTAAGCCTCATTCTACAGTGTATGCACTTAAGATAATTCTGTTAGTGATAGCAGTGGGAACCTCTAACTCTAATTCTAGTGGAGGAATAATTTTCCCGGTACAGAAACAGAAGGCGGAAGGTCCTTTCTGAGGACTCTCTTCCAAGCCCTTGTCTTGGGGCCAACTGAGAACCAGACTGAGGATGGCAGAGATATGTACGAAGTGGGCAGGAATAGAGATTCTGTGCAATGCTGCCACCTATAGGACTGCTAAGGGAGGCAGCATGAGGCCTCTTTAGTGCCCTTCCACTCCTGGGCTGCTCCAAGGACTGGAACTCTATGCTAGTTTGCGAGTTCTGGACTCTGCTATTTATGGGATTATCATCTCAGTATTTAAATACCTAATCAGACTGCTACTGTGAGGCTTTTGGGAGGTGATGAACATTCTCACCTCCCACTGAGAGCATCTGAGAGATGGGGACACTTAGTACCACAGAGAATCAGGCTCCGAGTGAGTGCGTATGTTTGTCCCAACTTTACATGGACTTAAGGAGATTTTCTCTCTCTTTGTCGTGCATATTTGATCATAATTTGTTCTGTTTAATGTAAGTCAAGCTTTGTAGTTCAAATTTAAATTTCATGGTTAATGCAGTATCAGGGCTATGTGCACCTGTCTCTAGAAACATAGCTGGATACAGAGAGATGCAGTGTGTATTATAGAAATGTTATCAATACAATTTATCATGGAGAGAGCAGAATGCCTTGTTTTTCAGTAACATATGAAGTGTGACAATAAAATGAACCTTTGAATCAGAAGGTGAAATCAGTATTGCTTTTTTTCTATTATTTTGCATAACATAATACTTTTTTTGGAAAAAAAAAAAAGTAACACTAAACCTTATGCACCCAGGGAATCTCAGGTATTTTGTCCAAAGCCAGATAGGTGGAACCTAACCTAGTTTTGCAGGAGGAGGGAATCCAACTCTGCGGAGTTAAATAACAGAATACATGCAACTTATTACACTATAATGTCCATGTGACAAGTCAAAAAGAGTGGCTCTTCATTGGGGGAAAAGGCTGATTTAGTTTAGGAAATTGATGTTGTGTTCATACCCCATAAACACTGTGACTGAAAGGAACACTTGGGTTTGTTTGTAGTTCAGAGGTTGACAACCTTTGGTACGTGGCACATCAGGGTAATCTGCTGGTGTGCCATGAGACATTTGTTTATGTTGACCACCTGTGGGCACAGCCCTCCCCCAGCTCCCAGTGGCTGTGGTTTGCTGTTCTTAGCCAATAAGAGCTCTGGTGGGCCATGCCTGCAGACAATCAATGTAAACAAAATGTCTCGCAGCCCACCATTCGATTATCCAGATGGGCAGCATGCCTAAAGTTGATGACCTCTGTTGTAGTCTGTTATCTGATTTTTATTCTTATTAAAGAGACATACATGTTGAAACAGAGCATGAGAGCCAGTATGCATCAGACAAATTACAAGGGTATTCTTTGAATACCATAGTTCCCTCTGAGGTCAGAACTGTGATCTTTTTATGGGAGTTAAACACACATCACAGCTGTGAATATTTAATTATTTCTTCCATGTCCAAAAATGTGTCCTCCTTGCTCATAAATGATTTTACTGTGCAACTCATATTTGCTCACATATTACAGCTAACAGATGTATTTATATCTGCATACAGTTCAGTAGCTTTTCATTTCTCTTTTTGATCAAACTCTTTTACATCATCCCTACTGTCTGAGATCCAAGATAATATCAAATGTTCATGTGATTTTTTTTAATTAAACCCTAAAATACAAGTTAGTCTGACCAATAGAATATGCCTGGACTAAAATGATCTGCATGCCTACCCTCTTTAATTCCTAATTTCTTTTTTGCATTGTAAGAGTTAAATGTCCAGTATAGGTGTTCCATGGCCCTCAGAATGCATTCATTACCAAGTTGTGGCATTTATTTGAATTTTCCAAGTATAATGGAAAACCCACTTTCATTATTTTTTCATGAGTGCATCTTGCTATAATAATCTTCTGTCCTCAATCCTCATGTTTTTGTCAGACCTTATTACATCAGTGATTAAATCTTTTTTTTCTCATTTTTAGCCTTAAAACTAATAAGGTTGTTTTAAATTGAAACAAATGCAGCAGTTAATTATTCTTTGATGTCTATCAGTAACCTAGCATGCTCACATGCTCTCTCTCTCTCTCTCTCTCTGTATAAATATATATACCTAGCACACTCATGCTCTCTCTCTCTCACACACACACACACATGTGTGCGCACGCACACACACACACACAGCCAATGCCCATGTTATTGAATATTTCAAATATAACCAACAAATATAACCATTTCAAATATAACCAAATACCAGAGGTTTGGTATTTCCTCATCCTGTAGGCATGATTAACTGCTTTGCTGTGGTCTCAGAGCTTACGTTGCTTTTTATTCATTTAATTTGCATTTCACTGACACATGGCAGAAAACTAGGGGAAAACATGTACCATCTGGTTTCACTGTCATCTAGATAAATGATTGACTCATCTTTTTATATAATGCCAATATATGTGACTTTAAGTTGGTCATGAAGACATTTATCCCACTGAACAGTTAAACAGGAACATGTAGTCCTTGCTTTTATATTTCTACATTATTTTAGTACAGTGGTCATTTTTTCATAAATGTTAGAAGCTAGTATAGGCTAACAAGAACATATGATCATAAAAGCTTTGGGAATTAAATAGACACAACAGGTAGCAGCCAGTATATGATTTGCAAATTAAAATTCCGCTTGTTTAGAATGATTCTACTCATATGAGACATAATGCCCAGCTATAGAGTGGAGTATATTAGTAAAACCAACAATGCCAAATAGCAGACAGCGGTAAAGTGTTTCTGCTGTATGATTGTTGCTTTTTCATTATGCTTATTTTTTCACTTTATGGCTGTAAAATCAATCCCTCAATGCATATGACAATGAGTGGAGGGAGCAAAGAAAAAAAGTTTTCATTTAAAATTCTGTAGATAAATTTAATTGATTATAGTTGTACCTGCTTATTCCAGCAGATGGATTTGGCCTAGGAAGTGAAAAACCTATATTTGAGAGTATGGGAGACAGGAGAGATTCCAGAGGACTGGAAAAGGGCAAATATAGTGCCCATCTATAAAAAGGGAAATAAGAACAATCCAGGAAACTACAGACCAGTTAGTTTAACTTCTGTGCCAGGGAAGATAATGGAGCAAGTAATTAAGGAAATAATCTGTAAACACTTGGAAAGTTGCAAGGTGATAGGGAACAGCCAGCATGGATTTGTAAAGAACAAATCATGTCAAACCAATCTGATAGCTTTCTTTAATAGGATAATGAGTCTTGTGGATAAGGGAGAAGTGGTGGATGTAGTATATCTAGACTTTAGTAAGGCGTTTGATACGGTCTCGCATGATATTCTTATCAATAAACTAGGTAAATACAACTTAGATGGGGCTACTATAAGGTGGGTGCATAACTGGTTGGATAACCATACTCAGAGAGTAGTTATTAATGGTTCACAATCCTGCTGGAAAGGTATAAAAAGTGGGGTTCCGCAGGGGTCTGTTTTGGGACTGGCTCTGTTCAATATCTTCATCAATGATTTAGATATTGGTATAGAAAGTAAGCTTATTATGTTTGCAGATGATACCAAGCTGGGACGGGTTGCGACTAATCTGGAGGATAGGGTCATAATTCAAAATGACCTGGACAAATTGGAGAAATGGTCTGAGATAAATAGGATGAAGTTTAATAAAGACAAATGCAAAGTGCTCCACTTAGAAAGGAACAATCAGTTTCACACATACAGAATGGGAAGCGACGGTCTGGGAAGGAGTACGGCAGAAAGGGATCTAGGGGTTATAGTGGACCACAAGTTAAATATGAGTCAGCAGTGTGATGCTGTTGCAAAGAAAGCAAACATGATTCTGGGATGTATTAACAGGTGTGTTGTGAGCAAGACACAAGAAGTCATTCTTCCGCTCTACTCTGCGCTGGTTAGGCCTCAACTGGAGTATTGTGTCCAGTTCTGAGCACCGCATTTCAAGAAAGATGTGGAAAAATTGGAGAGGGTTCAGAGAAGAGCAACGAGAATGATTAAAGGTCTAGAGAACATGACCTATGAGGGAAGGCTGAAGGAACTGAGTTTGTTTAGTTTAGAAAAGAGAAGATTGAGGGGGGACATGATAGCAGTTTTCAGATATCTAAAAGGGTGTCATAAGGAGGAGGGAGAAAACTTGTTCATCTTAGCCTCTGAGGATAGAACAAGAAGTAATTGGCTTAAACTGCAGCAAGGGATGTTTGGGTTGGACATTAGGAAAAAGTTCCTGTCAGGGTAGTCAAACACTGGAATAAATTGCCCAGGGAGGTTGTAGAATCTCCATCTGTGGAGATATTTAAGAGTAGGTTAGATAAATGTCCATCAGGGATGGTCTAGACAGTATTTGGTCCTGCCATGAGGGCAGGGGACTGGACTCGATGACCTCTCCAGGTCCCTTCCAGTCCTAGTATTCTATGATTCTATGATTGATATTTGAAAAATACATGTACAGTAGACTTCCGATAATCCGGAACCTTTGGGACCTAGGTGGTGCCAGATTATCAGATATGCTGGACTATCAGGAGATACTATAAGATGGTTATATATATATACTGTATACATTATATACTGTATATAAAGTGTTTTTAACCCTTTTTATTGTACATGCTTTATTCAGTATACTGTAATGTTTTAGTTTTTTTAAGCCTTTTTTACCCTTTTTGCTCCAGTTCAGCTGCTGCTGCTGTTACCTTGTGACTCATTTTTTGCCGAAACTCACTCACTATGCTCTTGCCATTTTGCTGCCGGACTATCAGGAGTGCCGGCCTATTGGATGCCGGACTATTGGAGTTTTACTGTCATTGTTATCCCAGTACATAGCTATCAATTCAGAATGGTGGAGGTTGAAAACTTAATTAATGAAAATAAACTTCTGTATGTCTTGGGTGATTTAGACATTAAGGTTGAAACCCACATGTATTTAAATTCAGATAACTTGACTGTAGGACAAATTATATTAGTAAGATTGCAGAGATATAAAAATAAAATCTCTTGCCATTTACATTTTTTTTTGCCAGGCACCTGATGTGTTTAAATTCTTCTGACTAAATTGTTCTTGTTATGACTGCAAGAAAATTGGATAAGACCTTTATGTATTGCTATTTTTTAAATTACAGTTGATGCAAACTACTGTATACAGTATTTACTCCACTTTTTGAAATTGCTTTTCTAGCAATACGAAAAGAAGGGCAGGAGACATTTAACATGAGTTTAATCAGGACACAATTTTATTCATAGAATCATAGAATACTAGAACTCGAGAGGTCACTGAGTCCAGTCCCCTGCCCTCACAGCAGGAACAAGCCCTGTCTAGATCATCCCTGTTTGATGGCTCTCTAACTTACTCTTAAATATCTTCAGTGATGGAGATTCCACAACCTTCCTAGTCTATTTATTCTCGTGTTTAACTACCCTGAAAATTAGGAAGTTTTTCCTAATGTCCAACCTAAACCTTCCTTGATGCAATTTAAGCCCATTGCTTCTTGTCCTATCATCAGAGGCCAAGGAGAACACGTTTCCTCCTTCCTCCATATAACACCCTTTTAGACACTTGGAAACCTCTGTCATGTCCCCCTCTCAATCTTCTCTTTTCTAAACTAAACAAGCCCAATTCTTTTAGTCTTCCCTTAAAGCTCATGTTTTCTAGACCTTTAATCCTTTTTGTTGCTCTTCTCTGGACCTTCTCGAATGTCTCCTCATGTTTCTTGAAATGTCGTGCCCAGAAGTGGACACAATAGTCCAACTGGGGTCTAATCAGTGCAGAGTAGAGTGGTAGAATGACTTCTCATATCTTGCTCACAACACTCCTATGTATCCCTGAATCATGTTTGCTTTTTTTGCAACAGTGTCACTCTGTTGACTCATATTTAGCTTGTGGGCCACTATGACCCTAGATCCCTTTCTTCAGTACTCCTTCTTAGACAGTCACTTTCCATTCTCCATGCATGAAACTGGTAGTTCCTTTCCAAGTGGAATACTTTGCATTTGTCCTTATTTACCTCAGATCATGTCTGTAGTTTGTCCAGATCATTTTGAATTTTTACCCTATCCTCCAATTACTCCATCCTATTACTGGATGGGTATTTCTAGACTATGGCATTTTATCAGAAAAAGATATGGAAATTGCACTCTGATTGTTTTTGTGGAAGAGGCTGGGCCAAATTTTGGAAAAGCCTCCTTTTTCAGAAGAGCCCTTCTTCCTCGTTTTACAAGGAAGACCGGGCTTCCGAAAGAGTGTGTCTGCTCCTCTGCAAAAAATGTCAGAAAAGCAGATGCCTGAGTTTCAAAGGGTGGCTTCAGCCATGGGGTTGCATTCCTAAAGGATGAATTGTCAACTAGGCTGACCTCTTTTCCAGAAATTTTCACACCTACCCCTCCCCCCAGCCATAAAGCATTGTTCCCTTCATTTTTCCCTTCCAGCCAAATACCCCCCACACCTGCTTAAAGGTGGAGGGTTGTCCTTTGCAAGCAGCAATCCATAGTGAAATCAGACAAGGAAGATGGTAAAGCAACCTTTTTTTTAACCAATTTCTTATTGAAATCTTAAGGGTGTGTCTAGACTGGGACTTTTGTTGACAAAACTATACCTGCGTCTACACTACCGCCGAGTTCTGTTGACATACCGTCAACAGAACTCGGCAGTTTTGTCGATGGTGGTAAACCTCATTCTATGAGGAATAACGCCTTTTCTCGAAAGAGTTCTGTTGACAGAAGGCGTTATTGCATCTATACCTTCCTTTGTGTCTACATTCTCATGTCGACAAAGCGTCTTGCTTTGTCGACAGAACTGGATGTAGTCTAGGCGCTCTTTGTTGCCGTATCTGTCGACAAAGCCTGTTGACAAAAGCCTGTAGTCTAGATGTACCCTTGGTTTGCTATGGCACTCTCACAGTAAATGTTGAAAAAATATAATTTTACTGGAGATTTTCATGCACTTAGGGCCAGATTTCTAAATTTATTTAATTGATAAAGATTCAAAGAGGATGTTGAAACTGCTTAGGTATTCAACTTCCATCGATCTGAAATAAAAATTCCATACTTAGATGCCTAAATAACTTTAAAATATCTGGCCCTTATGAAATACATCATTTGAGTCTGAGAAGTGTGCACCATGAAATTTGTATGTGGGTGCCATTTACAAATCTAAAAACAAAACTCAAACTGGCTTCAGGTTTTTTTCTTGAAAATATTTAAAGTCAGTATAAACAGGCATCAGTGGTTGTGAAGGGAATGGATCCATCTCCCAAATGCATGCAAAATGGTGTGAAGAACTCTTAACCAATCTCACTAACCTATGCCCCATCCCCATTTTTCTCATATATTTTGAAGAGAGAATACTAGTGGCCAAGCTGTACTGTGGGATGTACTATGCTATAGCTGCATTTCTTCTTCATCTCACTTTCCCAGGCCAGCTGTTTCCATCCATTCTTTAAAATGGAGATGTCTATATAAAGGACTCTATCAAGTATTTGGTTATTAAAGTGTAAATGTGCTCTGGGTCATATTGTGCCAACACTTATACCTACGTAACCTCATTGACTTAGCAGGTTTCAATGAGTAAAACTGAGCACAGAATTAAACCTGTTATGTTTAAGTCAACACAAATTTGGTACCTTAAACCGTTTTTAAGCTTCATTTAAAAGCTTTGCATTTCAATCTTGAAAGTATTTGTCCTATAATATAAAAGTTGATTATTTTTATGGAAAAAATAAAAAGCCATAAGTTTAATAAAAAGGACAAGTCTTGTCACGTAATTTTATTTATTTATTTGCCATTAGAAAGGTTTCATTAATAGCTTAATTCATATAAAATAGCAATATTTAAAAGAGCACATGTGTAAACGTTTCTGGAAGTATGAAAAAGACTAGAATGAAAAGTATTGTGTCCATTCTTGGAGTACTGCATCCAATTTGGGGCCTCTCACTACAGAAAGAATGTGGATGCATTGGAGAGGGTCCAGCGGAGGGCAACCAAAATGATTCAGGGGCTGGAGCACATGACCTACGAGGAGAGACTGAGGGATTTTATCTAATTTAGTCTGCAGAAGAGAAGAGTGAGGGGGGATTTGATAGCAGCCTTCAACTTCTTGAAGGAAGCTTCCAAAGAGGATGGAGAGAGGCTGTTCTCAGTAGTGAGGGATGGCAGAACAAGGATCAATGGTCTCAAGTTGCAGTGGGGGAGGTCTAGGTTGGCTATTAGGAAAAACTATTTCACTAGAGGGCGGTGAAGTACTGGAATGGGTCACCTAGGAAGTTGGTGGAATCTCCATCCCTAGAGATTTTTAAGTCTCAGTTTGACAAAGCCCTGGCTGGAATGATTTAGTTGGGATTGGTCCTGCTTTGTCCACGCAGGGAGTTGGACTTGATGACTTCCGGAGGTCTCTTCCAGCCCTATGATTTTATTATTTTATGAAAAGACCATGACCTGAATGACCCATGGAAATCATTTTATTCACATATATATGTATGTATGTGTGTGGATGTGATACAAATCATGATATATACTACATGGTCTTAAGCATGATTCAGTTAATCGCAGTTAGGTTATACTAGAAAGAATAAATGTGTTTAGTTTTTCCTGTGTATTGTATCGCTTGATAAGAGAAGGCATTTAAGTTAATATTGTAACACACAGCAAAGATCTGTAATATAGTAGCAGTCTGCAGTGAAGACATGTGAATGGAAGTAGAGGATAGTGGCTATTGTTGTGGATACTGTGAATTCCATGAAATTATGGTACTTCTATATACTACAAAGAAGGACTCGGAAAATTCCACTTGCTACTAGAAAGAGGCATTCCCTGGTAAATGAAGGAGGCTGAAGTATCAGTTTCTGTAGAATTTAAGCTTTTAATATATAAAAAAAATGCCCAGTCCTTGGTATCAGAAGGTTACACTCCAAACATGACCATAAGGTAATATGATGTAGTGTTCTTTTCTAAGTCTAGAGAAAAACAGTTGCAGTATGTCTCTTATAACAGAAAGGGAAAATAATACAACACTTTCCAGTTCACTGCTGCTATCAGAACCCTTACCTATTTGGTCCCCATGAACCTGAGGGAATCCTTTCAGGGATCCATCAAGCATTATTTGGAACACTTGAATCATCAGTGTCAGTGTCAAGAATCTTTTCCTTTGCAGGTGCTTGAGAAATCTTGAAAAAGCAGCAGAGAAAGCTCTAGAACTTTTGCATTTGACTTTTGTGTCCCTCTGCCTTTCCATCTTTCATATCAACAGCTCACTGGTAAGAATCTGGCAAATTCGTCAAGCCCAGTCATAGAGTGTAATAATGTGGTTTATGCAGCTCTGATCTATAATAAACCACACACAAAATCTCAAAAGCACTGAGGTGACCTATGAGACATATGTGGATAGTAATTATACTAATTATTCCTGAAAATTCAAGTAGAAAGTAGCCACTTGATCCATTTATTTCAGGTAATTTAAAACACATGGTATTAGCTATTTCTTCTGAAAAATTCATGGATCATTAGGCATCTCTGGACAGTTCTCTCGATTTCTCTGAAAACATTTCCATAAAATATTTCTGGAGAGCACCCCAAAAAGTAGAAACTGGTAACTTTGGAAGCAGACTTTTTAAAGGAGTAATTATGGATAAGTATATTGTGCTACATTAAATGAGCTACCGTAAAGTTGCGAGTATAGTGCTCACTTTTTTCCCCCATTTTTTTAAAGTCAAAGTCACATTATCCATAAGAGATTTTTTTTTAAGGTTTGAACTCACCCTTGGCAGGCATGGGCTGGGCTGGACTGGGCTGGGGTGGAGGGGGCCAGCAGGCGCGAGCTCAGCGTGCCGGCTGCTAAGCAGGGGACGCTCCACCGGCAGGCACAAACTTGGTGCGCCGGCAGCTGGGCAGGGGAGGCTCCCCCAGCTGGTGCGAGCTTGGCGCGCCGGCAACTGGGTAGGGGAGACACCCCCCCCCAGCAGGCGTGAGCTCAGCATGCATGAGCTCAGCTGGGCAGGGGGCCCGGTGGCAGGCGCGAGCCCCTTCCTTCCTATGCATACATTAAAATCTCAAGTATAATGGGGGTGCGCTTTATAGATAAGAGTTTAGTTTATTCAAGAATTTTGACCTTTAAAAGGCAGATGCGCATTATATATAGGTGTGCATTACACTCCAGATTTTACGGTATTTGAATTAAAATGGTAAAAAACTCAGTCCTCTCAAATGTGCTCAATTTAAAAGGAGGAAAAAATACAACATTATTAGCTTATGTGATGATCTTGTAAGCTGAATAAATGCAGCCATTTCCTTCAGGACAATAGAAAAGACATTTTGGGAGGAATGACAAGGAGAAAAAGTAGGCTACTTTTCGCTACATTGTGCCTAAAGAGAGGATTTATTTGCAATGATCACGGTTTTTGTTTTCCTCAAGCCATTCTCAGTGTCAGTGAATGGCATATCCTGTAGTTTCAGCACATGCAGTGTGAATGGTATTTTTAGTTGAGTGTCATTGCTATCAGACAAGTTAGAGAGTTTCTCAGACAGGTGTTGCTGCAACATCTCGCATCTGGCTTGGTCCTGAAGTGCTTTGATGTTAAACTTTTGCTTAGTCTTTGGGTGTTTGCAGTGTGGTGGGATAAGCTGCAGGTGCACAACTGATCATGCTAAATGATGGTTTGTCCAATAGTACCTCTCATAGCTCATGTGATATGGATATTGGTGTAATCTAGAGCTCTGGCTATAAAATAGTCAAGGAGGTGCCAGTATTTAGACCAAGAATATTTCCAAGTGGTTTTAATTGTGTTACTCTGCCTATAAATGGTATGTGTGATGAGCAGGTGATACGCCACACATTTGCTAAGGAGGAGAATACCATTCAAGTTTACATTTCCCATCCTTTCTTTGCCTATGAACCACTCCTGAGTTGGGAGTCCCATCTAATTCTGTCATTGAAATCTCCCTGGAGGGTGAGCTTGTTTGCTTTAGGTATTGCTAAAAAGTTTCAGAGTGGTAGCTGTGTTTGTCTGTAACTGAAAAAAATTAAAACAACAACTAATAGTCTTGTAGCAGCTTAGAGACTAACAAAAATGTAGATGGTATCATGAGCTTTCATGGGCACAACCCACTTCTTCAGATTAATGGAGTTTAAAGGGTCCACTTTTCAAATAAATAGCACAGAGAGGGTATGGGGGGAGAGAAGGAAAACAAAGGAAAAAAGGGGGGAAAGAAATTGTCAGATAGAATGTCCATGCTAAATGAAGCCAATAAGAGCACTTAATACCCATTCTAAGTACCTTTGATTGGTTCTTTATGTCATTAGGATGTGGAATGTAATGGGCCATCCATCCGCTGTCTTTGTTTAGACTTCTGTTGCAAGTATCAAACTTGTAAATGAAATTAAGTACTGTAGTTTCCCTGTCGAGGGAGCCATTAATGAGTGCCCAGGCAAGTTAAGGTGTCCTCTAACAGATTTCTGTGTGTTGCCTTTTCAGATATCTGATTTGTGTCCATTAATTCTTTCTTTTTGAGACTGTCCAGTGTGGCCAATATACATGGCAGAGGGGCATTGCTGGCATTTGGTGGCATAGATGACATTAGTGGATATGCAGTTATATGCACCTCTGATGTGGTGGTTTACCTGGTTAGGTCGTGTGATTATATCACCTGGATAGATGCATGGACAGAGTTGGCATCAGAGTTAATTGCAGGGGTGGGTTCCTGGATAAGTATGATGGAGATGTGATGTGTGTTTATTGGAAAAATTTGTTTGAGATTAGGGGGTTGTCTGTAGGTGAGGATTGGTTTGTCCCCCAAGGCCTGTGAGAGTGAGAGGTTATTTTCCAGGATAGGTTGTACATTGTTGATAATGCTTTGGAGGGGTTTAAGTTGGGAGCTGTAAGTGATGACAAGTGGTGTCCTGTTATTTTCTTTGTTGGTCCTGTCTTGAAGTAGCTGATGTCTGGATACTCGTCTGACTTTCTAAATCTGTTTTTTTCACTACTCCAGGTGGGTATTTCAATTTTAGGAAGTCTTTAAATGGACCATGTCAGTGTTTGTTTCTGTCTGTGGGATTGCAGCAAATCTGGATGTATCTTAGGGCCTGGCTGTAAACAATAGATTGGGAAATGTGTCTTGGATGGAAGTTGGAGGCATATAGGTAAAAATGTAATGGTCGGTTGGTGTCATAGTCATGAGGGATGACCAGCAGCCTGGGGACTCAAGGGTGAACTATACCTAGCCAGGTAACAGTTAGCCAATAGAAATGCAGATAGGGATTTTCAAACTGAGACAAAGGAATTTTTGTTTTTTCCCTCCCTTGTCCCTGAGCAGTTGCTCTCCAGATACTGAGGGGGACAGACAAAATGTCTCTCTCCAAGAAAAGACTCTTTACTATCTATCAGTAGGGTAAAGTTTAGATAAATCCATTAGGGTTTTATTGTTTTATGGTTTGGGACTGTGGATCTGATGTCTGTGCATTTAGAAATGGGGTTTCCTCTCTTTTGTAAATAAGTTTTGTTCCCCATAGGAAAATTCCCTATGAGTTTATTAATTGGTGGCTCTTATCATCTAGCCCATCCAATTATGCTTGTAACAGGAGTATTGTGGTGATAATTAACCTGCTATTGGTTAATTTTTGTTTTACTTTAGGGCTGAGATTTCCCAAGTGATTTTCTTACCATTACTTGGGTGATGGCTGCGGAATTTTATCCCCAAAATCTAGGTTTTTAAGATTTTGGGTGAAAGCTTTATACCAAAGCCAGGAAAGATAAGGTTTGGGGTACTTTTGTAGGCCCCTACTTCTGCATTCATTGTGCCAGAGTGGGGAATCAGTCTTGACAGTAGGTTTCTGGTATAAGATGGTAGAAATGTGGTTGTCGTGTAATTGTACTGCAGTGTCAAGGAAGTGGATCTCTTGTGATCCAGGCTAAGGTTGATGATGGGGTGGAAGTTGTTGAAATCCCTGTGAAATTCTTCAAGGGTCTCCTTTCCATGAGTCTATATGATGAAAATGTCGTCAGTACAGCGTAAGTAGAGTAAGGGTGCTAGGGAGTGAGATCTAAGGAAACGTTGTTCATTGTCAGCCATAAAGATGTTGGCATAATGTAGGGCCATATGGGTGCCCATAGCTGTGCTGCTGAATTGAAGATATAAATTGTCTACAAATTGGAAATAGTTGTGGGTGAGGACAAAGTCGCAGAGCTCTGTAGCCACATGTGCAGTGGCGTCATCAGGGATAGTGTTCCTGACAGCCTGTAGTCCATCTTCATGTGGAATGTTGGTGTAAAAAGCTTTTAGGGAAGTTAAATTTAGATTAATTGGGTAATTGAATAGTTAGTTGATGCAATTTGCATCGACTATTCGATTAGTCAATAAAGGCACCTCCACCTTTGAAGTGTAGCAATAGCTATACCTCAAAGGTGAAAATGCTGTGAGGAGCATGGGACCAAGCAGTCCCCTAATGGCGCTGTGCTCCCTGTGGCTTTTCAAGGCGGCAGCACTACATGGAGTCCAGAGTCAGATGAGGACTTTGAGCCCCTGCAGCACTGCCACTTTGAAATGCCATGAGGACTCTCCAGGTGGCCCCAGGTTGCATGTGACATTTCAAAGCTGCAGTTGCTGCTTTGAAACATCTCTTCCTCTCCTCCCCACTCCTGCCTCTTTCTGATAGAGGCAGCAAGGGGGAGGGAAGCAACTAGTTGACTAGGCGTTCACATCCCTAGTCAGGACTGCATCAAGAGAACTATAAAGCTGTCCTTGTTGTCTTCCTCATCAAATGTTGGGGCATATGGGCTGATGACTGTTGCATATTGGTTGTTGCTGAGCTTGAGCTGAACATAAGAACAGCCATACTGGGTCAGACCGAAGGTCCATCTTGCCAAGTATCCCATCTTCTGATAGTGGTCAATGCCAGATGCCCCAGGGGCAGTGAACAGAAACAGTGATCATCAAGTGATCCTTCTGCTGTCATCCATTTCCATCCAAGCTCTAACACAGGCTATGTACACCATTCTTACCTATCCTGCCTAATAGCCATTGATAAATCTAACCTCCATGAATTTATGTGGTTCATTTTTGAAACCTGTTAAAGTCCACAAGATACTTGTTAAGCCCCACAGGAAGCTCTAAAGTCTGACTGGCAATCTTATTTTTTATGTCAAAGCCAATCCTATGAATGTTTCTCTTCGGGTGCTTTTCCTTTCCAAAAGAATGTATAGCCATCTACATCCTCTTTTAATTGGCCCTCATCAGCCTGGCTGGTCTCATTGGAGCTGCAATGTCAGTGATGAGTCTTGCAAGTTCTTTGGCATTATGACAATTCTTCTTTCTTGGCACTAGCTGTGTTGAGCATCCATAGAGGTGTGGACATTCTAGGTGGTGATATGCATTGTCTTTTATTTCCTGTTTTGGCCACAGAGTTGAGCGATTCTACTGGATGTAGCCATCCAGTCAGAAGAGCATGAGACTGGTTATGTTTGGAGAACAGTTTTTAATACCCTACCCATTTGGACTTAACAAAGGGTGTCCTAAAAAGGCCTATTTAGTCACAGCCACTGCTGCAAAAATGTACTTCTGTCTCATCCATGAACAAGATAGCTGTAACACAGAGTATGAAAGCTCTGGAGTATGGAGCTCTGAGGGTCTTTATCCCATGGATGCCTTTCCACAAAGTTGCGGTTCATCAGAAAGACCCACCTCCATTCAGGTGAGGGTGGAACAGAAAAAGAGAGATTGGACTCCTTACGCACAATCAGAAGGAGGATAGTGAGAGATTGCTGAGCCAGCAAAGGTGGGGGTCAGGATTTGGCATGGAGATGAAGGATAGGAAAAGAAACTGCACTGTATGTGAAGTTGTAAAATTGGCAAATGGCTTATTGTGAACAAGAAGAAAATGCTGGGAATGATAGGCAGTCTTGCTATAAATTTCCTAACCTGAATTCTAACAATGAAGTGAAGTACTAAGGTTAGTTTGTTTCCTACTGCTTGGAAGACAAACCCAGCAGAATCCACCAAATTTGTTGTACACTGGCAGAGATTACAATCTATTCATAATCATGATAATAAGCACTTTCCTTCATTAACTTTGCCCCATGTAGAGTTGCTCCTAAAATGGAATGCACACCATTTAAAATGTACAATATAGTTTCTGCCTGCTGGGAATGGCAGACATGTTGGTAAACCTTTCTACTCTGGAAAAATAGCACTGCATGTGAGGAAAATACATCATATATCAACGAGTAAGCCTATGGCACCTTAGACACTAAGCAAAATATGTAGAATCACGAACTTCCATAGGTAAAACCTACTTCATTGATGAAGTGGGTTTTACCTGCGAAAGCTCATGATTCTATATATTTTGGTTAGTCTCTAAGGGTATGTCTACACTACAGCACTAATTCGAACTAACTTAATTCGAAATAGTTAATTCAAACTAAGCTAATTTGAATTAGTGCATCTAGACATAAAAACTAGTTTGAATTAGCATTTTGCTAATTCGAACTAGCATTTCCACATTGAGAGGACCCTTAACCAAAGTTAAGGCTGGCCGGAAGCAGTGCCGGCAGGGCATCAGGTTAGGACTTAGAGCGTGGAGCTGTTGTCTCAGGCTAGCCGAGGGCTGTGCTTAAAGGGACCCGACCCCCACCCTGGACAGACAGTTCTCAGGGTTCCCCGCTTGCTTGTCTATCTCGATGAGGGACAGCAAAGCATTCCTGTCTTGTAGTGCCCTGAGTGCCCACACTCGGCACATCACAGCACTCGGCCACTAGCCTGGCTGCACTTGCCGCAGGCTGCTATCCGGGGGGGTTAATCAGGGGGCTGCAGGAGAGCTTCCACCCCGAGGAGCCTGCAGAGCCATCCTAGTCCTCCCCATTGGGGGCTCGTACCCCATTCCTCCCTCACCTCCTTCCACTTACCTCTCACTAGCCCCCCTTCCTGATGTAAAAAAAAAGGACACGTGTGTTCAAAAATAGAAACTCTCTTTATTTAACAAAACTGGGGGAGGGGAGATTAACCTCTGGGGAGACTGGAAAAAAGAGGTGGGAGAGGGGAAGAGAGAGGGTGAGAGAGGGGAGGGGAAAACCTGGGAGAAGGGAGCTGGAAGGGGGAAGCCAGGGGAAGAAAGAGGAGGGGAAGTTTCAACTATGGTATACCATATCCTCAGTACTGTGTACAGATGTGATCTCCTCACCCCAGAAAAGATATTTTGGCTTTGGAAAGGGTTCCGAAAAGGGCAATTAAAATGATCAGGAGTTTGGAACAGGTCCCATATGAAGAGAGGCTAAAGAGACTGGGACTCTTCAGCTTAGAAAAGAGGAGACTGAGGGGGGATATGATAGAGGTCTATAAAATCATGAGTGTTGTGGAGAGGGTGCATAAAGAAAAGTTCTTCATTAGTTCCCATAATATAAAGACTAGAGAACAGCAAATGAAATGAATGGGTAGCAGGCTTCAAACTAATAACAGAAAGTTCTTCTTCACAAAGCAAATAGTCAACCTGTGGAACTCCTTGCCGCAGGAGGCTGTGAAGGCTAGAACTATAACAGAGTTTAAAGAGCAGTTAGATAAAGTCATGGAGGTTGGGTCTATGGAGTGCTATTAGCCAGGGGGTAGGAACGGTGTCCCTAGTCTCTGTTTGTGGAAGGCTGGAGATGGATGGCACAAGACAAATAGCTTGGTCATTGACTTTGGTCCATCCCCTCAGGGGTAGCTGGTGTTGGCTGCTGTCGGCAGACAGGCTACTAGGCTAGATGGACCTTTGGTCTGACCCAGTACGGCCGTTCTTATGTTCTTATGTTCTAAGCTCAGGGCTCAGGGTCGGGGGTCTCACTGGATCACCTTGATTTTCATGAAACCTGCTCCTGGGTTTGCATGTGGCCTTTGGTGGCCAGGCTGGTAGCTATCTTGCCCTGGACGGCCGCTTTCCTGCGCCTAGAGCGGAGGTTGTGGACATTGGAGGCCTTCCCTCAAACCTGGATGAGGTCCACGATCTGCACACTAGACCAGACGGGCGTCCACCTCCTGCGGCCCTAGGCAGGCTTCTGGGAGCCACCAGCCTAGTCCCAGGAAGAGGTGGAGGGCTGGGTGGCTGCGGGTGGCTGGCTTGTGCCGTGCCAGGTGCAGGGTCTGCTGGCTGGGTGCTGGCCTTTAAGGGCTCCGGGGCCAGGAGGGGGGCAGACGAGTTTCCCTGGTTGTGCCCAGAGTGGCCACCAGGGAAAGCTGGGGAGGGCTAGCCTCCCACTAGTTCGAATTAAGTGGCTACACAGCCCTTAATTTGACCTACTTAATTCGAACTAGGCGTTAGTCCTCGTAGAATGAGGTTTACCTATTTCGAATTAAGTGCTCCACTAGTTTGAATTAAGTTCAAACTAGCGGTTTGCCTGTGTAGCGCCTATGAAAGTTAGTTCGAACTAATGGCTCTTAGTTCGAAATAACTTTGTAGTGTAGACATACCCTAAAATGCCACAGGACCACTTATTGTTTTTAAAGTTACAGACTTAGTCCATATTTACACTAGGAAACTACAGATTCGACCTTTCTGGTCCCGCACTCTCGGGACCTAACCGGTCCTGGATGATTGATTTTTTTCGACCAGGGGAGGTCATTTCAGGCTCCCGCTGCTATGTCCCCCACTGGGCTTCCTGGCTCCCTCCCCAGTCCAGCTGAGCTGTGCACTGGCTCCTGATACCCTTCCATTCCACAGCCCAGCTGAGCTGCGTGCTGGTTTCCTGCCCACCCCTGCAGCCCAGTTGAGCCACATGCTCCCTTGCAGCCCAGCTGAGCCACACACCACTTCCTAGGCCCGAACCCCCCTGTAGCGTCCTGGGAGTTTCTGGTCCTGGAACATCTATGGCCATGGTGGACCATGGATGTTGCCTCATCAGAGAATCCCGGATTTCAGAGGCGCATTCTGTATTTTGAAATAACTACATTTGACTTAACTCCCATTTTTAAAAAAAATAGAAATAGTATATCCGCACTATGGGGAAGCCTTAAAATTAGTCTGAGTCTCCATTAATGTGAATGAACTACCTCCACTTAGAGCCTCAGGAAACACCAGGGAGTAATTAGTTTAAATTATTCTGGGGAATAGTTATTTTGAAATAGTGGCACTGGAGTGTCCATGCTACTGATGTTTCAAAATAACTATTTGGAAATTATCATTAGTCCCTGAGAAAAGCAGGAGTACAGATTTTGAAATAAGCGGCCCCTTATTTCAAAATAACAGGGTTGGTAGTGTGGACATGTAACTGCCATTCAAACTGGATTTGAACCTAGGAAGCTTAGTATAGGAGCTGCTACAGCTTGAGCTATAAATCCAACTGTCTCTCAGCTTAGGCTGTAGAGCTCCCTTGTTCTTATCTCTTGCTGTAAGTGGTCTAAGTGCCACTACATGGGACAGAGAACCACACTAGGTATGTGGGTTACGGATGCGCTACTTATAAATTTTACCTAAGGAAGGTTATTTTGAAATAAAGCCCTTGTGTAGACCAGGGTTTACATGGCTATTTCTCTGAGATTTTTTTAACATCATGTATCAGTTGAGTGCTGCTTGGGATTTTTTATCCAGGAAGGCTTTTCTTAACAACTAATAATATGTTCTTGGGAAGTCAAATGTCAGAGAGATGCAATGATATGAACTGAAAAATCTACAGGAATTAAAATTAAGTTTTCAGGGTAAAGCATATGTTATGATAAAGATGCCAACCAAGATAGGGTATCTTACACTAATTAAACCTATTCAGCTCCTGTTCCAGACATTTTGAACCAAAATGAACCTCTCAAAAACTCAGTTGTCCAAATGCAAAGTAAAGAAAAATAGGGCTTCCCTTGTGTGTATGTTTTATCTATCTCTCCCTAATCTGTGGACAGTGTAAACTATGTATTGTTGTAAAAGGCAAATGCATTGTGCAAAACCATTCCTATTGACTGAATGCCAGAGAGAGAGAGAGGGGCCTTTTTTTTTTTTTTTTTTTTTTTTGCGTCTGCAACCTTAAAGTTATTTTTAAAATACTGTTAATACATTTTAAGCTTCTGGTTATTTGCCTTCCTAGGAATTGACTGGCATATTTCAGTTCCATTCTTTGAAAAATATCGTCTCCCTCTGATGGCTAATTTGACATCTATAAATTCTCTCAACTGTAAATCAACTCTCTTGCCTCTTGAAGAAAATAGTCTATCTAAGGTTCTGAATTCAAATGATGTTCAGGCTTTTTTAAAATTCATTTCTGTATACCTGGCTTCCTCTTTGATATGAATGTGATTCCACTAAGAACATAAGAATGGCCATACTGGGTCAGACCAAAGATCCATCCAGCCCAGTATCCTGTCTGTCAACAGTGGCCAATGCCAGAGGGAGTGAACTGAACAGTTAATGATCAAGCCATCTCTCTCCTGCCATCCATCTCCACCCTCTGACAAACAGAGTCTAGAGACACCATTCCTTACCCATCCTGGCTAATAGCCATTAATGGACTTAATCTCCATGAATTTATCTAGTTCTCTTTTAAACCCTGTTAAAGTCTTAGCCTTCACAACCTCTTTAGGCAAGGAGTTCCAAAGGTTGACTGTGCATTGTGTGAAGAACTTCCTTTTATTTGTTTTAAACCTGCTGCCCATTAATTTAATTTGGTGGCCCCTAGTTCTTATATTATGGGAACAAGTTAATTACTTTTCCTTATTCACTTTCTCCACACCACTCATGATTTTATATACCTCTATCATATCCCCCCTTAGTTGTCTCTTTTCCAAGTTGAAAAGTCCTAGTCTCTTTAATCTCTCCTCTCCGTTCCAAACCTCTAATCATTTTAGATGTCCTTCTATGAACTTTTTGTAATGCCAGCATATCTTTTTTGAGATGAGGAGACCACATCTGTATGCAGTATTCAAGATGTGGGCGTACCATGGATTTATATAAGGGCAATAAGATATTCTCTGTCTTATTCTCTATCTCTTTTTTATGATTCCTAACATCCTGTTGGCTTTTTTGAGTGCTGCTGCACACTGTGTGGAAGTCTTCAGAGAACTATCCATGATGACTCCAAGATCTATTTCCTGATTAGTTGTAGCTAAATTAGCCCCCATCATATTATATGTATAGTTAGGGTTATTTTTCCCAATGTGCATTACTTTACATTTATCCACATTAAATTTCATTTGCCATTTTGTTGACCAATCACTTAGTTTTGTGAGATCTGAAGCCTATAATTTAAAAAAAAATCACAATTAAAAATTCAAGAAGAAATATTTTCTGTAATTAGTAATGAATCTGTGTTTTAATTGTGGGGAAGGAGACTATAGCAAAAAGATGAGTTCAAGAAGCCACTAGATTTACTCATGGAGAAAGAATAGTACAGAGGCTAGGAAAGAGTAATAGTGAACAAAAAACAGGACTATGTAGCACTTTAAAGACTAACAAGATTGTTTATTAGGTGATGAGCTTTCGTGGGCCAGACCCACTTCCTCAGATCAAATTGTGAAAGAAAATTGGTACGACCATATATACCAAAGGGATACAATAAAAAAAATGAACACATATGAAAAGGACAAATCAAATTTCAGAACAGAAGGGGGGATGAGGCGGGGAAGCAAATGTCTGTGAGCTAATGTTATTAGAGGTGATAATTGGGGAAGCTATCTTTGTAATGGGCAAGGTAATTAGCGTCCTTGTTAAGACCTAGGTGCAAAGTGTCAAATTTAAGCATGAATGACAGTTCAGAGGATTCTCTTTCAAGTCTGGTGTTAAAAGGTCTTTGAAGCAGGATGCAGGTAATCAGGTCATTGAGACAATGCCTTTTCTGGTTAAAATGGCAAGAAACTGCTTTTTCTTTGTGATCCTGTCTAATATCTGTTTTGTGTGCATTGATTCTTTGTCGAAGTGTCTGAGATGTTTGTCCAATGTACATAGCAGATGGACATTGTCGGCGCATGATAGCATAAATTATATTTCTGGATGAGCAGGAATATGTGTTTTCGATCTTATACTCAATTGGTTAGGTCCAATAATGGTATCAGCAGAGTAAATATTTGGACAAAGCTGGCAACGGGGTTTGTTGCAAGGGAAAGTTCCAGGATTGGTGTTAGTGGGGTATGTTCTGTGGTTGTTGGTAAGAATCATCTTGAGGTTAGTTGATTGTCTATAGGAGACTATGGGTCTGTCTCTCAGAGCCTCTCGGAGTTTAGTATCCTGTTCCAATATAGGCTGTAGTTTATTGATAATGTATTGGACGGGTTTAAGTTGGGGGCTGTAGGTGATGACAAGTGGTGTTCTATTGTTGGTTTTCTTGGGTCTGTCTTGAAGTAGATGGTTTCTGGGTATTCATCTGGCTCTTTCAATTTGTTTTTTTATTTCTCTGGGTGGGTAGTTGAGGTTTATAAATGCTTGGTAGAGATCCTGACGTTTCTGGTCTCTGTCAGTGGGATTAGAGCAGATGCGATTGTATCGAAGGGCTTGGCTATAGACGATGGATCGTATGGTGTGTTCTGGATGGGAGCTGGAGGCATAAAGGTAACTGTATGAGTCAGTGGGGTTTCTGTAGAGGGTGGTGTCTAATTTACCATTGGTAATTTGTACTGTGGTGTCCAAGAAATGGATCTCTCGTGTAGAATGGTCCAGGCTGAGATTGATGGTGGGGTGTAGGTTGTTAAAATCTCTGTGTTTCTAGTGGCCAAGAAACACTGGTCATTCCACAGAGATTTTAACAACCTACTCTCCACCATCAATCTCAGCCTGGACCTTCTGTTCTGAAATTTGATTTGTCCTTTTTATATGTGTTCATTTTTTTGATTGTATCCTTTGGTATATATGGTCATGCCAATTTTCTTCCACAATTTGATCTGAGGAAGTGGGTCTGGCCCACGAAAGCTCATCACCTAATAAACCATCTTGTTAGTCTTTAAAGTGCTACATAGTCCTGTTTTTTTGTTTCAGCTAGACCAGGCTAACGCGGTTACATATCTATTAGTAATAGGGAAGATGTGGTTAGCAATTTTTAAGGAAATTGAACTGGATGATAGCCGATACTTGCAAATTGCAGCAAGTCATTCTCTGATAAATTTTGAAAGAAATACTGAAATATCCCCATGCAGCTACATCAGTTAACATGGGAAATGATGTTTTAAATCTTGCGTGAAATATTTTTTGATTCCAGGCTTCAGTAAAAAAACAAAAACGAAAAAGAAAAAACAAAAAATCTTTTTCCATTGCATGATTACAGTCACATTTTAAGTCTGGGACAATCTCCTGACTGCACTATTGGTTTAGTCAAAATTTTCTTAAGAGACATAAGATAAATAAGGATTAATATCTCATTTATTTAATTATTATAATGCTTGTTTCAATTAATTTTGCAATATGTTTATTCTTTGTTCATAAAACATAATTGGTGCTCCCTTGAGATTATTTTAAAGTTAATTGTATTAAGTGAAATCCTATAATGACTAGCATGAAATTTAATGATAAGCAGAAGCTGAAGATTGAGGGGAAAAAAAGATGGGTTTCGTAATACATTCATTATCAACCATTATCTATTAATTCTTTAAAAAAATAATTTGTACTTTTAACATGGCAAATTATGTTATTGGACTTTTTGGTGCCAAATTCAGTTTTGTTTTGTCTTATCATTCATAAATGATCAATAAATGTTTCAGATCATTTGGGTATGGGGTTATTTCTGCAAATGTGCCTCTGACAGTGTTTACTACCCAGTGTACTGCATAATCACCTAATAAGATGATTCATATATCGAACCCTGTGACAAAGACTATGCAAAAGTCAATAGTTTCAGTTCACATGTTTTTATGCACTGATTTGGGCCTGATCTTACTTCCAGTGGTGTCAACCAGGAGTAACTTAATAGAATCACACTATAAAACTGGTGTTAATTGAATTAGCATCAGTTTCTGAGTTTGGTGCTCAAACTAACCCCCAAATGAAATTCAGTGGTAATCGCTGGGTGATTCTGCATGAAAACAATAACTACAATCAAGGCCCCTTGAATATATTTTCAGGTGCACTCAAAATGGTGCCCAAATTTGCATGAGATAGTTGCAAACTGTAAGAAATCTGTCAGCTTGTTAGGCCAAGTTTCAATCTTGCAACAAGATTTTTTTTCATGGTGTTAGTATCCTGTTATTGAACAGCTGCTTTGATAGTTTCTTATAAGGAAATAGACATTTTTCTAGTGCTCTCACTAGTGTCTGTCCTTTTATTTTGACAGTAGAACAGCCTCTGGCACCTAAGTCTAGGGGTCAATAATCCCACTTGACCTCAATCAAGGAAGCTCTCATCCCCATGAGTAGAAATCAAGGAACTTGGTTCTATTCAGATGGATATCATGTGGCATTCGTTTACTTTCATTCTAGTAACACTTTCCCCCTTCATCTAAGCTGTTCCTGCTCCCTCAGAGATCAAGATGCACATGTTGAAAGAATATTTCACTCACCTTATAGCTGAGAGGGCAAATTACCTCTTTGTGTTGCAATAATGGTGTAAGAGTTGTGTAGTCTATAGACTTCCCAAAGGCACTGAAGGTACCAGTTCACTGATGTTCCTATCAGCCTGAGAAGTGACAGTTTTAAAGCCAAATCTAATTCTAATTTTCTTGTATGGCAGTATGTGGGCTACAAGCTAAGTTGTCCCTCTGACCCTCATAATAATTTAAATAATGTTAATGGGCTTTAAAACTAAAGGGATAAAAAGGGAAAGCCTTTACAATCTTTGGTAGTTGACTTCACAGCACAGAATTATCACACACTGTGAAATGCATACAAAAAATCAGAAGTTAATTTATTTTTGCTCACTGAAAAAGTAGAGTAGTGAATAAAGATTAGTACATGTGGTTTTTAGGGATAAATTACAAGGAAGAATAACATTAATTCTTGTTTTTGAATATACGCATATTTATTTGTAAACATATGTGTAACTAATAAATTCACAAATCAGAAGCAATTTACAAACAGAAAAAAGAGAAATCCCCAGGACAGTATATCTGCAACAAATAAATGTGACTGGTCATTTAGTACACACTAAATATGTACTTTCTTTGGAGCTTTTTTGGGCTACCATTTTGTTGCTGTATTGGGAAAATGCAGCAAAGCGTTAGGTGCTTACTGATTTTAAGGCTATCTTTGGGCCAGATTTTGGTCTAGTTTACATGTAGTTTGATCTTCTAACTTCAGTGGATTTTTGCATAAATTGTGAGCCAACACAAAATATGACTTTTTTTTTTTGGTCTTTTGGATCAGATTGCTTAATATTTTATCATTCCTAAAAGCCCACTTTTTAAAGGTACATGCAGAACAGGAAAGTCTTTTTTTTTCAGTCATGTCACTGCGTTCCAGAAAAGTTCTTGTTTTCAAGGAGAGCCACTGAACCTAACCTGGAAAAATACAATTTTTTGTTGTACATCAGGAAAAGTCCCATCTAAGATCTTACTTGCTTACCCTGGAAAAATTGGTTTCCTTGTTGCGAGTAAATTGTAGTCAAAGCATAATATTCTCTTTGTTAATCAACCTTTAAGTTGCTTTTTGGCAGATTCCTGCTATCTATTTGTGATGTTCACTATGGATGGTAAAGGGAATTGTCTAAGTAAGAATTAGTTGGTCTTTGGCACATTGCTGAAAAAGATGAAATATTATCACCAGATCAAATAAAACAGCTAGACACAATCCAATGGTTAGAATATCCCTTTTAAGCAGTTTTATCTCGCCTTTTCTCAGCATGAAAACCTGGATGTTGAAAGAGCTATGTTTAAATGAGGAGCAGTGAGGAAACTGCAACTTTCAGAACACGTCACAGCATCTGGCTTCTTTGCAGGCTTTTGACAGCATCAGAACTGCCCGTTAGGCTGCTGAGACAGCTCTGAAAGTAACTGGCTAACCTATCCTTTTGAACGTTTTTCATGTGATTTAACTTTGAATCTGAGGAAAATTCCTCTTTAAAGGGTACCAATTAAAGATTAAATTGCTATTTTCATTAAACTATTTTTGCTCAAGAAGTTGAATATTTTCTTACAATCTAAATGAAACCTATATTTTTGTGGGGAGGAAGAAGCAGTTTTGCTAATGTTTTTAGTATGTATGTGCTGGAGAGGCTCGAAGAGAGCTGCCAGCAACTGGCGCCCTAAGCGGAATGAGCGATCGGTGCCCCCACCTCCATAGCTCTCAATGGTGTGATGTCATCATTGGGTGCCGCATTAAACGCAGCACCCTAGGCAACTGCCGAGGTTGCCTACATCCATGGGCCGCCCCTGTGTGTGTGTGTGTGTGTGCATCTCTTTTCTCATTCATATTCTCTCTTTTCTTATTTTAAAACAGTATTAGAAATAGCACTTTTTACTCACTTGATCAAGCGTCCAAGGCAGATATACCACATTCATTTATAGTCTCATATCATAGTCTGGCCCAACAATCTTATCATCTTCTCTTGATTTCTGTGCTAACAAAACAAGAATCTCTCTCTCTATATTTTTTTCTTTACTTGTTGGTTAACATTTAACAGTATCATTCCAAGTGATCAGTGTTCTTTAGATGAAAAACTATATTAGAGAAATGTTACAAAAGTTTTTCAAATATGTTATGTCATACCTTAATAGTAGTAATTCAATTCAGTGGCTTAATTATCTAAAAAGGCTATATATTTTATGGAACCGTGTACATACAGAAAAGACTTTCAGTTAACATTGGACTTTGACATCTACTAGTTTTCATACTACAGAAGGTAAAACTGACTGCAAATTAGTTATGTGTTATACCTCGTTCATAATATTTTTCAACTGATTTGTTAATACATTTGGCAGTAGCCCATCCCGTTATATTTCGCTTCCAATTTGGTAGCAATATCAAGTACTGTGTTCAGATCCCCAATGTAATGTGTAAGGATGCCATCAAACTCTTTCAATGTATATTTTCATTCTTTAGCCGTGCTTTGTACTCATTTAAAGGAATTACTCTTTAACTTGTAGAGGAAGGCTTTTAAAATGAAGTTTAGAATCTCAGGAGTCTGTCATATTCATTGGGATATATCTACACCTTAATGGGTAGGGAGTTACTCATGGAGTTCCAATTAAATCACATAGTGTACCCTATTGCACATTATTTTTCTGTGATTGCTTTTTTAATAAACAATAATTGTACAAAACTACAGTACTGTACTATAAACCAATTACACTAGTTTGAATAATTAACATACCACTGATCCACTTCCATTTATTGTGAGGTAGTTGAAATATATTTTATATTTGCTTGTTGTCTAGAAATAGCAATCTAATAGGAGCTATGCTTACATAAATGGAAAAGACTACAACATAAAACTTAGAAATGATAAATAGGATGAGCATAAGAAGAAAGAGTAAAATTATATATTGAACTTTTTCAGTTCATGAATGGCACTAAAATAATTAAGAGAAAAGAATGTATCAAATATTTTATCTTATGAGAAGAAACTTATTTTAAAAGAAAAAGAATATTTTTCATACTAAATAGCATGTACTTCCACCCTGATCCCTACTTGATTCAATTGGAATTGCTTGATTTTTTAAATAATCTGACAGTTGAGGAAGATTTCCCCTTTAGCCCAAGCAATAGGGCACTCTGATTTTTGGAGCAGGAGTAACTTAATTGTAGGCCTGTTGTGTTCGGAAGTGATAATGGGGTTTAATTCAGAGATTGACAGCCTCAGTAGCCACAGATCAGCTACAATTTGAGTGGGAGATGATAATGAAGGTGAAAACATATTAATTGCAAGCTATGAGGAAAATTCCCCTGTATTTGGAACCAAAGTAAACTTGGAAATATTCTCTGGATTTCTAGATGACTTAGACCCATGTCTAATAAGTTGTAGTGATGTGAAATACTGAATCTGTGTGACAACAAATAACTAACAAACTTACAGAGCTCTCTGTATTTTCATTCTGATTATTAATCTTTTTCTCCCTCTTGTAATTCACAGGTGTTATTTGGAAGATGGAGCTTCAAAAGGTGCCTGGCTGAACCGGTCAAGTATTATTTTTGCAGGTGGTGATAAATGGTCAGTAGATCCTCGAGTTTCAATTGCAACAGCAAATAAAAGGGAATACAGCCTCCAGATACAGGATGTAGATGTGACAGATGATGGCCCATACACTTGTTCAGTGCAGACCCAACACACTCCGAGAACAATGCAGGTGCACTTAACTGTACAAGGTATGTATTTTAACTCATTGCACAGCATTATTAGAAAAGTACTGAAACATTCCATATATTCTCCTCTTAATGTACAGTAGCCTTGTGATCAGAATGTATCTTCTAGAATTGTAGTCTAATTTTGTTATACTTATGTTTCACCATCTCTCCCATGGATTTTAGTATCCATGGAATGATTAACAAACTTTATAAAATCAAGATGTCTGCTCCAGTTAAAACAGGAATTAATTCTGGGAAGTTTGATAGCTTGTGTTGAACTTCTTTAGTCTGGCACCTCTAGGACCAAACCACAGAACTTGCTGAACCACAGGAGATCAATATTGGAGTGAGTGTGTCTCTTCATTTTTATTTCACTGAGGTGAATAAATGGAACAACGCTTGCAATAGTGCTTAATAATGTACGACTGAACTGATACACTATATAAGGCTATGCCTAGCCAAGGCTTATCAGCTCTCTTCATAACAAAGTGTTACTGTTCTTACACAAGTGTACTACATTGGCACAAGAAAATAAGTAGATAAAACATAAAAAGCATGCTTATGCTTAGCAGCATTATTAGCACTTACTCTACTTGCTGGTCTCTTAGAAGATATCTAGAGGTAATTTAGAAGTTAATAACAGCACAGAACCTTGAAAGGCAGGACTGGGGGCTGGAAACAAACTTTACAGGTCTGTGGGAGACTTTGCCACATGAATGATAAATGGGCATCCTGCTAACTAAAATCATGCTGGACCATGCATGTTGCCAGACCAGAGAGTGCTGAACTAAAGAGATTCAACCTGTACAATTAATCAGACTCAGTGATTACAGTGGTCCTTTCTGGCCTTATACTCTATGAATTTTTCAGCACAGCTCAGGCAAAGTCCTCAGTTCTGTTGCCTTCTATAGGCAGATAGTTAACTATCCACTTCTATTTAGTTCCCTTTTAAATGCAAGCCACCATCATGAGAATGTATGTGCCCTAAAAGATGGGCATTTGAGCATATTTTAGTCAATCGCTTATATTGCCACTGCATAGACCTCATATATTGTGATCTTTTCAGCCAAGTAGAAGAATTGTTAATTTTTTAAATGTTACATTCCTTAATTATTGTGCTCATCTTCTTGTGAACGATATATTAGTTTTAATGCTGACTGAACAATCTTGCTTTTCTCTCAGTACATTTGCATTTGGAAAGTAAAGTACATCAGGAAGCTACTGTATGAGATAGAGATTTATGCAGTATACGTTGGAGTTCTTACGGCCAGATTATCACCAGATTGATGCCAAAATCAGCTTTGTTTCATGCCTGCATAAATGGCAGTTATATCAAGCCATTGTTCAAGAGATGTTTTATACAAAAGTAAGGTCCATAGTTATACATGACTTCACCATTTAGTTCTTCCTTCTCCTTTGCCCATTTAGACTTGTGCAAAACCTGTCACATGCTACAGGTATATTAAAAATTAATATTAGTTATTTTAAGATAGGAACCTTAGCCCACTACAATTGTATGACTTTTGTGGCCTTTACATGACGGATTTGTCTTCTCAAAATATTGTTACTCTTGATCACTTGTAGGGTTTCACTGCAGTATTTGCAGTGTCATGTAACTTATTTTAAAAACGTGAAAAACATCTTTTTTATATTTTTAATAATTGCTGCATCAACAAGCCAAATAGCTAATGTTCATACTTAGAAATTTTGTACTCTAGTATTTGATGTGGGATTACTGCAGCTTTGCAGAGTTACTTTATTTTCCAGAGCTCAGAAATTTATATAGTAGATAAGGGAAAAAGCCTTAACAATATGATGCTGTTTTTAAATGTAATTATTCATTTGAAATTCATTGGCATTTAAACTGCTTTTCAGTTATATTAATAAAGTTCAAGAAGGACAAACACTGGTAAGCCAGACAGGGTCAATTCAAGCATAAGTAAATGTCAAAGAAACAATTGTCCTTAAGTAGAGATGATTATCTGTATGCTAAAACAAGCTGTCACACACATTTTTATTCATCAGATTTCCGTAATTTCCATCAATGCAGGCTGCTATACATATTTTACTATTGTTTGCATGATTCATATTCAAACCAAGATAAAGTAAATTTATTGGAAGAGTACAGAGATCTCCACACTAAGAATTGAGGGCATCTAAAAGCCTTTTTTTTTTTTTAAGGGCCTTTCTTTTTCTAAATAATCATCTATTTTTAAACACTTCTGTAACCTAATTACAAATTTCGGGGAGACAGGTGGTTTCAAAAGTAGTAATGAGATGTACAATCTTTCACCTGTTGACAATAGTTCAAATCCAGTTTTGGATTGATAGTTATAAAAGTTTTTTACTATTTGATTGTCGAGCAGTGACCTTCATGAAATAACACTTTCATATAGAAATTTTAAAACCAACATTAAAGGTCAGTGTCCAAATTTATCATCCTCTCTATAGCGTCTGATGGAATTAATCAAAACAATCCCTCCATGGAAGGATCTTAGGGTACATCTACACTTGCTCCCTAGTTCGAGCTAAGGATGCAAATGTAGACGACCAAAATTGCTAATTAAGCAGGGATTTAAATATCCCACGCGTCATTAGCATGATCTTACCAGCGCGTTACTCCGCACAACAGCTGATTCAAACCAGGACGTGCGCGCCGGGACTTGTTAGTTTGAAACAAATCCCTTGGTTCGAACTAACATTACTCCTCAAAAAATGAGGAGCGCACTTCCTGGTTCGAATCAGCTGTTGAGCAGAGTAAAATGCCAACGAGATCATGCTAATGAAGCATGGGATATTTAAATCCCCGCTTCATTAGCAATTTTGGTTGCTTACATTTGCATCCCTAGCTCGAACTAGGGAGCAAGTGTAGATGTACCCTTAGAGTGCTGCAGTTCAAGATACGGTCTATGGTTTGGATATTTTTTCCACATTCATATATTAGGCTATCCTTCATTTTCCATATTTGTAGTTGGTACTTACAACTCCCAAATGAGGTTCTCATATGGTTCACTGTGATCTGTATCTTATATGGCATGGTGAAGCTAGGTCAGGGGTGGGCAATAAGTGGTTTGCCACAGGTCGCTTATTGGCCACCCCTGAGCTAGGTGAGTGGGCTATAAGATCTGTAATAAGATCTTGATGCTTGAATAGTGGTTTACACCTGCTATTTTGGCACAGCTTCGACCCTTTGTCTTTTGGTGAGAATCCCAACGTTTTAAGGGCTTTGCCCACTACTCTAGGGCTCCTAAACTTAAGGCACCATGTTGGGTGTGAGGGGAATTTTAAGACCATAATAGATGGAAAAATCTAGGTTTGTGTTCTTGCTGTTTCTCTTCAAAGTGATGGTGATAAGATGTATGTGAATAAGGGAGGAAACCAGACTTTTGCTGATGACTTCAGGTCTTAAGACAGTTTGCATAGAAGTGCTAAATTGCACATTGATAAATTTATTTTATTTGTTTCCTGCCCATATTGGTGTGTAATCTTTAGCTGCTGAGCAAATGAGAACCAAGGAAACTTTACATAAGATGAGACTGTCTGCTTCTGAACTAGTCACAACTAGTTTGTGGATTATTTTGTATCTGTGCCAGTAGTCTTCATCACCTGATGGCAGTATAGGATGCTGCAATCCAGAATCATTCCAAGACATTTCAGAAAATCCGTTGTAGAAGGTAGCTTTCAAAGATTGCTCTGCATGTTGATTGCTCAGCTGATGTGACGATAACTGTTATAAATGTAGTGATGTCAGTACCTTGCTCTGTGACTGCATCTTCATTACGCAAACTGAACCCAATCACAACATTGACATTTTTGGCAGGAGACTTATAAGAGAGGTTTAGGATTAAAGGGCCATAGAGGTGGCCTCCTTGCTTATTAGCACATTGGATAAGTCTGCAATGCTGTTATCTGTCCTGCACTGGTTCCATGGATAAAGAACCTCAGTCTCCACCAATGTCAGCTAAGTTCACTTCCACAAATTTCATAACAGTGAAATGCCTTTAATAAGGAAAAAAATTACCTCTGTACTAGAAAGCTAAGTATCCAGAGTTTGCTACTGTTCTGGAGTAAAAAACAACAATGGGAATAGAGGATGGTAATTGAGGGGATAGATTAAGAAGAAAGAAATTGTTTACCACAAGTCAAATGTTGCTTTGCTACATTAGAGCAATACTCATTGGAATGGGAAATATTACATGAGAGCAGAATTTGGCACAGTAATAACTCTTTTTCAGGTTTAGTTAAATACTTATTTCTGACAATAATAAACTTAAATAAGTCAGCTATCGCTGCATGGTCATTTCACCTCATATGTGATACCAGTTAGGTTTTCTGCTTCTTTAAGAACCTGTACATAGATTCTCAACCCTGCTCTCCGCTCATTGCACTGGCCAGGCAGCACAAAGGTGCTATCTACTGTGCTAGGTATCTCCCATGAGTGAGCAAGTTCTACTGCCCCCATAAGTATAAAATTGGCATGCCAGCCTCCTGTGTCACCTTTCTTCCATCTCTGGTAGAGGGGTATGTTAGAACAGGAAGAGTGCATAGCAGGAGTTTACTCCAGCCATCTCAAGGTGGTTGACAGTCTCTTGGAGACGAATTGCAAGCTAGACATAGGCTTTAGGAATTTCCAGGCTGTGTTAACCTATTTTGTGGTGGAATAAGGCAGAGAATGCTAATAATAATCAACTCTATTATATGCCACTCCATCTGACACAGCATACAATTCAGCTGCAAATGGATAAGAGCACAGGGATTATGTATGATTAACAGAAATAAACCTGAGTGAAAATTACTTCTAACATCCTTGTATTGTTTGCTCTGATAATGCAAAAGCAAGGGAAGAAAGTATGAAACTAGTAAGGTATGTAGCTGGTAAAACTTCAGACAAAGTTAGTGCAATTTCTTTTAAATGTCACATTTCATTGTTGTGTTGACAGTTGAAAATAGAACATACAGAAACATCAATATTGTATGTGTACCCACAAATAGAAATACCAAAACTAAGTATATTTCTAGTGCCCATGGGTACGTCTACACTACAACGTTAATTCGAACTAACTTAGTTCGAATTAGTTAATTCGAACTAAGCTAATTCGAACTAACGCGTCTAGAATTAAAACTAGTTCAAATTAGCGTTTTGCTAATTCGAACTAGCAAGTCCACATTGAGTGGACCCTAAACAGGGCTTAAGGATGGCCGGAAGCAGTGCCGGCAGGGCATCAGAGGAGGACTTAGAGCGTGGAGATGCTGTCTCAGGCTAGCCGAGGGCTGCGCTTAAAGGGTCCCGACCCACACCCTGGACAGACAGTTCTAAGGGGTGCCCCGCTTGCAAAGCAGTCCTGGCTTGGATTGCCCGGAGTACCCACACTGGGCACATCACACCACTCGGCCATCAGCCTGGCTGCACTTGCCGCAGGCTGCCATCTGGGGAGAGGGGGTAATTGGGGGGCTGCAGGAGAGCTTCCACCCCCAGAAGCCCGCAGAGCCAGCCCAGTCCTCCCCATCGGGGGCTCGTACCCCATTCCTCCCTCACCTCCTTCCACTTACCCTTCCCTAGCCCCCCTTATTATTGATGTACAAAATAAAGATAACGTTTCTTCCAACATTGACTTTGTCTTTATTGAACAAAACTGGGGGAGACTGGGAAAAGGAGGTGGGAGAGGGGAAGAGAAAGGCTGGTAGAGGGGAGGGCAACTAACATGATCAGGGGTTGGGAACAGGTCCCAGATGAAGAGAGGCTACAGAGACTGGGACTGTTCAGCTTAGAAAAGAGGAGATGGAGCGGGGACAGGATAGAGGTCTCTAAAAGCAGGGGTTGGGTGGAGAGGGTGCATTCAGAAAAGTTCTTCATGAGTTCCCATAAAGAAGGACTAGAGGACACCAAAGGAAAGGAATGGGTAGCAGGCTTCAAACTAGTAACAGAAAGTTGTTCTTCACAAAGCAAAGAGTCAACCTGTGGAACTCCTTGCTGCAGGAGGCTGTGAAGGCTACAACTAGAACAGAGTTTAAAGGGAAGTGAGATCAATTCATGGAGGTTGGATCCATGGAGTAGTCTTAGCCAGGGGGTAGGAGTGGTGTCCCTGCCCAAAGTTTGTGGAAGGCTGGAGAGGGATGGCACGAGACAAATGGCTTGGTCACTGTCTTCGGTCCATCCCCTCCAGGGTTCCTAGGGTTGGCCGCTGTCAGCAGACAGGCTACTGGGCTATATGGACCTTTGGTCTGACCCAGGACGGCCATTGTAAGCTCAGGGCTCAGGGTCGGGGGTCTCAGCGGACCCCCTTGATTTTCATGCACACCTGCTCCTGGGTGGCCAGGCTGGCAGCTCTCCTGCCCTAGACAGCCACTTTCCTGTGCCTAGTGCGGAGATCATGGACGAGGTCCACGATGTCCGCACTAGCCCAGGAAGGTGCCCGCCTCTTGCGGTCCAGGGCAAGCTCCTGGGAGCCGCCAGCCTGGTCCCGGGAAGAGGGGGTGGGCTGGGGGACATCGGATGGGTGGCTCTGTGCCGTGCCAGGTGCAGGGTCTGCTGGCTGGGTGCTGGCAGGCTTGCACCTGGCACGGGCACCGTAGCCAGCCCGTGCCCCTTTAAGGGGTCCGGGGCCGGGAGGGGGGCATAGAGTTTCCCTGGTGTTGGCCAGAGTGGCCACCAGGGAAACCTGGGGAGGGCTAGCCTCCCACTAGTTCGAATTAAGGAGCTACACACCCCTTAATTTGAACTAGCTAGTTCGAACTAGGCTTAATCCTCGTAAAATGAGGTTTTCCTAGTTCGAACTAAGCGCTCCGCTAGTTCAATTCAAATTCGAACTAGCGGAGCGCTAGTGTAGCGGCTATGAATGTTAGTTCGAACTAACGTCCGTTAGTTCGAACTAACATTGTAGTGTAGACATACCCCATGTGTACCATCTCCAGCATAAGTAATCATAGGCATGCACAACACATTTCATTAGGGTATGCACCCAGGGAAATTTATTTTTTATTTTTTTTAAAGGCGAACATTTATTGAATACTCAATCATAAAGGACATTATTTTATTCATCAAACTAAAGAAACTAAAACTTAACTAACGTTTTTTTTAACTTAACTAAATTTTACTTAAAAAACACAGACTCAAGTATGGGACATTGTACTTCTTAGTTTGTTTTTTACATGTGCAATTCATACTTTAAAACTAAAAGGCTGTGTTTAGACTGGCAAGTTCTTCCGCAAAATCATCTGCTTTTGCGGAAAAACTTGCCAGCTGTCTACACTGGCCGCTTGAATTTCCGCAAAAGCACTGACGATCTCATGTAAGATTGTCAGTGATTTTGCGGAAATACTATGCTGCTCCCATTCGGGCAAAAGTCTTTTTCCAAAAGACTTTTGCGCAAAAGGGCCAGTGTAGACAGCAGAGATTTCTTTTCCGCAAAAAAGCCCCGATTGCAAAAATGGCGATCGGGGCTTTTTTGTGGAAAAGTGCGTCTAGATTGGCAATGGATGCTTTTCCGCAAAAAGTGCTTCTGCGGAAAAGCGTCCTTCCAATCTAGACGTGCTTTTCCGAAAATGCTTTTAACGGAAAACTTTTCCGTTAAAAGCATTTCTGGAAAATCATGCCAGTGTAGTCGTAGCCAAAGAGCTTATCATGTGATTAAATTAAAATGCAAAGCCACTTTTTTTGAGACATTATAGGGTTACCACGTAGTCTTAAAAGAAATACTGGACACACTTCATGGGGGGGAGAGGGGAAAGACCAGCCGGGAGGGGAGCGGGGCTGGCCGGGAGGAAGGAGGGGGCGGGAAGCAGAGCTGGCGGAGGGGGATGTGGGTCGGTCAGAGCGGGGCTGGCCGGGGGAGATCAGGGGACAGGAGGGGCAGCCAGCAGGAGTGGGGCTGGCCTGGGGAGTTCAGAAGGAGGAGGGGAGAACTGGCCGCCAGAAGCCGCGCTGGCGGAGGGTGCAGTGGGGCTGGCCAGGGAAGATCAGGAGGAGGAACCGGCCGGCAGGAGGTAGAGCTGGTGGCGGGGGAGGGGTTAGGTACAGTGGGGTTGGCCGGGGGAGATCAGGAGAGGAGAGGAGAACTGGCCGCTGGAAGCAGGGCTGGTGGCGGGTGCAGCGGGACTGGCTGGGGAAGATTGGGAGGAGAAGTAGGGGAGAATCAACTGGCTGGCCAGGAGGGTGGGGGTGGCCAGGAGTGTATCAGCTGGTAGTTCGGACTAGTGTAGTCGTGCGGCACGGAGTCCGCGCTAGCGGACATTTAAAAACGGCGGCGCCCGGCTTTATGCAAATGAAGCCCGGGAAATTCAAATCCCGGGCTTCATTTGCAACTCCGGTTGCCTACATTACCACCCTAGTTCGAACTAGGGTGGTAGTGTAGACATACCCCAAGTATTCAGGGAGAGTTTATTGCCTTTGCATTTTAACACTGATGCCAAATGTTGTTGAAGGGAAACATTCTCATTTTCCTTATGCTAATAAGGTGCTTTCCAAAATACAAGAAGACATAAGTGTTACATGCAGTCTCCACAAATGGTATGGCAATAAGAAGTAGCCATATAGTTTTTATCATAAACTGCTTATGAAAATAAATACTGTGACAGAGTGCGGTCACAAATATTTCACTTGAAATTCATAAGTAAAAATAATTTTATTTCAATCTCCTATGGTACAATAGCAAGACTTTTGGTTGGCTGGTGTTTTTTTTAAATTTTTTTTATAAACATTACTATATAAACGACTGGACTCAAGTGAACTTCTGTGTCAATATTTTCAAATGAGCCTTATGAGGAAAGGAGGCAGAAGACAGCAACAAAGTTGTGTGACCCTAGGTAACATCCCTCCCCAGTTTAAAGTAACTAAACTAGACTGAAGAAACATTTGTCACATACAGAAATGAACCATTGTTCAAAGGACTCCTGAAGAGTGAAGGCAAAACCGAAGTCTTTTATTTCAGTAACAGTTCACACCATTTTCTTTTACTTGCATTCTAACAAAAAATAGTACCAAAGTGGCCTACTCCTGAAGTTAGAGGCTTTTCTTATATCACCACTATAGGGCTAAAATGTGAGCCATTTAGTCTGTAGAGGTAAAATTTATTGTACTGTTCCAAAGTAAAGAATCCCTTGCTTTGATTATTTTTATAATAGTTAATGCCCTCAAACAAGGAACTGAAAACAGAGTTGAAAACTAATTGCACATAAAAATATAAATTAAAGCTTAAAATTAATTAAGCTAACAATCAGAAATAATGCATCAATAATCAGAAAAATATGCCTAATTATTAAGTAATGGCATTTATATCTTCAAAAATGCAAAGTGTAACCTAAGGCTTCAATTTATTAGTGTTTGGTGTAATCATCATTAACATTTTCTGTTGAATCTTTAATGAGCAATAAAGCCACTAATATAAAATAGAATTTAAAATGGCAATCTTTAATATTACAGATAATGTACTCACATCCTTTACAAATACCATATATGAAATCTTTGTCATGCTAATGACTTTTAATCAGTGCACCTTTGAACACAACAATGTCATGGTGTGGCTTTGAAAGAACTAAATGTATGTTTTTACACTTAAAAGTATTGTCTTCTTAGTATGGACAAAAACTTTTTAATCCTCTGAATTTGTGGCTAAGGTAATTTTTTATAATATTTATTGTATGCAATGGTAATGAATATACTCTGCAGTCATCTGAGTTCAAGTAAGACTTCTATGGGATTTATGTAAATAGAATCACACCATATTGTTTGCACACAATTGGATTTACAATGAGTTAGCTAATGGGTTAACTTCTGCATTGAAATTAAGTAGAGGACAAATGTTCTCTTTAGCCAAAAGCATCAATTCTTCTTCAAGTAACTGCACATATCCATTTCACTTCACAAGCGTGTGTCCCCCAGTGATAAATTAGACCCAAGCATAGTGAGAGAAGTCTCTAATGAGTCAGAAGAGGAGATGTGAATGAGTAGTTTGAAAGAATTCTGCCTACATGGAAAGGTCAGAATTAATAGAGGCCAGCTCAGAGAAGCAGACTGAAGTCTACAGGTGGCCTGAGGTTTTAACAGAGGACCCAGAAAGACAGTAGTGGGACTCCTTGTTTAAGGAACGGACACAGATTCTACCTGACTAATTGTTAAATATTAATTGATATGCTGTAAGACAATTAATAAATAAAACTCCTCACACGGAGCATTACAGTTTAAAGTATTCTGGGTTGGGAGTGACTTCCTACAAAAGCCAAACAAGGAGATGAGGGCAATGCACCTGCAGAGTCAGGCCATGCTACTAGGAAATACCTTGGGAGACATTTGTGTACTACACAGGGGAGCCTACAACCTGCAGGGGCCCAGAGCAAGGTGTAGAGAGAACTCTGCCTCTACATCTAGAAACCAATGGAAGAGTGCACAAAGAATGGATTTAATAATGATTTGCTTTAAAAGGCCTATTTAAATATTCAGTGTAATTTTAATTAGAGTAAACCATTTGTGTGTTGCTGTAAATCTATTAAACAAGCATAGTTGATTTGTAAAGAGTTTTCTATGAAAAGATAGTTATTTCTAAATCTTGCTCTTGTTCTCACAGCTGTTGACTTTTATAAGAACTTTTACTACTCACTGGTTTAAACTTGCTGTCTTAAATTTATTTCTTTTAATTAAAAGGCTTACAGAGTAAAACAGTCATTTTGAAGGAGAAAAGCCCTGTGGCTCTTTCGTCTCTCATTTCCACAATTGTCCGTTTTCATATTTATTTTTATCCCCTTCCAGTTCAGAGTTGTCTAGTATATTTTCTGGCCTTCATCCAACTGTCAGAAGCTTGGATCTGTGACCAGCAAAGTAACTTTTTTATGTTGGGAACTTGTGTTGCTTTTCTTATTCAGCACTGGTGAACTGTTGGACAATCATCTAAAACTGAGACTTTGTTATGGCTTTAAAGAAAAGAATAGTGCAATCTTGGTAAAAGAAGTCCTTGCTTTATGTGAATGTGTTTGCTTGTTATCCTGTGTATCTGACTTGCTATGGGTGGTCAGCTCCTGAGGAAAATGAGACAATATACATGCAGCAACATCTGGATAGAAAGGATATATATGGTGAATTGTCTACACAATAGGTATGGTCACATTGGCTGGAGTTTTTGAAGAAGGAAAAGCAAGAAAATAATATCTATAATTAATGCTGACTATGTTACCTCCAATAAATACTTTAACATATGGATGGACTGGTCTAAATGCAGAGCATGTACCCAGGATCTTTTCAGTACAGAGTCTATACCTTATTCTATCTGAAAGGTTGTTAGGCACCCAGATCCCAGCAGATCATTACTAGCGATCGCCTTGTGACAGTTTTGAATGATGTGCTCAACACAGTGAAGTCTATGACATATCAGATAATGAAATCCTGTTAAACTTTCTGAGAAGCAGGGTAAACACAATGGGGAAGCTCTACAGTACTATTTGAAGGGAAGCTGAGAGTTACAGTTGAAGCACCTAATTATTTTTCAGATAGCATAAGGGTTATGGCATCTGCACTTTTTCTGGAGTCAGGCCTGTCCATCCATATCCAAAAGTCTATATATTAAAGGTAATATATCTGGCATTAGTTATAGATATTATTTCCCTGCTTTTTCTTTTTTTCCTTCAGTTGTTCTAATTGTTCTCTTTTCAGTTATGACAACCCAGACGAAAAGAAATGCATGTCAAGCCGCTTTTAAATTTTGTGAAACCAAAAAAACCTCCTGTCAAATCTGACTGCATTAATATGCCACTCAGTCTCTCTGTTCATTAGAACAAATTAGATTTCAAAATCTTTTAACTTTAAACAAATTCTCAGCAAAACTGGCATATATTAACAGCAGCAATTATTTTCTTTATACTTTTTTATTGCATGGGTTTTTCCCATGTAATCAGACTAATTGCAAAAATGTTGGGGAAACTTTCACTTGTCAATTAAAATAGCCCCAACAAAAATTCAACAGCAATTGAAACATTTTTTATCCTAAAAACAGCTTTTCGTCAGAGTTCACAGTAATGTACCTTACCTAGACCTGAAGAAGAGATCTGTGTAAGCTTGAAATATTCCCTTTCACCAACAGACATTGGTCTAATAAAAGATATGTCACCCACCTCTAATATTTTGGGATCAACACGAGTACAAGGTTTTGTTTGATAGGAAACAGTCTTTATAGTGGCAATTAATAACATAACGGCTACGTCTACACTGGCCCCTTTTCCGGAAAAGGGGCATGTAAATTTCACTAGTCGTCGTAGGGAAATCCGCGGGGGATTTAAATATCCCCCGCGGCATTTAAATAAAAATGTCCGCCGCTTTTTTCCGGCTTTTAAAAAAGCCGGAAAAGAGCGTCTAGACTGGCCCCGATCCTCCGGAAAAAGTGCCCTTTTCCGGAGGCTCTTATTCTTATTCAAAGTAAGAATAAGAGCCTCCGGAAAAGGGCACTTTTTCCGGAGGATCGGGGCCAGTCTAGACGCTCTTTTCCGGCTTTTTTAAAAGCCGGAAAAAAGCGGCGGACATTTTTATTTAAATGCCGCGGGGGATATTTAAATCCCCCGCGGATTTCCCTACGACGACTAGTGAAATTTACATGCCCCTTTTCCGGAAAAGGGGCCAGTGTAGACGTAGCCGTTATGTTATTAATTGCCACTATAAAGACTGTTTCCTATCAAACAAAACCTTGTACTCGTGTTGATCCCAAAATATTAGAGGTGGGTGACATATCTTTTATTAGAATTCTTACTTTATTTTAGTATTCTTACTTTGAAGTAAGAATAAGAGCCTCCGGAAAAGGGCACTTTTTCCGGAGGATCGGGGCCAGTCTAGACGCTCTTTTCCGGCTTTTTTAAAAGCCGGAAAAAAGCGGCGGACATTTTTATTTAAATGCCGCGGGGGATATTTAAATCCCCCGCGGATTTCCCTACGACGACTAGTGAAATTTACATGCCCCTTTTCCGGAAAAGGGGCCAGTGTAGACGTAGCCTATAAGTATAAGCAAGTAGGTCCTGATCTACCTTGATTAAGTGTGGCTGCAAGAAGCTCTATTTAGTTTTATGTTTTTTCAAGGTTTTGGCCTTCAACAAGTTAAAACTTAGCACTTGCTATTCAGACTTTCTAAATTTCACAACACTAATCATACAGAACTCATAATGGTGCATGACATCTTTGCAAAATGCACACACAGGATCCAACATATTCTTCTGATATATGTGTGTATTTCACCTGGGTAAGTATTCAAACCATTGATCCATCCAACACAAGTTTGTGTTTTATTACTGTCAGCTCATTCTATTGACACTTTTCAGCACCTTATTACTGTAATCATTTTAATCGCGTTTGTATTTGGAGTTCTTTTTGTACCCCTTCCTCTTTCTTTACAGCTTAGTGGGTTTTTTGTTTTGTTTTTTTTGCTTCCAGTATAGATAATGAGGGGCAAAAGTTCTACCTCTCAGGCTCCTTGGATATGCCTAGACTACATGGCTCCATCAACAGAGCCATGTAGATGAGTTTACTAGACATAGGAAAATGAAGCAGCGATTTAAATAATCGCCGCTTCATTTACATCAAAATAGCTGCCGCACCATGCTGACCAGCTGTTTGGTGGCACAGCGGGGCAGTCTGGATGTGCTGTGGACGACAAGGGAAGCCTTTGTCGATCGCTCCATTAGTGGTCTATAAAGGCTTCCCTTGTTGACCGTGGTGCGTCCAGACTGCCCCGCTCTACCGCCAAACAGCTGATCAGCACAGCGCAACGGCCATTTTGATGTAAATGAAGTGTCGATTATTTAAATCGCTGCTTCATTTTCCTATGTCTAGTAAACTCATCTACATGGCTCTGTCGACAGAGCCATGTAGTCTAGACATACCCCTAGAGTCTGAGCTCCAGCCAGAGCTCAAATATCTCCACCATAATTAAATAGCCCATTAATCTGAGACAGCTGGCACAGGCCAGCTGCAGTAGGGGCGCCAATAGACTTGTCAGGTCCCTGGGCATGGTGTATGTGGGGGATGGAGCTGGGGTAACCAGCCCTCAGTGCTGCCTGGAGTATGCTATAGGGCACACCCATGGCAATTTAAAGGGCCTGGAGCCCTGGCTGCCACTGCTCCTACAGTAACAGTTGCAGTGGCCAGGAGCCCTGGGGGGCTTTTGAACTGCCAGGTCCTGGGGTGACTGCCCCCTTTTCCCTCTTTCTCCACCCAATTGGTGGGCCTGGATGCAGGTTTTCAACTGCTGTGTACTTGTACTTGTACAATACAAGGAGGACAGCAGCCAGATAGTAGTTACAGGGTACTATACTTAGTATAAAATCTGGGCCTATTTTCATGTTTTTGATTTGAGCCACTACATCTGGGCCAAACCTGTGAACCATATTGTAAAGGACATAAAGCCACTTTAAAGATGCAACTGAAAGACCAGTATTATCCTGTGTGTTCCCCCAACAAAGGCTGCCACATTGACAGTGCTATATAGAAATCAGTACTTATCCAATGAACAGGAACAGTAGGACTTGAAACTTCCCTAAAGCCAGAGTCTGATGGTTGGTTTTATCTCCATTTTGATCCAGTTCTTGTTCTCTTCTGAGGCTTCCACACAACAGTAATTATCAAGTGTACAAAGGTGGTTTTATGCTGAGGGTGACTATCAGATGTGAACTGAGACCCAACACTCATTACATACAGGTCTCTGCATAGTCATCAGATGGTAGTTGTCATTGTCTTGGACTGGATTTGAGGAAGCTATTGGCATCCTTTTGTCTGTGAGAGACCATGGATGTAGATCGTTTGCAATGTCTCATGTGACTAAATAGTCTAATCTGAGGTTTCTATGACCTTGGCCAGCTATTGGAAATGTAGATATCTTGACTGGGAGTTGTCTAACTGTGATGGACTTCGATGCCCTGATGGAGAAGAACGTGCAACTTGTTAGATGCACATTTGAGTTTGGGTGCAGAATTCAAGTTGTTGGCCATTCTCATTCATGTTTCTAGTGCCAAAATACCACAGGTAATTTGGCTTAGTTGATGATATTCTTCTGATGACTTAATGCAAAGACTCCTACAATAAAATATATCCCTTTCCTCAAAGCTAAATTTGAATCTTGGTGCATTCACACTAATGATTTCTCAGAGCCATTGGTCATCTGAAGGTTAAGTGAGATTGTACTCTGACTTCCCAGTGGGTGTTTCCAGGAGCTTAACCCACTAGTTTCTCACAGCAAAACTGACACTGTGCAGGCTATTTTCATTGTTCCTTTTTACCTTGCCAGAAGAAGGTGTAATTGGCCTCTTCAACTAAACCAGCATCTGTAAGTCTTCTTTCCTGAAATCCTGCAATATCAGCTTTGAGTTAGTATAGCTACCAAAGTTGACTTTCAAATGATACTTGTCTATTGTAGGTCCTCACTGTCTGTCAATCATGTTTGTCAGCCATGTCCAGCTTCCAAGCCATAAAGTTCTGGGTTTCATATTTTTGCCAGGTACAGTCTTTCCATCTACCTTTTAACATTTGGTCTAGCTCCACGCACCTCATGAAGAGGATAGACTGTGGTGGGTCAGCAGCTAACGGTGAGAGCTGCCCTGCTTTGTGGCAGGTGGAGGCTGACCAATGGAAAACAGTGATCCCATCATCTTCTTCCCACCAAGGTGCCCTCCTCTATACCAGTTGAAAGAGAGTTTATAACCCATATCTGTCACCTTCTGTGTTGTGTCCATATTGCCATCAAGGATGGAGTGTTGGCTCCATGTGATGTGGCTGCAGTAGACTGAGCAGTTGATATGGAGACGCTGCTTTGCCCAGGTGTCAGCATTCCCCTCTTGACTTCACTGATTTGGATGAAAGGAAAGATGGAATTTGATACGTTTGGTAAGTTGCAGTCCTTCAAAATGCCTATTTTGCTATATGTTGAATTCATTGAATAGCAATGAGTTCTTTTTCAGGAAAAAAGGAACTTTCTCTTCTTTCATGGCAGAACAATTTAAAGGCCAGAAATTGTGTGCTATTTATTACAAATTAAAGAAAAAAAGACACAAGCCTTGTTCCAAGCTCTCAATGACTTCACTAGGAGCAGGAGCAGTTCCCAAGGTTGCAAAACCATACATGATGAAACCCTGTGTTCCAAAAGATCTCTGAGTGAATCTCTGTTGAATTGAGAACTCTCCATCTAAACAATCCAAACTCATTTTGAATCTTCTTTTGTGTGCCATTTTGGCCCGATGTTCTTGAACTGGCTCAAAAAAAGTAGGGGAAAAAATATATTTAATAGGATAAAGCTGTCCTCATGCCATTTGAGTTGGTACTGCACAAAATGTTGATGAAGCAATTGGAATGATACAAAATGCAGATGATGTAAATTAAATGGATTCAAAACTGACTAACCAATAGTTCTCAAAATGTATTTCTAAATCAGAAAATCATTGAGTGAATGTGATTCTTGTGGGGTTGGTTCATTGATAACTATGCAAAGTATCCAATGACCTAGAAGAAAGCATAAAATAATTACAGATAAAGTTTGCAGAAGACATGCAGGATGAGAATGTAGTAAAAAGTACGGGTCACTGATAACAAGCAATCCATATTGTTTTGTAAGTTAGTTACCTGCACATAATATGCGTATAGTAACAAGGAGAGTGGGTCACACTTACACAATGAGGGACTGTCCCGGGAAGTAGTGACTTTGAAAAACATTTGGGTGTCATGGTGGGTAGATAATCAGTTGAACATGAGCTCCCAGTGTGATGTTTTGGCCAAAAGGGACTGTTATTATCCTTGGATGTATAAAGAGGCAATATTCAGTTAACATTATTTCAGTGACCTTATTAAAGGAAAGTGAGAGTTATCAAGTAAATTAACTACAAGTTTAGAAGAAGTTCTTGGTCAGCTTGATCTGCTAATTCATGAACTGATTATTTAAATTTTAGATGTTTGTATTATGAAAATCAGAAAATGAAATTGTCACAGATCCTCATGAATGCCTCTTTCTGGCCACTTTGTAGTACTACTGTCAGGGGAATATGAGCCTCTATTCTCTGAATCTCCTAGAATTTGTTAAGCATCTGGACCTCCAACTATACATACAATATGATGGGGGGTAATTTAGCTACAACTAATCAGGAAAGAGATCTTGGAGTCATCATGGATAGTTCTCTGAAAATGTCCACACAGTGTGAGGCAGCAGTCAAAAAGCCAATAGGATACTAGGAATTATTTTAAAAGGGATAGAAAATAAGATGAAGAGTATCTTACTGCCCCTATATAAAACTATAGTACACCCACATCTTGAATATTGTATACAGTTGTGGTCTCCTCACCTCAAAAAAGATATTTTGGCATTAGAAAAGGTTCAGAAAACAGCAACTAAAATGATAAGGGGTTTGGAACGGGTCCCATATGAGGAGAGGCTAAAGAGACTGGGACTTTTCAGTTTAGAAAAGAGGAGACTGAGGAGGATATAATAGAGGTATATAAAATCATGAGTGGTGTGAAGAGGGTGAATAAAGAAAAGTTATTTACTTGTTCTCATAATATAAGAACTAGAGGACATCAAATTAAATTAATGGGTAGCAGGTTTAAAACTAATAAAAGAAAGTTCATCTTCACACAGCGCATAGTCAACCTGTGGAACTGCTTGCCAAAGAAGGCTGTGAAGAGTATGTCTACACTACCACCCTAGATCGAGCTAGGGTGGTTAATGTAGTCAATCGAAGTTGCAAATGAAGCCCAGGATTTAAATATCCCGGGCTTCATTTGCATCTTGCCAGGCGCCGCCATTTTTAAATCCCCAGTAGTTCAGACTCCGTGCCCGCGGTGCCCGGCAAGATGCAAATGAAGCCCGGGATATTTAAATCCCGGGCTTCATTTGCAACTTCGATTGACTACATTAACCACCCTAGTTCGAACTAGGGTGGTAGTGTAGACATACCCTAACAGAGTTTTAAAAAGAGTTAGATAAATTCAGGGAGGTTAGGTCCATAAAAGGATGTTAGCTAGGGGGTAAGGAATGGTGCTCCGGCCTCTGTTTGTCAAAGGCTGGAGAAGGATGGCAGGAGACAAATGGCTTGATCATTATCTTTGGTCCACCTCTTCTGGGTCACCTGGTACTGGCCACTGTGGGAAGACAGGACATTGAGCTAGATGGACCTTTGGTCTGACCCAGTATGTCCATTCTTATGTTCTTACGTTATGTTCTTATGCTAAAGCTCTGGTTCCTACTTTGGCTCCTCTGGCACTGGCATTGGCACTGGCACTGGCACATTTCTCAGGCACTGACTCTGCCTGGTACTCTTTCTCAGAAATGGAGCTCCTCAGCCCACCTGACTTGCACCTGAGATACATACCTTGTCCTAGAACTCCACCCCGAAGCTCAGAAGCTTCTGCTTGACTTTCTAGCTCACTCAAGGGCATGCAGGAGTTATGAAGCAGCCAGCATACAGAGACTCTTTGCCCAGAGCCTTACAGCTTTATGTTCTTTTGTACTTCTTCATGTAAAGCACAGGGGAGTAGAGCTCATACAAAACAATAAACATCTGAAACTGCAATATCCCTCACTTTGTATCTCACTCATCCCATGTGAGCCCTTGGAAGCCCTCTGAGTCTGGGAAGGCAGGCAGGCATAATATCTTGTCTTCATATAGGCTGTTGCATGCCAGCTAGTTTTTCTGTCTTCTGGAGCCCCTTCCCATCTTCTTTAACTTTCTCCTTGCAGGAGGAATAACTGTAGTTCGAATTAGGAGCTCTAATTCGAACTACCTAGTCCGTATAGCGTGTATCCGCAGGCAGGTAGTTCAAACTACAGGGCATTTAAAAATGGCAGTGCCCGGGAACATGCAAATAAAGCTCGGGATATTTAAATCCCGAGCTACATTTGCAAGTTCAAATGCCTACATTAGCCACCAGTTCGAACTAGGGTGGCAGTGGCAGTGTAGACATACCCAAAGTCTTTTTTATTAAAGGCTAGGATCAGCATGGCATGTAGGAGCATGTCAGTGGATAGAGAACTCAAAGGCTTTTTGATGCTATGTGGTGTAAAGCTTGTGTCTGACAAAGGAAGTACAAGCCACATAGCAAACTAATATAAAAGGCATCTGCATTATCCCCATTTTACCTTCATTCCTGCTTCTTCTCTCTCAAGTAATTTTTCTACAAGTGAAGCTCTAGACCAGTGGTTCTTAACCTGGGGTGCGGCCTTTTCTGGGAGTGCGAGACATGCCAGATTTTTATGATATATCTTAGGTTTAAAACTGACCAACTTCAATGATTTTTAATAAGGGGTTCAAGAACATATTTTGAGAACCAAAGGGCTACAGGCTGCAGTATGGTTTAAGAACCACTGCTCTAGACAAAGGACAGACTAACCTATCCAAGCTGTAGTTGTGTTCCTGAGGGACCTTCAGCCATCAAACTCACCAATGATGCTAAGAACCTGAGATATGGACTTGGAAGTTTCTGTATGTATCTGACTGTTTTGCCATCTAACAACCATTTTCTAGTTCTTTCTGTTGTTCTTTTGTGTTCGTTTTTCTTTTTTCATGTTCATCTTTCTTTCTTTTTCTTTCTGTCATGTCATCTTTTGTGTTCACTTTTCTTTCTGTCTTTCATGTTTGTGTTTCTCTCTGTCTTTCCTTCCAATAAATGTTTAGTTTTAGACACTAAGGGTGTGTCTAGACTACATGGCTCTGTCGACGGAGCCATGTAGATGAGTTTACTCGGCAAAGGGAAATGAAGTGGCGATTTAAATAATCGCCTCTTCATTTACATCACAATGGCCGCTGCACTATGCCGATCAGCTGTTTGTCGGCCCCACGCAGCAGTCTAGACGGGGATCTGCCGACCCCAAAATCCTTCGTAAGCTTACAGGATCTGCCGATGAAGGGTTCTGGGGTCAGCAGATCCCCGTCTAGACTGCCACGTTGTGCCGACAAACAGTTGATCGTCACAGTGCAGTGGCCATTTTGATGTAAATGAAGCCGCTTCATTTCCCTTTGCTGAGTAAACTCATCTACATGGCTCTGTCGACAGAGCCATGTAGTCTAGACACACCCTAAAAGATTAGCAGCATGGTATTTGAGATAAGATCCAACCTAATACTGACCTGGCAATGTCGCTGGCCCTTTGGGGTTCAGAAGAATGTTTTGTATAGTGAGCAGAGTTCTTTAAATTGTTTCTTTATTGGACCTAGGTGGAAGTGGAATGCTGAAAGTGTATGTTATTTTTTTAAACTTCTTGATCACCAGTGTGTCCAATGGTGTGTTTAACTTTTGTTTAGCATCATTTTGGGAAGCGTCTCCTCTCCCTTTTGCAGTCTGTCCTGACCAGTGAAGGCTACCCACACACTCCAAGTCATAGACAATATTCCTTCTAATTTTTTCCATCCATGTGAAGAATAAATTTTGTTGTGCACCAAGGCACATGGAGATGTGCCACCTCAATAGAAATACATGCTGCTGGCCGTGAGAAACTGTTAGCACTCTACTAATCTGCGGAGTGGCATTTGAATCTCTCCTAGGCTGCTACTCAAGCACTCTGCTTACAGGGAGCACTGGTCACAGATGTCATTGAACTAGCATAGCCTATATGCTAATGCTCTAGTTCTTGTGGAGTTATATCTTTGAATAATATTCATTTTGGAAGTTGTTCTTAAAAATTAAGAAGATAGGGAAAGGAATGAGGCCTTGTAATATTTAGGACCCGCCATATAGTTTCTTAATGTCTTATCCTTTTACTGGACAAAACTAAGGCCAATATTTAAGAAAGAGCCCAGTATGTCAAAGGTCTTACTGCTGTTTGTGGAACACAGTTTGAAAATTGTATACATATATACAATAGGACAGAGTTAAGATAGCCATGTGCATTTTATTAGGTGCTTAGCCATGTGACTATCCATGTTCTTGGTGGAGTTTCTCACTCTTTTTAATGGAGGAAAAGAATGTGGAATTATTTGATTAGTATGTTCCTTCCCTATCCCATAGAGGGATGTAATAGTGTAGTCGATTAACCGATTAACCCAAAGCAAAAGCTTATAGGTTAATGCTATAGACTACACGCATTTTCTCCTCACCCTTTGCCAGTAAATTTTTTAGCAGACTGGCCAGCAGCCTAGTTTAGTCCTGGCTTGCACTGAGTCCTGGACCTACCCCCACTGTATTAGGAGCTAGGCAGGCAGGCAGCCAGCCCTGGTCAGTTCTGGCTCGTGCTGGGTCCAAGAGCTCAAGCCCCTTCTCACCCAGATAGGGGCTGACTGGGGACTATAGAATAGTTGACTAACTGATAGGAATTTGTGAGGTTAATCGACTATTTGGTTAACTGATATTTAACAGCCCTAATCGCATACACCTAGTGTGGGCTGCAGACTGGAAGGCAAACTAAGCCACTGAGGAACTACTGATTTACTTCATACCGGGCCACACTCCAGCTTGCCTTTGGGACTACTATAAATAAGATATGTATAAATTGGGCCCTTTTGTGTGAGAGACTTATATAAATTCCAGTTCTCACTTTTCTGTATTTTATTTCTGTGGATTAGTTTATATTTTGGTTTCTTAAAATATTTGATATACTTTGCATATAATGAGTTGGAAATAATTTAATTGTGTATGTAAATATAATTTATAGATTCATTCCATAATGACAATCAATGTTTTTTGTTTAATAAAATATGTTTTCATATTTCCAGTATAATATTCCAGGCCTTTTCTTTGTTTAATAAACCTCCTTAATGCCGTCTAAATATTAATGTATTGATTCAGTCTTTGGAATGTTTGTGAAGTCTAATTTATCTCCTAAATCTGGCCAAGAGGGACTTGCATTTGGAACTAACAAGATAAATCTTGCACAAATGTATTTAAAGTGGGACAAAATAAATATGCAAAATACTTCTAAAATCATATCACCACCACTTTCCAGTTAAAACTGACAACACATTATTCTTTTAAATTGCTGGTACTTGAGTGGGATGTCAGTTTTAGTTATAAAATTAACTTGCTAGTGCCAGCCACTGTTATCATCTTGTGCCTTCTGAGAACAAAAAGAGAAAGATTTAGCAAATGTTCCAGATTTAAATGCAGTTTCTTTAGATTTACGAAACCAGCAGTTCTCAAACTTTTTGGGCTCTGGAGCCCTATACATGCGTAAAAATTTATGTGGAGCCCCAGCAGTCCACTGATTGTATGTGTTGAACCTACCGATGTTTCCAGCTTGTCAACCTCATGGAGCCCCTGGAGATGTTTCGTGGAGCCCTAGGATTCTGCGAAGCACAGTTTGAGAAACACTGTGCTAAACTATAGACTAGCAGTCCAATTCAGTAATTTTATTTAGAATCTTTATTATTATGGGTTATATCCATGAAAGCTTCCAATATTATTGTTTTCATGGATTCATGAAATGCTTCAAGCTCTTGCAATTCCAGGCAGGGCAATGTACACTATGGAGTGCGATGTCCAAAGTATACTAGCAAGTTTTTTGGTCCATGTAGTTCCCACTAGTGCTCACTAAATGTTCCCCGCTGCACTTTAACATGGTTACATTTCTTTATCAGAGTACATTAGGGAACATTTAGACCACACCAACAAAGTCCACATGGATCAAATGTAAAATCCAAGTGTGGTTTAGAAATCACACCACTGTAATTACTACACTACTCTGTAGACAAGTCCTATAACTTTTTCATTATTTCTCTTCTAATAAATCATAGAAATTCTTATCTTACCTGGCCTAATGGCATTGTCATTTGCACTGGTGTAAGTCTCTGAAGTAAACAGAGCTATCCTACTATGAATCCAGAGTAATTCTGGAGTGATGGACGTCACTACACAGCTAAGATTGCAACTAAATTCTTATTGTAAATCAGTATTTTGCCTCATCTCAATTCATAAAGGAATGAATATCCCTAAAAAGGATTGTTTGGACTTTTTGAAAAGTAGGTGTTTTTGTTTACCTGATCTTATTTTAATTGAACAAGTTGTTTCTGGCCTATAAAACTTCTACAATGGTTGTGTGTGTTAGAGGCCAAAATGTCTCTTGATGGTTTTTTACTGGTTTGAACAAAAAACAAACAAACAAAAAGAGGAGTGGACATATGTACATAAGATCTAATGCACATTTTAAAATTAGATAGCAGTTTGATGAGCAATATCTAAATGGTGAGAGCTGGGTATGAATAATATGAGCAGGCAGGGAAGGGAGAGTGGATTCCCTCAGGGTATGTCTACACTACCCCGCTAGTTCGAACTAGGGGGGTAATGTATGCATACCGAACTTGCTAATGAAGCCCGGGATTTGAATTTCCCGGGCTTCATTAGCATAAAGCCGGCGCCGCCATTTTTAAAAGCCGGCTAGTGCGAACCCCGTGCCGTGCGGCTACACGCGGCACGGGCTAGATAGTCCGAACTACGTAGCCATTCCGAACTATCTGTACTCCTCGTGGAACGGGGTTCGCACTAGCCGGCTTTTAAAAATGGCGGCGCCGGCTTTATGCTAATGAAGCCCGGGAAATTCAAATCCCGGTCTTCATTAGCAAGTTCGGTATGCATACATTACCCCGCTAGTTCGAACTAGCGGGGTAGTGTAGATATACCCTCAGTGAGTCTTCTTGACGGAGACTGAGACAAAGGTGGCAGGAGCAATTTTTTATTCTGCTACTTATGCATTTACCATAAGCCCTCTGCTGTCTTGCATTCCTCTGTGTTAAAACACTTTGCTGTGGTCTACACTAGGGAATTATTTTGAAATAACAAGTGGCGTGTCCACACTCTCAAGCCCATTATTTTGAAATAAGGGGCTGGTTATTTCAAAAGAATAACTCCTGCTTTCCACGAGGAATAATGCTTATTTCAAAATAGTGATTGTATGGATGCTCCACTGATGCTATTTTGAAAAAAACTACTCCCCAGAATCATTCAAAGTAATTACTCCCCAGTGCTTCCTAGGGCTCTAAATCAAGGTAGCACCTTCACATTAAGGGAGCCTGTCTCAGATTAATTTTGAGGCTTCTCTCTAGTGTCAACATGCTATTTCAAAATAATTTCCTAGTGTAGACATGCTTTGAGATCTACTGCTGGAAAAAGTCTATAAAATAGCTTAATAATAAGCATACATGGAAAAGAGGAGTTGAGAGACTCCAGAAAGCTTGTGGAAAAGGAGATTTGAGGTATTCTCTCCTAACTCCCTTCCTGAGCATATGCTGTGGTCTGTTAGAAGTGAACAACTCCCAGTAATTCTTAGAAGTCATCTTAGCTCCCTCTCCTGAAACCTAAGAGGCTTCTAAGTGGTCTGAGGCTTCTTATTAACTACAGTGTCACTGTTCCCGTTCCTCTTGCAAACTTCCCAAGGTTGGATGCAGGACCCGATTAAGGGTAGCGGGGAGGGGGAGGGGGAAGAGGCCTAGCTGGGCAGCTGCCCAGGATGCCAACCTATGGGGTGCAGCTGATTGAAGTGGTAAGAGGCACTTCGTTTCCGGGAGCGGGGCCAAGCATGTGCCACGTTCCCGGGGCTGGGCTGCGCATGCGCTGTGCGCCCACTGCCCAGGGCGCAACTATGTCTCGGTCTGGCACTGGTTAGATGGAGTAAGTTCCTCTCATGCATACCTTAGGAACCCCTCAGATAAGTTAATAAACAGTTTGAGCCATATGAAACTCAAACAGTTTAAAGCACTGAGAATATTTTCTTAAGTATCAAAGAGAGCGGCAAATTTTTGGCTGAATAGAATTCAAATTCTTGCTTTATATTTAAAAATCAGGCATATCCAAAAGCATGGTAACATTTTATTAACTTGTGAGTGGCAATACAGCAAGTGTTCATCATCCTGGTCTGATAACCAGAATGCTGCACGGCATAAAAATAATCTAAATTTAAATATTTTAGTAAATGTCAGGACAAATTGCTTTTATTTAAACCCTAATAAGTGCAGAATTTCTCCTTTAAAAATGAATTCAATAATTGCCATTCAACCCTTCTTTAAATTCTGGGACTTACGGGTGGAAAACATTAAATAGACTTTTTATAAATGCACTTACAGTCAAAATGCTTTGACTTAAGAAGTGGATAGAATTCATTACTTGGTACCCTATTAACTGGGAGTAATCCAAAATGGATTGCACTGTAGAAGGTATTACAGAGCTCTGCAGTGCACCAGACCTGTTTTTCAACACTAAAATTATTCCAGTAAATAACATGACAGCCCTTGCTATTTATGGGCCACATTCTGCTGTCATGTTGACATAGCTATTGGAGTCAGTGTGCTCCATAAATAGAGGAGTATTTCCCCAAGTGACTGAATTGTGGAGAAAAGACATGCCACCATATCTATTCTTCTCTTTTAGAGTTGTATTTGAGACTTATTGGCTACGTCTAGACTGGCCCCTAATTCCGGAAAAGTCATGCAAAGCAGGTAAGTCAGAATAGGGAAATCCGCGGGGGATTTAAATATCCCCCGCGGGATTTAAATAAACATGTCTGCTGCTTTTTTTCCGGCTTGGGGAAAAGCCGGAAAAAAGCGTCTAGACTGGCGCGATCCTCCGGAATAAAGCCCTTTTCCGGAGGATCTCTTATTCTCTTATTCTTATACTTTCAAGTATACTCGAATAAGCGGCGGACATGTTTATTTAAATCCCGCGGGGGATATTTAAATCCCCCGCAGATTTCCCTATTCTGACTTACCTGCTTTGCATGACTTTTCCGGAATTAGGGGCCAGTCTAGACATAGCCATTGAGCTTGATGCTGATCCTGCCGAAGTCAATGGCAGAACCCCAAACTGACTCAAAGTCCATGATAAGGCTTGTTCTGAAGCTTCTGGAAGTAAAAGGCTATTAATTCAACCTACTGTGCCAACTCCTAAAGCTGATCAGTAATAAGAAAATAAAGTTTAACAATGTTTAATTTACTCTTCTTCTAGTTAAATATAATGTTACTGTCCAGTCCTGCAGAACTTTATTAGTGTTTATTAGAGCAAGCATTTCATTTTAAAGGATTCTTTGGGCATGCCTGCTGTGCAGCTGGGAGCAAACATCCCACCATGGGGAGGCAGATTTGTGAGCTGCAAGTGCTAAAAATAACAGCATAGATGCTGAAGCATGAGTAACCGCTTGAGCTAGTGACCAGAGCATGGTTCCAGGGGGCCAAGAGGGTTTGAATTTGGACTGCTAGCCTAAGCTGCAATGTTGGTGCTGCTATTTTTAGTGTGCTGGCTCAAGTCCTGCTGCACAAGTCTACCCTAGGCTGGTGCATATGCTTTGAGCTGCAGTGACTATATACCTTCCAAATATAATATTTAAATACAAAATGTTTGTAAATTGTACTATAATTCCTTTGGTATTTGAAAATACATATAGATCGATTACCTATACAGGATATACTACCTGCCCTTGATTTTTTTTTCATTTTCATACATTAATATATTATGGCTGTGTCTACACTGGCATGAATTTCCGGAAATGCTTAAAACGGAATACTATTCCTTTTTCAGTTTTTCCGGAAAAGGAGCGTCTACATTGGCAGGCTGCTTTTCCGGAAAAGCCTTTTTTCCGGAAAAGCGTCTGTGGCCAATGTAGACGCGCTTTTCCGGAAAAGAGCCACGATCGCCAGCTTGCTTTGTCGACAGAACTGAATGTAGTCTAGACACTCCTTGTTGACAGAAGCTTTGTCGACAGTATCTGTCGACAAAACTTCTGTCGACAAAAGCCTGTAGTCTAGACGTACCCTAAGATTTCTGCTCCATTTTTAAGGGCATGCCTTTTTGTCTATAGTTGCCTCTTTTATTGAATTGTTTGGCTGTGCTGGTATTTTTTAGTCCTCTTACTGTTTCTTTTTTTGGGGGGGAGGGAAGGTATATATTTAGTTTGAATCTCTGTTATGGTGTTTTTTAAGAGTTTCTATGGAGATAAGTATTTCACTCTTGTGAAAATCTTCTTCCTTTTAATTTTCATTTAACTTCCTCATTGTTGTGCAGTTCCCTTAATGAAGTTAAATGATGCTTTGGTTTCCCCCCCTACAAAGATGTTACATTTAATCACAAAATGGTCACTATTACTGAGCAGTTCAGCTATACTCACCTCTTGTTCTTTCACACGTTTTCTGAGGTTTTGTTTTTCCTACTTAGCACTGTGAGTAGTATGTGAAAAATATATACTATATAAAGCCTGTTCAAGTCCTGTTTTAGTCAGAAGATATTGATCTCTATTGATTTCACTGAATATGCTGTACATTAGCAAACTGTGCTAACAGCAACATGCAGCAACACACAGCAGTGTGTGTGTGTAAATGAAGAGGCTAACATATTTATGAAATTAAGCTGTATAAATATCAACAATAGCAAACATTAAAATTTGTACTAAAATACTGTGTATATATCTATTGTCAAAATGCTTACAATAATCTTAAAAAATAGGCAAATAAGATATTAGCCATTTTGAAATGAAGAAAGCATATCATGGGTAAAAAACGTACCCACTGCTATAACAGCTATTAGCATAATATAGTATATACCGAACTGATGGCTAAAGCATAGTGACATGGGTGTATCACCTTTGTCCTGCAACCAAAGGCATTGTTAGGCATATGACTCCTGTGAGATTTTTTCCAGATTAGAGATTGAGGTCAGAATTTTGCTTTTAAACTGATTTAAAACTAATAATGTCTGACACGTTAAATACCTTAGTTGAAATGTTATCATCGGATAAAAACCTTTTGTCAAGTTTGGTTAATGGTTTAAAAAGTGAAGTCTGAATTGCATTGAAAGTATAATTTCTAGCATTGTTTCTCCTAAAAACAGTGAGAGTTTCAGGGAAATCTTAGCTATCCTGTAACAGCACAAAAGATATGATCAGACAAGAGTATTATTAAAACCTATTTTACCACGCACAAAAACCTAATCCTGGAGTCTATTGTCAAATGTTAAAGTTTGCGCCACTTGCATGCATGTTAGGGTATTCTCTCAGGGTACGTCTAGACTACATGCCGCTGGCGACAGAGGCATGTAGATTAGGGAACCGGACATAGTAAAATGAAGCGGCGATTTAAATAATCGCCGCTTCATTTAAATTTACATGGCTGCCGCGCTGAGCTGACAAACAGCTGATCAGCTGTTTGTCAGCTCAGCATGGCAGCCATGTAAATTTAAATGAAGCGGCGATTATTTAAATCGCCGCTTCATTTTACTATGTCCGGTACCCTAATCTACATGCCTCTGTTGCCAGCGGCATGTAGTCTAGATGTACCCTCAGTTGCTGTGGGCTCAGTTCTGCTCCCCATACATGAGAAGTCACATTTTCTTCAACATGATGAATGTGTACGTAAGAATAGATACTTTACAAGGGAACATGCAAGCATACCTGGATAATATTCTCATAATATACATACTCTTACTAGTTCATATGTTGTTCTGCATGAAAGGGATTGATTTGCCTTTAAAAACAGTTTTCTAATTCTATTTTTATTTATATTAATTTTTGACAAAAATGTCTGATTAAACTTTTAAACTCACTGGGCATTCCTGTCATTACTGCTGTGCAGCCCCATATGTACCAGTGGCAAAAAGATATACATAACATATTAATATTGGGAAGACCGAGACTGAGTCATTGATCCAAAAGAAAAACATTGTTCAACATGGACTAAAACCAATACCTAACATCCGCACCAATTTCCAGTGGACATTTTAATTGAATGCCCTAAGAGAAGTAAGCTTGTCTCCCATTTCTTGTCTCACATTTTTTTCACCATTAACATGATTGATAATTATATATCTGAAATTTATAATTGAAGGATATAGCGAATGTGACAAATTCCATTCTCAGTTATACATGTGCATCTTCTTTTAAGTTATGCATCGGCCTGGTAATAATTAAGAGAATATGGCCCAGTATCAAATATGTGTCTTTATTAGAATTTATTTATTTAAATATAAAATAATAGAGACCTATCCAGGTGCCACACCATAATTAATTATAATGTAAATTATTCATCCCGAGCAACACTAAAATCTGTTCAACAGGAGAACTAGGTCTCCTCTCCATCACTTTGAAAGCACACACAGCCTTCTCCAGCAACTCTACCAAACAGAAGTCTTCTGCAGAGTGCTCAGAAAATCATGATGTTTAGGCCATGGAGGGTGGAGCAAGTTCTAAAATCTTGTAAGTGACTGAGCATTATTCATGTTCACTTACAATATGTCCTATACTTTGGGACAAGTAGTATGAAGTAGTTCAGTTCTTGTTGCTCTAGACGTGATAATTCTGATTATCGGGTTTCTCCAAACTATGATCACTCTTTTAGCTCTGCCATGACAAAAATGTGATTTTTACAGTAGAATAGAAAGTTCTGAAAAAATGTTTTGAAATATTGATATCTACAAAGTGTAAAAAAAGAGAAGTAATTGAATAACAAGATAACTGATGAATCTCAAAGCTTGGAACTAACAAATGCTACATATGCTGAGATGCATTCAGTCTCTGGAGTGTGATAAGTTGACAGTGATATCTGACTCGGACAAATTGGTGACAGTGAAGCCAGCTGCTCATATGTGAATAGTTACTGATTGTGGTTATTCACAGGGGAAAAAAGAGCACTACTTTAAAGGCAAAAGTGAATATATATGGTCAGTATGAAAGGAAAGTGATACTAAAAGCAACTTTTTAAGATTATATATGTAGTATTAGATGGTATGATAACCTTTCTATGAAAGGGATTTCCTTTTGATTCTTAAAATTAGGTTGGGCATAGTATTATAGATCAGAATGTGGAAGCAATCTTGCTGAAAAGCTTTTGGCCAGCTTCCTTCAGATTTGATTAATTCATTGTTGAATGTTACTTTCTACAATAATTAGAGCCTGGCCCCTATTTGACAGTTCTTAGCTGGCTACCTCACAAGCTAAACAACTCTAATTACAAAAATTCAGAACATTGCATGTATCAGTAAAGGCAATTAACATGACTTGAATATAATTAAAAGGAAAACAGTTATTATTATTTTTAAAACTAAATAAATATTCTTAGAAGGATTTACTTTTTGAAATTATTACAAAAATAATTGGATGATCCTAAGAATCCAATAAACTATATTAATTCAAAACAGAAATGAGAAGGAGGATTATATACCAGTTTTCTTCTTTCATATGGCAGCAGCAATTACAATGTCATCTGTAGTTGATTGACACAAATGGCTACATACAGAGTAGCATATTTATAAATTGGGGAGCAGGAAGTGCTATATTCAGTGGTATGTTGTGGGGAACCACACTTGCATACCGCAATGTCCTTGATTTTCCATTTGTGCATACATAGCTGAATCTACCATGGCTGGTTCAAATTTGGTTCAAAGTTGGCTAAGATTCCCATGAAAGATCAGATCCAGGAACCTTCTGTGTAGGATCTAGCACAAGATGCTTATTTTTTAAGACTTGTTTTGCCCAATCTGCTTTCAAGCCTCTATATGCTCAAGTCCTGATTGCATGAAGCTAAATGAATTATTCCCAGAAAGACTCAAGACATTATGGGACGAGTGGGGGCATTGACAAGTTTTTGGGAAATAAGACATCTGTTTTCCTTGATTCACTGAACTTCATGAAATACTGCAGCAGTATAGCGTCTTAGTGGAAAGCAATGTTAGACAAAATAGGTAGGCATGGTGTTGGAGTCAACGTAAGGGTTCTCTCGATGCACCACATCAGTGTATTCCTATGGGCATCCAGAAGTCATATGTGGCTCCTTCTGCTCCAGACAAGTGCAAAATATTCTGCTACTGAATATACAAGTGCTAATGCAGATGTTCTCAACACTGATACAGATGTAGCACTAGGTCTACTTGCAAGTTTCTGGATTATGTTGGCTCTCATTTTTATCTTTGCAACTACCTTTTCAAGATGATCATGGAAGGAGATGGAGAGGGTCAAGGCTCACTCTGAGATGGGATGAAATGTAATCATATTACACATTTTTACTACAGAAAGTTACTTTCAGTGTGTTTTTGGTATTTTTATGATCAAGATAAATTACTTTCTACACAGAGACAAAGCCAGGAATGAACCTAAGTGTAGTGACTGTTGGCCGTTGTGGGGCAGCCTAGGTGGTGGCAGAGTGCAATTGGGGCTGCGTGGCATCGGGACCAGTACCATGACAGCCCAGGAGGAGAAGCCTGCCAGGGCTGCCTCGGTGTGGGCGGTGGTGAGGCTACAGCAGCCTAGGCAGTGCTGATGGCAGTGTGACGGGGGCTTGCCTGCTGCCAGGCAGCAAAGCCAGGGATGTAGTTGCACCAGGCCAGAAGGGGAAGCCAGGCCATGGCTGTGGCAGCCCAGTAGAAGCAGTGCAGCCAGGGCTACGTGCCACCTGGCAGTGGGGCTGGAGCTGCGGCAGTCTGATTGGGCAGTGTGCCGCCTGACCAGGAATGGATCCAGGCTTGGTGCTGGCCAGCAGGCAGTCTGGCCTGGCTGAAGGAGCCAGCAGTGGGGAGGAGCAGCAGGCTGAGGGGCTGGTGTCAGGGGATCTCCTATTGTCCGGCAGATTCCCTCATCAGGGACTGATCAGGTCCCGAGGGTGCCATCCATGGAGGTCCAACCTGCATCATCCTTTCAGGGGTATTGTAAGTTTTAATTCATTAATGTCTGTAAAGTGCTTTTGAAATTCTCACTTATAAAGTGAAGCACACCAATGATGAAGGGAAATAGCTGTTTACAAATTCTAATGATGTAAAAATTTTTAGAAGCTTCAAATGGGCTGTGTTAAGTGTAGATCATTTGAGAAGTGGTTATCAACTACAGGCAGTCCCCGGGTTACATACAAGATAGGGACTGTAGGTTTGTTCTTAAGTTGAATTTGTATGTAAGTCGGAACTGGTACATATTGTAGGGGAAACTCTAGCCAAGCATTTCTCCAGAGCTCAGTTTTATTCTCACACACCTCACTTCCCTCAGTCCTTTATTCTAAAGCTGAGGTATCTGCTGAGAAAAGCTGCTCCGCATCTCTCTGGTCTGCTGGGGGGGAGGCGCTAGCTTCGCATCTCCCTGGTCTGCTGGGGGGAAGCAGCTAGTGCGGGGTTGCCTCCCCATTTGTAAGTAGGGATCCGATGTAAGTCGGATCCATGTAACCCGGGGACTGCCTGTACATTTTTGAGACAGCTACTAGTAGGTTCTGGGCTCCTGGATCCTGGAAATCATGGCTCCATTGAGACTTAGAGTAGAGTTATTTTGCATTCTTGTCTGCCATCCCTGCAACCTTCTACCAGGAGAATCACCCCGACCCTGGCTTGCATTTGCAAAGTGATCTGACCTTTCCTGATTATTATTTCAGGTTGGAGAACAGCAAAAGTGGCCATGTTTGAAACAGGAGATTAGTGTATAGGTGGAGAGAAATTGCCAGGAAGTGAGCAGCAACTCTTTGCAGGGGGATGGAGCTAGCAGCTGAAAGGAAGTGAGCGGGTGTGATATCCTCAGAGGACAGCCTGGGACTGTGGGACCACGGTGCCCCCTAAACTCTCCAGCCTGGGCTGTCTCTCACAATGCTTTGCTAGTGACAAGTCGCAAATCTTCCCACACCCCAGGTGCTGTTATCACTTAACACAACGGCAGGTGGAGTCCCACACGTAGCTATTTCACAGGAATGCTGCCAGAGCCATTCCTGAATTACACAGAGAAAGGCACCAGCCAAATCCTTGCTACTAGCCTTCTACCTCAGGAATATACTATCTTTCACTGTTCAAGAAAAGCAGGGCAAAGATATTAATTGGTTCACAACTTCATCAATGGAAGATGGCTATATACCAACCTTTGTAAAACCTAAGCAAAATTGCCAAACACTTCAGACAAACTCACCGGTAAAGATAAACAGTAAAACAAGGTTATTGACTATATATATTGATTTCAAGTGTCTTAAGTAATAGGCAAAAAGTCAGTCAGTTTTCAAAAAATAAAATAAAATAGAGGAATGAAGTCTAAACTCTCAACCCTATTAGTCTGGGCATCAACTAGATTAAGCAAGTTTCATTATTGTGATGGAAATTGCAGTCCATAATATACAGGTTTATTCTTTAAACCTGGGCTAGTGTCCTCTCCTGGAGTCTTGGTCTTCTTAAGGTGCATCTACACAGCAGGGCTTAACTCAAAATAAGCTACGCAAATTTAGCTGCATCAGTTGTGTAGCTTATTTTGAAATTGAAATTGGGAGCATCTATATAGAACTTATTTCGAAATGGAGCACTCTTCCTCCGACTCCCCTTACTCCTGTACAATGAGGGTTACAGAAGTCGGAGTAAGAAGTCCTCCAGTTTGACAGTATTTTGACAGTACCCTTAGTCTATATACTTGCGGAACACAACTCCAGGCATATCTGGCAGGCATTGCTGAGTCACCATGTGGTATTGAGCAATCCCCCTGGTGTGACTTCATTGAACTGTAGCTCCCTTGCCGGACAATGTCTACTCATGATTATTTCTCAGCTGTTCAGGTGCAGGTTACTTTCTTGCTGTTGTCTCTGAAGAAGTAAAATCTGGCTGATTCTCAAATTACAGCATGTTTTAGTGACAAACATATAACACAATTTCATAATTTCATCTGCACTACAGATATACATACGTATTTAGCTAGCATACTGACTTTCAGACAGTTACAATCTTTTCCCTGATACCTTTCATGGCATGCTTTGTTTACAGTATCACAATTATATGCAGCTAAAGAATATGGGAGTCACAAGGTGCTCTCTCAAGGTATAGCACGTCATGATAGGATAATGAAAGACTCTTCAACCACTCAGAGGGCTTTTTTCTGTGCTTTGTGGGGCTGAGACAGATAAAATAGGTCTTATTTGATTAAATCTAAGATTCTGACTGATTGAGCAAGAAAAAAGAAAAGGGGTTGAGACTGAATGAGTTCTCTCTGTCATATTCTTTCTGTGAAGTGCACTCATTGGTGCCCTGACAGATAAAACATTTCACATATGACGAAGCATGACATTTGTCAAAAAATGAGGAAGAATGGCTCTTGCTCAAAAGGGGGGGGGGGAGAGTTGCGCAAAAAGGAGCCATCTACACAGTGCTTTTTTGCACAAAAACCTCTTGCGCAAAAGGGATCCAAGGAGGAAATGCAGATGAGAGTGCAACATATGCAAATGAGAGCTCCACTTGCATTTCCTTTTTGGAAGAGCATCGTAGTATAGACATATCCAGAGTGTCTGCTGTTCTGGTACAAAAGAGGAAGCAACTGCACTAAATTATTGTGTTGGTATATACTTTGTCTTGCTCCAATGTGAATATTTGCCATAAAATAGATATGACTATACACAACTGGACTATTTTATAAATAACATACTGAACAGTATTTGGCACTCTAATTGTAACATCTTAACTGTGTGAATTCTTACAGCTTAAAATTTAAATTTTAGTAGTGAAATAGATACAAATATTGTCTTTTCCTTCAAGTCCTGCTTTTAATTACACTTCTCTGCTGATGCCTTCAAACATAGGTGCTGACTTCCCCTCCAGCTATGGGGTGCTTGACCCCCCCTCTCTGCCTCAGTCTCTTCCCTCATTGTAACTCTGCCCCATCCCAGCTTCACCCTCATCCCACCTCTATTTCATTCCTTTCTCCAAGTATCCGTCCCTGGAGCAACCACAGATTGGCCCGTTGCCTTCAGATAATTGTGCCTTCTGGACATGGACATATTTTTGAGTTTTCCTGTAGCTGTCTCAATCATATCTATTTTATGGCAGGTATCAAACTTAGAAGTTCCTTAGAAGTTGCTCTATGGAATGTTTCATTATACGTATTTTAAGGACCGTGCATTGGTATATCAATAGTAGACTTTGCATCAATATGTCCATTAACTATATAATTATAATATTTTGCCATATTATAGCTTCCTTTCTCAAAGATTTCAAAGCATTTAATAAAAATAAAGTACTAGCATATTTACCCGGCATTGCTCAGGTCCTTGAGGAGGCTCTCAAGACAGGGGACTTGGGGTCTGGGGATGCAGGAGTCAGAGTCTGGGGGAAGAAGAGGGGCTCTGGGCATACCAGAGATGCTTGTTCTTCCCCTTCCACAGTTAACAATGCAACAAACTATGCAGTTTCCCCTCACTCCCTGATGAAGGAAAACAGCCAGCAATGTTCTCTATGAATTGGAAGAGGGAGCTTTGGCCACCCCACTCTCCTTAAAAGCGGGTGGGAGTCTCAAGGCTGGACAAGTCTTGGCCAAGGGTGGGGTGTGCCTCCAGCCAGCCTATTTCACCTGACTGGTTATTCTGTCTCTTTTGTATATGGTTTTATGAGAAGCAGTCCCATTCCAGGCACGTCCCATTTTCATGGCACAGCCAAATCCTTACGTTGTTTGACATTATCATAAGAGGAAGCTGTATATTAAATGTGGTGGTCCTAGCTCTTACCATTTAGACAAACACAACCAAACCGAGAAACAAATTCTTATATGGTAGATTTGTGTCATAGTACAGGTTGGACCTCCCTGGCCCAGGACCGGTCCTAGATGAGGGAATTTGCCAGACAATGGGAGGTCCCCTGATACCAGACCCTCAGTCTGCTGACCCTCCCTGCTGTTGGCTCCTTCTGCCAGGATGCCACAGCCATGGCCTGGCTTCACCTCCTGGGCTGCTGTGGCCACAGCCCCCACCCTGCTGTTGGGTGGCAGGCAGCCCCAATTATGCTGCCAGGCTCCTGCAGATCTTCCACCACTGCCCAGGACACTGTGGTGCTTTACCTAACCTGATTTACTTAGAAATCTTTTCTGTCATAATCCTAGGATACTTTAAAAATGGATTTTAATTTCTTATAATACCAAAAAATTTCAGATCAGTGGCTGGAATTTTAAACTCCAAGGCTATGTCTATATGGGCAGCTTCTTGTGCAAGACCTCTTTTGTGGAAGAGTTCTTGTGCAAAAACTCTTCCACAAGAGAGTGTCTGCACTGCCATGTGCTTTTGCACAAGAGATGTGCTTTTGTGCAAGAGCATCCATGGCAGTGTAGATGCTCTCTTGCACAGAAAGCTCTGATGGCCATTTTAACCATAGGGGCTTCTTGCGTAAGAAATTCATGTTGCCTGTCTACACTGGCCTCTTCTGGAAGAGCTCTTGTGCAAGAGGGCTCATTCCTCATGGGGGGAGGAATAATTCTTCCAGAAGAAGCCCTGTTTACAACACCGTAAATTTACTTCTGGAAGAACGCTCGTGCATTGTAGACAGCCGGCACATTTTTGTGGAAGAATGTAGATGTAGCCCTAATTTAAGCATCGTCTATTAGGGTATGTCTACACTACCCCGCTAGTTCGAACTAGCGGGGGTAATGTAGTCATCCGCAGTTGCAAATGAAGCCCGGGATTTGAATTTCCCGGGCTTCATTTGCATGAAGCCGGCCGGCGCCATTTTTAAATGCCGGCTAGTTCGGACCCTGTGCCGCGCGACTACACGCGGCACAGACTAGCTAGTTCGGATTAGGCTTCTAATCCGAACTAGCTGTACACCTAGAAGCCTAATCCGAACTAGCTAGTCCGTGCCCCGTGTAGCCGCGCGGCACGGGGTCCGAACTAGCCGGCATTTAAAAATGGCGCCGGCCGGCTTATGCAAATGAAGCCCGGGAAATTCAAATCCCGGGCTTCATTTGCAACTGCGGATGACTACATTACCCCCGCTAGTTTGAACTAGCGGGGTAGTGTAGACATACCCTTAGATAGTAATTTCTATAAAAGCTTGAAGTCGGTTGTGATTTGGTCTCTTTAGAAATTCTGTTGATGGCACTGCTTTGAAAATTCCCTTTTGTAACACTTAAATTATAAAGCGGTCTTCTTTTGGTAATATTATTTTAGCTAATTAGCCTTCAAAACCTCCAGCACAGTATAATTTCATTCTTGTGTCCATAGTTTTCTCTTACATATTTTACTTACATACCTTTTTTTAAGGCCATCTAAAATGCTAATATCTACAATTATAGTTCTGTAGGAATCTGTATCTATTTGCTTTTGGGAAGGACAAAACATGGGTTAAATTCACTCATTCATGTCAGAGCATAATCAGATTGTAAGCATTCCCCAGTAATCAGTTTAAAATAAACTTTCATAAATCACATTACACCATAGATTGTCAGGAGCTTATATTATTATTTTTGGGCAGTGAGATTTGTACAAGTTTGCATAACACATATCACTCTTCTTGGCATTAAGCAGTATTAGCTGACAGAGACTCTTGGGTCCTTGCATGAAGCCTGGGTAAAGGGCTTTGGATAGGAAGTTATAGCAGTACATAGAATAATTTGGACCACACAATCCACCTCTTGAACTTGGTTGAAAGTTTTGGTCACCAGCACATCAGGTCTTCATGAAAACTATAATACAGCTTTGGAAACATTATCAATGCATCAGTGTTTTGTAAGCTCTATTTTCATCCCCAATGGAGCATTTTAAAGGGTTGTTGTACTCTATTTTTTTAAAGCCACCATGTGGTTCTCTTCTCAATGTGTTTGAATAACTCAAGCTCAGTTTTGCTCAATTTAAAAGTACTTTTTCTTCTGACTAGCAGACCTACAATCTCTAAATGGGGAAATCGGGCTGAGCTATTTATTAATTTTACAGCATAATATATATATTAAAGATACTGCACACCAAATTCTGTCAGTTACACCTGTGCAACCTCATTGTCTTCAATGTGGCTGCACAGGTGTAATTAGGGATAGAATTAAGCTCTGCTATTGGAACTTGTTATCAATTTTGATTATGATACATGAGACAGAATTGAATATCTCTCTCATACTCATAGCTAGGTTGACCCTACAGGGCTTAAAAGATTAAAAATAGTAAAATCTCACTTTGTCTGTGAATTCTGAGCCATTGCTTGATCATTATGACTCTGAACACAGGTCAGTATTGTTTTTGTAAGTCAATTTCAGAGTAGAACCTCAATCTAAAAAGGCTGAAACACAAGCATAAACTAAACTAAGCCCCTGACTGTGCAATGAGCTCTATGCAGGTACGTTATCTTGTGGATGTGCATATGCAAACTGTACTAATTCTATTGGGCATTTCTTGCAAGCTTCAAGGAAATATATATCCCTTTTCTTCTAACTCAAATTATTGCAATGTATATTATGTATATAGGGGTGTATTTTTATGCTTGATTTGTTAGTCAGTTATGCATCATTTACAAGGAACTTCACACACAAAAACAGAAGGCTGTCATAAAAATAGCAAACTTCATGTGTTTTATATTCATTCAAATCCTCTTACCAGTGCTTACATTGCTAATTTGTTATTTTACAGTACAAGATGAAAATGAGCTAATGAGCAAACTTTGCATATGCAAGGGGAAAAAAACCCAAATTAGAAATTAAGAATAATTAGAAAATTCTTCAAAATGTTGCTGTGTAAGTAAGATCTATTTGGAATGATCCTCACCGCCACTTTGACCACTTGTGCCAGATTTTATTTGATCAAGTTTACTGTAAAATAAAACTAAATGCTTATCATATCAATAGATGGATCATATACTCCAAATGCAAGAAGCTTCAGTTTGTTATACAAAGAACACACCTAAAATATTCCTTCCCACTTCTTTTTTTGGGCTAAATCATGCCTAATAAGCACATCCCTAACTAAGGGAAAATGTGCTGCTACCAGGCCACAGATAGATACTGGGGGTAGCATGAGAGTGGAGATTGTTAGTCTTAGTTAGTCACAGGCTCTTCCTAAGCGCCTATGAATGAAGTAAAAATGTACAGAGTCTGCACTTTCCAGTTTTCTGCACCTACAGTTTTTTACCTTCTATGCGGTTCAGGGGGGAAGGACTGTGATGTTCCTTAGCTGCTTTTATTAACTCTCGACCTTGGAATGCATCAGAGGATAATACTTCCAAGTAGGTTCCCCTGCTGTAGGGTGGCTAATTGTTTGCAGGTTCCCTATAATAACCTTGATCAGCTCAGGCAATGCTCCTGTGTGTTTCATTAGTATAGCAGTAGCAATATATGCCCCAACCTTCCTTCTTTTCATTGGTGAGCTAGCACGCTGGAAAGTAGCTAATGCTTGCTATCACTGGGATTATTTTCAGGGGTTTGGGAAGATGTTGTTGTGGGGGGAGGATTGGGGTGAGTTAAAAGAAAAGGGAGGATCTTTATTTTGAGGAGATAAGTTTTGTGGAGCAAGTTGCAGCCCTTCAATATTTCTGTCCTGTTTGGCAGTTTCTCGTTTATGCTAGCTGTGTGCTACTTAAGTGACTTCATCCCCTTTGCTATTAGCTTCTGATAGTTCCCACACGTGGAGAACCAAGAAGAGGGTGTTTAGGATTAGGATGAGGGGAGACTGACCCTTGGAGATAAGCCAGACCTGCAACTGAGAAGTTTTGAGTAGAAAATGTTAAGTTTTTAGAATCTAGGATGGGGTCATTCCAGCATGAGCTAGGAAATATGAGTGAGCCTGGTGGGTGAGAGGCTGTACAGGAGTTTCTGGAAGGATGGGCCAATTTCCATAAATGGAAAGATTTTATTTGTGGGAATTAGATGAAGCCCAGCAAGATTCTAATGTCTTTACTACTACCTTACTGACAAAACTGAAGCTCACTGTACTGCGTTCCTGAATCAAAGAACTTAGGAGGAAGAGGAGAGTCTCTATTCAGTGCTAAGGAGAGAGAATATTTTACAGAACTGATATGTTATATATTGGACCTTTGAAAACTGATCAGAAAATTCAGATCTGCATGATGGATCTTAACTGCTGTTCTGCTTGATGTATGGATAAGTTTTTAAATACATGTAATCAATCTGGTAGTTAGTAATGTGCACCAATATCACATTCTAAATACATAAGCTAGAAAAGATGGGACAATTCACTGCTAGCATCAGTGGGCACAACTTCACTGATGTTGTCTCACCTTGTCATTGGTGATACAGACAAATGGGGCAAAATATGAGCAAGCAAAGAAATGAGAGCTAAATGGCAGGGAAATGCAAAGAAACTTGTCCTGATAGTTTTTTCTCCAGGAAGAAATGGCCAAAGCAGTAAAATAACTGAATGTTTATTCTTAAACTTACAAACTTTTATACAACTATCCATATTTCAAAGTTTTGATTTCTACTTCATATAATATTAATCTTTTTAAACAGTATCAGCTGCATAATTAGAACTAGGTCAAACATCCATGGAAGTGTAGTTAATGTTTTCACAGTTAGTAAACTTGGAATTCTTTGATAATTCCAAGTTAGTAAACTTGGAACACTTTCAGTAAAATGATCTCTAGACTTCTTGCCATAGTTTTATTTTTAAGTGTGGAGAAACCTATTGCACAGATTTTTTTTTTTTTGTCTTTTGTGGAGTTACATGCCATACAGTTAAGTATTTGTGTGACACTTCCCTGTTTCTGTTGATAGAGTCTAATCTGAAAGGGTCAATAGTGTGAGGTAAGCTTATGAACTTTCCATGAAATTTAATAAATCCTCGAGAGATGATATTATTGGCTGAGATAGTCAAATAAATTTTTCTTTTGTAGCTGACTCTGCTTGAGCAAAACTTGATACACGTTCTGTTTGTACAATAGATTATTTCATAAAAATGAGATATATGATACATAGCCAAAATATTTTGTCTCCAATGACCTTCCAGGAATACAAATATATAAACAGGTAGGGACAGAAACATCTCAATATGGGAACCAGATGAAAAAAGTGAAATATATGCAGTTTAGCTGGATTTACAACAATAATCCCTTAAACCCAGGGGCCTTACGAAAGGATTGGGTATGGAAACATAGGGCAATTTTGGGAAGCATTCAATGATTTGCTGCCAATGTTTGCTGGACCCTCAGTCTAGCTCCTTTTATAATCTTAAAAAAAAATCAAAACAGAAACTGGGGATAAGTCCTATTTAACAAAATAGTGCCTCTCTAATTTTAAAGGAACAAATGCTATATCCATTGCAAGAGGATCAGTCTTGAATGTTTCATTATTCTTATAGAAAATTTCCTTTTATTTAAGAAAACACAGTGCATGCTTCTTTTGTAAGATCTAATTGAGGAAGTCTATTCTATCCTCAATGCAAATGGGTAATTCCCATTACTAATGCCCTTGGAAAAAAGAAATTCCTCAAGATATTCTAAAACACAAAGAAGATACAGCCTGTTGCCAATGATTCTACTGTCTCAGAGTTCTGCTGTAAGTTACTTTATGTACCTCACACAGGGCTAAAGCAAAAGTTATCAACAGTTGTAGAGGTGATTGGATTAACTGCAAAAGAGGAAGCATGTAAAGGAAGCATGTAAATCAGTTAATTCAAATTCCATCTCCAAAGCACAGTGCCTGATTTTACCCTTTTAATTTAGATGACAATGCACCACTGTATCATTTTTTGTGATCTGGGAGCCTACTGAAGGGAAAAATTTTGTACTATTGAATTCTAAGGGAAGGCTACATGTTTATGAAAAGAATATTCCAATACCAAGTGTGAAAATAATTTGTTCTGGGTTGTTTTTTTCCCCTGTGTATTTTCTTCTCTTGGGATCACCTGCATCTGAATTATCTTCTTTTAGGGTGTAGATTAGAGACATGACCTGGATATTTCATATTTTGGGAAATTAAATGGTTATTTCCACAAAATATGTCAAACCAAATGGAACAAAATCAAATGCACATCTTTAAAAATAATCCAAAGGGGAAAACAGAGAGTGAGAGAGTAAACATCTATGACAAAGGGGCATAATTCTAAAATAATTCAAATTTTACTGACATAGAAAGTACAAGCAAGTAGTAGCAAAACTGAACTATTGCCTCCCCGCTGAACTTACATTTACTAGAGTATTCACATTCTTTCATTCATTAAAAAGGTATGTATTGTGATATGGTACACATTTTTAATTATGCCCTCTATATCCCACCTCATCTAGAAACACTAGAAATAAGAAAGCAGGAAATGCTTGGGCTAAAAAAAAAGACATGCCAAACAAACAAATAACCCCCTCAGTATGCACAATACATCTCCTCTACCCTGATCCCAAAAAACAGATTTCAAAGAAAAATATACTAAAACCTAACTAGAAGTTAAATGACAGCTAATAGAACAATGGAATAGTTCACATTTTAATATTTTAGCACAGATATTATGCCAGATTGATTTGAGATTTTTTTGCAGTGCTAATGTTCAACAGGTATGTAAATCTTTGGGAGATGAGGCCTTAAGATTTACTTGTAATTGCACCAAATTAAAAAAAATGTAAAACAGAAATGTGATGTTATTCTGAAACAAATTTATGAAATTTTATGAGAATAAATATAATTGATGACATTTTTGATGTTATTTAGTTGAGATTAAATTAGTGAAACAATTAAGAACTCCAGGTGATTTTTTTCAAATCACAAGTATTACACAAATTCTAAAAGTGTACATCTTCCAAAAAGTGTGGAGAAAGTATGCCACAATAAGGAGCTACTGTTTCATTGGTGTAAATCTGAAATTTTAAAGTTGTAAAGGTTAATTAGCTTTTACCAAATATCTGCTTTATTTTTGGCTACATGTCAAAAACAGTTTAATAAATCTTTATAAAAAGATTTTAGGCAAAAGAATAATCTATAATGTTTACTGTGGTATAGAGAGATGCATGTTTCTGTATTCCAGGTAAGGATTTAAAGCTGCTGGAAAAGTAGCTTAGTTGGGTGCAGCTGTGATTTTTCTCTGATACTTAGGCATCTTTGGGCAGTTCAAAACAAACATATCCAGCTTTCCACCTACAGACCTCTACCAACTAACGGTCTGTTTCTTTATCTTATTGGGGTTGTTGTCTTGTATATTACTACAGTATACAGTTTTGATCAGGGATTTGGGGAAGAGGAGCTCTGCAAGTAGTTCAATCCTGTCTGTGTGTGGTAAAGTTGGTATTTGCAGGGTTTCAATAAATCTCTGTGATTGTAGAAGTGAATATTACAATGCATTCCCATAGTAGTGGATCTGTTCCTCCTCCCCCCAATAATTGCCAGTCCTTCTATGGTTATCTTTGAACAGCTGGTGGAGTTAGTTATTAGTCTACTTATACCTGACAACTTCTAAATATGAAATGGTTAATACAATATAGTAAGCAATACTTACAAGCCCAGTAACGATTACGATGCACAGACAAAAAACAACGTGTAGCATGCTCAAGATTTGTACACTCCTTTTCTTGATTCAGTGGGTGGGAGGTGGCCTTAGGTGATCAGCCCCTCAGCCAGGCTGGATGATACGTGCCTTCTACCTTGATGCGGAACCTCCCCGAGCTTAGGACCAGGGTGTTTTATACTATAATTTGATATCCGGTACCATATTAGGGTCTCTTTTATTTTTATTTTTTTTGACATGACATCTGCCTAAGGGCTTTGCCTGATGTAGACATGACTGGTGCACATGGGAGCTAGCTATGTTTTTCTTTCCCTGTTCCTGGTCTTGTCAACTGGTGTATGACAGCTCGTTTTCCTACTCTTCTCTTCCTGGCCCGGGTGCTTGCCAAGTTAAGTTCGGTTAGCTGAGAACTGTGCTGAGCACTCGAAGGCCTCTAAATTCTGTCTCTGGGTCTGCCTCAGCAGCCTGCGTTTTGTTGTGAGGGGCCTTAGTGTGGCAGTATGGGCAATACGTGTGAGGCTGTGGTCAAAAGGACCTGCTCCACGATACTGTGGTGCATTGAGTGAAGTACACCATCTTTCTGTCTCAGCTATCAGTGGGCTCCCTACCCAAGGAGCTTAACCAAGGAGTCTCTGATGGAACCCGTGGTAGTATCAGCAAACCTTGTTGTTGGGGATAAGAGGGGTAGATGTCCGGAGAAAGGGAGGGACCTCGAACAGATGGTGGGGGGTAGTGGGATTGAAGTGGGGTTGGAGTGGCTTGGAGTGAACAAGAGTTCACGGGAAATCATTTGAGCTACAGTTCCTACCTTGAGTCCCAGGGAGAATTGTTGGTCACATGTCAAATTGAGTTTGTTTGACTCAAAATTTCCATAACTAGATTAAGTATGCACAGAATTACTGTGCTGTGTCTAGGTAAACATTATAAACTAAATAGTGGAAAACTGATTTCTTGAATTTGAAGGTGATCACAAAGCTTGGAACAATAATCAGATCTGTATTTTAAAAAAAGCCAACTGGATATCCAGAAGAAGTATCAATAAATACAAATGATTACCAAAACATAGTGCCAGTCTCCCATTTGTTCTTACCGTATAAGAATCTGGCAATGAAGATCTGTGAAATTTTTGAAAGATAATCAGATTTGATACTAAAAGAGAATTAGGCATCAAAATCTCACTGACATTTGATAACATTTACACATCTAGTTCCCTTATGTCAGATGTAAACTATACAATAGATTTGATTTAAGATACACAACTGCAGCTATGAGAATTGTGTTCCTGGAGTCAATGTACCTTAAATTGAAGTTCTCCAGCATCCCCACTGTAGAAAGTAGGTGAGAGAATCTATTCCATCAACTTCCCTTACTCCTTGCAACCGTGTCGAGTACCAGGGTTGACAGGGACCCTGGAAGATTGATCTTCAGAGCATCAATATTCCCCTAAGTAGAGACAAGGCCTTAATCTCTGTAAAAATCAGCACCCAGATTTTATGAACCCCACAAAATTTGTTCTTCTGGGGCAAAATTCACACTAGATAAAACTCTAGGTAACTATCTTAATTCTCAGGAAGAAAAAAATCACCTCCTTTTCTGAACAGGTATGAAGTGTTGTTGTTGTTGTTGTGTGTGGATTTTTTTTCTTTTTTTTTCTTTTTGCAACTGATCCAGGGTAGTTTCATTTTGTCAGAGATTCCAAGAGAAACTTCTGTGTCTCTGAGTCTAGCTTCAGTGGAGGGCTGTGTGTGTAGTGGGGCAGGGATGAAGTTGGTGAATATGCCATTATGACAACCACCAGTTGTTTTCCCTTTTCCTGGGGAGAGGTACAAACAGTGCAGAGACTAAATCAGTTCCAAGGAACCAGTCTGCTACTGCTCTGTTTCTTGGAGGAGCATTCCTTCCCTTAATGTAGAGAAAACTTTCCAGTGTACTTTGCATTGTGCATAGGCAGAAAGATTGGTTCATTATGCAGGGTTTAACTGCAGGTTGAACCTCTCTAAACTGTGAATATCTGGTCCAGCAACATTTGCAGTTCTGGACCAGGGAGCCCCAACAGCCAGGAGTCCAGCAGCAGAAGGGCTGGCAGCCAGAATCGAAGGTAATGAAGCCAAGAGCTTTGCCAGGGCAGTGACAGAGGGGCTGGTAGCAGGGGGACCTGCAAACAATCCAGCAACGGTACAGGCAACCAATCCAGCATTGACTTCTAGTCTGGCAAACTCCCTTATCAGGACCAGTCATGTCCCGAGTGTTCTGGACCAAGACAGCTCAACCTTTAATAAAAAAGACCTTGTGTGAGTCATAGAATCATAGAACCATGGAGCTGGAAGAGACCTCAGAATGTCATCAAGTCCAGCCCCTGCTCTAGGCAGGACCAATCCCAACTAAATCAACCCAGCCAGGGCTTTGTTGGCACCTCTAGGGATGGAGACTCCACTACTTCCCTAAGTAACCCATTCCAGTGCTTCACTACCCTCCTAGGTCTACATTACAGCAATCATTTGAACTAACTTAATTCGAATTAGTTGGCACGAGACAAATGGCTTGGTCATTGTCTTCGGTTCATCCCCTCCAGGGTACCTAGTGTGGGCCGCTATTGGTAGACAGGCTACTGGGCTAGATGGACCTTTGGTCTGACCCAGTACGGCCGTTCTTATGTTTTTATGTTCTAAGCTCAGGGCTCAGGATCGGGGGTCTCACTGGAGCACCTTGATTTTCTTGCAAACCTGCTCCTGGGTGGCCAGGCTGGCAGCTATCTTGCCCTAGACAGACACTTTCCTGTGCCTAGTGCAGAGGTCGTGTATGAGGTCCACGATGTCCACACTAGACCAGGTGGGAGCCCGCCTCTTGCGGCCTCGGGCAGGCTCTTGGGAGCCGCCAGCCTGGTCCCAGGAAGAGGCAGAGGGCTGGGTGGCAGGAGGTGGCTGGCTCGTGCCGTGCCAGGTGCAGGGTCTGCTGGCTGGGTGCTGGCAGGCTTGCACCTGGCATGGACATCGTAGCCAGACCGTGCCCCTTTAAGGGCTCCAGGGCCGGGAGGGGGGCAGACAAGTTTCCCTGATGGTGCCCAGAGTGGCCACCAGGGCAAGGTGGGAAGGGCTAGCCTCCCACTAGTTCGAATTAAGTGGCTACACAGCCTTTAATTCGAACTACTTATTTCGAACTAGGCGTTAGTCCTCGTAGAATTAGGTTTACCTACTTCGAATTAAGCTCTCCGCTAGTTCAAATTAAGTTCGAACTAGCGGTTTGTATATGTAGCGCCTATTGAAGTTAATTCGAACTAACGTCTGTTAGTTCGAATTAACTTTGTAGTGTAGACATACCCCTAGTGAAATAGTTTTTCCTAATATCCAACCTGGACTTCCCACACCACAACTTGAGACCATTGCTCCTTGTCCTCTTCACTCTGGTGAATTTCATGCTGAGAACCTTTTTAAATGGCTAGCATAATATTTATTTTATTAATTTAATGGGGGGAAAGACACATACAATGCATCTTTAAAGAAAAAGAAACAAATCTAAATAGCAAACAGTAAGTAGCACATTCACCAACCATATAAAGAAAACTTGTTTTATTACCAAAGATAAAAACACAAAGCCATATGCTCCTTTTAGTAACCTGATGAATTGTTTTTTGGAATAGTTTAAAAACTCCAAGTTTTGTTGTGATATTTTAATGTAAGGAATTTGTGGGAAAAAATGTAAAACTCTTGGCTTAAATCTTCCTGGTCATAAAATCCCCCTTTGAAAAAGTTAGTCTTGAAATGTCCATTTTTAAAAAGATTTCCTTCTAAGGAAAACATTTACAGATTTCAGATTTACTGTGACTTTATAATCTTCAAAAGATTTCAGGACAGCACATAATGAGCTTAACTAATGTGATCAGTCTAGGAAGGGTACATTCTCTACAGAGAAAATTAAAGCAACTGCTATTTCTGATCCTAATGTTTGAAATAGCTTCATAGTGAAATTTAATTCAGGAGATTTAGGGTTTCAAAATTGGATCTTCAAAAAACTGTTTCTGCATTTTCAATCTCTAATTGATTGAAGCTAGGGGAGGATTTTCAACTCTTCCTCCCCCTTCCCCGAAGATTTACACAATAAAGTTAACCTGCACACTAGTAAAGGAAAAGATCTAGCAGAAGAAATGATAAAATATCTTCCAGAAATGTTACTGGGACAATTTCAAGAGGAAAGCTTGGAACTTACAAGTTTTGTAAAGATTGGTTCTAGCTGATCTTTCAAAAGGCAGGGGAAAAAATCAACACATGAGATGCAGAAAGGACTCTGGAAGGTTATTTCCCCCACATTATTTTTCCAGTGATGAAGAGTAGTGGACAGTCACTACGGGTATGTCTACACTACAAAGTTAATTCGAACTAACAGACGTTGATAGGCGCTACACATACAAACCGCTAGTTCAAACTTAATTCGAACTAGCGGAGCGCTTAATTCGAAGTAGGTAAATTTCATTCTACGAGAACTAACGCCTAGTTTGAATTAAGTAGTTCGAATTAAGGGCTGTGTAGCCACTTAATTCGAACTAGTGGGAGGCTAGCCCTCCCCAGCTTTCCCTGGTGGCCACTCTGGGCACCACCAGGGAAACTCTTCAGCCCCCCTCCCAGCCCCGGAGCCCTTAAAGGGGCACAGTCTGGCTACGGTGCCCGTGCCAGGTGCAAGCCTGCCAGCACCCAGCCAGCAGACCCTGCACCTGGCATGGCACGAACCAGCCACCCGCTGACACCCAGCCCTCAGCCTCTTCCCGGGACCAGGCTAGCGGCTCCCAGGAGCCTGCCCGGGGCCACAAGGGGCGGGCGCCTGCCTGGTCTAGTGCGGACATCGTGGACCTCATCCATGACCTCCGCACTAGGAACGGGAAAGTGTCTGTCTAGGACAAGATAGCTGCCAGCCTGGCCACCCAGGAGCAGGTTTGCATGAAAATCATGGTTGTCCAGTGAGACCCCCGACCCTGAGCTTACAACGGCCGTACTATTTCAGACCAAAGGTCCATCTAGCACAGTAGCCTGCCTGCTGACAGCGGCCAACACCAGCTACCCCGGAGGGGATGGACCGAAGACAATGACCAAGCCATTTGTCTCATGCCATCCGTCTCCAGCCTTCCAAAACAGAGGCCAGGGACACCATTTCTATCCCCTGGCTAATACTACTCCATGGACCCAGCCTCCATGAATTTATCTAACTTCTCTGTAAACTCTGTTCTAGTTCTAGCCTTCACAGCCTCCTGCGGCAAGTAGTTCCACAGGTTGACTATTTGCTTTGTGAAGAAGAACTTTCTGTTATTAGTTTGAAGCCTGCTACCCATTCATTTCATTTGCTGTCCTCTAGGCCTTCTATGATGGGAACTAATGAAGAGCTTTTCTTTATGCACCCTTTCCACACGACTAGTGCTTTTATAGACCTCTATCATATCCCCCCTCAGTCTCTTCTTTTCTAAGCTGAAAAGTCAGTCTCTTTAGCCTCTCTTCATATGGGACCTGTTCCAAACCCCTGATCATTTTAGTTGCCCTCCCCTCTCCCACCCTCTCTCTTCCCCTCTCCCACCTCCTTTTCCCAGTCTCCCCAAGTTTTGTTCAATAAAGAGAGTTTCTATTTTTGACCACATATGTCCTTTATTTTGTACATCAGGAAGCGGGGCTAGGGAGGGGTAAGTGGAAGGAGATGAGGGAGGAATGGGGTACGAGCCCCTGATAGGGAGGACTGGGGTGGCTCTGCGGGATCCTCGGGGTGGAAGCTCTCCTGCAGCCCTCCAATTAACCCCCCCCCCCCCCCCGGGTGGCAGCCTGCGGCAAGTGCAGCCGGGCTGATGGCCAAGTGCTGTGATGTGCCGAGTGTGGGCATTCAGGGCACTCCAAGCCAGGATTGCTTTGCTGTCCCTCATTGAGTTAGACAAGCAAGCGGGGAACCCCTGAGAACTGTCTGTCCGGGGTGGGGGTCGGGTCCCTTTAAGCACTGCCCTCGACTAGCCTGAGACAAAACACTAATTTGAACTAGTTTTTAGGTCTAGATGCACTAGTTCAAATTAGCTTAGTTCGAATTAACTAATTCGAATTAAGTTAGTTCGAATTAGTGCTGTAGTGTAGACATACCCTACTTTTGAGTAGACCAGGGGGCAATAATAGCATCCAACTTGAAAAAGGAAGTTCAAATTCCAGTCTCAGATATAGGAATAATCATTCATCTCAACATATATAGAAGCGGAGGGAAGCAGAACAGTCCAAATCTCTCCAAAGAGACTGGAGGGCAAAGTCAGCTGTACAGGAGCATTGGTCAAGTCTTTCTCCATCATCCACTTGCCAGCCCTCTCCCTGAATGCAGAACTGTGCAGAGAAGCCAACTGCCCCCATCCCTACTTGATCTGAAATAGACTAAATGTGTTGATCTTCAGGATGCACAAGTTCCATTTATTTGGATGGTACCTTAAGGAGGGCTGAATAAGATGTACTTAGGTAAAAATGTTTACAAATATATTTAATTAATTTATTTTTATTAAACGCTCTTGAACTGTGAGAGAGAGTGAGCAGAGGCCTTACCTGCTTCTTAAGAAAAGCTCCTGGTTTAGTAAAAGTCATGTTCTATTGTGGTTTATGATTTACTAATTCACTCAGACATGATCTGATCATCTGCATGACTGGCACACATTCATATGAAAGTCATCTAAAATGAACAGCTCAAGCGGAGATTCTTACAGAATTGAAAACTAGGTAATATTTACAGTAAATGTTAATATTGTTAATGCTGAATACTATTAGTATTTTATTCTGTGCCCGTGAAAAAGACATGATCAAATATTAGAGAAACAAAATGGGTGTGGTAATATCTTTTATTGGACCAAATTCTTTTGGTGTATGAGACCAGCTATCAGAGCTAAATACAAGAGGGAATGGATAAGGAGCTAACACATATTCTGGAAGACCATTCAAAGTGAAGTGGGCAGTTTATCCCATATAACAACAAATTAATGACAGAACTGTTGGAAAAACTTTCATTGTTAATTTTAAAAAAAATGAACAGCAACTGGAACCAGTAATATTTTATATCCTAAATTCTGATGATAAAGTCTGTTACTTAGGAGTAGTAGACAGGCTCTGTTTTCCAGGGGGCAATGATAGAATCCACTTTGAAAAAGGAGATTAAAATTCTAGTCTCAGATGTGGAAATAATCACTCATCTCGGCACATAGAGAAGCGGAGGGAAGCAGAACAGTCCAAATCTTACCAAGGAGATTGTGAGGGCAAAGTCAGCTATACAGGATCATCCCCCAGTCTGTCTTTCCCTCGTCCATTCCCCAACCCTCTCCCTGAATGAAGAATTGTGCAGAGAAAGTGCAAGAACATGCTCCTGGTCCCATTTGTTGAATGTTTGCTTTTGTTTTTTTATTGACATAAAAAGTATTCAAAACATTTCTATAGTTAGCCTGTCATTACATGGAGTTAATTGTCCTCCTTACCTTAAATGGTCACTTGCAACATGTGAGAACATGAGATAGGCCCTACTTCCTGAGACCAATAGTCTGTCCAGCCCAGTGTCCTATCTTATGACTGTCCAATGCCAAGTGCTTCTGAGGGAATGAACAAAACAGACAATGGTCAAGTGATCCATCTCCTCTTGTTCACTTGCAGCTTTTGGCAGTCAAAGACTAGGAACATGGGGTTGAATCTTTGATCATCTTGGCTAATAGCCATCGATGGACCTATTTCCCATGAGCTCATCTATTTTTCAGCCCATTATAATTTTAACCTTCAAAATATCCCCTGGTAGCAAGTTTCACAGATTGATTGCTGTTGTGTGAAGAAATACTTTTTTTGTTTATTTTAAACCTTCTGCCTATTAATTTTATTGACTGATCCCTGGTTCTAGTGTTATGAGAAGGAGTAAATAACATTTTCTCCAGACCATTAATAATTTTGTAAACATTGTATTATAGTCTCCTTCTTCTATCTCTTTTCCTAAATAAAAAATATCAGTCTTTTTAATCTCTCTACATATGGAAACTGTTCCATAAACTTAATTATTTTTGTTGCTTTTCTCTCTACTTTTTTCAATTCTCTTTTTTTTTTAAAGATAGTAGCAATCACTATTGTATGCGATATTTAATGTGTAGGTATACTATCGACTTCCATAATGGCATTATGATACTTACTGTCTTATTATCTATCACTTTCTTAGCGGATCCTAACATTCTGTTAGCTTTTATGGCTGCCATTGCACATTGAGCGGATATTTTTAGAGAATTATCTGCAATGACTCTAAGATCTCTTTCTTGAATGGTAACTGCTAATTTAGATCCCATCATTTTGTATGTATATATGGGATATTTTCCAGTGTGTGTTACTTTTCATTTATCAGTTTTGAATTTAATATTTTTATGTTGTTGCCCGCTCACCCAGTTTTGTGAGATCCTTTTGTATCTTGGCTTAGTCAAGATTGGATTTAACGATCTTGAATAACGTTGTATTGTCTGCAAAGTTTGCCACCTCACTGCTTATCCCTTTTCCCTGTGCATTTATGATTATATTGAACAGCACTGGTCCCAATACAGATGCCTGGGTGACATAGTTGTTTGACACGCTTTGTTCGTGTTCATGTTTGTTATTTACTGTTCAGATTTCTTCAGTTTCATGTTTGAGTTCTTGAGAATTCCTGGGTGAATACCATCTTGCCTTGCTGACTTATTACTCAATGTATCAATTTCATCCAAAACCACTTCTACTGATACCTTTATCTAGGACAGTTCCTCACATTTATCACCAAAAAAAGAATGGCTCATGCGTGGGAATCTCTGTAGTGAAAATGATGCAAAGTATTCATTACGTTTTTCTTCAGAGACCTTATCTTCCTTGAGGCTACTTTAGCACCTTGATTGACCATTGGTCCCACTAACTGTTGGACAGTCTTTCTGCTTTTGAAGAACTTAAAACAATTTTCTGCTGTTAGTTTTTTATTCTTTTGCTAGTTATTCTTCTAATTCTTTTTGGCCTGACTAATTATACCATTAACTCCTTATCTTTCCACCCTTGTTGTCAGCTCTTACAATCTGAGTGCTCTTTCCATACCTGAAGAAGAGTTCTACAAAGCTCAAAACTTTTCTCTTCCACTGATACAAATTGGTCCAATAAAAGGTAGTACGTTAGCCCCCTCTTTTCTCTCTATCCTGGGACCAATGTGGCTACAACAACATTTCAATTACTAAGCATTACAGACTGTGCCTCATTTGGGGGACAATTAATAGGAATATCTACCTATCTGGAATAATCGGTAAGGCTCTTGTACATTCAGTAGATTCAGAGCAAGATTGGGGATGCCTTATATACAGAAGACTTGCACTAAAATCTAATGGTACATCTACACTATAGGACAATTGGAATTTACATATGCAACTTCAGCTAAATTAATTGCGTAGCTGAAGTCAAAGTAGCTTAACTAGGCTTTTGGCTCTGTCTACACTGCTAGAAGTCAAAAGAAGAACAGTCTTCTTTCAAGTCCCCTTACTCCTGGTGAAAATAGGGGTACCGGCATCAACTGGAATGCCCCTCTTTCTTCAAATTAGCTGTCTTAACTAGACCACTAATTTGATTCCTGGAAGATTGACAACGGCAGCTTTGATCTTCTTCTGTAGTATAGAATTCAGGAAGGGCCTCTTAATAGCGTTTTAACTTCCTTGAACCCAAGAGCAGCCGTTTCAGGATAAAAGCTTGCTTTGTTGTTTCTCGTAAATTAAATTAGTATAAAGTTGCTAAAAATATTTTCACAAGTATTTTAAAACAGCACAACATAGTAAAACAATCATTTAATTCTTTCTTTTATTTTGAACTACACAGTATACATTTATTCATTTTCATGATATCTTCAAGTGCTTAGACAATGTTTTCAAACTTTATATCTTTTTAGTGATTATTTTAAACTAGTCTACATTTCCTGAACACTGGGTCTATGAAAATGGTGAAAAATAGGAATTCTCCGTAAAAAAAAAATTATCTAAAATTAAATACTTCGTTTTGTTAAAAAATTTTCACTAGATTTTCCAACTTTTTTAGCAGAAAAACTCAGATGAGGTGTGTGGGGGGAGGGGGTTTCAGAAAGATTAAACAATAGTTTTAGCTGAAAGTTTTAACCCTTTGCTTAGCACATGCTGACATCTGATAGGCTAATTACTAACATTTTGTTTTCCATTGAAACTTATCTTAGTTTACTCAAAATAAGAATGGAAATTTCATGTGGTTTTTTTTGTTTGTTTGTTTTTGTTTTGCGGTATGCATAGCTGGTTCAGTGAGAAACAAATGTACAGATTTGCAGTAACATTTTCCAATCATACACTGACTTTATAGAAATAAAAATACTGAATAATAAACAAGTAACTCCTACTTTTGATGCTGCTGACCAAAATGTAGTGCTGCTACATAATGGGCCAGATTTTCAGCTAGTGTAAACCACTGAAAACAAACTGCTATGATTTATACTAGTTAAAGATCTAAATTTTGGCATGCTATGTCTCTATTTAAAAAGGGTAGCATTCCATCAAACATAAAGGAGATGTAAATGTATTCATTAAATACTGCATTACCAGCAAGTTAGTAATACATATTTTAACTAATATTAAAGGATTATTAGGTTTTGTTGGAAAATTATTCAATTATTTCACTTTATTGCAAAGAGCTTAAAATACCAGAAACATAATTGCCACCTTTGGAAAATTATTCCGTTAAAATAACTTTCACTTTCCACATTTAAAAAATTTACTTGTACAATATGAAGTTCACAAGACTTTTATTTCACTAGAAGACTTGATTTAATTGTGATGGGTTCAGTAACAGAGATTCCTTTGTGACTGTTACTTGATATGCTGAAATACCAAGGAACCTGCCTCCTGGGTCCCTCTCGACTCTGCCCTTCTGAGTGCTCCTCATTCTGACCTGCTGAGCCGGCTCCTCCGGCCTCCTCCAGGTCTGATACAGAGGTTGGGTTCCAGCCCTTTGCAATATAATCCAGACACTGACATCAGATCAGCTCTAAGAAGGCTCAGCCTAAGGCACTTGCCTCAGCACCCAACTGCACAGCATCAATGGGACTGAATCCCAGATAAATCTGTCTTATTCTGTATAAAGTCTTATGCAAGAAAAGATCATGTTTGCTTTCTTTCTCAGGGTAAAGAGAGACATGCACAGACTTCCCCTCCCCCTTAACAATGTATTAATTGTTGGTGGATTTATTAATAAAGAAAAGTGATTTTATTAAGTATAAAAGGTAGCATTTAAGTGGTCATAAGAAACAGACAGAACAATCCAGGTTACTAAACAAAATAAAACAGAGCACTTACTACCCTAAGAACAGGTTACATTTAATATGTCACCCTCCATTATTCTAAAAAGCTTCTTTCACAAATTGGACACCCGTCCAATCTGGACCTGATCCTTCCCCATTCAGCTTCAGATGTTTCCAGTAGCCATGGTAGGTAGTAAACATGAGTAACAACAGGCAGTAGCTGTTATTGTTTGTCTTACCACCTTTGTATAGATTTTGCCAAAATTAAGAATCCTTTGTGTTCAGTTTAAACTTTAAATTGAGCTTATAATGGTTAGGTTACAATAATTACAGTAATGCTATAAGGTTATTTCACCCTTCAATTACTCTCAAACTTGAACTTTATTGTAAGGTAGATTTTTTTTCTTGGAATTTCCTTAATTAAAAATGTTGTATGTCCATAATAAACAAGAAATCCATATAGAAGGTTAGCATGTGGTATGAGAGAGCCCTTAGCATGTGGTATGATTGAACCCTTAATCATATTTAAAATAATTTATCTTTAAAGGGTAATTGTCTGATACCCCAGAGTAACACAGAGCAACTTGATAGCACTAGTGAATATGGCCCTTAACAGACTCATTGGTTTAGTTGGCTGGACTATGTTACAGAGACCATCACTGCATTTCAAGAACTACACTTATATTTTAATGTTGGTTCTCCAGGTTTGTCTATCATGGTGAACAGTGAAGATGAAACCAGCAGTACCATGCCTTTTAAGTACTGATGACCTATGCAAGCAGATGGACACAATCTTTAAAGAACAGTGAGAATTGGGCCAAGTAATCTATTTTTTGATTCCTGTTCAGTCTCCTCATACCAATGGGGTGACTAGATATGCCAATTTTATAGGAAAAGTCTCCATATTTGGGGTTTTCTTGTATACAGTTACCTATTACCCTCCCAACCATCCTGATGTTTTACCCTTGCTATATAGTCACCCAATCCACAACAACTGTAGTGTGCAGCTTAGCTTTAGACAAAGGTTAATGATTGGCTAAGTTAGCTTTGTCACAGCAACTCCACCAAAGTTATTTGAACTGTTGACTTCACTTTGTAGCCTAAACAATCATAACAATTAAATTCCACAATTGTTAATAATTTACCTTAATTGCAACCTAATTTCTAAAAGCATACCATATGGGTAAGATTTTAATTCATTTTAATTACATGGAAAACTTTGAAGAATCTGTTCTCGTCCATTATTAAGATCATTGAAGACAAAGAAAAAACCAAGGCCAGATGTTTAATTAATTAATTATAACTGATGAATTAATTAACAGTTTTCTTGTAATTTGTAGAAAATTAATTCTGTACTCCAAGAGTAAGTGCTGTAAATCTAGGCAGGATACTTTGATACTAGGATAATCAGGATACTAGGGTGTCCAATCATTCAGTGCTGAGTAGCATTCTGTAGTTAAGGCTTTCTGAAGCAGCCTTCACATCAAAATGGAAAAATGCAAGCTGGGATTTCAAGTCTCCAGAAGTCAGACTTCAATATTAAAAATGAAGGTGGCGAGGGGTGTCTTTGTAGAACTATGGGGGCTGTGTTAGCTCCATCCATGACCCACAGTTTGGCTACCATTTGTCCCATTTTAACTGTGAGAGCAACAATTTTATTTCAAGGAACGCTCTTATTTCTGGATGAATATTTGAGAATGCCAATATATTCAGAGATGACTAAGAAACTTGAAGATTAATTACAGTGGTAGTCAAAATGGCACACCAAAATCACTGAATTATTGAAAATGTAATAGGTGTTAAATTTGATCTGGAAATTGTCTGGATAATGAGTAAGATGCAGGTACAGTACCATTATCACAAAAAAGAAAGCACTAAACCCAGATTGCTTTGGAATAACATTTGGTATTGCTTCTCTACTTCCTGAACAAATAGAGGGAAGAAAGGGGCTCAAATATCACCAAAAACTGTGTATTAAAAAAATCCTGGCTTTAAACATGAACCTGTTGGTTCAGATAAGAATTAGATTTGATCACACCATAGTCAAGACATTGTAACAGTTGGGATCTCTATAAAAGCTGTATCCAAAGCCTCTGGGTAGAGTGGGAGGGAGAGGAGTTTTCTTGGTTGTGCCTAGAGTGGCCACCAGAGCACCCTGGGAAGGGCTGGAGGCCCCCTATTTCGAAATAATCATCTACCGAATACTTATTTCGAAATAGCAATTTCAAAATTGGTGCTATTCCTCGTGGAATGAGTTTTACCAATTTCAAAATAAGCCCTCTGCTATTTCAATTTAATTTCGAAATAGTGGTTTGCCTGTGTAGACGCTGGTAAAGTTATTTTGAAATAACGGCTGTTATTTTGAAATAACTTTGCTGTGTAGACATATCCTATGATAGTAGAGTGCTAAAAAAGCATCCACTTTCTGCCTTTCTCCAGAATCATTACTCTTCATCTGCATTTAGATCTAGATGTGCATATACAGACAATCCCCTGAAAATCTGCTCTGCCTCTTGGCAAAAACAAAGAAAAATAAAAAAAAAATAAAAAAAACCCACACAACAACACCTTATTATAACCTGCACTTTCTGGGGAAATATTATTCTTTGTTCCTGAAAAAATGTTGTGTACTGACACAAGTTTATGATTTGAAGGTAGAATGGGGTAAAGACTTCATAATGGAGGCCAGTGGTATCTTCTGGGCAATATTTTTTTAAAAAATTTGTCATATTTACTGCTCTCTCTGGGAGATTTCAGAGACCAGATATGTTCTTCAGAAGTATTTATGAGTCACAAGCTATATCTGAGCTGGAACTTGACTAGGTAAACTTCATCAAAGGCAACAAAATCAGCCATCTCTCCATTCAAGTTGGTGATAGAATTTTAACAGGGCACTCTTAGGAGTCCCCTGGAATCACATCACTGATTGAAATCTGTTGTCATGACAAACTTTTTATTAAAATTGGTAATCTGGTTTATTTTTTATTTGTCTTTTCAGTCACTCCAGTGGTCAGACAGTATTCCCTTATTCATTAATTGGGAGTGCAACTTCGGACTTTCAGATGTTGGTTCTGTAAAGTGTTATCGCTGTGTCAGAGAACAGTGCGCTTAAATGCTCATGTAGTGCAAGGAATTCAATTTGTATCTAAACAGACATAAAAATCACTTCTCATAAAGAACTGAGTGAATTAAATTCAGAAGAATAGTTCAGCAAGCAACAAACCCATTACGATACTTGAACACAGCTGCAAACTCAGAGGATATACTAGATTAGAATACTGTTTGTAGCAAATAGCAAATCGAAGCCCTCTTTGAGGCAATTAACAAAATCAGAGCATCTTTTGAAGCAAATAGGCATGAAAAATGCCATTCTTGCACTGATTTTCCAATTGCTTAATTTTGCAACAGTCCTGAATGTCATATGGTTTGTTCAAAGCCCGGTAGAACTATATATCAAACACACAGATGAGTTTCTGTGTTTATATGAACGATTCATCCAAATCTAAATGCATATTTTCAATAGCAGAAATGATGAATAAGAATTATTAAAATAATTTCCACTGCTGGCTGATGTCTAGCTGCAGCCAGAAAACATTTTGTATTTATATCTCACCACTGAGAGGTGAAAGTCACTGTGGGGAAAAAGAAAGGAAAAAAGGTTATGCGATCAAACAAAAATTTGGTAAACTAGGGAAGACATAGCTGTATTAAAATATAAATGTGACTACCTGCAGAAGCATGATGGTAAATAGTATTGATAACCCTTGTTTCTCCTCTTCCATCTACTAACTGTCATTAAAAAAATGTAGGACATACATCTCTTATTACCACAGTTATGTAAGAAAAATAATTAAAGCAGTGACCTCCTTTAGAAATCTGGTGGTTCTCACAGACTTCCATGAAACATTTCTTAAGTTCCACTTCCTTTTAATTCTGTCTGACCATAATATGTGTTGTTCTTTTGCATAGGCATATAGGGACCCATCCCTCAAAGGAACTTCATTGCCATATCTATTGAAAGAGCTATATAATGACAAAAATTGTTATCAGTAAAACCATGAAGGATGTATGACTAGATGTATGTTGTAATTCCTGAGGCAATAATAGGGATAATAAATGGTACAGTACTTGATATTCTTGACACGCCTGGTGGTAAAAGCTCTGTAATAAAGGAAAATTCTGACAAGACACTGCTTAGTGCCACAGTATGATTCTAACTTCTATTGTACATGCTTTTCACAGATCTTTTGTCCCTAGATGTTTGCATAAAAGCTTGGGAATCCTACAAACAACATATTCTAGCCCTAAAGGTAATTTTTTCAAAATAATGCCTAAGGAAATGCACATACAAAATCAGTTCATTTACTCCGTTTTTGGTGTTCCTCTTCCTTACACTGTTTTGAACATTTATCTCCCCAGGTAAGCATATTCATTTAAAAAAAATCTCTTGGGAGAAATGTGAATTTGAATTAAGTACTCAGATTTAAATAGATAAAAAGGCACTTAACGAATAATATAATATAGTCACAGTCATAGGCCTGTGATTTTCACCCTACCGCAAGGCCAATGTTATTGCATACAGCACAGTGCAACAGATTGAATAGTTATATTATTATCTCTTCTTTGAGACCTTGTGATACTAAATGCTAAATACAAAAAGAGGCAGCTATACAAATGGTGTACTAATTTTATTTAGCTGTGAATTTTAATAACCTGCAGTTTGCATTTTAATTTTAACATTATTTCCTCTATTACTACCATTAAAATCACCAGCTGGAGGAGATACAAAAGATACATTTCTTAAATTGTTGACAGTATAGTATGCAGTTTATGCCTCGGTGACTCAAGTGAGTCATGGGCCACATAAAAAATCAATTATTAGTGTAGTAAGGCATTATATAGCAACAGCTCTTTTGTATTAGTAACCCTTTTGAATTTGCAATATTTCAAAACAATTTATTTGGCATTGTTCATTGGTTTATTATCCTTATTCATTAGAAATTATTAACCATAACTATTTCATAGAAAAAACTTAAAAAACAACTAATAGTCTAGTAGCACCTTAAAGACTAAAAAAATATGTAGATGGTATCATGAGCTTTCGTGGGCACAACCCACTTCTTCAGATGAATGGGGTTATTAAAGTCCAGTTCCAAAATAAATAGGGAATGGGAGTGAGGGGGTGGAAAGAAGGAAGGGAAAAAGGGGGAAAAAGTCAATTAGAGTGTTCACATTAGATGTAGCTGAAAGAGAAGGTACAAATTGTTCTTAAGTACCCATTGTTTGTTTTTTTAAATCATTAGGATGTGGAAGGTAATGTCTTTATCAGTACCTTCGCCTACTGTTCTGAAGTACTTCAAAGAAGTTTGTAGATAATGTTAGTGTTTATTAGAAGTAAAATTACTACTTAAGTTCCAAAATCAATGCCAATAATTTGAAAGGAAACATTTAACATAAGCTGTTCATACATATAGCTTGTTGTGTGCTCCTAGCACTGCTTTATTACACTTTAGTTAAAAGAATTTGTTTAAAAATAATTACTCTATAGTTGACTTCTAATTACCCTCAATAACTGACCACTTATTCACTCCTACATGCTCAACCTGTCCCGTCTCACTACTTAGATTATTACTCCCCTTTCAAAATATCCCATTTTCTGCAAATAGGGGGATTTATACATTTCTGTCAATATAATCTGGTAAACCATTAAATCATGACATTAAACTGAGTGGCGTTAACTGTATTTCCCTTAAGGACTCCTCCCATGTCTTCCAGAATTTTGATTTGACATTCCCTGTTTGAATCCTCATTTTCCAATAAAGTAAAATATATTTTAGTCAAACAATAAAAGGGTTTCTATAATTCCTATTTTTATAATAATCCCTTTCTTTCATATCACGAGATTTTAAACATTTATATGTATAGCAACTTCTGAAAGTGCCACTACAGTTTTTCTTGTGCCCATTTTTAAGTCTTTAAAACTTGTGCATAAAATTTGCTGCTGGCTGTGCAGCTGTCAGCCGATGGTCAGGGCGGTGTGTGTGTGTGTATGTGTGTGTGTGTGTGTGTGTTACACCCAAGTCTTCAACTGCTGGGACGCAAGGTCCCGTCGCAGCGGGCAGCCTGGAAAGCTGAAGTTCTTTTAAATTGTGCTTGGTTCTGTTACAGGAACTGAAGGAGTCAGGTTAAAGCTTAAACAGTTACAGGTTTATTAAAGAAGCTTACAAATCATATGGTTACAATGGCTATTGCTCTATTTCTTAACAGCTAGCAAATATAGATCTTAAAAATGGTTACAAAGAAAATAAAGATAGAAAATAGAAATAATGGTACCAAGTGACAGCTTAATCTTTAAAGAGCTCTAAGTCTATGTGTACATTTAAGACAAAGGACACATACAGGTACAATTTTTACCCCCTTCTGTGCCTCTTGACTCCAGCAGGTCAAGCCAGGTGGGCGTCCCCGTGGAACCTTGGGAGGCCAATCACCTAATCCGACCAGAAGATAGATGGTAGATTGACACTCAGAGTAAATGTGCTGCTGGACCCATCTTTATACCCATAGGGGCCCGTATCCTCTTTCTTATCTAAGATGCCAAATTGTGTTGGTCTGTCTTTGTGATGCCAGTTCTTACAAGGGAGTTTCAACTTAATTTACACTTGCAAGAGAGATATCTAAATTGTGAGTACTGGACATTTTTTTACTGGGCAGGAGATTCCTCCCCCCGGACATTGTATGTTCGTATCAATATGGGTTTCAGTCAAGGGCACTCCTAGGCAGCCTCTTGGTCAACTTATTGGCATATCTCTGCTTACAGTTGTCCAGGGTCACTGAGCTGGCATATCTGGTCCTCCTGTTCAAGGCTTTCAAAGACTATGCTTATTTTACTGCTCTGTGTGCCCTGTATGCTCCAGGCAAGCAAAAATGGATGTTACGGGGGGGTTCCTGTCAGCCTATGTGGAAGATGTAAAATCTTCTTTCAATGTGAGTGGGTCAATTTCAGTAACATTATGTCTACACTGAAATTAGACACCTGCTGCTGGTTTGTGCCACTTGACTTGGATGCACAGGCCTCAGATTGCAGGGCTTTTTAATTGCAGTATAGATGAGCTCTGAGGCTTTCCCACCACTGGGCCCTAGACCAAGGCTTTAGCCCAGGTCTGAATATCTACATTTCAATTAAACAGCTAGCAGCTTGAGCCCTAAACAGCCAAATCACCTTGCACAGGCTTGCTACAATTGTCTAATTGAAGTGTAGCTGTACCCTAAAAGTTTAATTGGGTTGAATAAAAGATACCACCTCGTGTACCTTGTTTCTCTCACACCCTGGGATCAACATGGTTACAATTTCACAGTAAAACTATTGTTGGCCATTAAAAATCCACACAGATTTTTTCTACATATACAATATCAGTGTGTGTGATAATGTAGAGTGACAAGGTCAGGTCAGAGGGATACAAAAGAGAGCTTGAAGGATAGTATTTTAGCCTTAGATTAAGTAGGTCTCTGTTCCCTGGGTAAACTGGCAGGAGCTGGCCTAGAACCAGCAGGAACTTTCCAGAAGCAGTCTGGACAACCAGGCTGGTTAGAACACCTGGAGCCACTTAGGAGCCTTCCAAAGCCAAGGGAGTCAGGCTAATCAAACAACCTGGGGCCAATCAAGAATCAGTTAGGGGCATGCAAAGAGGAAGAAAGGAGCCTAAGTACTGAGAATGAGAGGACTCTTGGTGAGAGCTGGGAGCTGCAAGTCTGGCAGAGAGTAGTGGAGGACCAGGATAAGCTGCTCAGGTACCCGAGGAGGTACTGGGAGGGATCGTTTGGCGAAGTGGCCCAGGGAAGTAGTTGCCAGACAGGGAGTAGAACAATCGCTATTTGTTGCTGCTACCTTAGGGTATGTCTAGACTGCATCCCTCTGTCGGCAGAGGGATGCAGATTAGGCAGGTTGGCATTGCAAATGAGGCAGAGATTTAAATATCCCATGCCTAATTTGCATTAAAATGGCCACCGCATTTTGCTGGCTCAGCATTTTGTCAGCAAAAAGTGATAGTTCTAGAGGGGGATCTGTTGAGAAAGAAAGCCTTTTTCGACAAATCCTGTAAACCTCCTTGCAGGAGGCATAAGGGATCTGTCAAAAAAGGCTTTCTTTCTCAACAGATCCACCTCTAGACTGCCACTTTTTTCCGACAAAGTGCTGAGTCGACAAAATGCGGCAGCTATTTTTATGCAAATTAGGCACGGGAAATTTAAATCCCTGCTTCATCTGCAATGTTGACCTGCCTAATCTGCATCCCTCTGCCGACAGAGGGATGCAGTCTAGACATACCTTAGGGTCCTTGGGCTGGATCCTAGAGTAGTGTTCGGGCCCAGGTTCCCCCCAACCCTCCTACACCACTACAGGGTCTATCCCTGGATAGGAAGACCAGGACTATAGAGGGATTTCGCCCCATTGTACAGACTAGCCTGTGATGTGTATGGCTCAGTAGGCTGTGAACCCAGCCTCTAGTATAGAAAGAGGATGTGTGGTGGGTCACAATGAGCCTCTGAGGCTGAACACTATCCACCAGAAGCACATGACCCACAGGCACAGCCAGAGCTCTGCCACAGTAGAAAGTGACAATTAAATAGTTACAGCTAGTACACATGAAGTGGGAAATAATTCTCAAGGTACCATCATCTGACTAACTTTGGGTTGAAAGGGCAAATCTTAGCTCCTTGGAAATCAGTGACATAACTATCATTGACCTCAGTGGGACCAGCACGCCACCCATAATTGTTTAATACACAGGACTAGCTGTGGTTAAGTTCAAAACAGTTAGAAATGTAATAGTTTCATGTGTACTTGCATGTCACTATAAATCAACAGCATTTATTTAATGACAATACTGTATTCAATTCTGGACATCTTAACAGAATAATTTAGATTAATCATTTTGTTGCCCTTCACACTGACGACTGGAAGATTTTCCTTTTGAAGATGGAAAAAATCTATACAACATGACTAAGCAATGGGGGGACATAAATTGATGTATTTCAAAGGCACATAGAGGAAAGAGTTATTTAAAGCCACATAAAGGAGTGTAAATATGAGTAATGGGATGAAATGCAGACAAATTTAGGCTAAATATCAGAAATCACATCTTGATTGTGGGATCTAGTAGACTGTGAAATAATCTGTCAAGGCAAGTGGTGTAATACATTTCATTAAAGATAGTAAAATGAGACTTAAAAAAATATTAGTCTACATACTATAGGGAACAATCTTACACAAGCAGTAGAATGAAATGCATGACCTAATAGGTCTTTCTGAGCTCTAACATGTACGATGCATTTCTTCAAATAAAATTTTGCAGAGCAATCATCTCTAATGTCCTTAATTCAGAAAAGCAAACGAATAGAAGAATTAACAGACTAGATCAAACCCAAGATCTATTCTACTATCCTGTCTCCAGCAATGGCGAGCACCAGATGCTTCAGAAGTAAGTATAAGCAGCAGTAGGCAAATGTGGCATAATTCTCCCTACATTGATTCTAATCCTGATCTGTAACAGAGATTGTTTTAAAACTTGAAGCAGAGGGATGAATGTTCCTTTTTTTAGCAATAACAATTATAATAAAAGATTACACTGTACTTTGAAAATTTGAAAATTGCATTATTTTTTGTTAGTTTGGAAGTGCATATTCCTACTGACATTTAAATAGATTGGCCTAATATGTAACAAATGATCACATCAAAACAACTCCAAAGAAACACTTTTAAAGATTGCATGAATGACATGGTATGTGCGTGAGACATCAGAAAATATTTCAATATATTAAATGCACACTTGATGTACTCTAAATTAAGGATGATGAGCCATGTGAAGTGTGAGGAATGTAAACTTCAGAATTAAGTCTCAGACGGATAGCCTTGTTAGTCTGTCCCTGCAAAAATTAGTAATCCTGTGGCATCTTAGGCTATGTCTATACAGCAGCGTTATTTCAGAATAACTCAGAATAACTCAGGTTATTCTGAAATAACAAAGAGCACGTCTACACAGCAAGCCGTTATTTCAAAATAATGGCGAGCTGGAGGACTCTGTATTCTGACTTCTGTAACCCTCATTTCACAAAGAGTAAGGGAAGTCAAAGGAAGAGTGTTCTTCCTTCAACTTCCTGCTGAGTAGGCAGAGCCAAAAGCCAAATTAAGCTATTTCAACTTCAGCTACGCAATTGACATAACTGAAGTTGTGTATCTTAATTCGATTTTTGCCCTGTTGTGTAGATGTGCCCATTGAGATAAACAGATTTATACGGACATAAGCTTTTGTGGGGAAAATCCACTTCATCAGATGAATTAGAATAGTTACATAGGCAGAAGTATATATAAGAACAACCAAAGAAAGAAATTACTTATGTTAAAGATACTAATCAAGTTGGGGCTGGACGTAGCTTGTTCACAGCAGTTGATGTGGAGATATGAGTATTAAGAAAGGGGAAATTGCCTTTGTAGTTCATTAAGATCCTTATTCAATCCTACATTGATTGTATTGAATTTGCAAATGAATTCCAGTTGAGCTTTCTTCCTTTGTAATCCAATTTAAAAAATTTTTTGTAGAAGGATGGCTACTTTCAAATCTATTACTGAATATCCAGGGATCATAAAGTGTTCCCCTACAGGTTTAAATATGTTACCTTTCCTGATGTCTAATTTCTGATCATTTATCCTTTGGCGCACACTCTGTGGTTTAGACAATATATATAGCGGAGGGGCATTGCTGGCACTTGATAGCATATGTCATGTTAGTGAATATGCAGGTGGATGAAACCTTAATGATATGGCTTATGTGGTTAGGCCCTGTTATGGCGTTGCTTGTATAGCTATGTGGACAGAGTTGGCAACGGGGTTTGTTACAAAGATAGGATACTTGAATAAGTGTTTCAGTAGTGTGTTGTGTGGCTGCTGATGAGTATTTGCTACAGGTTACGGGGCTGTCTGTAAGCAAGGATCGGCCCATCTCCCAAGGTCTGAGACAGTGAAGGATCATTTTCCAGGAGAGGTTGGAGATTGTCAGTTGTGCACTGAAGGGGTTTTAGTTGGGGGCTGAAGGTGTTCTGTTGTTTTCCTTATTGGATCTGTCCTGAAGAAGGTGACTTCTGGGTATTCATCTGGCTCTGTCAATTTGTTTCTTCATTTCCCTTCACTAATTGAGTTTTAAGAATACTTGATAAAGATCTTGTAGGTGTTTGCCTCTACTGAGGGATTGGAGCAGATATGGTTGTATTTTAGGGATTGGCTGTAGATCAGTGGTCCCCAACCTTTAGAGGCTCCTGGGCGCCCGGGGGTGGGGCCACTCACGCGCCGGGCACCCAGGGGTGGGGCCGCGCATCGTGGGGCATGCCAGGGGTGGGGATGCCCTTGCACCCGGTGCCAGCATGTGCCCCAGGGCCGGGGCTGGGGCTGCCCGAGCGCCTTGTGCCGTGGACCCGGGGCCGGCGCCGCCGCCTGAGCCGTGCGCCTGGGGTCGGCACCAGCGCCGCGCACCAGGTGCTGGTGCGTGTGCGCGCCTGGGACCGGCGCCTCCAGTGCACCGCGCACCGGGGTGGGGCGGGGCCAGCCCAGGTTGTCGGCGGGCGCACACAAATGCCCCGGCGGGTACCATGGCGCCCGCGGGCACCGCGTTGGGGACCACTGCTGTAGATAATGGATTGTGTGATGTGTCCTGGATAGTAGCTAGAAGCATGTAGGTAGGAATAACAGTCAGTAAGTTTCTGGTATAAGGTGATATATATGTGACTACCGTTTATTTGTACTGTAGTATCCAGGAAGCGGATCTCTTCTGTGGATTGATTCAGGCTGAGGTTGATAGTTGGGTTGAAATTGTTGAAATCCCAGTGGAATTCTTCAAGGATCTCCTTCGCATGAGTCAGTATGATGAAGGTGTCAAGAAATAGCGTGAGTAGAGAAGGAGTACTAGAGACAGGATCTGAGGAAACATTTTTCTAGGTCAGACATAAAAATGTTGGCATATTGTGGGGCCATGTGGTTACTCATAGCAGTGCCTCTGACTTGAAGGTATAAACTGTTCTCAAATAAAAAATGGTCGGGGGTAGGGACAAATTCACATATCTTAGCCACCAGGTATGTCATGGCATCATTGGGGATACTGTTCCTGACAGCTTGTAGTCACTCTTGCGTGGAATATTGGTGTAGATAGCTTCCACATTCAAGGTGGCTAGAATGGTGTTTTCAGAAGGTTACTGACAGACTGTCATTTCCTCAGGAAGTCAGTGGTGTCTCTAAGGCTGTGTCTAGACTACATGGCTCCATCGACGGAGCCATATAGATTAGGGTTATAGTCAAAGGGAAATGAAGTGGCGATTTAAATAATCGCCGCTTCATTTAAATTTACATAGTTGCCGCGCTGAGCCGACAAACAGCTGATCAGCTGTTTGTCCGCTCAGCGCGCAAGTCTGGACGCTCCCCTGCCGACATCAAAGCCCTTTGTCGGCAGCCCCATTATTCCTCGTGGGATGAGGTTTACCGGGACTGCCGACAAAGGGCTTTGATGTCAGCAGGGGAGCGTCCAGACTAGCACGCTGAGCGGACAAACAGCTGATCAGCTGTTTGTCGGCTCAGCGCGGCAGCCATGTAAATTTAAATGAAGCTGCGATTATTTTAATCACGGCTTCATTTCCCTTTTTCATATACACAAATCTACATGCCTCCGTCGACGGAGGCATGTAGTTTAGACGTACCCTAAGATAGCTAGACAACCTAAGATAGGTAGCACAGGGTTTGAGGAAAGAGTTCATAGAGCCGGATAATCATGCTGTAAGGGTGCCAGTGCCTGAGATGATGAGGGTATTAAGGTTTTAGTTCATACAATCAATTAATTAAATTGATGTCATCTACAGTATTTTGGATGGGAATTGTTGGCTTTTCTAATTGAAATCCATGGTGCTTTTTCCCCTAGCGTATGTTTTAAGTTAAAAATAAAATGTAAGTTGAAGTCACTGGCAAAACTGCTATTGATCTCAGTAAGGCCAGGATCTTATACCGGCTCTTTAGCATGGTGCCCCTTTGGATAAATCTCCATAAAGGAGAGCAGAAATCCACTTATACAAATATGTGCCCTATATGGGGACATGTGTAATCATCAAAGATTCTCTCTTTAGTCCCAACCTGATATCTGTCTGTAGGTTCAATTGTGGGTCCTGGCATTGCTGAAGCTCCTTAGTATATCTAGAAAGTTGCCCTACAGGGTCAAATGAAGATTTCCCTTGTTATAGGCCAGGATTTCTCAAAGTGGTCCATAAAACTGCTTAGAGAAACTGACCATGCTGGTTTGTTTATTTATCAGCACTGTGGCCACAGAGCCTCACAGCTCCTGTTGTCTTCTGTTTCACCATTTGCAGACAAGGGGAGCCTACTTCAGATTGGGGAGCAGAAAGATAGTAGAGTCCTAAGTTCAGCAATGAGTTTGACGCATCTGAGGATTCAGTCTTGTGTGTGTGTATTTAAAGTGTCAGTGAGTTGTGAAAAGAAGGCTTGAGAAGATAAATCAAGAGTTTTCTGACAGTTTATGCCTAAAGATTTTTCAAACTTGCAATGTAATGTTCAAATGGGTTTCAAATGAGGCAAAATGGATCTTTATAGTGGAAATTAATGTAAATTCTCGAAACACTTCTATTTTATGTGTCTTCAATTTATAAATTATTTTAAAATAGTAAATTAAAGCACCGACGTACATTTAAGATAACATTTGATTTAAAATTTCCTCTGGATTCCTTAGTTTTGTACCTGCAGTTTTCAAGCACACCTCATTTTCAAGTGCCAAATGGATAATTAGACAGATAAACATTAATTCTTGCAACTTTTCATTTGCCCACGTAAATAATTTTGTGGGTTGTATTTATGCAGGTGGGCCCTCTGCAAATTTGGCCATGGAAGTCTGACACAAACACACAAATGTAAAAGCATTTAACATTGAAAGAAACTCTATGGTAAACTCTTTTGTAGGAATCTCCAAACCAGTAATTAGTGCTATATTGCAATAAAACAAAAACAAAAAACAACAACAACAAAAAGAGGAACAACAGTTTCAACTCTAATATTTGGTGAAATCTTAATAGGGGGTGAGTGTATTATAGCTTCCAAGCTGCTTGATTTCATATTTCAAATGTTCCTAAAACTTTGGACATAAAATGGAGGTTTTGATTGTCATTGATATCACACTATCTTCAACAATCTCTCTAAAATGCACCTGTTTGATTTCCCCTGTGACTTCCTTTTATAATTTCCATTTCATAATTGCAGTAAGACACTCCAGAAAGTGTGTGTCCGGAAGACTACTGCACTTCACTAGCAGTTGAAAGCTCTTGGAACAATCCCCCCAGAAATACACAGCCTGTTGTATTTTATTGCTTAATTTTCTGAACTCCTTAATATCCTATTCTAGCTATGTTACGTGACCTACAGTAAATTATTTCTTTCCTAACTCTATTTAGAATGGACACACAGAGACTGTTCTGAAAAAAATGAATCTCATGTTTCAAATCTCCACCATTTTATGTAAGCAAGCAGTTAGCCCATAGCTTTCTAAGGGGAAAAAATTCTCCCTCTCCCCCACTTTCCAAGAGCAGCTTGTTAGCAGGCTAGTGAGTCATAGCTGACCAGAGAATTATCAAAAGATACAAAATACATTTTTATTTAATTCATAAATATATACAGGTTTAAGGGCAAACTGTGATTTGATTTAAATGTCACAGCTCACTGTCTTCAGTAGTTAAATGCTTGCCAGAATGTTCTAAGAAGCTACTTCTGTGTGAGGCTATAAACTTGGTATAACTAGTAATGCATCAAAAAGCTATATTGTTACCATGGTAATTTACACCAAGGAGTCACTTTGGTAACCACTGCTTAGTGAGGCCAAAGTAAGATTGTAGCAGTGAAGCCCAGGCTATAGGGGGTTGGAATGGGGCCTGTGGCTTGAACCTCCCATGGTCCTCTCCCCCATGGGAGGCCCTATGCATGGGCATGAGGAGCCATGAGGTCTGCTTCATAATCTGCCCCCAACCTCTCCCCATTCTTGGGAGCAGCAGTGGGGGGGGGGGGGGGGGGAGGGGAGGGTTGATCTAGCTCCTGGGGCCAACTATTGCTTCTCCACTAGGATTGCTGGCAGTCTGGTTTTTTATCAGAACACCCAGTTGAAAAGGGGTCCTGGCAGCTTCAGTCAGCACCACTGACCAGACTTTTGAAAGTATGGTTGGCTCCACGTATCTCCCTGGAAGTGGTGACATATCCCGTGGCTCTAGGGTTGCCAGATGGTTTAACCAAAAATACTGAACACCCCCCCCCCCAAATAAAAACACTGTTGAGAAAAAAAGGGGGAGACCAAAGAAAAGGACCCCAACAGTTATTGAGCAAAAGAAAAAGAAACAAAAACAAAAAACAAAAATACTGAGTCAGGGGGGTTCCGGGAGCTGGGCCCAGTTGCCGAGTGTGTATAGGGTTGCCAGGTGTCTGGTATTTTCACCTCTTGGCAAGGAAAAAAAATCAGAAAATCCCAGACATTTTAGGTGTCTGGTATTTTCTGATTTTTTTTTTACTGGACAGGAGGTAAAAATACCGAAGTTTCTGGGTTAATACCAGACACCTGGCAACCCCACGTGGCTCTTAGGTAGAAGCGTGGTCAGGAGGCTTCCATGCACTGCCCCTGCTCTGAGTGCTGGTTCCACAATTTCCATTGGCTGAAAACTTGAAGGGGATGGGGCAAGGGTCTTTAGTTTTGTACAATTAGAAAGCTAACAACCCTATTCTTCACTGTAAATCATGTAAACTTTCACTAGCTAATCAACTACACACTGGGCAAACGTAGAAATAACCATTTTGTGATTTGGGCCTCACCTATCAAAAAGGCAGGGGTGAAAGTAAAATTAATTTCTTCCTGATATGGGAGGCCTATCTGACCTCCATGTGACTGTGCCCCATTCCCAGCCCCACCCCTTGCCCTTCCACATGAGTTCATTTTTTTTAATTGTATCCTTAGGTATATATGGTTGTGACAATTTTCTTCCATAATTTGATCTGAGGAAGTGGGTCTGGCCCACAAAGGCTCATCACCTAATAAACCATCTTGTTAGTCTTTAAAGTGCTACATAGTCCTGTTTTTTGTTTCAGCTACACCAGACTAACATGGCAACATTTCTATCACTATTTAACTGATAAGTTACTCATGGGTAGAAGCCGCGTAAACACATAAACATCTTTCTTTATAACTCCTTGGGACTTATGAAGAGAATAGTATTTCCACAGTTGAGCGGTTTGGAATATTATTGCAAATTTAAATGATTAATACTAACAATCAAAAATCATATTTCCAGGTAAGATATAAAGTTATTTATGAACACTATCACAAAATTACCATTAACTAAGTCAACATACAGTATGGCAGGAAAGCTTTCCTTTTAATATCTCATTGTGTTTACATGCCAAGTCTAGTTTTCAAAGCTGCCAGTACAACCTTGGGCAGGCCTCCAGGAATATACAAATGTACTCCAAGCTTTTCTTTGTACAGCAGCATAAGGAACCGATGGGAGAATGTGTTGGAAAGTGCCAGCATTACTATATTTAGCTCTTTAGCTTCCAGAACAGCATCAGTTTAGGTTAACATCTCCAACCTAATCCATTTTCAGTAATTAGACATTGGGGCTCTCCTAGGCTACGTCTAGACTACATCCCTTTTTCATAAAAGGGATGTAAATGAGACGTATTGCAATTGGTAATGAAGCGGGGATTTAAATCTCCCCCGCTTCATTAGCATAAAAATGGCTGCCGCTTTTTTTCAGCATGGAACTTTGCCAGAAAAAAGTGCCAGTCTAGACGCGGATCTTGCAGAAAATAAAGCCTTTTCTGAAAGATCCCTTATCCCTCTATGAAACAAGGAATAAAGGATCTTTCGGAAAAGGCTTTATTTTCCGCAAGATCAGAGTCTAGACTGGTGCTTTTTTCTGGTAAAGCTCTGTGCCGAAAAAAAGCAGCAACCATTTTTATGCTAATGAAGCGGGGGAGATTTAAATCCCCGCTTCATTAGCAATTGCGATACGTCTAATTTACATCCCTTTTACGAAAAAGGGATGTAGTTTAGACATAGCCCTAGTGTTGTGGGTTCTTTGCCAGCACAGAGCTATCATCCGGACTCCCTTATCAGCCCCCTCCCTATAATGTAAAGCTAGAATCAGCAGGGCACCTTAGGCCTCTGAGATTCCTGACTGATATAATCGCCTTTTAGAGCTGTTAGCAGCCAATGCCACTTAGAGAAGGCCAGAGAGAGGGACTGGATCAAAGCAGATCAGCCAAAACAGGGGGATGTGTAAAAATGGCTTAAAGATGCCTTTCATCCCCCTGCTCCTGAGCTGTGCCAAGTGCTTCTGAGATATGTGAGGCAGGTATTTCATGGTAGAAGACTCTAGCCGTGTACCTTATTAGGCTATGTGATTTTTCTTGCATGTCTAATAAATTTTCCAACAGAGTATCAAACCCTTTTTCTGTTTTTCAGAACTACAAAACTACAATAATTCTAGGCCTCAGGAGGTTATTTTCTAAGAAATGGTGAAGTGTAGCATTCAGATGAGACTGATTTAATAGCAGTTGCAACTGGATCTGTGTCAAATTCTCTAGATAGCTCAGCTGCCCTTGAATGCTTAATCACAATTTGCAGGTGTTGTAAATTTCACTTGAGTGCTTTAGTGCCAGACTGAGTAGCTTCCATCTAACCCTGAACTTTCCACAGTAAGCTTTTTGGCATCCTACGAGCTTCTTCTCTTTAGACACCTCTATTTTCAAATTTAGATGAATCTTTTCTTATTAAACTGTTTTCTATGCATGATTATAAGGAGATGCAACTTTCTGAAAATGTTATTTGCCATTTGTAACTGATTCGAATAGCACGTGGGTTCTATTTTTATAGATCCAATCTAAGTTCCTTATGGGAGAAGTTCTTTCCAGTTAGAATAGCAAAAGAACATCTCTTCAGCTTGTTAGTTATTACTGATGTTTCTGTAATACTTTCCTTTCCCTAAATGGAGGCCAGCAATAATTTTTGTCAATGAACAAACCAAACTGAATAGCTTTAGCAGCTTTTAATTTTAAAGATGATAAATTAATCTAGATGCTTCTTCAAGACTAGAAATGCTCATTTATTTACACAGCTAAGATACTATACACTTACAGCAGCAGTTTTACAGTGCTGTATAATTTTTAAACGAAAGATGCAAAGTGGTCCTCAACATTATCTCAGCAAAGTCATTAGATAGATGTTGAAATCCTAATTAAAAAGGACTTTGAATATTCAGCTTTGGAAGTCAATATTAATTGAGGTAAGCTGGCTATTTTGAATGTTTTTAATCTTTTGTAATACTTCTGAATAGTACCATGATTTGATATAGTCATTATTAGAGACTTTAATAATCATTGTATTTCATGGGTAATTTCATAGTTTCTTTTTAAAATTAATTTTTATTGAATTGTCTAAAAACATACATCCAAAATAATAATGAAAATTATGCATGCATATAATAGCATAAGCGTATATGATTTTGTAAAATTTGGCATTCGTTCTGGGGCCATTGCTAGTGACAACAAAGTTGAAGTTGTATGGAAAATTGCATTTAAAATAAGAATGAAATCTTTTTCACAATTTAATTTTATTTAATCCCTAAATTCATTACAATAACTTTCTCAAGCATTATACAAGTTTCCCTGCCATTTCAAAATAAAAAAAAATACTATTTTTTGTATGGGAAACATTTTAAATTTCCCCTTTTTCAAATTCTGCCCTGACAGGCTCATTGTTGGGTGTTCCTGTACCACTTCATTCATTCATTCATTCATTCATTCATTCTCCCTTTCTCACACAGCCACATGCACACACCCATGGGGGTACGTCTAGATTTAAATAATCGCCGCTTCATTTAAATTTACATGGCTGCTGCGCTGAGCTGATCAGCTGTTTGTCGGCTCAGCGCGGTAGTCTGGACACTCCACGGTCGACATCAAAGGCATTTGTTGACCTCCCAGGTATGCCTCATCAGCTCAGCGCAGCAGCCATGTAAATTTAAATGAAGCAGTGATTATTTAAATTGCCGCTTCATTTTCCTATGCCGGGTACTCTAATCTACATGCCTCTGTTGTCAGAGGCATGTAGTCTAGATGTACCCCCAGAGTGACACCAGGACTTTTTAGAATTCAAAAATCAAGTACAAAAAGTTATTTTTCACCATAACTGAATTGATCTTCACTAAGGAAAAATAGCTGAACTGCTGAGATCCATTTACATCTTTCATTTCTGATAGGACAGAGACAGCTCTTCCTCTGGATTTTCAGGCTTTTGGTCACTAAGTAGGGGGCAGGAAAAAGGAACACATCGTTGTCTTGATCTCTATTTTGAACAAGAGACCATAAAAATGCCCAGAAGATGACGAAGACTTACTATCTTGGACAAACTTTCTGTGGGCCATTGAGAGTGGAAGCAGTGAAGATTGAAAAACCTTGGTCAAATTTACAGGTTTGTTAGACTAGAACTCCATTAAGGGATTCATTACTATGGAGAATGGGATATGAAGCAAGTCCTTAGAGCCATTGATGATTCAAGTTCAGAGCTACGAGCTCTCTGGAAGCAGATTTCCCTTTGGTGAGCCATCTGAGGTTCAGCCAAAGTGACTTCAAGTGTAAAGAACCAGAACAGGCCAGTTGGACTGGAACCCTTACCAGAGAGGACTGGGACCTAAGGAGACTTTTGACCAAGAGAGCATACATATATTTATTTGTATTTTTAAAAAGTGGAAACAAAAGGCATTGAACTTAGTGTATAGTTGAGTATAAAAACAAGTATCTCAAACGCTAGGTCTGTGGTGTCCAGTCAGTTCTGAGGCAGTAGTCAAATTGTTCAAGTTAACTAACCACGTGAGGCTAGCAGCTAGCATGTTGGGCACCACCGCTCTAGGTGATTAAACACACAGTAAATCAATAGAATCCAACAGAATATAGCAGTAGTCCATTAATTATGTGTCAGAAATCAAATGAAAGAAAGGATGTGATGGGTTCCTTGTTCCATTCCCCTTCTCCCCAGAAATCCCTATGCACTTGATTGATAATGCTACACGAATCCTTCTCCCCTGGCCTTACCTCCCATAACCCAGAGCTCCTTTTTACTTCCATCCTCTCACATTACAGTACAATGATTTTGGAGATTGTGAAGCAATCTGTAGAAAAAGCTTCATTGTGATTAACTTTCCTGTATGTCTGTGTGGAGCTGCAGTCTGCTGCATCCACTCACAACACAAGGACTGTGTGCTGGCAAAGTAGAGGATGTTTGATACAGTAGAATCAGGAGTGAAAGTAAATGCCTGGACTTACTGGTATGCTGTGGCACTGCGCAAGGTGTGTGGGGGGGGAGTTATGGGACCATGGAATGGGCAGGGCCTCAGGCAGAAGGAGTGAGGCTAGGGAATCAGACTCCTAAGATAGCCCTTCATAGCTGCTTCTGCAGCCAGGAGCCCTGGGGCTATGATGGTGGCAGCTGGGAACCCCAGGGCCCTAGCGGTAAATTGGAAGGCGTGCAGGGCTCTGGTCGCTGCTGCCATGGTCGTGATAGATGGGAGCCCTGGGGTGTTTTCAGACACTGGGCTTGAGGGCAGCAGTCCCTTTTGCTCCCCTCCAGTCAGAAGGCCTGCACTGCTGGACCCAACTGGTAGGCTCACTGACAGGTGGGGAAACAAAAGGAGCGGTGTCCTTAAAGAGCTGCCACAGCAGCATTTTAGCATCAGCTGTATATGGACTAGTACCAGTGGATGCTTCTTATACACCATACTGGGCTGTACAGGCCCATTTCACCTCTGAGTGGCCCTCCACTGACCCTGCAACTCCTTCCCATTATTCCCCTGTGGGGTTCTACTGTGCTCACTTGCATACAATCGTGTTTGCTATCAGGTCCCTGCCATCGTATTACTCCTTAAGGAGGTCTCATCCACAGTGGCAGCATGTTGAACCATGCTACTGTGGTCAAGTGAAAATATTATAAAATGCATTTAAAAGCATTAGAGAGGGAGTTGAAATGTTACCTATTTCTGTGGTAAAACAAATGAACTAATAGAAATATTTAGCCTTGGTGATGAGATATAAAAGCTCTTAGAATTCCTCCCAATTCTAATTGGCAACTTGAATATGGTACTGAATCTCTTAGGTAGATTGATTTAGTCACACTCCCATATTGCTTCTCTTCTGGTATATGTGATAACTACCTAGTAGAAAACATACTCTCGGAAGAGAGATTTCATGTCTTCTCCCTCCACTGGTCATATAGCAAGACTAATTTGTATGTTTGGTTGTGTTCTAGTGCAATGTCTACTTCTAGTCTATCCCCCCCCCCCCTCCGTAGAGGATCCACTATTGTTACGCTTTAGCCCTCAGGGAATGGTCTCCCAGAGAGGTGACTAGAGGATAAATTTGCCTCTGCCTGACATGGGTACCTTCTTTAATCAAATTGAATCCTCTAAAAGGAAATGTAATAGCATTCATTCAGAATTCAAATATTCACGGGCCCTGAGATGATACCTGAGGCAATACTGTGGAACATAGTGATTGCATTTGCCTTAAAACTATATAAATATTATTATAATGACAGAATTCCCTTAAAAAGGTGATTTTTGTTAATGAATAGGTAAAAGAGGGCATAACCTTGTGTGAACATATCGATAAAGCCAAAAGTGCATTTCATTTTACTCAGAAGAAATGTTATCAATGCACTGCCTGGCTGACTGACTGGCTAGTACAGTGAAAGCCAACAGACTAAATAATACAAGACTTAAGATTCTGGATTTACTAGTCACAGATTATGAAGTTTATTAATAGGGATACAGAAATTATTTTTAAAAACAAACACAATTCCACACCTTTTGTTCTCTCCAACGAGGTTCCCTCTAAGCTGCAGGGCTGTGCTACCACACAGTTTAGAGGGAACCTTTCTCTCCAATACTTGTTCCTTGCAAGTTCACCAAAGCTTTGTCTACAATGCAGGGTTTTTTCTCAAGAAGCTTTTTGCGGAAGAGATCTTCTGCAAAAACTTCTTGTGCAAAAGGGCATCCATACCTCAAAAGCACGTCGTAAAAGTGATGTGCTTTTGCACAAGAAACCTTTGCGGAGCATCCACACATGCCTTTTTGTGTAAGAGCTGTAGCGAAAAAAGGAGTTACTCTTCATGGGGAGAGGAATAACTCCACCGGCAAAAGCCCTTTGGCCTGTCGATTTACTGAGTGGGGTTTTTTTTTGCGTAAAAACACACCTCAGGTGTGGACGGCCATTTTTGCGAAAAACCCTTGGGGTATGTCTACACTTGCACCCTACTTCAAACTAGGGATGCAACTGCGGGCATTCGAAATTGCTAATGAAATGGGGATTTAAATATCCCGCGCTTCATTAGCATGATCTTGCCGGCGCGTTACTCCGAATGCCAGCTGTTCCGAAAGTGAAAGTGCGCGCCAGGACGCTTTAATTCAAACCAAACTCTTTGGTTCAAACTAATGTTACTCTCTCAAAAAATGAAGAGTAACATTGGTTCGAACCAAGGGGTTTGCTTCAAACTAACGCTTCCCGGTGCGCACTTTCACTTTCAGAACAACTGGAATTCGGAGTAACGTGTCAGCGAGATCATGCTAATGAAGTGCAGGATATTTAAATCCCCTTTTCATTAGCAAATTCAAATGCCTGCAATTGAATCCCTAATTCGAACTAGGGTGCAAGTGTAGACATACCCTTGTAGTGTAGACATAGCCCAAGAGATCAAACAGAGTGGGCGTGATGAGCAGATACTAGGACTGAATAATTATTTCAAAGCAAGCAAAAGTTTAGATAGCAAATTCAACTTCCTTGTGTTTTAAACATATCCTTCAATAGACAGTATTTTTTAAATTTTGCTGTGTTGTTTTTTCTGTTGCTCAATTAATTGAACAAATGAATTTTTGTCTATGGATTATTTGGAGCCTGCAATTTTTGGATTCACTTAATGTAAGATGGTCTCCTATATCACGTGCCATGGTAGCTGATCACAAATTGGAGGATGCTGTTACCTCCAATTGCAAATCAGCTGCATGAACATTTTCAGTGGAAGTAATCTGCTGCATATATTTTCATAATATTTCTAGTTCTTTGCAAATAAAAACTAACTCACTTGAAATTCCATTACAAGTTTCTAGTGTGCTGCAAGTCACAAAGAAAAATATAGGACCTATCCTATTCTACCTTAGCAAAAACAGGATTTTTATCTAAAGCCTTTATGACCTCTTAATGTTAAAATACTTCATGTAATTAATATCAGCAAATTGGTATTATAAATCACAATTCTTTTCAGTTATTACTTAGGTAGAATCTTTACAGTTAAAAGATAACTATAAACGCTTATCTGATCATTCTCTGTTTTCTAGCATTTATCAGTCTAGTATCTAAGTTCATCTCCCTTACATAATAACTTTGTCATGGGGAAAAAAATGACTAGGGTTAGGGCTGTTCCCTTCACTGAAATTTATGCACTTATATTGGCAGGGGAATAACCCATGTAGCTAGATACTTACTAATATTCAGGCCACTGACAGGGTCTGGCAAAGGGGACAATTGCCTGGGCCTGAAGATTCAAAGAGGCACAATCTCACTGGGGAGCAGGGGCAGCAGTTTGCTCCCCCTGGCCCATCCCTTCTGCCCACTCCTAATGAGGGATGCAGAATTGGTTCTCCACACACACCTTGCCATAGGGCCCACAGTGGCTGTCAGCCCTGCTGCTAATATTATTGCTGAAAGTTGTAAAATATTTTGTCATTATTTAATATTTATATTGCAGAAGCACCCTTAGGTGCCAAAATGGATCCCATTATTCTAGGCTTTGTGCAAATGCATACAAAGACTCTGCCATAAAGAGTTTACAATTTAAGAAGTCCTGGGACCACACACCGAATAATGAGGATGAAAAGAAATATTGAATAAATACCCATTCACTGGCAAGGAAGATTATTTTGATAGCTATATTTTTGAATACAAGGCAAAATCAAAGCCACACAGTCTAAAAAAAGAAATATATACTTATCAGAAGGCTGAATATAATTTGGGTCTTAGCTGTAGTACTGGCAACCAGGTCGTATTATTTGAAAGCTGATATTCAATGGGACTTTAGTCCTGTTTATATTGTTTCTGGTAAAGCCTGTTAATATTTTCTCCTTGCTAACAGGGATAATTGATAATATGAATCTCTAATATCTGGCTTTTAATTTTGTTTCTATTGATAGATGCAGCTCATAGGCAGTAAGAAAAATACGTTTCAGGCAGGTGAAAGGGACTGGCTGTGAGCATGTCCCTTTCTCCCCCCCCCCCCATCCAGAACCGCCCCAGCCCACAGCCTCCCATCCTGCAGGTGCCCTTTAAGGAGGGCGGAGAGATCTAAAGCTCACAGCCATCCCAATTCATGCAGCGATGTTACTGACAGTTCCCCTTCTTCACAGAGCAAAGGGCAAGGGCATAGTTTGCTCATTCCTCACTCTGGCTGGGGAGCACAAGGGGGAAGATGAGCCTAGACCTTCCCCAGCTAGGGGACATGGACCAGGGGGATCCCCACCACCTGTGCTTGCTGGAGCTGCAGCAGCCAAGGAGAGGCACTTCTCACCTGTCCCCAAGCTGCTGCAGCAAGAGAGGGTGGTAGTTCTCTCCCTGGGCCTCCTGTGTAATGAACCCCTCATCTCCAGCCCCACCCCACAGCAATGCTTAAATGAATCATGTACATTTTCATTGTATTTTCCAAATTAATTGAGTTAAAGACCTGAGCAATGCCAAGTAAATCTTCTGGTGCTGTATAAAGAAAACTTGTTACCTCTGACCGTGACAATATACCTTTTATGTATTGAATATAGCTCCATATAGCATTATCCTTTTAGCCTCCATATCATACTGCAGTTCATTTCTGAGGGCCTGATGTAATGGAATTTCAGTTCTGTGTATAGACTGGCTGCTTGCCTAAGTCCTTTCTCCTTGAATATCAGGCTAAGATTTTCCACAACCCTAGTTTTGTTGCTCTGTTCTGATAATGAAGTCAGATTCTACTTAAATTCTACTAAGATAGCCAATCTTCTGTAGTAGGATGACTAAGTTTTGCCCCTGTTGCTGCCTTGCCATGAATTTCCTAGTGACATCTGTGAAGATCTAGATGGCTATGGATTTGTTACAGCAGGGGTTCTGAAACTTCATTTCACTATGGCCCTCAAGTTTCAGCCCTTAGAGGTGTCTCATATTTTGTCCTTGGCAACCCCATTAAAATGGAGTTGTGATCCATTTTGGGGTCCTGATAATTTGAAAAGAACTGTGTTACATTATTCATAAACTTATTAAGTCTGCTTTACTTAATTTTAGTTTTATAATGTTTGTAGCTGCATGTATTTTGCTCTCTCCACTCTACTAGATCTCTTAGCTTTCTATCTCTGAATGTAATTCCATTTTCCTCTACATTTTCTAAATCATTTATGAAGAAGCATATATGTATCAGCACTTCTCCTTGAGGCTTACTTCTTCAGTGAGCCCTAAAAAATCAAGGAAAATACATTTTAAAACATATATATTTAAACAGCATTTTAATTTCATTTTTTTATCCTGCTAAACTTCCTTCTCAAGTTTCCCAGTGCATCATGTTTTAGCTTTGTCTGTTTTTTGTTATCTTACAGCTTTTTTTGTGTCCTACATGCCCCTACATGGAGCCTTATTAAGGTCAGTGGGGCTCCATGTGGACTCTGCTGATCAGCTTTCAAGGATTAGAGACTAGGATTGTAAGATCAAAGAAAGAGGGACTTTTAAAACAATTCTGCTTATCCTTATTAATTTAACTATCCCATTTAGCATCAGCATGCATTTTGCTCTAGTATTCATTTGATACCTGATACATTTATGTTTTAAAAAAACTTGTTTTATTAATCTGTTCTTGTTTGTCTGGGAGTTCTACACTTAACACAGTAATTGGAGTTTTGTTGCATGCACTGAGAGCAGAATTTGCCTCTGAATTTCCTGTAGGATCTAATAATAGAAGTCGACATTTCTAAATGTGTATCATGTACTGGCAAAAAGAGAAATGGGTAAAACAATCAAATAGACTTATATCAAAAGCAAAATTGAGAAAGCAAATTTATATTATTGTTTTTGTTAAAGTCTTTTAATAGAATGAAGAGGGAAACCTTCCCTTTTTGTGACAGCAAGTTAAAACTGCATTATGAATCAAAACATCCTAAAATATAGGGTTCAGTCTGACTTATCAGTGAGCTGAGACACTTATAGCTGATATCGTCCCACTTCTTTCTTTTTTTTCTTTGCTAAGCAACAATTCTCAAAAATAGTTGTATTAAAGTCCATAATAATACATTGGTGTTTTGAAGATAAATATTTTCTGACAGGTTTGTTATTAGAAAGAGACAGGCAAAAGTAATGCAGATTTATTCTTTGTTAAATCTTTTTGTCTCTCTTTTTTTTCAAGATAGTGGGACAATATGTTAAATTAAAACATGCTGGCACAGTAAAGAAGGTGCCAGTTTATTTCAAGCTGAGCCTTTGTAAATAAAAAGTATTTATTATTGCTTCCCTGACTCCTTTGGCATGAACCGTGAACAAGCTGATGACAAGTGCAGTAAAAGCTGTGTGCTTTTTCACTGCATTTATGTTACATTAGGCCGGTATTTTGGAATCTTGTTCTTTCCCCACAGTCTCTGTTCTTGCAAGCATTTTCTACTAGAGAGGAATGCTTTTTCCAGCTTATGTCAATTGTACCAATTGGCTACACTGACCAAGCCAGTGTCTGGTGCATGCTGTCCATTCAATGAATGCATTCCAAGTCCATCAACACTCATTCCATTATGGGATTAGTGTGAACAGACATGAATGAGATGCAGGCAGCATCCCATCCTGCATTAAAGTAAGGCACTAGTTACAAATACTTCTGGTACCAACATGGGTGTTAATACCAGTGGTGAATCAGTGTGATAGGAATTCTTGGTTTGATTATACTAATTTATTCTTATTAACCACAGATATTGGGCTGCCACTAGTATTTAAGAGTATATACATTGCAGGTACAGTCACAGAGTTCATTATCTTGGAGGGATAATCCCTCAAAAAAGGCTCTAATATTTAGCTCTTCTGTGAAAGTAATTTGCTCATGTATCACATTCACACACTATAAAGAGATTGTAGGTGCAAGACTGAGATCAACGGACTCCAGGGTTAGATTAACAGAGAGTGCAGTGGAGCATAATTTCTCTTCTGAAGAAAAATGAGCATGAACTGCACCTCATCTACCTGTCCTTGGTGGTACACTAAGGACACGCCAAGCAGGGACATTTGAAGTGGGAGCAGCACATGCACAGTGGGTGATGCTGCTGGTTGGGATGACAAGCATTCCACCCCTGCTCTGCTGAAGCCCCTACTCTCCCACTGTTTCCCTCTTCTCTCTGCTCACCTATTCCAGCCAAATCCCTGAACCCAAATGTAGCAAATTGTCTGAGGTAAGGAGGATAAAATTCAATAAGGACAAATGCAAAGTACTCCACATAGGAAGGAACAATCAGATTCCACACACAAAATGGGAAATGACTCTCTAGGAGGGAGTACTGAAAGGGATCTAAGAGACATAGCGAACCGCAAGCTAAATATGAGTTGACAACGTGGCACTGTTGCAAAAAGAGCAAGTATCACTCTGGGATGCATTAACAGGAATATTGTGAGCAAGACATAAGAAGTAATTATCCCACTCTACTCTGTGCTGATTAGGCTACCTCTATAAACCAGAACTCTCTGGTCTAGCAACATCTGTGGTCCAGAAGGATCACGGATGTTCCAGAATCAGAGTCCCAATGCACTATGGGGGGTAGGGAGACTGTGAGCCTGGCACTATGTGCAGAGGGGGGAGGGGGAAGGGACAATGCATGACACAGCTGGGCTGTGGGGTTGGCGGGAGCCAGCACACAGCTTAATTGGGCTTCAGGGGAAGCCAGGAAGCCCATGCGGGGGTGGAGGGAAGGACAGAAGGAGGCTGGCAGCAGGAAGGCTGGTCCAGAAAAATCCCTCATCTAGGACAAGTCTGATCCTGAGGGTGCCAGCCCCGGGAGGTCCAACATATTCTGTGGGTTCTGGGACCCACATTTCAGGAAAGATGTGGAGAAATTTGAGAGAGTCCAGATAAGAGCAACAAAAATGATTAAAGGTCGAGAAAATATGGCCTATGAGGGAAGAAAGAATTGGGTTTGTTTGGTTTGAAAAGAAAAGGGGGGGACATGATAACAGCTTTCACGTACCCTAAACGGGTGTTACAAGGAGGAGGGAGGAAAATTATTCTCCTTAATCTCTGATGATAGGACAAAAAGCTTAAATTGCAACATGGGAGGTTTAGGTTGAACATTAGGGAAAATATCCTCTCTTGGTGGTTAAGCACTGAAATAAATTGCATAGGAAGGAGTGGAATCTCCATCATTGGAGATTTTTAAGAACAGGTTAGACAAACACCTGTCAGGAATAATCTAGATGGTGTTTGGTTCTGCTGTGAGGACAAGGGACTGGACTTAGTAACTTTTCAAGATCCCTTTGATTTTCTTGGAGAAGAGATAGCTGCCATGGTCACCATTCACAGAACTTTCTGCATCATAGCAAATGTTTACCCCTCAACTGTTCATTTTGAACACACACTTAATTCTGCATAGTGATAGAAATGTAGCCATGTTAGGATACGTCTAGACTACATGCCTCTGTCGCCAGAGGCACGTAGATTAGGCTACCAGACATAGTAAAATGAAGCGGCGATTTAAATAATCGCTGCTTCATTTAAATTTACATGGCTGCCGCGCTGAGCCGACAAACAGCTAATCAGCTGTTTGTCGGCTCAGCGCCATAGTCTGGACGCACGGGTGTCGACATCAAAGGTATTTGTCGACCACCCAGGTATACCTCATCCCAGGAGGCATACCTGGGTGGTCGACAATTACCTTTGATGTCGACACCCGCGCGTCCAGACTATCACGCTGAGCTGACAAACAGCTGATCAGCTGTTTGTCGGCTCAGCGCGGCAGCCATGTAAATTTAAATGAAGCGGCGATTATTTAAATCGCCGCTTCATTTTCCTATGTCTGGTAACCTAATCTACATGCCTCTGGTGACAGAGGCATGTAGTCTAGACATACCCTAAGTCTGCTGTAGCTGAAACAAAATACAGGACTATGTAGCACTTTAAAGACTAACAAGATGGTTTATTAGATGATGAGCTTTCGTGGGCTCATCAAAATAGTCACAACCATATATACCATAGGATACAATTAAAAAAAATGAACACATATGAAAAGGACAAATCACATTTCAGAACAGAAGGGAGATGCGGGGGGGGGGAGGGGGAGGAGAGGGGGAAGGAAGGTAAATGCCTGTGAGTTAATGATATTAGAGGTGGGGAAGGGTAGATGTCTGTGAGTTAATGGTATTAGAGGTGATAATACCTGGCATTCATGCTAAAATTCGACACTCTCCGCGGGGGGCTGAAAAAAGACCCCAACTACCTTACCCATTACAAAGATAGCTTCCCCAATTATCATCTCTAATATCATTAACTCACAGACATCTACCCTTCCCCACCTCTAATATCATTAACTCACAGGCATTTACCTTCCTTCCCTCCCCAACCCCGCGGCATGGGGCTTGAACCAGCGGGGATTTAAAAATGGCGGCGCCCCACTTATGCAAATGAAGCCCGGGAAATTCAAATCCCGGGCTTCATTTGCAATTGTGGTATGCCTACATTACCCTCCTATTTCGAAATAGGAGGATAGTGTAGACATACCCCCAATTATCACCTCTAATACCATTAGTTCACAGACATCTAACTTCCCCACCTTTAATATCATTAATTCACAGACACTTACCTTCCTTCCTTCCCCTCCCCTGCATCCCTCTTCTGTTCTGAAATGTGATTTGTCCTTTTCATATGTGTTCATTTTTTAAAATTGTATCCTTTGGTATATATGGTTGTGACTATTTTCTTCCACTATTTGAGGAAGTGGGTCTGGCCCACGAAAGCTCATCATCTAATAAACCATCTTGTTAGTCTTTAAAGTGCTACATAGTCCTGTATTTTGTTAATTCTGCATAGAATGGGTAATATTGCTCTCACAGCTTTTAGACTGGGGTGGGGGTGCTTTTGATAGAGGGCACAGTGCTTAATTTTTTTTAAATGTTGACATTATATGTCTCCTCCAAAAGGAATGTTAACATACTCCTCCTGTGACCGATCTGTGGTATTTAGAACATTTCTATCTGGTTGTCCTATTGCACACCATTATTTTCAGTCATTGCATAGACATATATATCTGGCCAATTTAAAAATGGACAACAGCCTTTGTAACAAAACACCTTTCACAAATTTAACAAAATGATCAATTTTAAGAGAGCATTTAAAAAAATCCTTTTTTATGAATAAGAGTGTGTGTGGGGGGGGGGGGGGGGGGAGCCTTTTGTGTAATTATCTGTCCATACCAAAAGAAGGGCAAGAGACATTTGACATGGGCTTAATCAAACCACAACTTTATTATTATATGTCAGGAGCTACCGAGCAGATAAAAGTATGCAGTGCAGGTAACCCCGTGTTTATTCCCTCATTAACCAGGGGCTTCCACCATACCAATCATAGGAGTCCACAACTGCCCTCCACCATTTGTTCCTTGGGTTCCTTTAACAAGCACCACTTTTTAAGTCCTTTTCCAAACCATTTATCCAGACACTGTGTATACCTTTCCTATGGAGGACCTGCACTGTACAGCCACACTGCTCTTAAATAATGAGTTGTGACATACATTCATGCTGTGCATGAAGAGCACCCTCCTGAACCTGCAGTGGGGAAAATGAAAAACAATCCACTACATCCATGCCAGTATGATGGTAAGAGAAAAATTCCTTCCCAGGCATCTTAAAAAAGGAGCAAGTAGCATAATTACTGCAGCATGTCTTGACCAAAACTGGCAGTTTCCATTTTAAAAGGAGGGATGGTGGGTGTTGCTTCAGCCTGCTGCATGTCAAAAGGAGGCTTCAGGTGCAGGACTGTCTCTTTTAAACTATGCATTCTTACAGGAGGGTTAGCTTCCATAATGACCCCTTTTATAGCAGTTTACACACACACACACACACACACACACACACACACACACACACACACACACACACACACACACACACACACACACACACACACACACACACACACTATAAAGCCCTGTTTCCCTCATTCAGCCAGAAAGCCAATTGCTTTCTATCCCTGCTTAAAGGTGCAGGCTGCTCATTCTAAAATTTAAGTCTTCCATTTATTCTTTAACTTTTATTGCTGTTACTAAAATGCTGTTCTTACTAAAATACTTTAAATAGCTCTTAGTCAAATTGGAGTATTTCAGGCCACATTCAAATTTAGTGAAAGCTCCTGCAATCTTATAAATTTCCATAGAATGTTATCTGTTTACTCCAGGAGCAAATTTAGACTTTTGTCTCTTGTCAGTATTACCTTTAGGCTTTGTGTTCAATCTCTACACAGTTCTATAGCTTTTGTTGGTCCTCTTGAAACCTCTCAACTTCAATATTTCAAAATTAACTAATTTTTATGAAAACGTCAAATACAACACTCTTTAAACAATGTGCTTTGAATTTATTTGTTTATTTAAATGTCTTGTAAAATTATTTTATAAGTGTTTAATGGTTCTTTGTAGATGTTTAGAAGAGTTTTGATCAAGCACGTCATACCTCTCTTCTCCCACTACTTTTATATACTGCTACCTGCCATCTTTCAAGTTGCAATTTCAGTTTTCTTGTGACATAAAAAGCTGTCAAATGCGTAAAGTAAATAACTGTTAAATTGGGTAAAGCATACATGTATCCTTAATACTACTGTTATCTCAGTTATAGCAATGGTAGGGTTTATTTGTAACTGCAATAAGTTATAGTTTTCTGTGGAATACTAATTTTTAATTTTGATTTAGTCCATTTTAAAAGAAGTAGCTTGTTTTAGCGGTAGAAATTAAATCTTGGCTGTAAAGGCAATGGCAAAATTCCCATTGACTTCAGCAGGCTAGGATTTTACCCATTGCTCCTCTATAAACTTCACTTACTAGTTCCATTCAAACTTTCCAAACTTTATTAATTTTTCAGTAGTTTTCAACAAATTGGGGAGTAGCTGGATAGAATAAGCACATATGAACATAAGAACAGCCATACTGGATCAGAACAAAGCTCCATTTATCACCGTATCCTGTCTCCCAACAATAGCCAATGCCTGGTGCCCCAGAGGGAATGAACAGAACATCCCTTCCTTGTCATCTAGTCTCAGCTTCTGACAAAGAAAGGCTAGGGACACTATTCCTACTTATCTTATCTAATAGCCATTGACAGACCTATCCTGCATGAATTTATCAAGCTCCTTTTTGATCCCTGTTAAAGTCCTGGTCTTCACAATGTCCCCTGGCATGGAGATCCATTGGTTGATTGTGTATTGTGTGAAGAAATACTTCCATTTATTTGTTTTAAATGTGCTACCTATTAATTTCATTTGTGACTCCTAGTTCTTGTGTTATCGGAACAAATAAATAAAGTTTCCTTATTTACTTTCTCCACACCAATCATAATTTTATAGACTTCTCTCATATCCCCCCTTAGTCTTCTCTTTTTTAAGCTGAAAAGTCTGTTTTATTAATCTCTCCATGTATAGCAGCCATTCCAATCCCCTAATAATTTTGTTGCCCTTTTCTGAACTTTTTCCAGTGCCAAGATATCTTTTTTTGAGATGAGGTGATCACATCTGCACGCAGCATTCAAGATGTGGACGTACTGTGGATTTATAAAGAGTCAATAAGATATTCTCTGTCTTATTCTCTCTCATTTTTTAAGGATTCATAACATACTGTTTACTTTTTTCATTGCTGCTGCACATCGAGTGGATGTTAAATTATTGTATGCGTTGTCGTCAAGTCTAACAATTAGGAGTAATGAGTAAAACCTCAGTAATCATGAATACATAAAAGACTTGCAGATTCTAACCCACTGTACTAATGTATTTTAGTGAAAATGTGAATGTAAAACAGTGAAATGGGGAGGTATTTTTAGAGTTGGTAAATCTGCCATTATGGTTTTTTTTTTCTCAGCTGATTGCACCACCTCAGCCTTAAAGCGAAGTTAAAAACAATGTTATGGATGCAGTGACATGGGAAAATTAAGTTTGGGTTGGAAACTCTATGCAGCTTACTCTTCATGTTTCTAGGTGTTTTGGAGTGGCAAAAAAAGTACCTGTGTATTTTGTATGTCCCTAATATAAATTCAGATTTAGGCTTATTATTATATACAATGTGTACATATGGATATATTTTTTAAAAAAATATGATATGCCCATCAAAAACAATAAGATATAAATCTTGCATCATCATGCATATTGTATACATTTATTAAATATTTTAGAATAAGATGCTGCATTGTTTTTTGTAGTATTAATAGTGTTAATTAATATAGACAATGAAGTTATTTCACTCAAGAGCCATCTAAATGTTAATATTCCCTTTTGATCTCTGAATTAACAGCTTTTGTGACAGACAGGAATTGTCTGCTTACATGGTTTGCATATATAAGTAGACACACAATTAGTTTTAATTCTATTTCTAACATATCTCTATGGGTTAATGCTGGGTCAATCAGCCTGGAGGATGCAAAACCATTGTGTCACACTGGATATAAGATTTGTTGCAATTATATAACAATGGTAGCAACAGTAGTTTTTATGGTCATATTAGTAGATAATGTCTCACCCCCTATGGCCGTTCTTATAATACAGTTTTCATGTGTGGACATAGGTTGAGAAAGCCCTGTTGCTGACCAATTTCCTGTATACAAAGGATGATGAGCTGAAAGCAACATTGCCCTAAGAGAGAGATGAGCTCATCTAAAAACCTACCTGAAGTACTTTTTTGGATCAATCATAAACAGGCAGTCCCCGGGTTACATACAAGATAGGGACTGTAGGTTTGCTCTTAAGTTGAATTTGTATGTAAGTCGGAACTGGTACATATTGTAGGGGAAACTCTAGCCAAACATTTCTCCAGAGCTCAGTTTTATTCTCTCACACCTCACTTCCCTTAGTCCTTTATTCTCAAGCTGAGGTGTCTGCTGAGAAAAGCCACTCCGCATCTCCCTGGTCTGCTGGGGAAGGGGGCGCTAGCTTTGCGTCTCCCTGGTCTGCTGGGGGGAAGCAGCTAGTGTGGGGTTGCCTCACCCCGTTTGTAAGTAGGGATCCGATGTAAGTCGGATCCATGTAACCCGGGGACTGCCTGTATATAAATCAGCTATCGACCATTATGAGTTAAGGCCAAAATGTAGAATAAGTAATAGCGTAGTTTGCTGGGATAATAAAGATGCACTGCATAGGAGGAATAATTCATCCTCTATTTTGAGTAGATTCAAAGGGTGTGCTTGATGGTGGCTGACAAGAACTCCACCATGAAACAATTAGCTCAGAAGAGGTCTTTTACATTTATCTCAATTTATGGCAATGCTTTAATAGATGATAGTCTATTCATTATCAGTTTTTGTCTTGTGGTAAATCTTTACCTCAGTTTGAGTCTAATAGTGGCTGATAGAACCATATAGTTCACAATGCCCTTGTCAATCATGCTATTTTTTTCAAGATTTCTTTCTCTGGGTTTTCATTATGATCTATTTTTATGGCAACATAGTTCATTGTTGCTGTACTATAAGGCTGATGTTTAAATAAGTCAAAAAGAAATCCATCAGTGATGGATAACTGAATTTACATGACACTATATTTCCAGTGAAAATATGGGAGCTGGTTAAATACTTTATGTAATTCTGATGGTATGAGAGAACTATGAGATACAGGTTAATCAAAAGCTCAGAAAAATGCTGCTTCTTACTAGGTTTTCATATTTTTTGCTTCAACAATAAATTGGAAACAAATGATGTGTCAAGACAGCCATTTTTCTTTCCAATATACCCATCACTTACTTTGTCAGAACCAGTGTGGATGCTTCCTTTGCATACAAGGCAAAGTATGTTTAATAAGATATAGGTAGGCACCTTTAAAGCAAAGCTCTTCAATCAAAATGTTATTAGGGATCTAATAATGTAAATGAAAAAAATCCCCCTAGCTCCGTTCCCCAAACCACATTTTCCCAGTCGTGATTGATTGCCACATAAGTGAAAGATCAGTTCTATATTAGTACAGAGTGTAGTTGATTGTAGTTTTAGTATTTTCTAGGTAAATGTAGTCCACACTCATTTGAAACCTTTATAAAATTTACTAGGAAAATTCATGTATACTTTTTGAGTGTTTTGTCCACTATGTTACGTATTTCAATTTCACTTACACTGTTTGTGTGTCAGTGTTATGAGGGGAAGTAGGGGATGCAACATGTAAAATTTACTCACTGTTTCTGTTGTAATGTTTTCCCCCCCTTATTTCTATAAGTAGAAATATTTATAAAAGGAAAGTGATAGATTTCTACTTATTTCTATAAGTAGAAATATTTATAAAAGGAAAGTTATTGACATTGTTGCCTCTTTTTTATTCAGTATTTTTTATTTATACTCAGTAAAATAGAGTCCTAAAACTGCATAAAAAAGAATACAGAATACAGGATAAGAGAGAAAATGATTGAATGGCAAGTAGGTAGCCCTTTCTTTTTCTTTTTTTTTTTTTTACACTTTTATAAAAAATAAAACATTATGGGGCAAATTCAGCCACTCTTGTGTATATGTTACTGAGAAAAACGAATCCAAGAAGGTGGCAACTCTTATGGTCCCATACGTTTTACTTAAAACTGGTGGAGTTCACCCACAACTTTTGCAGTCCAAGGCACGTTATGAGATTGACCTCACTGCATATTAAGCAGTGGGCACCTTTATGATGCTTGGAAGAGAAGCTGTTATGCCTTCATGGGTGGGAAGAGAACAGGAGGTATGTTGTCCATTTAAGGGTTGCGAGAGCTAGCTAATAGCCTACAGCATAGAGGCAGTGTGTTCAGGGATGACAATAGATTTCGCCAGTGCTTTTTTTGTTTAAAAAAAAATTCCAGTACTAGGGTTGCCAGAAGGTTTTGTCAAGCAAAAGAAAACCAAACAAAAAACCACTTTGTGAGCTGCAATCTATTAGGGTATGTCTACACTAGCCCCCTAGTTCGAACTAGGGAGGCTAATGTAGGCATTCAAAGTTGCAAATGAAGCCCGGGATTTAAATATCCTGGGCTTTATTTGCATCTTCCCGTCCGGGCGCCGTTTTTAAATCCCCTTAGTCTGAACTAACTGCCCACGGCTATACGCAGCAGTCAAACGTTAACTCAAACTAAGTCCTTGAGACTGATTTAAAATTCACTTGGATGCTTTGAGAGGTACAGGTTTGAGATGTTTTACCAAGACATGTAGGAACCCAGAAATGGCTCTCAACCTGGATAAAAAGGTATAGTGAGGATGTAAAATATGGGGAGTGTTTTCCTTCTTCTTCTCAGTCAGGGGCTGCATCAGTAAGGGCTTTGTTTGTTTGTTTGGCTTCTCACTTGGTATGCCCCTCTTGGAATGATTAGTCTGTGGGTCAGCAGCCCCTGACCTGAAAAAGGTTCCCCACCACTGTTGTATACTCTCCACCCTACATTTCATGAAGACTTTTATGTTCCATTTCATGGAGCCCCTACGCTCTTATGTACAGCAATAGGGTATGTGTTTCTGTGCCTTGACTGTAGTATGTACAACCTTATGAGACCTCTTCAGAATCTCAAGGTTTTGCATGAGAAATTTAGCCAATTCTGAGAACTTTTGGAAGAAACTTACAAGTGTTCTTCTTCCACACCTCACTTGGGAATATTAGGATTCTTTCATTTCATGGTAATGACCTTTTGGCAGCCATGTTAGGATGAGAAAATACTGGGAGTATGAGGAATATGCTTGTCAATGTATGGTTTAGGTTAGCAAAATACCACTGTTGCATGCACATGATGCTGATTCCACCTATTGATGGACTAGAAATTCTGAGGTTTCAAGTAAGTTCAATATAAAGGACAGAAATTGCCCTTCATATTTCACTCCGTCAGAGGAAATCATTTTTAATTGTCAGATATGTTCTGAACAAACATATGGGCTGTGTCTACACTGGCACCCTTTTCCGTAAAAGGGATGCTAATGAGACACTTCGGAATTGCAAATGCCGCAGGGGATTTAAATATTCCCCACGGCATTTGCATGAACATGGCTGCCGCTTTTTTCTGGCTCGGGGTTTTGCCGGTGAAAAGCGCCAGTCTAGACGGGATCTTGCGGAAAATAAACCCTTTTCCGGAAGATCCCTTATTCCTACTTATTCCCTTATTCCTAATTTCAAGTAGGAATAAGGGATCTTCCGGAAAAGGGCTTATTTTCCGCAAGATCCCGTCTAGACTGGCGCTTTTCACCGGCAAAACCCCAAGCCGGAAAAAAGCAGCAGCCATGTTTATGCAAATACCGCGGGGGATATTTAAATCCCCCGCGGCATTTGCAATTCCGAAGTGCCTCATTAGCATCCCTTTTCCAGAAAAGGATGCCAATGTAGACACAGCCTTTGTGATTTGTTTAATTTCAAAGTGGGAGAGCACATCTCTCTTCTATCAAGTTTATGTTGCCTTCCATTTTGGAGATTTCAGTTGCTGTAATTCATCCATATTGTACAGAATTTTGATTTATAATCATAAAAAGATTATTCAGAGTTGTAGATTTGAATCTTTAATTCATGCTTGCCCTAGATTTCTGTGTTTGGTATTAAGAAACCTCTTTCTCTAGGGAGTCACAAATGCATAATCTTATTTGCATGAATTCAAAGAAGAAATCCTTGTCCATGGGTTTCAAAGTAATTCATTAATGGGCTTCTCTGAAAAGATGGAAGTTTAGGTGAATTTCACTCCCCTTACATTTTTTTTCAGGGGGAGTTGTTTTAAATTGTCAGTTACACAAAGTCCATAGCAGTCTCATTAGTCACTGCTATTTATCTAATCTCGTTCATCTGACCTCGTTGGGCTCCTTGGGCTATATAGAATATTATGGATAGATCTTGGGGTCAGTTGGTATTGTTTGTTAGGTGCCAGTTTAAATTAGATTTGTGGATAGTGCCTCTTCCATGCCAACCACAGTATATTGTGACAGAACTACATGTTGTTTAAAAGGGTTGGCAAGGAACAAATAATTTAGGCCATACTTACAAGATGGAAAACTGTATCCTTAGAAGCAGCAAGTCTGAAAGGAATTTGGGGGTCATGGTGGGTACGAAGCTGAACTAGAGCTTCTAGTGAAACATGCATCTGACGAAGTGGGTCTTTGCCTACGAAAGCTTATGCTCCTACACTTCAGTTAGTCTATAAGGTGCCACAGGACTCCTCATTGCTTTTGCAGATTCAGACTAACATGGCTACCCCTCTGATAGTGAAACACTGTGATTAAAAGTCCTAAAATAATCCTTACAGGCATAAACAGAATTCTTGAGTAGGGATAGAGATTTTAGTTTACAGTCTATATATAGCCCTACTGCTAGGCTGGGCAAGATGAGGCCAGCAGGATGGATCCAGGCTGCCAAGCCATTGGATCTGGCCTGAGGCCTCCTGGCCAGGACCCTTACTACAGAGCAGCTCATGCCACTTTAAACATCTGGCTGCTAATTGCTCTGAACACTGGTGAGAGAGAGGAAGCTTCGCACGCTGCCCTCACCCTCTAGCATAATCCATCAGTTCTCATTGGCCAGTTTCCAGTCAATAGGAGCTGAGAAATTTTGCTGGAGTCGGGCAGCCAGTGAAGCCTCCTCCCTCCCTCACTTCCACCACCCCATGCTGGAGCAGAGCCCTTGACCACTTACCAAAATCTTGGAGTAGCCCCCATAAAAAAATATTGCCCTCCCCTGCCCTACTGTGACTGCTGTTGGAATATTCAAAAAGGATGTTGATAATTGGAGAGAGTTCAAGGAGGAGCCATGAGAATTATTAAAGATTAACAGGGTTCAAGAAAGACCTAGATAAGCTCATGGACAATAAGTCCATCAATGGCTATTAGCCAGGATGGATGGGGATGCAAAACCATGCTCTGAAATTTCCCTGACCTTTGTTTTGCCAGAAGCTGCGAATGGGCAACATGGGATTGGTCATTTGATGATTATCTGTTCTGTTCATTCCCTCTAAAGCACCTGGCATTGTCTAATGGCAGGATGCTGGGTTAGATCTACCATAGGTCACCCAGACTAGACCTTCTTATGGTCTTAGAAAACATCCCTTATAAGGATCTTATTAGAATTTATTTTGCTTAACAAAGAGAAGGTTGAGGGATGGTTGTGGGCTCTTCAGTCTAGCAGAGAAAGATATAATACCAGTCAGTGGCAGCATGTAACATGATAATTGGAATTATTTACCAAGTATTGTGGTGGATTCTCTATCACTGACAATTTTTTAATCAAGAGTGGATGGTTTTCTAAAAGATCTATTCTAAGAATTATTTGAGGAAGATTCTATGACATGTGACAGAGTGATCCCTTCCAGCCTCGGAGCCTATGAAAACAAGAAAATAATCACATTGTACATTTCTGGTACAAATGTTCATACAAATTCCTATTGTGCTAAATTTTGTGAAATGTTTAGGATCATGAACATTTTCATGACTCCCTGGAGGCTCTCTGAACAATAGCAAACTGTGAGAGGACAAATAATAACCAACTGAATCTAGTGCACTTTTTTCCTTCCATATAAAATATTTACAAATCACTATTTGTGTTTGTTACCCTGCTCTAATTATCTGGTTCAAGCCATAAAAGAAAACAATCAGCAATTTCTTATGTCGTTTTGGTGACTGTTAGGAATTATCCATGTTTAGTACCATCAGTGGTCATGTTAGGAAAACAAAGCAATAAGCTTCACAGAGAAAAATCAAAGAAAGAAGTATCTTTGCACATACTCTCTTCAGTAACTACATGAGACCTCTTGGAGATGTTATGAGATTCACTGCCAACAATAGATTGCTGGTACATAGCTGTACATCTCAGTCTTCAAACAGTGCCATCACAAAGATGTCATAATTCCTATAATAGATCTCTGACATGCAAGAGTTCAAGGTTCAGACTGAAGAAGACTGAATTGATGCTAGTCAGAAGGGAGACAATAGCAAAGAACTATTTGAAACACTGTGCCCCCTTTCCTCCCAATGGAAGTATCCTCCACCATATGTCTTTGTGGTGAAAAGCGCTACGGTCCTGTTTAGTTTATAATGAAATGGAAGCATCAGGAGTAAATAATCCACTTTTTCTACTTTCAACTGGCTGGGAAACTTTTCCTTTTCCCTCTAGACAGTAATCTGCCCACAGTGACACATTAATCACATGCAGACTCATCATAAGTCACTCTATTAGGAACAGAAAATTGAAACAATACTAGAGCCCCCAACTTTGTAGAATATGGCTACTAACCTCTTCAATATGACCGGCTACTGTGAGTGCATCCCCCTATATTACAATTTCTCCATGTCTTCTAAAGTGCTGTTGACAATTCAAGGTCTATTTCCAGGAATTGCTAAGACCACTGTGCTCTTATTCACAGTGCATCTTACAAATCCTAGAATAAAGCAAGTGAGAGCCAAAAACAGATGATTAGTCTCATTCGGGATCTGACCAATTTTAAGGTATGCTTGAAAACAATTCTTTTTGATAAACTTTCTCAGTATAACCAAAAGGATTTACACACATGAAACGAAGAATGGAAAAACCTCTGCAAGAGGAATTGTAGAAGACTCCAGGAAGTGAGGTAGGATACCTCTATACTGATAGGCTGTGTCTACATTGGCACCCTTTTCCGGAAAAGGGATGCTAATGAGACACTTTGGAATTGCAAATGCCGCAGGGGATTTAAATATCCCCCACGGCATTTGCATGAACATGGCTGCCGCTTTTTTCCGGCTCGGGGTTTTGCTGGAGAAAAGCGCCAGTCTAGACAGGATCTTGCAGAAAATAAACCCTTTTCCGGAAGATTCCTACTTTCAAGTAGGAATAAGGGTTCTTCCGGAAAAGGGTTTATTTTCCGCAAGATCCCATCTAGACTGGCGCTTTTCTCCGGCAAAACCCTGAGCCAGAAAAAAGCGGCAGCCATGTTCATGCAAATGCCGCAGGGGATATTTAAATCCCCCACGGCATTTGCAATTCCGAAGTGTCTCATTAGCATCCCTTTTCTGGAAAAGGGTGCCAATGTAGACACAGCCATATAGTATGCCTGGAAAGGGCTGTAGAAGCTACAGTGCTGGGCACTATAGAAAACTATAAAATAGATCGGTTAATAAGACTAATCCATTTTGCTTTACTTAAAAGGATGTGTGTATTTGTATCAATGGAGGGTGGATCTTTACCATCCTCTACTTGAAGAAGTGGTTCTCAAATGCCAGGCCTGTAAATGGCATAAAAAACAATATATAGATAGATAGATAGATAGATAGATAGATAGATAGATAGATAGTAAATAGTGTCAATATAAAATAGGCGCACCCTTTTTGAAGGGGTGTCATTCTGGTTACAGATTCACAAGGCAGGGTACATTTAGCATCTTTTGTCACAAAGGAGCCCCAAGTACTTTACAATTACTTCATCAAATCCTGCAATGTGGCAAAAGTTCATCAGCTCTCAGTAGTACTATATACCAGGGCAAGAAGTAAAGCATATAAAAAACAAAGAATATTTTATCCAATAGAAATTAAGGAATTGTTTAAGAAAGAATTTAGGTACAGAAGGCAGAATGTAAATACTTAACTTGGAATTTGGCCAAGACTCTTAAGTTTATGCAACTGTTTCTGTGATAATGACATAGAATTTTCAATAAAATAATAAAACATTTTAATGACAGCTTTGTCTCTTCCAAACTCTGCTATTTGAATTATGTAGTTATCAAAAATACTTGAACTCTCTTCATTGCAATGCCTTTGTTAATTGTTCCTTACTAGTATCAATATGAAATCAAAATTTAAAACTATAATTAATATTATGTGTTTACTAACATTTGAAATAACTTACTATAAGGACGTTAGGTCATCTTTCATCTTTCATCTATAGATCATCTTTCTCACTTTTTATTTAAATTGCTTTTGGAGACAAAAGGAAATTCCGCTCCTTACTTAAACAGCCTTGGGGAAAATAATGTCCATCCATCATATCACAGGATATTGATGTGTAGTTCTGGAAAATGATGTATTAATTTATTTAATGTTGTGTATATATAGTGCCTGTAAGCTTTATCAAATATTAAAACAAACCATAGTGCAAACAAACTAAACAGAGAAGCTTAGACTAAAGAGTGCATCTACACTGCAGGGCTTAACTCAAAATAAGTTATGCGAAGTGAGCTACATCAATTGCATATTTTATTTAGAAATAACTTATTTAGAAATTGGGAATATCTACACAACACTTATTTTGAACAGAGCACTCTTCCTCCAACTTCCCTTATATCTTGTACAATGAGGGTTACAGGAGTCGGAGTAAGAAGTCCTCAAGTTGTGTAGAAACGGACTAAGTTATTTTCGAATAGTGCTAGTTATTTTTAAATAGTGTTGCAGTATAGAAGTACCCTAACTTGATATTTTTCTTTTCAGTGTGTTTCTAGTTATTGAAACACAGTTAGGCTATGTCTACACTGGCATCTTCTTGTACAAGAACATCTTGCGCAAGAGTTCTTCTGCAAGAAGTCTTTCATAAGAAAACGTCCACACTGCCATGTGTGAACTGTGCTTTTCCGCAAGAGCACCCATAGCAGTGTGGACGCTTTCTTGCGCAAGAAAGCTCTGATGGCCATTTTAGCCATAGGGCTTTCTTGCACAAGAAATCCCTGCCGAGCGTCCACACTGCCCTCTTGTGCAAGAGCTCCTGCACAAGAGGGCTTACACCTGTTAAAAAAGAGCGTAGCTCTTGCGCAAGAAGCCCTCTCTTACTATGCCGTACTGTAAATTTACTTGCGCAAGAGCGGGAGGGCAGTATGGACGCTCTGCGGATTCTTGCGCAAGAACGGCCGTACTTGCGGAAGAAGACACAAGTGTAGACATAGCCTTATTGTGCAATTTTAATACATTAGTTAGGAGTACTAAATAACAGTTCACAGTAACCTCTCTGTTTAATGAGAGTCAAATCAGTCCCTCTTATTGAAAAAAAAAAGTGTGGATGGAGTAAGGAGAAATAGTTGTCAGAAAATTTACTCTGATTTACCACCAATGGTCCCCCTGGGAGAAAGGAATTCTCACGTATGTGGAGAAGGAGAAGACAGAGACTTACAGAGCTTCTGATTCCATGGTGAAACATCAAATTCCAACCTTTTTGATCCTGGTGTATCCACATCATAGAGCCAGCTTCTCATTGTCAGCATAGTTGTCCTGAAAAGCTATTATGTCATTGGTTCCCCTGCTGGATGACAGCAATATTAACAAGAACTATCTGAATAATTTTATTTTTTCAGTGTTTATTCTGGTAAATTTCCTAAGCTACTGGTGTTAACTCCAGGAAATTCAAAACACTTGGGCATGCTGAAAATGCCATGTAAATGCCCTTCCAGTAGAACTTCCTTTTTAAAAATTATATAAACTGAAATGTCAGATTTCCAAATACGCTTTCTCACTGAGTAAAAGGATGTGTGGTGTATGCTCTAGCCTGTAACCAGTCCCTTTGGGAGTGACCTCTTTGTATGCTGCAGAGATGTGGGCCAGAGTAGCAAAAACGTGGAAAAGATAATGGAACAGATATATCTGTGAAAATCTGGATGGTGGGCAACCTCTCCCCTTGCTTCATAGTATATGATGTTTACCCTACTCAGATTTATAATAATAAATAATAATAATTGCATAAAAGCAGTACAGAGCAATATACTAAGTCTATATTATTAGTACAAAATCACGGTTAAATGAAAATAAACTTAACTCAAAACTTGGCTAGATATACTCCTATATAAATTACTTGTATTAATTTCTAAGTAATTATTAGAGTATCAATTTGCAGTAAAGGGAATGAAGATTTAGTTAAATATGCACACTTGGCATGTCATTAAATATGTACTATATAAATACATAGAACAGTTTTTCCAATATTGTAATCTAAACATATTTAATAGCAAATTAATTTTAATTAGAAATGTAAAATCATGTATAATGAAAATACTGCACACTAGAGAACTCTCTATATAGCAAATATGAAAAAACTGTGAACATACTGAATTAGTATTGTATTGCACATTTACATTTTTTAAGTTGCAAATTGTGTGATGCACATATTTTATATGTGTTAGCCTAGTGACCTTCCAAAACTTCTACATAAAGATTTCATTTGAGAGTCACCTCAGTGTTGTGCTCTCCAAATCATGGTCAAGAAAATGCTAATCTACATTGGAAAGTATATGTGTTGAGTCCATAATTCCAAATCTCAGAAAAAAATCATGGCAAGATTTTGAGAAGAATTCTCTTTCAAGTTTCTGATCTTCAGTTCAATGAAGATGTTGGATGTATTTAGTTCCTGATTCAGTATCTGCAACATGGTCAGCCATCTTTGAAAGCCCCCAAAGATATAGTCAGGCTTTGTTTTAAGGCTTATCTTGTTTCAGTAAGGAAGCTGTAGTGACTTGGAAACCACATCGTCTAAAAAAACACGTAACTATTTCTTTGAGGAGTGTGATTAATTCCCATTCATACTTATACAAGTTACGTGAGGTGAAAAATAATATATTCTGTTAAATATTCTTTTTTATACTAGGCATGTGCTGCTTTGTTTGCCTTCACCAGGACAGCAAATTGCACTCAAGATTTCTTTATTAAAATGTTTAGATGGAGCATCAGTATTATAAACATATATAAACACATGTATTGGATTCCAGAAGGCAAAACTCATAAATCCAACATTTAGGCACCACTGGCATTCACAAAACCACATCCACACCCTATTCATCCATAAAGTTTCCAAGGGCTTGTCTTTACTACCATGCAACATCAGTGTTGATGCAATGCATCTAGTGAAGAAGGAGAGTGCTTTCTCTGTCTCAATGAGTATCTCCTGCCAACATGGGTGTTGTGAATGCCTCTTTAAAGTTGATTTAACTTACATTGCTCGGGGTGTGTGATTTCATATTCCTGAGTGATGTAAGCTATAACAACTTAAGCAGTAGTATAGGTAAGTCCCAAGTGCCTAAGTTCTGCTGCTAAAGACCTCTAGGGGTATGCCTACACTACCCCGCTAGTTCAAACTAGGAGGGTAATGTAGGCATACTGCACTTGCAAATGAAGCCTGGGATTTGAATTTCCCGGGCTTCATTTGCATAAGCGGGGAGCCACCATTTTTAAAACCCCGCTGGTCTGAACCCCGTGCAGCGTGGCTACACAGGGCACGAACTAGATAGTTCGAACTAGGCTTCCTAGTTTGAACTACCGTTACTCCTCATGAAATACTCCTCCGTCTCCCTGCTGGGCCTGCTATACAGCTGCTGTAGCCATGGACAGGCGCATCTCATCTGGCCTCAGGTTGCTGTGGTGAGAGGTTTGGGATGTCCTCTCTCCCTGGGGCAGCCTGCATACTGTACCCCTCAACCCCAGTCCCACCTTAGAACATGATTAAATGAAGTAAAACAAAACTTGATTGAGTTAAGGACCTGAGCAATACCAGGTAAAGGGTACTGGTACATTATATAGGGAGCTTGGGTGCCTAATTTGGGGTTGTGAATTCCACTAGGTGGCAGGGAGCCTGAGAGTTAGGCACTTGACATTACAGCACCCAAATACCACTCTGTAATCAAGCCCATAATCTATCTAAATGCTTTATTAAAGCATCACTATTAAAGCATGTAATCTATAGCGTTTCAAAAATGTTTAAAGGATATTTTCTATGGGTTATATATATGTCAGAGGGCCAGACAAAATCTATGCACCACTTAACTCTAACTTTATTTGTACTGTTTTGCATAGGGATGAATTTAACTGTAGTTCAAATCAATGCAAACATAAGGTTTGGGGGTATTTTTTAAAAGTTTGCCAGTCCCCAGTTCTCACACACACTAGGGTTGCCTGCCACCTCTTATGTACAAAACTATGGGAGATGATCCTTAGCCCAAAAGCTGGACACTTGGCAATGTGCACTGCGCTTTTGGTATTCCCAAGGCACAGAAGGGATTTTCCAGTTGGTGAAGCACTTGCTATAGTGATGTTCCAAAGTAATAGATTTTGTAATAGTATTTCTTCAGTACTAGGGAGCATTTATGGTAATTTGCTAAAGTATATTTTTATTTTTAATAAAGAGTCAGGTTTCTCCTTTGGTTCAACAAAGCATGACATCTAATGTAACATTCCACTACTACTTTGCCTTTGTGACATTGGCATGGGAAACCCAATAGAAGGGCATTTCATTTCATTACAACGTTATAAAGATTATTAATGTGACTGTCACATACAGTCCCATAGCACTTTTCTGTCTGATTTTGTTATTTGTTTTTATATCTCAGTGAACTCTTTCTCCCCCCAGCCCTCCATGATGATCTATTACAAAGCTACATCTGATCCTTAAAGATAATGAAAAAGGAAAAATCACAAAAGGGGAGCTCTGTGGCTACAGCCCTTTATTATTTACTGAAAACCATTTGTGCATACACCATTATTCAAAGCATTGAAGACATTGTCTTTGCTCCAAGGGACACGAAATATAAACTGGACAAAGAATGCAGTTCAGACAGAAAATACACCATATAAATAAGGATTGACAATCTGATCTCAGAGTGGTCTATTTACTTTTTAAATGTTTCTTTTGGAAGATTATCATTGGACGGTTTTGCAGAAGATGAACTTTCAGGATAAAATGTGGAGGAAAAATAGGAGGGAAGTACACACAGAACACTGTGCAATGCAAACAAAAAGCAAAAACGGAGAGAAGGAACCACTAAAAGGACAACTAAATGAACAACAGGAGAGTGTGAAAACTTGAGGAAAAATAATGAGTGTCAGTAAATTTGGAGATAGTTATGAAAAGAAAGCCATGGAGAGAGTTGAGCTTTTTCTTTTGTTTTTTTGTCCCAGGTGCATACGAGATCTAGGAAGCAGGGCAGATTCAGGTCAGGATGCGAAATGCAAACTAGGTCTATGGAACTTGGACTTAGGATTGCCAGGTGTCCAGTTTTCACCTGGCATGCCTGGTAAAAAAGGGATCCTGGCAGCTCCAGTCAGCTCTGCTGCCCAGACCATTAAAAGTCCAGTTAGTGCCACACTGGACTAAGGCAGGATCCCCCTTGGCTGTGCATGACTCCTGGATGCACTGGTACATATCCCTTCCAGGTCATACATTTAGAGCCATCCATGGGGCTCCATACGCTCTCCTCCCCACCCCAAGTGCTGACTCTGCAGCTCCTATTGGCTGAGAACCACAGCCAAAGGGAGCCATGGGGGTAATGCCTGCAGACCAGACAGAGCACATTGCCTTCACTTAAGAGCTGGAGGAAAGACTTGTTGCTGCTTCTGGAAGTTGCTTTAGATAAGCACCCTCTGAAGAAGCCTACACCTCTGATCCCTTCCTGTGCCCCAAATCCCTACTCCAGCCTTGATCCCAGCCTGGGATGCAACAGTGTCACATTGTTAACTCAAGTTTAACCTGTCGTCCGCTATGATCCTTAAATCCCTTTCAGCAGTACTCCTTCCTAGACAGTCGCTTTCTATTCTGTATGTGTGAAACTGATTGTTCCTTCCTAAGTGGAGAACTTTGCATTTGTCTGTATTAAACTTCATCCTGTTTACCTCAGACCATATCTCTAGTTTGTCCAGATCATTTTAAATTTTGACCCTATCCACCAAAGCACTTGCAGCCCTTTCCAGCTTGGTATCATCTGCAAACTTAATAATCGTACTGTCTATGCCATCATCTACATCATTGATGAAGATATTGAATAGAACTGGCCTCAAAACAGACTCCTGCAGAACTCCACTTGTTATGCCCTTCCAGCATGATTGTGAACCATTAATAACTACTCTCTGAGAATGGTTGTCCAGCCAGATATGCACCCAGCCTATAGTAGCCCCATCTAGGTTGTATTTTCCCAGATTATTGATAAGAAGATCATTTGAGACCATGTCAAAGGCCTTAGTAAAGTCTAAGTATACCACGTCCACTGCTTCTCCCTTATCCACAAGACTTGTTATCCCATCAAAGAAAGCTATCAGATTGGTTTGACATGATTTGTTCTTACAAATCCATGCTGGCTGTTTCCTATTACCTTATTTTCTTCCAGATTAATTCCTTAATTATTTGCTCCATTATTTTCCCTGGCACAGAAGTTAAATTGAGTAGTCTGTAGTTTGCTGGATTGTTCTTATTTCTTTTCTAGAGATGGCCACTATATTGCCCTTTTCCAGTCTTCTGGAATCTCTCCTGACTTCCTTGATTTTTCAAATATGGTAGCTAAAAGTTCAGATACCTCCTCTGTCAGCTCCTTGAGTATTCTAGGATGCCTTTCATCAGGTGATGGTGACTTGCAGACATCTAACTTTTCTAAGTAATTTTTTAACTTCTTCTTTTATTTTAACTTTTAAACCTACCCCATTTCCTCTAGCATTCACTGTGTTAGGCATCCCATCACCATCCATCTTCTTGATGAAAACCAACACATTAAGCACCTCTGCTAAGTTTCCTGTAGTTGTTTCTCCCTCTTCACTGAACAATGGGCCTACCAAATAGTGAGTGAGAGTGGGGAGAGCATAAAATAAAGTGGAGCAGGGCTTTGGAGGAGGGCCAGAGCAGGGCACGGGGCAAGAATGTCAGGTTTTCAGTGAGTAGAAAATTAGCAGCCCTACTTGGGCTAAGCAAATCCATAGCTCTTTTTTCCTGTAAAGGAGAACACGCTAACATAGATTCCACTAGACTCTACAGAGATTTACAGAGAAGACATCACCCCCTTTTAGTCTTCTTTTAGATAAACTAAATAGATTGAAATTCTTCTGCTTCTAACTGCAAGACAAGTTTTCAATATTTGGAATAATTGGTCTCCTTCTTGACCATCTGAAATTTGTCAATATCCTCTGTAAAACGTGAACATCGGAACTTGATATAGAATTCCAGTAATGCACAGAGTGTGCAACCAACCCCCATCCATTAGAATGGCTCAGACTGTTCTCTGATACATTGATTCATTGGCCAGTGCAAACCAGGTCTGGTCATGATCCGGACACCCCACCCCACTTTAGGCAACCTGTTCTCTAGAGGAAGCAATCCTGACTTAGTCCCAGAACTCTGCAGAGTTGAAGAATGTGAGGAAGCATTATTATGAAATGCTCTTGTTCACCAGCACAAATTAAAAATTTAATTTATTTGTGTTTTGTGGGTCATCGGTTATCATGGATAGGATTTATATGTGTGTGTTTTTCAGGAGGAATTTAAATGGAGAGAGAAAATGTGTAGTTTATGGAGGAAGGCATAAAGGATGAGAGAGGGAGAAAGCAACAAAGGAAGCAAATGACCGGAGTTTTAAGGAGGGCCCATGTGTGAGAAATGGGATTAGTAAGAAATGAGAGCAAAGGCATACAGTTAGGTGCAGTTGTATAGATTATTTAAGACAAACTCAAAAGGCAAGGATTTCATGTAGAAGGTGAAGGAAGCCAGTGCAGATGTTAATTATAGCAAGTCAGAGCTAAAATACATCACTGCACTGTGTATATTCTCATTTTGCTTGTATAAATTTAACATTATTTATTACTGATGTGGTATTTAAAATAGATTTTTAACAATATATAAACAAGTAGAAGGAAGACTAGGAGCTAAGATTCTAATTTTCCTTTAATTTAATACAATTTCCACACAGTATTGTTCTATTGATTTCAGTTGAGTCACTCCTGACTTATACCAATGCAATGGAAGAATTCTACCATACATTTTAAAAAGAGTTGTTAGCCATTAATTATATTAATCTAATTCATGAAGGGAAAAAAAACCACTTTGTGTCTTAAAAAGTTGTGTTTCCAATTTGGACATTTTTGTAGATTTTGTCACAAATTGTCTGTTTCAGTCATAGAAAAATATTATTGATAATTTAAAGATAACCATCTAATCATGCTAAAGGTCTAACAGGATCTATTTCAGTGTAGTTTTCAAGAATTCTATAATTAGAGGTGAAGAGGGAAATAACTATTTTAAATCAACTTTTGAATACAAAACACACGGAATTTTAATCTAAAACCATTTTCAATGTGTTTTCAAATAGGGAAGCTAATCCTATCAGTCCTAATTTGCATTATTCAGTTATCAAGTCAGGAATTTGTTTGATTTTTAATTATTCTGTTTATTATCTTCTTAATTTTGAAAGAATGTGCAATGTTGTAGTGGTTTTCTAAAATAGCTTTGTATTCTATATTTCTGCAAAAGTGACTCAAAATGTAAATACATTAACTAAAATGGCACAAATAGGTGTCATAATTAAAAAAATAATAGGTAGGTTATATATTGTAATTCTAAGGTTAGATAAATGGCATAAAATGTTCTTGTCATGGAATAACACAGTCCGCATGACAAAGGGTGGATTTCTTAATTATTTATTGGTACCATTACTCGCTCTCAGGAGAAATTGTCTTCTATTCTGAATATTTGTTTGGACCTTAATTTAAACAAACATTTTTTGGAAATTTTAGATATTTATACTTCTGATGCTTTTTTTATCCAGTCTGAGAATCATTCTAGTCATATTGCTGAAGTCTGTCAAATATATTAATTATAACTAAAGACCTTAATTCTTGGTGTCTAATCACAATGGGCAATTAACCTATCAAGGGATTTTTAAGGCTTGTTGTTTTTTTTCTGCATAATGTTTCCTTTGGTATATTGTACCCATCTTATCTGCAAGCAGGTTTAACACTTTTATAACACATTTAATTGGGTGAAGTCCTGGTTCCACTGAAGCCAGTTGTAAAACTTCCATTGACTTCATTTAGGGCCAGAATTTCCCCATTCTGCCAAACAGCTGTTGAAATACTGAAAGTCTAAAAAAAAAAGGTTAAAAAAGGTGATCAAGAAATAATGTATTGTATGAGGTACAGTAAATGGATTCATGAGCTGAATAGAAAGTAGAAATGTAACCTATAGTAATGTAATGAAATTTAATGTATTAGCTAATGATGACCCCTGAAGAGTAGTCTAAGATGAAAAGTGCTTTATGAATTTTTATGACATTTTAAAGATACATTAGTTCTATTGTCAGATCATTTGGGACAATTTACTGGCTGCAGTATACACAACAACTTACTATAGAAACTAAAAGCTATGTTCATGCTTTTTTCTAGTTTTATCAAATTAAACTACAATATGTGTAAGGTTTGCCTTCTGTTGAGGTTTTCCCTGGATAGTCCCTCTTTCTGTGACAGCTGCCCCTGGAAATCTGTAAGGTTGCTGTACTGTTCGTTATACATTATGTGCAGACTTAGAATAGCTCTCAAAAAATAAATCAAGGACTGTGCCAGGATTGTTGCAGTGATAGCACATTGCCCCTTCATGTTTCACTGCATCATAGTGGTGCTTTCTCTCTAATGTTGGTAAGAAGCATGTATCTGAAGGGAAGCAAGTTTCTGTACCCCACTGAAGAGAGTTGTCTACTGACACCACCAATCCTAAGAGTACTTGGGTATTCTCTTGCTTGAGGTGCGGTGTTGTGCCCTCTCAGAGTGGGTTTTTAGAAATACATGCATTCCTACACTTGTTTCTACCAAAGTGAAGGCTGAATCACACCAGAGACCTGGTCCTTCTGTGATGTGTTGCTTTACGATTAGTGTGTAATGTACTTCCTGCTGTTGCTGCCTAAAGGGAACTCAGCTGTTACAGCTCTGATTTTAAACAATATTTTATATCTTTTGAATGGAAAAATTAAGTAGAGTTGCATCAAGCTGTGCTGCAGAGCTTTGAATTTTGGAGAACAAATGTTTGCGGACTCTCACGGTCACTTCTGTTTGCCTGTTTGCAGAAACGAGTGCATAAACATTTGTGCACCTAAGCTGCCAGAAAAATGTTCTGCAAAGTAAAGGGAGGATTCATTTGAGCTATTGAAACCAGTTATACTGAATCCCCTCATTATTAGATGGATTAAATTTTTGCCAATTGTCATGTGCTAAGCTGCCTCAGTCCTTAACTTGATGGAGAACCACAAGGTGCTGTTCCCCTGTTTATTTTACCCAAAGTATCTGATCTAATAGGTGTTCTCTGACCACACCTAGCCCCCCACACCCAATAGCCAGAGTGCTCAGGCAGGATGTAGAAGAGATGGATATAAACCCCCTCTCTGGTGTGATGTGGAGCAGAGATTTGAATCAGTGTCTCCAACCTTGTAGCACAGTGCCCTAATAGGGTATTCAGAGGTAAATCTCTCTACATCTCTCCCACAGAAAGTGTTCCACTTTTTATAAAGTATTCATTTGGCCAGATCAAGAATTACTCTACAGCCTGGTAGTAAGAGCTTTCCCCAGGGAGATGGGAAAGGGAAATTGGGGTTCTAGAACTAACTTCCTTTTGAGGGGAGGTCTTATGCCATATCTGTTTCCTTGACATTTCCTACCAGCTTCTTTTAGGTAGCTCCCTACCCAGGATGCTGGCTTTTGTGACTCCTTGTTTTGTGCTCCTAACTCTTCACATCTTACTATATATTTTAGAAATGTACAGCTGTCTATCTGTGAGTCCATTTGTTCAAAATCACCTCCCAAATGGTAAGAGCTAGGACCACCATATTTGTTATGCATCTCTCTCTGGTGTCTTAAAGCAAGATAAGGGTTTGATTCTGCAAGAACATTGGGAAGTGCCTGGAATTCAATTGGAAGGGAAGGGTCTCGTAGGAGGGACAGTTATACTGTATAATGACCACAAGGGGCAGCAAGGGGCCCAATATGGGAACCAAGACACCTACTGGGGCAGCAAGGGGCAGAGATGGAGAAAGGGTCAGCTATCTACTATATATTTCAGAGAGTTTGACTGTTTGTATGTCTGCTTGTCTGTGTGACTGTCAATCCCCCATCCCGGGCACATGCTGCACTCGTCTATGAATTTCTATGAAATTCCAGCAGACTATTTTAGGGGGTTTTTTAATATAGGAAAGTGTGTCTATTTTCATCAAAATGTTAAATTGTCATTACCAAGATTTGTTTTGTGAATACAGTTTCATAATTAATCAATAATGAGGGGAAACAAAAGGATGGATGTTAGAAATGCTATGAAGAAAAAAGTGGTAATATTTCCTTATTGCCTGGATGCATGGGGCATGAAAGAGAAAGTCAAAGATTGTTCATGGTTATGGATCTATTTGACAAGGAAATAGTGAAGGTTGGTAGATTGGCTCAGAGCCTCCTGGAATTGACCTCAATCTCCTAGTGACTATTAAAGGAAATCTGGGAACTTTAAATAAGCCAAATTCTAGTCAGCAGCACAATGGGGCTAAGGCAGGCTCCCTACCTGCCCTGGCTCTACTGGGCTCCCGAAAGCAGGTGTACTATATGGCTTCTATGTGGGGGACAGCCAACCCCCTGCCTAAGCCTGGTAAAAGTGAGTGAGGATGGAGGAGAGTGAGTGATGGTAAAGGAAAGATGGAGTGAACAGAAGCAGAGTCTTGGAGAAGGCGTGGAGCAGGAGGCATATCAAGGTTGTTTAGGTTTGTGTGATTAGATAGATAGTTGGTAACTGTATTGGTGATGGTATTCCCCATTCTGTCACTGTGCATGTTACGAGATATAGGTATGGGTGGAAGAATGCAGGTCAGACATGGAAAGAGATGTATGAGTCAACAGTGTATATATGGAAGTGGAAATTATGAGCAGTTGTGATCATCTATAAAAAGGATATGAAGGAAGATGGGAGGTAGCAAAAATGGAATTTTCTAGGACATCGGCCAACAGCAGGAAGGATAGCATAACTGAAGTAATGAACAGATGGTGGTGGTGGAAGAGAGAAATCAGGAGAGGACTGAATGACAAAAGACAAGGAATGGCAAGATTTCAAGAAAAAGTAGGAGTACAGAGAGTATGTCTACACTACAGATTTTTTTCAGAAAAACAGCCTTTTTAAAAAAAAACCTTCAGTTACGTTCACACTGCAATCGCATATTTTTGGAAAGAAAATCGAAAGAACAGAGGGGTTTTCCCGATACTGGTAATCCTCATTCTATGAGGAATATGCCTTTTTCCAAAAGAGCTCTTTTGGAAAAAGGAGTGTGTGGACAGGGAAGAGGGAGTTATTTTGAAAGAAGAGGAAAGAGGAAAAAGCACAGGTGCCCTGGTGGTCAATCTATCCATTGTAATCACAGCTGAAATGTAAGAGCACATCCATTCAGTGTGAACGCTATGTTTTGAAAAAGCAGATCGCTTTTTCGATGCGTTTTTGCTGTGCGGATGCTCGCTTTCAGAAGAAGTTTTTTTCCAGAAGATTTCTTCGGGAAAAGCTTCTTCCAAAAGAAGCCTGCAGTCTAGATATAGCCAGAGAGGTTAAGGGAGATGAGGATGGAATTTAGCCAGGGAAATGCCATCAGAAAACTTGCTTAGAGCTTTAATGGAGTAGAGCATGTAAAGGTGAGCTGAAGTTAGAGGAGAAGAATTAGTGGCAATAGTTGTAAATGATATGTGTATGTTTAAATAAAAGAAGACAGATGGGAAATAGCTGTAAAAGCAGGTGGAATCAAGAGTGGTCTGTTTGAGCGGAAAATGTGACATGGTTTTATTTTGAGAGGAACTGGCCAGAAGAGATTAAACGTAAGGGCAGTAAAATGGAGGGATTGAAAATTACAGGTCAAGTAACTCAGTAGCAGTGAAGAAAAGGAGTCAAGGGAGCATGTGGCTATGATACAAGGGAAGAGCAAAGGAAAACCATAGCAGGGTAGACAGGAGATAAAGGAGGAGATGGTATTGGAAGGGGATAGGAAGTGGGAAATCACAGAATTTTCTTGATGAAGAAAATTCTACCTACCCAATACAGTTGAAGGAGACTAAGAGAGCTCTTATATCCTTGGATAAATAAAGTTAAAAGTTTGAATTGCAATAGCTCCTATGCAGTGATTCATATCGTACAAAAAGAAACTGAATTCTACCTTATAGTCTTTCCTATTCATATATAATGGCTCCAAATAGAAATTATTTTCAGTAGTTTTGTTGGAATATTGAAGGGACATTATGAAGTAATTTAAGCCTGAAGAGGTCAAATTTTCAACTCAGCATCTCAAATTGCAGGTGCGATTTTGTGCGCAATTTTGTTTTCAGTCATGATTTCCTTCTTTTGCTTGAAAATTGAATAGTTATTTGATTGGGTAGTTACCTGATTTTTTTTTTGATGCATATAAAGTTTCCTTGTTTGTATGTCGGGGGTGGGTGTGATTGTTGCCCTGGTTTTGAAAGCCATTTTTGAAAATTGGGTCCTAAATATTTCATAGCCGGTTATTTTGCTGGTGTAAATGAGCACCACTTCATTAAAATAATGGTAGCTACACCAGCTTTCACAAGTTGGAGACTTGCAGATAAATCTTTAGAAAGATGTTTTTTGGGACTGGTACCGCAAGATGCTCAGCATCCTCAATTCCCATTGAGATCAATGTTAGCAGATTTGCATCTTCCATACTGGTGTTTGTATCTTTAAGTAAAATAAATCACTATAGTTAACAGTCGATTTTGTGGATGGGCTTGATTTTCCATTCTTCCTTTTCTTCAGTGGGCCAGGTAAGGCAGGTTATCCTTAAACCTATTTGTTTGTCCCCAGTTCTGGCCCTGATCCCCAGTATCATTTAGAACAGCAGCAGAGATGATATACATTGCACTAGTTCACAACACCCCTCTGTTGGTTATCATGCCAACACAGAAAAGCTAGATCACACATATGATACCCTATGATAAAAGAGAAGTGGGTTGGTGAAACCTTTATGCCATGGAAGTACCCCTAGAGAAACAGAGTATTCTGTGGCAATGAAACATGCCAAGCAAATAACCATTAGTTAACTCACCCATGCTTGTTTGTGCATGTAGCAGAAAAATGAGAACATTTTTCAAGGAAGTCACATGAGTTAAGGCTACTGGAAATATGTATATTATAATAGTTACTTAACCTGGAAAATATTCAACCATGCAAAGCATGTATTTGCATCAGTCTACTATATAAATTTACTTTAGAGAAGACCAGTTACATTTGAGTTTACCCTACTCTTCCAAGTAACTTTTTATTAACATAGTTTTATTCTGTTTTATTTTAAAGATAGAAACTTGGAACTTACATTTAGAAAGCTAAAAATGCGTAGTTCTGTGGCACTTTAGGGTATGTCTACACATCAAAGTTAATTCAAAATAACAGCTGTTATTTCGAATTAACTTTCCTAGCATCTACACAGGCAAACCGCTATTTCAAAATAAAATTGATATAGTGGGGTTCTCATTTTGAATTTGGTAAACCTCATTCTACGAGGAATACCGCCAAATTCGAAATAGCTAATTTGAAATAAGTGCTGTGTAGACGCTTAGGCTACGTCTAGACTACATGGCTCCGTTGATGGAGTCATGTAAAATAGTTTATTTGGCATAGTCAAAGAAGCAGGGATTTAAATAATCCCCGCCTCATTAAAATAAAAATGGCTGCTGCGCTATGCCAATGATCAGCTGATCCGGCACAGCGCAGCAGTCTAGACGAGGTTTACCGGAGCAGTCAACAAAAGCTTCCTTTGTCGACTGCACCGCATCTAGACTGCCACTCTGTGCCGGATCGGCAGTGGCCATTTTTATTTTAATGAAGCGGGGATTATTTAAATCCCCACTTCTTTGACTATGCCGAATAAACTATTTTACATGGCTCCGTCAACAGAGCCATGTAATCTAGACGTAGCCTTATTTCAAAATAGGAGGCCTCCAGCCCTTCCCAGTTTCCCCTGGTGGCCACTCTGGGCCAAACCAGGAAAACTTCTCTACTCTCCCCCAGCCCCGGAGCCCTTAAAGGGGTAGACTTTGGCCATAGTGCATGTGTCAGCTACAGGCATGCCAGCACAGAGCCAGCAGTCACTGACCCTCACCCAGTGGCTCCAGTATGAGCCAGGCAGCCAGTGCCAGCCAGCCGTCCCCCGCCCAGTCCCCCAGCTCCCAAGAGCCAGACAGGGGCCAGAGATGGCAGGCACCCTCCTGGACTAGTGCGGAGATCATGGACCTCATTGAGGTTTGGGGGGAGGCCTCCAATGTCCATGATCGCCGCACTAGACAGAGGAAAACCACCAAGTATGGCCGCATAGCTGCCACCATGGCCACCAAAGACCACACATGCACCCAAGAGCAAGTGCGCATGAAGATTAAGGAGCTGCGGCAGGCGTATGCCAGAGCCACTCAGGGCAGCTCCTCAACAGAGGCAGACATCTGCCCCTATTTTGACGCCCTAGACTGCATCATGGGGGGCGGAACGGTCCATGCCACCCTGGGGGGCACCGATCCGGGCGCGGAAGGCCATGACCAGGCATGGAGGAGGAGCTGCAGGAACTGTCACAGAGGGTGCTACGCCGACAAGACTCCTGAGCTGTCCCAGCAGCGGAGTCACCAGGGTCATCTGGGGAGGCCACACCAGGTGAGTGCCATCACTGTCCCTTTCCCGGGGGCATGGAGAGGGAGACCAGGGACCGCGTGCATGGGCCTTGCTTACCGCGGATCACGCAGCAACCTATGCATGTGCGAGCATGTGCGGTGCCACCCCTGGATAGGTGACTCCAGCTGCCTGCCACACACGTGTGTGAAGAGACATGACATGCTCTTGACCCCGGGGCGCGAAACAGCAGAATGCCCTCCCTTCACAAGCCCCCTCTACACAGAGGCAGGGGACATCTTCCCCCCCCACCTCGGCCACACTGTACATAGTACAGGGGCATGGGTGCAGTCTCAGGACAGCTCCCACTCCTGGGGATAGCCAGACATTCTGACCATGGCCTCTGTGCAAGAACATCGGCTCTGACGGTGCAGGGCACAGTCATCTTCATCTCACAGAGGGGGTCTGGGCTTCACCCACTGTGTCCCCAGGGAGAACTGACCACTTCTCTTCTTTCTCCACAGTCGCACCAGCTGCGCGTGCAGGGTGCACCACCCCACCCAGGACATCCTCATATACCTGAGGGCTCAGCAGGTCCACCCAAACACTGCAGGAGTACCAACAGCAACACCTGGGGGTCCTGTGAGCCCTGCACCGCACTTTGGACCACTGAGTGCAGGACGACTGGGAGTTCCGGTGGGAGCTGCTTGCCCAGGGTCGTGCCATCTGTGAACACCTGCAGACCCTGGTGCAGAGTGTGCTGTCTTGTGGTGCTCCAGTGCCTGCTGCCTCCCCAGCTACCGCTCCTCCTCATACTCCTTCTCCCCCTCCCGCCTGTCCCTCCTCAACCTCCACACCCTCCTCCCTATCCCCTCAGGGATGCTAAGGCCCCCGCACCTGCTGTGCTGGAAGACAGTGGGTCCGGCGAGACCCTCACCCCTGAACCCTGAGCTTCCCCTCCCCCTTCTTCCCCTTGCTTCCCCCTTCCAGCTCCTTCCTCCCAGTTTTCTTCCTCTCTTCTCCCCTCTCCCGCCTCCTTTCCCCAGTCTCCCCATAGTTTCATTCTCCTCCCCCCCCCAGTTTTGTTAAATAAAGAGAGTTTATATTTTTGAAAATACGTGTATTTTATTTGACATCAGGAAAGGGGGCTAGGGAGGGGATACGTGGAAGGACGTGAGGGAGTAATGAGACAAGAGCCTCTGGTGGTGCAGACCAGGGAGGCTCTGAGTGCTCCTCAGGATAGACACTGTCCCGCAGGGCTTCCTGGATACTGACAGCTCCCCAATGGACCTCCCGGATGGCAGCCTGCAGGAAGTGCAGCAAGGCGGATAGTAATGTGTCCACGAGATGCACTGGAGTGCCCAGGGGCAGCTCTGGCTCCATGTTGCAGAGTGCTATGGTGTCCTGAGTAAGGGCAACCAGAGCACTCCAAGACACAAATGCTTTGCTGTCCCTCATCGAGGCAGGCAAGCAATCAGGGACACATTGTCCCTTTAAGCACAGGCCTCAAATAGCCTCAGGCAACAGCCACACACAGACACTCCTGACCTGATGCCCTGCCTGACCTGGTTCCGGCCAGCCTTAAATCCGAATCAGTGTCTACTCAGTGTGGACGTGGTATTTCAAAATAGAAAAAGGCTATTTTGAAATGCATTTTGTGTGTAGATGCATTATTTCAAAATAACCTATTTTGAATTAACTATTTTGAAATAAGATACTTCGAATTAACGCTATAGTGTAGACATACCCTTAGAGAATAACAAAAATATATATAGTATCATCAGCTTTCGTGGGCAAAACCCACTTCTTTAGATGAGCTAGAGACTCTAGCTTATCTGAAGAAGTGGGTTCTGTCCACAAAAACTCATGATACTATATATGTTTCTGTCAGTCTCTAACGTGCCACAGGACTACTTGTTGTGATTAAAGTTACAGACTAACTAACTGGCTACTCTTCTGAGACATTTAGAAAGCTAGTCATGATTAACTTTAGGGTGACTAAAGCCAGAACTTTTGCAAATCATACATAGTATTTTTCTGTCAATTTAACCTAGATACCTAAGGTATTATGGACCTCTTCTTTGGGGCCTCAGAAACAGGCTTATTATGTATTCCGTGTACATGAAAGTACATGCATCATGGCAGGAATTAAGAGCATGCATTTGAAATTTTTGTCTTTTGCCAAATCATTTTATAATGTGAATGATATTTAACTCTGGGAGATTTTAATTTAATAATGATCCTTTGGGCTTCTTTCCTGACAAATGGGCATATTTTATCTCATTTTTAGGCAATGTAGGTCACAGCTGTCCACTTTCTTCTTTTGTATAGTGCTGTCTTTTGCAGAGTGAATTAGAGTAATGGATTAATTTAAGGAATCTATGTGGGGAATCTGATGAATAAAATTATCCTTTTTATGTGGAAATAATTCTTGAAAATAGTAATGAATGTGTGTGTTTTGGGTTATTAAATGAACTGGGAAAATAGTGGATTATTTTTGAAAATTTTGAAAACTGTGGCACATTCTGAAATATGTTTTTATTGTTATATAAATGTACAAATCTATTTCAAACAGCAAGGCAGAGTATTGTACTCTTCTCTTAAGGGAGATTTAAGAGCCTTAGATTTTTCTTTCAACTGTGTCCCCTCCACCTTGCCATCCCAGACATTGGCAGAATTTAATTCCAAATAATGCACTGCAAATATAGTTAATTTGCTTTGTTCATAAAATGTATATTCCTCAATTTAAGTGAATTTAGAGGATGTGGAAGTCCAAGACTTCAAAAACTCTTTCTTTTTTGCAGTCTCTCTGGCTTGGACATATTTCTTAGCTTTCCTTATGTAACTCCCCTTTTTTTCTTTGGGTTACCTGGGAGCAGGCAACACTCATCTGTATTCTGATGTTGTTAACATGAAGGGTGTGTCTAGACTACATCGCTCTGTCGGCAGAGGGATGTAAATGAAGCACTTTGAAAGTGCAAATGAAGCCAGGATTTAAATATCCTGCACTTCATTTGCATAATCACATAATGATGCTCTTTCGAAAAAGGGCTATTTTGAAATTGAACCTGCAGTCTAGACCTCATTTTTGAGGTTTACAGGTTCTTTCGAAAAAGTGCCCCATTTTCAAAAGAACCACGTCTAGACTGCAGTTTCAATTTCAAAATAGCGCTTTTTCAAAAAAGAGCCATTATATGATTATGCAAAGGAAGCACGGATATTTAAATCCTGGCTTCATTTGCACTTTCAAAGTGCTTCATTTATATCCCTCTGTCAGCACACCCTAGGGAGATCCTGAGCATCCCAGTGGTGATATCAGATAGGTGGGAATCCTCTAGGCCCACCATTCAAACAGCCACATTAGGCCCCTGGGCAAGCTGGGCAGGAGAAGGGGTGGAGCAAGGGGGATGAATTGGCGCTGTGCTCCTGGAATGGGTGAAGCCTGAGTGGAAGGGCAGAGCTGGGAAAACCAGCCCTCAGAGCTGCCCAGACTGTGCCACCCAGTGCTCCAGTGGTGATTTAAAAGGTCCTCAGCAATAAATAGCAGCAGCTGTGGCCAAGAGTTCTGGGCCCCTTAGAATCACCACGCCTGGTTGCCCCATTTGCCTCCCTCCCCCTGCCTGGCTGCAGTCCCTTTGCTCCTAAAGGAGTTTAAAATTGGCAGTGCCTCCACCTGGCTGGACTCTGAACACACTCAGGGTAGGTCTACACTGCAAAGTTAATTTGAAATAATGGACTATACATGCAAACTGCTATTTCAAAATTAATTCAAAATAGCGGAGCGCTTAATTCGAATTTGGTAAACCTCATTCTACGAAGAGTAATGCCAAATTCGAAATAGCTATTTTGAATTAAGTGCTGTGTAGACACTTAATTCAAAATAGGGGGCCTCTAGCCCTTCCCAGGGAGCCCTGATGGCCACTCTGGGCACAACCAGGAAAACTTACTCTCCTCTCCCCAGCCCCGGAGCCATGAAAGGGGTAGACCCTGGCCACAGTGCCTGTGCCAGCTCCAAGCCTGCAAGCCCAGAGCCAGCAGTGGCCACCGGGGCCCCTGACTCAGTGGCCCCAACACATAAGCCAGCAAGCCACTGGCAGCCAGCCCTCCACCACTCCCCAGGAGCAGTCTGCCAGCTCCCACGAGCCTGACAGGTGCTGGAGAAGGTGGGCGCCTTTCTGGACCAGGGTGGAGATCATGGCTTTTATTCAGGTTTGGGGGGGATGCCCCCAACGTCCATGATCTCCGTACTAGATGGAGAAATGCAGCTGTCTATGGCAGGATAGCTGCCAGCCTGGCCACCAAAGGCCACATGCGAACCCAGGAGCAGGTTTGCATGAAAATCAAGTTGGTCTGGCAACCCTGGGCCCTAAGCTTCCCCTCCCCCTTCTTCCCCTTGCTTCCCCCTTCCAGTTCCCTCCTCCCAGGTTTCCCCCTCCCCTCTCCCACCCTCTCTCTTCCCCTCTCTCACCTCCTTTTCCCAGTCTCCCCAGAGATTCATCTTCCCCTTCCCCTATTTTGTTCAATAAACCCAGTTTCTATTTTGTAACATATGTGTCTTTTGTTTGACATCAGGAAGGGGGGCTAGGGAAGGGTAAGTGGAAGGATGTGAGGGAGGAATGGGGCACAAGCCCCCGGTGGGGAGGACCGGGGAGGCTCTGAGGGCTCCTCAGGGTAGACACTCTCCCTTAGGGCCTCCTGAATCCTGACAACACCCTGATGGACCGGATGGCAGCCTGCAGCAAGTGCAGCCGAGCTGATGACAACAACCCCACGAGATGCACCGGTGTGCCCAGGGGCAGCTCTGGCTCCATGTGACCGAGTGCTGTGGTGTCCTGAGTTCGGGCACTCAGGGCACTCCAAGACAGGACTGCTTTGCTGTCCCTCATCGAGGTAAACCAGCAAGTGGGGAACCCTAAGAACTGTCTGTCCGGGGTGGGGGTAGAGTCCCATTAAGCACAGAACTCAGTTAGCCTCAGGCAGCAGCCCACAACTAAGTCCTAACCTGATGCCCTGCCGGCACTGGTTCTGGCCAGCCTTAACTTCGGTTCAGGGTCCACTCAGTATGGACATACTATTTCGAAATAGCAAAACACTATTTCGAAATAGGTTTTGTGTGTAAATGTGTTAATTCGAATTAGCTTAATTTGAATGAACTATTTCGAATTAAGTTAATTCGAATTAACACGGTAGTGTAGACATACCCTCAGTGGCATGCCTTGGGAGGCTCCAGGAATAAACCCATTCTAATACCACAAATAATGTGTGTCATGGCCCTAACTAAAAAATACCAACCACAAATAATATACATTCAATCTACTTAAATTAGATTTAACCAAGCTCTCTGCTGCCAAACTCCCTGCCCTGGCAGCTCTACACCCTCTGCCATGATGTTGCCGGGCCAGAGAATCCCAGATCAGAGAGATTCAATCTGTGCTATGTTGTACACACATATGGGGGCAGCACATGGCAAAACCTGGGGCTAGCGTTGAGAATACTTTGTAGAAGTTGGACACCTAGAGCCTAGGCTCAGAGACCCACTCTACAGCCCTCGCCTTGTGGAAGAGTATAAACAAAGCAGGCCACCGGTGAGAAGGGTTTAGTCCACCTTTGTATACATGTGTGTAACCTTATGACCATAGCAATGATCCTTAAACATGCTTCTTGTCAGAGGTAAGCAGCAAGAGTAAGAATTGCACAATTGGAACCTTGGATTCACTTGCTGAGTCCCACAGAAAAAAACCAGGTACTGAAATAAATAACTAATTAGAAATGGATGCAGAGTTATTGTAGCCATGTTGCTCCCAAGATATTTGAGTCACAAGGTGGGTGAGGTAATATTTTCTATTGCACCAACTGCTGTTGGTGACTTAGACAAGTATGGGAGCATACATAGAGCTCTTCTTCAGGTTCGTGTCCTGAGCGTCATCACTACATGTCTGGTGTCCGAGAACATTTCCCAGATCTGAAGAAGAGCTCTATGAAGCTTGCCTTTTTCACAGCAGAAGTATGTCCAGTCAAATATATTGCCTCACCCTCTTGTCTTTCTTAACTAATATTGTCTATTAAATTTCCATCTTATTTCTAAAGTTGTATAGTCTCAGAAGTAGTGCTTTTCCTATGCAGTGCAGTTTTGAAAAGTGCTGAAACATATTTTTTTTCCAGGATGTTATTCTGTATAAGGTGTCTGTAGGCCAGATTCAATAAATGTTCCATCCACTCACTCCATTCTCAAAGTCTGTACAATGCTGCAAAATTGATTTGTGTTCATTTTTGCAGCCATACGCAGGTTCTTGTGGCAAAGAAGCTTGACTGTGTTGTTTTTATTGATTCTGCTTCTGTGTAATTGTATAGATCTTTTTGACCAAACTTACCTGGTATCTATTGTGAAGATAATTTTGAATGATGCAATTGTAAACATCAAAATAAAATGCTGGTTAGTATTTGACTTTTGATAATCATACCCTACATTTGTATTAACTGAGGCTTATACAATAGATGTATCCCAACTACTTTATAAACATGCTTCTATAAATCAAGGTTATTTGGATTTCAGATCTTGGGATCCAAACAAATATTGCATATACACCAGCATTTATTGCATATTTCCTTTCTCACTTGTTTGTGGAGTAGTTCAGGCTTTCATGTTCAGTTCACACTATGCTTAGCAGCAACTATGAAAAATGATCAGGCTCTGTTTTACAGCATAGCTTCCGCTAGTTATGTCACATGCCTTCCCTGACCTTTGTTTCTCTCTTTCCATCCTTAAAGATCCCAGAATAGGTACTCTCATGGCTGCCTTTATTGTTTTAGCATGGAACTACCTTACTTTAAACTCTGCAGAGAGGGCAGATACCTGGGGACTCAGACATTACCTTTTGTAGTGTAACCTTTCTGCCAGGTAGATCTAGCAGCAGCCAAGATCAAAATCTAGAGATTCCTCTTCATCCATCCAACACAGAACTGGCTCGAGCTCCCATCTCAAAAACCTGGGAAATACATGCTGCACCCCTCAGCACCTTTGAGAAGCAATGCTTCCCCACTTGCAAGCACAGAGGCTGAGTATAGAAAAAAACTTTTAATAAAAGAGAGGGAAATAAGTTGGCATAAATTTGGGGAAACACCACAAGCGGACTCCATAAATAAAACCAGTAGTAAAAGACCCCTTCACATGCCCAACCCTTTTCTGCACTCTACTCACTGATGCTGCCCTTGGTTAGAGCAGACCCAGATTTCAAAGTTCTCCTTGCATCCTGAGTGCAGGAAGTAAAGAAGCATCTTATTCACTCTGCTGGTCACTCACCATTCACCTGCTGGTTACTTACAACTCTGCCACCACCACTCTGCTGTTCCTACTGGCTGCCGCACTGACTGCTTGCTTACTGCTACTCCCACTGGCTCACCAGACAACCACTCAATGCTTCCATCCACTTGTGGTGGATTTGATTCTGGGCAAAACCCAATGACCGCAGCTCTCAGTGGTTTCAGCTCTTGGCCAACACACAGTTCAGCCACAAGAAAAGTTAGCATACACTGGAGTAAATTTAAAATGATAAAAGAGATTCCTTAGGGAGCTTTTTTAGATCTACCCTTGAAACAGTGGGGAGAAACAGATTGAGCCAGTGCCCTCATGCCTGGAGGGCATCTAGACTGCTGATATAGAATCCTACCCTCCCTCCACTTAACTTCCCAGGGCTCTGGCAGTGGAGCCTATGTCCATCCAAGTTTCTTTACTCTGATGTTTTTTCTCTCCTTTTGAACTAAGTTAAACAGAGTCTGACTTTTCTGCATTTCCACAATAATTGCAAGCATTGGTGATCATATTTCACAATTTTTGCATTTAGTGTTAGAACAATTTGTGACCCCACAACAATCAAATTGATTACCATGGGCAAAACAGCACTCTCTCAGCTGAATATTTTACACATCTAAGCAAAGTAGGAGTAAACTGTATTTACATAGATACACCCAGGGTTTCTCTCTCATTCCAGCTGGCTGTACTGGAAGCATTCATTCAGGCCTTGCTTACATCAGGAATTCTACTTATTTTCCCCATAAGGTTTTTTAAGTATTAAATGGTCCATAATTGTACTGTAATTTGAAATGGTAAACCCTATATCTGTAGATATATAATCATAATACTAATACTTTATTATTATTTGATTAACTCTTTCATGGTAAATTATGGTCTTTGATAGCCAGACACACATTCTGTCTGATTCTCAACATTTACAGTCTCTAGCTCATGCAGAGTTGAATTTTTGCAAAGAATGGCACACAGTATATAGTAGATGCTGAATCATTCGGGCAACTTCTCAGTGAGTAAACACAGTCCCAGTTGCTGCGATCAATGTCTCTCTTGAATGTATTGGTACTGAAGGACCAATGGGGAAAAAGGCCATAAAAACTTACTTTACTCACTAGTGTAAGGAGATATAACTTTAAAAACGCACATGTGGAAAATTGAATCAATAGGGAAGTACTATTTTTGCATAATCAGAGAACAACAGTATTTTAATTTAATATCTATTATAGATTAACATGAGCATATCCAAATTTTGCTACATAGGCAGTGTATTAAGAACCGCAGAGTTATTCCAAATTTTCATAAAGTAGAGCAGATTACAGTTGAACTAGTGTTTAGTATGGAGCATCCTGATCCATGGGTTGTACCTTTGTTTAAATGATGGAATAGTTGTGGGCACATCTAAGCAATTCTGAACCAGGACATTGTTTACAAAAGGTCATGGAAACCTTCGTAGCTAAAAATTTGAACACACACACACACTTTGGATTTCCTGATAGATGTCTATCATCTGAGAACTAAAGGAAATTAGTATTTTTTTTCAGTGTAATGCAATTTTTTTAAAAAAAGTTTCTCCATGTTCCATTTCAGTTTCTCCGAAGATATCTCGTATTTCAACTGACATTATTGTGAATGAAGGAAGCAATGTTACACTTGCTTGCTTGGCCACTGGGAAACCAGAGCCTTCCATTTCTTGGAGACATATCTCTCCATCAGGTAAGCACAAAACCTTTTTTAATCCAGAGTTTTTCTGTTTCCTGCATAAAGCTCATTGCCATTCATGCCTTTATAGATTAGAGAGATATTCTATAAGAGCCAATACAATTTTTAATCATTTATAAATACCAGCTAATTAATACTCAAAACAAACTTGCATTAGTAGCAGTATTTTCATTTTTAGATGAGGAAATTGAAATTGAGAGATTAAAGTGAAAATTTCAAAAGTGACAACACACATTTTATGTGCCCAGTTTAGAACATTTGAACCAGATGTACAGAGAAGGTGAGCAACTGCAAACTCCAATTAAAGTCAGTGAGGACTGTGGGTGCTCAGCACTTGATAAACTCAGACCTCTAGGCATAAGGTTATACACACAAATTGAAATATCAAACATTCAATTACAGTTTTGGAATTTTGGGACTAAGTGACTTGCCTAAGGACACAAGAGAGAGAGTCAGTGTTAGAGACAGGATGAGAATACCTGGGTCGCAGGTTTATGCTCATTTCAAGTGACCATAATAATCTATCAAACAGCAAAGGAATCTTTCAGATGCAGTTCCCTATACCTAAAAAGAAACATTAAATTGACTATGTGCTGATTTAATAATTTTTATTCCACCACCTATGAGCCTTGTGATAACTTTTTCAGTATAATAGCAGAATCAAAATGGTTTAAAATTAAATAATACATGAAAAATTGCAAACAAACGTGACATCTAAAGAAATTTTTCTATTCATTTTTTCTATTCTTGAATATGTTTTCTGATTCTCATTCCACACACAGAATTCTTTTTATATTAAGTAATTTTATGTGGCTGACAAACAGTTTTAAGTATGATTACAAAAATATTTTGTGGGAGCCTCTGTATATTCCCACTGCAAGAATACCTTATTTCAAGTTGTGTTCATTGAGGAATTCTCATAGCTTGAAGGAGTTATGATGTACTCCATTGCCTGAGGCTGTATAAGAGAGTTCCACCCTTCAGTGGTTTCAGTTCCAGTCTTTCTCTGTTGTTGACAGCTTAGAAAATTTCACTTCCACGTGTCAGAGCTTTGGCTTTGACAATCCTCTGTGTTTTATTTCCAGCAGGATTGTCCTCTGCTGCCAAATGGACATGGTACACAGCATTGGTACTGGATCAGGAATGTTTTTATGTGGATACTTTTGTTTATTCTAAACGTAAAGAGTCTGTTGTACTCTTTCACTGATTTCAGATAACTTTTCTGAAATCTACTGGGTAGTTTGTGACTATGCTATCATTGAATACTGCATTACTGTAATATAAGACTGATTTGATGATAGTTCAATAACTAAAATATTATTTTCTCCTTTATTTACTTTGGTCTTAATTATTTGGTTTGAAAGTTTGCTGGAGAGGTTTTATGATTTGTCATTTCTTTCTAGTTGCTTAGTCAGATGTTTGGATACTTTTCGGTTAGAATGGATGAATTAATGTGTTTTTACATTGACCAGATTAAAAATAATTATTTACTATATGTGGTAGAACATGGTGTGCTTTGCCTAAAAGTAAGGCTGAGCAATAGTTTGCTTTACAAAACAAGATCTGAAAAATTTACTATTGACCTTCAAACCAGAGACAATGAAATCTGTTTCAAGTAACCACTAATAAGTCAGAAAAAATCATTTGCATCATAAAGCTGGTTGATAGCTAAATGTCAGTCAAAATAGTATCAGAAACCTTGTGCAGACTTTATAATGGTAGCTTTATATATGAAGTTGATTAGAGGGACACTCTTTAGGGTTCTCAAAAAAAATGAATTATATTAGCTGAACTCTGCTGCCATCTTGCTAATGTCTTATAAGTGCTTCTAATTGGTATTTTTATTGTAGATACAATCCCTGTGCAGCCCCATTGTCTCAGTTGTTTATCTTTTCAGAAGAGGAGCAGAGCTTTGGTTGTGTTTTAATTAAAAGTTGTCACATAGATTTTATTTTTACATTCTAGGTCAACTTCTTTATTACCATTTGAGTTTTTGTTAACCTTGCCTACATAAGAGGAATCAGAAGTGAAGGATGTTTATAAAAAAAGAATTCATCCAAACAGGCAAGGTTAACTAAACCTCAAATGTCAATAAAAAAGGCGACTAATTACTCCTTACTGCAGTGTATCTTGAATGCATTCTGTAATTCATGAATATAAATGTATTTTCTAACCTATCAATAGTCAAATACAGACAAAAGTTCTGAAAAATAATAACTGTAACTATGTAGTCTGTACAGTATAATAATAATAAAATATGTATCAGTAAATAATAGTTAGAGCTACCTCCCTCTGGTTATAACACATTTGTGTTCATGATCAAAATTTGGGCCATGAGCTTGCGTGAAGTCAGAGACTGGGAAGGCAACAGTCATCAGGATAAGTCATCATATATAAGAGAACATTCTACAGAGTTTGTCAGGGACAATGTGAGTTTCAAGATCACTTAAAGTGATTTGCTGTCAATAAATCCAAACATGGCCATTATATCCACCAATGGAGTGTGCACGGAGCCAATATGAACTGATCTTCTCTTTCTTCTTCAGATATCAAAGGCTCAGGCCAAATAGATGGAAGCAAAACTTGCCCTAGGATGGATTGAAGAGTAATGCTGTGATAGTTAAAGTAGTCTTTTTGATGTCAACGATGGCCTTTTTTGCCATTTTGCACAGGTTCTCCAGACTACATCGAACAACGTCTGCAGACACAAAAGAATAGGGGCACTGTAACAAATTTCCACATATAAATCTCTTAATCTCCCTTAGGACTAAGTGAAAGCTAGAACATTCTTCAAATGATTTTCCACTGTTGAAGTGCATGTGCCTTATGTATGCAAAATGGGATGATTTTGAATAGTAGAGTCCCTGTGACAGTGCCTGTGCCTGGCCACTCACTACTCTTGTAGTCAAGAACGTAAGGGGTGAAACAGCTATAACTTCCATTCAGTTCTATTCAACTCATAGATGAGACAGAACCCTATAGTGTCTGCGTCCCTTCCTCTGAGTAACTTGGCAGTTCTATAGGATTTTTTTGTCCATTCACATATATTAAAAGAAAACCTCTGTGAATTAGAATATTGATAGGTTTTCCTGTACATGGGGCTTCACCCCTCCTTCCTCTACCACATGTAACACCTTGTGGAAGGATCTTTCCTGCACAAGAATTCAAAATGGTCACAATCAAATTAATTTTAAACCAAATTGGGGTTTAAAATATGCCCCTCTTATGATAAAGCAATACCTGTGAAAATGGCTATGCTTAATGCCTATTGTGCCTGGGAGAAGGATATGCTCCAGAGCATGGCTGGATGTGCAAGTCCTTCTCTGAAAAGACCCAGAAATTGAGGAAGGAAAAATGGAGACTTTTCCTGCTAGAAAAATCAATGCAAGTAATATCAAACCAAGCTAATGGGTCCATCCCAAACATCAAGTTCCATGGTGAATCAAGACACTGCCCAGGTTCCCAGAAGATCTCTCATGAGCCCCCTTCATTAGGCATTTCAGAAATGACATTGGACAGGGGTGGTAAGAATTCTCACTCTTGTAAATCTGCACCAAACAGGCACAATGGTCTCTACACACATAAGGACTGCACTGCATCCAGTAGCAATAATAGGTGCGGAGGTCAAAGCCTTAAGCAGAGGAAGCTCCAGCAGTTTCTCCATACCGAGAACAACTGCATCAGCTCCCACCGCTACTTTGGTTCTGACCAAATTCTTACCCAAACCAGTCTGAGAAGTGTCTTCAGTGGCACCAAAGCACTCCACAGCAGCCTGAGGCCTTTCATTCTAACTAGTTCAGGACTCACCTCTCATCAAAATCCTGCAAGAAGTGATCTCTAAATGATTCCTAGCACTGATGCCAGAACAAAGGACAATGGATAGAACTGCCTCTCTGCTAGAAGAGGTGTATTTCTTTATCTCCTCAGAAGAGGAGACACAACACAGAAGTTCCTCTCAAAAATGAGCCTTTTCATTGTCTTGGGTAGCTCTGTGTGAGTCTTGAGACTTTAGAGAGGAGTCCATTAAAGATACTAGACCCATAGGGTAACCCCTACCTGATACTAAACCATATGTCCCTGTCTTCACTACCCTAATTTATCATGGTCATACTGATTTTCCTGGATGACCATGTGCTATGAAATCTGCCATTTTTGTCTGCATCCAAAGCCAGATTCCTCCCCTCCTTCCCCCACAATAATTACAGAGATCTTACTTTCTTAAGTTCCTCCTCATCTCATTCTCATTTAACAGAAGGCGTATCTAGATTACGTGGAACGGTCTAAAGAAGATATGCAAATTTGGTGGGAATTTGCATATCTTCTTCTGATCGCACTTTCAAAAGCAGAGCTTTCAAAAGTGAAAGTAATTAAGTTACGGCTTTTTCGGCAAACCGCCCTCTTCATTGAAAAGACGCTTTTCCTCAAAAAAGGAGGTTTAAGCAGCTTTTCGACAGGGGGGGGGGTTGCCGAAAAAGCCGCGTCTTAATTACTTTCACTTTCAAAAGCTCCGATTGGAAGAAGATATGCACATTTCTGCAGAATTTGCATATCTTCTTTCAACCATTCCCTATAGACTAGATGAGCCCCAGGATGAGGAGAAATACTGTGGCAATTACTGCTCTTCTGATCCACTGCATCAGATATCTGTCACCATATCAGCTTCCTCACCAGGGTAGCCATCATTCCCCCTCAAAGCTTCTGTGGATAAAACAAAAGTCTTTCAGGACTTGCTAAAAAGAATGGTGTACATACTGGATATCATACTAGAGACCATGGAAGAGAAGTACTGGATATTCTGCAACCTTCTTCTTTTAGTGTCTAGCTATGCCCGACAGTTATGGACTGTTTGAACCTGCCAAAGTGATCTAGAATACTTCTGGCTCAATTCTAGCAGTTTCTAAAAGACCTGATAGAAGATATAGAGAAGATGCCAAGTACAACTAAGGGTTTTGAATATTTGTTATTAATACCTGGTACCCTGATTATTCAAGCAGCTCAGTAAAAAAATCAGGGCAACAAGGTAAGCATAAATCTGCTCTTTAGCTGAAAGAGCCAAAGAAAGCAGATCTCTGTAGGAGGAAAATATATTCTTCAGTGATCCTCCTGATGACAGAAATGAGCTATTCGGTGTTATTCTCTAAATATAACTTCCTCCGTGAGACAGATTTTCTTAGCAAGGTTTCTGAAGCAGAAGCACCAGTATAAGAAAGTCAGATCTCTTATAGCTGAAGTCCAGCTGTCTGCTCAAGTGGAATCTCAAGCTGCACTTGCTGCTGATATTGTAGCTAGGACAATGGCTGTTGCAGTGGCTGTGAAGAGATCTTCTTAATTGCAGACAATGGGAGTCCCTAAAGAGATCCAACTACCAATTGAAGGTAACAAGCTCTTTAACACCTCCATATGCTCAAAGACTTTAAGACAACTCTGAGATCCTTGAGCCTGTATGCCTAAGTTCCAAGGAAAAAACACCAGAAACTAGCGTCTTTCTACAGACAGACATAACATCCCTATCATCAATAATAGTGGTCTTCCAAATGTCAAAGCAGGAGGCAGCAATTTCATCAGAGGCAGCCCTTTCTGTCATCTTTGCTGCCCCACATTCTGGAGCTTCTAGGAGGAACTTTTTTCCAGGTGTATGTTTGAAAACTGACTGGACCACCTTTGGATCCTTTTCCTTTCAGCCCATCCACTAGCAACTGCTTTGCTAGTTCTAGGAGACACAAACTAATATAACCTCAGACTAGTGGGTCCTCACAATAGTCAGTATAAGATCCTCCCATCCAGTTTCAAGATATGGCAGCCCATCCAACCTTCTCTATCCCTTTTCAGGCAGCCTTTTCATGAGACATTGTTGAAGCATCTGGTAGGCTCCCTAGCACAGCTGGACTCACTGGAAAAAGTGTCCCCAGGTTTCAGGAGCAAAAGGATTTTGTTTCACTATTTTCTATTCCCAAAAATAAATGGGTTGGATACCTATCTTTAACTGTAGATATCTCAAGGCCTTCATCCATTGTTTCAAATTCCAGATGGTTACCCTAATCTCCATAATTCTTTCCTTTATTGATTCATGCTTTCAGCTTACAAAACACACACTTACACATTTTATTATTCCAAATTAATAGTACCTGAGATTCTTAGCTGGCAAATGTCACTGTCAGTATAGAGTCCTACATATTAGCCCCATAAATCTTTGCCAAAGTTCTGGCAGTCACACCTGAGTAGCTAAGGATACAAGGAATACAGGTGTACCCTAACTTGATGACTGGCTGAGTATGAGGAAAATCCACTTGGCAAATCTACAGCTTCCTTCAAAAAACACTAAGCTTCTTTATAACCTTATTGTAAAAAACAAATATGGCAACAGGTCCATAGGTCTTATTGTAAAAAACAAATATGGCAACAGAGCCAAAACCTCTCTCAGTTGGTCATTATCATCGATCAATATAAACATTTGTAATAACATATACATTATCAATCACAAGCAGTCTTTTTCTAGACATCTGAACAATTCTCTGTGGGTTAATAGGGCCAGGGTAAAGATATTATACACATTCTGCCTGTTAGGCACACGCTATATTTAAACTATGTGCAAAGTCTCTAGAAGCACCAAAACTGGAATTATTATAGATGCAACAGATTTTGTTCATGCACAAAGAATGACGAGGGTTTATATACAAAGAATGTATGAGAATACAAAGAATCATGGAGAATCTGGTCCATTTGCTCACAGGGAATCTTTAATCAGACTGACATACAAGGCCAAATGAAAGACATTTTTCTGTCTGGCTAGTTTAGTAACAATTCTTACAATTGATAGCTCTAGTTTCTGCAGTTCTGGAATAACTGCTTTCCCTGAAACAACTGAGTTTATCTCTCAGTTCTATAAGGGTGCAGATGGCAGTGACCTCTGCTAGTCACTCTCCCCTTCAAGGCCACATGATATTCTCTTATCCAACTTTGATGAAGTTTCTAAAAGGGCTAACCCATGTTTTCTCACTGATCAGGGAACTCCTTCCCTCTTGCTTGGTTTTGACTGGACTGATGGGTTTCTCTGGTAACCCTATGACTACTTGCTCTGCTTAGCACCTGTCTATAAAAAATGCCTTTCTAGTGGCCATTACATTAACTAGGAGAATAGGGAAGATCCAGGCCTTCATGGTGGCCCCACTTATACGTTCTTTGCTAAAGACAGAATAATCTTCAGACTTCATCTGAGGTTTCTTCCCAAGGTAATCACATCAGTTAGTCTGCTCACTCTTGTCCCCCCCCCCCCCCCCAAGCTGATTCTGCCACAGCTGACATGAAACTCCACCCACTGAAGTCATGAGAGCCTGGTATTTTTATTTACAAAGGACCACGGTGCTCAGATGCACACCTAAAACTTCTGGCTTTTTCTGAGGGGGGCAATCATCCCAGAGACTGTCCAAGTGGGTCTCAGACTGTATTAAGTCTTCTTAAGATTTAACTAAAAAAGATGCTCCTTGACAAACTAGGGCTCCTTCCACTAAGACTCCAGCAGTTTCTGCAGCCTGTCTGGGTGGCATCCTCACATCAGGAATGTGTAAGGCAGCAAATATTGAGTTCTAGACATACAGTTACCACTCACTATTTCCCAGTTCCAGCAGCCAGCTGAGATGCTAGTTTCAAATAGGCCTCCCCATCCCCATGTCCAAATGACGGGCACCTCATTGTTGGACACCAACAGTAGAATCTGTGTGGACGGTAACTCATAGAAAGAAAGGTTACTTACCCAACAGTAAATATGATTCTTTGAGATGTGCTGTGCAGAGTCCATGACCCACCTTTCATCCCCATTTACCAAAGTCCCATTTTTATGGGATTCTAATTAATGATGGAACTGACTGCAGGTCCCCATTATAATCCTAGGCATGGGAAGCAAGAGGATGGTCAAGACCCTGCTAGTCAAAATAATCTAATTCCAGGCACCTGGGGCATATGCATGCTATGAGTGGAATTTGTATGGACAGTATATCTCACAAAAAACAACAAAAACCACTTACTGTAGAGTAAGCAACTGATCTTCATTAACTTGCATTTATGTGAATATTGTCCAGGTTAATAATGAAAGAAACTCAATCATAGTATGGCTTATTTACTTTGCTTCTATCTACATTTAACTGTTCTTCTTACAGGGATCAAACACTGATAAATGTCTCTTGGCAGAGAACTGAAATGGAGCTTGAATGCATTGCAGCTGATTTAGTGTTGTCATGACTCTTTTCTTTGGGATAAGAGGAAGGCCCAGAATCTCTGTGAAATAACTAAATGACAATATGGAAACAGGAAAAAATTCAACAACAACAAATAGTCTAGTAGCACCTTAAAGATTAACAAAACATGTATCATGAGCTTTCATGGGCAAAACCCATTTCTTCAGATGAAAGTGGGTTGCACCCACAAAAGCTCATGGTACCATCTACATGTTTTGTTAGTCTTTAAGGTGCTACTAGACTGTTTGTTGTTTTTTAAGTTTTTCCTTTTACGGACTAACTCAACTACCCTTTGAAGCTTTTGAATATGGAAACAAGCAGTCCCATAAACCCCACAGATTATATTCTGTTTGATAGTGTTTTGTAAACAGTGGGAATACTTTTCTTTTGCACTGAATTGAAGCACATGTTTTAGGATGGAAACAGTTACAGACAGAACAAAAAAGCAATTAAATTTCTGTTATGGTGAAAGATGTGCCTGTTTATTATGGAAAAAAGTACAGGGTACCTGCAAACACTAAATTTCTATATAGTGTTTGCATCCTGATTTCTGCAAATTGAGTTTATCTAGAGCTAAGGTTCATTTGCCCTTCATATTTTTCATCAGTTCTCTTGTATAACTCCCAATGACAATAGTGAGCCCTGCATCAGAGCCAGAATATAGCACTAAACAGTAAGGAATAATATGCTGAAGATTCTGAAATTGTTAGTCAAAGTTGCTATTAAAAGATAAGATACTGAAATCTCTGTATACTAGTGATTCAATATAGTCTAATTCAAAACAGTTATCATGGTTTGCTTCAATGCATCCTCTCCTTGGATGAGGTCTGATACAATTTTTTGAGCAAGAGATAAACTGAAACTTTAATATGAATGAAAATCAAATATATTTAAAGATGATTTTAACTTAGAACATAAATTATTGGCCTGTAATCTGTATAGTGAATGTTAAACTTAGTCATTATGTAAATGCATTCATTATATCAATATTCATTATACAAACCCATTATGTAAATCCACAAAATCTACACGCCAAATGTAACACCAAAAGAAATGTGGAACTGTAATTTGTAATCTGAAGTTCTCCTGTTGTTGAAATGTCATTTGAATAAATTGCAGGTATTATTTATTTTGTTCTGACATTTAAGAGCAAAGTGCAGCATCCATAGGTTAAGAATGAAATCAGACTCCTAAAGAATTAAAATCTATCTGAAACATAATGCTAATTTTAAACACGTGTGCACACTCCATACTTGTTATATTACCATATTTGCAAAGCAAGCACTGCAAATCTTACTAACAGCATTTGTACGCTTACAGATACTTGGAAAGGGGACTCCCAGCCAAATACCACGAGGCAGTAATTTTGCAAAGGGCCTGCCATGACCCATCCCCTCAATTTGGTTCATCCCTCAAGTGAGCAAAATGAGGAAATTACCAATAGTTCTGCCTCTTCTTCTAACAAATTGCTCTGGCAGCTGTTTCTTTTACAGATGCATGAGACTTTCAGATATACTTCTCTTTCTCACTCTTTTGGGGTGCAGGGACAGAGAAGGTAACAAGAGGATTGTCTCAGTCCCAGTCCCCCTTCTTTCTGCTCCTAATCTCAGGATCCTCATCCCAGTCACCCAATCTCCCTGTGACATTGTCCTGTTCCCCAGTTCTTTCTCACAGTTTCAATAGCACCACCTGGCCCCTTGTTACAGTCTTTCTTCCCCAATTCCAGTTCAGCTCTGCTTACCTGTATGGGTAAGGAATGGTGTCCCTAGCCTCTATTTGTCAGAGGGTGGAGATGGATGGCAGGAGAGAGATCACTTGGTCATTACCTGTTCGATTCACTCCCTTTGGGACACTTGGTACTGGCCACTGTCGGCAGATGGGGTACTGGGCTGGATGAACCTTTGGTCTGACTCAGTATGGCCATTCTTATGTTCCTTGCCTTTCTGCACTCAAGTCAGGCTGCTTCATCTCTCTCCTTGCTGCCTGGAGGCTAGCAGGAATGATCATTGAGAGAAAGACAGTATCCCTGCTCCCACCCCAAAGCCTGGCAACATAGCAGTTCCTGTCTATCTTCATAGACTCTAAGGTTGGACGGGACCATCACGATCATATAATCCAGTGGCTCTCAAACAGAGGTATGTGTACCATCTGGTGTACACAGATCTCTTCCAGGGGGCACATCAGCTCATCTAGATATCTTCCTAATTTTACAAAAAGCTATACAAGCTACATAAAAAGCACCAGTGAAGTCAGTACAAACTGAAATTTCATAGTGCCTTATTGATACTGCTTTGTATACCACACACTGCCATGTAAGTATAATCTGCATATATCAGTGTACTAGTAAGCAAGTATTTTTAAGTGAGGTGAAACTTGGAAGTACAATAAAACAAATGAGACTCCTGAAAAGAAGTACAGTAGTCTAGAAAAACTGAGAGTTACTGATCTAGTCTTCTGAACTTTGCAAGCCTCACAACCTCACCCACACTTGAAATAGACTCTTTCTTAACCTGCAGCGGATTTACAGAACTCCTCAAATCATGGTTTAGAGACTTTAAGTTACACAAAATCTCCTATTTTTACTAGCTTAAACCTGCAAGTGTACCATGCCCATGCTTTGGAGGAAGATAAAAAAAAATTCAAGAGCCTCAGCCAATCTAACCAAGAGGAAAATTCCTTCTTGACACCAATATGGTGATCAGTTAGACCTTGAGCATGTGGGTAAGGCCCACTAGGCAGATACCTGAGAGAGGCAGATTCTCTGTAGTAGCTTAAAGCGCTCCTCATCTAGTGTCCTACCTTCAGAAGTTGAGGATTTTTCTGACTGGCAATTGCCAATGAGCCACAGTCCCATCATACCATCCCATCCATAAACTTATCAAGCTCAGTCTTGAAGCCACTTAGGGTTTTTGCCCCCACTGCTCTCCTTGAAAGGCTATTCCAGAAAGTCACTCTGCTGATGGTTAGAAACTGTCATCTAATTTCAAAACTGAAATTAGTTTATAGCCATCTGTTTTGTGTCCACACTGAGGCTTAACTTGAATAACTCCACCCACTTTCTGGTATTTATACCTCTGGGCTACGTCTACACTGGCATGATTTTCCAGAAATGCTTTTAACGGAAAAGTTTTCCATTAAAAGCATGTTCGGAAAAGCACGTCTAGATTGGCAGGACGCTTTTCCGCAAAAGCACTTTTTGTGGAAAAGCATCCGTGGCCAATCTAGACGTGCTTTTCCGCAAAAAAGCTCCGATCACCATTTTCACGATCAGGGCTTTTTTGCAGAAAACAAATTTCTGCTGTCTACACTGGCCCTTTTGCGCAAAAGTTTTTCAGAAAAAGACTTTTGCCCGAACGGGAGCAGCATAGTATTTCCGCAAAATCACTGACAATCTTACATGATATCGTCAGTGCTTTTGCAGAAATTCAAGCGGCCAGTGTAGACAGCTGGCAAGTTTTTCCACAAAATCACATGATTTTGCGGAAAAACTTGCCAGTTTAGACACAGCCCTGATGTATTTACAGAGAGCAGTCATATAGCCCCAGCTTTCTTTTGGTTATGCTAAAAAAGCCAATCTCTTTTGAGTCTTCTCTTATAAAGTGATCTTGCTCAGTTGCTATGAGGGAAATCCAATCACACACAGTGTTAATGGAACATTCTCTGTGCAGATGAAATCTTCAGAGACTTTAGCTTCCAAACAAGCATGCTGAGCATGTACAAACAGATTTTCCAGATACTCATAATTTGCTCAAAGTGTGACAGATTTTCATAGAAAGAACCAAAGGCACATCCCTGATCACCAAGGATGATCCCCTTGCCAAATGTCTAGTCCCTATCCCAAAATATGGAGGCAGTGAAGCGAAAGAAATGTTTGAAAAAATTTTAACATTGGGGGAAAAGATATTCTGAGAAATAGATGAACCAATTCTGCTGAAGATTTTAAAGTAAAATAAAAGTAAATTAAATAAAAATAAAAATGAATCAGCTATTGACAGACTATGAGAAAATTTAGGCCAAAGGCTTAAAGTCTGTCAAATGTATAAGCAACAGAAAACAAGGTGTGACAATGGAAAGTGTTGGGCAACATTAACAGCCAATCAAGGACCACTATTTGAACCATCTACATATAGTTTGTGATAACAGCAGAGTAATAAGCACTTGTGGTGCAAAATATTCAAAGCCAGGTGACTCTCTATTGCCTGTAATATACTAAGTATTTGCAGTTCAGTAATATTGTCAGTCTGATGCTTTGAAGGTAGGTTTTTTTCTACTTTCATGCTGTGACTTCCATTCCCCTATTAAAAAACTCCAATCTCTCTTCATCCCCCCTTCTTTTATATGTGTGTGGGTGTGCACACCATGATTGAACTGAATCCAATACTAGTCCTATTGTTTCTGGACAGCATTAAATCTCTGAAGATGTATTACACTAATGTATCATCATAACACTGGTCGTTCTGACGATATATTAGTGTAATACATCTTCAGAGCACTCAAATGATGGCACTGTCTAGGATGAAGGAGGCTAGGACTAGATTCAATTCAATTACAGGATAAAAGACATTGCTAGCCACTGAACGCAGAAGGAGAATGTTTCCTGAAAAAAATCTCACTGAAGCATATTACTACAAAAATCTTGAAATTTCATGGAAAAAAGTCAGCTTTTTTCATTTAGTTTCAGCTAAAAAATAATTGTTGGGAAAATAACAAGAAGGCTTACAATTAGCACTAACTAATATTAAAATACTTTGTCTCATAGGCATTTAGTTAATAAAGGTTTATAATTTTTTACAAAAATTTAATGACAATTTCTTCACAATACTGAAACAGTAAACATTCTGCTTAAAAAATAAAAACTATGTGCACTGGATTGTTTTAAATGAAAATGGATTTTTTAAACTTTAACTCTAAATCAATTAGTATTGGATTTCCAAGGACTTATATTATATGATGTATGAACTCACAAGGTGCTCCCCTCTTTTCCTTTAACTCAAAAATGATTTTTTTAACTATACTTTGCAATTGTAACACTCAGACCTAATATATATACCCAAGAGTCGGTAGAGCAAGTGTACGTGCAGACCAATAGGTGTTAGTGTACCTAAACATCAATTAATATAATGACAATCCCAAACAATATCTTCAAAAAAGAAATGTCTTCCTGTATAATAAGCTGATACTTTCTAAACTATTTGATAGCTGCTGTCAATAACACTACAGCGTGAACACTAATCTCAACTGTGTAAAATATCTAGACGTAGACCAACCTTTTTCTACCTTTATAATTCAAACTACAGATATTCCAAGTACTTTGGAAATGGTCCCATCGCGGTTGCTAAGTATTTTTTACTTGAGTTGCTTTGTCCCAGGTACCTTAAATCTTACAATTATTTGTTTCCCGGTTCATGGGTCTGAATTCTTGAGGCCTGTGACTACTATCAGGCTGGAGCTGCCAGTCATTTGTCTAATGCTCCAAGTGATCACAAGGCACTTCTCTTGCTTTTTTTTTTTAAAGCATTACTGTTAGGCAAGAATAACACAGCCAATAGCACAGCAGCATTATTTAGAATGATATGCATCTGCCACCTATGAAATTTCCCCATGACTCACCTATAAATCATCTGGCTAGTAGCATGTGGACTGCCTTTTTCTGGATGGAATCAGAATTCTTTGCCAACACCATAGCCCATATAGTGCTAACTAAGATACTCCTTTAGCTCAAGCATTAGAGAAATAGGAGGATCCGAGTTCCAGATTACTATAGCTGTTAAGTTCTGAGTAGCTAGGATGTGAGACCTTATGCCAACTGCAATCATCCCAGATGGATATTGATTTCTTTTACTGTATTATTCCATCGCACAAACTAGTTTATTTCATTTGTTTAGAAAAAAAATGGAAAACAGTTTAGTGATAAGCACTGGCAATGACACGCCTCTCTTATACCATCATTTTTCATCTGTGGGCAATTGTCTATGGCATTAGTGCTGTACTCAGGGGCTATTGTTGAAACCCCGGGAAATCTCAAATGCATTAATTTGTTTTTATGAAGGTGGAGGGAAGAGGCCACTACCATCCACTGTCATACTGGCGTTACTCTAGGGCCTATTGCCCTTACAAGTCTTTTTGCTAAATTCAGTTCAGTAGAGTTGTGGCCTTTTTTGGATATTTCTCATCTCTTGAGCTCTCACCATCATCAAGATATTGTTCTATCACCTTTTAGCTACAATGATCCATGCTTTTCATTACGTGCAGGCTGAACTAGTACAGTATATTTTCCTTGGGTCATGAACAAATAGGCCATCTGATTCATCATACAACAGCCTGCTTCATAAATAGGCAAGCTTGAAGGGAGCACATCATGCTAGCATCCTAAGCATGTAAATGCCTCCATGTTCATTTTAAAATCTGCTTCAAGATGCTGGACCTGCATAGTCAAGTGATGGCTTCTTGGAAAATGACAACTTATATGACCCTTTTGTGAAAGTTATTAGAATGGGGAAACTAAGAGTTTAGGCCTTCATGTAGACAGTTAGACACAACAAATGTAGGTGCATGAAACCTACATGATACTGTGGTGCACACATTAGAAATGAATAGAAAAGAAAAGCCTGATCTGTACTTTAAATATTTATCCTATTCGTGTTTTATAGGGACTGTGTTCCTTTCTAAGACTACATCTACACTGCATGGTTATTTCGGAATAAACTATTCTGGAATAGTTATTTCAAAATAACATGTCTACACTGCAGGGAAGCCTCAAAATTAGTCCGAGTCAGGCTTCCCTAATGTAGATGTACATTACCTAAGCCTGAGGAGGAATAACTTACAATGGTTCTGGTGAGGGGCTATTTCAAAATAGCAGAAGCGGAGCATCTACACGCGCCTTATTTCTAAATAGCTATTTCGAAATAGGTGTTATTCTTTGTAGAATGAGGTTTACAGAAGTCGCAATAAGACATCAATTATTTTGAAATGATATGACCACATGCAGCACCTTTGAGTACTACGTTGTTCTTTATATTTAAAACATGAACATCTCAAAAAGCCCTTATATTCAGATAACATGAACATTTATAGCTCACATTTGCGTCCATACAAATGATGATGTGTATTTGTGTGTTTCTTGCTTGCTATGTGAGTTTCCGGGTGAATCCTGGGGTTAATGGTGAATGCAAATCCCCTGTAGATGGCATAATGGTCATCCCTCTTCCTCTGGTTCAGTGGGAGGTCACTTTTGCCTCATTATGTCATGGGGACACCACCAACTATCAGGGATTTAGTGAATCTGGGAATTAGTGAATTAGCCTGGGGTCCCTACAACTGGGTAGGGCAGAGCAGCAAAGCAATCCAAGTAGCTCTGACTCTCAGGCAGGGCAGAACAAATGATTTAGGGAGCCCAGGCCCTCAGAGCAGAACAACAAATGGACTAGGAATCCTGGATCCTTGGGCAGATGTCATTAAGAGCCTGGGAGACAAAGCAAGACTTCTGGTATAAAAAAACAGAGTTTAAATAGATTCAGATCCTTCATTTTGATTCAGCAAGACAGGACTTTAGGTTGTCCCAACCTCTGCAGAAGTGCTGGAAGACTCTGTCCTACCGTCTGGTAGAATGTGTTAAACCTCATTCCAGGAGGAATAACAGCTAATTCAATTTAGGGCTTTAATTCGGAATCCCGTTTTACTGCTGCATGTAGATGCGGGAAGTTACTTCGGGCTAGTCAATTTCTAAAATGGTGACAGGCCAGGAACATGCTAATGAAGCGCGGGACATTTAAATCCCGTGCTTCATTTGCAATTTCGGTCGCCCTCATTAGCCTCCCTAGATCGAACTAGGGGGCTAGTGTAGACATACCCTATAGGAAGCTAGTATAGAGAACAAAGGACACATTAGATCTGGTCACAATACCTTGTGTGATGAGGAGATATACTGAGGCAACTGTAGTAACTGGAGTTTCCTACATTCCAAAGGTTTTCTGCTGTAGTCTGTCTTATTGTAAAATTGCTCTTCTGAAGTCAAATTTAATAATCTGTAAATTGAGCACAAATCACTAAATCAATGGCTCATTAACATGAAACACATCTGTAGCAGTTTTCCACCCACTCAAGAGGCAAGAGGAGATATGAAGCTAGTAAAGAAAGTAAACTTCTTCTTATACATAGTTTTATTTATCAATTTAAAGGTAGCAATGCAGTTGTTAGCTTCTAGTGGTTACTTTCAACCTTTTCTTTATTTTTAGATTAAGGAAAGAAAATGTATAGTACTGAACCTTCAAAATGTCATCTATATTAGAAAGAGGAAATGTCCTTTGATTTCAGCTTTTAAAAAATATTATTTGACGGACTTTATTAGGCTAAAGATGAAGTCCACTGCAGAATAAAGGAAAGCAAGGATTTGGTACAGGAAATCACTTTCAGTATCAGATAATCCTTTACATTTGGGCTGTGTCTACATTGGTAAGATTTTGCGCAAAAGCACTTGCTTTTGCGCAAAATCTTGCCACTTGTCTACACTGGCCGCGAGTACTTGCGCAAGAACACTGATGTTCTAATGTAGGAAATCAGTGCTTCTTGTGCAAATACTCTGATGCTCCCGGTCAGGGATAAGCCCTTTTGCGCAACTATTCTTGCGGAAGAGGCCAGTGTAGATGAGCAACATTAATTTCTTGCTCAAGAAAGCCCGATGGCTAAAATGGCCATCAGAGCATTCTTGCGCAAGAGAGCGTCTACACTGGCATGGATGCTTTTGCGCCAAAGCACATCTCTTGTGCAAAGGCACATGCCAGTGTAGACGCTCTCTTGTGCAAATACTTTAATGCAAAAACTCTTGCGTTAAAAGTATTTGTGCAAAATCATGTTAGTGTAGACGTAGCCTTGGAGTCAACTGATATTAAACTCTCTGTGGTTAATGGGCTGCCAATTAAAAGATCTCATAAAATGTCATCATTATGAGAACTGTGCAAAATTTTTAGTATCCTTTTAGGTACAATTAGCAGTAATTCTGGAAATATATCCATTATCTGTAAATTTTGAAACCCAATTTTACTTGTTAAGTTATGTGACTAGTGATGGAGATTTAGGCTAAGATATTCAAATACTTCGGTCTGCTATGTAGTAAGAACACAAAGATAGTCTTAGTAACATGTGGGTAATCTGAGGTAATCTATACGAAACTGGTGATCTTTTTTTTAGAAAAGCACGTATAAGAATATTTAATGTATTATTTCCAATGGTAGTGTTCCTTTTCAGCAAAAGTGGATGAAATCATTACCTTTGCATAAAAATCACATGAAAATTAGAATTTTAAAACTTTTGCTTCCTCAAAGATGGATTAATTATCACCCGAGTAGTAGTGTGTTTTGTGAAATAGTGTGAAATTTCTAGTTTATAACCAAACACAAACCAAATACAAGCTACAAATAGTTTTCCATTTATTTGTGTGTCTTCTTGATATGTCCAGTTCTGAGCAATGTGGTTTTCTAGAAAGTAGTGCCTGTACTGGAGAGTAGAGATAAAGAGGTACATAATCTTCAAAATACAATTAGATGCTCTGTTTTACTATTTTTTTTTACCTTTGCCACCCTAGTAACAGGAACTAGAAATTATAATATAGCCAACTAAACACTCCAACCCCTTTCATTTTGAGTGTTGAATATCTGAATAGAGAAGGAGAGTGTACTAATACACCATGGAGGGACTTTAATTCTCATAAAAGGGACAAGGCTAGTTTTGTGCACAAAGGGTTATTGAAATTATAGTTAAGTGCTTGTGTACTCTCTGTTGGTAAACATAACCTCAATTTTAGAATGCAGTAACATCTCGGCTGTGTCTAGATTGGCATGATTTTTCGGAAATGCTTTTAACGGAAAAGTTTTCCATTAAAGCATTTTCGGAACAGAGCATCTAGATTGGCCCAGACACTTTTCTGCAAAAGCACTTTTTGCGGAAAAGCGTCCGTGCCAATCTAGATGCGCTTTTCCGCAAAAAAGCTTTTTTGCGGAAAACAAATCTGAGCTGTCTACACTGGCCCTTTTGCGCAAAACGGACTTTTGCCTGAACGGGAGCAGAATAGTATTTCTGCAAGAAGCACTGATTTCTTACAGTAGGAAGTCAGTGCTTTTGAAGAAATTCAGCGGCCAGTGTAGACAGCTGGCAAGTTTTTCTGGAAAAGCGGCTGATTTTCCGGAAAAACTGGCCAGTCTCGACACAGCCCTCTTGCTTTACTTAATCCACAATAAAAAATATCTGACTTCAATAAACCCATTGATTCTTCCAGTTTTCTCTTTCAAGATTTTTGTATGTAGTCTATGAAGACAATAGCCAGGATGAAGGAGAATATCCCTTTTATATACCAAAAGCTACCCAAAAGAAGAAAAGGTAACTAGATTCTGTAGCCAAAATCAGAGTTGCATGATTTAAATATTCGAACATAAAGGAATGCAAGATATAAAGTCATACAGGCCCAAAATGAGATACAAATACACATGTTAACTAAGGGTTAACCAACTGAAATGAAAAAAAAAATGTATTAGCATCAGTCACAGATAATTAGCCCCCTGCTAAGCATCCGTAAATCCTCACATAAGAACTCTGAACTATGTTCAAGTTAGCTCTAATTATACTGCAGTTGTTATATAAAGTCTTTACTTCTTCAAACTGAAAAGTATAAATGTTAATATTTGACCCTGAAGTTTACAGTTTACAATTAGTCAAAAACATGCAACTCTCCCATGTAATCTGTTGATTGAACACTGTTGTTGTATTTGTCTCTGTACTGCTGATATACCAATCTCTCCTATTCAGTACAAAGATTTCCAGAATCAGATACCCCAGAATCAAATGACTTCATCTGGCACACATGATATCCATCAAATCTTTAGGCTTAAAAGGTTTTTTTCCTTCCAAAAGGTAACAACTGATCACTTTGGCTTTGTCTACACTGTAGAGTTTTTGTGCAAGAAGCTTTTTGCAGAAGAGATCTTCCACAAAAACTTCTTCCACAAAAGCGCATGCACACCTCAAAAATGGCATGGCAAAAGCGATATGCTTTTGTGCACGAGAGTATACATGGCATGGTCACTCTTGCACAAGAAAGTTCTGATTGCCATTCAGGCTACGTCTGCAGAGTTCTGGTACAAAAAGGTGTGTGTGGACAGGCAACAGGGTTTTTGTGCAAAAAGAGCCAATCAAAAAAAGCACAGTTGCTCTGGTGAATAGCAATCAGAGCTTTCTTTAAAGAGAGAGTCCATGCAGTCTGGACACTCTCTTGTGCAAAAGCTCATCGCTTTTGCAATGCACTTTTGTAGTGTGGATGTGCTCTTGCTCAAGAAGTTTTTATGGAAGATCTCTTCTGCAAAAAGCTTCTTGCGTAAGAAGCATGCAGTGTAGACATAGCCTCACGGAATGGCCATAAGAGCACCTGTGTTTTTTTCTGATAGGCTATTTTTGCGCAAGAAACCCCTGTTGAGCATCCACATGCACCTTTTTGCACAAGAACTCTTGTGCAGAAAGGAGTTATGTCTCGTAGAAAGAGGTATACCTACACCGCAAAAAGCCCTCTGTTCTGCCATTTTATGTGCTTGAGGTGTGGACGCTCTGTGGGTTTTTGCGCAAAAACAGCTGTAGTGTAGACATAGCCTCTAAGTATTAGTTGTCCTTTACATCCAGATTCTACTTCTAAAGCAGCAAAGGCAGTACACTAATGCATTTTAGCATATGAGACATTCATGTGTTTTTTATTGCAATGAGTGTAAAAGGAAAATGCAAAGGTACTTCAACATATGGTAACTTTATGGGGTTCAGATATATAGATTAGAATTACAGATAGCTGTGCTCAGTGATTAAAAGATATTGTAATTTCAGAAAGTGTGGGGGAAGTTTTTCACTTGACATCTTTAAAACCAATCTGTACCCTGGTGACTCAAAACTAACCATTAATAAGCTGCAGCAAATAGAAAGGTTGTGCATGTGGAAAAATATAAATGGTTCCTAAGAGTAATTTTCTCTATATATTTATTGAACACAAAGCCAAAGAAAAAAGGGCTTTCTTCCCAATCAGATGATATTTGAGGATTACATATTCATGTTAAAGGAACACCACAATGTTGTTTAATCTAAAAATGCTATATGGTAATTGACAGGTTTATGCTGGCATTAATGTTACTTAGTGCTTTCACGGCATCTCACCACATTGCTTTGATGATTGGCAGTAATACAACAATTTAATATCTTCTAAAGATTTGTCACTCTAATGATTCATTTGTGTAATGATGTATTGCCATGGTATGATATAATGCTACTCTGAAACACAAACCTTTAGTATGAACACTCAGATGGGTTCTGGATGTTTTATACCAAGAACTATGTAAAATATATCTAAAAAGGGAATATATTGAAGGAAATTAATAAACCCTAAAAGGCTAGAAAAGCTACAGCGAGTCTAAACAATGTGTACAACCATCCTTGTTTTTGTTAACAAAACCAATCATTATATTAACTGGATTTTTCTATTCACAAACTAGTTGAAAAATAAATAAATAGTTCCTTGAAAGAGTGTGAATTTCTGTGCCCATTTGAAATCAGTTGGAGTTTTTCTATTGACTCTGTAGGGCCAGGATTTCATCTCAGAACTTTAATTCCCACTTTCTCTCTCCAGTTCATCTATGAGACACTGCAGAGCCTAATAGTGAGAAAATTAAATTGTCTTCTGAAACTCTTCTTCAGCGACTAGTAATTCAATTTCTTTTCTCTTTCCTATGGCTATGCCTTTATTTAACTGGGTATGCAGTAATAGCAGTATGTCTTAACTCATTGTCTCTGCTCATGTGAGTGTGTGTATGCAAAATCTTTTCTTCTACTGGCTGGTTGTTGGAATTCTCCTGATGCAAAGCTATATGTTTTTGTACTAAAGAGAAAAATTTAATAGACATTAGTGACAATAATAATAATTGCTGAAGTCAATAGAAAATTATATATATATGTTTGCCTCATCTCAAAAAACATATCTTAGCACTGGAAAGAGTTCAGAAAAGGGCAAAGAAATTATTAGGGGTTTGGAGCGGCTATCATATAAAGAGAAATTAATAAAATTGAGACTTTTCAGCTTAGAAAAGAGGAGACTAAACAGGAATATGATAGAGGTATATAAAATCATGACAGGTGGAGAAAACAGATATGAAAAATAATATATTTGCTCCTGTAACACAAGAATTATGGGTCACCAAATGAAATCAATAGGTAGTGTATTTAAAACAAATAAAAGGAAATATTTCTTCACATAATGACAGTCAACCTTTTGAACTGCATGCCAGAGGACTTTGTGAATACCAGGACTTTAAGAGGGTTTAAAAAAAAGAGCTAGATAAATGGCTCTTAGCCAAGTTATATATCTTTACACATACTTAGGAAATTAATTTCCTATTTTCAAAATGTGTAAGCAAATGAGTTAAAATGATGTAATGTGCATATAATAACACAATTTTTATATATGAGATGAATCAACTTAGTAACTTATTTTCAAAAAAAAATCCTCTGTATGGGTTTATTTAGGCTTTATTTTCAGAGATGCCAAACACCTATAACTCTGAAGTGTATGCATAATGGTTTTGAGAAAATTGACTCATATCTACTTCTTATATGAATCTGACCATTTTGCTAGTATTTGTGTTCTGAATCAGTTAAATCGACTATATTTAACTGGGAATTTTGAGTATGCTGCAAGATTCTTCTTCAGTGACCTTGAATCATATCCCAGGGCCTTTCTTTGAGCCCTAGTGAAGCAAAAGTAGATCTCAGTTTGTCTGCTGACCTTCTAGCAACTGACTCTGGTACTCTTGGAAGAAAATGATGGGAAATAATTAAATTATGGCTAAAAATGGTCATTTTCCTCTTGCTAAGCATATATACTTCCCCTAATATTTTCTGCAAATATGTGTGATCATATTTTGTACTTCCAAAGCAGCTCACATCCAAGAAGTTCAGAGGAGTTTGTATCCTTTAATTGTACTTTGCAGTTCTCCAGATTACATTTCCATTTTACAGGTGATTAAACTGGGGCACAGATAGGCTAAGAGTCATTTTCAAAAGTGCTCTCCAACTTTGGCAAACACTAAATGCCCATCACAATTGAGAATCAGGCTATCCATGTGCAAAATTGAAGGCACAAAATTTTACAAATTTAAAGTTAAGTGATTTAGTCTGTCACACAGGAATTTTGTGGCCAAACCAGGACTACAGCCCAGATTTCCTCATCCTTAATCCTCTGTTTTAAACGCTGAATCAATCTTCCTTTACTGAGTGTCCACCAAAGGAAGACAGTGTCTTTCAGTGAATCCTCATTCAGACAACCCTTTTATACTGTATGTTGTTGTTGTTGTTGTTGTTCGTCCATCGTATTCGAAGAGGACCTTGACATCTAACGGGTTATGGACTGTTCATGGTGTGTCCGCAAATGGCTGATAAGGCCGATACGGGCACGGAATGTTCTACCACAGGTCGGGCAGACATGTGTGGGCACCACTGTTGCAGCTTTTGCAACTCTGGCTTTACGGAGTGCTCGCTTCTCTTGTGCTATGGTTGTCCTTCTGGCTTCAGATGTTTGACAGCCTTGGTAGATCAGCGTGTGCCATGTTGATCGGTCTTGTGCCAGGGTCTCCCAGGAGGTGGTGTCAATATCCAGGGACTTGAGAGAGGCTTTAAGCGTATCTTTGTATCGCTTCTTTTGTCCCCCGTGCGATCGCTTCCCTTGAAACAGCTCACCATAGAAGAGCTGTTTAGGGATGCGATGATCTGGCATCCTTGCAACATGGCCTGCCCAGCGTGTCTGAGCTTTCATCAGCAGGGTGTAAACTGACGGCAGACCTGCTCTAGAAAGGACTTCTGTGTCTGGCACCTTATCCTGCCACCGGATCCTCAGAAGTCTGCGGAGGCAAATCGTGTGGAAGTGGTTCAGTTGCCTAGCGTGCCTCCTGTATACAGTCCAAGTCTCACTGGCGTACATCAGGGTAGTTAACACTACTGCTCGATAGACTTTAAGCTTTGTAGCAAGGCTTATTCCACGGCGGTCCCACACTTTGGTCAACAGTCTGCCGAATGCAGAGCTTGCCTTGGCGACTCTGCAGTTGACCTCGATGTCAATTGTCACTGAGCGGGAGAGGGTGCTGCCAAGATATGTAAATTGGTCCACTGCTTGCAGCTTTTGTCCCTTCACTGTGATGGTGGGCACTTGATGCTGAGCTTTTGGAGCTGGCTGGTGCATCACTTCGGTTTTCTTTGTGTTGATGAGAAGGCCGAAGTTGTCGCATGCTGCTGCAAATTTGTCCATGCTGGCTTGCATTTCCTGCTCTGATCCAGCATTCAGGGCGCAGTCATCAGCAAAAAGGAGATCTCGTAACACAGTCTCCTTTATCTTGGTGACAGCCTGGAGTCTTCGCAGGTTAAACAGTTTCCCATCGGTCCTGTATCTCAGTCTGATTCCCAAGGAACTGTTCTGAAAGGCGTCTGACAGCATGGCTGAAAACATTATGCTGAACAGGGTCGGTGCCAGCACACACCCTTGCTTGACGCCGTTTGTGACGGGAAAGGCCTCTGAAGCTTCTCCATCATCCAAAACACGAGCCGTCATGCCGTCGTGGAACTGACATACCATCAAGATGAATCTGTCAGGGCACCCAAACTTCGACATGATGCGCCACAGACCTTCGCGACTGACAGTGTCAAAAGCCTTGGTGAGATCCACGAAGGTGGTGTACAGTTCACGATTCTGCTCTTGACACTTCTCTTGAAGCTGTCGGGCTGCGAAGATCATATCCACCGTGCCACGCTCTTTGCGGAAGCCGCACTGTGTCTCGGGTAATAAACCCTGTTCCAGGTGGTTAATCAGACGATTCAGCAACACTCGTGCAAGGATCTTACCTGCGATGGAAAGCAGTGATATTCCTCTATGATTATCGCAAACTTGTCGATTTCCTTTCCTCTTGTAGAGGTGTATGATAGACGCGTCTTTCAGTTCCTGAGGAATAGATCCTTGATTCCAGAAGGACTGGAACAGCTGAGTGAGTTTGTTGACAAGCACTGCACCACCACCCTTATAGACTTCTGCTGGAATCGCATCAGATCCTGGGGCCTTGCCACTGGACAGCTGGCTGATGGCCTGTAAGGTTTCAGTCTCTGATGGTGAGACATCCAGGCTGTGGTTGATATCCGCCTGGGGCATTCTATCAATCGCCTCATTATTGATGGAAGATGGGCGGTTCAGTACGGATTGGAAGTGCTCAGCCCAACGCTGTAAAATCAGAGCCTTCTCAGTAATGAGAGTTGCACCATCTGAGTCCAGTAGAGGGGAACTCCCTGAGGGCTGAGGTCCATACAAGGATCTAAGGGCTTCGTAGAACCGTTTGGCATCGTTTCTATCAGAAAACTTCTGGATTTCATCTGCTTTGGCACTCAACCAGGAGTCCTGCATCTTACGAAGCTTGTTCTGTACGATCCTGCGAATGTTGTTGAAGGCATTTTTCTTAGCTGTTGACGATGGGTCATTCTGGTGAGCACGGTGAAGGCGATGCTTTTCAGCAAGTATGGCCTTGATCTCTTCATCGTTTTCATCAAACCAGTCCTGCTGTTGCCTGTGTGAGGGTCCAAGAACCTTTAGTGCAGAAGAGTGCACAATATCCCGGAAGCGTTCCCAGTCCTTCTCAGCATTTTCCTCTAATTGCAGCTCTAAAAGTTGGTTGCCAAGATCTTCTGCTAGTAAAGTTGCTGTGTTGGGGTTCCTCAGTCTACTGACATTGATCTTTTTCATCACAGCTTTGTTTCCCTGCGGACGTCTCTTTGGCTTGATGCGAAAGCTTAATTTGGAGATGATAAGTCTGTGGTCAGTCCAACAGTCAGCACTCGGCATGGCCTTGGTCACCCTTACATCCTGTCTGTCTTTCCTCCGCACAATGACATAATCAATGAGATGCCAGTGCTTAGAGCATGGGTGCATCCAGGACATCTTTTTGCGAGTGGGCAGGCGGAAGATGGTATTGGTGATGATCAAATCATGAGCCGCACATGTCTTCAGTAATAGTAGGCCATTGCTGTTACATTTACCGATTCCATTTTTTCCAATGACGCCATCCCAGGCAGTGTGATCAGATCCTACTCTCGCGTTGAAATCGCCAAGTAGAATCAGTCTGTCAGTGCGCTTCACGGATGAAAGTAGGGCATCGAGATCTTCATAAAACTTGTCCTTTACTTCATCCGGATTCGTCATTGTGGGCGCGTAAGCGCTGATCAGTGTGGCTTGCTTTCCTCTCGGTAGTGGAAGATGCAGTGTCATGAGTCGGTCATTCACACCCTTGGGAAGACTGGCAAGTTTGCGGACAAGATGATTCTTAACCGCAAAGCCAACTCCAGATTCACGACGTTCGTCACTGCTGCGTCCACGCCAGAAGAATGTGTAACCACCTCCTGTTTCCATGAGCTGACCTTCATTTGCTAGACGAGTTTCACACAGTGCCGCAATATCGATGTTAAATCTTGTGAGCTCTCTGGCGACCAGGGCTGTTCTTCTTTCTGGTCGGTCTGCTGAAGGGTTGTCCTGAAGCGTGCGTACGTTCCATGTGCCAATAGTGAGTGGTGTCACCTTGCATTTTGTTCGAAATTTTATTGTTCGACCGCATGAGATGGGATCCCCTCCAGCTGTGGTAAGCTGGCCAGGTTTCTATGAAGCAAACAATGTTTAGGGCACCTTTTCTAGCCCCTTCCTCTTACTACGGAGGTGAGCAGTGCAATCCTAAAAAGGGCTGCTCAGTCACTCAGGTAGACGCCGAATCCAGCTGTTGCTTCCACCAGCAAGAAGACGACCATTAGACCTGAGCCGCCTGTGTGCAGGTCCACGGCTACAGCTCCCAGTGTATCCACACCTGCTGCTTCGTTGCTCGCCCGTCGCCACAGGACTTAGGAGATGTCGAGATGTCAAGACTTGCGCGTGAATTGGATTAAAGTGAGGGAGAGGTGCGCATAGTCAGCCTCACTCTCTCTTCCCAGATTCCATCTTACTCCAATGGCAGGACTAATGTCGAGACGGTTGGAGATGGGCTGGGCGCAGTGGTTGACCAGGGCATCTTTCATGTCTTGCCGTGCTCTTAGCGTACCACATCGCTTGCAGAAACCACCTTCATGACCGTTGGTCCTATTCTAGTAGGTCTCATCCGCTCGATCCGCCGGAGTCTGTCTTCACATGCTCGGGATAGACAAGTCCCTATCTCACCGAAGGTCGATGACCCAACGGCTACTCTCAACCTGGTTTAGCCAGCCTGTCGAAGCTGTTGCCCGGGGTGTGGCCGCTGCACATGCTACAGCTACTAGGAGCCACAGGTGAGAGTTGAGTGACAAGTGGGGACCAAAGGTGGACGAGCTGCCCTAAAAGGACACGACATGCCCGTACATCAGAGGTGCTACCCCTCCCTGAACACCCCATACACCCCTATACTGTATAAAAGCATACTAAAAATCTATGGTTTAGGATCTATAATCTATTTTTTAAGAATTAGTGGCATAGTCTGTCTAGTTCTGATCTTTTTCTCCAGTTATCTTCATTTACAAAAAAATCTGCTGTTACATAATTGCTAATATTCAGCAAAGATAGTTGTACTGTACCAGGGAATTTTAATAGGGCTATATATCATCCTCAAACTAATAGAATAGATTTACAAAGGCAACACTGGTTATACACCCCTCGAATAAGAATCATGTAAGCACTCCCAAGTTTTCTTTATAAAAAACAAACCTTTTTTGTTTTCATATAAAATACAGTAAACTTCCGATAATCCGGCACCTTTAGGACCCAGGGGGTGCCGGATTATCAAATATGCCGGACTATCAGAAGGAGGGGCTATGAGGGGTCTGGAGTGGGGTGGGAGGGGATGCCACCCCACACCTCTCATAGCCCCCCCTTACGATAGTCAGGCTCTGCCCCCGGTTGGTCCCGTAGTGCTGCCCCTCAAGGCTGCGGGACCAAACCCGGCAGCAACCCAGCTGCTCTTGGGGACACCTGGGGCAGAGCTGCTGGAGTGCTGCCGGGTTCGTCCTGCAGCGCCAAAGGACGGCGATGCGGGACGAACCTGGCAGGACCCCAGCTGCTCTGCCCCAAGGGTCCCCGATTCAGCCGCTGCTGAAACAGATCAGCGGCTGATTCCAGGAAGCCCGGGGCAGAGCTGCTCTGCCCGGGGCTTCCTGGAATCAGCCGCTGATCTGTTTCAGCAGCGGCTGACTTGGGGACACCTGGGGCAGAGCAGCTGGGGTCCTGCCGGGTTGGTCCCGCTACAAGACCAACCCGACAGCACCCCAGCTGCTCTGCCCCAGGCGTCCGGATTCAGCCTGCTGGTGAAACTGACGCTGCTGGTCAGTTTCAGCAGCGGCTGAATCCAGACGTCTGGGGCAAAGCAGCTGGGGTGCTGCCGGGTTGGTCCCACAGCCCCGAGGGGCAACACTACCAAACCAACCCGGCAACACCCCAGCTGCTCTGCTCCCGGCTTCCCCGATTCAGCTGCTGGTCAGTTTCAGCAGCAGCTGAATGGGGGAAGCCTGTCCGGCTGCCCCAGCACTTCCGGGTTCCTGATGGTGCCGGACCATCAGGAGTCCCGGAGCACTGGATGCCGGACTAATGGAGTTTTACTGTGTAAACAAATAACAAAACAAAGCCTAAAAATGCATGCCTAAAATTCAGATGGCATATACATAACAAAAATTGAACATTAATTATTTATAAAACATGAAAACATAAACAAAAAACCCCTGAACCCGTAGAGGTCATGCAAGGCATCAATTATTAAATAGATAGGTGAGACTATAACCTTTGAGCATTGGGGTTAATATAAACTAAGCTGCAAAAGTATGCAATACTTTCATGTTTCACCAGGCATCCTCATATTTTTCTAAGCATTTCTATTACACAGAGCAATTTTTCCTATTAATGCACTAGTAGAGAATTCACTAAACCAGTCTCTGTATGAGGGAGAAATTGCAGATTTCTGTTTTCTCAAAATAACTATTTTGGCCACTAAAATTAGTTATTGCAATCCATTTCTGATAATAACTGGCAATACCAACTCATTTCTTCCTCTAAAATACACAAGATGGAAGAAGGAAATAAAGTACCATATTAAGTGTTTGAGAGAGCACTAAATATAGCATTCCAGAATGCATGTATTTTTGGCAAGTAGAAAGGGTGTTGGAAAGGTTTTAATGTGGCTGTTTGCATATCCAGTTGCCCATCATGCCTTAAACATTCTGTAGTCTAGTAGTACCTGTTTAATACCTTGTTCTGGTAGAATCATAAGATAATATCAAAGATACTTCAAGTTGTTTGTCAGATATCTTCCCAGGTTTCTGTTGAGACAGACTAAATTGGGGTGGTGGTGGTTTGTTTGTTTGTTTGTTTGTTGAAATTAAGGAGACAATACAAAGCAATTAAGCCACCAATAAGTAATTCCAACAAAGTGACTTTTATGTTTCCATATTTCTTAATATTTCTTAACATGCTCTTCTAGAGCAGAGAATATCGAAATAGAGCAGTTGTCCCCTATTTTTGGATGAATTCTTGAGTATAGCTTCTGAAAAAGGGAACTGTGAGACAGCAGTAGCTTATGCTTGTTCTGCATGTAATCAAAGAAGACCAGTCTCTCATTTTGCAATATATCTTTAATTTTTTTTAATCTTTTTTCTATCCAAATTCTTGTAAGTATTAAGTTGTTCTTGATTGTGAAGCACAGGATATCCCATGTTCATACAAAAAGACAATTGGTAAGATTAGATACTGTAATGCCCCATGTAGATGCAAAACTAGATTTTCCCTTAATGGTATGGGTATGAGATATATAAAAGAATAAAGGATATCAAATGGCATAGCTAAGCTTTTTTCAATCTCAGACCAGGCTGGTGTCTATACACAGTTACTGGAGAAGAAATACCATATAACAGGACACATTTGGAATGCTAGATAATATAGATACAACCCTATAACTGGTTAGTTTGCTGAGTGTGTAACAACTGAGACTATTCTTTATCCCATATGAATTAAATGATAAACTTATACGTTCGAGCAAAGAGCAATAGAGACCTGGAAAGGTGATAGACTAATGATATAAATTAATCTTGTGCTGATACTCCTTTTGGCTATTTCTATTCTCCCCATTAGAATGAGGAAATGCCACCTATCTACATCCATGGACATTTCTTTTAATATATATCCAATATCTATAGAAACAATAGTGGGAAGATTAAGACACATTTCATTGCATTTCATAAGTTATTGCACTGAATTTTTTAAGAGGAAAATGTTAAAACTATGAAGGATCTGGTCTTCTGGATATATTCACTGCTTGCAACTTATTCCAGTTAATGTGAAAACTTGAGATCTTTTGAAAATATCAACTACATTCAATAAAGATACTATTCATCAGGATGGATTCTTCAATAGTACAAAAATGTCATCAACATGTAAACTGATTTTGTATTCTTTCCTGTTTAAAGGTCCACCTTGAATGGCTAAGTGCTGAGGAATATATGTTGTTGGTAGCTCAAAAGAGATATTAGAGAGGAGGGTCAAGGAGAGGAAAAAGCCCCATTGTATCCTTGTTTCTAGCTGAAATGGTGAAATAATTGTTTTAGCTGATAAAAAGCAATGAGACACCCAATTCAGGAATATGTCTCTAAATCCATTAGATAAGGACATTCAACCCTATCAAAGGCTTTCTCTGCAGCTAGAGAGGAAGTTATGGAGCATCTGAGCCAAGTGAACAGTTTTCAGGACCCAATTTTCCTTTATTGAAACCAGCCTTATCTCTGTGTATAATCGATGTAATGAAGGTTTTCAGTTGCATCATTAAAATGTTTGCAATTATTTTACAATCTGCATTCACTATCTATATTGAGTGGAAGTTGCCACAATTGCAGCAACCTTTATTTTTCCTTAATACTAAAGTAATTAAATGTTATAAGATAAGGTTCCTTTTTTGAATGTTTCAATGAAGACCTTTATAAGAACATTAGATAGCTGATTACAAAATGTTTGGTAGAAATTGTTCAAAAGCCATCACATCTTAGGGGTCTTGCCAGGATTCATATTTTGATAGTCTCTGAAATCTCTTGTATTCTGATAACTTCCATAAACAACACGGCTGCGTCTAGACTGGCATGATTTTGCAGAAATACTTTTAACGGAAAAGATTTTCTGTTAAAAATATTTCTGCAAAAGCGTGTCTGGGTTGGCACGGATGCTTTTGTGCAAAAGCATCTGTGGCCAGTCTAGATGCGATTTTGCGCAAGAAAGCCCCAATCGCCATTTTAGCCATCGGGGCTTTTTTGCGCAAAACAGTTATTTCCTCTCTACACTGGCCCTCTTGTGCAAGTATTCTTGCGCAAAAGTGCTTTTTCCCGAGTGGGAGCGTGAAAATATTTGCGCAAGAAGCACTGATTTTGTACATTACAAAGTCAGTGCTCTTGCGCAAATTCAAGCGGCCAGAGTAGACAGCTGGCAATCTAAACGCACCCCGCTTGTTCTGAAGTTAGGGAATTAAAAGGCAGACATCAATGAAATGGTCAAATTTGTAAGAGTCAAGTTAGTTGTCTGATTTCAGTCAAATGTTATAGAATTGCTGTAATTGATTCTACTGTTTCAAGGGTGGCTTCTACACACTCCTGCCCCCATTCATCTTGTAGGAACAAGAAATACTGTCATAGGCCTGTTCCATCTGAAGTCTCTGGCAAGAAGTTTGCCTGCTTTATCTCCCCATTCATAATAATTTCTTTAGATCATGTTAAGTGCAAATTCAACTTGGCTGGATAAGTATTCATTGTACAGGCAGTCCCCGACTTACGTGGATCCGACTTACGTCGGATCCCTAGATACGAACGAGGTGAGGCAACTCCCGCACATGCGCAGCAGCATTCCCGGGGCTCGCTCACCTGGGTCCTAGGATCCTCCTCCTCCTCGGGCCGGCTCCGACTGGGGTCCCGCAGAGCTGCCGGGCAGAGGAAAAGTGCCTCCCCACGCCCGCTGCTCCCTCCCCCCCACGGCCTCGCATCCTGCACACCTCCCCCCTCCCCCCCTGCCAGCAACAGGCTGCCCCCTCCCCTGAGCAACAGGCTGCCGAACAGCAGACAAAAGCAGCCTCTCCGCCCCTCCTCCCCCTATACATGCTGGGCTCCCTGGGCAAACAAAGACTCCACCAAAACAAACAAAGTGCTGGCCTCATTGTGTTAGCAAAAAAAGGACCCTCCTCCTAGAACCCTGGGTGGTGTGTGGAAATAAAGCTATTAGCTCAAAGCATGGTGCAGAGTTGTTTGGTATTTGATGAGTTACTCCTTTAGTCCTGAGTTTGTCACAGGGACAGAAATAGATGTGAAATCTTCTGAACAGGGGAACAGACAGCAAAACAAACATTAGAGGGGAGTTAACCTTTCCCTATGCTATCCAAAACTAAAAAAAATGTTTGGCTAGAGTTTCCCCTACAATATGTACCAGTTCCGACTGGTAAATTCAACTTAAGAACAAACCTACAGTCCCTATCTTGTACGTAACCCGGGGACTGCCTGTATTTACATTTGTGACTGAATAGAGAACATGGGATGTTTCCATTATTTTAGTCAGCCATGTGCATTCTCTGCAACTCATCTATTTCCTTGTCCCAAGACTCTAGAATTGAGTCTGTCTGCCTTCTTTTGGGAAGCATGCTCTATGAATTTATCCTTATGGTAGCTCTCAGAGCTTCTGAGAAGATCATATTTCAGGTAACTGTGTGATTTCTTTTTTCTTTGTGCGGAAGGCAAGATTGAATTGTCTATGGAACAAAACTTTGCAACTCTTAGTAGCATTGTGTTCAGTTTCCACCTTTACGGTTTTAATGATATGTAACCAGTATCTAAGGTAAATATAATGGTTGCATGACCTGAAATTGATTATCAGTAGTTGCTTCTTGGCATGCCAGAATTAGTTCTGAAGATACAAGAAAAAAATCAGTTCTGGGGTAAGATAATTGTACTGTAGATAAATATGTCTACTCATGTTTCTTGGTGTATCTCCATCTCCATATACATTTTAAATCAAACTCGTTCATTAATATATTAGAACCTCGGAGTTACAAACTGAATAGTCAATCACACACCTAATTTGGAATTGGAAGTATACAGTCAGGCAACAGTAGAAACAACCAAAAAAGGCAAATACATTATAATACTGTGTTAAAAGTAAACTAGTTAATAAAAAGGGAAAGTTTAAAAAATTTGAAAACGTGAGGAACCAGTTTCTTTGATTATTTAATTTAAATTAAGATAGTTAAAAGCAGCATTTTCTTCTGTAAAGTTTTGAAGCTGTAGTGAGTCAGCTTGTAAACTTTTGAAAGAACAACCCAAACATTTGGTTCCATGTTATGAACATTTCAGAGTTACAAACAACCTCCATTCTCAATGCGCTCATAGCTCTGAGATTGTAATGTAATGAGGGTTGGCCTATTGTGCTTTGAAAGATGAGTCTCAAGTAATTGGATTTGTCCAGATATCTGTCTACCATAATACTCCAATTGCCTCTCAGTGATGCAGAAATGTCTTTTTTTTTATTAGAAAGAATGTCTGCAGTGTCTGAGAAATTTAGAATTATTTTGACTTGGTTTGTAAATGCTTCTTAGAATTATCTTTTTTTTTAGTTGAAGCAGCCTTCAAAAAGAATCTTCCATTGGGATCAGACCAAGACTGTAAATATTGAGAAGTTAATTCTTTTTAAAATGAAGTTGCATATGCCTCTGCTCTTAGAATTTAGTGATGGATGACAGTCATGGACTATCCTGGGGTAGAGAAATACCAGCCGACAAGCTGGATTCTGTCTACCAGGGCTAAACCCTGGCAGACCCCCACCCTGTCATATTCACCTGCCCCTCTGCAAGTATGGGGAAATCACAGCTCCTATTGGTCATGAGTTACCATTCCCAGCCAGTGGGAGCTGCAATCACTGTATCTGTGGAGGTGCAGGTAAATATAGTGGCAATGGCCAAACATGGGCTAACCCAGGTGAACTGCCACCATTTTATTGCCCAGCCATGACCTATCCACATCTTCCTGATTCCTTTAGCATATATTTCTGCTAGATGAGATTCCTGCAATAAATCTACTTGCAACTTTTTTAATCTGTGGTATGTCAGGATTTTAATCCTTTTGGACAGCTGATTAAGTCCCCTTGCATTCCAGGAGCATACTCCAAGAAAATTCACGCATGGTTTCAAATTGTATATTAATACACATAACCTTATTTTTAAAATACATATTTCCCCACTGATACTGTAAAGTCACATCTCTATGATACATATTAGAGACTGGTTGTTTTTGAGTGAATTTATGACGTCAGTTGAGCCATCAAATGTGTCATATATACAAAAAGGCCTAGAGATAAATATCATGTGTCTTCCAAAGTATACTTGTAACAGAAAACAAAAGATTAACAGACTTTAAAAAAGTCAATGTGGGCATGTTCAGATCCCTGATGTCCTTCCCCTCCTTATATATCTGGTAATAGTATGAACATGTCTACATGAAAATATATTTTAAGTCAAATATTACCCTATAAATACTACTGGATATTCAAAAGCCTTTATAATATATTACTACCTATAGAAGTTTTATGTATATATAAATTAGTCACTTGTAAATTTACAGTTGGTTTGGTAAATCAATGTAAATTAGCACCAAATCTAAATATAAAAAATCAACAATATAAAAAATTCATGTTCATAGTAATTGTGATGAGTTGAAGCAGTGACAATTTGTTATTCAGAAAATTGAATAACTACTGCTATTTAAGATTTAGGTTATAGTTTATGTTACATATCAGGAATATTTACTGTTCCAAGGGACTTGTGCTTACTATAACATGACCCATCAGAGGCAGAGTTCTTCAAGATATTCTGTTTACCAGTGTAAATTGTGAAGATCAGTGCAAACAATACTTCAGTCAGTAGATGTTGCTATAACCCCCAATTTAATGTTAAATTAAAACAATGAGGAGTCCTGTAGCACCTTACAGACTAAGTTTTATTAGTTAGTCTTTAAAGTGCCACTCATTGTTTCATTGGAATCTATATTCAAAAGATTAAAGTTTATCAAGAGCTTTAATTTAAAATTTTATGTCAAAAACTTATTGCCAGTTTGTTAGGAAAATAATTATTAGAGGTGAATTAATATGTGGAGAGTGGAAAGGTCTGGGAGTAGGCAACCTCATGGGTACCATATGACCCCCCAACCCAAGCTTTCTACATAGTAGTTGTGAGGAGTAAGAGCAGTGGCAATTTGTTATTCAGTACCTTCTCTCCCAAACAATAGCAAGAAGCCAACTTTTGTCAATGCTTATTTACACATTCACTTTCCCTGCAGATATTGTTTCTGTTCATATTTTTTCAACTGGACTGATGAGGGCTTACCAGAATTGGGAACTAATTCTGTTGGTGTGCTAGCAAAGTTATGCAATATACATAAGCTGTCACTTCTGTCAATATGGAGTGGCAGCAATATTGACCTCTACTGAGTCTGAGTTTTATCTCATTTAGACTGCAAAGTAAATGTCACAAGCACAGTTACAATCAAGGAACGGCTAAGAAATCTAGAGATGGAATAGAGGAAGTTGGGGAATTTCTTATATTTTTAGGCATTTAAAAACAACAACCCTGGATTTCTAGTCAGGCGTGCTAGTTAGTGGCTAGTGAATTTAATCCTGAACAGGGTGGCTGACAGACTTTTCCAGGCTCTGGGCAAGGCGTGTGTGTGGGAGCGGTGCAGAGGGAACAGCGCTGGGCCCAAGGAAGGGGCAGGGCCTCAAGCAGAGGGGGGCGGGAGCTGGGACTTAGCCTCAGTCAGCCCTTCAGCGCTACCCAAATCACACTGTCCAGGGCTTCAGCAGTGATTTAAAGGGTCTGGGGCTCTGCCCACTGCTGATATTGCCATAGCGACGGTGGTAGCTGAGAAGGGAGCAACAGGCCCTTTTAAGTTGCTGAACCCCAGTGCAGTTGCTCCCTTTGTCGCCCCCCTTCTCTCTCTCAGTGGGCCTGATTGTGAATGTCTATTTTATGGATTTCCAAGACACTACACTTTGCTCATTGCCTGCTTTCCAAATTGATGTTGATAAACAGAATTTCAAAAAAAACCATTAATTACCCACAGGGTAGAGCCACCCTAGCGCAAGATTTCATGATAGATTCAATCCCAGGAGAAATTTTGGTTGGAGAGTTTTTAATCTCGTGATTTTAAAAAGATTTCTAACATACTGAAGTATATACTTTCATAGTGTTTTATGCACTTTTTTCTCTGTTAGAAACAAACTGCATGCTTTTGTGTTGACACCCTCCCATATTACTGTTATTTCATAAATTTAGCAATCATAGACTTGGCCTGATTTTGTGTAGAAAATTACAAAGTGGGATGGCTTACCCAAAATGAGTACTGTGATGTTTTTAGTATGGATAGAGCATATGGAACATTTTTTCGGGGGAAGCAATGTGGTCTAGGGGTTAGAATTGACAATCAGGATATTGTGAAATCCTGATCCCATTGACATCATTAGAAAAACATCCACTAATCTCTGCGAGACAAGGATATCAGCTTCAACTTGTTTGCTGTTCAGCTGTAAGCAAGTCACTTAACCTCTCTGTATCTCAGTTTTCTTTGTAAAATTGGAATTATATGCACCCAGCTTTTGATTTCCTTTATGTTGCAATGTGAACTTTAAACAAAAAGTAAGTAGCCTCTACATCAGTAGGATTATACAAACTTGGGACTCTAAAGAGTCGAACTAGGGTGGTAGTGTAGACATACTCTTACTGACTAGAGTAAATCTTTTTGGATAAATAGAAAAATACTAACATGCCATATGTGATTCACTGGAATATTGCCTTCTGAGATGGGAAATTTGATAGGGTCCTCTCTCTGCAGCTGAATAAGTTTCATAAGTTCATGGAGTTCTGGCAGCATTTCATTGGATCCTTTATGGACTTTGTGACCTGTGCTTCCCATAATATTTTGTAAAGTTCACCTCTGATCCCATTGAAACTTTTTTTCTTCCCTGTAATTCAGTTCTTGCTTTAACTTCTCCCAGAGGAAAGGATGAGGATATTCTTTTATAACTTTTGTCAACTATCCTCTGTAGGAGAGGCACAATCACATTTTTATTCTTCTATGGTGTAATTTCTCACAGGAGAGAAGACGGGTAGATTGTAGATTGTGTATCCTGTTCTTTTACTGAGTATGTGGCAAGGTGCTATAAGTAGCTACAAATAGAGCCCTTCCTGCAGTTCTCATTGGCTGGGAATGGTGATCTGTGGCCAATGGGAACTATGATCGCCTGTTCCTGCAGAGGCATGGGTAAACAAAGCATTTTGTGTCAAGCTAGCAGCTTGCCCTTACAAGCCGCAACCCAGATTTTGAAAACCCCTGTCAGAGAGAGTCTGTGATGCAGCCTCATCACCTGTCTGTTATATAAGAGTGGATTTCCAACCCAACCACAGAGGTTATAGCCAAGCAAAGCTTGATTTCTCTGGATTTGAGTTGTGGGGTCTATTCCTTCATAGAGAAGCCACAATGAAATTTCACAATCAGTGTCCTGAACTGCAGTTATGTATGCCAAATATGTACACTTTGAAAAATTAATCTGCAAAGGGTTCCTTGATTAATGCAGTGAAATAGATTTCTTATGCCAAATTTAGTGTCTGCAGTACCATATTCTTGTCTAGTGCCGCAACAGCATAAGGTGTATTAGCACATACAGGTAGTTTACAGTACATACAAGCAAATATGTTTTATGCAGTACAGAACAACAACATACGTTTCTGTTCAGAATGAGATTAAATAAAAGTTTCCAAGAAATTGATTCACCCTGGCAACAGTGCAGCAGTCAACTATCTGAAGAGTAACAGCTGGCTCTTTTGTGGAAGATTACTTTTCATAATTTATCTCTTATGATCAACATGGGAAAAAAATCCTGGTGCAATTTACTGTGTCCTGTAAATTATTTCACTAGATTTTATCACTGTTCTGTTCAATTCATATTTTTCCACTGCAGTTTTATTATTACTGCTTTTGGGAACTGGTGTTTTTGGTGGTTTCTTTCCTGTGAAAGAGCTGGCATATGTGGGACCAGTTAGTGACATTTTCATAAGTGTAAACCTGGGGTTCTCAGATTTCATTGTAACCCCCTTCTGACAATGAAACTTACTACATGACCCTAGGGCTGTGTCTAGACTGGCAAGTTTTTCCGCAAAATCATCTGCTTTTGCGGAAAAACTTGCCTGCTGTCTACACTGGCTGCTTGAATTTCCGGAAAAGCACTGACGATCTCATGTAAGACCGTCAGAGCTTTTCCGGAAATACTATGCAACTCCCATTTGGGCAAAAGTCTTTTTCCGAAAGACTTTTGCGCAGAAGGGCCAGTGTAAACAGCACAGTACTGTTTTCCGCAAAAAAACCCCGATCGCGAAAATGGCGATCGGGGCTTTTTTGCAGAAAACCGCGTCTAGATTGGCCATGGACGCTTTTCCGCAAAAAGTGCTTTTGCGGAAAAGCATCCTGCCAATCTAGACGTGCTTTTCCGAAAATGCTTTTAACGGAAAACTTTTCAGTTAAAAGCATTTCCGGAAAATCATGCCAGTGTAGATGTCTCCAAAGAGTGGGGACTAAGGCATATCCTTGGGTATATCCCTTCCTGGGAAGTAGTTGTTAAAATATTCCTTGTTAAACTTTCTTTCTTTTCCTTAGAATTAGGGTGACCATCCATCCCATTTTTAACATGTCAGTCCCATATTTAAGCCCTCTTGAAGCTGTCTCAACTTTTTTTTAAATAACATGCTAATTGTCTTATGTTTTCAGTTCTGGTTCTCCCCCTGCTGGTCGATTGTCTTCAACGCAGCCACAGCATTCTCCTGTTTGTGTCTGGCAGGTGAATGCAGCAGGCGGTGGCCAGCAGGTGACGATCTCAGACAGGGAACAGAGGCATTAAGACAGGAAGCCAGTAGAGTGAGGCAGTCTGTGTGTGATAAAAGAGTAAGGGTGTGCGGGTGTGTCAGGGCTGTTCCCCACTCTGACTGTTCCTCACTCTGCACTCTGGCATGCCAAGTGCAGAAGGAGAGGGCCTGCAAGAGTGCTTCAAAACCTTGTCTTTACACTGGCACTGGTTACAAAAAATTCCCCCCCAGAATCATAATGCACCGATTCTAGAGAAAGGCTGCCACCATCAAGCGCTTTTTATCCCTAAAAACCAGGAGTGAACACTTGAAACCACTCTTGCCCCAACAGAGCTTGAAAAAAGAACATAGAAAAACAAGCTGGAGTCTCTGTTATCTGACCTCTCAGTCGTAGGCATGCGGATACACACAAACAGACCTTCTAGGACACAAGAATCAAATAATTACTTTAAAAGAGTGATTTTTATTACAAAACAAAAGATAAACTTGATAAAACATGCTGGGTTGCTAGATGTTGCAGAACAACTAAAGAAAACTTATTAAAACTAGAGAAAAAGTCTCTTGGCACAATCCAAGGTAGTAAAAGGGGAGGGGAGGTGTATTTATTCATACAGAGCAGTTCAAACCCACCTACAAAATGAAGAAAGATTACCTTGAATGTGACTAGATTCACTTTTCTTTCCCTTTTACTTACTTCCAATCTCCTCTTTGTTCAGTCCACTCCCATGCTCCAAGTTCCTTAGATACATGTTAGTCCTGCCTGGGTTTAAGTCATTCTGTCTCTCTCAACTCCTGGCTTCTTTCTCCTCCACAAAGAAAGCAGGCTTCTCTCTCCTCCATCCAATTTAAATTTCAACCCTCTATCTCCACTGGTTCTCCTGGCTCCCTGGCCAACATCTTTGCTAGCTATCTGAGTTTAACCCCTTAGTTACCGGTTGCTGGTCAGCACTCCTCCTGTCTACTACAGGGTAAGTCAGAGGTTTGTGTCACCCCTCCCCATGTGTACCCTAAAACGGGATTTCCCAAGGGATAGGGGTCTGTCAGCCCTTTCTGGCTGAAGCTGTGATCTTTGGCACCTGTTGCAGGGCTAGAAATCCTGATCCCCAATAGCACCCCCCATATTGAATTCCCAGCACCCCTTCACTAAAACTCTGATGCATGATGCACCCCTGAATTCCCAGTATGACCCAGGCTGAAGCCTCAGTCCTCAGCCTTCCCCTCCCCCCTGTGAAGTAGCCCCAATCCTCAGCATGTCCCTCTTCCCCTCCTCCCAAGATGAAGCCCTGAGCCCTCACACGCCCTTCCCCCAAGAGCTGAAGCCGCAAGCCCTGGCAACCCCTGCAGGGCTGAAAGCAGGAGCTGAAGTCTCAACCAACCCCACCCCCAAAACTGAAGCCAGGAGTGACGGGGCTGATTCCTGGATCCCTAGCATTCCCCATGAAGAAGACGCTCCCAAGCCTAGGGGCAGAACTGGAGGGCACTGGGAATGTTGTCCCCCCAAACTTCAGTGGACGTGCAGGGCACAGTTTGGAGGCAAGAAGCCACAGCCAGGCAACATGGGGCTGGTGCAATGGTACAGGCTGTGGTGGTGGTCCCTCATCTCCTATCACTGCTCTTGTACAGGGGTTTGAAGCCGCCCCTCTGCTCCCAGCTTCCTTTGCTCACACAGGTGGTAAGACCTGCAGGGTGGGGGACACAGATGCATAGCTGGCAGAGTGCTAAGGGAATGGGGGGGACTACAAATCCCTCTTGGCACACAGCCTTTAGATACGCCATCTATAAATCCGGAAGTATATCCCCCTGTCTGCACACAGCCCCTGGTTCCCCCAGCCACACACAGTTCCTAGATACCCCATCCCGGTCCCCTGAGCTACCTCTTGGCCCCACAGTCCCTAGCCGCTCCCTCTGATGGGGTAAATAAAACACTGTTGAGTTTTCTTCTCTATGCTGTGAAACTTCTGATACGCAGTGTGGATTCCTATACCAGTTGATTGAGAAGCCTTCTCTTAGGCTACCTCTATACTGGCAGCTTTTTGCGCAAAAACTCTTTTGCAGAAGAGTTCATGTTCAAAAACTCTTCCAGAAGAGAGCATCTACACTGGTATGTGCTTTTGTGCAAGAGATGTACTTTTGCGCAAGAGCATCCATGCCATTGTAGACGTTCTCTTGCACAAGAAATTTATGTTTCCTGTCGACATTGGCCTCTTGTGCAAGAACAGTTGCGCAGAAAGGCTTATTCCTGAGCGGAAGCATCAGAGTTCTGGCGCAAGAAGCCCTGATTTCATACATTAGAACATCAATTTACTTGCGCAAGATCACGCGGCCAGTGTAGACAGGCAGCAAGTTTTTGCTCAAGAGTGGCCACTTTTGCGCAAGATTGTGCCAGTGTAGACACAGCCCTAGTGAAAAGCATGTTGGGCTTTGTGAAGACAATACTAATACAAATTCTGATGGTGCTAAACATGCAGGGAAAAACAACTTATGGGGAAAACCGCAAATCAGACTAGGGGGAAAGATCTTTGGATTTGGCTGTGATGTTCACTCCATTCATAAAATTGCTGCAAACAGCAGCTGACTGCCTTCCAGTTGTTTTGGTGTCCTTTGCTGTGAACATGTATAAATAAAGACAAGGCAGGGGAGGAAGAGCTTAGGGCATGGGGTGGGAGTGAGAGGAGATCAGGGCAAGGGGCTAAGGGCATATGATTCAGGCAGTGGTGGCCCATCAATACAGGCGACCTAGGCGGTCGCCTAGGGCACCAAAATAAACTCCCGTTGAGGGCTTTGGAGGCGGGGGCACCGATTGTGTGCTGATCGCGCATTTTGCCTAGGGCACCAGTTGCCAGCAGCTCGTCTAGGGCTGCTTCTGGATTCCAGGCAGAGGTTTGGGAGGTTAGGGAGTTGCCACAGATCCCACTGTGAAGAGAGTGTTGCTGCTCCAACTGTAGCTTCTCTGGGACTTCAGTGGGAGGGGGAGGCAGAGGCTCATCCCAGGAGGCTGGGGCTGCACTATCCAGCCTCTCCCCGCAGCCAGCGATTACTGGAGGGTGGCTGTCTGGCCCCTATAGATGGCAGCCTACCCAGCACCCCTACAAGGAGCCATCAGCTGGGGGGGTCTCCATCTCCCTCAGCAGGCCAGCAATCCCTTTGGGGGCAGACCTGGGACTGAGTGCCCACCCTTTGGCCTCTACTCTCCTGGGGAAGAGAGTGTGCTGTCTAGCTCTAGAGTGGGTCCCAGCCAGATGGTGAACCCTGGCCCCATCTGGCCACTGTCTTGCTGATGCTGTTGCCCCAAGTGGTCACTCTGCAGTATAGCTCTTCTCTTATCAGCTCCCTCCCTTTCTATGTCATGGAATACGATAGGCACATCCCCTTTTCCTGGCACATCAAACCCTGACCTTGCTTTAAATTAGGGTAAGAGGAAGCTGCCTACCAAATTTGGTGGTCCTAGCTCTTACCATCTAGGAGGAGTTCTTGAACAAATGGAGTCACGGACAGATGGACAGACAGATGCACATATCTAAAATATAGAGACAGATAATAATGCAGTGTGTCTTTTAATGAGACTCAATCAACTTAATGGTGTTTTGAACATTTGTGCTGCATAGTTCTGATTGATTGCTGTTGAACTCACTTAAATCAGAGCAATTTATTAGTTGTCCCATATTTGCCACAGGGAAATATGGTCACCCTACTTAGAAATGTATTCTGCTACTAGGAGAACAAAGGCTGTAATAATTACCCAGTTTCATTTGGAATAAATTTTCCAGTAATATCCAGAAGAAAGTCATGAGTTTGTTATTATACCTGAATGATCATTCAGGCAACTCCAGTTAAACTGTTGTTAATTTATTTTCTTTCGCTCTCTTTTCATTTCAGCAAAACCATTTGAAAATGGACAATACCTGGACATCTATGGAATTACAAGAGACCAGGCTGGGGAATATGAATGCAGTGCAGAAAATGATGTCTCGGTCCCAGATGTGAAAAAAGTAAAAGTCACAGTAAACTGTAAGTCATGTTACTTTTTAATCACTAAATCCAGTAGAGAGGGAAAACAGTGGAGAAGAAAACAGTCTAATGTCGTAACATGGCATCAAGCTGCTGCTAATGATGAAATAGTAGTCCTTTTCTATTTGAGTAGCGAAACATCTTGGACATTCAAGGTCAAAATGTTCAATATCTCCTCCAACCCTTCTGCAAAATGGAGGATGATAATGGTTGACATTTCACCTTTCTTGCTTTTGTGGATATAGGTCAGACTCTTGGGTGGGAATACTTTTTCAAACTGGAGATTGAACTATGCAATTCTCATTATTACTTATGGGACTAGAGTTGCTGTATTTGAAGGCCGTGTTCTTTTCTCAGAGTTCCTTTGCCACAGTGATTTGTGACAAGTAACGGAAGCCAAGAGGAGTGTGTGCTCCCTTCGGCCTCCCACAGTGTAGATGCTGTAGCAGCTCGGCTTAAGGTAAGCTGTAAAATGAATCCAGCTATGCATTTTGCATAGCTGGATGGCATACCATAAACCAACTTGCTTGATCTAGAGTTTAAATCAACATTGCTCAGGGATGTGATTTAGCCACCCCCTTAAGCAACATAAATTGTGCTGGTTTAAATGCCAGTGTGGACAGCATAATTTCGGAGAAGGAGCTTTTCCTGCTGACACAGCCACTGCTCCTTGTGGGGGCTGAAGTAATTAAAGCCACAGGAGAGCTCTCTCCCTAAGGCTTAAAGCAGTTACCCTACTCTTTTGATTTGAAATATTGCAATAATTATGTGCTAGTAAAACTACATAACTTTAGGGGGTGGAAATGAGAACAACTCCTTCAGATGAAACTACAAGGGAAATATTAGGTAGGCTAAATACAATTACTCAGATTGTAATTTGGCCAGATCACCAGGATTAACACTGCTCTTCTTCTGAAAATTGCTTTGGGACTTTAAATAATTGCAACTTGCAAGGACTTTGGTTTTGTGTCTCCTTCAAAAGTTAGTGTCTCTAACAGCACAGTGCCCTTAGCACCATGCTATGAAATTAGTTCTATAATGATTCAGGGAGAGAAGTATGGCTAGCAGAATTGCTTACACTACTAAATGTATTACTAGGGTTTTCCTTGGAGATATCCTATTTGAACACTGACCAGGCCTGACCTTGTTTACTTTATGAAATGGTATGACTGTAGGCCATTATGTACTGGGATATAGTAGATCAATGCAGTTGCCTTTTACCCATAGAGGCTTACTTGATTGTTTTATTCTTATCATTAGAGGTAGGATTCTTCCTAGCTTAATCACAGAGAGCAGTACTTGCAATGAGTTCAGAGAGGAAGGAAGGCAGAATCAGTGTATTAGCAGGGTTTTTTACATGTCCCTAAATCACCAGAGGGTTTGACACAATTCACCATAATTGGCAATCTCTCTGCTTCAGAGAGATCTGAGGTTGAAATACATAGAAACATTGCAGATCAGGTTTAAACTACATTAGAAAAACTATAATATGCAGGACTTTTTCAGGAAACTAACACTGATTCTGTCACACAATAGTTAGAGTTTCCTGTGTCCCTTGTTTCTATGAACTTTTTGCTGAATACACCCCAACATTGGGATAATAAAAATTGTTTTAGAAATCTAATATTAGTGTTATTTTTTAATGATAACCATAATAGTTTTATACAACAAGCAAGTCTACAGCATTATTATCTTCAATGTTTTGTTTTAATATAGTGTCTTGCAATACAACTGCAAATCTTTACAAAATTGGTCCTACATCATGACAATCATTTAATTGGCTTCATATGAATAGAGATTTGTAGAATGACTTTTCTGGAGTGACTTTCATGCAGCCTGTGTCTCAAAATGTTTTACAAAGTCAAATAATATAGCTAGGGCCCAAATGGCCAAATGTAACCCACACACCTACTGGGTGTTGTCTACTGTTCCATGTAGTAGCACTTAGACTACTTATGGAAAGGAAGAATGAGTTCGCTCTATTGCCTTTGCTGAGAGCCAGTTGGCTTTTAGCTCAAGCTGTGGAGGCTCATGCTCTAAGATCTAGCGGTCCCGGTTTGGTTCTTCCTGTCAACATTATACAAACATTTGTGTATTTGAGTAACTTGAAATAATGGCATTCCTCTCAAAAATACAATTGTCTGTGTGCATGAGTATTTTCAGGATTAGTCTCTTTGAGTGGTTGGTTCTAAAAGAGAGGAAAATTGATGGATCTATGTAGCATTTAAATATTACAGTGATAAGTCCTCTGTAAATGTTGTAGATAGACAAAGAAAAAGGTATACATTTTTTCATATAGTATTTGGGAGACGATGGAGATCTGATGAATAAGAGATACAGAAGAGGCTGCTCCAGACAGTGATAGCTGCAGAGAAGTAGTAGTAGATAAACTAGTAGTAGAGTAATTGGGTAAAGGGAAAGCGAAGACACTTGTATAAGTTGAGCAAAGGAATCATTTGTGCATACACATACACACCCCGATACTGAGGAAGACCCAGAAAAAAGAATAACAGTCTTCATAAAGAAGGTTGGGACGAGTCACAAGAATATTTTCTCAAATCAAAGAGGAAATTTTGCAATCAGATGCTGGAATGAATGGCGAGTCACTGAAGTGATGGACAAAGGAGAAAAGTGCTGTCAGAGAATATATATATGTGTGTGTGTGTGTGTGTGTGTGTGTGTACCTTTAGAATACATATAACCCTATGCCTCAAACTGGCATGGCGGGGAAAAAGAGCATCAAGTATATGTGAGATATAAGATATGGTCCAGAAAACAAAGGGATAGGAAGGAATAGCAGGCTGTGTTCCCCTATGTGCACATAGCAATTCAGGATGTTATTTCACAGGGGAAATTAGCTCCAAGGTGTGTACTCAGAGGTTCACTGCTCCACTTCCTATGTACCCAAAGGGAGTTATTCTGCTTGATAAGAGGCATTTCCAGCCCCAAGTCCTCTTGTGTCTAAGCAGCAGTTACTAGTAGTCACAGTCACATTCACACTGGTTAACAGTACCTAGCAGCACATTGTAGATGTGCCCTCACAACCATCCCAGCCTGCAGCTTCAGGATGGCATTTTGCCAGATAAACTTTGGTGCCTCTCAACTCTCCTCTTCCTTCTACCTCCTTTTCAAGAGTTTCTCAGATAAAGGCAGAATTTTGCACTAGAAGGAAGGAGGCAGCTGAGATGTGAAAGAGGGGATTGGTGAATCTGAAAGAGTTGTTTTTAACTAGGTGTTCTACAATAAATATGTTAATCACTGTAAACTGTTCTTCTGTCACCGAGTTAAGTGATACAAATGCCTCCAGTTTGCCTTTTCCCCTTAGTGGGGGTTATAGCCTTGTTAAGTACATCTGAGACCCCTAATAGCTTCTCCAGTCTAATTCTTAGTCATATATATACTTCAGTTAATAATGAATATTACTTCAGACCTTAGCAACTTTACCCCATCTCTATATTGCTAAAGTATATATACATGTAATTTTATCTAGAGCTGCAAACTAATTATGTCTAGGATTAAGTGCTGGCCATTTTTATTTCTGTGTGAACGTTTTTTGGTAGAGAAAAATGAAATAAAACATCTGGAACAATCAAGTATCTGTCTTTATTTTCCTCGGAAAGCAGCCAAATTGATTTCCTTCCTGTTTCAAGTAATTTAGAAGAAAATTAGCTTTAGTGCGGAGAAACTGCAGTATGTGCCAAACCAGTGGGAATATTTACATAACCAGGAGCAAAGATTTTAGGGCTATATCCTGACCTGTGTGCTCAGCTTTATACAAGTGGTTTCTGTAGAAATCTGTTAGTTTGATTAAGCCCAGCTGTGGAGAACTGCTAGCATCATTCCTCAACTGTTGCAACCTTCACACTGCACAGCAGTTTTATGCACAGCTCCTGTGTGCCTTTCTACAGAGGACTTTGACTTGTGTGTCTACTAGATATACCCCTGCCATGCCTCCAAACAGCCTTTTACTTCAACAAAGTGCATATCACATCACCAAAGGTACATATAGTGAAGGTAAATCGTGAACACAGAACATAGGACTTGAAAAAGAGATAGTAAATTCACTTGTAGCCCCCTCCCTCGTCTAGAGTTTTTGTTTTGAGGGCATGATGCTAGTTTGAGAAGGGATGTTTAATTTTGCTAATGAGGCTTTCTCAGTTCTTTACATGTTTTCAAGGACGTTTGTGTATGTGTTGATTTATCTTGCTGAAGATCCTGCAGTACAAAGACATGATGCTATTACAGAATTTCAGCTTCAGCAGCTGACCTGTCAATTCTTGTCCCTCTTCCTTTGAGAGTATTTCCTTATGTAAGTGTGGTCTTACTGGGCTCTTCCCTGACAGCTAATAATGAACTGGGGGGAAAGACTTGAGGAACAGACTGAATTCAGATGGGACCACCTAGTGTGCCTAAGTGTTCAGCAGACAGAATTGCATTGCCAGGAGGATCAATTTTGCCTGATTTTGTCTTACAATTCACTTTAGTGTTGAATGTGGGGAATAATTAAATGTTGTTATCCTTATTGTGTGTGTAAAGTACAACAGAAATGTGCTTAGCTTGCCCTGATTGAGGAGGTGACCTAAACTGAACCTCATTTGTCAAGCAGGGAGAGAGGAGGCCAAATCAGAGTGCAATGATAGGGCATGGCGATGTTTTGGACTCTGCCTAAAGAATCCTAGATAGTATTTGATCCTCCCCTTTCCAGTGTTCAGTGACAGCAGATTGAACTCAATAGAAACATTGGCTGTGTCTACACTGCACCCCTTTTCCGGAAAAGGGATGCAGATTAGACACTTTGGAATAGCAAAATCCGCGGGGGATTTAAATATCCCCCGCGGCATTTGCATTTACATGGCTGCCGCTTTTTTCCGGCTTGGGGATAAGCCGGAGAAAAGCGCCAGTCTAGACGTGATTCTCCGGAAAATAAGCCCTTTTCCGGAGGATCTCTTATTCCTACTTTCAAGTAGGAATAAAAGATCCTCCGGAAAAGGGCTTATTTTCCGGAGAATCACGTCTAGACTGGCGCTTTTCTCCGGCTTATCCCCAAGCCGGAAAAAAGCGGCAGCCATGTTAATGCAAATGCCGCGGGGGATATTTAAATCCCCCGCGGATTTTGCTATTCCAAAGTGTCTAATCTGCATCCCTTTTCCGGAAAGGGGTGCCGATGTAGACACAGCTTTCTTGTTTCTGTTCGGTGTTAGTAGAGCTGAAATTAAGGAGGAACAGGTGTAGGGGTAAATCCTTAGACCTGATATTGGGGGGTCAGTGTTTCAGTGAAAGAAAATGAAGGGCCTCAGCAGAGAGAGTCTAATCACTAAGAGCTGCGCTAAATGTTGGAACCTCAGAATGCCCGGCTGCAGAGGTGGCAGCAGCAGTAAGGACAGAGGCAGAGCTGAGTGGTGTCAATGAACAGCCCGTGGCAGCAGCAATGGCAAGTGTGTCCAACTTACAGCAGCAAATGGCAGCAGAGAGAACAGCAGCAGAGGCATTGCTCATTATGTTCCCTGCCCCCATTTTGGCACCAAATGAACCCATGTGAACACACCAGTGAACTCTGGGTCTTTGCTGACCAAGGACAACCAATTGTGAGTGGGGTGCCGCAGAGGAAAAGAATAGTCTAATTTTAAAAGGACATTTGTTAGTCAGAAACTGAGGCAAAGGACACTGCTCAGTATATTCTGGAGTGTTTGCTGAGAGTTACATGCTTTTGAATGGCAATAGCTTTCCAACATCAGTGGTTTGTTCAAGTTATGCTTGTGAGGGGCACTCACCCAGGTCCCTGGAGTGCCCCAAAATGTAACCCTTTAACCTAATGGAAACAGTAACAAGTGCTGGGTTTAATATCTAGGGATTTCTTTAGCCCCCCACAGTGATCTGAGATAACTAATCACCAGCCTTAGGCACACATAAGAGGCACACTTCCCCACTCACAAGAACTGAGTCTATGTATAACAAAAGAAAACGTGAATGAAAGGGAACCTTCAGACCCTGCTTACACTTCAATTTTCTATAGGCTTCTTTGGGTCTGCATAGGGTCCATGCTGAGTATTTTATGCCTTCAATAACAATTTTTTTTCAAGCAAAAAACCTAAGATTCAGGTACAAGATGAAACAGCTTGTGCATATGAACAATTTGTAAATGTCAGCTAATTGTTCTACAGTATTGTCTGTCTCAGTATGTAACTTGTTCATGAGCCCGTTGAACTAATCACAGAAATACTCCCAACATCTGTCCCACACCACGGACACTTATTCAGTCTGACTGTGTAGAAGAATGACTTATTACATTCAGGGGCAATTCAAGATAAAACTCACTTACATTAGAAAAGCATAAGCACCCTGTAGTGATCAAACTACTGTGTATATTTCATTGACATTGAATTTTAAATGTAAACTTACAGTTGGGTAGAGAGTACTGAAATACTAAGCTCTTAATTCTCAATTGTGCTAGTCCTGTGGCTGCCTGGGGACCATGCTAGCTATAGCACAAGGGATTGTTCCAGCAGCCAAAAGTCATCAGTACAAAATCCTCTAAGTCCATTCTTTTACGTTTCCATTTTGTCTTCTCTCAGCTCTTATGTCTGCTCTTGAATTCCCATATACAGAAGGAGGAGATCTATGTAAGCTTTATACCACTAGGGGTGTGTCTAGACTACATGCCTCCTTCGACGGAGGCATGTAGATTAGCCAGATCGGAAGAGGGAAATGAAGCCGCGATTAAAATAATCGCGGCTTCATTTAAATTTAAATGGCTGCCCCGATCTGCCGATCAGCTGTTTGTCGGCAGATCGGGGGAGTCTGGACGCGATGCGCCGACAAAGAAGCCTTTCTTCATCGGCACAGGTAAACCTGGTTTCACGAGGCTTACCTGTGCCGATGAAGAAAGGCTTCTTTGTTGGCGCATCGCGTCCAGACTCCCCCGATCTGCCGACAAACAGCTGATCGGCAGATCGGGGCAGCCATTTAAATTTAAATGAAGCCGCGATTATTTTAATCGCGGCTTCATTTCCCTCTTCCGATCTGGCTAATCTACATGCCTCCGTCGAAGGAGGCATGTAGTCTAGACACACCCTAGGGGATTCCACTACAGAAAGCAAACTCCAGCTGCTCCTTTAGGAGAGCTTTATGTTGCCTTTGTGCCGAGACTTAACCAGAGTAAAAATGAGTTTGCAGTTGTGAGGTGCCTTCCATCAGGCTCTCATTGACTATATAGGCCTAATCCAACTACTGTTCATTACATGATCTTGGTAACTAATTGACCATTCATTATCAGTGGGAAATAGGTCAATGGAGGGATGATAGGAATTACTATAGAGAACTTTCTGGGTGTCTGGCTGGTCAGTCTTCCCCACATGCTCAGGGTTTAGCTAATCACCATATTTGGGGTCGGGAAAGAATTTTCCTCCAGGGTAGATTGGCAGAGGCCCTGGAGGTTTTTCGCCTTCCTCTGTAGCATGGGGTACAGATCACAGCTGGAGGATTCTCTGCATCTTGGGATCTTCAAAGGATTTGAAGGCTTCAATATCTGAGATATAGGTGAGAGGATTATTCTAGGAGGGGTGGGTGAGATTCTGTGGCCTGCACTGTGCAGGGGGCCAGACTAGATGATCATAATGGTCCCTTCTGACCTTGAAGTCTATGAGTCCCATGTAGTGAGGAAAGCACACACTTTAATACTTTCCCCTGAACTACTAGATAAAGGGAGATACTGTGACAATCATTGCATGGGTTGTCAGTGGGATTTGAACCCAGCATGTACATCTGCAAAGCACAGATCTTTGAGCTACTTCAGCAAAGCAATAACAGATTGTGAACTAACTCTCTGCTAATTAGGAACACAACACTGTGAAAGTGTTACATACTCCACTTAGGTGGGGAAACTTGTCTTGGGGTCTATAGGACTTAAAGCCCCCTGCTTGGACAGCATATTACAATACCCCCTTATGGATTTCACCTTACATAATTTACAATCTGAAAGCATAAGCCTTTAGCACTGAATGTAGAAGAGTAACTCCACTAGCTAATAGTAATAACCCTCTGTGGCCCAGGAACACTAAACAAACATGTTACAAAAGCATGCTTAAAACACCAGCAGCTAGGAGAACCACGCTTTCCCCTCTCCTGAAGAGAGGCCTTCTCACCAACTATCTCAGTAGCCACGAGGGGTTTGTGCACCCTACCTGCTAGCAGTCATGGGAGGAAGCAACTGAAGAGCCATTTAACCACTGAGTGCTAGATTACATTACATGTCTGTAATTGTACCGTGTAGGTCAGTGGATGTGTGGTTCCAGCCAGAGGGCAGAGTAGTCTGCATGTGACCTTTCATAGCCCATTTCTCAACAAGAAATGTGTGATTAGCTAGGAAGTAGTGCAGCGTTTTGAGCTGTGTTTTTATGTTCTCAGAGCATTGCTGAATAGCCACTCACAACCGCATCCTGACATGATTTGTAATGTAATTCCACTGGTGCTGTTCCAGCCTGGTCATACTGTCACCACTGCACCTCATGCTAGCTGACAGTATCCATTCTGCCTGCAGTTTCAGATAGTGAACTGAACCATGTGTGATTACAGAGGCATCACAATTGTGCAGGACACTTATTTGCCTATATTTGCATACTGGCATCTTAGAGACGCCTACAGCTGGAAGCAGAATATCACAATTTCTTTAAGTGTGCAGTGCTTGCCCAGGGAAGTTTGCTACACCTGGCTGCATGGATTACTTCTCTAGGCACTAGTATCTAGCTGCATAGCCTATTTTATACATTAGCCCTGAATGGAGTTTCAGTTGCATAGTCAACATAGTGAAATATCAGCTCTTCGTTTCCATAATCAGTTTATGGCTTTCTGCACTTCTGTTTAATGACATAATGTTTCTTCAGCTCTTAGAAATTGAGCACTAATATGATTAAGAACAATTTCTTATTTTGATATAAAAATAATTATCTTAACTTAGCTTGTAAATGAAATCTATAAGGTCTTTAATAAGAATCATGGAAATTAAAGCTGGAAAAGGCTTCTGATCACCTTGCCCACCCCTGGCCAATTTAGGATTGTTCTTAATAGAATGTTCTTCAGTCTCCTTTTTATTCAAATATATATTGAATAAAATATTCACTTTAATTAGAAAAGTGAACAAATGAAGATAAAAGCCTGACTTCCTTTTCTGTGTGTCCTTTCTATTATTGATAAATTCTCATATACAGTATGGCACAGGATCCTCATACAGTACTGACTCTTACCTCCCCATGTAGTGCCACTTGTGCCCCCAAGTTCTGTCTGATAGTAGAGAATAAACTTTATTGCCTCTTCCACTAGATGAAAAGAATTTTTTCAGTAAACTACTGAATTAACAAGAGGAGAGACACCAACTGGCAAAAAGATCATAGTCACTTGGGTCTTTGATGTTGAAATTATATTATCATTTACCACTCTGGTGCCTTTGGACATACTAAATTATATTCTGATGTCATTTACACTGTTGTAATTTGGGAGTAACTCCATTGGCTTTAGTGGAATTACTCCAGATTTGCAGAAGCATAACAGTATACAATCTGTCCCAGCAGTCTTAATTCTACAGTTGTGATTAAGGTAGATATAAATGCAGATAGGTGAGTAAGGTTATGTGTACAAACTTTGATTTTGCGGTAAGGAAAATGCAACCAACAGCACCTCTAGCAAGGCATGTGATGAACTCCTTATCATGCAAATCAATGATTATCTGATTAAAGAGTAACTCAGGGTGGCTTAGTGTCACTTTAAAAACCAGATGAGCATTAAGCAGCATGGCAGAGGGGCAAAGGCGGGATGGACTAGATGGAAATATTTGGGGGTAGGAGCTTGCATACTGCAGTTATCAGCAAAGGAAGGGGTTGTGTTTGGGAAAAATCCACAGTTTTCCTAATCTACTTTTGCTATTGAAGGTTGTCTGGTTCTATTAACCCTATTAATACAATTCCTCCTTTGCTCGCTAGTACTTCCACATGTATTCTACTCATCTGCTCTCCCTAATAACTGCAGTGGCTATGTTCCTGTTCGTACTATATCCTTCCAATTTTCTACTTAATTTTAGTGGATTTTTAATTTGGCTGCATTAATTTACCATCTGATTCAGCTCCTCAGCAGATCTTTTCTGTCTCTGTTTGATTTTGCATTTTCCCTTCTAAACTCTTCTGATCTGCTGAAGTACATTGGATTTATTTAGGATTCAAGTGGTTTTTATTTCATCTCTGTAGTGTCCTTACATCCCTCTAGCATCACAGCATTAATGTTTTCTCCAAAACATAACATATATAGACCATTGCCCATATATTTTATCATGAATCTCATGATCAATTTAATGTAAAAACATAGGCAAAAGAAATAGTTTAATATTTTCCTATTGATTAAAAGTTTACACCGTTTACTGCAAATCTGGTAGTTGCTGAATAAATCAGGCTTTTTGCTATGCCCTGTAAAATATGGAACCCACGGTGAACACGTAGCTATGCTGCATAGGAAACTGGCACATTTTTGAATATGGAGATTCAGTGCATATAGTAGCTGCTCAGTCTTCAAATATGTAGAAGAAAATTATGAGGTTTAAATTAGTTTTTGAATTTGAAGTTTCCTGGCAGGGTTTCATCCAACCAGACATAAAAAGCTGTTTGCTGTCTTCCATTGTACCATAAATATTATAAGTTTAACATTTTTTTCTTTGAATAAATTATTTTTCTTCTTAATTTGTGTGACTCTTATGTGCTTTTTAGAAATGATTGTCACAGACTTCATGACTTTTTTGTTTGTGCTCAAAGACAAAAAAATTTGAAAGAGATCTTAGCATTAAGTAGTATAGTAATGGTAGTTTCCAAGCAAGGGATGCATATCCAAATTGAGCTAAATAGATAAGATATAATCCAATTTTACTTTACCAGTAAATCTTATTAGCATTTTCCATTACATTTTATAAGTCAAATACTGATTTACAGATGATAATTTTAAGCTTCCTTTGGAGCAACTAGAATCTTGGATTAAAAAGATTTTAATGTGTATTTTAAAAGCTGGTGTGTAGTTATGCATACATTACTGCAGCTTCACTAATGCTTTGTCTGTTTTATAAATAAAATACTTGAAAAAAAGTAGAGGCAGTTTCTAAATGCTGGAATCCCAAGAAGCACTGAGGTCATGCTGAGAAGATAAAGAATTAGACACATGCACCATGAAGTAAGCTTTATTTTAATTTATGTAAAATTGTCAATTCCCTAAATTAATGAATAGCAAATATGAACTTTTAAATGGACTTGCATTGCAGAATTTCTGTTTTTAGCTGCCTTCTATAAATTATACTACAGGTCTGCTCTGCTGTAGCTATAAAATCAACAGTTTGCTTTAAGCTAGACGATGTGGATTTCACCATGTAAGAGTCCACACTGAACTGAAAATAAAGTATAATAAAGTATAATAAAGTATAATATTGTTAATTTAAGTTTAGTTCTTATTAGTCTTGAGCTATAGACTAAGGGCCAGATTCATTGGTGCTGGGACAAGAATTGTAAATTTCACTTCCCTGCACTAATTTACCCTCCTGATTCCAGAAGGTATTTAACGCAAGGGAGGGTAACTGATGGAACTGTTACCTGTCTCTCCCCCCTGGTTTTCACCCACAGGGTGCAGGGGGATAGATTCCTTTAGCTTCTAGCCAGTGCTCCAAAGAAGTTCTGCTGGAACTGGTTGCCAAAGGGAACACTGAATTAACACATCTTCAGACAAATGTCCTCTTTCCATCCATCAACTGTCTTCCAACTTTATGGCTCCACTGACTTTATACTTACCCATTCCTAAGAAAAAGGATCTTGCAATTACTTTTCAGTACAGCAACCTCATTTCTGATGGGCTTTCCAAAGTCAGGAAAGACAGCATAAGCTAGGTAAATTGGTGCTGTTTGTTAGTTGCATAAGTTATGTGGTATTGCTTCTCTTCTCTGATTGCATGATATAGATAACTAACCAGATCAGAAGGGATGACTCTGAGAGGAGAGAACAGCAATACAGAATTAAATGCAATGAGGTAAGGAAAGCGACCAGAATGGATAAGGCAAAATGATTAGAGGAGCAGTGTGATGATATAGAGAGGTATTACGGTGAGTGTAAGATCAGGGAGGTGTATAAGATTTTTAGGAATATTAATAGGAAGTGACAGCTGAAGCAGATGGTGATCAAGATGAGAATGATAAGGTGCTCATGAACAAGGAGAAGGTTGTGCAGCGATGGACGAGATATTGTCCAATCTGTACAAAGCACAGTTGGACCCGAGTATCTCAGAGAGACTGATTGAAGAATTGAAAGAGCTATCACTGCTGAGCATTGAGAGCGAGATTGATATTTTGAAGGAGGAAGTAGAAAGAGCAGTAAAATGACTAAAGGACAACAAGAGCCCTGGAAATGATAACATCACTGGAGAGATGATCAAATACAGCGGAGAAAGTAGATTCATAAGAAATACATCAACTATGTAACATAGGTGGAAAGAAGGGAAGGCACCTGAGGAATGGACAAGATCCGTGCTAGTGACAATACACAAGAAGGGACGTGTGTTGGAGTGCAAGAACTACAGAACGATTTCCTTAACAAGTCATCTAGGCAAGGTGCTGATGATGATACTGACGGAGGGATTGAGATCGCAGATAGAAGAACATCTAGCAGATGAACAAATGGAATTCAGGAAAGATAGAAGTATCATACAGCAGATATTGGCACTAAGATTGATAGCGGAGAAAGCTCGGTGAAAGAACAAGAACATCTACAATTGCTTCATTGATTTTCAGAAGGCATTTGACAGTATAGATCAGAAAGTTACTTGGGTGGTGTTGGAGTCATATGGAGTGTATAGTAGACTGATACTGTTGTTGAAGGATATTAACTATAATGAGGAGGCAGCGGTGAGGACGTATGGAGAATTGGAAAATTGGTTTAGAATGAGTAGCAGTATGAGACAAGGAGATCCGATGTCGCTCAGTATCTTTATTACACACCTAGAGAGAGTGTTGGGCAAGATCAAGGAAGAGGTTGAAGGGATATCGGTGCATGAGATGAGAATTAACAACTTGAGGTTTGCGGATGATATAGTTATCATTAAGGAAGATTAAGAGAAGCTAGAGAAAATAGTGCAGGTGCTAAATGATGAAGAGAACCGGTATGGACTGATTATAAATGTCAATAAAATGAAGACAGTAGTATTTGGAGATCAGGCAATAGGAAGGAAGATCAGTATAGATGGGATCAAACTAGAGAACATAGAGAAGTTCACATGTTTGGGGAGCAACATGACATATGATCTATACTGTTAGAAGGAAATAGTGAATAGAACAGCAAAAGCAAGAGCGAGTTTGAAGGCGATAGATAAGATCTAGAAAAGTAAAGCGATTAGCTTAGGAACAAAGCTGAGCATCTTGAAAATGTGTGTATTTAGCAGCATGTTGTACAGATGTGAGACATGGGTGATAATGAAAGATTCGAAGAGAAGGATATTGGCATTCGAGAGGAGTTATTATAGAAAGGTCCTGAGCATAGGGTGGATGCAGAAGATCATCAGTGAGGAATTATATAGGAAGATACAACCGAAAGAGAACCTAATGCAGAAGGGTACACAACGGAAGTTACAGCTATTTGGGCATATCTGCAGTGTGAACTATGAGCGAAAAGTTAAGACCTTGGTATTCAGCATAATGGATGATCCGAATAGGAGAAGCAGACCCCACAGAGAATGGGTAGATGATATAGTAGATTGGTGTGGAGCTAGTCTACAGAAACTAAGCTACCCCACACTGGACAGGGAAAGATGAAAGGAAATAGTAAGGGAGGCATCAGACACCAATGGACATTGAGCCCATGGTTGATGACGATGATGATGATGAGCAGCTGGAATTTTCATTTAAGTCATTCAGAATTTACTCTTGGCAAATATTAGAATATTTAAACTTATGATAAACTCTTTATGACAAGTAGGAGATTTGCTAAGCATTCCTAGAAAACAAACACAGAGATTTGAACAAAATTCATTTAAAGATTTGATCAACAAAATTACGTAAATAATAATATTCAATCAGCTCTAGTAGTGACTGCTTTAGTTGATTTCTACATGTAAAATTTCCAATTTGATGTATTGTTTATGAACATTTTGTACTATTTTTAAGTCAAATTGCAAGGAATAGACAATATTGTAGCCAGGGGGTAGACTTCATCAACTTATTGGATATTCCATCACTACTGTGATTCTTACCACAGTAAAATACAGTGCAATATTTTTCTTCCCTAATGCTAAGAAGTTAAGTAATGAAAACAAAGCTATTTAGACAATGTCATTTAATTTTTTGGTTCACTAAGGACTTGATTTTAATGCCACTTTTTTATGTAAATGAGAGGTTTGCATTGTTTTTGTAAGAACAAGCTGGGATCCTTAATCTTTTGTGTGAATTTTATTTTAAATATTTGTTTTTCTTAAATAGTTTAGGTTTTTGCAGAACAGCTTAACTCATTAGCATGTCTCAGAAGTCTGCCTCACTGTTGCTATGGCAGTTTGCATAATATTATCCATAATGCACTGAATTTACTTTGAAATCAAACATACTGTACAAGTCACTGTAACCTAATTATATCTGTAACCTTAAAACCACTGAGGAAGAAATTATACTGTAGTGTTGGTTGTGCCTCTTACTGTCTAGACATTTCTCATTGTCGGACCTTCCTTACTCTATTAAAAGTATCTTGCTTTAGAACTATTGTTCATATTTAGGCTTAGCAAAATTCAATTTTTATCCTTTTAAAATTTTTCCTCTTAAAATCAATGTTTATTTCAAAACTATTTTATCAATTTAAATGTTCATAGTTGTGCAAAATTATGGGATGAAGGGGCAGGTAATAGGGGGAATACACTCTTTAATATACACAAATGCTAAGGTTCAAAAACCTTAAAGCATTTTTCTTACTTTGCCTATTTGTAAATTTCTGTTGTCATGGATGGAAATATTTTTTGTTTGTGTGAATGTGAACAGTGAAGTCAATACTTATTAATACTTACCAATAAAAATCCAGTCTTTGCAAATCTATTCTGCCATTGAGACAATCATTATTCAACTTAGCGATATTTCTCTTTCCAGTCTATCACCAATTATTCTCACCAGACTGAGATGTTTTTTCAAGTCTCAACACCAGCTGAAGGCTAGCTTTACTACTGGGTCTCCTCTTCTATCTCTTTTATTTTCTGATTTAGAATTCTTGATAGGGATAACTTCAAAAAGAATTCTGTATAGAAAATGTTTTTCTATTGGTGATCTGAATTAATACCCTGGATCCTGAGCATGATTAACAATGACACCTGCCAACAACTTTATAAAAATTGATCTTATATATCAGTCTAATTCTGTATTTTTGTTACTTCGTTGGACTCAAGAATACGGTGGGCAAATGCACATAATCTGCTCAGGTACGCAGAAGGTTGCTCACTAGTATGTTGATGAGTTTCAGAAAAATGAGTTTTAAACTATGATACACTCAGTATACTCCCATAGACATTTTCTAGAACCCTAAAATAGTCTCTAGCACTTACCCTTAGGAGTACCAACTCCTACTACCAAGGCATCTGTAGTGCTAGGAACAGTAAACCTTCTTTCAGATCCTGGGATGCAGTCCAGGTCAGTGTGGGGTTGTATCATCACTGGCTGGCAATAGTGGGTGCCTGAGAATGATTTGCTGTTGTAGCTCCCAATCTGAATCATTCACAAACAGTCAAGTAGCATACAGGTCACAGCCTGTGTGCCTGTGTATTGCTACAGCCCTGGTCTAGAAACTCTGATCCCAACAGCCTGTCAGCAACACACCAGCCTCATGCTGGCTTCCAACAGTCTTGGTTACCTCCTGCAGTGTGACCCCAACATGTTTCCAGAACTGAATTTCCCCCCAAAATTTGTGTTTTGCACTGTCAAGCCTGGCAGTTCAAGTATTAGAGGTCTGTTGTCCCAGTAAGAGATCAATATGCAACTTCAACTGGGGTTACCCAAACAGTTCAGTTTAAAGACAACACAGTAGGCCTGGCCAAAGAGTTTACAGGGCAACCAGGTGGTTCCCAGCCAGGACAATGAGCGAGTGGCTGGGTGGGCAGGTGCCGGGCAGCGCAGGCCCCTGAAGGTGTGGGTCCCAAGACAACCGCCTTGCATGCCTTGCGCTAAGGCCAGGCCTGAAACACAGAATTAGTTTAGGGTAAAAAAAATAAAATAAAACCAGTTTATTTCACTACAAAGAGAGAGATTGTGCATACAGGTATAGGGTATTAAATTCAGAGGTGGTTATAAGAGAAATAAGATACAACCATTTTTAGTAACTGCAAATTACAAAAACTCGCTGTGGTTCAAGGTAAAATTCTTGTCACAGTTTCCCAGAAACACTGATGACCACATTTTCAGGTTAGGATCTCTCATAACTTCACATGACTGGTTCCTTTGGGTTCTCTTAAGTGAAGAAAAAAAAGTCCTGTGTTATTTTTGCCTCTTCACTTTTATGCTCCTGACAGTTATCCTTAGATAAAGTTTATTTCCTGATGAGAAGTAGACATAGAGTCTCACAATGAAAGAGGTTCTATGTAGCTGTTGACTAAAATGCTGATTAATCCGCTCTGCTCCCTCTTTCCCCTCACGTCTCCGTTGTTGCCAAAGGCTAGCCACTCTATAGGTGAGTGCCCATCAATTTGGACACGTTGCTAGACACATCAGCTTGTCTTTGATAAACCAGTTTACCCTGTTCCCAAATCTGTGTAATGAAGACATTGTCATAATTTCAGCTTATGTTTGTAACTTTTCATAAGCATTTTGTGTATACATTTCACCATGATATTGTTGACTAGTAAGTTGTTAGTTTTAATATACCTTACAAGACATATTTTGTACAGTGGTGAATAGGATGTGAATACAGGGGTATGTTTGTTTACAATCTCAATGAGCTTTCTTCTCTTGACCTTGTCAGAGACTTAACTGTTTTCCATAAATTATTTTGTATGAGTTCAACAAGAGGGATAATCAACTTCTCCACTGGACCCTGGGTGTACTGCCACAAAAACATTTCATTTTTTAACTTCATATCTGTCATAGGCTTTGTCTCAATAACAGTTTTAAAAACTTGCCTAGCAGCCAGTGTAGCATCTTGAAAGTAACTCGCACATCAGGGTAGATGCCTCCATTGGATGACTACCTGTAAAAGATATAGGTCCACTATCTCTTAACCTACTAATCTATCTGTCAACCACAAGGTTATGGGGTTTGGAACAGGTGTTAATAGCATCATTCAGGAAAATCTTATAAATTCACATACAATGTTGCCATGCATATTTTACCTAAAAAATAATGACCAGCAAATAATTAGTTTTCAAATAATACCCTACAACGATGAGCAACCTAAGCTGAGCAGGCTGTGTGAGTGGCCCTTCTTCATCTCAGTGGCCTGCAAGATTGCAGTAACCAAGACAGTGTCCTAGGATAGGATGGTTTTGCTAATTGTGCTTGCACAACTACAATTTGCAGAATGTGCCAACTAAACCATAGCAGTGTTTGAATGCAGAGGAAGCACATGGCTCTCACAGCCAATGTTGTGTGCAGTCAGCTTCACATGCCTTTGTGTCGCTTTTGTAATACTAACAGGACAAAAACTATTCAGATGGAAACCAGTGGATGCGTGGGCAACAACAACAAAATATCTCATGGGACACACACAGAATCCTGATGGGTTGCTTGCAGCTCTTGGGCCATAGGTTGCCCACCACTGCTTTAGAAGGTCTCTCTAGTACAAGAATTGTTACAGTAACATAGGATATGAACAGAGGAATGTATTCTGTCACACTTCCCTCCTTACACAGCTGCAATGAGATTAGCCATGGGCTGGCTTTTGGATCACAGATCAGACTCATACTTCTTACATAGATCTGTGATTGGAGATACAATGTTACTGGACCTACACACAAACCTGTAAGTTCACCAGACCTATGAAAGATGTAGACTTGATTTTTTGTTTAGGGACAGTTTACAAGGGTTTCCACTATTAAGGGATCAAGGAATATTTAAATATCCCATACCCATTGTCCCAAATAAAGATCCTTTGCTTCTCCAATTTTACACTTGTAAATTGTGACAGCACAATTTTAAGTGTTTTTGTGATCAGCTCAAGTGTTACCAAATTCTGTGATGTCATCCACATATGCCCTTGGTTAGTTAACTTGTAATGTCACATATACAAGGACAACATACATTTAGGCTAACATGGACTAGAACACTAAAGCAACTGAGACAGAATTTTGACTTCACATTAAAACTAACAAATACAGATATGACACTTACAAGAATTGTTACTAGCCAAAGCACATATTTTATAAAATTAGTTAAATATTTGTCAGCAAAAATATGTGGGACAGAACCATGACCTCAAAATAGGGGATGTGATTTGTAAGGCTTCCTGCTCTGCTTTAATCCAAAAATTTCCTGAGTTCTTAAAGATGGAGTACTTCAGTTATGCACCCAGTAATCAGAGGAAAAGGTTTCCTTTGAGTTAGATATGGAACCAAGTCCTGATAATTTCACTTGCAAGGGTAGTGTCATTGACAGCACTTCTTGTGGGAGCTGGGTGAAGAGGATTTGTACCATGGTGTTTTCATGTCATGTAGTTATATAGTTGTGTAATATGTTTTCCATCATAGAATAAGTTTAGATTAGAAGATTTCCCTTATCTATGACTTAAGAATTGTATACTATAATCTGAGAACTCAGCAGGGGTTGTAGTGTGTTGATATGAGAAAACTTATTTATTCCCAGAGATGAGAGAGAGAGGCTTCATTTACAGGTACAGTGCTCATCAGTCATGCTCTTCAGATATGTATTTACAATTTGAGAGGACAACTGAAACAATGTGGTACAAGGCTCTGACTGAAGATCAATCTTGGCCCTAACTTTACATTGATTTTCTGTTGTTCTGAATTCCACAAACTTCTGGATTGGATATTTTCAGCTTCTTTCTAAAGAATGTTGCTCATGTTAAGGTACAACAAAGTCAATTAGAAATTGTTTCCTTTATGTAGATGTTATTCAGCCTCCATAACACAGCATCAGTTTATACCAGCTGCAGAGAGCTGGGTACTGTATATAAAAATGTTATTGTATAGTAGTATTCAAGATAATACATGAACAGGGAAAATAATAAAGTTATGTTCTCTTTTAAAATCTCTATCTTGTTTACACTTATGAATCGTATGCCAATGGTACAGTATAACTATAATTGTATGACAGCAGCCTATCAAAGGAGCCATCTTTTGCCTCCTCGGGGATCTTGAATTGATCAGTTGCATAAAACAAGTAGGACAAGGGCACAGTTTTGCTTCTTCACTAGAAGCTGCGAAGCTGCTTGTCCTAACACTACCATTGTTATGGAGATGACATAGTTTTCAGTTCATAGGTCTAGTAACATAAGTGGATCAAAGTGTCAAAATACACTTGGTGCTTTGTCCCCCAGATGAAGACAAGACAGTTTTCAGCAGAAGGTCTGAGTAATCAGATGAATAATAATCGGAATTACAATATATTAAATAAATTATGTAATTACCTTCCCCAAAATTATGATTCAGGCAGACAACATTAATGTGATCTTGACACAGGCAAAGACTTCCTCAAATGGTTATAAAAGTGAGATATGAGTATTAAGTACCTCTAGGCTTCTTCACTTCAGGTCAGTTCCTGGATGGCTGACTCTGAAGATTGCAGTGGGTTTCCTTTTTCTTCTTTGGATTATTTGTAAAAGAACTGCAGGTTGTGGCTGAAGCAAGTAAACTTTTGCTATTAGCATTTGGCAGTCATTTGAAATGTCCAAAGACAGTTGGTTGTTTCATTTCAGAGCATTCAATACCATAATAAGTTTAAAACCAAAAATATTGACACCATATAACATTTTCTTTAAACAAGAAAATCTGCTCCCTCCTCCCCAAAAGGAAACACTTCAGATAAAATCACTTATATGAATGTCAGAAAATTAATATCTCTCTCAGCGGTCACTTGATAATGAGTAGGACATCTTCCTGTCACCCTCCTATTTGTGGATCTGCAGATGGCTGACCAGCCCAGTTCTGTAGCCGCAGGCCTTATCGCAGAAGGGGCAGGTCCTGGTGGCTATAGGAGGGAGGCGGGGCAGTTTTTGCCACTCTTTTTTCCTTCTCCACCTCTCTTCATCTAACTCACTAGGAAATGCACATTGCTTAAGGATTAAATTGATCTTATTTTAGAAATTCAGATAATGAATAGTTGTAACACCCAAGGCAGCCCTTCTGATAATGATGAAAAATAATATGCAGACACTTATTGCAAAGGCATGGACTATCTTCCTGGAATTTTCTTCCCTGTTATCTATGATTCATCAGTTGTAGGCACCTAAGTAATAGATCTACCTGCAGGGTTTTAAACACATGCACAAACTTTCTCAGACTAACTCAGCTTTGTTCTAAACCTGGCTCTAATAAATCACTAATGGCATGTCTACACTGCACACTTATTTCAGAATAAGCTATTTCCATGCCCAGTCCATGAAGTGCTGCAGGGCTCACAGGGCAATGGCATGCTCCCTCTGGAGGGCCTTGTAGGCTCTCCAGCACTGATGGGTCATGCGGGGTCAGGAGGATCGCATGGGAGGTGTCAACCACTCACCTCTCACAGCTTGTCCAGCCATGAAGAACGAAGAGAAGGACAGTCATACCTGGAGATACTATGTATGAAGCCTAGTTCTCATCTCTGAGCCCAGACTAAAAGGCGACAGGTCACACACAGATGATATGCTTTGAGCAAGTCCATCTGTGGCCAACACAGCAGCCCCTTTCCTACTGGGACACAGCTGTCCCGGGAGACGTCCCAGGGACAAGTAGGCATGGAAAGGTGCTAGCCAGACAGGGAGCTTTTGGGTGGGAGGGAGGCCGTGGGTCAGCTGGGCTTCCCTCCGTGCTGCGCGCACGCTGATTTCCAGCAGTGGTTATCCCACAGGAAGGACTTGTAGCCCTGCTCTCTGGAGGAGGGGGGACTGGGTGTTGGAAGGGAGGTGTGAGCAGCAGACACTCCTGTGCCTCACCGCACTGTCCCCGGAAGTGGATGCTGCCTGATAGTGCGGGCATGCCCATGTGTGGCACTGCTCTCTCTCTCTCTCTCTCTCTCTCTGTGTGTGTGTGTGTGTGTGTGTGTGTGTGTGTGTGTGTGTGTGTGTGGTGGGAGGGTGTCCCACTCCGGTGTCAGGAGTAAGGCAGGCCTCTCCAGACACCCTGTGGGCCACAGCACAAGCGTCCTCTGTTGCTGCTTCCTGGAGCTGTGTGCCCAGTCTGGTGCTCCACGTGCACAGGCTGCTGCGTGATCCCTAGGCTGGGCGAGGAGCACATAGCAGCCCTTTTGCCGCCTGCTGCCTCCACCCGTATGTGTCTAGGGAAAGAAATGGCACTAACCTAAGAGGCCTTCCCGGGCTTTGGATGATGCCCAGGAGACATCCTGGAAGGGGTGGGGGGATGGGGTACTGGCTCCAGGGTGAGCCTGGCCTCCTTGTTGGCAGGCATTAAGCTGGTGCTGGTCTCCTCTTCCTCCCTGGCTCTGCTCCATTGGGAGGGTGATAGCAGGCATCTCCATAATGAGGGTGGGGTGGGAATGGACTGATCTGCCCCTCCCCCCAGGATGTAGTGGAGCTGTGTGTAATATGGACAGACCTGCGGTACCCTCCCAGAGTGGGAACTGTGCTCCCTGGCCTTCGCATAGGCCTGCCTAAGTTTTTTCACTTTCATGGGCGCTTGCTCCTGGATGCACGTGGCCCTTGGTGGTCAGGTTATCGGCCATCCAGCCATAGACATCCACATTCCTGAGTCTGGTGCAAAGATTCTGAAAGTTTTCCTCCTCTCCCCACACCTCAATGAAGTCCAGGATCTCCGCACCAGACCAGGAAGGTACACGTCTCTTCCATCCCCAAGCAAGGTACTGAGAGCTGGCTGGCAGCTTCATTGCAGCCATGGAGGGCTCAGAGGGAGCAACAAGGTTGCTCATGATGGCAGAAAGTGCTGGTCTAGCAGTTGCTGTGTGGCTCAGGGCTGTCAGGGCCTCATACGGTTTCACCTGAGGCTTCAGCTTTAAGGGCTGCAGGGGAAGGGAAGCTATCGAGTTCTGATGAATGTGGACAGAGTGGCCAGCAGGTCACCTGTGGGGTTTCCTGACAGCCTCTTATTTTGAAATAACTCTATCTGCCCTGTCAGCATATGACCTATTCCAAAATAGCAATTTTGAATTAGCATTGCTCCTGGTACAATGAGGGTTACAGAATCCAAATAAGATTATTGTTATGTTGAAATTATTTCAAAATAAAGGGCCTGCTGTGTAGATTTTCGCAAAGTTATTTCAGAATAACACTGCTGTGTAGATGTGCCATAACAGTTTGGAAAACGTGAAACACACTATGGAAGCTCTTTAACCTATATTTTTGGCAAGCGATGTTTTGTGTCAGCAACAGTCTATTATTTTTCATAGAAGTAGCAGAATATCATACTGACATTCACTTTGTCAAATCAATATGAAAATATATTTCATGCTTTGTATATATAATCATAAAGTTGAATCTTAATGCATAAATAGAATACTCTGAATTCAGTTAAGTTGCTATGGTGCATTTTGAGGGTGTGTGAGTTTTTAAATAGGATTTAGAAGAGGTTTTCCTATAGTTATGAAGGGATTTTTCCACTTTTCAGCTCATGCTAGTATTGCTCCCACAAAAGTGAAAAGGTGAAAATAAGAGTCCAAGCACATGTTTAGTGTGGCTGTGTGTCTGCTGAATCTCTGTGGCTGTCTCTACACTGCAGTGCTATTTCGGGATACTGGAGGTATTCCAAAATAGCTATCCACGTCTTTTGAGCACACCTGTTACTTTGAAATATAATGGGTGCACTATTCTGATGTCCCTGTAAACCTCATTCCACGAGGAGTAAGGGAAGTTTCGCAATAGCGATTTATTTCAAAATAAATGCTGTGTAGACTATCCCAAATTTTGAAATAAGCTATTTCAAAATTGACTCAGAATAAGTTCCACAATTTGCCATGCTCAAATTGTGGAGCTTATTTTGAGCTTTGGGTGCAGTGTAGGCACACCCTTCAGGTCCTCAGGATAAAGATTTCACTCAAGTCCTGTGAGAAGCACAGCCATGTGGTGCCTGTCTGTCTACTTCTTAAGGTGGAATCTTCAGACGTTAGTTCAAATTAACTTTGATAGGCGCTACACAGGCAAACCGCTAGTTCGAATTTAATTCGAATTAGCGGAACGCTTAATTCGAACTAGGTGAACCTCATTCTACGAGGACTAACGCCTAGTTCGAATTAAGTAGTTCGAATTAAGGGCTGTGGAGCCACTTAATTCGAACTAGTGGGAGGCTAGCCCTCCCCAGCTTTCCCTGGTGGCCACTCTGGGCACCACCAGGGAAACTCTTCTGCCCCCCCTCCCGGCCCCAGAGCCCTTAAAGGGGCATGGTCTGGCTACAGTGCCCGTGCCAGGTGAAAGCCTGCCAGCACCCAGCCAGCAGACCCTGCACCTGGCACGGCACGAGCCAGCCACCCGCTGCCACCCAGCCCTCTGCCTCTTCCCGGGACCAGGCTGGTGGCTCCCAGGAGCCTGCCCAGGGCCGCAGGATGCGGGCGCCCGCCTGGTCTAGTGCGGACATTGTGGACCTCATCCACGACCTCCATACTAGGCACAGGAAAGTGGCCGTCTAGGGAAGGATAGCTGCCAGCCTGGCCACCCAGGAGCAGGTGTGCATGAAAATCAAGGTAGTCCAGTGAGACCCCCCCGACCCTGAGTCCTGAGCTTAGAACGGCCATACTGGGTCAGACCAAAGGTCCATCTAGCCCAGTAGCCTGTCTGCCAACAGCGGCCAACACCAGCTACCCCGGAGGGGATGGACTGAAGACAATGACCAAGCCATTTGTCTCTTGCCATCCATCTCCAGCCTTCCAAAACAGAGGCCAGGGACACCATTTTTATCCCCTGGCTAATAGTACTCCATGGACCCAGCCTCCATGAATTTATCTAACTTCTCTTTAAACTCTGTTCTAGTTCTAGCCTTCACATCCTCCTGCAGCAAGGAGTTTCACAGGTTGACTATTTGCTTTGTGAAGAAGAACTTTCTGCTATTAGTTTGAAGCCTGCTACCCATTCATTTTATTTGGTGTCCTGTAGTCCTTCTATTATGGTAACTAATGAAGAACTTTTCTTTATGCACCCTCTCCACACCACTTATACTTTTATAGACCTCCATCATATGCCCCCTCCGTCTCCTCTTTTCTAAGATGAAAAGTCCCAGTCTCTTTAGCCTCTCTTCATATGGGACCTGTTCCAAACCCCTGATCATTTTAGGTGCCCTCCCCTCTCCCACGCTCTCTCTTCCCCTCTCCCACCTCCTTTTTGCAGTCTCCCCGAGTTTTGTTAAATAAAGAGAGTTTCTATTTTTGAACACGTGTCCTTTATTTTGTACATCAGGAAGTGGGGCTAGGGAGGGGTAAGTGGAAGGAGATGAGGGAGGAATGGGGTATGAGCTCCCAATGGGGAGGACTGGGGTGGCTCTGTGGGCTCCTCGGGGTGGAAGCTCTCCTTCAGCCCCCCGATTGACCCCCCCCCGGATGGCAGCCTGCAGCATGTGCAGCCGGGCTGATGGCCGAGTGCAGTGATGTGCCGAGTGTGGGCATTCAGGGCACTCCAAGACAGGACTGCTTTGCTGTCCCTCATCGAGTTTACAAGCGAGCGGGGAACCCCTGAGAACTGTCTGTCCGAGGTGGAGGTCGGGACCCTTTAAGCACAGCCCTCAGCTAGCCTGAGACAGCATCTCCACGCTCTAAGTCCTAATCTGATGCCCTGCCGGCACTGCTTCCAGCCATCCTTAACCTCGGTTCAGGGTCCACTCAGTGTGGACATGCTAGTTCGAATTAGCAAAACACTAATTCAAACTAGTTTTTAGGTCTAGATGCACTAGTTCGAATTAACTAATTCGAATTAAGTTAGTTCAAATTAGTGCTGTAGTGTAGACATACCCAGGGAGTTTTAACATTGATTTCAGGCAGGATTTAGGCTCTAATGTCCACAGGCTTGGGCTGTTTCTCCTGAATCTGTAGGAAGGGTTCATGCCCTTAAGGACTAAGATCAAGAATTTCTGTTAGAAGCTGGGATCTCATCACTTGGTACCGACAGAGTAAATGAAAGACTTGGTGTACAAATTGATCACAGAGTGATCAACTGATGCATCCATGAAAAAAGCAAACAGCACTAAGGGCTGGGCTGGGCTGGTGTGGCACGTTCCAGGTGGTGCTCAGGGCTTACTGCTTCAGCCCTCCCCATTATACCAGAGGTTCCACCCCTTCCTGCAGCACAGAGCCAGCCCCCCATCTTGCCCTGAGGTCTGGTGTGTGTGGCTGCTGGCTCTCCTGCTCCTACTTAAAATTGCCCTGATTATACATGCAAGGATTGCATGTGTTCTTTGGCTGTAACAAACTGTGAGCTCATGTTCAGCTGATTATCCAACATCTCCCCCAAGTATTTTTTTTAGAGTCACTGCTTCTGAGGATAAAGCCCCTATCCTCTAAGTCTGGTCTAGATTCTTAGTCCTTAGGTGCATACCTTTTTATTTTGCTGTATTAAAAATCATATTGTTTGCTTGTGCTCACTTTTCCAATCGATCCAGGTGATACTCTCTTCATTCTTGTCCAAGCTCCCCATCTTTGAGTCATCTGCAAACTTTCTCAGCAATTATTCCTATTAATGAACTGAAAGAAAACATAAAATATTTAAGAGCATCAGAAAGAATTAATCAATGCAAAATCCCACTAAAAACACTCCTATTCAATGCTCCAATTTACAGTTACACATTGAGACCTGTCAGCTAGCCAGTTTTTAATCTATTTAACATGTGCTGTTAATTTTATATTGTTCTGTTGGTTTTTTTCACAATGTTGTATGGTACCATTTCAAATGCATTGAAGAAGTCTATATATTTTATATCATCTCTATTGTCTTTGTCTACCAAATCTATCTAGCTGTCTATATTTGAGATACTTTGATGGGATCTGTTTTCCATAAACCACGTTGACTGGCATTAGTTATATTGTTCCCCTTAATTATTTATTAATCAAGTCTTCTCTCAGCAGTTCCATTATTTTGCCAGGGATCAATGTCAGGCTGACAAGCCTATAATTGCCCAGGTTTGTCGTCTTTAAACTTTCTGTATATTGGCACATCAACTTTCCTACAGTCTTTTGGAACTTCGCCAGTGTTCCAAGGCTTCTGGAAAATCAATATTAATGGTTCTGCTCCTGAATCACTTATGTCATTCTCTTCATGTTTTTTTTTTCGTCTGCCTCAAACCCAACCTATTAATTTTGAGGCCAATGTGATTTTTTTTTTTGGTAAAGTAGAATAAAAATTAGGCTTATAATAGAAACGAAGTTGGAGCCTTACTATGGAGCAGCTAACACTACCTATGAGAAAGCAGAACAATTATACTTCTTTCCAATGAGAGCAAGAAGCCTTTAAAACATTATTTGAGGCCTTCAGGCAGATGTTATGGGCTAGATTATGAAAGGCGCTTTAGGGGCTGCTGTCCAGGGTCCTGGGCTAAGGAGAGCCCTAGCAATCTGTGGTCCTGGGCTGCAACCCCTAAAGCTCTTTCAGGCTTTATCCCTGGCCAGATCTGCCTGGAAGGTGAGGGAGAGGCAGCTTTGCTCTCTGCTGTTCTCCCTCACCACAAGGCTAGAGCCGTGTCTCCATGAGCACAGGGAAGCTCTCTGTCTCTGCACTCCCCAGTTGCTCCCATTACCCAGGAATCATGGCCAATGGGACCAGCAGGGGTGGTGCCTGCAGGGAAACATGGAACCCCCTGAAGCAAACAGGAGAGCTGCACCAGAGCCCCAATCCTGTCTTCTCCCACACGTTCCTTCCTCCCCTCCAGACATGCCTTCAGGACTCTCCTGCACTCTACATTCTGCCTGGACCCCACACACCCTCAGCCCCAGTTTGCTCCTACACTCTACCTCCTGCCCAGATCCCCCACCCACTCCCTGGCCACTATAGCATTTATTAGCTCCTGACCCTCAGAAGAGTTAATCATTACTATAGGAGTGATTGGATGAAGTTTTGTGGGTTGCAACATCCAGGATATTAGACTAGATGGTCATTATGATCCCTTTATGCCTCAAAGTTTATAAACACTGTTTTGCCAATGCTTCTTTACCTTTATATTAAACACATAGGCTACGTCTAGACTGGCATGATGTTCCACAAATGCTTTTAACGGAAAAGTTTTTCCGTTAAAAGCATTTGTGGAAAAGAGCATCTATATTGGCATGGACGCTTTTGTACAAAAGCACTTTTTGCAGAAAAGCATCCATGGACAATCTAGACACGGTTTTATGCAAGAAAGCCCCGATCGCCATTTTCGCCATCGGGGCTTTTTTGCGCAAAACGGTTCTCAGTTGTCTACACTGGCCCTCTTGCACAAAAGCATTTGCACAAGAGGGCTTTTTCCCGAATGGGAGAGTCATTGTATTTGCGGAAGAACACTGACAATCTTACATTAGATCGTCAGTGTTCTTGCGCAAATTCAAAGCGGTCAGTGTAGACAGCTGGCAAGTTTTTCCACAAAAGCAGCGGAAAAGCGCTTTTGCGGAAAAACTTGCCAGTCTAAACACAGCCATATTGTATCTGTATGAGTAAGAAGATAACATCCATTTCTGGATTGTAAATGATTTTTAAAATGTAATTCACCACATGCTACATAGCATATATGTTTGTTCACAATGATCTGTTCATAGTTGGCATGAAATGCCTATTTGCTCACTATGTTTCTGAATATTTGACAGTATCACTAATGTCTAATAACTTGTCTAAATAGCAAGTTAGTGTATACTGTTTATTTACACCACACTAACTCCCTGTGTGGACAAGCCCTAAGTAGCATAGTTTCAATATGTACATAGTTTAGCTTTGTATTATATTGACACCTACACTAGAAACTGGATTTATATGTAAAATGGCTTAGACAAATTAAAATATGGGCAAGTATTTCAGCTTTCCAAAGAAGTTACTATTTCACCTGAGTCCTGATGTGCAACATCCTGATTATTGCTGCCATGACAACCTCTGACATTCCCCTACTAACGAATACTCATCATAATATTGCTCAGAATTTCTGGCTAAAGTTGTACAAAATATTCATGCCAGATGTCTGACTAGAAATTCACAGTTGTTTCCATTTCATAAGGAATTAATTTTTTTCAGAAAATGTTAAGTTGTGATCTAATACTTGTTTTGGACATTGGCCTAAAAAGATGCAAGACAATACATTTAACCCACTGAGACATCTAGCATCCGGACAATTGGATTTATATCAGTTAAGTCCTGCAGCACTGAGAGAAAATAGAGACCGTTTAGCCAGAAAATCTTGTAACAAGAGCCAAAGAAAGACTGCTGTGCCTTGCATGCTTCAGTTAGATGGAATCATTATCACGATCCAGATAAATTGTGAAAGTCCTAAATGTAACCCCTCATTTGTGCTATCCATGTGTTTGAAGAGATTCCAGACTGTAGTAGTGGCAATGTTCCAAATCATAATGTTTTGTACATTGTCCAAGTTGTTTGAGGACATTTGCACAGCACCTGGCTGCATCCTTCTCATTATTATTACTAATCCAGTTCATTGCTGTAGTGCCTAGGAGCCAATCAAGAATGAGGGTCTGTTGAGCGAGGACTAGTGCAAAATGAGAATCGCAGACAGTCCCAGGTCCAAAGAGTTACAGTCTACATACACAGGATAGACACCATGTAGATAGAAGGGGTAGAAGATACAAGCAGAGTGAACCTAATTCTTTTTATACATACTATTTGCCTTGCTCTTTTATAAATAGCATAATCAAATACATTTGCCCCAAACTGTTTTCATAAGAAATTTGAGTCTCATATGCCAGACCCTCAACTCAGAGTTGCAAGGATGTTTGATTATTATTTTCCTAAAATTCTCTGTAAATTTCTACTGAAGCTATTTGTGATGGAATAATATTTTTGTAAATATACTGTTTGTTTAAGGGAAAGGTACGGAGTGCTGCCACTAGGTTTTTTTTTTCTGTATGTACCAAATATCGGAATAACATACACTGATCAATTTCTATACACAGTTACATTTGTTGCACCTTACCCAAAAACCCTGTGGAATTTAAAAAATTTTTTTAAAGTAGAACCATAACATCAAAGCCTTTTATAGTTTTGCCTCATTCTTCATGGTATATATGTTTATCAACTATAATGCATTGTCAGTGAATAGTGGTTTTCAGTCAAAAAGACTGTCAGTAATAGTGATTCACTAACAAGAAAACTGTCAAGCTGTGACAGTTGCCATCTTTGCAACCCCAAACAATCTGTTTTATGCTAATGCTGACTTGTGCTCCCACTTATTATACAGTAATAATGAGCAATGTCCTTAGAAATATCAGCTTGGTGAGTATATTTAGCTTCTTTGTTGTGTATACGGACTGTACAGAATCAGAAGTCAAGGTGCAAAATATTGAATTTCTGCAATACCCTTTTGTTAATATTGTCACTTGGAACCTACTTTTTATTTCAGGTGACCAAGCTCGCTCACCTTTTACAGCTGTTACATATATTTAGCTGGGAGGTTTGTTTGTTTTTATTACCAGCAGTTGAAGAGAGCGAAAAAATGTGTATTTTTAAAGATTTATTTTCTAAATAGTATATTGCCATTCCCCAGGCCATACTTACTTAAGGTTACTATTTACAGAACCAATTAAAGAAATTGGCAGGGTAATTTCTGTAACAATAGCACTTACTAATGTCTAGTACTCAAGGATCTCAGCATGCTCAATTAAATGATAAGGGTGCGATGTTGGGCCTCAGTGCAGCAGTATAGAGGTACGATAAAAGCTCTGCAGACAGTTGGGGAACAATCCTCTTCCCTTCCCACCCCAACCCTCACAGGCATTGTGTAACAAAATACAGGACTATGTAGCACTTTAAAGACTAACAAGATGGTTTATTAGATGATGAGCTTTCGTGGGCCAGACCCACTTCCTCAGATCAAATAGTGGAAGAAAATAGTCACAGCCATATATACCAAAGGATACAATTAAAAAATGAACACATATGAAAAGGACAAATCACATTTCAGAACAGAAGGGGATGCAGGGGGGGGAGGAGAAGGAAGGTGAATGCCTGTGAGTTAATGATATTAGAAGTGGGGAAGGGTAGATGTCTGTGAGTTTATAGTATTAGAGGTGATAATTGGGGAAGCTATCTTTGTAATGGGTAAGATAGCTGGAGTCTTTGTTCAGCCCCCCGCGGAGAGTGTCGAATTTTAGCATGAATGCCAGTTCAGAGGATTCTCTTTCAAGTGCAGTTTGAGAACAACTTATTATCTTTATGGCTGACCTAGAACAACGTTTCCTCAACTTCCATCCCCTTTTACCCCTTCTCTACTTACGTTACATCAATGACATCTTTATGATCTGGACGCATGGCCAAGAAACACTGGAGACATTCCACAGAGATTTCAACAACCTACACCCCACCATTAATCTCAGCCTGGACCATTCCACACGAGAGATCCATTTCCTGGACACCACAGTACAAATCAACAGTGGAAAATTAGACACCACCCTCTACAGAAAACCCACTGACTCATACAGTTACCTACATGCTTCCAACTCCCATCCAGCACACACTATACGATCCATCATCTATAGCCAAGCCCTTCGATACAACCGCATCTGCTCTAATCCCACTGACTGAGACCAGAAACTTCAGGCTCTCTACCAAGCATTTATAAACCTCAACTACCCACCCAGAGAAATAAAAAAGCAAATTGAAAGAGCCAAATGAATACCTAGAAACCATCTACTACAAGACAGACCCAAGAAAACCAACAATAGAATACCACTTGTCATCACCTACAGCTCCCAATTTAAACCTGTCCAACACATTATCAATAAATTACAGCCTATACTGGAACAGGACACTAAACTCCAAGAAGCTCTGGGAGACAGACCCATAGTCTCCTATAGACAACCACCTAACCTCAAGATGATTCTTACCAACAACCACAGGACATACCACACTAATACCAACCCTGGTACTTTCCCTTGCAACAAACCCCGTTTCCAGCTTTGTCCACATATTCACTTTGCTGACACCATTATTGGGCCTAACCAAGTGAGTTATAAGATCAAGAATACATATTCCTGCGCCTCCAGAAATATAATCTATGCTATCATGTGCCGTAAGTGTCCGTCTGCTATGTACATTGGACAAACGTCTCAGACACTTCGCCAAAGAATCAATGCCCACAAAACAGACATTAGACAGGATCACAAAGAAAAAACAGTTGCTTGCCATTTCAACCAGAAAGGACACTGTCTCAATGACCTACTCACCTGCATCCTACTTCAGAAGACATTCAAATCTGCACTTGAAAGAGAATCCTCTGAACTGGCATTCATGCTAAAATTCAGGACTATGTAGCACTTTAAAGACTAACAAGATGGTTTATTAGATGATGAGCTTTCGTGGGCCAGACCCACTTCCTCAGATCAAATAGTGGAAGAAAATAGTCACAACCATATATACCGAAGGATACAATTAAAAAAATGAACACATATGAAAAGGACAAATCACATTTCAGAACAGAAGGGAGATGAAGGAGGGGGGAGGAAGGAAGGTAAGTGTCTGTGAATTAATGATATTAGAGGTGGGGAAAGTTAGATGTCTGTGAGCTAATGGTATTAGAGGTGATAATTGGGGAAGCTATCCTGGTAATGGGTAAGATAGTTGGGGTCTTTGTTCAATTTCCGGGGGGGCGGATTGAATAAAGACCCCAACTATCTTATCCATTACCAGGATAGCTTTCCCAATTATTACCTACATAGTCCTGTATTTTGTTTCAGCTACACCAGACTAACATGGCTACATTTCTATCACTATCAGGCATTGTGTAAGACAGCCACAGGCTGCTCTAAGAGGCTTCCATAAGTGCCTAGACTAAATGGTGGGGCTGGGAGGCAGAGGGCTGTAGTGTTTATTGATTTCTACACCATAGAGCTAGTCAAAATATTTCAGAGGGAATAATTTTCTGTCAGAAAATAGATTCAAAACATTCTGAGGGAACAAGTCAATTTCCTAAACATGTTCATTCGAAATCGGAAAGGAAGGCTTGCCAGCTGCTCAACTGATCATCCAACTGCTCTAGGAATGCTCCCTCACTACCCAGCCTGCTGAGAAGCTCCTCAGCTGCTCAGTAGATGGGCCAGCACTGATACAGATTATTCTGCTTCACTGCAAGTTTCACCATGTCGCTGTTTCACGGAAGAAAACAAAACATGAACAACCCAGAATTTCCCACAAATTGGAAAATCCCTTCTCCAGCCTGGTTTCTTCTTCCAAGTCTACACTGAACTGTAAGGCCTTAGAAACAGGGTAGAGAATATGCAGCTCCTCAGGCCAGTTGCGGTTCACCAGAGTTAGGCCCTGGTGGGACCCCAGGGGCTGTATTTACCTAAGCGTCCACTGGTATGGCCACTCACAGCTCCCGTTGGCTGCTGTTTTCCAACCCCGGCCAATGCAAGCTGTGTAAAGCAGCGGCCCACTGTCCAGCTACTGGAACAACCATTGACTGCTACTCTGAGGGCTGGAGTAGCAGTATTGAGGATCTGCAGTTCCAGCTATTGGAACAGCCCATGAACTGGAGTAGCAGCCTTGTGTTGAAGGCAGCCTTCAGCCCAAGATGCAGGATTGGTGGGATAGATGAAATCTGTCCTATCCTTCATCTTTTATGTGGGGAAGTGAATTTCAACATGTGGAAGAAATATAGCTTAGTAACAGGGATGTGCACAAGAGAAAGCAAGTGGGGGCACATCCTCCCTCTCCCCACTGCCAATAATTAGCAGGGTCACAGAGCTCCTCTGCTCCAGGAACCACAACTGGGGCACAGAGCTCCTCTGGCCCTGGGATTCCTCTGCTGCCCTGGGGCCAAAGAAGTTCGCTTTCTCTTACATGGCTCTGGGGTCAGAGAAGCTTGCTGTCCCAGACTTGGCCCTGTGGATGGAGGAGATCTCTTTCTCCCTTCCATGACCCTGGGACTAGAGTAGCTCTGTGATCCCACCACAGCCAGGAACTTGTGGATGCATTCATTTATTCAGATGGCTCCATGACAGGTGGATTTTTGTTGGACCAGTGAATACTGCTGTTTATGCATACAGTGTACATGCATGTGTTGATGTGGTTTAATGTGTATAATACGCTTGTGTTTAAGGTGTCCCTCCAAAAGTGTCAGATTTATATTCCTAAGTATCCCCCTACTTAGTAGAATGAATGTGAAAATAGCATGGGGATGGGACCGGTATATATACCTTATGAACAGAGCTAAAACCAGGCATTCTTGAGAAGCAGATTGTCCTGCTTGAGCAGTTATGGTGAATTTCAGAGCAAAGTGGAGTATGCATTCCATGATAGGGAAGGAAGGTGCATTTGTGAATAATTTGAGGTGAGCAAACTTGAGTTTAGATTATATATTGTGAAATTGTATAATGATTTGTTTCATCTGTTTTCCAGCTATATGAATTGCACCTGCCCAAATTTGGCAGGAATCTGAGCAGTATGGCTTTAATGGATACAAGTTGCAAGATAATTAAATAATGAGAGGGTTTTTCACCAAAATTGTGACGTCTCATCAGTTTCTAAATTTCATCCAAATTTGTTGCAAGGGTCTGACTCAGTCCTTTAAAATAAGCTATTCCAGTTACCTTAGCAACAGCTTGATATTCTAACTTTTTCTTTCTAAATTATTCCATAAATTCTCTTTGAATAAAATTATACTTTCCATTCTTCTGGCCTAAAATGTTTAGGTACCATAATAAAGTTCTTGGCAAGTTCCATTCGAACATCCTAGGCCCAAACAAAGAATGACTAGAAATTGGTGATTTTTCTGGTTTCTGTCCAGCACTGCCATCTTTTGTGTAAATTGATTAGGTCTATAGTTTTAATGAAGAGTCTCAACCACTTTATTAGTTTGCAAGAAGATGGAAGAAATAATGAGGACTACTTTTCTCTCCCACGTTAATAGAAATAATAGCAACAAAGAGGATGGACCAGGCATAGACAATTTTTATTGTTATGCTATTTCTTTATAGTTATGTATTTGAATATTATGTGATTCTTTTATTGCAGCTCTTTATGGGCCTGATTAAAAACCCACTGAAGTCAGTGGAAAAACTCTCACTTGACTTCAATTAAATTTGGATCAGACCAAAATAATGGCCGAATAACATGAAACATAAACACCATATATAACAGAGCCAAATATAGGCAGTTTTATGTCTATTTTTATCTTCTGCACATCTGTTCATTCTAAATTACAAACAGCATCTATGCAAATACAAAACTATTTATTCACCATGCATTCTAAGTGTGTGACCGAAGGAATGTGTATGCTGCCCTTCAGTGTGTGTGTGTGTGTGTATATATGGGACAAATGCCCCTTGTACAACTGCTATAGAGTGGACAGATAGTAAGTGTTAAAAAATTGGGACAGGGTGGGAATAGTAGCCTTCCACATAAGACAAAAGTTTGTACATAAGGTTTGTCCCTATAAAATCAGGAGCCTGGTCACCCTAAACTGGGAGCTCTGAGACATAATCTGCCTGCTGATGTTCTTTGGAACACTGATATTTATTTCTGCAAAACAAAACAAACAAACAAACAAAAAAAACAGAGTTTTGGGTAGATATGACAAGTTATCCATTGTGACTACCTTTGCTATGCTTTGATAAGTCTCAGCAGTCTATGGGAATATGTAAGTATACCCAGTGACATAGCAAGTATTTTGAATCTAATAATCAAACACATCAGATACAGGACAAGTTGAACATGTAGTCAGATGTTGACATTTCCTCCCACATAGTGATGTGCTGAAAAAAGATGCTATTGTATATATTTTTTATCTATGATAATCCTCCCTAAAAGAATTATTTTAGCTCTAGTCCATAAATACAATGACTGTGTCTACACTGGGCCACTTATTCCGGAAAATCAGCTGCTTTTCCGGAATAAGCTGCGAGCTGTCTACACTGGCCCTTGAATTTCCGGAAAAGCAACGATGCTCTACTGTACAAAATCAGCCGCTATTCCGGAAAAACTATTCTGCTCCCGCTTGGGCATAAGTCCTTATTCCGGAACACTGTAGTGTACACAGCCAGTGTAGACAGCCCAGTAGTCTTTTCCGCGAAAATGGCGATCGGGGCTCTTTTCCAGAAAAGCGCGTCTACATTGGCCACAGATGCTTTTCCAGAAAAAGGACTTTTCCGGAAAAGCAGCTTGCCAATGTAGACGCTCCTTTTCCGGAAAAACTGAAAACAGAATAGTATTCCGTTTTAAGCAGTTCCGGAAATTCATGCCAGTATAGACACAGCCAATGCGTTCAATATGTATTCATGCATACTCAGAATGCAAAAAAGCTACAGGAAATCATACGGTGTGGGACATAGTCTCCCATGAATGCACATGTGTAATCTCATTAAGATTAATGTAATGCAGGGGTTCCCCAAAATTCATTGCACTGTGACCCGCTGCTGACAACAAAAGTTACTTCAGGACCTCAGGAGGGGAACCAAAACTTAAGCCAGCTGTAGTCCCACTGCTTGGGTGGGGAGCAAAGCCTGAACCCCATTGCTCTGGGCAGAGGGGCCAAAACTTAAGCTCAAGGATTTCAGCCCCAGGGAAGCCTGCAATATGAGTCCTACTACCTGGGTCTGAAGTGCCTTGGGCTTTGCCTTCAGGCTTCAGCCCCAAACTCCAACAAGTTTAAGTCATCTCTGGTGACCCCTTGCAAAGTGGTCCCAATCCATAGTTTGAGAACCACTGATGTAATGTAAGTTAGGTGTGTAGTGGAAAAGGATAGAACCCTGTATTTTATTTCTATATTAGGGTACCTCATTGACAGTGTACTATAATTATCATAAAGGGAAATACAGTTAGATAACAGAGGCATTTGATAGAAACTAACAGAAACACAAAACATGATGAATGTATGTGGTGGAGTGTCCCTTCCACATGTAAGCAGGGACTGAACTGCTGCTTGCTATCAGCCAGCTAAAAGGAGGGATGGGTGTACCCATTACAATTGTTTAGCTCTGCAAGGTAATTAATTGTTAACTTTTGATATGTAAATACAGCTCAGGAGAGAATACGAGGTGTGGCTATGTAAATCCCATTCAGCCAGGGCTGATGGAGGGTCAGTGTTGGAATGGAAGGTGGAGAATTGTAAATAATTTGGGACTGTTGTGAGGGTCACTAATCATGCTACCCCTAAATGTGGGAACTGTAAAACATGCCACGAGTGCTTGCAGGAGAGACACGCCATCGTGGTGAGAGGTCTCGGAGGAACAAGCCTTTCCTCTTCCAGAGTTGAGTGAACTAAGCTGGGGGGGAAGGGTTAAAGGGCTTGAGTCAGTCTGCTTCACACCTGCCAGGTGTGAGCTATAAGACTGGCCCAACCTGCCCCTTTCCCCCTGGCTGTGACTACACTGGCAAGTTTTTCTGCAAAATCATCTGCTTTTGCGGAAAAACTTGCCAGCTGTCTACACTAGCTGCTTGAATTTCCGCAAAAGCACTGATGATCTCATGTAAGATTGTTAGTGCTTTTGCAGAAAATGCTATGCTGCTCCCGTTCGGGCAAAAGTCTTTTTCCGAAAAACTTTTGCGCAAAAGGGCCAGTGTAGACAGCAGATATTTGTTTTCTGCAAAAAAGCCCCGATCGCAAAAATGGCGATCGGGGCTTTTTTGCAGAAAAGCGCGTCTAGATTGGCCACGGACGCTTTTCCGCAAAAAGTGCTTTTGCAGAAAAGCATCCTGGCAATCTAGACGCGCTTTTCTGAAAATGCTTTTAACAGAAAACTTTTCCATTAAAAGCATTTCCAGAAAATCATGCCAGTGTAGACGTAGCCCCTTTGTTTTAAGGACAGACCTAAAGCAGACTCCCTGAGGAGTCTTCTTTTGCTAGTCCAGTGGAAGCTGGATTCCTTTGCCAGTCCAGCTGGTGGCTAAAGAGTTGAAATCATGGAGAGCTGAAATCACTGGTTTGGCTGAGAGCCAGACCCACTGCAGCCAGTGGAGTGGCGGCGACCAACAGAGTGGCTGGTGGGAATCACTGGCTGGTGGTGTAACGTGGCACGGAGTGGCGGCAGGTGAGGAGCGACGACCAGCGGTGTGGTGCGGAACAGCAGCAGACGAGGAGCGGTGATCAGCAGCGGCAGCAGGCGAGGAGCAGAGCGTGTGGTAACACAGGACAAGACAGCTGGTGGAGCGTGGCGGAGTGTCGTAAGGTGCCCCTTATCTATCCCGCCACCCCCATTTCTATCCAGGTTGGGAGGTGAAACCCTGCGGGGGAACTTTGGGACTCTGGGTGGCACGGACCAGGGACAGAGATTTTTGGGGTGTCGGACTCATTGGACTTCAGGTGATTCTTAGCTGGGGGGGGGGGAGGGCTTAGCTCATGTTTGGGTTATGAACTCTGTGGTATTTCTCCCAAGTTAATGCCGTATGACTTCTCTCTCTGTTTCATTAAATGTTTCTTTCCTACACTCAGACTCAGTGCTTGCGAGTGGGGAAGCACTGTCTCTCAGAGGCACCCAGGGGTGTGTGAATTTCCCAGATAACTGGGTGTGGGCTCGAGCCGGTTCTGTGTGAGATGGATGCCAAGATATTGAACCAGCCCTGGTTACTGCCAGGCCTACCTGGCAGAAGGGTTACACATACATAGACACACACAATTATATTTTGTATACAAATAAATAATTCCCTGTATTAAAGAGAAAGAATTAGGAGACTACAGTTACATTGCTGTCTGGGGATAAGCATACACCTTTATAATACAGCTTCTTTAGAATGACCCCTCTTCCTCCTTACATAACTTCTAAATATGTCTTTAAATGAATACCATTTCCTTGTAAGTATTGAAATCTCCATAAAGAGATCAATTTTTACTGTGTCTCGCTGAGTATAGCATATGAATGACACCTTTGATTATCTGTAAAAATCTCTATGATTTTCATATTTAGACACCGCTAAGATTTGAAAACTGCTGATGTCTGACTTCCTGTTTCAATGAAGTTGAGAAAACCTGGTGCTTTGTAAGAAAAATATGTTCTTTTGAAACATAAGAGAACAATTTGTTTAACAAAAGAAAAAATGAAAGAAACTCAAATTTCATGAGTATTGCCAAGATACAACAGATACTTTTTTGATATTTACAATTAATTCCATAAAAATGTTTGTTTAATCAGACAGTGTAGTTAATCACACAGGTGAAATTGGAAGTTACTAGCATTGAATGCTAGTATAAAAGTTAATAAATTCAGCTCATAATCATTATGCTCATGCTAGTTATAATAATTTACCGTCCATACCAAATCTTTATAAGCATTGTAATTAAATATAAAATGCACATTAGAATTATAATGAGTAATTAGGGCAACATAACTAATATGCATAAAAGTCCCAAAGCTCATTAAAATGTTAAGACAAAACCTGTTCTAGCTAGAATTTTTGCATATTTTCTGTAACTGTCTAAATGCCTGCATACCTTGTGCATTGTTCTACTTGTTCTTTTATAAATTATCTATTTAAAAACATATTGAAAATGTTTGGTGCATCCCCAAGATTTGGTATTCCCTTACCACATTTCTATTTGGAACATGAGACTCAGAATTTCATTTCTAATGAAATCTCATGTTCTATTTATATATTTTACTAAAAATTAAACCAGATAGGTCTGTGACAAGTGGTTTTTATACATAATTTTTCTATTTTTCTGTTTTATACACTCTGCCCATGGTGCACATATCTAGCTTTAATTATTGTTACTGGAGTTATACATACACATTGAGCAGACAATAGAGTCATGAGCCTTTACTACTAAGCACATGTGATGTTCTTGCTCAGTTGTGATCCTGGGAGTCTTTGTGTAGCATAAAGTGCAATCTTATTATGCCTCAGCCCAGGCTCACACTTCATCCAAAATAGTATTTAGTGCTAGGTTTAGTTCTCCATGCTGTCCAGAAGTAAATCTTGGGCCTTCTACTTTGTTTCAGTTGTGAATGGCAAGAAATAGATGGGAAGTCAGTGCTGAATGGGAAGCAATATGGACCTATAAAAGTACTAAACTAATATTTCTCATCATAAGTCTTAACTTGGCAGCAAGGCAGGAGTACCTTCACAGCCACACATCAGCAGTGCCATTGATACAGAATTAGGGTCTTGTCCTGTTTGACACTTTTATGCCTATATGTGCACTACCACATCTGACTTGTGCAGCATCATGCATTATGTGTACTGAGCAAGAAAGCATGTAGTTGAATTCTGCCTGCCTTCAATGCACTATCAGAGTTTGTGATTAATTTTCATGGTTACACAGCAGAGGATCTGTACAGAATTTGACTCCACTCCATGTGATCATAAAAATGGACGCTTTCCCCAAAATACTTTATGCAGTTCAAACTGTTTTAAAACTGACTTCATTCTCAATTAGTGGAAGTTATTAAATTCTGTTTGTACCAGTAATATCATTATTCCTAGAGAATATAATTCAATAGGCAACGGAGACTAAAAAAAACCTTCACATCCCTCCTACCCTTCCAAAAATAACTGACATCACCAGAATATATAATGGTGTTGGTTACTGCAAAGTTTTGTCTCTTATTTAAGACCTGCACAGCTCATCATGTAGTTGCAAAACTCACGGCAATAAAAACTGTACCGCGTCCTTACTAACTCCCTTTACAAATCAGCCTATCAAAAGGCCTGCAAAAGTAAGCATTCTTTACTGTTTGAATGCTTGATGATGCTTGTACCATCCAATGCTGGCTGTCTCCAGCTACCTCCTTCTAATGAGTTCACAGCTAAGTGTTGCATTCCTTATGAGTCAGTCTGTGCTGATCAGTTTTACTGTGCTTAGTCACTCTTCTTCCGTGATAAACTCAAAAGTTCATCAATAAGACCCCAGTTCAGAACATTATTTAAGCATGTCCATCCTTTTTCAGCAAAGCATTTACACAGATGCTAGAAATTAATCAAGGACATAATTTCCACTGAAATCCTAGTCACTGATGTACAAGGTAAAAGTTGAGCATGTATTCACATGCTTAGCTGAGTAAGAATATACTGGAATCATGAGCTCAGGGAGGGAGAATAGGTCTATAAGCTATATGATGCATATATCAGTGTATAGAAACCCTTTTTTCTTCTTGTTGTTACTTCATTTCAATGCTGATCATTCGGTCTGTCTATGTAATCACATTCATGATTAAATAATCCTTGTGGAATACATGATTTTTATTATTTTCATTTACTGTAATGAAAGTATTAGCTATTCAGTTAGGGTACGTCTACACAGACACGTTATTTCAGAATAATTGACGTTATTTCGAAATAACATAGTGTACGTCTACACAGCAAGCCATTATTTTGAAATAGTATTGAGCTGGAAGACTTCTTACTCCAACTCCTGTAACCCTCATTTCATGAAGAGTAAGGGAAGTAGAAAGAAGAATGTTCTTCCCTCAACTTCCTGCTGTGTAGATAGCGCTAAAAAGCCGAATTAAGCTATTTCAAATTCAGCTATGCAATAGACGTAGCTGAAGTTATGTATCTTGATTCGACTTCTTCCCTGCTGTATAGACGTGTCCTTGATGTTTTTTCTTGTCATAGAAGGAGTAAGAGCAGCACAATGTTCAGGACAATGGACATTGTCCAGGACTATGGACTTAAAAACCCTCATACCTAAACTCAGAGAACTAGTATGTAAGGTCATGTAGGAAGAAAATTTAATTGAAAAATTCATTCAGGAGAACTGGCAGTTTCTCAAAGAGGCAATATTAAAGGCACAACAGCAAAAAGTAGTCACCCTGAAAGCTGCTTTAACTTATGCCAGAAGTGATTTCAATTTCCCTGGTAGCCCAGAATCTGGGAAGCACAAAGGTGGCATTTGCACCTTCTGTGCTGCATCTCTCAGCAGACACTGTACAGGCTCTAGTCCCATGAGGGTTTACTAGATACGTTTTGAATAAAAGTTCACTAGTTTTCACTGCACAAATTAGTATGCATTTCAGTAAAAACATGACACTGATTTTGAATCATAGTAATAGTGCATGTACATTGAGAATGCCTTTTTATTGCAGAGTTGAAAATCTTGTCACTGCCAATTAAAGTGAATGGACAGATTTATTCAGTCCCTGTTATCACAGAGAAGAGACAGTTGGAGATAATGGTGAAAATATAAGAGAAAAAAGATCTTTTGGTGGCCTCTTGAAGATAGTTCATAGTGTTCTATGTGTTGGTATGGAAAACATCCCATCTAAAAATGTACTGTGCTGTGTTTTTATATTAGGTGCACGGCTACCTCCTCATATTCCTAGCATTCAAGTTTTCTCTTTCCATACTCCAAACTAAATATAAAATTGGATGAGTGCTCATATATCTCTGGAATAACATTTTTGGTAAATGGAAACCCAGAGAAATTTTGTCCAAAATTACACAGGAAATCAGTGACAGAATCATTAACAGAAACCAGTTTGCTTATCCAAGTCCCATGCTGTCAAACTACAGTATCTAACTGTCTTTAAGGTTCAAAGATCTGGGACAATGTATGGGATTGCAATACAGAGGCCCATTTCTGGTTACTAGTCTGTGTCAGCAGCTCTTATTATACCGTATATGCTCATTATACTTCATTCACCGTGTCATGATATTTATACAGGTTGAACCTCTCTAGCCTGGCATTCTCTGGTCTGGCAATATCCGTAGCCCAGCAGGATTTTAGTCAGCCAGATGTCCACTTATCAGGGGTGTAGCCCTGTTTCCTGTAGTCCCATAGTTGTGTTTACAGCCACCAATCCTGGTCTCAGTGTTCTGTACAGTTATTTAACTCTGATTTACCTGTAAATGTTTTCTAAGAGCAGTGTAAGTGTTGGTAATGTGGCTAGACAATATTGACCTCCCATGGTTCAGCAAATTCTCTGGTTTGGCACCCGTCAGGTCCTGAAGGTGACAGACTAGAGAGGTTCAAAGGTGAATAAAAGCTGTATAAAAGGTGATAAGTAATATATGGATTGAAATCTAATAACTCACTGATCATTAATATTCTTGCATGATGTATATATGCAGGGTGTATTGAGAAAAATTGATATATGCTAAAATGATTATTAAAAGTGTATTTAAACCAGGTATGTTGAGGGAATGAGTAAATAAGTCTGTCCTAGACAAAGGAATATGTATTTGCTTCTCTGAATAGTCTGGTCTTCATTGCAGGCCTATTTACATTGTAGGTAAATAAAACTATCAAGCTAAAAAAGAAGTAGGGGAGACTGTTTCCAGAAGTGAAGAGAAACTTTATCTGGGCTATGCAGACAGGGAGAGAGTTTGAACCTCAATTGACAAGTAATTGACTTAATTTGTTGTATTACCAGTTTTATCTAGTGAGATGTTTTATGAAAGACTATCGCACACTAGTAAATGCAAAAATGTATGTATTAATGATATATGAGAAATTATGGCTATGCATTAATATTAGGCTTTCCGAGTCTGTGCCCAAACAAAGGGTAAACAACCATGTCCCAAGGAGGCAGGAATATCATAGGTATATATCTGTCTCCTATGTAAAATAAATATGAAATCAAAACAATATAATCTCCATTTACATACTAGGGCAGGGGTGGCCAACCCATTCCAGACGAAGAGCCACAATAGGAGTGGAGACAGTGTGAAGAGCCAGGACAAAGTTGTTGAGCAAAAACATGGCTTTTTTTTTTTGTTTTTTTGTTAACTTTTCCCCAGATCTCCACTGCTATTGTGGCTGAGCAAGCCGCAGGCTTGTGGCTGTGAGGGTGCAGGAGTTTGGGCTGGGATGCATGAGGGGCTCAGGGCAGGGAGGCTGGGAGTATGATGGGCTCAGGACACAGATTTGCAGTGTGTGGATGGTGCAGGAGTGTTGTGGCAGAAGATTGGAGATGTGTGGGTGCAGGAGTTTGGGGATGTGAGAGGCTCAGGACAGGGGGTTCCAGTGTTATAATGCTGCGGCCAGATGTGGGCTTGTTGGCCAGGCTTCATTTTTAAATACAATATTATGTCAAACACAAAATGTTTCGGTGTTGTCTTTATTTATGAGAGGGGCGGGGAGCCTGTTTTGAGTCGGAGTCACTGATCTGACCCACAGAAAAGGCAGTTGGGGCCACACCAGTGAGATGTAAAAAAAACAACAACAACAAAAAAAACAGCTGCTCCAAAACCCCCAAGCCTCTAATGTGGCCCTAACTTTGCTTGTGAGGGCCAGGGACAGGGTGCTGGGGCAGGGTACTGGTGCGGGCTGGGACAGGGTACTCGTCGGGGGGTCTGGCTAGGAGGAGGTGACAGAGACAGCTGGGGCCAGTACCTGGGGATCCCAGGTCTCAGGAAGCATGCTAGCTGCTCTTTCCCTCCCCTCCACTTCCCTCTCCTTCCCCAGAGCCAGGCACACACACCCCTAACCCAATCCTCCCCCCAGAGCCAGGCACCGGCCCCCCTCTCTCCCAATCCCCCTCTCTCCCACACTCTAACCTAATTCTTGGGTCCCAGAGGCGGAGCCGCCAATACAGCCATATGCATCTCCCTCCAGGCACTGAGCGTCCGGCCTTGAGCTGTGCTGACTGGAATGCCGTGCGCACCCCCCGCCCAAATCCAATCCCTCCATTCCCTTCCTCTCCCCTCCCCTTCCCCAGACTTGAGCTAGGCACGGCCCCTTCCCCAGCTCTAACCTAATTCTTGGGTCCCGGAGCTGCCGCTGCAGCTACAGCTACACATCTCCCTCCAGGCCCTCAGGCGCGTGCGCTGAGCAGCCGGCATGCCATGCGCACCCCTTCTCCTCCTCTCCTCTCCCCTTCCCTAGAGCCAGACACCTCCCCTCCCTGCTCTAACCCAATCCCCCTCCCCCACTAACCTTATGCCCAGGTCCCGAAGCCGCCGCTGGCACCGCCACCGCTGCCTGCGCTCAGCAGTGAGCTGCTAGCACGTGCAGGCTGGGACACTGTGTGCGACCCGGCCTGACCTGAGCTGTTCTGAGTTCCATCCCAGTTTCCATCAGGAACCACAATTTTTTTCTTCATGAGCCGCATGCGGCTCACGAGCTGCAGGTTGGACGTCCCTGTACTAGGGAATGGGAACCTGACAGACAGGGAAAACCAGCATGTGAATATTCTGCCTCCTGAAATAAGGTGATTGAATTTTGGCAAATACAAAATTCATTTTTGCATCCATTACTAGACAGGCACAAGGGAACAGAGCTCCTGCAAGCTGAGAAACATTGGTCCTTCTTCAACCAATGTGGGGGAGAGGTTGAAGTCTCTGAGAAGGGAGTATAGATGAAAAACCTGCATAGGAAAAGCTATTTCAGCTCGGTCTCAGAGTCCCAGGCAGCACAATCCGGTCCGGAATTCCCAGCGGGCTGGAGATGGGTTGGGGGAACCTTTCAGTTATCAATTCCCAGTCCCTATCTTCTTCTGCCATCACCCCACCCTCTCCTCTCCAAGGCACCCCATTTTCTGAGGATATGGTTTCAGGAATCATTGAGGGGGGAGCTGGTTCAGTGCAGCAGCAGTTGTGCCTCACCCCCCAAAAAAAACCATTCCTCATGGCAGCAGGAGCTGTAGGGAAGCAGAGCGCAAAAAAGCAAGTTACAGGTTTCACAGATTTATGTTTGTACTGAGAAATGACCCTACTGACATGCAAAATAGCATTATGAAATTGATCAGCCTATGTAAAGAACTTCCTGGTGAACCTTTTGTTTAAAATAGCTGCTCTTTCTTTGGAGTAGTTGGCTATCGTAAAAGATTATGGTCTCTTAAAATGACAAGCTTAGAGCTGAGTGTGATTATGAAAAAGAATGAGGGGGTAGTTGGTTCACATTTATAGATAACTAGTATAAAGCAACATCTGGAAAATTGCTTGGAAAAAAATCATGGAATTTTATTTATAAGTTTTACATTTTGTTCTCTATTTTTAAATATAATTTATATCATCACAAAATGCTTTGAAAATATAAAAAAATTCTAAGGTAAAGGCAATTACTTATCTATTCATGATTTCCCTTTGTAAAACTATTTTTTGTGCACTTTTATGCTTTATAACATTGGATTTTCCTGAAAATTGAGAAATAGCCAATTACGTATCTTTTATCTGTTGTTGCAAACTAAAATATTAATTTTTAAAATATCTCTTTTGTGCAAAAAGAGCTGTAAAAAAAGTAGATTCAGCTACAATGTTTGCATGTATAGTGAATTATGAGAAAAATCAGGCATATTGTGTATAAAAGCTGCTGCTATAGTTGTGAAAGTGAATTCTACCTTTAGCCTGTACAGTCCACATTTTACATTCTTTTGATTTAATCCTGAATTCCTTGGAGAGGTGAAAATCAGAGTCTATGGGCCTTCATACACATTTAGTGCCTGGCATGGTCTCCCCTGTTTTTAGCTGACGTTGTATAAGGTACTTAAGTATTATGTATATCTGTAGGATACCTGTTGGTTTAGGGAAGCATTTAACATTTTTAATAACTCATTTTTTCATATCACGGGGTTATATGCTTGTTGACTGAGATACACAGTTGTATATATAAATAAAGTCTGTATATTATATTTTGCTTTCTTAGATAACTTCTTGTGTATCCTGTTTGAGAAATGTGGTTGAATGTGACTAATCCTGACACAAAAATCAAACAGGAAAATGTAATGTTGATCCATCAGACATGAAAATAACTTCAGGCATCTGTAGAAGAAATGAAAATATAAATCTGTAGTGATATTTCTTTAAGATTTGCGCTTCAATTTTTTCCAGTTGCCCCCACAATTCAGGAACTTAAATCCAGTGGAGTGATGCTAGGAGGTAACGGATTGATACGATGTGAAAGTGCAGGAGTTCCTCCTCCAATCTTTGAGTGGTACAAAGGAGAGAGAAAGTAAGTACACTACATGTATTTATTATATATTTTATACACTGATACCTACCTAATACTGTTCTGCATATTATAAAAAGTCACATGTTAAAAGGAGAGGCATCAATGGAATTTGGTATAGTAATAATGTTCAATTGGTTTACAGTAGAAAAATTATGATGCAACAATAAAATACAGTCAGAGCATAGCTTCTAAGATTGGATCCATTAATGTGTAAAGAAGCATTTAGAAGATGCGGGTAAGTGTATCTTGTGGATAGCTATGGATATCATATGCCTGGTTTTAGATAGGGGACCTATTATTTCATTCCTAATCCAGTCTTCAAAGTCTTGTCAGTATGTCACTTGAACCCATACTCACATGCAAACAGATCAGATGTTTCAGCACAGCTGAGGAATACATGGTGAATCTTTATAACGGTGCATTGAACATTGGAGTGCTCCCTACTAAACCCAATGTCTGCTTATCAGACATAGTGAGGGAACCAAGTTGTGTATGTCAACCAGAGTCACTGAATGAAACAATCCCAGCAGCATGGGAGTCCTGAGAATGAAGGAGCTACTGGGACAAGGCATCATCACAATCTCTATGGACATGGGTGGGCAATAAGATGGAAGTAGTTTGCCAGAGTTAGCTCCTGGAGGACAGCCACCACTTTATTTACCTGTGCCTCCAAAGGTACGGGTTCTTGCAGCTCCCATTGGTTGTGGATCGCCATTCCTGGTCAATGGGAGATGTGAGAAATGGCATGAATAGGGACATTGTTTCCCGCTCTCCCATTGGCCAGGAACGGCACTCTACAGCCCATAGGAGCTTCAAGCAGCTGTATCTGTGGAGGCACAGGTAAATAAAGTGGCAGCAACCTGCCAGGGGCTAATCCTGGCAAATCACATCCAGCGTGCAGTCTGGTTATTGCCTACCACTGCTTTACCTAACTGAGAATCTGGCCCAAGGTTTATTTTTCCTCATCTCACACACTGAAAATCAATAAAGTATTTTTCATATTTCTTTTTAGTCAGTTGCATTTTTAGATCCTTAATGTTATCTCAGTTGAGTATCCTGCCCTTCTGGGGAACCTTTATTTGTTTAAAAACATCTGCTTTCATTGAAATAATCTGTTTTTACCACTTTTAGGTTTATATAAAAGGTTATTTTTACAAAGGTAACTATTGGGGCAAATTTATGTTGTCAGTGTCTGTTTAAAGCATGTGCACAAGGGAACAACATGAATGTTCACCTTAGCTTTTGGAATTTCATGATTTGTAAGGGCTTACTTTCTCAACTTTAACTTAGCATTAATGCTGGGATTTATCACAGAATATGAATGAGCATTCTTCTTGTAAACAATTTGTCAGAACATTTCTGACTAGCCAACTGTTCTTCTTTAGATTTGTTCCCCTATGGGAGAGTTAGCTGCTCCCTTTCTTCAACAACTTTACAGAATGGTCATGAATTCCATACTTAGAAGGTCTGCAAAGTTGTTGTTTTTTTAATATGGTGCATCTGAAACGGTAGCAAAAAAATTATCTTATCTTGAGAGAGCCACCTAAATTCTTCTCTCAAAGGTCCACATTTTATTTCTTCCTCTTTATATACAAAAACACTACTATTTTGTAAAAGATTTTTGTTTTGTTTTGTTTTACAAGCACCGCTTCAGTACTGTTTGTAATATACATTACAGAGTCTGGACTCAACTGGAGACTCCTAATTTGATGTTAGTAGTATCCATTTAATGCATGGATTTGACTGATTCCCTTATTTTTATGTATGAACTCAGTTTCATGAGATCAGTAAGGGTATGTCTAGACTACAGGCTTACGTCGACATAAGTTTTGTCTGCAGAATCTGTCGACAAAGCTTCTGTCGACAAAGAGCATCTAGACTACATCCAGTTCTGTCGACAAAGCAAGCTGCTTTGTCGACATAACAGTGTGGACGCAAAAGACAGTGTTGATGCAATAATGCCTTCTATCGACAGAACTCTGTCGACAAAAGACATTATTCCTCGTAGAATGAGGTTTACATACGTCGACAAAACTGCTGAGTTTTGTCGACGTTATGTCGACATAACTCAAAGGCAGTGTGGACGCAGGTATAGCTTTGTCAACAAAAGTCCACTTTTGTCGACAAAACCCTGTAGTCTAGACACACCCTAAGACACAACAGGCAGTGCATTTCAGGACAATAAAGTCATTGTCTTCTGTCTCTTGTTTCAGTTATAAGATCACCTGAGGCTTATTTTAATCACCCAGAAATGTATTGCTTAGTATTTGTTAATACATGCTTATGTTAAATCTCATAGTATATAGTATTTTTGTTACAGTGTTTTATATAGGCACACTGCAGATCCTGAGCATTTGCAATGATAGTATCTCTTAACATTGCAAAACCTTCCCGATTGCAAGAAAGTCACATTGTTTTTACTCCTACATCGCTGTGTTTTCCAATATTGCCCCTGCAAGTATCATCTTTGGAAGATGAAAAATCTATTCAGCACTATGCTGGTAAAGCCAATTCCCTGCTGTACCACAACTGAGAAATGTCAGTTTCAAAGGCAGTTCAGGAAAAGACTGCAAAGTGGTGAGCGGATTATTTATAGGCATGGCTGAAGTCACTTGCAGGAAATGTTAAGGTCCAATTCTCTTCTTTGTGAAGTCAATGGAAACTCTTCAATTCCCCACCATGAGAACTGCATTGAATCCTAAATAAGTGCTGAGTGTTGGGGTATTTTGAAAAAGACCTAAGAATATCTGTGTCTGATATAACTATGACTGTAGAATCTACAGACTTCCCTTTTCAGTGCTCTAGGCACACTGGCATCCAAATTACAGTCCATTTAAAAACAAAAACAAAACAACCATCACAACATAAAACACACTAGTTAACAAAGATTAAAAGTTGCAAAACACATTGTATCCCATCAATAAGTACCACTCAAACCCCAACCCATCTACCCTTCACAAGTATCTTTTCAGAAGGACACTTCATGCTCTAAAGATCAACAAGTTCAACCTAGTTTGTATCCAGGTAAGGAGTAAGTCCAAGTGTGTCATGATCATGAGAGTTAGCCAGCATCCTGGGGTCTGAGGATATGTCTACACTAGCCCCCTAGATCGAACTAGGGAGGCTAATGAGGGTGACTGAAATTGCAAATAAAGCACGGGATTTAAATATCCCACGCTTGATTTGCATGTTCCCATCCAGTCGCCATTTTAGAAATTGACTAGCCTGAAGTAACTGCCCACATCTACACGCTGCAGTGAAACAGGATTCCGAAATAAAGCCCTAACTTGAATTAGCTGGGATTCCTCCTGCAATGAGGTTTACCAGCTAATTCGAGTTAGGGCTTTATTTCAGAATCCCGTTTCACTGCCGTATGTAGATGCGGGCAGTTACTTCGGGCTAGTCAATTTCTAAAATGGCGACCAGATGGGAACATGCAAATCAAGCGCAGGATATTTAAATCCCACACTTCATTTGCAATTTCGGTTGCCCTCAGTAGCCTCCCTAGATTGATCTAGGGGGCTAGTGTAGACATACCCTAAGGGGTTAAATATGTCCCTTACCTAAACCAGATGGCAGGCAGCCAATAGAAATGTAGGTAGGAAATTCAAACTGGGACAAAGGAATTTTTGGGTTTTCACCTCCTTTGTCTCTAGGGAGGTTTCTCTCCAGCTATTGAAGGGGACAGGATGTGGTCCTCTAAGAAAATACACTTCACAGTCTGGAAGTAGGATAAAGTTTAGATAAATCCATTAGGTTTTATCATTTGGGAAATGGGATCTGGTCTGTGCATTTAAAAATGGGTTTTGCTCTCCTTTGTAACTAAGTTCCTGGCCCACGGTAAATTTCTCTTCCATGAGTATATTACTTTGTTACTCTTCCATCTAGTCATTATGCTTGCAACAGGAATATTGTGATGATAATAAAATTTCTTTCTCTTTTCTTTTATTAACCTGGTATTGGTTAATTTTTGTGTCCTGGTTTGTACTTCAGGGGTGAGATTTCCCAAGTAGTCTCGCCTTGGTTGCTTTATTAATATTTGGGTGGTGGCAGTGGACATTCTATCCCCAAAATCTAGGTTGTTAAGATTTTAGGGGGAAGTTTTATACCAAAGCCTGGTAGGTAAGGTTTTGGGGTACTTTTGCTGGCCCCTACTTCTGCATTTATCATACCAGAGTGTAAAAAAGCCTTTACACAAAACATCTCAAGGAAATTTCCCTTTTTTATAGGCCAAGGGATCTCCTGTTCAAGCACCATACTAATCTCAGCTGGAGCAGATGGGACAGGGAGACACACAGTCTCTCATTCAGTCAGGTCTGAGACCAGTGGTGGGAAATTACTGGCCCACAGACTGCACCAATTCGCCAGAATTTTCTCCTAATGAGCTACCACTGCTTTGTTTACTTGAGCCTCCGAAGTTACAGCCACTTGAAGATATCATTGGCCGCAGATCACTGTTGCCAGCCAATGGGAGCTGTGGGGAGCAATATCATGATCTGTGCCACTTCCCCATTGGCTGGGAATGGCAATCTGTGGCCAGCAAGAGCAGCAAGCATCTGTACCTGCAGAGGCACAAGTAAATAAAGTGGAGGCGGCCTGCTAGGGGCTAACCCTAGCGAACTGTCTCTGGCTTATTGTCTATTCCTGTCTTAAACCATTTAGAGCTTCATCTGACAATACCAATACCTTAAATTCCACCAGGAAGCCAGTACTCACATACTGTAGATCCCAGAGCACTGATGAATGTGCCAAACATGAGATGTGCCAATTAACATATAGGACCACACATTCTGCAGGAACATTCAACTCCTGAATTAATTGAATTGGTCTGGGAAACTCCTGCAGAGTTCAGCTACATGAAATTTTTCAGACAAAACTTTGTCTTGGAGAAAAATGTAGATTGTGGCCTGTCAAAATATTTTGGAAATTTGTTGTGAATTTGCTAATTGGTTCAGTTGAGGAAAAACAAGAAAAAATGCTGAAAATATTTTGTCTAAATATTTTCTAAATGAAATGTTTAGACTTACTGATTCAAATCATTTTCATTTTAAATTTTACTTCAAAGTTATTGCATTTTTGTAAATTAAAATATATTGGTAACATAAGGTATGTCTACACTACAATGTTAGTTTGAACTAACAGACGTTAGTTCGAACTAACATTCATAGGCGCTACACTAGCGCTCCGTTAGCTCGAATTTAATTCGAACTAACGGAGCGCTTAGTTCGAACTAGGAAAACCTCATTTTACAAGGACTAAGCCTAGTTCGAACTTACTAGTTCGAATTAAGGGGTGTGTAGCCCCTTAATTCGAACTAGTGGGAGGCTAGCCCTCCCCAGGTTTCCCTGGTGGCCACTCTGGCCAACACCAGGGAAACTCTATTGCCCCCCTCCCGGCCCCGGACTCCTTAAAGAGGCACGGGCTGGCTACGATGCCCGTGCCAGGTGCAAGCCTGCCAGCACCCAGCCAGCAGACCCTGCACCTGGCACGGCACAGAGCCACCCACCTGATGTCCCCCAGCCCACCCCCTCTTCCCGGGACCAGGCTGGCGGCTCCCGGGAGCTTGCCCGGGACCGCAAGAGGCGGGCACATTCCTGGGCTAGTGCAGACATCGTGGACCTCGTCCACGATCTCCGCACTAGGCACAGGAAAGTGGCTGGCTAGAGCAGGAGAGCTGCCAGCCTGGCCACCCAGGAGCAGGTATGCATGAAAATCAAGGGGGTACACTGAGACCCCCCCGACCCTGAGCCCTGAGCTTACAATGGGTCAGACCAAAGGTCCATCTAGCCCAGTAGCCTGTCTGCCGACAGCGGCCAACACTAGGAACCCTGGAGGGGATAGACCGAAGACAGTGACCAAGCTATTTGTCTCATGCCATCCCTCTCCAGCCTTCCACAAACTTTGGGCAGGGACACCACTCCTACCCCCTGGCTAAGACTACTCCATGGACCCAACCTCCATGACTTGATCTCATTTCCCTTTAAGCTCTGTTCTAGTTGTAGCCTTCACAGCCTCCTGCAGCAAGGAGTTCCACAGGTTAACTATTTGCTTTGTCTAGAACAACTTTCTCTTACTAATTTGAAGCCTGCTACCCATTCCTTTCCTTTGGTGTCCTCTAGTCCTTCTTTATGGGAACTCATGAAGAACTTTTATGAATGCACCCTCTCCACCCAACCCCTGCTTTTAGAGACCTCTATCCTGTCCCCGCTCCATCTCCTCTTTTCTAAGCTGAACAGTCCCAGTCTCTGTAGCCTCTCTTCATATGGGACCTGTTCCCAACCCCTGATCATGTTAGTTGCCCTCTCCTCTCCCAACCTTTCTCTTCCCCTCTCCCACCTCCTTTTCCCAGTCTCCCCCAGTTTTGTTCAATGAAGGCAGAGTAAATGTTGGAACAAACGTTATCATTATTTTGTACATCAGGAAGGGGGGCTAGGGAAGGGTAAGTGGAAGGAGGTGAGGGAGGAATGGGGTACGAGCCCCCGATGGGGAGGACTGGGCTGGCTCTGCGGGCTTCTGGGGGTGGAAGCTCTCCTGCAGCCCCCCAATTGCCCCCTCTCCCCAGATGGCAGCCTGCGGCAAGTGCAGCCGGTCTGATGGCCGAGTGCTGTGATGTGCCCAGTGTGGGCACTCCAGGCACTCCAAGCCAGGACTGCTTTGCAAGCGGAGCACCCCTGAGAACTGTCTGTCCGGGGTGGGGGTCGGGTCCCTTTAAGCGCAGCCCTCGGCTAGCCTGAGACAGCATCTCCACGCTCTAAGTCCTCCTCTGATGCCCAGCCGGCACTGCTTCCGGCCATCCTTAAGCCCTGGTCAGGGTCCACTCAATGTGGACATGCTAGTTCGAATTAGCAAAACGCTAATTCGAACTAGTTTTTAGTTCTAGACGCGTTAGTTCGAATTAGCTTAGTTCGAATTAACTAATTCGAACTAAGTTAGTTCGAACTAACTCTGTAGTGTAGACATACCCATAATGTTTTAGATTGAACAAAATATTTCATTTTCATTACCAGAAAAAAATATTTATTTTATTTTTTGGGTCATTTCTGGTTGACCCAAAATAAAAAGCAAAATATTTTCTGAATCTTCATTTTTGGCCACTGAACTGAAAAATCAGCTATACACAGCTCTGTTTGATAACAAGTTTTTCATGAGATTTCCTTTAGTTGTACTTTAAACCTCATCTAAAACCCCGCATGACAAAATTGCATAAAAATAGGGACTGGATGGATTTGCATAGGATTTATCAATGCATTTCAAAATCTCAAAATAAGGTTTGTTTTGAGCTTGGCCCTGGAACATTAAAAAGATTTTTTGTTGGTGGAGGTCAGGTGTGATTTTTTTTGTTTTACCCTAGTGATTCATATTGGCACATTTTTAATTTTGTTTACAGTATAGGGCTGAACTGTTATGAGAGAGAGAGCCCTAAGGTCTTTAATCTACAAATATTAATTCCATTAAAACTGATAAAGTAAACAAAACATACATTTCAAATAACCTAATCAAAATTAAAATCATTATAATAGTCTAATATATTATAATAACATTAATTTCTTGAAATATAAGACCAAAGATAAATACTTCTTGGGGCTAGTACTGATGCATGATCTTCAGAAATCTGTTTCTAGGTATAATATCTGGAATAACAGTTGGAGCTTATTATACTGGAAAGCTTTAAGTGCAATACAGCAAGGTTAACAAAAAGATGATGAAACTGCATTTTCTCAAAAGCGCAGTTGCTCCCTGAAAAATGACTTGGTAAAAATGGCTGTAGTTATTTTATTGGCTAAGATATATTGTTGTAAACAAAAATTACAATGAATAGGTTTTGCAAACACCACACAATGCTGTGGAATGAGGGTCCTAAAACTGAAGGCAATATGAACCTTAATTTCCATGGGAGGCATTGTGATATATTAGGGTATGTCTACACTACCACCCTAGTTCAAACTAGGGTGGTTAATGTAGGCAACCGAAGTTGCAAATGAAGCCTGGGATTTGAATTTCCTAGGCTTCATTTGCATATTGCCGGGAGCCGCCATTTTTAAATGTCCACTAGTTCGGACTCCGTGCCCGCGGCTACACGCGGCATGGACTAGGTAGTTCAGATTAGGCTTCCTATTCCGAACTACCGGTACTCCTCGTTCCTCGTTCCAGGAAGCGAACTAGCGGACATTTAAAAATAGCGGCACCCGGCAATATGCAAATGAAGCCCGGGAAATTCAAATCCCGGGCTTCATTTGCAACTTTGGTTGCCTATATTAACTACCCTAGTTCGAACTAGGGTGGTAGTGTAGACATACCCTTAGAGTCTTGGACTGGATCCAGGAGACCTGGGCTCTCTTCCTGGCTCTGTCTCTGGCCTGTTGGATGACCTTGTACAAGTGCAACTTTGACCCCTCCATGCATCAATTTCCCCATTTTTAAAGTGGAAATAATAATAATGACCCTTCTTTGTAAAGTTCTTTAAATTACACTGATAACAAGCATTTATACCAAAGCTAAGTAGTTTTATTATTATTTATTTAAAAGGAAATCTTTCTAGTCCTATTGTTGCAGAAAATACTTTTCTAAATTTGCACCATGTTAACCAGTGCAGTGCTGTATCCTGGTCTGCAGAGAGATAATGTCTATACGTTTACTCCTCCTCAGAGCTTTGTCAGACCATGGTAGAGTATAATTAATGAGAATTTGATCAATTTTAGTGTTTCTCTTAAGAAACCTGGATAAAAGTAATGAAACTATCTTCATCTGCTGCATGTGCTGCTGATTATGAAAGTTATGAACCTCCATCAGATACAAGCACTGAAGATATTTGTTGAAAAAGAGGATGAGAGTAGAGTAGGAAGAAATGTTTGAGTAGAAGGGCATTTAAGGTAAAGATGGAAAGCTCATTTTCCTTTCCATCAGCTTTAGAGAAATGAAACTTCAGATTTCTCAGACACATTTGCTTGCTTCATACAAATTATGTAGACCCTAAAAAGATCTAAAGGCAGTATTCTGGAGTACCCCCCTTTCCTGGGAGAGCTGGGCTTATAGTCAGCTGAATATCATCCTAAAATAAGTTCTATAGCTCCCACAGAATTTTAGATTTGATACAGAAATTATTGGTGAAATTCCATGCCCCACTGTAAATGGTGCCCAGCATCTAATTTCCCCAGTAGGCTCCATTCCCCAATCATAATTTCACATCCAAAAGAGTGGTAAAGTGAAGAGTAAGGTACAAGAGGAAATTCAGAGAACAGAGGAGCAGGAAGTGGCAAAAAGAGTTAAGAAGTATAGGTTTGGGAAAACCACCCTTAGGAGAGACAGGAACTGAGAGTAGCTGTGAAAGCTGAATGGGTGTGATAGATGGAGATTTGGAGAGGGGAACAGCTATGGGGATGGGTTGGAGGTCACTGAAGTTCGGGTAAGTGGGGAAATGAACAGGGAGAGAGGGATTCTGGGACACTGATGAGTCTAGTAGACAGTAGGCAGAAAAGGGTGAATACACAGAAATGGAACCTAGTGGACCAAACTGGAGGAAACACAGAAAGGGAGGTGAGGGGAACAACGGGAGGCAAGACACCTGAAAAGATGGTGGAGCAATAGAGAGTGGAAGGATGGGGGAAGCAGAAACAAGAGCAAGGATGAGGAGTCAGTTATGGGAGGAAGAGTAAGGAGGATGAGTGAAACCAGGGGTGATAGAAACTAGGGAGGACAAAGAGAAAGATGGAGCATTGCAGGGGCCATGGGCATGGGGAGTGAAGTTAGGAAGCTTGAAGGTGGGAGCAGGCAAAGACCAGCAACTACTGGAGCTAGTTTCATGTGGGAGAAAACATGGTGGAAATCGATAGGAGGAGAAGATAAGAAAGGGAGGAGATATTCAGAGATGGACTGAAGAATGGGAGAGCACAAATAGGAGGGACTTTGTGGGGAAAGAGGACAGAATAAAGGGGAAGAGGGCCTGTTTTAATAAATAGATTAAGCATTGAAGACTTAAAGCTCTAACCAAAATATGCCACTGGCAAAGTTTGGGGAGTACAAAAGGCAACGTCCCCAGACATCTGGAGAGCTTGAGAGAAGTCAAAGCAGCTATCAGAACCAAAATCAGTATTTGTGATGCATATGAGCTTTGGTGTGAGAAAAGACTTGTACTGCTTGGAATTTCATGGAAGTAGAGACTCATGGCTCTGTGTTGAAGGAACTTTCTTTCCTCTGACCCTAAATTTGTGGATGAAAGACTTTCTCCTGTTTGACTTGTTTGGTTTTTGCACACATGGGGACATGAGTGTTTAATACTATTTTCACATCCTTTGTTCTTCATCAAGTGGGGTCACTGTGGGTGCTCTACTTCAGGCATTAGTGAATCCTGGTGGTATTGATAAGTGCCTGGTTAGGACATGCATGCACAATAGGCACCTTGTCTGCTATTAGGGCTTGCATGTCTCACCACTCTCCCCTTCCCTTGTTCTTGTCAATGGTCCTCAGCTGCAGATGGAGCTTCACAAGTGGTGACTGAAATAGAGAAAAACAAATTAATTGAGACAGCAGAGTTAGTTATTAGATAGATTTCAGTAGTACATGGAATAGTATGAGTATTAAGTTTAGTCCTCAGTTCAGTCTCAAACAAAAAACAAAACAAAACAAAAATCCCACAGGGAGCTCATCTTCAAATTGTTGTTTAGATTTAGAATGAAAAATTCAGACAATAATACCAGGGTCAGCTGGATTCAAAAGATGCACTTCATGCAAGAACGGGCACTCATAATGTGCCTATTGCTTAAGAGATATGAACATCCTTCAGAAATGTGCTCACTGTAGCAATCTGGAAGCATGCGCAAGAAAGGTCATGGATTTCAGATTGAAAATAATTATAATTGAGAAATCTCTTATTCCACCTTCAGACAATAGGAGCAAGAGGGAGGATTCTCCAGGAACTGTTTCTCTGGATAGAGAAAGCATACTAACCGCCAAAAAATCAAGGAAAACGGATGCCTTATCCTCACAGAATCATAAAATCATAGAGCTGGAAAAGACCTCAGAAAGTTATTAAGTCCAGCCCCTTGCTCTAGGCAGGACCAATCCCAACTAAATCAATCCATCCAGGGTTTTGTCAAGCCGAGACTTAAACACCTCTAGGGATGGAGACTCTACTACTTCCATAGGTAACCCATTCCAGTGCTTTACCACTCTCCTAGGAAACAAAGTTTTTCCCAATATCCAACCTGGACCTCTCCCACCGCAACTTGAAACCATTGCTCCTTGTTCTGCCATCTGTCACCACTGAGAACAGCCTTTCTCCATCCTCTTTGGTAGCTCCCTTCAGGAAGTTGAAGGCTTCTATCAAATCCCCCCTCACTCTTTGTTTCTGCAGACTAAACAGACCCAACTCCCTCAGTCTCTCCTCATAGGTCATACGCTCCAGCCCCCTAATCATTTTGGTTGCCCTCCACTGGACCCTGTCCAATGCATCCACATCCTTTTTGTAGTGAGGGGCCCTAAATGGGACACAATACTCCAGATATGGCCTCACCAGAGCCGAATAAAGGGGAATAATGATATCTCTGGATCTGCTGGCAATACTCCTCTTAATGCAACCTAATATGCCATTAGCCTTTTTGGCTACAAGGGCACACTGTTGACTCATATCCAGCTTCTCATCCACTGTAACCCCCAGGTCCTTTTCTGCAGAACTACTAATTAGCTGGTTGGTCCCCAGCCTGTAACAATGCTTGGGATTCTTCCATCCCAAGTGCAGGACTCTGCACTTGTCTTTGTTGAACCTCATCGGATTTCTTGTGGCCCAATCCTCCAATTTTCCAAGTCACTCTGGACCCCATCTCGGCCCTCAAGCATATCTACCTCTCCCCCTAGTTTAGTGTCATCTGCAAACTTGCTGAGGGTACAATCCATCCCTCATCCAGGTCATTAATAAAGTTATTGAACAAAACCTGTCCTAGAACCGAACCTTGGGGCACTCTGCTAGAAACCGACCGCCATCCTGACATCGAGCCATTGATCTCTACCCATTGGGCCCAGCCTTCTAGCCAGCTTTCTATCCATCTTACCATCCATTTATCCAATCCATATTCCCTTAACTTGCTGGCAAGAATGTTGTGGGAGACTGTATCAAAAGTCTTGCTAAAGTCAAGGTATATCACATCCACTGATTTTCCCATGTCCACAGAGCGAGTTACCTCATCATAGAAGCCAATCATATTGGTCAGGCGCGACTTTCCCTTTGTGAATCCATGCTGACTATTCCTGATCACTTTCCTCTCTTCCAAGTGCCTCAGAATAGATTCCTTAAGGATTCCTTCCATCAGAGAACACTCTCTCTGATCACCTTCTTGTTAACATACCTGTAGAAACCTTTCTTATTATCCTTCACATCCTTTGCCAGTCGCAGTTCCACTTGCACTTTCGCCTTCCTGATAACCCCCCAGCATTCTCGAACTATACATTTAAACTCCTCCCTGATCACTTGTCCAAGTTTTCACTTTTTGTAAGCTTCCTATTTGTGCTTAAGTTCACCAAGGATTTCCTCTGTAAGCCAATCCGGTCTCCTACCATGTTTGCCTCTCTTGCTACGCGTCGGGATGGTTTGTTTCTGTGCCTTCAGTAAGGCTTCCTTAAAATACTGCCAGCTGTCCTGGACTCCTTTTCCCTTCATGTTAGCATCCCAAAGGATTCTACCCATCAGGTCTCTCAGGGTATGTCTACACTACCCCGCTAGTTCGAACTAGCGGGGGTAATGTAGTCATCCGCAATTGCAAATGAAGCCCGGGATTTGAATTTCCCGGGCTTCATTTGCATAAAGCCGGCCGGCGCCATTTTTAAATGCCGGCTAGTTCGAACCCCGTGCCGCGAGGCTACACGCGGCATGGAGTAGCTAGTTTGGATTAGGCTTCTAATCCGAACTAGCTGTACTCCTCGTGGAATGAGGAGTACAGCTAGTTCGGATTAGAAGCCTAATCCGAACTAGCTACTCCATGCCGCGTGTAGCCTCGCGGCACGGGGTTCGAACTAGCCGGCATTTAAAAATGGCGCCGGCCGGCTTTATGCAAATGAAGCCCGGGAAATTCAAATCCCGGGCTTCATATGCAATTGCGGATGACTACATTACCCCCGCTAGTTCGAACTAGAAGGGTAGTGTAGACATACCCTGAGGGATTCAAAATCTGCTTTTCTGAAGTCCAAGGTGTGTATTTTACTACTCTCTTTTCTTCCTTTGGTTAGGATCCTGAAATCAACCATCTCATGCTTTCCAGGTTGTCACCCACCTCTACTTCCCCTATTAGTTCCTCCATGTTTGTGAGCAGAAGGTCAAGCTGCGCACGTCCTCTGGTCAGATCCTTCAGCACTTGTACCAAGAAGTTATCCCCAACATTCTCCAAAAACTTCCTGGATTGTCTGTGTATTGCTGTTTTTGTTTCCCAACAGATGTCAGGGGGTATGTCTACACTACCCCCCTAGTTCAAACTAGGGGGGGTAATGTAGTCATACGGAGTTGCAAATGAAGCCCGGGATTTCAATTTCCTGGGCTTCATTTGCATGAAGCCAGCCGGCGCCATTTTTAAATGCCGGCTAGTTCGGACTGCGTGCTGCGCGGCTGTGCACGGCACGAACTAGCTAGTTTGGATTAGGCTTCCTAATCTGAACTAGCTGTACGCCTCGTTCCACGAGGCGTACAGCTAGTTCGGATAGGAAGCCTAATCCGAACTAGCTAGTTCGTGCCACGCGTAGCCGCGCGGCACGCAGTCCGAACTAGCCGGCATTTAAAAATGGCGCCGGCCGGCTTCATGCAAATAAAGCCCGGGAAATTGAAATCCCGGGCTTCATTTGCAACTCCGTATGACTACATTACCCCCCCTAGTTTGAACTAGGGGGGTAGTGTAGACATAGCTAGGGTGATTAAAATCCCCCACGAGAACCAGGACCTGCAATCTGGAAGCTTCTCTCAGTTGTCCAAAGAAAGCCTCATCTACTTCATCCACCTGATTCGGTGGCCTGTAGTAGACACTAACCACAACATCACTGCTGTTGTTTGCACCTCTAAACTTAACCCATAGACTCTCAACAGGTTTTTCTCCCTCTATATACTGGAATTCAGAGCAATCATAGTGCTCTCTTATGTATAGTGCAACTCCTCCTCCTTTTCTCCCCTGCCTGTTCTTCCTCAACAGTCCATACCCTCTATGCCAGTGCTCCAGTCATGCGAGTCATCCCACCAAGTCTCTGTTATCCCAATTAAATCATATTTCTTGGACTGGGCCAGGGTCTCCAGTTCTTCCTGTTTGTTGCCCAGGCTTCTCGCATTAGTGTACAAACACATCAGATAATCAGTTGATCACCCTATCTTCTCCATTCGAATCAGGGGACCTCTTTTCTTGCTCGCTCCTCTTTACATTTCTTCCCGGTGTCCAACTTTCCTGCTCCCCTCAGGGTTTTGGTCACCATCCCCCAACAAACCTAGTTTAAAACCCTCCTCACTAGGTTTGCAAGCCTTCCTGCAAAGATGCTCCTTCCTCTCTTGTTCAGGTAGATCCCATCTCTTCCTAACAATCCTTGTGCCCAGAACAGAGTCCCATGGTCGAAGAAATCAAAGGTCTCTCTGTGACACCACCTGCGCAACCACGCATTTACTTCCTCAATTTGACGAACCCTGCCCAGTCCTTTCCCTTCAACAAGGAGGATGGACAAGAATACCACTTGTACTCTGAATTCTTGGATCCTTCTTCCCAGCGCTACATAATCTGTAGTAACCCGCTCAAGGTCATTCTTGGCTGTATCGTTAGTTTCCACGTGGAGAAGCAGGAAGGGGTAGCGATCCGAAGGTTTGATCAGTTTGGTAAGCCTCTCAGTCACATCCTGAATTCAAGCTCCCAGTAAGCAGCACACCTCTTGAGATTCCAGTTCCAGATGGCAGATGGATGGCTCAGTCCCTCTTGGGAGGGAGTCCCCGACCACCACCACCCGTTGTCTTCTTTTTGGGGTGGTGATCATGGAACACTCATCCCTAGGACTACGCATCCCATGCCTTCCAGTAGGTGGTGTTCCCTTGCAGTTTCTTGCTTATGAGGTCCCTTCCAAAGCATTCACCACTGCAGAACCTGTGGAGAGAGCCTGAAAGTGATTACGTACCTCAATAGCATTGCGGGATTCCTGTGCTGGCCTTTTTCCCCTTCTAGAAGTTACATTCTGCCAGTTCTATTCCTGGTCCCGTAATGCCCTCTCCAGCTCTTCTGCCTGCCGTGCTTGCAAGATTAAATGCTGCATTCTATTGAGGAAGTTTTTATCCTCTCTGATCGAGTGTAGGGTCGACACTTGGGCCTCCAGTCCTCTAATTTTGTGTGCTGGTTACAACAGCAGACCTATTACAATCCATCCCTGCTGTCCTGGAGAAAGGATTTAAAAAGAAAGGCAAGAGAACCTCGCCCTCTTCCCTCTTCCCTTCCAAACTCCCTCTCTAAACTCCCTGTTAGCATTCACCTGTTCAGAAGCTCCTTGGTCGCTTGCTCACTGCTTTATAAAGCCCTGGACTGCCTGAAAATCCCTCCCCCTACCAAGGCTCAGCCAATCAGCAGAGGCTTCTAGAATTCAAACTTTAAATAGAAGCCAACAGTTTCCATCTGCTAGTCACAGCACACACTCAATGAAGGGAAGTGGGAAAAAAACCCACCACCACACACCAACCCTCACTCACAAAGGGTATGTCTACACTACAGCACTAATTTGAACTAACTTAGTTCGAATTAGTTAATTCGAACTAAGCTAATTTGAATTAGCGCATCTAGACTTAAAAACTAGTTCGAATTAGTGTTTTGCTAATTTGAACTAGCATGTCCACACTGAGTGGACCCTGAACTGAGGTTAAGGATGGCCGGAAGCAGTGCTGGCAGGGCATCAGATTAGGACTTAGAGTGTGGAGCTGCTGCCTCATGCTAGCCGAGGATGTGCTTAAAGGGACCCAACCCCCACCCCAGACAGACAGTTCTCAGGGGTGCCCCGCTTGCAAAGCAGTTCTGGCTTGGAGTGCCCTGAGTGCCCACACATGGCACATCACAGCACTCGGCCATCAGCCCGGCTGCACTTGCCACAGGCTGCCATCCGGAGCAGGGGTCAAACAAGGGGCTTCAGGAGAGTTTCCACCCTGAGGAGCCCGCAGAGCTAGCCCAGTCCTCCCCATCAGGGGCTTGTACCCCATTCCTCCCTCACCTCCTTCCACTTACCCCTCCCTAGCCCACCTTCCTGATGTACAAAATAAAGGACACGTGTGTTCAAAAATAGAAACTCTCTTTATTGAACAAAACTCGGGGAGACTGGGAAAAGAAGGTGGGAGAGGGGAAGAGAGAGGGTGGGAGAGGGGAGGGCAACTAAAATGATCAGGTGTTTGGAACAGGTCCCATATGAAGAGAGGCTAAAGAGACTGGGACTTTTCAGCTTAGAAAAGAGGAGACTGAGGGGGGATATAATAGAGGTCTATAAAAGCATGAGTGGTGTCCCCCAAGGGTCAGTCCTGGGACCAATCCTTTTCAGCTTATTCAGAAATGATCTGGAGAAAGGGGTAAGCAGTGAGGTAGTAAAGTTTGCAGATGATACCAAACTGTTTAGGATAGTCAAGACAGAAGCAGACTGTGAGGGACTCCAAGAAGATCTCACCAAACTGAGTGATTGGGCAACAAAATGGCAAATGAAACTTAATGTGGATAAGTGTAAAGTAATGCACATCGGGAAAAATAACCCCAACTATATGTACAGTATGATGGGGGCTAATTTGACTACGACAAATCAGGAAAGAGATCTTGGCGTTATCGTGGACAGTTCTCTGAAAACTTCCACGCAGTGTGCAGCGGTGGTCAAAAAGGCAAATAGAATGCTAGGAATTATTAGGAAAGGGATAGAAAATAAAGACCCAAAATATCTTACTGCCCCTGTATAAAACTATGGTACACCCACATCTTGAATACTGTGTACAGATGTGGTCTCCTCCCCTCAAAAAAGATATTTTGGCCTTGGAAAGGGTTCAGAAAAGGGCAACTAAAATGATTAGGGGTTTGGAACAGGTCCCATATGAGGAGAGGTTAAAGCGACTGGGACTTTTCAGTTTAGAAAAGAGGAGACTCATGGGGGATATGATAGAGTTATATAAAATCATGAGTGGTGTGGTGTGGGCCGATAAAGGAAAGTTATTTATTAGTTCCCTAAATAGAAGAACTACAGGACACCAAATGAAATTAATGGGTAGCAGGTTTAAAACTAATAAAAGAAAGTTCTTTTTCACACAGCGTGTAGTCAACCTGTGGAACTCATTGCCAGAGGAGGCCGTGAAGTCTAGGACTATAATAGAGTTAAAAGAGAAGCTAGATAATTTCATGGAGGTTAGATCCATAAAAGGCTATTAGCCAGGGGATAAAATGGTGTCCTTGGCCTCTGTTTGTCAGAGGCTGGAGAGGGATGGCAGGAGACAAATTGCTTGATCATTGTCTTCGGTCCACCCTCTCTGGGGCACCTGGTGGTGGCCACTGTCGGTAGACAGGATACTGGGCTAGATGGACCTTTGGTCTGACCCAGTACGGCCGTTCTTATGTTCTTATGTTCTTATGGTGTGGAGAGGGTGCATAAAGAAAAGTTCTTCATTAGTTCCCATAATAGAAGGACTAAAGGACGCCAAATGAAATGAATGGGTAGCAGGCTTCAAACTAACAACAGAAAGTTCTTCTTCACAAAGCAAATAGTCAACCTGTGGAACTCCTTGCTGCAGGAGGCTGTGAAGGCTAGAACTAGAACAGAGTTTAAAGAGAAGTGAGATAAAGTCATGGAGGTTGGGTCCATGGAGTGGTATTAGCTAGGGAGTAGGAATGGCATCCCTGGCCTCTGTTTCTGGAAGGCTGGAGATGAATGGCAAGAGACAAATGGCTTGGTCGTTGTCTTCGGTCCATCCCCTCCAGGGTACCTGGTGTTGGCTGTTGTCGGCAGACAGGCTACTGGGCTAGATGGACCTTTGGTCTGACCCAGTACGGCCATTCTAAGCTCAGGGCTCAGGGTTGGGGGTCTCAGTGGACCACCTTGATTTTCATGCCAACCTGCTCCTGGGTGACCAGGCTGGCAGCTATCCTGCCCTAGATGGCCACTTTCCTGTGCCTAGTCCGGAGGTCGTGGATGAGGTCCACGATGTCTGCACTAGACCAGGCGGGCGCCCGCCTCTTGCGGACCTGGGCAGGCTCCCGGGAGCCGCCAGCCTGGTCCCGGGAAGAGGCGGAGGGCTGGGTGGCAGCGGGTGGCCGGCTCGAGCCTTGCCAGTTGCAGGGTCTGCTGGCTGGGTGCTGGCATGCTTGCACCTGGCACGGGCACCGTAGCCAGCCCTTGCCCCTTTAAGGGCTCCGGGGCCGGGAGGGGGGCAGAAGAGTTTCCCTGGTGGTGCCCAGAGTGGCCACCAGGGAAAGCTGGGGAGGGCTAGCCTCCCACTAGTTCGAATTAAGTGGCTACACAGCCCTTAATTCAAACTAGTTAATTCGAACTAGGTGTTAGTCCTCGTAGAATGAGGTTTACCTAGTTCGAATTAAGTGCACTGCTAGTTCGAATTAAGTTTGAACTAGCGGTTTGCATCTGTAGTGCCTATCAAAGTTAATTCGAACTAACATCTGTTAGTTCGAATTAACTTTGTAGTGTAGACATACCCAAACACAAGCTCAGCACACAGCCAGAAAGCCCCAAACACAACACACACTTCCCTCAAGAGTCCTGTATCTGCTTCTCCTTTACCTGGAGAACTTGCTCTCTAAACTCCCTGTTAGCACTCACCTGTTCCCAAGCTCCTTGGTTGCTTGCTCACTGCTTTATAAAGCCCTGGACTGCCTGAAAGTCCCTCCCCCTGCTAAGGCTCAGCCAATCAGCAGAGGCTTCTAAAATTCAAACTTTAATTAGAAGGAGCTGTTGAAGACAGAACAGTCTCTGTCAAGATCATTACCATTAGTGCTGGCCCACATGTTGGCACACATGGTCCTAAAGGCATATACGACACTGTGACAGGGCGCTCGCCCTGCACTGGCCCTTTAAGGGCAGACACCGGCCTAAACCAGGGCCGGGGAGTTTAGCCCAGCTGAGGCTGTACTAGTCCATTAGGGCCCAGCTGGGAGCTATAATAGAGGATAGGCTGCTGCTGTGAAGAAGGGAGCAGTGAGAACCTGGCTGCGGAGGGAGGAGGAGGCTCCCTGGAGCTAGGGCAGGGCTGGGGGAGGCCAGGCAGGGCTAGGGGAGCTCTGGCCAGCAAATCCTCAGACTGCAGGGCTTGAAAGAAGGCCCGATGAAGGAACATCGACCCCCGGAAGGGGGGCTCAGAGACAGACTTGGGCACTGCCGGAGGGCAGTGTGGCGAAGAGGACGCCGCAGCCGGGAGTAAAGAGGGGAGACATCACCCCAGAGAAGGCACCCTACCCGCCGAGGGAGCCAATTCCTGAGGACAGACGGCAGGGGGGTTACGGTGGTGAGTGCACCCCCCTCACAGATGGTGGAGAATGTGGGCACGTGCGGTCCCCCTCTGATACAAGGGGGTTACTTTGGGGAACTCGGGCCATTGAGCCTGCTGCCCTGCGACCAAGGGGGCTGGTTTGGACCCAGGACATTACAAAACAAGATGGACGTTTATTGGAGGCCGTGGGTGGCCCAGCCTGCTGAGCAGCAGAAGAGGCTGGTCAGGCCGCTGCAAGGGTGGGCACCCAGACTCCGGGGACAGACAGGCACCAAGGGCTGGGAGCCAGGGCTTGGACTTCAAACTTGTTTCTCCTGCGGACATTGGGGCCACAGGAGGAGGGAGTGCTGCTACTGGGTCAGGGCAGGAAGGCCCCACTCAGATAAGTTGGAAATTGGGGGAACCCCCCCCCCGCGAAGGCAACAGGGGGGCAACGAAGGTGTTGGGCCTGTGGGGAACCTGGGCACCTGAAGAGGGAGTGCGCCAGTGAGACCTACAGGGCACCGGCTAGCCTGAGAGGAAGGGCTAAGCCAGAAAGGGCCTGGCGGAGGGCCGGGAACCAGGGGAGGCACAAACAGTGCTTCTATTGCCACGCAGCAGGCCATATTAAAAGGCACTGCCCCCAGGGAGGGGGGCGGATGGCCCAGAAAGGGAGCCAGCGTAAGGCGACTCCCCAGGAGGGAGTGGGGGAGACAAGAGCTTTTAGGAAGGGGAAGGCTGAGGCCCGGAGGCCTAGCACAAAATGGGGAACCCGCCTCGGAATAGGCAGGGCTTCAGTGGGAACCCAGACTCCTGCTGGGGTGGAGAAGACCACAGTGGGAGTCCAGACCCTGGAAGAGGGGGGTAGGCTGCTCCTTGGGGTGGAGAGTATGCGGGGAGAGAGAGACACCCTACGGGCCCAGCTAAGGTATACCTTGGGGCGTTAGGGTACTTTCCTCCCCTTTCCTCCCCCCCCCCCGGGAGAGATACTTAAGGGGGAGGGTGTGTGACAGGGCGCTCGCCCTGCACTGGCCCTTTAAGGGCAGACACCGGCCTGAACCAGGGCCGGGGAGTTTAGCCCTGCTGAGGCTGTACTAGTCCATTAGGGCCCAGCTGGGAGCTATAATAGAGGATAGGCTGCTGCTGTGAAGAAGGGAGCAGTGAGAACCTGGCTGCGGAGGGAGGAGGAGGCTCCCTGGAGCTAGGGCAGGGCTGGGGGAGGCCAGGCAGGGCTAGGGGAGCTCTGGCCAGCAAATCCTCAGACTGCAGGGCTTGAAAGAAGGCCCGATGAAGGAACATCGACCCCCGGAAGGGGGGCTCAGAGACAGACTTGGGCACTGCCGGAGGGCAGTGTGGCGAAGAGGACGCCGCAGCCGGGAGTAAAGAGGGGAGACATCACCCCAGAGAAGGCACCCTACCTGCCGAGGGAGCCAATTCCTGAGGACAGACGGCAGGGGGGTTACGGTGGTGAGTGCACCCCCCTCACAGACACCAATAGCACCACGAATGTGTGCAAGAAATACAATAGTTGACTGGAAGGCATAGGTCTGACTCCTCCTTCACAGCACCATCAACCCCACAGAAATTCCTAAGCTGGATATCTCACTCGTCTTGTACAGACTCCACTGGAGGAAGTACCAACAGAAGCAAAACCAATCCCACTGACACAGACCAAAGCAACACCCAGAAGGTTGTTACCAAAGAAAGTGCTTGAGCAGGCCTACCGATGACTGTGACCCCGAGAGGACAAATAATATGGGCACCAGAATCTCCAATACTCAGCATCAACAACTCCCCAGTACCAACAGCACTGGGAAATCAGGAACTGGTATCAGCACCACAATTTTCCAGTGATGAAAAAGACAACATAGCGAAAGGGAAGATTCTATTCAGGTCACTCCTTACCCTCCAGTGCCAAATCACAACCAGTACCCACAAGCAACAAAACATGTCCACATAGAGACATGCCACCATGGCTGACCAAACCATGGATGTTCCTCTCCTTCCCATTCCCAATGAAATGCACATAATGGGACCTATGGTCAGCTTCCAGGGCATAAATGCAAAGCCCACCAGTCCCAGAAAAGAGACAAATGAGATAATCTACAGATACCGCCACAGAGACATCTGAAGAAATTATAGAAGAACTGGATGAAACACAAGAGATGTCACCTGAACATAATTCCTTGCTCTCACCAGGTGAGGCAGTCATAACCTCTTCAGCTTAAATGACTGATGACCCTAAACAATTCTAAGAGTTGTTTAAGAGAGTTACTTGGAGCCAAAATATCACTTGGAAGAGGTAACTGAGAACCAACACACATTATTAAAACTACTCCACCAACCAAGATATCTCAGTGAATGAAGTTTGCTGAAATCAGCAATCACACTCTAGCGAATTCTTAGGGTGTGTCTAGACTACAGAGTTTTGTCGACAAAAGTCCACTTTTGTCGACAAAACTATACCTGCGTCCACACTACCGCTGAGTTCTGTCAACATAACGTCGACAGAACTCAGCAGTTTTGTCGACGCTGGTAAACCTCATTTTACGAGGCATAACGCCTTCTGTTGACAGAGTTTCTGTCGACAGAAGGTGTTATTGCATGTAAACTGTCCTTTGCGTCTACACTACCATGTCGACAAAGCAGCTTGCTTTGTCGACAGAACTCAATGTAGTCTAGACGCTCTTTGTCGACAGACGTTTTGTCGACAGTATCTGTCGACAAAACGTCTGTCGACAGAAGCCTGTAGTCTAGACGTACCCTTACATCATACCACTGATAAGTAAGAGGGCTGACAGAAAGTATTATGTCTCCAAAGAAGCAAACATATTAGATTTCTTTTGATGTAAGGTGTATTCATAGGTGACACTTCAATTCCAGATGGTAAATTATATAGTCTGCTGGCAACATATAACAATATACACAGCCCTGGTACTGAGGACAGCCTCCTGGCTTCAAGCATTTAGCATAACACAAGAAGTACAAACAAAAGTGCTCCTCCCCTTCAACAGGAAAAAATTATTTTCAGCAAAAAACAATGACATATTATACTCACTTAAGGACACATGGGTAATGTTACACACACTGGGGAAATCCCCCCCCCCACACACACACACACACAACAAATATACCCAGAAGATTACAGCCATATAACAGAAACGGAGACAACCCAAACCTATGAAGACATCAGCAGTTCAACACCCCCAGACCTTGCCATAGTCCATAAAGACATCGACTACCACAGAACCAGACTTCAATATCACAAACACCAGCAAATAAGCCACAATTTTGACCTCCCACAACTTTTAGTACAAAATAAATTGCATACCCAAATTCTTGGCTTCATCCATTTTACCTAGCGTGGGCATCCCTTACAGCAACAGATAGTTAGGTACTAAAATAATCAGCTCCGGATATGTCCTGCCCTCTATCTTTAGGGATCATTCTCATGGACACTTCTTGAAACAAATAAGTGCCATAGAACAGGTCCCAGTAGAACAGGATTTTACTCCCACTCCTTTCATACTTAAAAGAAAAATGTAATGGAGAACAATCATCGGTCTCAGGAAAGTCAACTAGTCCATTCGCAAACACAAATTCAAAATGGTCACACCGATGTCAATAATTGAAATCCTGGTGGAAGGGCACTGGTTTTCAGCCATCGACCTACAAAACATGTACTACTGTATAACAATACACCCGAAACACAGATGATTCCTATCCTTCTAAATTGGCAAGGAAATCTTCCAATACATAATGGTCCTGTTTGTGCTTTCCAAAGCCCCGAGAGTTTTCTCCAAAACATTGGCAGTAGTGGCAGCATACCTGGGAAGATAAGGATTCATACTATTCTCATACTTGAATGACTGCCTAGTAAAGGGTTGCACTCAAACAGAAGCAATAAAGTTTATATGGAGAATCATATCACTGTTCCATACCCTTGGCCTACAGCTAAATGAGAAGAAATCTATGTGAATTCTGACACAACAGCTAGAATTCACTGGAGCTCACATAAACTCAGTAGAAGCAAAAGCTTCAAAACCAAGATTCCAATTCCACACAATGAATATTGGTGGTTAAAAAATAGCCCTACAGTCTCAGCATGAACATGTTTACAAATGTTAGGACATATGTCAGCTTCCATGTTCATGACCAAACACGCAAGACTACACATTCTCTGCCTCCAGGGATGGCTACACACAGCATGCATACTACATAAACAAAACACTAACATTACCAATGACAATCATAAAATTCATGCAGTGGTGGAAAAGACCTGGAAATCTGTGCATGCGGATCTCCTTAAAATGAGAAATAGCATCTGTTCAGATTACCACAGATACATCCCTGATTACAGAGACGTTGGATGTATAGTATTAACAGGAATGTTGTAAGCAAGAGAAAAGAAGTGATTCTTCTGTTTTACTCTCTGCTGATTAGGCCTCAATTGGATTATTTTGTTCAATTCTGGGTACCACAGTTCATAAAAGATGTGGACAAATTGAAAAAGGTCCAGAGAAAGCAGCAAAAAATGTCTAGAAAATATGACCTACAGACTGAGAAGAATTGGGTTTGTTTAGTCTGGAAAAGAGAAGACCAAGATGGGACATAACAGCTTTCAAGTACCTAAATGGGTGTTACAAGGAGGAGGGAAAAAAATATTTTCCTTCACCTCTGATGAAAGAACAAGAAACAATAAGGTTAAATTGCTTTAGGTTGGACATTAGTTTGGACATTAGGAAAAACTTCCTATCTGTCAGAGTGGTTAAGCACTGGAATAAATTTCCTAGGGAGGTTGTGGAATCTCCAACACTGGAGATATTTAAGAACAAGTTAAACAAAAACCTGCTAATAGCACACAAGGTGCCTATTGCACATCTCAACCAGACACTGGTACCAACACCAGGTAGCAGTCTGGTCAGTGGCACCAGGGTGAATGTGCAGCTAAAGTAGTGGATCACCTAGTAGGAACACATCTCAAAGAACCTCAGCTACTGCATAAGGTGTAGCTGCCATAATCATTGACATCTGTTGAGTTCATATGAAAGCATAAAAAACTTTACATTTGGCAGGTCTGACCTGGATTGGGCAATATAGGACCCAGAATAATGCAAAGCCCTTTCTATTAGCTTCCTTGCTGTTACAGCAGTGAAAATGGCCTTTGCAGCACCAAAGTGCTCTTAGCACTGATATTTTGAAAGACATTCTTAGGTGAATGATACAAGGCACCAAATACATCTGGCATTTCGTACATGATGTTCTGTTCAGCTGCTATGTGGTAAGCTTTTGAGTAGCCCAGAAGAGCAAAGCAGAAGTTTCCCGGTTTTTCTGGGCCACTTTTTGCCTTTCATAAGTCTGGAGGAATAACATTTCTAACTATCCTTCTTACTCACAAAATCAAATTTTCAATCCTCTGTTTTTTTCCATCAAGTAAATTATCTGTTTGTTCCTGAAATTGTGGTGCCAACACAGCTGTATGTAGCCACTGTAATTTGATATATTTTTTCTTTTTATGGTTTAGCCAATACACTCAACCAACAGGTATAAAAAACAGTACAGAACTCCTAGTGTGTTACTTACACTGAGAATATAAAGTACACTCTGCAATGAAAAGCTAATTTATATGCAGAAAAGTATAGTGATTAAATGAAAACTAGAAATGTTAATGAAATGTAATAAAATATTCAATAATCAATATGCAGATCTACCATTAATAATGATAGATTTGCATTTTGCAGCAGAATATTAAAAGATTACATTCCTCTCCTGGATTTATAATTCTCTGCTTCCGTATATCAAAATTAAAGAGTAACATGTTTATATAAGCCAAAATTCTTCTCTTAATATGAAGTATAAGCAATTCTCTGAGTAATCAAGCATAGCTGGTTATTTTCGTCATATATCTAAATATATTTCTCTTGTGTCTGACTTGGTTAGATGCAGCTTGTACATTCGTCTCAACCATGACAAATTATAAAGGCTGAGGTTTTTTTCTCAGCTCAAGTAATGCCCCTTCAGTGCCCCACTACCCCAGGATTTTTCTGGACTACTTCAAAAAATCTTGATATTAAATCATGTTTGTTATCTCTCTTGGATATTTATAACATGCTTATCGCAACGTCTGCTTTTTTCACAGGATGATTATAATGTATCTCTTCTTTTTGGTGAATCTAGACAATGAAATGACTCAAAAATTGATTTTCATGAGCCTGAGCACACTGTTCTGACTTAGTCAATATCCCCTTCGCCAACATGGGAGTCATTGTTGCGGCATGGCTTTAGATTTTGAAAGAAATCCCTTAAAAACATGCACTTTGGGTGAAAAGCCTGAGGTTAGGAAAGTAAGGACCCCACTTAATACAATGGATTCACGGTTATATGATTCTCTAGTTTAGGGATATAAATTAGTTGGATTCGGGCTTAGCTTCCCTGAATTCAGGCATAAAATTTGCATCTATATTTTTGCACCAAGAAAAGATATTGTGGGCACAATTCCAAACAGTTGCAACTCAAGATACCTGGTTTGTATTTAGAGAAACAACTGCACAACCAGGCTACATCTAGACTACTGACTTCTTTTGGAAGAAGCTTTTTTCAGAAAAGATGTTGTAAAAAACCTTCTTTCGAAAGAGAGTGTCCATACTGCAAAAGTGCATTGAAAAAGTGATCTTCTTTTTTGAAAGAGAGTGTCCAGACTGAATGGATGCTCTCTCGCATGTAAGCTGTGATTGCTATGGACAGACTGGCCACAAGGACACCTATGCTTTTTCCTGTTTCCTCTCCTTCCAAATGAACTCCCTCTTCCCCGTCCACACATGCCTTTTGTGAAAGAGCTCTTTTGCAAAAAGGCTTCTTCTTCGTAGAATGAGGATTACTAATGCCTCTGTTTTCCCGACAAAACTCTGCAGTGTAGACATACCCCCAGTAAGAAAGATCCTGAAAATGTTTAATGCAAAAACTTTCCATTAAAGCCAAAGAGAGATACACAATAGTGTTAGGAATATTACTGTTTCCTTTTCCCTAATAAAGTCGCTTGTTTGGCATTGGGAGCAAGTAAATACATAAGAACATAAGAATGGCCATACTGGGTCAGACCAAAGGTCTCTCTAGCCCAGTATCCTGTTTGCCAATAGTGGCCAGTGCCAGGTTCTCCAGAGGGGGTAGATTGAAGACAATGATCAAGCAATTTGTCTCCTGACATCCATCTCCAGCCTTGACAAACAGAGACCAGGGACACTATTCCTTACTATTCTGTTATAGTCCTTGCCTTCACAGCCTCTTCTGGCAAGTTCCACAGGTTGACTGTGAACTGTGTGAAGAAGAACTTTCTTTTATTAGTTTTAAACATGATACCCATTAATTTCATTTGGTGTTCTCTAGTTCTCAAATTATGGAAACAAGTAAATAACTTTTCTTTATTCACCCTATGCACATCACTCAAGATTTTATATACCTCTGTCATATCCCCCCTTAGTCTCTTCTTTTCTAAACTGAAAAGTCCCAGTCTCTTTAGCTTCTCCTCATATGGGATCCGTTCCAAACCTCCAATCATTTTAGTTGCCCTTTTCTGAAACTTTTCTAATGCCAAAATATCTTTTTTGAGGTGAGGAGACCACATCTGTATGCAGTATTCAAGATGTGAGCATTCCATAGTTTTATATAGGGGAAGTAAGATATTCTTCGTCTTATTTTCTACGCCTTTTTAAATAATTCCTAACATCCTATTTGCTTTTTTGACTGCCGCTGCACAGTGCGTGGATGTTTTCAGAGAACTATCCATGATAACTCCAAGATCTCTTTCCTGATTAGTTGTAGCTAAATTAGCCTCTACCATATTGTATGTATAGTTGGGGTTATTTTTTCCAATGTGCATTACTTTACATTTATCCACATTAAATTTCATTTGCCATTTTGTTGCCCAGTCACTCATTTTGGTGAGATCTTTTTGAAATTCTTCACAGTCTGCTTTCGTCTTGACTATCTTGAACAGTTTAGTATCGTCCGTAAACTTTTCCACGTCACTGCTTACCCCTTTCTCTAGATTATTTAAGAATAAGTTGAACAGGATTGGTCACAAGACTGACCCTTGGGGAACGCCACTAGTTACTCCTCTCCATTCTGAAAAATTACCATTTATTCCTACCTTTTGCTTCCTGTCTTTTAACCAGTTCTTAATCCATGAAAGGATCTTCCCTCTTATCCCATGACAACGTAATTTACACAAGAGCCTTTGGTGAGGGACCTTGTCAAAGGCTTTCTGGAAATCTAAGTATACTATATTCACCGGATGCCCCTTGTCCTCATGTTTGTTAACCCCTTGAAAGAACTCTAATAGATGAGTAAGACATGATTTCCCTTTACAGAAACCATGTTGACTTTTGCCCAACAAATTATGTTCTTCTATGTGTCTGAGAATTTTATTTTTTACTGTTGTTTCAACTAATTTTCCCAATGTTGACGTTAAACTTACCAGTCGGTAATTGCCAGGGTCTCCTCTAGAGTCCTTTTTAAATATTGGCATTCTGTTAGCTGTCTTCCAGTCCTTGGGTACAGAAGTACTCCTTTCTGTGCGTCTTTACCATTTTCACATGACAGGAAATGAATGGAAATGGGTGGTACTCTCCAGCAAAACAAAAACAAAAAAAAATGTGGGAAAGTAATCCTAATTTTGACCCTTATTTTGTACCAAATATCCTGAGTCTCATACCAACTCATTATTAATTTAGTTAAATAAAAGTGAGCATTACATCATATTATTATCCTTACACTATAGAATAAATGGGCAGGAAATTGTATTTGTGCAATATTATCCAGCAACTGCTTTGCCATTGCTCCCCAGCTCTGCCATTCAGTTATCTTTATACCGGTGGCTAGTTCCTGACTGCTAGCTACTGTGTTTGCAAATAAAGCAAATAAAGAAAGTTCAAATATGATTGCTTGAGGCATGTGATTTAGAGAAGATTTTCTTTTTGCCTTCTAGATTGATCAATGGTAAACATGGAATTACTATTAAAAACTATAGTACAAGATCACTTCTCACTGTCACCAATGTAACAGAGGAGCATTTTGGCAACTACACATGTGTCGCTGCCAACAAGCTGGGGGTGACCAATGCCAGCCTGCCTCTCAACCGTAAGTAACATGAATGTATTACAAAAAGTTCCTAATTGTGTTTAATTTTTCTACAGCTGTGGATGGAAAAGGATAAGAATTCTTCAGCATGATTTTGTTTGTCTTCACTGGCAGTGTGAAAATAATAGCACAAATTCCTTAATAACTGCTAATATCACACAGAGCTACCATTTGCTTTCTGAAAATTGTAACACTGAGCTTTAGAAAGATCTTTATTGGGGGGGGGGGAGCAAAGAGAAGCTTAAAGTGAATCCAAAAGCATCACATATTTAGTGGCAAAGGGATTGCTACTACACATGATACTAAGTTTGGTTTCTTTCTCTATTCTGATGAAGTTGTAACTAGAATCTATTGTTGTCAGATTATCTCTCCTTGGTATGCCCAAGAAACATTCAAAATTTTACATACTGGAGGTACAAAAATCCATGGTCATAGTAAAAGCATGAAATTAAAATGGCAAAATCCATCTTCATGGAATACCCATCATGAATGCCTAAGATTTTACTGTAAACAAAACAAGAAACCCTTCCAGTCTGTTCAAGGAAATAATACTTGAACATGGACAAACCAGGGAAGTACACTTATAGGCTACATCTACACTAGTCCCTTTTTCGGAAGGGGCATGCTAATTTTGAAAGTGGGAATAGGGAAATCCGCGGGGGATTTAAATATCCCCCCGCGGATTTAAATAAACATGTCCGCCGCTTTTTTTCCGGCTTGGGGTAAAGCCGGAAAAAAAGCGTCTAGACTGGCCCGATCCTCCTTAATAAAGCCCTATTCTGGAGGATCTCTTATTCCTACTTCAAAGTACTTTGAAGTAGGAATAAGAGATCCTCCGGAATAGGGCTTTATTCCGGAGGATCGGGCCAATCTAGACGCCTTTTTTCCGGCTTTTCCCCAAGCCGGAAAAAAAGCGGCGGACATGTTTATTTAAATCCGCGGGGGGATATTTAAATCCCCCGCGGATTTCCCTATTCCCACTTTCAAAATTAGCATGCTCCTTCTGAAAAAGGGGCCAGTGTAGACGTAGCCATGGGGATTAACACTTTGAAAACTCTACCCTACAGATTTTGTTACATTTGTCCCAGTTCTCATAAATCCCTCAGAAAACCTGTCTGAATCTTTCTGAAAAGCCAAGAGAGGTTGTGATGGACAAAGCAGTATAGCTTGGTGGTTAACACTCAATTTTTTTTAAATAGAATGGGTCTCAAATACTCTATTTCAGTTATCCTCCACATTTAGAATTAAGATGGTTGTCTGTTTTGTAATATTAATGTAGTTAATCTGATAATCATGACAACTATAAGGGGATCTATAAAACGTAACATATTATTGTTATTAATAATAAAAATGTGCATAATAAAAATAGTGGGAGATGAGCAGTGGAACAGAATGACAGAAAATGATGGAACTAGGGGTTCTTCCTGCATTCCGTGTTGTAGAATCGGACAGCAATAGTAGCACTGTGACTGTTGAGATTTTGAGTGTGCAAGGAAAGAGGAAGGGGGTGCTTTACAAAATTTTGTTCTATTATAATAGTGTTTCACCAGTTATGTTGTGGCTTGTTAATGAACTGCACACAAATAAGGAATTTGAGATTTTTCCTGTGTCATGATTTGCATATTCCCAGGAACCAGGAAGGGAGATTCTCATGCAAAACTCCCGTAGTAGTGATTCAGTGAAGTATTTGATTCTATGGTTATGTAACAGAATTTTCTTTTGGAAAGATAGCTTATTTTTGTTAAAATGGGAGATGTAGCAGCATGTAACATCATAATCTGCAAACCATTGTTTTAGAGGATTTTTTTTCAGTTAACAGTAAAGAGTTATTTGATGATGAGACATATCAGTTATGTGGATAAAACATAATGTGATGGCAACATGCCCTAAAATATTTTACAAATTAGTCTTTGACATCTTATTTAAATGAATATTAATAAAAATGAAGAGTGAGTGCATTAGTATGATATAAAATGAGCCATTGAGTAGTTAGAATAGTATCATTAGAAAAGCTGCCAATAATTACTGAGATTGCAGAGCCCCTGTTGGATGTCCTCCTAAGTTCTTCTACACAAGCACAATCAGTGTAGGAAGATAAATTTTTTTATCAGGATTCTGTCACACAGCCCTTCTGTAGTATAAAAGCAGAAAATATTGAGTGCAAAAGACTACACACCTCTGCTATTAGGCATTGGCAAATTTCCCAGTGTCTGAGCATCTGATAATTGGATGCTTCTATATATGCATTTCTAAAAGGAACTTCTTTAAATGTGGCAGCAGAAAGCCAGCATTTTCTTCATCTACAGGTTCTTATATGGCAGGTAAATGACATCTCAGTTCTCAAGAGACAGTACTTGTTTCTTAGGGGAGGTCAGATCTTTGCTGTATTCTCTTGTTGTAGTATCTCTACAGCAAAGTATTCATTAAAAGAGTTCAAATGAAAAAATAAGAGACTACTTAAGATAGGATTACTAGGAACGGGAACATGGGTATCACTGATGTGTAAAATGCTGTTTAAGCCAGCAGAGAGGCTGGATGTAGGCATGGGGACAGATGAATTAAGTTACAGATTTTTTGATGTGACACATCACAAGTATTTGTATGAATTAAGTGAGTTACACAACTATGGGATAATAATGCCAGCTGGGTAGGAGGAGTAGCGGGGAACCTGCTGAAGGCAGTTGTTTTCTAAACATGGGAAAGGTAGGATGATACTGATGTGGGCAAAAGAAGCTGGTCAGGATAATTTCTGTTTACAAAAAGAGAGAAGGTAGGAAATAAATTGGAACAGATTTGTATATGAAACTGACTTTTTGGGGGCTCATCCAAGCCTTTCAGATTCTATAACTATTGTGAGGTTTGCCACATCCCTAATTGAAGAACATGAAGGGTTCTGTACATGTGCGATCTAGCTATTAAAAATCCATTAGCAATAAAGTGAACTATGCAGAGAAAAACACAGAGACCCAGTGATTCCTATACATGAATAATGAACAGCAGTTTGCTAATTATTCATGGCCAAATCTTTGATATATTCCAGACCTGTTCTTTTACAGATTACTTCCTGTGTTTTCTTCATACGCATATGTGAACTGGATGGTCTTCCTTAGGCACCACTTTAGAGTATTCACTTATTTTATGGTCCCATCCTGCCATCTGTGGGCCCTATTCATTAAATGGTTTGCACCAATTTAAGCAGATTTTCCACAGAGTTTCCTGTACTTAAAAAGAGGAAGAATGCAGGCTGTTCTATGAGAGAAGCATGGATTTTATGATTCATTAAACTCATTTTCTCAAGAGAACAAGTATTATTATGTTACGTACCCAAGATAAAAGGTTCCATTTACAAAAGAGCAAGGCAGGGAGTTGGTGGAGAATGGAATAGTCCTTGTATAAATATGCAGTTGTCTTCTAAATTAACTTGGTTTTAAATAAAAATAGAAAGCATTTTCCTGAAAACAAATTTGTGAATCTGCCCTTTTGGTCTGGTTAACTCTAGCCACCAACACAGGTTTTGTATAAATACTTTCTCTGCTGCTCCAGAAAAAAACAAATAGTCAGAATATTTACTGCTAAAATGTTCATCTCCTACAGTATTCTGCCATGCTGTTAACTGATTGGAAATGTCAGATGAGATACCTTCATGTGTGACATAGTATATACACTTTATAAGGGGGGTTGTTGGTTGATTTTACAAGTAAGATACTCATGTATTTTATGGCTAATGTATAGTCAGTATATTTTTTCTTGTTTTTAATTAGTAATTGGAGAAAGTGTGTGGAAAACTTTAGGTACTTCAAATTGAAGAATGTTCAGTGAGCCTGTAATGAAGGATATTAGTTTTACTACTTATGCCAGTATTCCACCTACCATTGGCACTGTTTTGGTGGCACTTAAGAAGAAAAAGCTGCTTCTTGTGAGCTCTCATTCACCAAAAGAAAACCCTTGCATTCTTTATACCAGTTGCTGACTTCTCAACCATCCTCCTCTTTAGAGGAATGAGAGGATGAAGGGCCCACTGATGCTTGACCTCTGTCTTATTTTTTAGCAAACGATTCTGTGGCATCCCTGATAGTCCCACCATATGGATGACCTTAAAAGTTATCAAGAACTCTTGGAGATATTGGACTTCATGTTTTATTTGCTTCAATAAAAGTTTTATTGTTATTCTACACTGTTCAGATGAGGCAACCTATGATAATGCCTCCTCAGAAAATAAGTGGATTTAGGTGCTAGAAGGGATCTGTGGTTAAATCTAGCCTCCATGTCAGCTGCATCAAGTCTTATGGAAGAGATTTGAGACCAGTTTACCTGCCTCAGAGAGGACATGACACTCTAGATTGTCTACTTTGACAGCCAGGAAAAGAGTATAGAAGAGATTAGACCTTCCAGGGTAGAATCCATATGCATCAACTATGCTGCAAACACGGAGGACTAATTAACAAATGCACTAATGAGATGTATTCCCTTATCAGTTTGTCCCCTCTTCTGGGCCAGTTTCCTGAGGAAAACTAGAAAGAAAGCTAAGGTTCACATTGCTGAAGAATATCAGGAAGCAGAGCATGACTTGTGATTTATCTGAAGTATAAATCCCCACTATAAGTCGTCCCGGTATACATCTGTTCTGCATTAAAGTTATATACAGAGTTGATGCATTTTATATATATGGAACTGATGAATTATAAGTCCCTTCTCATTGCTCGCTCATAAGTCATACAAACCCCCCCCCCTCAAAAAAAAACCAATTTGCACAAATGAAAGTCAGCTGTGGGAAAAAAATTCCCCACTTTAAATTGTTTCGCTATAAGTCCAAGTTTTTTGGAACATATCTTGGATATAGAGTGCATCTACACTGCACCATTATTTTGAGATAACTAGCGTTATTTCAAAATAACAATGAGAGCATCTAAACAGCCAGTCTGTTATTTCAAAATAATTTAGAAATAATGGGCAGCTTATTTCAAAATCTGTAAACCTCATTCTACGAGGAATAATGTCTATTCCAAAATACCGTATTTTCCGGCGTATAAGGCAACTGGGAGTATAAGACGACCCCCTAATTTTCTAGTTAAAACATAGGTTTTCGCCTATACTCGCCGTATAAGACTAGCCCCCCCTTAAGAGGCCAACCGGCAGCGCCCCAGCGGCTCTGCCCCAGGGTCCACAACAAAAGCCTGGTCTGCTGTGTGTGTGTGTGGGGGGGCGCACTAGCTGCGCCCCCCCCCCCCCCCCCCAGCAGACCAGGGACACCGGGAGCAAAGCCGGGGAGGCGGAGGGGTCCCGCGCCTCTGAGGCTTTGCTCTGGCTAAGCCTCAGAGGCGCGGGACCCCGCCGTGGCTGTGGCTTTGCTCCCGGTGTCCCTGGTCTGCTGGAGACGGTCCCCAGCAGACCAGGGGCACCGGGAGAAAAGCCGCAGCAGCGGCGGGGTGCCGCACCTCTGAGGCTTTGCCAGAGCAAAGCCTCAGAAGTGTGGCACCCCACTGCCGCTTTGGCTTTGCTCCCGGTGCCCCTGGTCTGCTGGGGACCATCTCCAGCAGACCAGGGACACTGGGAGCAAAGCCTCTGAGGACGCCGCAGCGGGACAGCCGCAGCGCCGGCTTCCCCCGAGGCTTTGCAAAGCCACGGAGGGGCTCCGCGGCTTTGCTCCGCGGCTTCCTGTTCTGCAGACCAGGGAGACGTGGAGCATCTTTTCTCGCCCCGGAGTACATGGGCGGTGGGACCGCAAGGTCCCGCAGTCCGTGTCCTCCGGGGCGAGAAAAGCCCCATTCGTACCTGCAAGTCGGGGACTGCCTGTATGTGTATACCCAGCGTATAAGACGACCCCCGATTTTTGGGGGATGTTTTTTAGTATAAAAAGTCATCTTATACGACGGAAAATACGGTAGCTATTTTGAAATAAGGCATGGGTAGATGCTCCACTGCTGCTATTTCGAAATAGCCCCTCATTAGGGCCATTCTAAGTTATTCCTCCCCAGTGCCTCCTAGGACAACTTGAGATAGCATGTCTACATTAGGAAAGCCTGCCTCAGACTAATTTTGAGGCTTTCCTGCAGTGTAGACATGCTATTTCAAAATAAGCTATTTTGGAATAACTATTCTAGAATAGCTTATTTTGAAATAAGTGTACAGTGTAGACATACCCATAGTGAAGATGATCTGTATTGCATCCAGTTCTGGGGCCTCTACTACAGAAAGTTTGTAGATGCATTGGAGAAAGTCCAACAGAGGGCAACAAAAATGTTTACGATGCTTGAGAGCACATGACTTATGAGGATTTGGGCTTGCTTAGTCTGTAGAAGAGAAGAGTGAGGGAGGATTTGATAGCAGTCTTTAGCTACCTGAAGGAAGGTTCCAAAGAAGATGGAGAGAGGCTGTTCTCAGTAGTGACAGGTGACAGAATGAGGAGCAATGGACTTAAGTTGCAGTGGGGGAGGTCTAGATTGGATATTAGGAAAAAATATTTTACTAGGAGGGTGGTGAAGCACTGGATTGGGTTACCTGGGGAGGTGGTGAAATCTCCATTCCTAGAGGTTTTTAAGACCCGGCTTGACAAAGCCCTGGCTGGGATGATTTAGTTAGGGTTGGTCCTGCTTTGGGCAGAGGGTTGGACCCGGTTGAGCCACCTCCTGAGGTCTCTTCCAGCTCTATGATTCCATGATTGTGTGACTTCAAGTGCCATTTCAATCTGGTCCATCTCAACAGTCATCACTACCTGCCGATCCTTATGGCTACACTCTTCTGGAGTGTCATGGGAAATTAGACTGCAAGAGACTACTTGTCCTTTGGGAACCCTATTCTATTTCCAGGCAGCACAGAGAATTCTTTGTGCAACCCACATCTGCCAGGTGTGATGCTCAGTCCTTCTCTAGTGCCACCCAGACCACCTAGAGATTAAAGAATCTGCTTCAGGCTGGACTTAAAGCTTTTTAGCTTATATAGTAGAGGCTCATGTCTCTACAGGCCCCAGGTTTGATCCCACCAATTGATGACCAGGGTCTGTCAGCATTACATTTGCACACTCTAAAAGACCACAAATAATCTTTTGATCAAATGATTGCCCACTCTACAGAATTGGAAAAGGAGCCTCCATAGTCTTTTTGTTCCAGTGGCTCTTTTAAGTCAGGCTCTAGCCAAAGACCCTCCCCTCTCTCCTGAGAAACTGCATTCCTGATGTAGATCAGTGGTTCCCAACTGCTGATCCATGGACTGGTGCTGGTCCATGAACCGCTGGCTGCTGGACTGCGGTGGCTGCCAGAGCAGAAGCAGGTTGTTTGCAGTGGCTCAACTCTGGCAGCCATGGTGGCTGATTTTGCCCAGAGGTGCTGCTGGGGCTGAGGCAGCAGAAGGAGGTGGAGCAGATGTCTCCCCCCCGTCCTCCCACCTAGGCAAGATGGTGGCCCAGCTGGGGCTCTGTGCTCCCTCCCGCTTCTACCCATGGGGGCATGAGATGTGATTGGGAAAGGAGTGCCAAGGAGGAGAGAGCTCATGCACTGCCAATGGCCACTCCTCCTGCCTAAATGGCAATAATGGGGGCAGCTTCTCTCTGGGCAGTGAGGGGTAGGGTGGGGTCAAAGGGCAAAGGGGTGTTCTGTTGGGCGAGGGCATAATAGGGTCATGGAGCAAGAAGGCGCTGGCATGGGCTATAGGGGTCAGAGGTTAAAAGGTAAAAGGGAATAGGGAATAGGGGTGGGGATCAAAGAGTGTTAGGCACTGGGGAGCAAGGGACAGGGTTGGAGCTAGGCAATATTTTTGCATACTTGAATATTCATCAATTTCATAATGAATATGCAGATATGCAAATAAAATGCTACTGGTCCAACAAAAGTTTGTGAATGGGTTGCTGGTCCATGGTATAAAAAAGGTTGGGAACCACTGATGTAGATCACCCTGGCTCAGAGATTCTGTGAGACAGCAGCACTAAAAGGTCATCTATGTTATGTGCTGTTCCTGTGTATTACTTCCAGAGCTGTCCTATCCTTAGGATTATTTGGATGCCCCAGGCTCCGCACTTTGGAAGGCCTCATGGCAGCCACCTCAGCTATTCTATGAATGGTCCCAAGGTGTCCCAATGGATTACCAGAGAGCCTGGTTTGGGGCAGTAGCAGTGTTCAGTCACTCCCTTACTCACCACAGTGGTGGAAGCCAGAGCAACCTGTTCTACTCTGCCCTACCTCACCACCCTCTCCCAGCCAGCTACACTCAGCTTCCCCATGGCAGTGAGAAGCAGAACATCCAATCCCCAGGGATGTCTCTGGTTACTTCATTCTCGCCTTTCCTGTCAATCCACCTGTTGTTGTTGTTGTTGTTTTTCTCATGCCTCATTCACTATCCAGGGAGATTAGGTTACACTGATAGCAAGTCAAATCCTTCCTGTCTGAATAGAACTCTGCTATTCCACAGATCAGCCAGATTTGTATAGTACAGGTCAATCCAATTCTATTCAAGGTATCAAAGTGGATCAGACACTTGTTATGAGATAGTAGGGATTCCATTATCATAAGGTTTATTCCATCAGCTCTAAGGAAGCTTCTAAGTACATCTTAGAAATGTCTTTGTGATAAAGATATGCAAGCCTGGATTTCTTGTTCATACCTTTTTGAAGCTGTACTCCCTGAACTAGGCCTCTGGAGCAGACATTCACTTTGTGAGAATAGTTCTGCAACATTGCCTTAAGAAATTCCTTGGATCCATCTCTTTATTTGTCAATTACCTGCAGCATGGATCCATGTAAACTGTGTCCAAGAATGGATAATTAAACAAATACTTATGATTTTTTTAGATGTTTTCCTGTATGGCTGTCCTGCCACCTTTGCCCACTCTTTGAGTTTTATAACAGATTCTTGAATTAATGGGAGGAATTAAGTGGCCATTGGAAGTGCTCTCCCCTATTCTGATTTTTAATGAGAGCAGCAGGTGAAGAGGCCAGACATAGCTCTAAAAGACATAGCTATTTAAAAAATTCTAAGTTTATGCAGAGAAGGTGCACACACCTACATTCTGGATCCATTCAGACAATCAGTTTGAAGCATAGTTGCTAAGAATGCTAAGAAACCATTATTGTGTCTGCTCACTATTGTATAAAGTATTTGTATCATCTATGCATAGACTGGAGAAGACTGCCAGTGCTTTAGTCAAATGCAAAAATTGAAATAGTATCTCTTTAACAGCATCACTGCAGTGAGACACTGTCTGTTGCTATGCCCTATTAAACAGCTGCCTGTTAGTGGTGGATTAAATGATCCATTGATACTCGTTACTTGCTTTCAAGTCTTTTGGCATAAGAAGTTCTATAGAAATCTTTGACATAATAGTAATAACAATTATAAAAATGTAAATCATCATGAGCAGCTGCAGGAAAAAGGCTAGTGGTTACATTTGGTAGAAGTGGTAAAAGATAGCCAAGTGTGTGTTAGGTATGGCAGTATACTCTGTGCTAATTTAATTGCTGCAGGAAAACAAAACTAAGCATCCAACTGTGAACTTACAGTTACTGCGAAATGCTTATAATCTTGTTTCAAAAATTCCAACGTGCCATTAAGCACCAACCCATGCCCTTAATTTACATTTGATAAGAGTGTGCCCCAGTTCCACATAAAGATTCACACCCAAACAATGAGTTTGTCTCTTTGATCAAAAACTCTTCCTAAAAGGTAAGAGCTAGGGCCATCAAATACAGTATACAGCTTCCCATCATCATAACTTAATGGGATGTGCCTGGAATGGGATTGCTTCTCACAAAACCAAACAGAAAAGAGACAGACACACCAAAGCAAGTATAGTCCTCAAAATTGACATAACTGAATGAATGATGAAAGAGACTGAACCAAGATGAGCAAGAAAAATAGGGTGAACTTAGAATAAGATTGCTTCTCAATACATCTTGCAGAAAAGAGATAAAACAGAGAAATTTGGAGTAGTGCTCTGTTTTAGTATAGCTAAATCAGTGCTTAAGGCTTGAAAACTAGAAGACAATGTTATTAGAAACCAAATTGACTATAGCCCTTTTTTTTGGTGAAAATATATCAAATAATAGTTTACAGGAAGGTAGAAAAAACCTTGATGGCATTCTCATTTTAAAAAAATCTAAAAAATTAAAGACACATTTTAACAATCAATGTTTAAGACATATGAAATAAAAATTAACGTAATAAAAATGACAATAATTTAAATAAAGAATGTAAATAAAGAATTATTTCAGCATAACATGTAATCACGTGTATTGCTTAGTCACACTTACTATGCATGATTTGTGTACCACTGACGACTACTGGAATCTCAAATATGCATAGGTGTATATAGTGAACATCATTAAACAGTAGATATTTATTTAATACATAGCTTTTATTATGCTATATCCTCTAAACAGAAAACACTGGACCATGGTATTCTTTAACTTTTCTGCAACATTGGAAAAATTGTATTTTCCAAAGAGAGTAATATGATGTTGAGGTAATACCTTTCTTTGTATCATCATTGTCAGTTATGTAGTAGAAACAGATGTATCTGCATATTTCCATTACATTGTGTGAGAGTGACTTAATACTGTGCCTTGCCACTAGCCATTTTTAAAGACCTAAAACTACCACAGATAAGGGAGATAACTCTTTAAGTCCAAAAGTCCTAACCTAATGCCATATATGCACTTTTGTTTTCAGTTAGTCATTAGTAGCCTTGAATTTGTTTAATTATGTATCATATTTGAGAGTGTATATTGGTAAATCTATAGCCAGTTCTGCCTATGTCTATTAGCTATCTATAAACTTACAGTATGACACCTATGCTACAGGAATGCAGTCATAATTGTTGTATTTCCATATAATTAATCTCTGCAGCAGATAGCATAGCATTCATCAAAATAATGAACACTTCCCTTCCCACTTCTCTTCCCAGTTAACACTTCCCTTACCTGTATACCATCCATGGAATGATTGACTGCAAATTGCGTTTTGAGTATAGTCTGAGAGAAATTCCTTCATTTGAACATGTAATTGGGCAGCACAGAAACATACAGATTGAACATTTAGCATCTTCTACATTATTCATCCATATACATTAGACGGTCCCCACCAGCACATAAGAAATAGGAACATGTTAGGTTCACATCATGATGTGTGCTCATGCTGGTGTTCTCTCCATGCTGCCACGTCTGATGGACCTAAAAGCTGTTGCCAACAGCCCCTCACCTATGGCTAAAATTCCACATGCATAAGTGATAAGTAAAGGGACACACTTGAAAGTCACATCATGGCTTTCAACCACTGAATAAAGCTTTGTTAGTCTAGTTATGTGGGGATTTGGTTTTGATCCATTACAGCTTTTTGCTCCTCTTTTTCTGCCCAGGATATTAGTTTGATGCTATAATATTGCATTGATATAATGAAAGCTATATCAAGTCACTTGCTAAGTATGCGCCTGTATAATCTGGCAGTTAAATATGAGTCCCTATTAGAATTTTTCTCTATTAAAATCATTGCATATGTGAGCAACTGCTATACCATCCAGGAATATAGCAATCCCACAGATAGATGCTATTAATAGGTTTCAGTAGTTTAAAATATTGTTATTTGAAATCATGCAGTGTTTCACAGGCTGCATAGAAATGTTGTGAGTATTTTTACAGGCTTTTTTATCATTACATTCTAAGTTATTTTCTTTATTGACTGATAAATTGTATTTAATGTGTTTGGCTGTGTTGCAGGTTTCCACTAAATTTTAGTTGAATAGGACCACTAGCCTAAGCATTTTGTCATCTCTGCAAAGAAATATGCTCTGCAGGGAAATCTTCTTTATGTTCAGGGTTTCAGTTCTGTTGGCCAATAACTTACAAAGAGGCATTAGACCGTGTTGTTTTAACATTTCATTTCACAAAGCTCTAACCCTAAAACAAATCAAACTGAAATGTGATTTCTCTTCTATGTTATGCTTGGTCTGAGTTGGCGGGTCAGCAAAAAAAAAATTTAAAAAATCAAATTCCTACAGGCATTTGGAGCTTGAAACAAAGCACACTGAGGTCAGTGTAAAAACTCCTATTTTAGTAGGCTTTGGGTTAGGCCCAGAAAGCTGCAAGGTAACTAGGTGTCTGCAGAGACAGAGCACTGAATTGCAGACCAGTAGACTGTAGCTAAATCTTTAATTTCAGATGATGTACCCTTCCTGCAGCCATCATCTTCTATGCAAAGCAAATCCCATTGGCACACAGTCCCCAGGTAGAGATTTTCCTGCTGAATCCTGTTGTTCTGGTTCCTGTGAGAAGTGAGGCCAGTGAACTTCTTTTCTCCTTGTGGGAAGTAGGTGGTGCTGAGGTGGTGGAATTTCTTTCGAAGCATGGGATGTATGTGGGCACATTTTGTGAATTCCCTAAATGATTCTGCTTTTGATTGCTAACTACTTGTGACACATAAGGTTGCTAATGTTCTAATTGTCGAAAACTGAACATCCTTGCCCTGTCCCTTCCTCAAGGACCCACCTGCCACTCATTCTTTTCCACACCCTCTCTCAGTTTCACTGGACTGGGGCAGGAGGTGTAGGCTGCATCTGAGGGTGTGGGCTCGGGGGGGGAGGAGAGGGGCAGAAGTGTGGGATGAGGCTCCAGGCTGGGGCCGAGGACTGTGTGGTAGGGGATGAAAATACTGTAGTTAAATTTTGTCGAGGCTGTAAGATCCTGGAGTATTTACCTTTTCTTCAATTGCATATTTATAACCAGATCTGACAGTTCATTCTCAATAGGTATGGTGAATGAATCCCAGTGAAATGATGTAATACAGGGACATCTATGGAATTTTCTTACTGCTAATTTCAGATATGCCAGCTACCCTTCTATTTAAAAATGGAACTGTAGAGGAAGTTTATATATGACTATGTATATGATGTCCAAATTTTCCATAGTAATAAATCCCATCAAAACAACTGGAAAACCAAACAGGATTTGGCCCATATTCAGAATTGTCACATCCCAAAGAATACCCATTGTTTTCTCTTGATATTTAGCAAATAACAGCATCTGTCCAATCCCTAATTTCCTGAAAGGCACTTGATTGTTTCTACCCTGTGAGCAATCATCTAGTATAATGAGTTGAGAGGTGAGAATGATTCAGAAGAAATGGTGGTGGCTGGCATATTACCCCCCAAAAGTATCCTTTATCTTGTTAAAATTTGCTGTGTAATTCAGAGACATTTCAGCAATAAATTGGAAATCACAGAAAATTAGGGAGGGGGGAATTGTCTGTATTTTAATACAGCAATACCAAATATCTATTCACAGATTTAAATCTGGAAGAGAGGTTTGTTTGTTTTTTTCATACCTCCCTCCTCCTCCCTTCTCCTCCTCCCCTCCCCCTCCCCATATAAACATTGATTAACCTTTGCATTAGATAATCTAGGAAACAAGATGTTGAGGGTTTTAACCAAGCCTTTAAAGGAGGATATTCAAGCAGATTTTTTTTCTTAAATCTACTACAGCATTATGTCAAATCAACAAATTTAAGACCCAGAGGAATCTCACAAGCTTTTGACAGTACTCTGTAATAAACTCAGGATTTATAAAAGCTTACTGTTTCATGGTTTAAAAAAACACAACAGAGCAGATGGAGAATGCTAGCAGTTGATGTCTAGGTACTGCTTATAACACTTGAGACAGAGGTAAAGACGTATAATTTGTTTTTCATACATTCACTTCCTTCTCAAATTTACTATTACAAGCACCCAATATGAACATCCATATTTAGTTTGAAATACTTTACCATGAAAGCTTACAACAGTGATCTTCCTCCTACTGAAGAACTTTAGTTGCCATAGATTTGCTAAATGTATTAACTCTGCAAAGGTATTTTCAAGTTTTTAATCTTTGTAATATTTTTATTAGATTAAATTTACTTCTAAGATGAAAAACAGAGATGGGAACTCTTGACTGAACTTATATTAATGTTTGTAATTAAAGTAATTTCTTAGGACAAAAATGTTTTAAGCATTTCATTTTCCAAATTGTTCTGGAGAGGGAAAGAGGAGGCAACAAATCTTACTGCCATTACAGTAAGCTAAAACATAATATATGATTAAATAATCATGAATTATTTTGAACTCTTTGGGCTGTGACATTGAAATTAACTGCATTTTGAGGATAAAGGCTAAATATTCTAAGGTAACACACGTCAGAAAGAAAACAAAATGGTAAGCTTAGGTTTGGGCCATGAGGGCTCTTTTGTGGCTTTTAAATATACTGTACAGCCGATGGAGGAGCTGGATACTTACATCACCAAGAGCTCCTGCCTTTGCTCTAAGGCAATACTTGCTAAATCTATTCATTTTGAATTTTATTTTGTTCTTTATGTTTGCAAGTGAGGAATGTTATCCTTTTTTTCCTAGAGTGAGTTGAAAATTAGACTTGGTAAACTCAGCAAGTAGTCTCAACAAGCACATTTCATTTCAAAATATAATTTCTCAAAAGTTTTTAAATTCAGATGCACCAAAACCTGCTTTTTATCAACCTGAACTTTAAAAATAGGATTAAAAGGGGGGAAATACTGCATCTGCTTCACAGTTTCAGTCATCATCCTACCCAGCTTGTTTGGTAATGATAAAGTGCCATTAGTCAGTCAGAAGGCTAGTGTCTCTAACTTATATCGCAGGCAGTTTGCAAATAAAATATTTAATCTGCTCATTGAGCATTCATCACTAACTATTAGATGCTAAAAGTGCTGCTGCCCTCTGTAAATATTATTTAAAAATTAGTGTAGAACCTGAATGAGCTGACATGATGGAATGTGAACTGAAGATGCAACTGTTGGTGCATGATCATTCATCTGAGTGAGAAATTTATTTTAAATTCTTTAGGTCCTTAGAGAAATTATCAACTTCTACATACAATTATTGACTTTCCTATAAACCAAATAACCCTGAAAATTGTAACAATACGAGTAAAAATCACCTTTCATTTCTTCTACCAATTAGAAAATGCTTCCCCGCTCTCCCCCCCACACACTTCTTAGCCTGTTTTCAAACCTGAACATTACAAAAATTAAATGAGATGACCTATTCATGAGTCCTGAGAACAGCATATGATTAAAAATAGTGGAAGTGGTCCACGCAGGCCCCCATAATCTGTTTAACTACTCTTCAACATTCCCCCCAATTTTTTCCTGTGTATCCCAAGATCACACAATATAATATAAAATGAAACAGACAACACTCAAAATCACGGAAGAAGATCTAGCTCTGTATGTGATGCGACTGGTGCTGCATTTGTGTTTTTTCCCTCTTGAATGTTTTAACCAATTACGCTCCATGTTCATTTTACATGCAGAATCGTTTTCAAAGAGATTATTCTTTTGCTTTGACTGCAACATTAAGTTGCAGCAGCTCCCTTGTCTTCTTCACTGGGAGTAATTAGGATTACCCAGCATCATGGCAGTGCTGTTTTATGCCTTTGTTTAAACATATGGTCCAGAGGAAGCCTAACGGGAACTTTCAGTAGGTGTTATTAAAAGTAAGTGATGAAAGGCACTAAGGTCACAAGAACCTCAAGGTATTGTGTGATAGTTCAAAACTCGAATGAACTACTTGCTTGCAAGCTGACTAAAACCCAGGTTAACCCAGGGGTTTACTGATGCTTCAGTTTTAATATACTGTTTACTGAGTGGGGATTGGGGTCAGCAAGAGTGTTTTTTCTTTACATTGATAAACATAGTTAAGGGCATTCTCACTGTACCTAAGAGATTCTTTCCATTTAATTTCCTGGATTTTTAATTATTGTTATATTTGGTTTTATACTGACCATTGTATACTTTCAAAAATTGTCTACATTTGGTCTTGTGTAGGCTAAGGGCTATATGCTTTTGTGTACATATAAGAGTAGTCTGTCTCACATCACAGAATAAAATGAAAGGAAGACAGAGCTAACACAGGGCAGGGGTTCTCACCCTCTTGATCATTAGAGGCCTGCAAATCTGTGGATATCCCCATCTGCTCAATTTTGTATGTATGGATGCACATGCGAATATAAATTTTGTTTCTAGAATCCTGCAAATTTGCAGATATCCAATTTATATCCATGGGTATCTGCATCCATGAATGTGAATGAAGATGCCTGCAGCTCATTTTTGTGGATACAGATGTGGGTACAAATACTGTATCTGTGCCTCACCACACTGCCCTTCACATATTGCTAAATGAGAATAAGGTCCCAGCTAGATCCTGGTGAGATGAAAGTAAAGTCTTAGTGTTATCCCAATACGGAAAAAAGAGAGAATCTGTGGCTTAGGCTGATCTCATATTGTAAGTTGTATTTCACTTACTTTATACCAAATACAGTAAAACTCCAATGGTCCAGCATCTGATGGTCTGGCACTCCTGATGGTCCGGCACCATCAGGAACCCGGAAGTGCTTTGGGCAGCCAGACCATTGGAGCTTCTCTGCCCCCAGCTTCCCCATTCAGCCACTGCTAAAACTGACCAGCGGCTGAATCGGGGAAGCCGGGGGCAGAACAGCTGGAGTGCTGCCAGGTAGGTCCCATAGCGCTGCCCCTTGGGGCTGCGGGACCAACCCGGCAGCACCCCAGCTGTCCCTGCTTCAGCCGGTGCTGAAATTGACCAGCAGCTGACTCTAGGAAGCCCGAGGCAGAGCTGCTCTGCCCCAGATTCCTGGAATCAGCCGCTGATCAGTTTCAGCAGCAGCTGATTTGGGTACACCTGGGACAGAGCAGCTGGGGTGCTGCCGGGTTGGTCCCCGCAGTGCCGAGGTTTGGCGCTACCAGACCAACCCAGCAGCCCCCCAGCTGCTCTGTCCCAGGCGTCCCGATTCAGCTGCTGTTGAAACTGACCAGCGGCTGACTCCAGGAAGTCCGGGGCAGAGCTGCTCTGTCTCGGGCTTCCTGGAGTCAGCCCTGGTCAGTTTCATCAGCGGCTGACTTGGGGACACCTGGGGCAGAGCAGCTGGGGTGCTGCCGGGTTGGTCCAGTAGGGCCGCTCCTCGGCGCTGTGGGACCAACCCAGCAGCCTTCCAGCTGCTCTGCCCCAGGCGTCCTGATTCAGCCGCTGCTGAAACTGACCAGGGCTGACTCCAGGAAGCCCGGGGCAGAGCAGCTCTGCCTCTGGCTTTCTGGAGTCAGCTGCTGATCAGTTTCAGCAGCGGCTGACTTGGGGACACCTGGGGCAGAGAACCTGGGGTGCTGCCGGGTTGGTCCAGTAGCGCCAAGGAGCGGCGCTGCAGGACCAACCTGGCAGCACCCCATCCCCAGCTGCTCTGCTGCAGACATCCCCGATTCAGCAGCTGCTGAAACTGACCAGCTGTGGCTGAACCAGGGGCTCCTGGGGCAGAGCCGGAGTATTGGAAGGGGGGGCATCCCCCCACCCCACCCCAGACCCCTCATAGCCCCCCCTTCTGATAGTCCGTCATATCTGATAATCCGGCACCCCCTGGGTCCTAAAGGTGCCGGATTATCAGAAGTTTACTGTAGTGTGCACAGTTTATATATATTTATATATTCACTACATTTATTTGCACTTATGATCCTGGTAGATAGTACAGTATGTGAACCTATGTTCAATCTCTGCCCTGTAAAAAGAAAAGAAACCAAAAGTACTCTTTCTCTCTGTCCCTCATCATACTAGTCCCTGCTTTGGGTGGAATAGCTAGTGATTCATAACCATTGAACCCAAGTCCAGATCTTAATTTTGAGATGAGGGACAAGCAGCAAAACTTTTCTCAGTGAATCACTCTAACTGCTAGAAAATCCTTGTGGAATCACAATTCATATTTTTGAATGGTGTATCTGATTCTTTGTGTGGTAGGGATGGAGCCAGCCACATGAGAAATGCATTTTATGATTTAGTTGGTCATGTGGTCTTAATGATAAGGGAAAAATTCAAACAGGTATTCTACACAAATACATTTTCCCTGTCTTTCAACATTCCATCGTTCCCCAACCAATGGATAATATTTCCTTTCTCTAGATACGTGTCCACTGTTTGCATTACCAATTCTTATATAGAAGAATGAGACACTTTCTTGGTTAGTCTTACACCACTATTTTTCCTTTGCTTATCTATAGCTCATGTCTAAAACCAAATATCTGTATTCACATAATTGTTACATACATTGCTCTCTCCTATCTTCATATCTTATGTGACTCAAGACTTCAAAGCTTTTTAGAGCCAGCGCTGTGGAAGTTTCACTGCAAGGATATATTGTAATAGAGCACATCTTCACTGAATTTTTGTTTTTCCCATGTTAATGAGCAAAAGTAATCTCTCTTTCTAGTGTTTCAGAGTGCTATGAAGGGGGAATAATTTAAATGCCAGCCCACATCCTGTGATGTTGGATCAGTAGCACATGCAAACTTCTTTTTTTGTGTTCAGACATGTCTTTTCCATCATAATAATTCCTTAAACTATTCATAGAAATTTATAACCAGAACTCCAGCTTAATGAGGTTTGTTTTTTAGGAATTTTATATGGTTTATGAATTTCACCATGAAGCCAGTGAATTTCCATATGTAATTTATACAAATTTGTAACAATTCATTTGATAGACATAGAATGTGAGTTTCAATTCATTGTGGATCACTGGTACTGAAATTACACAGTAATGATTAAAGAACTTATTCAGTAGGAGCTCGTACTGAATCAAGGTAGGCAACTACTGTACAGTAACTAAATCTTTGTCATTTGTTACACCCAGAACAGGTGGCTTTTTGGCTATATCGATGGAGACAATAGTACAGTATACTGTCTATGGATTAGCTAAAGCATCATGAAAAATGTAATTTTGATATGGTTGAGAAATGAGATATTACTTATAACCACACTCATTTTTATTGATGAATTGACTTTTAAAGACATCAGTGACAGTATTAAATCCAGAACAGCATTAAATTAATAAGGAAGGTTAAATGCTAAACTATTAATTTTCATACCATTATTGGTAACTTTAAACATCATTTGATCCATGGGAGTGTGTATGCTCACAAGTAATGTCTCATTTCACAGCTATATCAAAATTGATGTACAGTGGGAATTGGGTACCTAAGTGCTGAAAATCTCCACGTATAGCTGAAAATCTCCACATTAATCCTTAAGTATATATATATATATATATTGTAGAGAGTTTGTCTGTCTATTTGTGCATTTCATCAAGAACTCCTTCTAAACAAAAGACAGGACTATGCAGCACTTTAAAGACTAACAAGATGGTTTATTAGGTGATGAGCTTTCGTGGGCCAGACCCACTTCCTCAGATCAAGTTGTGGAAGAAAATTGGTATGACCATATATACCAAAGGGATACAATCAAAAAAAAAGTAAACACATATAAAATTGACAAATCAGATTTTAGAACAGAGGGGGGATGGAGGCGAGGTTAACATCTATGAGGTAAAGATATCAGAGGTGATAATTGGGGAAGCTATCTTTGTAATGGGTGAGATAATTAGCATCTTTGTTAAGGCCCATTCGTAAAGTGTCAAATTTAAGCATGAATGACAGTTCAGAGGCTTCTCTTTGAAGTCATTACCTCATAGATATTAACTCCCCCCCCCCCCCATCCTCCGTCTGTTCTAAAATCTGATTTGTCTATTTTATATGTGTTCACTTTTTTTGATTGTATCCCTTTGGTATATATGGTCATGTCAATTTTCTTCCACAATTTGATCTGAGGAAGTGGGTCTGGCCCATGAAAGCTCATCACCTAATAAACCATCTTGTTAATCTTTAAAGTGCTGCATAGTCTTGTCTTTTGTTTCAGCAAGACCAGACTAACACGGCTACATCTCTATTACTATCCTTCTAAACAGTAAGCTTTCTCTTATCATAACTTAAAGCAAGGCAAGGGTTTAGTTGTGCCAGGAAAATAGGATGTGTCTTGAATGGATTGCTTCTCAGAAACCATACAGAAAAGATAAAAGGCACCCCAAGTTTATCACCCACCAGGCTCTGCTTAGGGAGGATGTGAGGGAATGAAGTCCTGCCCCACTCCCCGAATCATAGGGGAACATTGCTGGCTGTCCCCATTCATCGGGGGCAAGGGAAAACTGCACAATTTGCTATATTCCTCACTCTACCTGAGGAGTGCAGGGGGAAGATGAACCTGGAGCTGGACCTTCCCCAGACCGGGGACATGCACAATTCTCCTGCAGTGCCTATTGGAGCTACAGCAGCCATGGAGAGGTGCTTCTCACCTGACCTCCAGCTTCTACAGTGAGAGAGGGCTGGGGTAATCCCCACTTCCCAGAACAGCCTGCATACTGAACCCCTCATCCCTAGTCCCACCCCACAGCAATGATTTAAATGAAGCCTGTACATTTTCACTTTATTTTCCAAAAGCAAAAATTAATTCAGTTAAGCATCTGAGCAACACCAGGTAAATCTCCTGGTGTATTATATACAAACAAAGGAAGTGATGCAGACATTTTAGGCGTAGGTAGCAATTGTCATATAACTTAACTATGTATAAAGCAGCAAAAGTGGTTTAATAAAAATCCAGTCTTTACTTAATATATATTTGAATTGGTTACCTGTCATTTTATTAGACTAGTGTGTATAACAGTGTATGCCAAATATTTATCATTCCTTTATCATTTGTGCCATTTAATTTAGTATCTTCTTGTTCAGACCAGCCTCTTCCAAGTCATTTATTTAAGTTCAACCATCTATCTTTCACAGTAATTCCTATAAAAGGCACTTTTTGAGGCAATGTTAAATGCTAAGTAGAGTTATTTAGGTGGGAATGGAAACAGAGTGTCATGCCAGTAACATATGACTATACCCAGCTGATGAAGGAGGTGAGCCAGAGACTCTGTGAAGTGCAGTAGGGACTTCACTGTTGCTATTGTTTTCACTTGGAAGGTAGTCAGGTATGTTGATGAGTGGCATATAAATCCCTTAGGAAGGTAGGTAGGTAATTTCAGTGTTAAGATGAATATAAACTATTGCCTCCCCATATAAACTGTAAGCTACACAAATCCAAACTGTAAGAGGCTTTCGAAGGTTGCAAATTTGAGCCCAATCAACATTTACGGGGGTTCTCGCATTACAATTCTGTATCTTCAGCCTTATAAAAAGAAGAGGACAGGATAGTCCTGTAAACAAGCTCTGGATTTAACTCAGAAGACATGCATTCTATTCCTGATTCTGACCATGACTGCCTATGTAGTTTTACCATAGCAGGATATATTGATAAACAGTTTATCATCCAAGCAGGCACTGTAAGTTTCACCCTAATCTTCTCAGTGCCTCATTTCACTTTTCTCGTGTGCCAAATGGTGGCAATAATAGATAAGAAGCAAAGAAAAGCTAAAATAAAGGAAACCGATTATTATCTTCTAAATAAGAGAAGCCAGTCAAAGATTCCTCTGAACTTCTAATTGCTATTGACCTTCCTTTTGCCCAGTTCAGGCATATGAACCTGCTACCTGTGAACCAAAGAACAGCACATGTTATATTCATTGAGCTTTGTGCATTATAATTATTTCTGGTACAGCTATGGCACACATGATTCTCCACCATCACTTCTGAAACAAACAGAACTCTCTACCTATGCTAATAAGTAAACTGCTGCCTCTAGTATTGTGATGCTGCGTCACTTGTTTTTAATGACAACTCTAAATTACATCAGAAATGCCTCTGATGAAAGTTGGTTATGTCCCTTTCAGCTGTTTCCATATTGTTTTGTTGTTTGTCTACTTCTGTTTAAGTTAGCAAAAGGTTTGTGGATACTATTATATATCCACCCTCTTCTTAGGATAATAAAAGGATAATGTACTACTCTTCTCTCAGATAATCCTTTGGAATAGATTTTAAATTGTCCTTTTTGCTAAACCTAGTTTCTGCTTGTTTAATTTAGTGAACATTTTAAGATCTTTCTTTTTCACAAATGCTCTCAGAATTCCTTTATGCTGGCAAGAGACTCTGAGTATAGTGCACTGAAAAAATATGGGTAAAATCTAATCACCTACATTGGCTGCAAGCAATAGCATTAAGATTTAAAGCATTCAACCCCTGCAGAAAATCTGCTGCTGTCTTTGGATATATAATGGGTGAATAGCATTTATGATGACACAGAGAGAGAACTCTACTGGGCATATTGCTCTAAGGTCTTCAATATTAGGGTAAGCTGTCTCATATCAAGCTAAGTCTTTTCCTGATATTTGATGAGAGGTGCATATTCTTCACTAGCATACCAGAAAAAAAAAGGAATATCTTTTGGGTGTAAAAATAGAAACAGACCAGTCAATCAAAAAGAGCGAGGAAGATGCTATTTTAAAAGGTCTTTTCAAGGTAATTGTATCTAGGGTTGCCAGGTGTCCAGTTTTAAACCAGAATGCCTGCCTTAGCTCTGCTTGGCTCCTGGAAATGGTCAGCATGCCCCTGCTATCTTTAGGCACTCGGGCAATAGGGAGGCTGCATGCACTGCCCACACCCCCCAGCACTGGCTCCGTAGCTCCTACTGGGAACTGTGGGGTGGTGCCTGCCAGCAGGAACAGCATGCAGTGTCTCCTGAGCTGTCCCAGTGCCTAGGAACTAGACATGCTGAGCACTTCCGGGAGCCTCATGAGGTGAGCGCTGTCTGATCCAACACTCCAAACCTCCTTCTGCACCCCAAACCTCTGCCCTGAACCACCCTCCCACAGTCCTCATGCTCTCCTGCACTGCCAACCCCTGCCCCTCTTTGCACCCAAACTCCCTCCCACAGCCCCCATCCTATCCCGCCTCCCCCCACACTCTGAACCCCTTGGCCCCAGCCTTGAGATCCCTCCTGCAACCCAAACCCCTCATCTCCCAGTCAGAGCCCAACCCTCTGCCACAGACCAGTGAAAATGAGCAAGGGTTGGGGAGAGTAAGTGACAGAGGAAGAGGGGATAGAGTTAATAGGGCCATTGCAATGGAGAAGGGGCCGGACATTGGTGTTCAATTTTCTGCAAACAGAAAGTAGTCAACTCTAGTTGTATTATTGCATCATAAGATCATCCAGTTTTACTTAACACATAGGACTGAGAAATACAGAACATGATAGCAAATACTGCAGGAGACAAAAACTTCTAACTCAAGTACAGAAAGAAGGAAAAATGTCAGTAAGAAGGGGGGAAATAATAGGCTTTTGATTAGATATGTGGTATTTGCAGAAACCAGAAAATATGTAAATGAATAAAGTCCAGTCTGAACAGAACTTTGTAACCAGAAAGAGTTAGCACAGTACTAAACATTTAAGTTCTATTGCATCGTATTGCACAGTTTACTTTATAAAACTTAACTCTCACTTCCAGCTTAAGTTAACAGTTGTGCAGATTCAAAGAATGACCTATGAGGATATATAATTAGTGGGAGACGGAGTAGTTCTAATCATATGGCTTTTTAACAGCAACAAAATTCTAACAGTTTTCTGCATCTACATTATTCATGATATTCCTATTTAAACATATTAATGAAAGCACAAACTGAAAAGAACTCTAAGAATATTTTGTCACTTTTTCTTATTTTTTGTTGTAGGCTGAACAGCTGTAAATTACACTAAACCAGCTGTTTCCTCTGGAAAAATCTAAGATTAGAAATACAAATTTATATGAAAATATTGCTCATCTTTGATAGAAAAATATTTTTGCTTTGTAAAACTGAATAAACTATTTTTATTTTATTGGAGTTTTGTGAGGGAGAAGAGTTATTGGATGTTCACCTAATTGTGATAACTAAGTAGGCTTTCTCTATTTGCTTTTTGTTGGTGTTGTTACATAAAATATATAAAGTTATACATTAGCGGTCTGATTTTTAAAAGTGATTATAAGCACCAGCACCCAGACTTCTCACTGACTACATTTATTATGGGTATGTCTAGACTGCAGACTGAAAAAAAAAATTGGAAAAGCAGACGCATTTTTTTGGCATCCCTGTAAACCTCGTTCTACGAGAAAGAAGGGATGTTCTGAAAGAGGCTTTTTTTCTGACATTTGGCACAGTGTAGATGGGCCAATTGTCTGGAAAGCCTCTTTCGGAAGAAAAGCAGAAAAAGCGGTTCGCAATTTGCGTATCTTTTTCCGATAGAACTTTGTAGTCTAGACACAGCCTATATGACCTTCCCTTAATCCTTTTATACTGAGATAGTTGTGCCACCCTGTTCTATAGGAAATATCTCCACAATTTGGCTTCATAATAGCAAAAGACCAGGGACAGATTAATCAAGCATTTATGGATTACTTTAAAAAGAGGTCAAAGAAAACTCCCTTTTCTCTCTTCCAGGGAATACAATCACTCATTTTGCCCTTTCTTTTTTTAATTTTAATTATAAAGTATACTCAGTGAGCTTTAAAGCAAAGTCTTTAGTACAGTCTCCATTGCTGATTGCTACACATTGATAACTTTCTCTTAGTGGTTAGAATACCTTGTATTTTAGAAGTAATTTGTATATTATGATGTAGAGGTTATCATGATAAATGCTTACTTCTACAGTAAGTAAACCATAACATAAAAATTGACAGAAATGGTCAGGCTTCTCAAGGGCAGGTTAGATTAATACTCCAGCCTTTTAAGAAAATTACCCTTTTGCGTTAACTGATTGAGATTATAATCCCTATTTATTCCTCCCTTTTCTCTTTGGCTAACAGTGAACTTTATGTCTAGCACATTTTTTCATGGAAGAATTGAGTTGTTTCAGGCATGCAAAGAACGACATATCAACTCAAAGTTTTGTGTTTTTTCCAGGTGAAAATTGATGATGAGTGATTTGAACAGCATACAAAACCTTAATGAATGTGTGTTATCACTTGAAAATTGACTGTTCTTTTTATTTCCTTTCTTTTTTTAGAATGCTAGGCAATGTTTTGTGACTTCAGACCCATCATCTATCTCTCTTCTTGATTTACATATCAAATGTATTATATTCTTTTTGTATTTTGGCATAGTTCAAAACAAATTTTTATAAAGTTACTTACTACTTAAACAGTCCATCTTAAATCTACCTTAGCATTATGGGATGGAAGCACTGTTTTTCCCTGTATTTTTCAGTAGAAACATAAGACTTTTGGTGTTGCCCTCCAGTTGTTGTGTTCTTTTATTTGTGTGGGTCTCTAAGTTCAAATCATAAGTTAACTTTAAGAGGGTATCTTTGATACTATCCACTTTTCCTATAAAACAAACCCTATTTCTGCACCATAAGTGGTAGAATTCTTTTGCTTTTTGCCACAATATGGGTGTGTCTAGACTACAGGGTTTTGTCGACAAAAGTGGACTTTTGTCAACAAAACTATACCTGCGTCCACACTGCCTTTGAGTTATGTCGACATAACGTCGACAAAACTCAGCAGTTTTGTCGACATATGTAAACCTCATTCTACGAGGAATAATGCCTTTTATCGACAGAGTTCTGTCGATAGAAGGCATTATTAAATCTACACTGTCCTTTGCATCCACACTGTTATGTCAACAAAGCGGCTTGCTTTGTTGACAGAACTGGATATAGCCTAGACGCTCTTTGTTGACAGAAGCTTTGTCGACAGTATCTGTCGACAAAACTTCTGTTGACAAAACCCTGTAGTCTAGACATACCCTATGAGTGTTTGGCCCATTCACCTAAACCCTTTCAAGCTATGACTGGGATGGATTGTGGCTAGTCTTCTTCTCTGGCAAGAGCGACAATTTAGCCACAGACCAAAGCATAATCACTGTCTCTGGTTTTGCAGGGGAATAAGAGTATGTTGTGAGACCTAAAAAGGAATAGTGCTGTTTATTAACTTCTTGTATCCAATGTGTCTGCACTTCCAATAAAAGGATGCTCTAGAATCCATGTGACACCTTGGTATTGGGAGGACATGTGTGCATGGTAATTTCTCCTTCCGTGGTGATCTTGGAATAACAGCATTTGGACTAGCTGGTTTTCTTTTCTTCCTTGGTACCAATTCCTATTTACCAACAGCCATTCCCTTCTGCTAGCATTTTAATGTTTCTCTGTGACAGGGTGAACAAGCCCTATATGTGCTTTATTGGAGGCCTCAGGGTCCCACCACACCTGTCCCCCCCCAAAAAAAAAGCACTAGATAGTGCCTCCAAGCAGGCTAGAATGGCTGCAGGAGATGCAGCTAATAAGAGAGGCTGCAGGAGCCAGGTATGTCATATTATTGAGTAGTATTGCAAGCATGAGATCAGTTTGCTAGTAGGGACTGGAAGAAATTTCTGCTGACATGATCATCGGACCTAACCATTTCAGTTACAAGATCAAGAACACATATTCCTGCTCATCCAGAAATATAATTTATGCCATCATGTGCCAACAGTGTCCGTCTGCTATGTACATTGGACAAACTTCTCAGACACTTCACCAAAGAATCAATGCACACAAAACAGACATCAGACAGTTTCACAAAGAAAAAACAGTTTCTTACCATTTCAACCAGACTGGGCATTATCTCAACAACCTTACTACATGCATCCTGCTTCAAAGAGACTTTAACACCAAACTACAAAGGGAAGCCTCTGAACTGTCATTCATGCTTAAATTTGACACTTTACGAATGGGCATTAACAAAGATGCTAATTATCTTACCCATTACAAAGATAGCTTCCCCAATTATCACCCCTAATATCATTATCTCGTAGACATTAACCTCCCCCCTCACCCTCTTCTGTTCTAAAATCTGATTTGTCAATTTTATATGTGTTCGCTTTTTTTGATTGTATCCCTTTGGTATATATGGTCATGCCAATTTTCTTCCACAATTAGATCTGAGGAAGTGCGTCTGGCTCATGAAAGCTCATCACCTAATAAACCATCTTGTTAATCTTTAAAGTGCTACATAGTCCTGTCATTGGTAGCTGTATCATTCCTAAGCTGATCTCTTTCTTTGACTGTTTACAGCTGCCATACTTACTGTTTATTATACTTGCATTACCCAGAAATGGTTTTGTCACATTTCTTCCCCTTCTGTATTGGGAACTTTCTTTCCTTTAGCTTATGTATGTCACTTCATATTCTGGGAGGTTTTGGGAACATGTGTAGTTAAGTAACATACATTCAATGCTATGTCCCAGTCCCCGTTGTTAACTTTTGAACACGAGTAATAGATAGACAGGCTCAAATAAATACAGGAAAATACCTGCAGATCAGTAATAATTTTTTATGATATTGTGTAATGCAGAAGAGAGTAAAAAAAATGCTGTCCTCCCATAATTAAGGTAGATTATTAAAATCACTTTTTCATCCAGTGCCTTGTGATACTAGTACATACAATGCCATATTTAGTTTTAGTAAATTATTTGCATTATGGTAACACCTAGGGACCACAACAGGGACCCAACCACCATTACAATAGACACTGTACAAACATGAATTGCACATAATGAGCTCCTTAGCGGTCAAACACTGTGTCGCTATTTAAGTGAAATTTTTGCAGATTTGAGAGAAATGAGCAAACTTTCTCTAATTCAGCTCCTCTACTGATTACATGTTAATGATAGTATTTGGCACATATATTTGACCTTTTCTCCTAGCATTTTAAAGTTCTTTCACTTTACCTGAATTGTAGGAAAGTATAATTTTCTCCATTTTGCAGATGGGGAAACTGAGATTTGACTTGTACAAGGTCATATAGAATGTTGGTGGCCCATCTGTAGGGCCCTACCAAATTTACAGACCATTTTGGTAAATTTCCCACCCATAGAATTTTTAAAATGGTAAACGTCATAATTTCAGCTATTTAAATTTGAATTGTCATGGTGTTGTAATTGCAGAGGTCCTGACCCAAAAAGGAGTTGTGTGGGGATCACAAGGCTATTGTGTGGGGGTTGCGGTACTGCTACCTTACTTCTGCACAGCTGCTGGTAGCAGCATTGTTTCAGAGCTGGACAGCTGGATAGTGGCAGCTGTTGATGAGGAATCAAGCTCTGAAGATAGAGGTACCAGCAGCAGCAGTGGTGCAGTAAGAATGGCATGATAGGGTACACCTTTACTTATGTGCTCCTGCCTGCCGAGCTGGGTCCTTCATCAGCAGCCACCACTTTCTGGACAACCAGCTCTAAAAGCAGCAGTACAGTAGTAAGGGCAAGATGGGATATGGTGTTACAATCCTTGCTTCTGGGCTGCTACTGACAGTGCGCTGCCTTCGGAGCTGGGCACCCCGCCAGCTGTACAACCTCTACTAAAATAACCTTGTGATGCCACTGCAGCTCCCTTTTGGGTCAGGACCTCCCATTTGAAAAATGCTTGTTTCTCCTGTGAAAACCATATAGTTTAGGGTAAACACACACAAAAAGCCAGATTTTGTGGGAGGACATCATAGTTCACAGTCCATGATGTGTTTTTCATGACTATGAATTTGGTAGGGAACGAACCATCTGGGATTCACGATCCCTTGAATTATTCTTTACTTTGAGTACTTCCTCTCTTCCCGGTCCCTGTTACACAATGTATAATCCCTTGGAGCTCTATGAGCACAGTGTGCATGTAAAATCCCTGTGGTTCAGAGGAGAAGTCCATCTTTTGGAGCTGAAATATTAGTGTGATGATCAAGGTAGGCTGATTTTGATGGAGAAAAAAAGGGGGGCTCTCAAAATAAGAAGGGAGAAGGAGAAAAAACAATACTAATCAATGGTAGTGCTAATGAGGCTAATTGAGTAGCCTGGAAGTGTCCCATGCTTAGCTGTTGATGTCAATAGGGTGTTGAATGTAAGGAAAACTTCTGATGAGTGTCTAAAACAGTTTGTGAGATTGTGATGCTGGGGATGGGAGACAAGTTGTAATAACAGTTTTAGGTCAAGAGCAACTTTCCATTCATAAATTCCAATGATATGTCCTTATTTCCTGGTTAGTGACAATCCTTCTGTGTGTGTGTTCACGCTTTCTCTTTGCCCACTACCTAGTCCTTTTTCCCCCATTATCTCTGTCCCTTTGGGTGCATCTACACTGCACCCTTAGCTCGAAATAAGCTACACAATTTGAGCTACGTAAATTACGTATCTTTTTTCAAGTTAATTTTGAAATAGTTTATTTCATAATCTGGGACTAGTCTACACAGCACCAAATTTTGAAATAAACCGCTATTCTGAAATGTCCCTTAATCCTAGTGGAACAAGGCTTACAAGGACGTCAGAATAGCAAGCTCATTATATTTGTAAATAGCGGGCTTGGTCCAAATTCATGGAATTCATGGAAGTATCCCGAAATAGCTCTGCAGTGTAGCCGTCTTCTGTTAACTCTTTCCTTCCCTTCCATTTCTGCTCCTCTCTCCCTACCTATGATTTAACCAGCTAACTTTGTCTCCGTCTCCTTATATTTATTTCTCACTGTTAGAATTGTGTCTGCTCCTGGGGGCCAGGAGGCCTGCCAATGGAGGGTGTGGGGGCAAAGGGGTCAATTGCACAGTGACCTGGGGGAATGAAGGGTGTGCAGGTCTGCCACATGGCAGTAGCAGCCCTGACCCTATCCTTTTTAATAGTGCTGCTATAGCAGGGTGGCAGAAACTGCAAAGAGTCCTGTAATTTAGATCCTTAGAGCAGCAAGGTGGGAAGGGGGCCCAGAGCTCTCTGCCGCTTTAAGCCCCACACTCAGATCAGAACAGGGGCAGCAGTGGCCTTAAGCCCCATTCAAGTCAGCAGAGCGGAGTGAGTGTCAGTACAGCGGGGGGATGGGCTCTCTGCCACTGTGAACCCCCAAGTGGGTCCATGGAGCTGCAGGGCAGCGTGAGCGGGGCCGGGGGTAAGCTGGGAAGAGGAAGGAGCTGAGCTCTTAGGGTAGAGGACAGGGCAAAGCATGGGACCACAGGGAGTGAGGGCCGAGGGGGGTGGAGGAACCAGACTGGGAAGGCAAAAGAATGAAGGAGTGCAAACAGGACTAGGCAGGGACAGCTGGGAGAAAGCAGCCAAGGGGGCAACAGTATCACTGGGGGGGTAGAGGGAGAAGGAGGGTGGGAGGGGTACCTCCAGGTAGGTGGGGGATATGCAACAATCGATCAGAGGGTCCTCTGAGGCATGGTGCTTGGGGTTTCTCTGGGCAGGGTGGAGGATGGCTTGTGGGTAGCGGACCAATTGATGTATTGTCCTGGGCCTTGGAATTCATGTCTGCAGGCTTGTGAACAGGTGAACGTGTATAAGGCAATTGGTTCTGGCTTCTGCCATAATCTCACCATTGCTGTACTGAGCAATGGGACTGAGGGAATTGATGGAGGGAGCTGAGAAGTGAAGAGGAAATATAATCTTGGCTGCCTGCTCAACAATTGCAAAAATAAATAAACTCTTGGAAGTGGGAGGAGACACTGCAGAGAGATCTTGCTGACTCCCCTCAGTCCTGCTGCCTCTTTCAGCAAAAGGTGACTGGGATAGGCTGCAACTTTTGTTGTGTATCAGTGGAACTGAATTGGAATGTTTATCAGCTGGTAGTTCACATACCAGAAAACAAGCTGAAGAGGAAACACAGGTCTCTAGTTCCCCATGACTGTCTTGTGTATACATTCTGCTTAGCAGACTGGGTGTGCAGAGAGCCTGTACTGGTCTCTCTAAATTCTAGTTGCTGATGGAAGAGCTGTTTTGCATCCTCAGGAGGGGAATGTTCAGTCCCTCAAAAAGTGAAATGAGATTCTGTGTATGCAGAATGCAGTGTTCATAGGCAGGGGAAATTCTGTTATCCAGGAACCTGGAATACATAGGAGTTTTACCTGAGCAAATAAGTATTTCAGTTTCTTGTCTGTTTGACCAAGAAAACAGAGCAGTAGTGGTTGTCAGGGTGGCCTGAATAGGACTGGAGCAAAGAGAGCTAAGTAGCCCTGGGGCAAGGCAGAAGAAAGAGTTGAACAGAGAAACAGAACTGAGGTACTAGTCAGAGGGAAAATGCTGGAGAAAAAGAAGTGGCTGAATAGAGCACAGACCTCAGATGTCAGTATGTGGTAACTGTTGGTAAATGCTAACTTTGTAATGGGGAATTCCATAAAGGCTATAAAGGGGACACGGAGATGAGTTATCTTGAATAAAACCACTTTATTATATTGCATGAAATCCCTAAACTACATGTTCTACACATACACAAGTCAAGAAAAGGATATCTGAAAATCCTGCATTATAAACACTGGAGAAGAGACGGTGCAGAGGCATATTGCCTGTATTTATGGTACAATATTTATCTTCATTTTTAATCTATGATTATGTATAATTGGAATGTGTCAAGTTTAAAATTTTCCATATACATAAGCAGAGCGAAGATTTCACTCTTCACATTTATTTATATTGCTTGAAACTAGCATATGTTTCACTTTCTCATTCTTCTATGTTGTTCGATTTATACCATCTGTACTGCAAGGAAATACCAGTATGGCCATTGGGTCAGAAACTACTGGTATATATTTTACAGGACATTCAAACAGTAGGTTGTAATACAAAGAGAAACTTGTGAAAAGTTCACTATGCATAATCCTAAAATCTTCTCATTTGGTCACTTCTCAGAAATATATGAAGAAACTTATAGGCTGTGTCTACACTGGGCCACTTATTCCAGAAAATCAGCCGCTTTTCCGGAATAAGCTGCGAGCTGTCTACACTGGCCCTTGAATTTCCGGAAAAGCAACGATGCTCTACTGTACAAAATCAACCGCTATTCCGGAAAAACTATTCTGCTCCCGCTCGGGCATAAGTCCTTATTCCGGAACACTGTTCCGGAAAAGGGCCAGTGTAGACAGCCCAGTAGTCTTTTCTGGAAAAAAGCCTTGATCGTGAAAATGGCGATTGGGGCTCTTTTCCGGAAAAGCGCGTCTACATTGGCCACAGACGCTTTTCCGGAAAAAGGGCTTTTCCGGAAAAGCAGCATGCCAATGTAGATGCTCCTTTTCCGGAAAAACTGAAAACTGAATAGTATTCCATTTTAAGCATTTCCGGAAATTCATGCCAGTGTAGACACAGCCATAAGGAATATGGAGTAATACTACTGGTTGATCCTTTTTGATGTGTTCTTTTGAAGGTTCCAGTGGAAAAATAACTTTCCATTAAAAACACCCACAGGGTAGATATTAAAACTGGAGGTGTAAGAGGTGCTGCAGCAACCACAGGCTTGAAAAGGTTTCCAGGATAGCCAGAGTTTACAGTTTGATTCAGTGGTGCTCAGCACCCCCGCTAAACAATTGTTGCAGCGTCCCTATTCCATAATAACAATATAATGAATTGACCAGAAATGTACTTATTTAAAACTATTCTGACACTTGACAGACACTTAAACTCCATTTTTTCCTTTCAAAGCTGTGAAAAATTAATTATGTGTTAAATGGGATGACTTCCAGACTGCAACCTATCAAGAAATCCAGTATTTAAAAAAGTAGATTGAAGGATTAGTAAAATTTGCAGCATTAACAGACACAGGTCCTAATCCTTCAGACACAGGGCCTGACAAGACATAGGGGCATATTAACCTTAAGGCCACAGAGTTGTATCCATCATTTTGGTTTTAAATGATATGTAGACTTTGTCCTAGACTTCCACAGAGAGGTAAATTTAACTCGTAATGAATTGTCTTAAAGACCTAAAAATTAAAGACCTGTGCCCACGAAAGCTCATGATACCACACCTACATGTTTTGTTAGTCTTTAAAGTGCTACGGTACTATTTGTTGCTTTTTAAGTTTACTCTGTACAGACTAACTCGGCTACCCCTCTGAAGCATGAGCTATCATTTTTAGGAATACATTAAAATACTATATAACACCATTTGGAAAAAATAGTCTGTGATTTAAAGACAGACAGACAGTAGTAAATGTATAGCAATGAATAGTTCTTGATTGTCAGAAAGATGGAATGAATGATCTATTTGTCCCTTTGCAGTACAGGCAGTCCCCGGGTTACATGGATCCGACTTACATCGGATCCCTACTTACAAACGGGGTGAGGCAACCCCGCACTAGCTGCTTCCCCCCGGCAGACCAGGGAGACGCGAAGCTAGCGCCCTCCCCCCCCCCCCGCCCCAGCAGACCAGGGAGATGTGAAGCAGCTTTTCTCAGCAGACACCTCAGCTTGAGAATAAAGGACTGAGCAAAGTGAGGTGTGGGAGAATAAAACTGAGCTCTGGAGAAATGTTTGGCTAGAGTTTCCCCTATAATATGTACCAGTTCCGACTTACATACAAATTCAACTTAAGAACAAACCTACAGTCCCTATCTTGTACGTAACCCGGGGACTGCCTGTATTAGGCTCATAACTACTAAATTAGTTGTTAAGAATCTTGTATAAACTGAAATGAGAATATTTGTCCTGCTGTAAGAAAAGAGAAAAACACTTCAGTAAAATCAGCTATTGTTTGGTAGCTAAGGTATGATGACTCATAACTGGAAAAGAGCTTGACTTGTTATTGCAATATATTAATGATGAGTATAGGGTACAAAATTAATTAAGGGCATTTCCAGTGTATCAATCCACTTAAACCTTTTCATCTGGAAGGTTTTTTATTTATTTGAGTAAGTTTTTCCACTTACCATCACATTCAAATAGTCACTGGCTTATTTTGCTTAATGAGCTTTTTCATTAAAAAAATCATTATTCATTAACATATAAGGTGCAGATTGCAGGAGATTAAATTAAATGAAGTTAAGTATCAGTGATCTTAATTGAAAATAATTATGAGTTGAAAATAAATTGTATATCAATACTCTAATGCCACTTTTATTCTGGACTGTGAATTTATTACTGAATAATATGGGAAATCTAACCATTGTTTATAGATCAGGAACAGATGCCATTGCAGATTGAGCTAAAACAGATGTGTTGCTATCACTGTCTTGCTTAAACAGATGAAAAATTATTAGTCTTTTAGCACAGGATATGTATAAGGAATACCCTTCTTCCAATTAACAGTATAGTGCTTATGGGACAAGGTGCTTTTTAATTTGAGTAAGGGATATAAGAACCTGGCCTATAAAGAAGAACGCATTTCTCCATAATATGACTTACCAATATATAGTAGATGTAAATGTCACTGTATGCTGTATATAAATATAACTGTGCAAATCTTATACTTTTATCATGATGAAAACTTTGTGTAATATTAACCTAAAATTAATATAACTGAGGAGATTGTAGGAGGAGGAACAGTGATGTTTAGTATCTGTAATGCAAAATGTTAAGAATAGAACAGGCATATGCTGGAACTATACATAAGTCAAATGCAGTTTAACATCTTTCCCTGATGATGCTAATTCACTGTACATTTCTCCCTCTTGGGCTCTCCTAAGAAAGTGCTGTTAAGTTTTATGCTCTTCCACATAATTTCAAGAAATACAAGCTTTAATATACAGAGCAGTTGCAGTTGTTGTTGTTTTTAATCATTTCTTACATGGATCAAAATGAAAAGTTTCAACAATGGGGGGTTTAAGTTATTTGAAAATTAAAGGCTATAAAAAGCAAATTATAAGATGTATTTCAGATTCTCTGCATCACATTTATTTGGAAAAGGGTGCAACTTGTATAATTAAACATCAAAATAAAGAAAACAGTATAATATAACCATATATAGTTCCATATCAATCTACTATAGGATCATTTTGTTTGCCAGGAAATCTGATTTGAACATATTATGAAAAATGCTTATATGCTGTGCTTTACATTATCTGTGTATGGCTGGTATCTAAGCAATGCTATGAGCACATGACTACTTACTTTTGTACCCACTCCAAGGCTATAAAAGCTCTGTTTCCTTTTAAAGAAATGTTGGACCTCCCTATGGTGATTCTTTTTCAGCTGCTGCTGCATGAAAATGGATTTCAAATAAGTTTGCGCTTTTAAATAGATACTTCTGACACCAGCACTTCTGTCAGTTAGTTTCAGTTCCATATGTAGAACATGTCTGATCTATCTCAGAGGTTTCGGTTAATCACAAAAGTCAGTTCTATGAACCTTGTCATTAATATGGAGTTGAAACCTGTGGCAGCCTGTACAAGCTTCACGTGGCTCAAAGTTATTTGTATTATTGAAGGCTCTTCTTTTAAAAAGTCCCCTTTTTAATAGTCTAGTTTATTTCTGAAGCAGTATTGAATGTGAAATCCACACAATAGAAGAGAACAACATGATTTGGGTATTGTTTAACTATTGTACTTGCACAAATGTGTTGAAATTGCCCTATCAGCACCATTGTCAGCCCATGAGCAACATACAACAGTTATTACTTAGCTGCAGCAGACACTGAAACCCATCTTTGCATTCATGGATCCCAGTAAAGGAAAATCTTCATATCTGTGTGTTTTGGATGTGCCGTTTTTTCTGGTCCTGATCTGATCCTAAGAAAATTGGTAAGTAGGAAGATACCTATGGTAAACTTCATTGTGTGTTCTTTGTTCTTCATATGGAACAGTGCATTTTATTGTTTGGTAGCATTTTTCAATATAAATTTTTTTTTAAATGCATGGAGGAATATATATATATTTTTCCATATGTTATCCATGTGATAGTTAAGTAGTTGTAAATGACCAGCACATTTAGAGACTGCATTTAGGAAAGTGTTCAGCACAGATATTTTGTCGTCTCTTCCCCGGTCTTGAGAGACGGATGATTTTTCCAGTGAAGAAAAAGAAGGCAAGTGGACCATGAGTGCCAGGAGCCTACAAGGCCAGTCCCTGAAAGTAAGTATTATGTTGTTTCCAGGTTGCTGTAAGAAAAACTGTTGAGTACTGTTCCTAAAATAGAGGTTACCACATGAAGGGGAGGGAAGCGTAAGTTATATGCATGGGGGCTTATGTGATTAGAAGTTCTCTAGGTTCATTGTTACACAACATGCAAGACATTAAAGCAGAAAAACATAATGATCGCTTTCTTCTTATGCTTCTGTTTTGCTTTATTTTTATGCCAGAATAAACACTGAAATAGAGCCAACATCTCTTCAAGAACAAGGAGAAAGAAGAAAGCAGCCTGAGTAGTGCAGGAAGATAGAGCTGATTCTCCTGTGTATGATCCTCCTTCAGTTTCTCCTGGTGGATCATGAATCAAATCTTAAATTTATTGGGTCTGCATTGTTCTTTCTCTTCTTTCATCAATAATATTTGAACATGTAAAGAAACTGGAAAACCAATTTCGGGAATACATGATAATACGTGGCAGCTAAATGTGTGGTAGGTAATCATTCTAAAGAAATGACAATAAAAATATTTAGAACATACCAGTACTGTTCCATAGTTTCAGACATGAATATGCATATCTCTGGTGCTGAATAAATAAGGGGTCTTACCGCAGTAGAGAAGCTCATTAAATAATATGAACAACTCTATTTTGATTTTCAGCAGTCTTCTTTTTCTGTAAGTTCCATGCTTTTTAACACATCGTGTTAAGATAATGCTGCTGCTATTGACAAATTGTGCAAAAATATTTGCAAGAATTTTAAAAGTTCAGAATTAGATTATAGGATTTTTCTCTTCTATATATACAAATTTACTATAGAAATAGAATACAACATTTTTTGTAACTGGAACTGACATTTGCTGTATTTGAGAAATATTTGATTTTATAGGTTGAATCTCTCTAGTTCGGCACCCTTTAGACCAGACCGGTGCTGAATCAGAGAATTTACTAAACCATGGGATGTCAATATTATGTAGCAGCATTATCAACATTTCCACAGTTTACTGGGCTCTTAGAAGATATTTATTATTTATTTTAAATATTTTTACCCTGACACTCTATTTAAAATATTTGAGGTGGCTTAAAATTTTTTTAAAACACTATACAAATATATATAAAAAATTAAAATATGAGATCCCAGAGGGGCATAAAACCTGCTTAAAACATCTAGGTAGGAGGAACACACACACACACACACAGACTCAAACTACAATGAAAGCATGAGTAAAAAGGTTGGTCTTAAGTTAAATTAGAGGTAGTGCCAGGATTGGTGGCTATAAACAAACTTCATGGGAAAGTGGAAAACTTGGCCACACCAACAATAAGTGGGCATCCAGGGAACTAAAATCATGCCAGACCATGGATGTTGCTGGATGAGAGAGTTCTGGACTAGAGAGGTTCAACCTGTATTATAAAAAGTCGTATTTCTACAAATTGTTTACCATCAGGAAAACATGCGGTTTTGGAATAGTTCTATCCTACAGAAATTTGTCCTGAAGAACACTGGTGTCACTCTTTGTACCACAGTACTATAATTGGTGTGCTGTGCAAAATATATGTATAGTGAATGATGTGAGTTGGCCAATCTCAGCTCATGTATGTACATGAAAGTCAGAATAAAGTGGCTGAAGTTGTTTGTACACATGGGAATCCCTATTCTTAGTCCATCTTTATTGCTCTTGCATCTTAATACATACACTGTAGTTGCCTTTGCTAAAGACAAGGTCTACATTTGATGAATCCTGTGATTTATTTATGTATTTGTTTGCTTGTTTGTTTATGCTGTGATGGAAGGAGAAAGGGGTCTGGGTGGAGAGAGAGGCCATGTACCTCACTAAAACTAAAATGCAACTTTGCCAGAGTTGGTTTGTTTTCACTTCCTTCCAAACTACATTGCAGGTGTTAGTTTACAAATCTGAATTACTAGTAAGTTTCTCCCAGCTAAAGCTCTTTAGTTAATATATAAATTCTGTGTGGTAGGCAATAAACATCATTTGTTTTATCCTCAGTGCAGAAGAGAGAAAGAGTCTTAACTGATTAAAGGTGAAATATTGAGTGGATTATGAAGATACAAGTATTTCAATGCCTACCACAACATCTGTCAAAATATTTATGCTTGCATCAATCACCATAATATCTGAGCACCCCTATGCTCAAGACATTTTTCATTAATAAAATGATTGTGGAAAAAATGTCTGACACTTATATACTGGGCTTTGCTGCATTTGTCTTTTCAGTAAGTGACAGGTTGAAAAATGCAGGGTGTATTTCTGCTATCTTTTCTATTTCTTTCATTTGGGAAAGAAGTTGCCTTATCATTCTGGAAGCCAGAGAGTAGGTTTTGTATTTTTTGTAAGATGAAATCTTTTAAAAACTATTTAATTTTTCTTGAAGCTAAATGTTTGTGCCCTAAGCTAGAATTCAAAGGGTTAGAGTTATGGTTTGGACTGGTCTGATGGGGAACTTGGGGTGCAACCCTAGTTGTGTGACTGCTGAGCTCTTTGTCCTGCCAACTCAAGGTATCCCTCTCACACTGCATTGCTGTGTTAAGCTACAGGCCTTTAGCAGATATTGCACTTAGACATCCATGGACAGGGACGTACCCAGCTGAGTTACATGAATGATCTCCCAGTCACGCATGAACCATCCAGAGGGAGGCTCCAGTCAATTCACTTAGCTTCTCAGCCTTGCGCCCCAAAACTGTACTGTCTTGCACTGGTCAGAAGCCAGAGAAACATTACCCAGTCTGTCCCTCCCTTGATGTGGAGAGGACACACATTAACCTTAGTAAACTGAGCTAAGATTTTCTAAGCTCTTCAACCAAAACATACTTCAACATAGGTAAAATATAGAAGATTAATTAACTACAGAAAAGATAGATGTTAAGTGGTTATAAGCAGCAAGCAATAGAGATCAAATTTGGTTACTTAAGAAATAAAAATAAGTCCACACTCGGGAGTTCTACAAACTAAACAGGATTTGAATCAAGCAGGGTGTCATCCTAATGGATGGTACAAATAGGTGATGATGTCACTTCCATCTTTTATTGTTTCTTCCAGCTTTCTAGAAAGATCTCTGCTGTGACATGGGGGTAAGCCCCATGAAGCTATCTCCATTTTCCATGTTCTCTCTCTGGGAAGTCTTCTAGGACTGTAGGGAGAGTGGTTCCCCTCTAATGGCCCATCAGTACATCTGGTTACTCTACTGTTGTATCTGAAAGACTGGTTCAGGTTGTTCCCAATCACACATGCAGTCCAACAGCATATTAATGTTCAACAGATCAATACTTTAATATGATATTTTATAGGCATACTTTGTACAAAACGTCATAATTACAGAATAGCAGTGAATATGGGGTTCCAGAGAGCTGCTTTGAGCTACAGAGTGTCACAGATGGTTCAGTGGATTTCCCTAATGATTAACTTTTTTTTAATGCTGTTCTTTGGTAAACTTACCTGTAATCGTGTGATGTGATTAATCTAGTACAGTCAATGATATATTTGAGAAAACAAGTAAGTTTGTTCTCTGTGTTGTTGATAGATTACTCTCACTTTTCTGACCTGTTGGCCTGTATCTCCTTCAACAGATATAACACTAGTTAAAAAAAAACCCTCATGTTTTTCTTGTAACCTCATTTAGGGCATATTCATACTTACATGATACTGGATATGTCTATACTGTATGATTTATGTGTTGTATATAATTTACTGATAGCCAAAATAATACTTGTTTCCAAATTATGTTGATTCTCTTTATATCCTGAATGGTTGATTAGTGAAGATCACCGAAAAGGGGTGGGGGGCGAAGATAATGTGTTCTCAGCATAGATACACCATAATGTGTCTGGATTCCTAATTGGAGTGACTGTCTTATATATTAGGTAGTGGTCAGCTCAGTTCTTTTATTCCTATTTGTTTGTTTTTGGTTTTTTTCCATTTATGTCTTTACATTGATACATTTTAGTATTATATACATTAGTGCAGAGGAAACACAGTTGTGGTAGCAAATTCTGGTGTATGCAAGATAAATGAGCTGTTAATCAATGGCTGTCAAGAATTTTAACAATAGTAAGTAAAAAGGAGCAACAGCAGAGAGGAGATTTCTGCAGTGTAGAAATGTTGTCAAATTCGACTCATATGAACGTAATGTTGCCAACCTGAAAGGGTGAGACAACCCAAAATTCTCCCTTTGTGTTTTAATAAAATGCATAGTTTGGAATAGAGTCCTCCTCCATGTGCTTTCTTTGGAACATTAGGCAGATAATAATCATATCCCATCTCTGACAGCCCGACTAACAGTCAACAGTTGTCCATAGTGAACAGCCAGAAGTAGCCTAACTAAAGATGTGTGCAGTAGAAGCCCACTTCTAGTGAACTGAATTGAAAGTCTCAGACTGCCAGTGTGTTACATTGTGCAGATTTCAGCTCCAGAGATAGCAAACCTCTGCTTATAATGAAAAATGTCTTTGCTGTGGACTCAGTCCTGCAGAAGTGCAGAAATGACTATAGATCAGCACAAATTAAATAGCTATCAAATACATTGATCTTGGTACTATATAGCATTGCCACAAACTGGAGTAAGGATATTTCAGCTTGATCAGCAGCTCTGTAGATCTGCATTTTATGGCATCCTTTTTAAAGTGAGGGGACACAAACTCTCATTCAAGATTTGCTCATTCAGAAATGCTGATCTTCATGGGTCCCATTTTCTCAGTGACATGACTCCTGATCATTACCCATTCATGCTGTTGTTGTTAAGGTATATTTAAAGAAAGTTGCACCTTTAAAAGGCATATATGCACACTTTCGAAGAAATAGCTCTGTCTTGATCTATCAGCTTTTTATTAATGTGTTTGACTATGACTGACACTGCTTTGGCCCATGCTCTCCTGAAAAACCGGTGCTGGGTTTTGTGGTTCCAGTTCTAGAATACTTAAGATTTGCTTCTGCACATCTTCCCGTAATCAATTACTGCAACATGAGACTTATAGTAGCTGTTGTGGAGTCGCATGGCAACTGCTGCAACCTGAAATAAATTTGTAGAATCGCACATAGGGCACAATAAGAAGCCTGATACTTAAGGCATGTGGATTTTTGTCAAAAAATAATATACAGCAAACCTAGCTCTGTGTGATTCTGCTAAAGAAGTAGACTGTGGGGAGCTGCTGAACTCTGCTGTGTGCTGTGCAACAACATTCAGCATCTCCAAACATCTCTGCATGCTGGGCAGTGCACTGCAGGCTCAAGTCCTATAAGAATTCCTGCATGTGCTTGTGTAAACTATCCAAAAAAAGCAGAGGTGGGGGAGGGAGGAAGCTGCCCCTGTAAATACAGTAGGCATGAGAGAAGGAAAGAACTGAAGCCTTGCTGAAGAATAAATCTTGGAAATGCATAAAGGGAAGCCAGTACCAGCAGCAGATCTGCATGAAGATAACTGGTAAACTGTTTGGATGGATAAAAATTGTCCAAACTCCTTGTTGTCCTGTAAACACTTTTTCAGTGTGGGGAAAGATTTATACAGGGCTATAATTATCTAAAACATATGTGACTATTACTCCAATGAAAAAGAGGTCACATTCTAGATAAAAATGAATTGCTTTCTGTACCATATTGAATGCCAGTGATGTCATGCCAATATTAATATGCCCAGTAAATTTAAATGTTTTCCTTTTATACGCTAGCGTTAATTAAAATTTTATTTCAAAATACTGCACTGCAGTCAGTGCTTCTGTAGATGCCCAACTGTTAAAGTCACTCAGTTGGCCTCATATTTCAAAGAGGCTTTCATTAATCGCTCAGGAATTCACTTCTTGTGCTTTAGGGCTTGATTTTATGTTATTTTCCCACAGAATAAAGTGTCTAGATTAGGGATGGTTAGGTTAGAAAATTTCACCGTGTCTTAAAATGTATCCTGCTCCAAAACATTTTGGATATGTTTATTTGCAGGCCCATCAACAGGGGGGACATAGTGGGCAACTGCCCCAGGGCCTGGTCATTCACAAGTGCCTGGGACAGCGGTGGCAGCAGCTGGAGCCCTTTAAATTGCTGCTGAAGCTTTGCACAGCATGCTCCAGGCAGTTCTGAGGGCTTGCAGAGAGCTGGTGCCTTCTGCCCAGGGCCACGCCCCTTCCAGGAACACAGAGCAGCCACCTCCACCCCCACCTTGCCTAGCAGCCAGTCTGTCAGCCTTCCTGTTTATTTGTGATTCATTTTCCTCTGAAAAGCCAAAAAGCAACAGCTGGTTTCCTCAAGAATGCCCTGGGCTATTTTAATAAAAATGAAAACACATTAGTGCATCATTAGTAACTTTTGAATGGGCATGGCAGTTATTGGGTTTAGTGTGGAAGTGGCATTGGTGACCTGTGATTTATAGGAGGTCCCACTGGATGGCATAATGATCCCTTCTAGCCTTAAACTGTGTGATTCTATCTTCTTTCTTGACATATTATTGTTAAAACTATACAAATCAATTAGAGGTTTAGTGATCTCCCTAGAAGCAAGGTCTGACTCAGAATGCTATGACTAGGAAGTATGATCCATGGAAAACTCATTTTTCTTTAACTTTGGCCTGAGAGGTACACAACCACAGTTGTGTTCACTTTTGGGGATGAGGTACAGGTTCCATGGATGCAAGAGTTCACGTTAGATCAAGTTTATAAATGTCAGAATCCTAAAAGGAAGGAAGTATGAACAGCTCGACTCTTCTACTGTTTATGACCAAAGGCTCACAGGCAAAAATTGCCATTGAAGTCACACAAGTACAAAATGTCATGTTTTTATATATTTTCCATTTGCATATCTTATGCCATTGTGAAATAGGACTAGCACAACCATCCCTGAATGTCTGTGATCTATATGAGGCCATGATATTGTAAGACTTCTAAACTTGGGCCCAAAGAAAATGGAAAATAAATATTAAAAAAGCAAAATGTTATTAATGACTCTTTAATGTGTTTTTATTTTTAATCAAATAGCCCAGTGTGTTCATGAGGAAACCAGCTGTTTTTATTTTCTCTCTAAAGACCTGAACTGCTTCATGAATAAACATGTCCAAAAACAGTTTTGGTACTTGAAAGCTCCAAACAGCTTGATCTATGAGTCTAGTAATGTGTAAAGCCAATGGGAGTTTTGTCTGCCTCCTTCCTGATGTGGAGTAGTACTTTGTTCAGTAAGTAATTGTACTGAATAGGACTTGGTTCAGAGTGAGGTACAACTAAAGTTCAATAAAGATAGCAGAATCTGGCCTTGAGTCATGACTACAGGACTTGGCCTAATAGTAAAAAAATACCCTTGTTAATATTGATGATGGTTTTCTTTTTAGTGGCAAATTACAGTAAACAAGAGTTAGCTTTCTGACTATGACAAAGATAACATTGCTACTATAGGTTGGACCTCCCTGATTCGACACTTTCTGGATCCGACGTCCTGAATGAGGGATTTTGGAGGACCAGGGGTGGTCAATTTCAGCCCCTCTGCTGATGTATTCTGGGCTCTCCGGGGGTCCATCAGCAGATGACAGACTCCCCTCTGGGCTCTACACCCTCACCTAGATCCCCTGCCAGGTGCTCTGGCTCTTACCATGGCCACTGGCCTGGCTACTAGGCTCCCTGCCCTCGCCTCCCCATGCTGCGCCACTGGTCTGTCCCAGCCCCAGCCACCTGGCAGGCTCTGCACCCCTGACTGGACTTCACTGCCAGGTCCAGCCCTAGCCACCAGGCTCTGCATTGCCAGCTCCCTGCCCTGGAGCCTCCCATAGCACCGGGATCCAAGGTCCTCTATCTGGGGCTTTCTGGTCCTGCAACATCCATGGTGCTGCTGGACCATGGATGCTGCCGGACCACAGAGAGTCAACCTGTAGTCTGCAGTAAATGGAACCCATGGCTTCTGTAGGAAGCCACGGCAAAAGGAGGATTAACTTCTATAATGTCGTAAGAACAAGCTCATGTTATCTCAGGAAGGCGAGGAAAAAAACTCCTGTTACTGCTGTATAGTGCTGTTTGGAAGGGAAGATAACAATAACACCTGGGAAACCAGACAAGAGAAGGGCTGATATCCACCAAATCAAACCAAAATTGATGGCATTTGAAGTTTAATCATCAATAGTTCCCATCTGCAGTATACTTGGTTTTCAGGATATCTTGTTTTAATCAAATTTCCTTTTTTCTCTGCTAAAATAACATTAGCTCTATAAGAATACAAGCTTGTTTTACAAGACACCTCATTTTTCCAGACAGCAGAAAATGAACTTTTCTTTACCCCTGTTTTATGTTCTATTAAAATGTTCTTTCCACTTAGGCCATCCTCTACCAGTGCAGTGCTTCTCTGTGATATACTCAGCCACTAACCTTGGCAGACTCTTATTGATTCTCCAGAAAATGAGAAAATAAGAAAGCAGAGTCGTTGTAGTAAGTAGGTTGTTGTAGAGTCTGCACATAGATTACCAAGACTATTGAATAACTTCTTAATTCATATCAATGTAATAAAGCCCATGGTTTTTACAGGTTGGACATTGCTGATCAGTGAGTTTAGTTAACAGAACAGGTACCTAGAGAGGTTCATGTAATTAGGTTTCAATGAGTGAGGTAGCTATAGAATATATTGAGGGAAAGTATATATGTATAGCAGTCTTTTAAGCAGAAACCTTTATATGAAAGATGCCAATTCTGTTCCCAGAAGAATCATGTGAAATTATTTTTTCCTGTATTGAATATGCACCAGAGTTACTGAAACAGACAAGCATCAACAGTGTTCAGAGCTATAGTCTTAGAATGCCTCCTCTCCTGTAAGAGGTTTCTATCCTGCCAGGGAATTTCCATTGAGTTTGAGACAGTAAGGAGTTTGAGAAAGTGACTTTGAGACATTAAGGAGATTCCCTTTCTGCAAGACAATTTAAGTCTCCGGTATCATAGATGTTAAAGCATGGGGCCTCAGCTTACTAGTGTCTAAGGGTATGCCTACACTGCAGCATTTTTCTGGAAAAATGGCCATTTTTCTGGAAAAACTATACTTATGTCCACTCTGCTATTGCGTTCTTTCAACAGAAAGTTGAAAGAACGGAGGGGTTTTTCCAACAGTGGTAAACCTTTGTCTACAAGCTTTTTTGGAAAAAGGCAAGTGTGGACGTAGAAGAGGGACTTCTTTTGAAAGAAGAGGCCTCCGGGAGATAACACAGGTGCCCTGATGGCCACTCCATCCATACTAATCACAACTTAAATGTGAGATAGCGTCCAATCAATGTGGACACTATCTTCTGAAAAAGCACATTGATTTTTCGTTGAGTTTTTGCTGTGTGGAGGCTTGCAGTCTAGACATAGCCATAATAATTAAGCAGATTCTGAATCCATGTTCTATAGCAGTGGTCTTCGAACTTTTTAAACACAAGATCACTTTTTCAATTTAAATGCAATGTAAGATCAACCTCAAACCCAAATACTCTTGTCCCGCTTCCTTCCTGCCCCTTCTCTGAGGCCCTGCTCCTCCTCCACCTCTTCTCCGAGGCCTCACCCTGCTCACTCCATCCTCTTTCCTCTCCCATCCTCACTCACTTTCACCAGGCTGTGGGAGGGTATTGGGGTGCAGGCCACAGGATCTGGTCTTGGGCCATGAGGTTTGGAGTATGGGAGGGTCTCCGGTCTTAGCCCAGGGCAGGGGATTGGAGTCCAGAAAGGGTTTCAGGGTTCCAGCTCTGGAAAGGAGTTTGGATGCAGGGGTACTCATCTCTGGGGCAGGAGGTTGGGTGTAGGAGGAGGTTCAGGGCCTGGACAGGGGTTCAGGAAGCAGGCTCTGGCTGGGCACTGTTTGACTGAGCTTCTGGGTGGTGGAGCACTGGAATGAAGACAGGCTTATGCCCTGGCCCTAAAACACTCCTCAAAGCAGCTGGCATGTACAGCAATGGCACCATGTGCTGCCCCTCATCTACAAGTACTGAGCCCACAGCTTCTACTGGCCACAGTTCCCCGTTATTGATGGGAGCTGAAGGAGCGGTATCTGCAGCCAAGGACAGCTTGTGGAGACCCCCTGCTCTGCCTTTCTCTGGGGCTGCAGGGAAATGCCAGCCATGTCCATGAGCAGCAATTAGCATAGGGATAATGACTCCAGCTACGACAGGTTAGGCATTTTAGAACTCACTACTTAAAGAATTAAATTTAAGCATAAGAGAGAAATGAAAATTATAAAATGCACAGACCAGTCAGAAGCCAAAAATAACACACTCTGCAAGCAGTAAAAGAAGTAACAACACCCCCCCACACACACACGTATGTTTTGGGTCGGGAGATGAGAGGGAAGGACAGTGTGTGTTTGTGAGAATGACAAAGACACACACAATGTGTGAGACTAACAGAGATTTGCATTGCCAAGCTTCCTCCATCACCTTCTCTCTATGTGGAGACAAAGTACAGGAGTGGGAGGGGGCAGAAGCCCCCCTTCTCCCTCCCACACTCTGCACAGCAAGCAGGAGCTTCCCAGGGGGGAAGCTGCATGACAGTGAGTGAGGGGCTACTGAAGTGCCATTGCTTGGTAGCTTCCTGGCCAAACCAGTTGGAGACGACTGTTCTATAGACAAAGCATGATTTTAATTCCTGACAGACCTATCCATTTTACTAGAAAGGATTTGGGACTAGTTCCTCGGGATGCATATATCTGTGCTATGAATGTCCCAAAATAACAGAAACAAAAGACAGGACTATGTAGCACTTTAAAGACTAACAAGATGGTTTATTAGATGATGAGCTTTCGTAGGCCATGAAAGCTCATCATCTAATAAACCATCTTGTTAGTCTTTAAAGTGCTACATAGTCCTGTATTTCGTTTCAGCTACACCAGACTAACACGGCTACATTTCTATCACTATTCCAAAATAACAGAACTTGTTTTCACCCCAGAACTACACAACATATCATAGCAGAACATTGCACTGCAAACATTCAAGGGCCTATTCATCTCTCCAGAATGCTCAGCCCTGGAAGATCCCCTCTTATGAGTTCACTTGGTCTCTGGTTCATCAATGTACTTAAGTATGTGTGTGACTTTATGCATGTGATAGTTCCACTAACCTATAATACTCGTGTATATGACAAAGAGTCCTATGGCACCTTAAGACTAACAATTTTATTATGGCACAAGCTTCCATGAAACAATGGAGATGGAGGACCCACCTGTACCTATCTCCTCATCATCATCTTTGCCTGATGAGGGGATAGTGGAAACTACACATGCATTTCCATGGGATGATTTAAGGGTTTACCAGGAGCTTTTGAAAAGGGTGGCATCAAATCTGGGGTTAGAAAGAGAGGACTTGGTGGAGCCCTGAGACTCCCTGTTCAATGTGTTAGGTATAAAAGCCCCCTCCAGGATGGCATTGCCTATTGTGATGGGGCGAAGGCGCCCCACACTTCAGTCCCACCGGCGGCTGCTTATCTGGCAGCCCCTGGGCGAGGGGGCGGAGTAGCGACGTCGGACGCACCGCGTGACGCAGGCTGAGTGACACAGGGGCTGGCCTACCGGCTATGTGGCAGCTGTTCCCGGGCGGCTGCCCTGGCCGAATGCCCATGCACCGCCGGCCGGCTGGGCGCCGACGCGGGGAAGAGCAATGCCAGACCGGAAGCAGGGACACGCCGGAAGGGGCGGAATCCCATGGTCCGGGAGTCTGCGCGGGGATTTAAACTCCCAGAGATGCCGCAGAGAGGGAAGGGACAAGGAAGTGGCCTCTCATCGAGGCCCAGCAGTGGATGGAACCCAAGGCAAAGAGGTGAGCCTGGAGGCAAGGGGATCTGACCGCGGAGAGTGGAAGTAGCCCAGGGCAGGCAAAGGGAGCCTGTGGGCTGGTGAGTTACAGCGGATCGCCCCGCCAGCCGGACCGGACAGCAGATGCGTCCGTGTCCTTAGGGCCCTGGGCTGGGGTCCATGAGAGAGGGCGGGCCCGGACCCCCCTCTCCCCACGGTTGGCGAGGGACCTGTTTACACGTGGTGGAGAATGTGGGCACAATCGACCCCACCCCTGACGTAAGGGGCTGAGCGTGTGCCTCAGTGTACCCAAAAAAAACAAAAAAACAAACTTTTTCTCACCCCAGACATAGGGGGCAGGACGTACCGAGGGGTAGAATATATCTGTATGGTTCCTCTTGATTTTCCTCTGTCCCCCTGTAAGAGACACAGAGGCACAGAGATGGAGCCTGCGAAGGTGCTAGAACGATTGAGGGAAAGTCAACGGCAACACCGCCAACAACAGACAGTCCTCACCACCCAGCACTAGGAACGACAGGAGCAGTGGGTGCGCGAATTGATGGAGCAGCTCGAAGCCCAATGAGAGTGGTGGAGGCAGCAGTATGGGGCCCCAACAGGGACGGCCTTAGGGACACCGGCAACACAGAAAGCCGAAGAAACGGAAGGCTTAGGGGAACGGGATCGCCCCTCGTCCCCTTCGAAGGGCCAGCCAGCCCGATCGGCTAAACCCCGGGGAGTTGCAGAAGACTCACAAGCCTGCAGGAGGAAGAAAACAGGAGAGTGGAGGTTAGCCCCAACGTGGACGACCCCAGGGAAACAACTCCTGCCACCAGCCTCCCCAGCCACCAGCCAGTGGAGAATCGACCCCCGGTGAGGGGGGTGCAATGAAAGGGGCATGTTTCCGGTGCTGCGAAGGGGGACACTCCCAATGGGAAGGCCCCTATGTGGAGTGTACTTATGCCCAAGCCCTGACCGGGAGACAACCCCAAGACAAGGGGGAAAACACCCAGATCACAAGGCAGATATTGATTGGAGGGCAGAAGGTAGAAGCACTGGTAGACTCAGGGTGCAGCCAGACGATCATAAGGGAAGACCTGATTGGAGGGCAAGGGCCCCGAGGCCCGCCCGTATAGGTAGAGTGTGTGCACGGGGATGTGCACCAATATGGGACAGCATGGGCGCAGATAATAGATGGCCCCCATGAAAGTTGGGCCTACGTGGTGGTGGCCCCAAAGCTGGTCTACCCCGCCCTTCTCGGACGCGACTGGGCAGGGTTCCGGCGCGTGATGGGCGAGTGGGGGAGACAGGGAAGTGCGGAAGGGATGCTAGGTGAGAACAGCGAGCCCGGCAAGCCCCCGGCTAGCTCCCCGGGCAGACAACCCAGGCCACAGGGGGAAACAGAGCCGCCATTGGAGGTGTCCTCGCTGGAGCCCTGGGACGGCGACTTTATCCAGGAGCAGAGAGCCGACCCGACGTTGCAGCACGCATGGGCCGCGGCCGGAGAGGAGGGCGAGGCGAGGGCCGGAAACGAGGAACAGCGGAGTGGGCCCTACTTCGAGGTATGTCGCGACTGGCTGTACCGGACTACGGAGGGGGTAGAAGAGTACGGGACACTTAGGCAGTTACTGATTCCCGCCTGATATCGCCGCCCACTGATGGGTCTGGCTCACGCCAACCCCTGGTCCGGGCATCTGGGGTATGAGAAAACGGTGCGCAGGATCATACAGCGGTTCTACTGGCCAGGGGTTTACCGGGAGGTGAAAGACTTTTGCTTGTTGTGCCCGGAGTGCCAGAAGGTGAGCCCCAAGGGAGTCCCAAAAGCGCCCCGAGGACTCCAGCCGATTATCGGCGTCCCCTTTGAGAGGATAGCCATTGACCTGGTGGGCCCGTTGGAAAAAACAACCACCGGGTGTCAATACATCCTCGTGATTATAGACTACGCCACCCGGTATCCCGAGGCCATTCCCTTAAGGGCGGCTACGGCACAGGTGCTGGCAGCCGAGTTAGTAAAGATCTTCGCCCGGGTCGGGGTACCAAAGGAAATCCTCACCAATCAAGGAACAAACTTTATGTCGCGACTGATGCAAGAACTGTGCCGGTTGCTGCGCATACGGACGTTGCGAACATCGGTATATCACCCCCAAACCGATGGCCTCGTAGAGCGGTTCAACAGAACCTTAAAAAGCATGTTGAGGAATTTTATAGAGCAGGACCCCAGGGCGTGGGACAGATTACTGCTAGCTCTAATGTTCGCGGTGAGGGAGGTCCCCCAGGCCTCAACGGGGTTCTCCCCCTTCGAACTCCTATATGGGAGACAGCCTCAGGGGATACTGGATATAGTGAGGGAAAAATGGGAGGAACAAGAGACACGGGTAAGGGGGTCGGTCCCCTATATTCTAGAGCTGAGGCAGAGGTTGAAAACCTTAGGGGAGTCCGCCAAGCTGCACCAACTAGATGCTCAAGCCCGGCAGGCAGCCCATTACAACGTCGGGGCCCGCCTCAGAACCTTTGAACCGGGAGACCGTGTCTTGCTCTTGTTACCCACACAGGACTCCAAGTTGTTAGCCAAGTGGCAAGGCCCCTTTGAAGTGGTAAGAAAGGTGGGGGAAGTGGACTACGAAGTACGGCTGACGGGAGCCCGCCGAGAAACAAAAATCTACCACGTTAACCTCTTGAAGGCCTAGAAGAACCAGGAGGGACTGATATCGAATGCCGCAGAAGCAGAGATAGACCTAGGCCCCGAAGGGGTGCGCAATCTCACTCCACCAGAACCGGGGATAAGCACAGGACTGGCACCAGAACAAAAAAGGGAACTAGAACACCTACTCCGGGAGTTCGCCGGAGTCCTGACCGACCAGCCAGGGTGGATGACCCGAGCCTACTACCACATTGATACCGAAGTTGGCAAAAAGGTGAGAGAACCAGTTCGCCCTCTGCCAAGGAAGATGTGGGAAACGGTGAAGGTAGAGGTACAAAAAATGCTCCGGTGGGGAGTGATCGAAGAGTCACATAGCGATTGGAGAAGTCCCATTGTGCTGGTCCCGAAATCAGACGGCTCGACACGGTTCTGTATTGACTTCCACAAGGTCAACAGTATATCCCGCTTCGACGCGTACCCCATGCCTAGGGTAGACGAACTGCTGGACCTCCTCGGACAAGCCCAATACCTGTCGACGATCTATCTAAGTAAAGGATACTGGCAGATCCCCCTCACCACCACCTCGAGGGAAAAGACAGCCTTCTCTACCCCCTTTGGGTTATATCAATTTGTACGCATGCCGTTCGGCTTACATGGGGCAACGGCTACATTCCAGCAGCTGATGGATAAAGTATTAAAGGACCACCAACAGTACGCAGCCGCGTACATCGATGACATCATAATCTATAGCCGGTCATGGGAGGAGCATCTGAAAAGACTCCAGGCCATACTAAGAATGTTACAGGAGGCGGGACTAACAGTGAACCTCAACAAATGCCACTTTGGAGACCGGGAGGTTACGTACCTGGGCTATACCATTGGACGGGGTTGTGTGAGACCACTAATCGACAAGGTAGGAGCGTTACGAGACTATCCCCTGCCCACGACCAAAAAACAAGTCCGCCAATTTTTAGGACTAGCCAGTTATTACCACCGGTTTGTCCCCCACTTCGCGTCTCTGGCAGCCCAGCTGACAGATTTGACACAAAAAGCGCGACCTAACAAGGTAGTGTGGACAAGAACGTGTGAACAGGCCTTCCGGGCACTCAAAGGCCAGCTGACAGGGGCACCAGTATTAGCTCAGCCGAATTTTGAGAAACCCTTTATAGTACAAACTGACGCTTCGGAGGACGGATTAGGGGCTGTCCTCTCACAAGAACAGGAAGGCACGGAACACCCCGTAGTATATATAAGTCGGAAACTGTTCTCCCGGGAACGCAGGTATTCGACCATAGAGAAAGAAGCGTTGGCAGTGAAATGGGCTATAGAGATGCTCCAGTACTATTTATGGGGAAACCGGTTTACGGTCATGACAGACCACGCCCTGTTGCGGTGGCTGCAAAGCATGAAAGACTCAAATGCTCGAATTATGCACTGGTATCTCTCTTTACAGCCTTACGCCTTTGATGTAGTCCACCGGGCCAGAGCCGCGCACAGGAACGCGGACTTCTTCTCACGAAGGGACAGATAGGAGGAGGACTCGGAACAGGGGAAAAAGGGCATGTAGGGGGGGAGGTGTGTGACGGGGCGGAGGCGCCCCGCACTCCAGTCCCGCCGGCGGCCGCTTATCTGGCAGCCCATGGGCGAGGGGGCGGGGTAGCAGCATCAGACGTACCGCGTGACGCAGGCCGAGTGACGCAGGGGCTGGCCTACCGGCTATGCGGCAGCTGTTCCCGGGCGGCTGCCCCGGCCGAACGCCCATGCACCACCGACCGGCTGGGCGCTGACGCGGGGAGGAGCAATGCCAGACCGGAAGCAGGGACACGCCGGAAGGGGCGGAATCCCACGGTCCGGGAGTCTGCGCAGGGATTTAAACTCCCAGAGATGCTGCAGAGAGGGGAGGGACGAGGAAGTGGCCTCTCGTCGAGGCCCAGCAGCGGATGGAACCCAAGGCAAAGAGGTGAGCCTGGAGGCAAGGGGATCTGACCACGGAGAGAGGAAGTAGCCCTGGGCAGGCAAAGGGAGCCCGTGGGCTGGCGAGTTACGGCAGATCGCCCCGCCAGCCGGACCGGACAGCAGATGCGTCCGTGTCCTTAGGGCCCTGGGCTGGGGGCCGTGAGAGGGGGCAGGCCTGGACCCCCCTCTCCCTGCGGTCGGCGAGGGACCTGTTTACACCTATACACAACGGTCTGGTGAAAATTAAACTTAGGTTGGACATTAGGAAAAACTTCCTAACTGTCAGGGTGATTAAACACTGGAATAAGTTGCCTAGGTAGGTTGTGGAATTTCCATCTCTGGAGATATTTAAGAGGGGGTTAAATAGATACCTATCAGGGATGGTCTACTGTAGCTAGTGCTTCATCCTGCCGTGAGGGCAGAAGACTGGACTCGATGACCTCTCGAATTCTATGAATTGCAACTCACTTTATCAGATGCATGAAGTGAAAGCAAAAAACCAGATAGTTGGAATATAGAGCTGGGAGTGTTACATAAGAGCCAGTTCATCACTCCAACCTCTGTATCCCTACTACCTCCTTTAACCAATTCTCTCTGGCCTGCTGCATATATAGACCACAGAATACATGTATAGGGAGCCTGGGGAAGAAGGGGGGGAGCAGAAAAATCTGTCTCCAGCAGCTGGGCAGTAGTAGTGGGCTAGCAGTGGCTGTGTAGCTCTGGCTCCAGCCGCACTACTCCAGCTCCAGCTGGCAGTTCCAGCCGCAGCTGTGGAGTTCAAGCCACAGTGGCAGCCAAGAAGCTCCAGCCTCAGCCATGCAGCCCAGACAGTTGCTGAGCTAGAGGGAGCTGTAGAGCTCAGGCTGACCAGGCAGCAGCAGGGGGGCCTGGAGCCCTAGTGGCGGTGTGTGGGACAGGCAGCAGTTTTAACACAGGCCAAGAAGAGAGGGACTTCTCCTGGTCCGGCAAATCACCTTCATTTGGGTCAGGTCATGTCCCGAGGGTCCCAGAGCAGAGAGATTCAACCTGTATCTGTTACTTTTTATCACTTCAGGCATCTGATGAAGTGAGCTACAACTCAAAAAAGCATATGCCATAATAAAATTGTTAGTCTATAATGTGCCATTGGTCTCCTTATTGTTTTTGCTGAAACAGAGTAACATAGCTATGTCTGAAACCTGTCACATATAAAACGTCACACATGGGCAGCTCTAGGGCTCCAGTGGTGATTTAAAGGGCCCAGAGTTCCTGACTAGTACTACCACTACTGCAGCAGCAGCGACCATGGCAACGAGAAGACCCAGGCCCTTTTGAGTCACTGGGACTCAATCAACTTCCCCTTTTGTCCCTCTCCCAACCCAGCCCCTATCAGCAGGCTTAGTGAACTGCCTCTAAGCAATATGTAGGAAGTGGTAGCTTCAAATCCATTTATATGAACCATAGTGTATGGCACAAAATGTCAGTCTTTCATACTGCATGGGTTTTAGGTTTCAAAAGGAATTGTAAAATTACTGCATTGCAGATGTAAATTCCCAAATCAGTATATATTAATAAAATGCAATGTACAATATCATAGAAGTGTCAATTCAGAATATATCTATTTTAAATATCACATTCTGGTTTATTTAATGAATTTATGTGATTATTAATTTGTAACACTACTAACATGTATTAAAAATAGTGCACATTTTAAAAATGCATTTTATTGTTAAAGAAACCATCTTTATAATTAAATGTCTCTCTTTCAGAAAATGTTGGGTATTGTTTCATTTTGAATAAATCTTACCTTCATGGAATTAAATTGAGTATTGTAGCTAATATGGAAAATTGAAAATGGGAAGACAAAGTGAAGCTTTTTTCCTATGATTTGCATGTCTACTGTTGTCTTACTAGTTATTTCATATCTTTTTTAAGCTATTGAATTATATTTTCATGGTATTTTCATTATATAGCTCAGGATCCTTTGGATTTAGGTAATGCTACTGTTAAATCTTTTTTAATTAAGAGCATTAAGTTGTCGCTTGAAATGTTACTAGTTTTTTGTACCTGTGGAATATTTATTAAGATTGGTATGTTTGGTTTGTGTAGCACTATTAAAAGCCAATAAAAAGAAATTGAAAAAGTGGAGTATAAAATACTACCATAGCAAGATAGTGGGAAGTCATAAAGTTAATTACTTGTTGCATTAAATGTGGAGAATTTTGGAATTGTCTATAGCTCCTTTTTACTATTCTTTGTATTACACCAAGTAAATTAAAGTTCTTCAAAATGTGGTTTGATATTGGTGTTTTCAATGTATGTTTTCTAGAAACAGTATATATATGGGATAATAAAAAGTTATTTCCACAAGTTCACTAAGAAAATGCCAGAATTCTCTTAATCATATTCTTTAAGTTCACAGTCGTTGTCACTACTTATGTTTGCAAAAAACTTAGGGTGAAAGACAGCCTTTTTATGCAGATTTCAGTATTTCACAAAAAGAATTCCTTGCAAATGTTGACTTGAGAACTGTAATGATAGCTTTATGAAGCTGGCAGAATGGGAATTTGCATACTGGAATGTGGTAACCTGTGCACTGGTGTTGCATGAATAAAATAGTTTTAAAAGACAGTGCTGTGTACCTCATGACACAGGTTTGGTTTATTGCATGTTTTTCACCGAATCCCTGGTGGTTGTTGACTCTTTCAATAAAAGGTCCTATGCGTGTCTCTTGCATGACTGTTTATTGTCTCATTTTGTATCTGTGTTCCATGTGTAATTAATATCCAAATGTTCTCTTTTTTTCCTTTTCCCTTTTTGTAGAAATTATTGAGCCTACTACCTCTAGTCCTGTCTCAAGCCCAGGTCAGTATCCACATACATTCACAAAGTATGTTTGGGTACTCTCACTCTTCAGGAATCATGACTTTTACATTGTCATATCAATAAGTTGAATTGATATTGGGCAGTATTGCTTTTGGTACTGCTGAGTTTGTCTCTTCCCTGTCTTTTGTTCATTCATTAGTCTGTCCTTCCTTGAGCTGTATACTGTACTCTCTTCTTAGTTTCTTTCTTTGAAACTGTGCTCTGGTTTGTGTGTATCTCTTTTTCTCTCAACAAAGTGTACAAATGCATACAAGCGGGTTTAGTTGTGCATTGCCTTTACTTTTGAGTACTATGTGTGGTGTTAGCTCTAGAAAACTGCTGGTTTGGCTTATGATAAACAAAGCACTTCTTGTGCCTTTTGTAAACCTTTTTCTGTAATATCTAATAAAATGAAAGAATGTATTTAGCTTTTCTGAAAGAAACATTCCAAAACATCAAAACTTATGAGAAACTCATAGAAAGGATTTCAAGGAAGTCACTGCTGTGCGATTCTCCTCATAGAAGTCATGCAAAAAAATGTTGAAGAGCCTTCCCCTACACTTGCCCCCAAAAGGTTCTATGAGACCTGAGGAACATCCATATAAAGGCCTTGACCCCTTTATTTCTTTTTATTCGTTCCCTTAGCAGTGTGTCTCCATTAGAATCACTCTAAAGGTGTGTCTAGACTACATGGCTCTGTCGACTGAGCCATGTAAAGTAGTTTACTCGACATAGTCAATGAAGTGGGGATTTAAGTGATGGTGGCTTACACAAGGCTTACAGGAGCGGTTTCATGAAGCTTACAGGAGCGGTCGACAAAGGCTTCCCTTGTCGACCGTGCCGCGTCTAGACTGCAGCGCTGTGCCAGATCAGCTGATTGTCAGCACAGCGCGGCAGCCATTATTATTTTAATGAAGCAGGGATTATTTAAATCCCCGCTTCATTGACTATGTCGAGTAAACTACTTTACAGGGCTCCGTTGACAGCCATGTAGTCTAGACACGCCCTAACAGAACTGCCTCAGCCATGACTGTCCCCATAATGAAGTGGGAGGAGGAACAGTCCCAGTCTGTATTATTTTTTCTTACTAATATCCACAAGGGAAGGGCAGGGGGAAATGACCTTCCTGACTGAACTTTCTTCCCCTAATGAATCCAAAGAGTTCTCCAGGGAGTTGGAAGATGGCACAAAACTTTTTCTTGAGAGATGCAGGATTATGGTTTCTGTGCTTTTCTCTGCTATGAAACATGGAAAGGCAAAAAACAAAGTAAAATTAATCCTTTAATCCTCTACAGGAGTAGAAATGGGGAAGGGACAGAGGACCAATCCATTGTGTCTTCTGTGGCACTATCAGCCCTATCTCCCTTTTCCATCAGGGTAATAATCACTAGAGTCTCAACAAGGTGACTAATGTTCTCCTGCCCCACTGGACTTACTGAAGGGGAGTAAAATATAACCCAGAGTAAAGTGTTCACTGGCCAATGACATAGAAGTCAAGGAGATTCAATAAAGGCGAGAGAATTACAGAACAGCTTTAGGTCCACAAAGGTTAACTTCATCATCATCATGCTTTGATGCTCAATGGGATCCATGCTGAGTTCCATGCTTATGCTACAATGGCATCTGCATGGATAACCAAGTGAAAAAAAAGTGCAAAAAGACTGCCATTGGACTTAAGCAGGGGAGAAAGGAATGGGGAGGGGGAAACAAGTGCATTATGGGGTGCTGACAACATGTACCTAAAGCCACCTGTGGCACATTTTTGGTCCCAGCATGCACTGGGAACATAACCCAGAATGCAAGGAGGCACAGGAATTGTAGAATTGCTATCCACAGTGCATCATTCTCAAAGTCAATGGTAGCCTTTCTACTGGGGATGTGCTACTTCGAACTACATCAAATTCTTGCACACAGTGGGCACATGCATCTTCAACTTTACAAAACTGAGTGCTAAAAAGTCATTCTTAATAAATTTAACCTTATCTTGCAGTGTAGACATGGATTAGTGGGCTCATGAGACTGTCATGGTTAAGTGGGGATGTAGAAAAGTAATAAAATAAACAAAAGGCTTTTATTCAAGGTGCAGTCTACAAAATAGGAATTGCACACCTTTAGAGTCAAAGAGAAGAAATGTAAGAGAAGCAAAAGTACTTCATGAATGAACTATATTGTAATAATGAACTATATGATATAATCTAACTTTATATAATTTAAAAGATGAATTTAAAATGCATTTGCAAAATGAAAAATATCAGAGACAGAGTTGATCTGTTGACAGTCCAGAAGCAGATCTTGCATAACTAGAAACTGTTCCTTTGCTATTTCCTACACTGTTCTATTCTGTGTATATTAAATATCTAGGGCAATGTTTCTCAAAGTGGTCCATGGAACCACGCTGAGAAAACTGCTACTGGGCCGCTTCAGTTTGTTTACTTGCCAGCTCCACAGCAACGGATCCTCACAGCTCTCATTGGCTGTGGTTCAATGTTTGCATCTAAGGGGAGTCGTGGAGTTCTGTGGCTGCAGAGCTGGTAAGTAAACAAACCTGAGTGGCCCAGTAGCAGCTTTCTCGGACCACTTTGAGAAACACCGATGTAGGGCATGTTATCATTATTGTATAATTTCATGTAATGTCAAAGGCAATTAAAACTTTCCAGGATACTCAAGATCTGAGCCCCTAATGTGCCTCAGTCTCAACAGAGCAGGACAACAGTGAACTAAGATGGTACTGTTGCTGTGGACTGTGTTTGTGGAGCAAAGTGGAGGTGCTTAGGACCAGAATAAATGTTTTAGTAGAAATTAAAGATTGTTAGATTACTATAAGAGATGTCCATGTTTTTTCAAATGAGGGTAGTGAAGTTAACTTCATATTTTATAAAGTCTTTGCTACATCAGTTTCTGATTCAACAGGACTGGAAAATTGAATTATTAATCCCATTATTCACAAAAGTAAGGTCTATGAAATGTAGCAAGTGATAAGATTAAAAGAAAACTGTGCTGTGATCTGCCTGCAGTGAGAATGTATAAAAGATAAGGGGTGTTTTTCACTATGATGAATTGTACAATGCATTTTAAAAACTAATATATTTGTGTAGTGTAAGTGGCATTTCTGAGCTTATTGCTAGCCATTTTGGTTTTAAAAAATCATGTTATCCCATTAATGTTAAACCACAATACAAAAGATTGTATGCGTATTTCGATCTGTTTTATCACTGGTTGAACAACCAAAAAAATTTAAATATTAAACTTAACATAAATATTAAACATAGGAATTCCTTTTCTGTTTTGATCCTATTAGCATTGTGGCAGGTTTACAGTCTTCTCAAAGCTTTATGCATAACTTTTTTTAGTAAAATGCTACACTGAGATTACCAGGCTTTAGACATGACAAATGAAGTTTACAAAATTTAGGTCCAATCTTTTTCTTATTGAAGACAATGACAAAACTTTTTCCATGCTGTAAATTTGCAGCTATATGAGATTTTTTATTCATAGATCAAAATGCTTATCAAAATATAGAGTGCTGGTATAATTTCAGGCATTGTCAGAAACAATTTTGGGGAGGATTTAATAAACATAATTTGAAAAACAACTAATTTTTCAAAGGCAAGAATTGTTTAGCTAACTGGCTGTCACTGGTTTTCAGAGATGTTGCCATCATTATAGAGAAAATAAATGCAGTGGTGATTGTATCCTGAAATTAAGTCAAAGCATTCATTAGGAATTCAGTGTCAAAAACTATTGACTAGCCAGCAGAATTCATGATGTGATGATGAAAATGCTGTTTTGTAGAAAATTGGCTTAGGCACAATATAAAAATGAGTAATTGACAATCTCTGCAGCTGGAAGTTTTTTGGATTTGAGTATACAAAGTAGACTGATAGCTGTAGAAGCAAAAAAATCATAGAAATAGTAGCAGGAATATACAAAAAACTAATAGTTGTTAGTGTACAGACCAAGAAGGAATTCAACAGTACTGCAGAAATATGTTGGAAATCATTATCCTTGTCCACAGCTGTATTTAAAAAGGATAATGATGCTAGGAAGCATCAAGAGAGAAGGTAAAACTCAAAATAAGTCTTTCTTTTCAAGGAATCAGGTCAGGATTCACTGCAAATACATTCTTCAGTATTGCCATCTTTTCATAAAATCACTACAAGTTGAACCTCTCTAATCTGGCTCACTCTGGTTTCAGTAACATCCCTGGTTTGGCATGATTTTAGTTAGCCAGATGTCCAATTATCATGGGAGTGACCATGTTTTCCGTGGTCCAATAAAGATTGTTTACAGCCACCATTCCTGGATCTCAGTGTTTGGTGCTGTTATTTAGCTCTAATTTACCCCTAAATATCCTCTAAGAGCCCAGTAAGTACTGGAAGTGTTAATAATGCTGCTAATGTTAGTAATGGTGCTAGACAATATTGATGTCCCATGGTTCAGCAAATTCTCTGGTTTGGCACTGGTCTGATCCCGAGAGTGCCGATCTAGAGAGGTTCAACCTGTACTTCAGCCAAAACCAGCTCTGTAAACTTGTTCATGATCTCTTATTAAATTATTACTAATTATAATTAGTTTCACTGAAATACGTTAAAATATGTTTGTAATTTATTTAATGTGGATTGGGAAATAATGCACATTGGGAAAAAATAACCCCAACTATACATATAATATGATGGGGGCTAATTTAGCTACAACTAATCAGGAAAGAGATCTTGGTATCATCGTGGATAGTTCTCTGAAGACGTCCGCGCAGTGTGCAGCGGCAGGCAAAAAAGCAAACAGGATGTTAGGAATCATTGAAAAAGGGATAGAGAATAAGACAGAATATTACCCTTATATAAATCCATGGTATGCCCACATCTGGAATACTGTGTACTCCAGAAAAGGTTCATTAGAAAAAGTTCAGAGAAGGGCAACTAAAATGATTAGGAGTTTGGAACGGATCCCATATGAGGAGAGATTAAAGAGACTGGGACTTTTCAGCTTGGAAAAGAGGAGACTATGGGGGGATAAGATAGAGGTATATAAAATCATGAGTGATATGGAGAAAGTGAATAAAGAAAAGTTATTTACTTGTTCCCATAATATAAGAACTAAGGGCCACCAAATGAAACTAATGGGCAGCAGGTTTAAAACAAATAAAAGGAAGTTCTTCTTCGCACAGCGCATAGTCAATCTGTGGAACTCCTTGCCTTAGGAGGTTGTGAAGGCTAGGACTATAACAGGGTTTAAAAGAGAACTAGGTAGATTCATGGAGGCTAGGTCCATAAATGACTATTAGCCAGTATGGGTAAGGAATGGTGTCCCTAGCCTCTGTTTGTCAGAGGGTGGCTATGGAAGGCAGGAGAGAGATCACTTGATCATTACTTGTTTGATTCACTCCCTCTGGGGCACCTGGCATTGGCCACTGTTGGCAGACAGGGTACTGGACTGCATGGACCTTTGGTCTGACCCAGTATGACCATTCTTATATTATGTTCCTATGTTCTTACAAATGTGGCAAAAAGAGCATTTTCACCTGTCTGATTATACAGAGATGTGCAGATAATGAAATAATTTTGCACTAGGTGTAGAACAGTTCCCTCAAGTGGCCCAAATTCATATGATAGTTCTCTGTAATTATTGAATTGCTTTAACAGAAGAAAGGTATATTTTAAATACTTTATTAAAAGGAAAAGTAAGCTTCTTTCATAGTCTTCCTGATTTTTGTCCATTTCTTTCCTAGTTTTTACTGGTCTCTTAAAATATTTGTGATTCTCTAAATGCAGTTTATTACAATGTGAAATCCATAACGTCAGATTCATCCTATTGGATTCAAGTCATAAACATTCAATATGGCTGCATTTATACATGATAAACTTTAGCAGATTCAAACTTGCAAATGTTTACAAGTGAGGCCATAAATAGACATTGCCATCATTGATAGGTGAAAAACATTTATTCAGAGCTCAAAATCTGTTTTTGAAAAAGCTACTTTCACAATTAAAGAAAAGCTTTCTGATCATATCAAAGTTTTGTAATAGTATTTCTAGCCTGGCATATTACTAACTTATAGGATAAGATTTAGTTGACCTTTGTGCAGAAGGAGGAAATTAAAGCTACTTCTTATCAAAGAAGAAGGAAAGACTTTGACATGACTCAGTCGATATCTTTGAAACAGCTACATGTTTTTAGGTTTCTAAGACATATCTGTTGAAATTTCTTCTATTCCCTTTGAGTAACTTATACTAGTTCAAAAGGAAAGCATAATATAATTTTGCCACCACCCATTTTTTTATATCTGGAGTAAAGGGTGTTAAAATGAAGACATGTAATATATGGAGATATATCTATCTCATAGAGCTGGAAGGGACCTTGAGAGATCATTGAGTCCTGTCTCCTGTCCCCATGACAGGACCAAATGCCATCCCTAACAGATTTGCCCCACATTCCTAAATGGCCCCTTCAAGGATTGAACTCATAACCCTAGGGTTAAGCAGGCCAATGCTTAAACAACTGAGCTATCCATCCCCCCTACAGAAACACATGTTATCATCTGGATTTTTTTTAAGACATGTACAGGCTGACGACTGAACTCTCTTCGGTCTCCTACACTTCAGGTAATTTGAGAAAGGAAGTACTTTACCAAAGGAAATTGATAGTACATTGCAAAGTACCATGGTATTGCATTAGGGAAAAAAAAACACTTGAAAAGTGGAGCAGAGGGTAGCAAATGAAGGAACTGCAAGTTAGACTTCAAATAATTTGATGCAGCACAAAATCTCCTATTTTATCATCTTGTGAATGACTAGACAACTATTGATTGTGACAGTGAGCTCCTAAAATATATGAAAGTTCTGAACGTGAAGATTTGGGAGCTGCCAGCCAGAGAGTACAGAAAATGATTTAATTACTGGAAGTCCTGAAAATGAACATAGAAAACAGCCTACGTTGTTTGCAAATAGAATCCCCATGAGTTAACTTAAAAAGAACAGTGAGGTTATCACTGGGACAGTGAGAATTATTTGGGCAGCATAATAATTGAAACAGAATGTAAGAGGCATCAATTCATGTTCTTCTCTACACCAGTCCCACTAGGACATATTAGACAACAAGAAGTGTTGCAGATAAATGGATGTTTATTCAGAAGGTGGGTGTGAAGTCTACTATCAAAGCTTAATGCTACTTATGATGAGAAGAGGCATGTTCTGAGAGTGATTTCTGCAAACTTTTTATAGTGAAAAGTGGGTGAGGCAAGACCATGCTCAGTGAAAGACTTGGAGACTCTTAAATCTTAGAATAGCTTCATAGAACTTGTTTTTGTCTATTGGTTTGTTGTGTGTTTTGATAAACCTGCAAAAAGAGACTTGGGAAGCCCAAATGTGGGAACTTTTATTTGCTGTTTCACTTTTATAACTTTTTTTTTCAGAAAAAGAGTGTAAAATCCATGTGATGTACTGTAAAAGCTCTGTTATCTGGCACTGTATGAACTGGAAAGCTCTATTCACTGACATTTCTTATATCTCCCAATGCAACTATTCAATTTAGTAAACAGAACTAGTAAACTAACCAGGATGTTATTCAGTTGCATATTCTGCACTCTACTTTTAAGTAAAAGGCAAAAAGCAAGTAAGCTGATATCAGGGCTTTACTTTAAAAAAAAACACAGTTTCCAGAGTGTAGCATGGGGTCATAACAGATGCAACCCAATCTCTTACACTTTCTTGATATTGTTAATGATAACTCTGAGGCACTGCAAGATCCTGAAGCACCTTCTGAATCGCAAAAGGAAGATTAAATTTTGTGCAATATAGTTTTTAGTGTTAAGTGTATTTTAGTGATCTGTGTGTATGCCATGTGCTGCCAATAGTGATCTGTAGCATCATAAGATGTTACATACGATGTTATTATATCAAAACCTTTATCTGTATACACCTAAGTGCTTCAAGAAACCAACCGCTCTGCAGTGCAATACTACTCCTGGATTGGTAAGTTCCTGTAAATTATTTTATACTTTACTCATTTTATTGTAGTCTAAATTTTTGAAAATTGGTATTCCATTGTAAGTATAACTCTGAGTTAACTGGAATATTTGATTAACTGGTACTTCCTACTCTTCCACCATGCTGGATAACAAAACTTTTACTTCATTTTCTTTGCATAGCAACTTCAGGCTTTTAGTTGATGAAATGCTAAGCAGCCAGGATCACCAACACCTTTTAGCACATTCTCTGCACCTGGCAGAATTAGGCCACCAATACTTGCCAGATTAGTACATCCCTTAAAAATTACTCTTCCCTTCTGTCCAGCCCCAATGGACAACTGTCCACCGAGCTTCCAACCAGGTGTAGTAATTTATCATGAGTCCATTAATATTTTATATATAATCAATAATTTTGAATAGATGTTATGTATTATATTAGTTGTGTCATTATTACAAGAACAGATCAATTGACAGCTATTTTCTGTCTCTTTGATCTCGCTGATATTCAATTACATGTTTTATTGTGTTGGTTTTTATTTTAAATTTAAATTAAAGTGTTCAGATAAGACATATCCTGAATGATGACAGGGTTTGATATTTAGCTACAATAGTGAAACACTAGTTTTGAACAATGGAGTATGATCTAAATTAGGCATATTAAGTTTTTGCTATACTGCATGGGGATTTAAACATGTGACTCTCATTCAAGTTAGTAGAGAATAATGCAACTAATTTTTTTTCATGTTGTACTAAGAATTTACTTCCAAGTAAAAAGGAATATTTGAAGGTAACTTAGAATGGGAAATGTGTGCAAAGCCAAGTTCTTTTTTTATGCTTAACAATTCTCTTTGCCCTTATAACTGAGACTATGTCTAGACTATGGGGTTTTAAAAACTCTGTCCTGTCCAGGGAACGCATCTGCTCTTCTGCTTTTTTTGCAGAAGAGCAAACATGCTCTTTCAGAAGCCCTGTCTTCCTCCTCCCACAAGGAAGAAGGGCTCTTCCAAAAAAGGGTTTTTTTCCAAAATTTGGCCTTGTGTAGATTGGCCAAATTTCAGAAAAGCCTCTTTCAAAAAAACTATCAGAAAAAGCTTCACAAACTGTGGAGCACAATTTTCATACCTTTTTTCCAATAAAGCCCTGTAGTGTAGACATAGCCTGAGTGAACAAACACAAAAGTATCATTGGTATGATCATTCTTTTGAAATCCGTGGTCTCAATGAAGTAAAAGGGAGCTCTTGAAATATTGCTGTTCTAACTCACACATAAGAGTTTACCATGCAATGACTGCACATTAGAAGAGTTCAAGTAAATCTTGATATAAAAGATAAGTCATAAAGTAACCAAAGGTCTATTGGGTGAAATTTGTCTAGATTAAGGAATGAAGAATCCAACTATGTCTTCAAATAATTATAATCCAACATGTCAATAACAGATATTTTACTATCAGGTCATTATATTAACATGTGCATGATCTGAAGTGGTTCTTTCATAATGTTGAGATTATTTTCCACTTACATACAATGAGTAGAGTTACATGATGTTGAACTTGCTAGTTTTTCAGAGCTGACATCAGTCAAGCTCTATTTTAAGTAGCTTCTGCTTTAATGGAAACTTTCTAAAATTTAGTTCAAACCAGAAGATTACATATTGTTTTAAAAAATGTGTACATGGAAAACAGAGGCTCAAATGCCTATACAAATGTCCAATAGGATCAAGTGACCAAAGCCCACAGGTAAGTGAAAAACATGGAAACCTAGGAGATGAGCATGGGCTATAATAGTAGAGATAAAAGAGGGACTAGGCAGAATTGGGGGGCAAAATCAAATCAGTATCTTAGATGCCTGTATACAAATGCAAGGAGTATGGGAAATAAGCAAGAAGAACTTTAAGTGCTAATAAATAAACACAGCTATGACATAGTATCATAGGGTATGTCTACACTAGCTCGTTAATTCAAGCTAGGTAGGCAAATCAGGGAACCGGGGTTGCAAATGAAGCCTGGAATTTAAATATCCCAGGCTTTATATGCATGTTCCCGTCTGGCTGCTATTTTTAAATCCCCTTAGTCCAAATGAACTGCCCGCGGCTACACGCGGCAGTTTAAAGTTAATCCGAACTAAATCTTTAGTTCAGATTAACTGGTACGCCTCATTCCACGAGGAGTAACAGTTAATCCGAACTAAGGATTTAGTTCGGATTAACTTTAAACTGCCGCGTGTAGCCGCAGGCAGTTCGTTCGGACTAAGGGGGATTTAAAAATGGCAGCCAGACGGGAACATGCAAATAAAGCCTGGGATATTTAAATCCCGGGCTTCATTTGCAACCCTGGTTCCCTGATTTGCCTACCTAGCTCGAATTAACGAGCTAGTGTAGACATACCCACAGAGACTTGGTGGGAAAGTACACGATAGGAATATTGGTATAAAAGAGTACAGCTTGCTCAGGAATGATAGGGAAAAAGGGAAGGAGGTGTTGTCTTGTATACACTTGGATTGAGGCCGAGATAGACATAAGAGAAAGACTTGTTGAGAGTCTCTGGGCTAGGTTAAAAGGGATAAAAAAAACAAGGGTGATGTCATGCTCAAGGTCTACTTCAGACCACCTATCTAGGCAGAAGAGATGACTGAGGCTTTTTTTAAACAACTAACAAAATCATCCAAAGCACAAGATTTGGTGGTGATGGGGGACTTCAGCTATCCGGACATAGCTGAAACTATGGGAAACTAACACAGCAGGGCACAGGTTACCTAATAAGTTCTTGGACTTCATTGGAGACATTTTTTTTATTTCAGAAGGTTGAGAAAGCTACTGGAGGGAAGCTGTTCTAGATGTGATTTTAACAACTATGGAGGAACTGGTTGAAAATTTGAAAGTAGAAGGCAGCTTGAGTGAAAGTGATCATGGAATCATAGAGTAGATCATTCTAAAGGATGGTAGAAGGGAGAACAGCAAAATAGGGACAATGGATTTCAGGAAGGCAGATTTTGGTAAACTCAGAGAGCTGGTAGGTAGGGTCCCATAGGAACCAAAACTAAGAGGGAAAAACAACTGAAGACAGATGGCATTTTTTCAAAGGGACATTATTAAGGGCCCAAAAGCTAACTATTCCACTGCATAGGAAAGATAGAATGTATGGCAAGAGACCACTTTGGCTTAACCAGGAGATCTTACATAATCTAAAAATCAAAAAGGAGTCACATAAAAAGTGGAAAGTAGGTCAAATTAAAAGGATAAATATAAGCAAACAACACACGAATGCGGGGACAAGATTAGAAAGACAAAGGCACAAAATGAGCTCAGTGTAGCTAGAGACATCAAGGTTACGTCTACACTGGCATGATTTTCCGAAAATGCTTTTAACGGAAAAGTTTTCCGTTAAAAGCATTTTCGGAAAAGCACGTCTAGATTGGCAGGATGCCTTTCCACAAAAGCACTTTTTGCGGAAAAGCGTCCATGGCCGATCTAGATACAGTTTTCCGCAAAAAAGCCCCGATCGCCATTTTCGCGATTGGGGCTTTTTTGCGGAAAACACTACTATGCTGTTTACACTGGCCCTTTTGCGCAAAAGTCTTTCGGAAAAAAACTTTTGCCTGAACGGGAGCAGCATAGTATTTCCGGAAAAGCACTGACGATCTTACATGAGATTGTCAGTGCTTTTCCGGAAATTCAAGCGGCCAGTGTAGGCAGCTGCCAAGTCTGATTTTGTGGAAAAACTTGCCAGTCTAGACACAGCCAAAGGGTAACAAGAAGACATTCTACAAATATATTAGAAGCAAGAGGAAGACTAAGACAGGGTAGGCCCACCGCTCAGTGAAGAAGGAGAAACACTAACAGGAAACTTGGGAATGGCAGAGGTGCTTAACGACTCCTTTGTTTTGGTTTTCACCGAGAAGATTGATGGTGATGGGATGCCTAACATAGTGAATGCTAGTGAGAAAGGGGTAGGTTTAGAAGGTAAAATAAATAAAGAACAAGTTAAACATTACTTAGAACAGTTAGATGTCTTTAAGACACCAGGGCCTGATGAATTGCGTCCTAGAATACTCAAGGAGCTGATAGAGGAGGTATCTGAGCCTTTAACTATCATTTTTGAAAAGTCATGGAAGCCAGGAGAGATTCCTGAAGACTGGAAAAGGGTAAATAAGGTTCCCATCTATAAAAAGGGAAAACAGAACCCAGGAAACTACAGACCAGTCAGTTTAAGGCCAGGGGTTGGCAACCTATGGTACATATGCCATAAGTGGCATGTGAGCCAATTTTGAGTGATGTTGGAAGCTCTGCTTCCAATCCCCCACCCCCTCACCTCCACAAACACACACACACACTCCGTGCAGTGACTGGAGTCTTGTGGTAGCCATGCAGCTTCAGGCTGAAGAACCAGCTTTGGCTTCCTGCTAGATAGACAAGCCGAAAGTGGGGGTGGGAGGCGTGACCACATAGGGCCTGGCAGCCAGCAAGTGAGGCGGGTGGCATGACCGCGCACTGAACTCGTGTCTTTGGGCTGCCCTGCCCAGCCTAGGCGTGCAGCTCCCAGAATCTAAGAAGTTAATGCCCCCCCCCCCCTTGCTACAGGCTCTGCTCCCTGCTCCAGAAGGGGGTGGGGCTGAAGCTGCTCTACGGATCCGGGGCTGGGCAACTGTTCCCAAGCTGCTGCTGCCTCTGTGGGGTGCTGGGAGCTGGCTACCCCACGCTGCTCCCTACGGGGTGTGTGCGGAGGTGGGAAGCTTCTTTCCCAGTGCCCCGTTGTGCCCACACAGACTGGGACCAGCCCCAAGCAGCCCCGGCCTGGGAGTCCCAGTGCTGCTGCCCTGCTGGTGTGCATGCTGGGGGCAAAGGGATGTGGAGGTTGGGGGGGTGAAGGAGGATGTGGGTGCAGAATTGGAGAGGGCAGAAGTTGTACTGAGGGACATGGGGCAATGCAGGGGATCAAGCTTGCGGGGGATCATGGGGCCAAGAGGAGTGAGGCTGGATCAGAGGGAAGATGTGAGGGGGATACAATTTTACTTTGCAGAAACTGCACTTTACTTTACTCCCCACTTATTTGCCTTTCTCCCCAACTAGCTATTTGGCTTCATTCTTACCCTTTCACCTTTTCTGCATTACTCCAACCTCCAAACTCCCTCACATACCCTCACCCCACACCTTCTCCTGCCACCAAACTCCCTTTTAGATCCTGCCCTCCTCAACCCGTCTGACAGCCGACGGTCAGGGCAGTGTGTGTGTGTATGCTTCTGAGAAAAGGTTTAACGTCCGTGTCTTTACTGCTAGGACCGGGGTCCCATCGCAGAGGGTGGCCAGAAGGCCAACAGATGCCCCGTTATATAGGAAGAGCTTATTACACCTTAGATTTTAACTGCTAGAACACAAAGTTCCTTCGCAGCGGGCAGCCTGGGAAAGGCTGGAAAGGTGCCCCAACGGATCTTGTCACCTGGGAGTGACACAGATCCAAACGCCCAAGCTCTCCCTATGTCTGTCCCTTTATGACCGGCTGAAGTTCTTTTAAATTGTGCTTGGTTCTGTTACAGCAACTGGAGGAGTCAGGTTAAAGCTTAAACAGTTACAGGTTTATTAAAAGACTTATAAAAGCATATGGTTACAATGGCTATTGCTCTATTTCTTAAATGCTAGCAAATATATATATATATATATATATATATATATATATATATATATATATATATATAGGTCTTAAAAATGATCACAGGAAAAAGGTAAAGATAGAAAATAGAAATAATGGTACCAAGTGACAGCTTAATCTTTAAAGAGCTCTAAGTCTATGTATATATATACTTAAGCAGAGGACCACATCCAGGTACAATTTTTACCCCTTTCTGTGCCTCTCGACTCCAGCGTGTCAGGCCAGGGCCGGTCTCTCAATTCCTAGGAAAGACGAATACGAGGTGGGCGTCCCCTTGGAACTTCGGGAGATCAAACACCTAACCCGACCAGCAGATAGATGGTAGATTGACACTCAGAGAAAATGCGCTGCTGGACCTATCTTTATACCCCTGGTGGCCCGTATTCTCTTTCTTATCTAAGATGCCGAATTGTACTGGTCCGTTTTGTGGCGCCAGTTCTTACATGCAAGTTTCAAGTTAATTTACACTTGCAAGAGAGATAACTAAATTGTGAGCACTAGACATTTTTTACTGGGCGAGAGATTCCTCCCCCCGCGGATGGATATGTGTTCGTATCAATATGGGTTTGAGTCAAGGGCACTCCTTGGCAGCCTCTTGGTCAGCAATTGGCGTATCTCTGTTTACAGCCATTCACGGTCACACAGCCTGGGCCTTCTGCTCTGTGTGCCCTGTATGCTCCAGGCAAGCAAAAATGGATGTTACAAGTGGGGGGGGGGTTTCTGTCTGGCTACACCGTCTCCACCTCCTACCCAGAGCCTGTATCTCTATCTCACTGGACGCCCTGTCCTGCACATTGAACCCCTCGTTTTTGTCTCCATCCCAGAGCTTGAGGAGTGCCACAAAATCCACTGACTCTGGAACCCCAGAAAAGTAAATCTGGCCTATGGGAAACCCTGAACCTTAGTCCTCCCTGTCCCTTCCCCTCATCCCATAGGGCTGGAGGGCCAGAAGAGTGAAATCTCTAAGTTTGGGGCCACATCAGTGAGGGTTGGGGTTTTTTGGAGGAGTATTTTTTGCTTCTTACTTGTGTGGTCCCCAACTGATTTTTCTGTAGGTCAGGGGCCCCCAGCCCAAAAAAGTTTCTCCACCCCTGCCATAAATCAAGAAAACATGGGAACCTTTTGTTGGACATAAATTAATATTTTACTTTTGTTTAAAATGAAGTTTGATAAATTAATATGAGAAAGTTAAAACGCTTTATCTATTTAATAATTTAAATTAAACCATTCTCCCTACCTGTAACTAGTTCAGGAAATATCATCACCATACACAGCATGCCCCCTCCATCACGCAGCACACAGATCTGTAAATAGAAGTGAATAAGTTAAATCTTGGCACACTACTCCTGAAAGGTTGCTGACCCACTGATGTAGAATCTGGTCATTTTTTTTATTTCTTGTGTTTTGTGAGTAGATTTTCAAGAAAAGTTTGATAGACATAAAAGTTTTGCTGTCTATAATTATAATATATATTTAAAACACTTGAATTCAATGGAATACGCACACAATTCTCTATTACTTTGGGCTAAACGCCTTTAAAACATCATTTTATTTTGAGAATTATTCATGGGAAAATATTTTAACATTGGCAAATATGGTAGCTCTGGAGTAAATATAAAACATAACATGATATATAAAGGTAATTATATTTTTATGTTTGGTGCCATAGTTTGCCAAATGTGAGTACATAGCACACAAGACTGGATATATTAGTACTGCAGATGTGAAACAGTAAAACCAAAAAATTACCTTCCACATATAAATTATTTTTGAAAAGTTTTATAAGTAGATTTTTTCTTTATAGTTTCAACAGTATTCATTAAGTATTAATGCAGATAAAATGTGTGATCCTCTCAGTCCATTTCCTAGTGACAGGTATCTCCACCTCTATTAGTATCTCTTGGCAGTCTCAATTTAGTATTAAGAGTTGAATAGATATGGAGACTTAACTACAGAACCTCCCATCCCTATAGATGATTCATTCAGATGAATGCTAAGGCACAAAGATTGCTCCCCCGCGGATTTCCCTATTCTGGCTTATCTGATTTGCATCCCTTTTCCGGAAATTGGGGCCAGTGTAGACGTAGCCTAATTGTCCACACAGATCTCCATATCTGCCCTCCTGCCCCATTAATAGAGTCTGGATTTCTCTATTAGCAAAGGAACTGAATGTGGTTGGAGCTGCTCTGCTATTTATACCCTTTTTGTAGACAATGAAAAGGTGGGAAGGATTCATGTGCGGCCCCAATTGTCACTGCTTGCTAAAATATTCTAGGTTTGTGCACATGGGACATGCATGTCAACAAAAGCATCTTGAAGGACTCCAGTTATTGTAAGGTAGTTAACCTCTCTCTGTAACTTCCATAAGGCTATAGAGGACTGCATATAAGAGACAGGATTCCAATTAATGTGTCTTTTGCCCCCTTTCCTGTAGTTAGTCCACTAGCATCATGGTAGTAGGCTACTCATTCTTGTGGGCACAATCACATTAGAGCTCTAAAGAGAACTCAGTTCGGCAACTTATAGCAAGAATGGAGAGTAAGGTTTTGGTAGCACTCAGCAGCACCGAGGGTAGTGCTGCCATCACAACCATCCCCCTCCCCCCAAAAAACCCAGTGCCTTAAGTATTTTACAGGTGTCAGAAGTTAGCTATTGGCAACTATAGGGAGTTGGGAAACTAGGACCTTTTACAAAAAATCACAGTAGTGTGCAATTTCAATCCTGTCAATCATTATCATTGGTTTAGATTTTTAAGCTATGTCTTATTAAAAGAGGCCAAAAAGTTACTTTTTAAAAGAGATATCTAGGATGGTGAGGAAATAGCTTTTTTGACCAATTTCTATTGGTGAAAGAGACAAATTTTTTAGCTCAACAGATCTGGGAAGGATAGTAAGAGTATTACAGGTAAACAGTTAAGCATAATGTGTCAATAGGGAGTTAGAATCATAGAATCATAGAACACTACAACTGGAAGGGACTTCAAGAGATCATCAAGTCCAGTCCCCTGCCTCACAGCAGGACCCAGTACCGTCTAGACCATAGTTGGCAATTAATACTTTTTTAATGAAAAAAAAATAATTAAAAAAGCTGAGGTTCTACTATACCTTTTTCAGGTGTGCCAAACAATGTATATATGATGTGGGTAGAAGGATGCAATCACAGGATTTGTAAGTCCCAGAGTCCATCATGTAATTTAAAGTCTAGTGCATTCCCCTCTATATTTATCCAAGCATATTTTTAAAATATTTTCATTTTCATTACTTGGTCTACATGCTGGCAAAGAAAAAAGTCAATTACATGCTAAGATGCTAAAATACATGCTCAAACTCTGCTGCATCTCATTACTATAGTTTGGTTTTCTTATCAGTGCTTTTCATGCTTTTCCTTAAGAACTATTTAGGTGGGGAATATCATTAATAGTCCCAATCTCAACAGGTGAAATACTGAACTGATGAGGCTCCATTGACTTTAAGGCTCCCATACTGTGTAAACACTATCAAAACACCATAACACTGAAACTGCTAGACAAATACCATAACACAAAAGAACATTCATCTCACCAATTTTGCATGATCAAGTTCAGTCAAGCTATGCTAAGCTGCTACTTTGAGTTTTCATTGTTAAAAATTGCCTATAAAACATATGTGGTTACCCTGTTGGTATGCTTTGTAAAGTTTTATTCCAAAAAGCTTAGATGAGATGTGTTTTCATTTGTTATTCCAAGCAGAAAATGTGGTATAAATCTACAAAGACTAATTGTAACAGAATCCTAGTTGTAAAATTCTACTTTCTATTTTCTTTTCAATGCCAAAACCAAATGATTTTAGTTAAAAAAGAATGAATATGTGAAACATTTAATTAATGAAGTAATCCCAAAACTCTGCATTCACTCAAAAAGGTTATCATCCGTAATAGTAGACAGAGATTTCAAATATTTTTAGCATTTTTACTAAATCCAAATGAATTTTACTCAAGTGGTCATAGTCTTTAACATAGAATGTCTTGTTTGAATGTATTAAACCAATACTAAATTACTTTTTGTGTCTTCTGAAGTTCTGATTTGGAGATCACTTTCAAAAATGCTCGGTTAATTAAAGGAAAAAATATTACAAACAGGGAGCCCAATTACAAATTTTTGTTCTTAGCTTTGAGGCCCAATATTCACATTTGAAAATTTTAAATTAGCAGTCAAGCACTGAAAACAACTTTAAACTTCTCTATGCTGATCCAAGTGCATGGATGTGGAGTTAGTTGTCCACATTTAAAAATGAGATGCATTGTTAACATTTAGTTGGTCCATCACTTTCTAGATCTAAGGTAGCCTGCAATTCTTTAGTCTCTTACCATTGTAATAATTATTCTGAAGACAGTACATTGAAGAGTCTTTTAAGATTCACTGAATTTCTGAAGATGACTAAATGAATAACAATGACAGGAGAGAGAAAAATAATTGGAGACCCTTCTTCACTAATGATCTCACACATTATTATAGGACTTATGAAAATTAAAAATGCATGCAAAGATGAAGGTACTTGTTCAATATAATTCAGTGGAAAAGTGTGTACTGTTTCTGTTTTAATGCTCTGGGAAATTTGAAGAATTCACTGAGTCCCCAATTATTTCTCTCTGTCCCGTTATTGTAATTTATCTAGCATATTGTAATATACATGGATACTAAAACAATCTAAGTTTTCAAGCGGGGGAAATCCATTAAACCCTATCTTTCAGATCCTACAAACTCAGTATCAGTGGCCATTTTGCTTGTTAAGAACTGTAGGATTGGGCCCTATAATCCTTAGACTTTTCAACATTATAGAGACTTTTGTGCAATGCTAGTTTGTAGTAAAATAAATCATCCAACTGTCATTGTCTGTGTTAAAGTAAGTAGGCACATTGGAAATAATAAACATTTTCAATTTGGGTTGTTTTGAAATTTTGGTGGATCTGCACTTCCAGTCTCTTCTTTACAATCTATCTCAGGGATAATGACAACTTAATTTTTTTAAATGTCTAATTTAAAAGACAATGATTTTCTGGTTGAAGTATCCTTTGTACAATAGACCCTCATTTAAAAATATAATTTTCTGGACACTATAGAAGTTTATTCTGTGCCCCTGTTGATAGGTATAATAGTCTGTATGAGGGCAATAGAGGATGCCTCTACAGAAACAGCTATCTAATGCAGTAAATAAACTACACCCCAAAAATACTTTTTCTCTGTAACTTTTTTCAGTGATACTAGTCGTAAGTACCATTGTAATTACATGTAGTTATATTTTCAGAAAAATACGATTTTAGGTATATGGAGTCCTTCTAAAACAAAAGCTAAAGTCTTTTTTTCAAAGTCTTTTGGCTGCACTTGGTCCTATGATTATTTCAAACCTTACCCCTTTCCTTTTGTTGGATTCCTTATATTTTTCATCTTTGTATGTTTAAGAGGGTAGACTTGTTGTCTTTGCCTTTTAGAATAAGAATGTGGATTTCAATACCATAATCTGGGGTTGCGAGGGTTAGTTGTAAATTCAAATAACATGGCTATTCATCTTCAGATTATTTAGTGTAACATTTGCTATTTATAAAAACTGTGGAATATTAAATCAGTGTGAGTTCTCAAACCTGTAACATATAGATGGCATTTATGTCTGGAGCATTTGACACAAAGCATATTTTTTTGCAGTAGCTGATATGATCTATTGGCCACTTATGTGGTTGCAAATGTTGTTTCTGTTCCTGCTGCCTTCATGAGGATGCCTTGGGTCTGCTTCTGCAAAAGGAAGATGAGCAGAGAGGGAGAAATAAGGCCTTTGTCAACACGTAGCCATCCCCTGGCCCTAACCCAGGGGAGGGCAAATACTGGCCCACAGGCCAGATCTGATAAGGCAGGGTTGGCCTCTGGCCGGCTGCCACCACTATATTTATCTGTGCCTCCATGGGGACTAGCAATCGCAGCTCCCACTGGCCATGGATCACCAATCCTGTCTAATAGAAGCTTCAGGAAGCAGTGTCATGATCCATGCCACTTCCTGCCACTCCCATTGGCTGTGAATGGTGAACTGTGGAGCCACATATATATATAGCAGTGGTGGCCTGCAAGGGGCTAATCCTGGAGAACCACTGCCATTTCATTGCCCACCCCTGCCCTAACCAGTAAGAGCCATTTCAAAACCCATGGAAAAGGTGGAAGAGAGAGGAAGCACTAGGCAAGTCAGGAGCTGGGCACAAAACAGGACTGTACATAGACCTTTACAGCTCGTCCCCGAGTTACAAACGCATCAACTTGCAACCGTTCGTATTTACGACCAACCTCCTATACAGCCGGAACCTGAGTTACAAATGAAATCCGCACTTACAAACAGCGTGGTCGTAATGTAAGTGAATGTAATCTGACTTACGACCTAGTGTTTGGAACATAACTCGTTCATAAGCCGGGACCGGCTGTACTAGGATGGAGTGAGAGAGAAACAGAGGTGGGGGTAGACACTGCTCACAGAGAGAGGAGCAGACAATAGGGGGAGAGCACCTGCTAATCTTTAAGCAAGAAAGAAGCAAATTATTTGGAGAGAAGGCACCAGATTTGGAATGCCTGAACAAAGCCAAGTCTTAATCTTTTGGAGACTTTAGTACCCACTGGGAAGGATCAAAAGCTTATCACAAGGATTAATGTAGTCACTCCCATAGCAACAGTACATCTCATTGCAGTCAGTCATTTCCACATCAGTATCTTGATGCCTATTGTTACACACCCCAGCACCTCTGTTTAGAACAGCTGTTGTGTAAGAATGCTGCAGAAAAACAAAAGTCATCTTCCATTTTAGGAGGACTGGATCTGGACTGAAGGGAGCTGCTGAAAGGGTGCTGTGCTTGAATTGTGTAATAATTTAATAATAATATTTGTAAGTATAAAATAAAACTCTTTGTACCTTGATAAGGAAAATACCAAATCCTCCAAGATTAAGTGGTGTTCCTAACAAATTCTTTTTTCCACTTTCTTGAAGACATAACAGTGGAGGAGGGGGAGCTATGAGCCACCCAAATCATAGCAGACAGAGGTAATGGGCCAGCAGAATTCTGCCCAAACACCACCAAGTGGTAAGAGGTGCTAGAATTTCTCATCAGGAGGACATAAGATTCAGAAGGGGAGGCAGTATTAGTTCAGGTGAGGATTCAAGGCCAATCCCATACTTGCAGTGTAAGGGTATGTCTACACTACAAAGTTAATTCGAACTAACAGATGTTAGTTCGAATTAACTTTCATAGGCGCTACATTAGCGCTCCGATAGTTCAAACTTAATTGGAACTAACGGAGCGCTTAGTTCGAACTAGGTAAACCTCATTGCACGAGGACTAAGCCTAGTTCGAACTAGCTAGTTCGAATTAAGGGGTGTGTAGCCCCTTAATTCGAACTAGTGGGAAGCTAGCCCTCCCCAGGTTTCCCTGGTGGCCACTCTGGCCAACACCGGGGAAACTCTATTGCCCCCCTCCCAGCCCCGGACCCCTTAAAGGGGCACGGGCTGGCTACGGTGCCCATGCCAGGTGCAAGCCTGCCAGCACCCAGCCAGCAGACCCTGCACCTGGCACGGCTCAAGCCACCCACCTGATGCCCCCCAGCCCTCCCCCTCTTCCCGGGACCAGGCTGGCAGCTCCCGGGAGCTTGTCCAGGACCGCAAGAGGCGGGCACCCGCCTGGTCTAGTGCGGACATCGTGGACCTCGTCCACGACCTCCACACTAGGCACAGGAAAGTGGCTGTCTAGGGCAGGAGAGCTGCCATCCTGGCCACCCAGGAGCAGGTGTGCAAGAGAATCAAGGGGGTCCACTGAGACCCCCAACCCTGAGCCCTGAGCTTACAGTGGCCGTACTGGGTCAGACCAAAGGTCCTTCTAGCCCAGTAGCCTGTCTGCTGACAGCGGCCAACACTAGGGACCCTGGAGGGGATGGACCAAAGACAGTGACCAAGCCATTTGTCTCATGCCATCCCTCTCCAGCCTTCCACAAACTTTGGGCAGGGACACCACTCCTACCCCCTGGCTAATACCACTCCATGGACCCAGCCTCCATGACTTGATCTCACTTCTCTTTAAACTGTGTTCTAGTTGTAGCCTTCACAGCTGCATGCAGCAAGGAGTTCCACAGGTTGACTCTTTGCTTTGGGAAGAAGAACTTTCTCTTACTAGATTGAAGCCTGCTACCCATTCCTTTCCTTTGGTGTCCTCTAGTCCTTCTATTATGGGAACTAATGAGGAACTTTTCTTTATGCACCCTCTCTACCCCACTCATGCTTTTATAGACCTCTATCCTACCCCCTCTCCGTCTCCTCTTTTCTAAGCTGAAAAGTCCCAGTCTCTCTAGCCTCTCTTCATATGGAACCTGTTCCAAACCCCTGATCATTTTAGTTGCCCTCCCCTCTCCCACCCTCTCTCTTCCCCCTCCCACCTCCTTTTCCCAGTTTCCCCCAGTTTTGTTCAACAAAGATTCCATTTTGGAAGACACGTTTTCTTTATTTTGTACATCAAGAAGAGGGGCTAGGGAAGGGTAAGTGGAAGGAGGTGAGGGAGGAATGGGGTACGAGCCCCCGATGGGGAGGACTGGGGTGGCTCTGTGGGCTTCTGGGGGTGGAAGCTCTCCTGTAGGCCCCCAATTGCCGCCTCTCCCCAGATGGCAGCCTGCGGCAAGTGCAGCCGGTCTGATGGCCGAGTGCTGTGATGTGCCGAGTGTGGGTACTCCGGGCACTCCAAGCCAGGACTGCTTTGCAAGCGGGGCACCCCTGAGAACTGTCTGTCTGGGGTGGGGGTCAGGTCCCTTTAAGCACAGCCCTGGGCTAGCCTGAGACAGCAGCTCGACGCTCTAAGTCCTCCTCTGATGCCCTGCCGGCACTGCTTCCGGCCATCCTTAACCCCGGTTCAGTGTCCACTTAATGTGGACATGCTAGTTCGAATTAGCAAAACTCTAATTCAAACTAGTTTTTTAGTCTGGATCTGCTAATTCGAACTAACATTTTAGTGTAGACATACCCTAAGAGATTCTCCAACCACTCTCTGTTCATGTATATTGTACTGGTGACTGTGCAGGGATTATATTGCTCTCCTTTGGACTCTCTTGCATATTTTGTTGTAATAACAAACAAAACATCAGCATTGTTATAAGTCAATGAAATTGTATAGGGTTGAGAATGATTTTTTTTGTTGTGTTATGTGAACAGATTTTAAAAAAACCTTGATAGATGTAAAAGTTTTGCTGTCCTATAATTATAATTAAAAACACTCAAAATCGATGGAATATGCACACAATTCTCTATTTATTTTGGGTCTAAAAGCCTTTAAAAAATCATCTTATTTTGAGAATTATCCATGGAAAATATTATAATACTGGCAAATATGGTAGCTCTGGAGTCAATATAAAATGTAACATGGTAATTATGGTTTTATGTTTGGTACCATTGTTTGCCATTGTTGGCAAACAAGATTGGACATATTAGGACAGCAGATGTAAAGCAGTAAAACAAAAAACTAACATTCCACATGTAAATTATTTTTGAAAAGTTTTATAAGTAGATTTTTTCTTTATAGTTTCAACAGTATTTATTAAGTATTAATGCAGATAAAATGTGTGATGGTCTCAGTCCATTTCCTAGTGACAGGTATCTCCACTTCTATTAGTATCTCTTGGCAGTCTCAATTTAGAATTAAGAGTTGAATAGATATGGAGACTTGACTACAGAACCTCCCATCCCTGTAGATGATTCATCCAGATGAATGCTAAGGCACAAAGACTGTTCTCTGTGGCCACATCTAGGAAACTATTTTGAAATTACTAACTTTGACTTAAGAACTCCCAATTCAACAAATTTGAACTAGGGTGTCCTCACTATGGGAAAGCATCAAAATTAGTCTGATGTAGGCTCTGTTAATGTGGACATGCTACCTCAAATTTAGAGCCCCAGGAAGCACTCTGAGGAGCTGCAGGAAGTCCCCCCCCAAGTCCAATAAGTTCAAATTAGTAGCACTGCAGTGTCCACATTAATGTTTTTTCCAAAGTAGCGTTACTCCTTGTAAAAAGCAGGATTGCATTTATTTCAGAATAACAGGCTTGGTAATGTGGGTGAATAACTGCCTGGATAACCATTCTCAGAGAATAGTTATTAACTGCTCACAGTCATGCTGGAAGATGATGTAAAGCAGTAAAACACTTTCAAACACAGGAAGCACCCTGGGGAGTTGCAGGACATCTCCCGGAGCCCAATAGTTTCTTATTAGCAGAACCAGAGCATCCACATTAATGTTATTAATATTATTTTGAAATTACTATTTCGGGGTTAGCGTTTCTCCACCTTAAACCAGGAGTACATTTATTTTGGAATAACAGGCTTGGTAGTGTGGATGTACCGCTTGTAAATTCAAACTTGAGGGGAAAGGGTTGAGAATAAGCTCCTAGTGTAGACCAAGACTAATTGTTCTGGGGGTAATAACCCTCATTTTTAAAGGTTTCTATTTATGGATATAATCTAAGTGGTTGAGGGTTGTGCTAGTGAATCAAATGGATACGCTCTTAGACCAAAGTGACTTGGTTCCACGTTGCGGATAAGCCTTACATTTAGCCAGAGAATGTACTCTTTTATGTTTTCAGTGCTGCTAATGTGCAGTCCTACATTGTTATCAAAATAGTAATAAAAATACTTAGAATAAACTTTCTAATTTGCAACTTTGACCATACAAAAGATGGAAAAGCTACCTTATAGGAGCCTGCATCCGAGAATAGGCTCTGGTTGACAGAAAACCAAAGGTAGATTCCAAATGGGATTGTAAGCAAGAAAAGAAAGAAGTATTTAATATGTGTTGTATTGTAGGCATCTATTATTTGAGTTCTTCACATGGCCAATAGGTATTTTAACTGAGTTGTATATGATAAAAATAATATCTACAGACATAGATTTTGTATATCATCCTAATGCTGATATGCAAATATAAGTGCCAGCTCAACTATATGGACTGAAAATGGAAGGTTCCCTCTTCTTTTTACTATACAAAAGAGCTTAGAACTAGAACTGGTTAGAAATTTTCTTTGGAAAATGATTTGTTGAAAATAAAACTTCCATGTGAAGCTGTGGGTTTTGACAAAATTAAGTTGGAATCCAGGCAAGTTTCTAATAGAAACCCACCTGCTTTCATTCCATCCAGTTTCTCAGAATAATTGTTTTAAATTTCTGAATGTCATGCAAAATGGAGACTCCAGTTTCCAGCCAGCTTTATGTTTAACCTCCTTCTAGTATGAACATTTGATATAATTGGCAACAGTCTCTCTACCTATTATACGAATGGAGCAGAGGAAATAATATGGGGTCAACTATTTACTTATGTTGTGCCTAATATTTAAAACCCTGTTGCCTTCATATCCTTTTTTGTTCCTGTTAAATGGCTATTACAATGTCCAAATGGCTGAACTGTTTTGTAAAAAGTTCTGTACCCTTCTACACTTCCCATGTCTTAAGGAGAGTTTCAGACATAAAAGATGCATATGATTATAAGATTCAGTATTTCATTAAAAATAATGTAAAAATGATATGCCACAAGGGAATTTAAGAATGTAATTTCTTCTCCTTGTAATAAAGTCTGTTTAATATAAATATACTATATGTATACCTTATTTTACAGGAACACATATATTCATACATTAAAACAAAATACTGTTAGTGGGCTTAATTCCCCTCCATACTTGTGTAAATCAGAAGTAATTCAATTGAAGTCAATGGCAACATAACCAATGGAAGTGAAATCCTTTGAGTGAGAAGAAGCCCAGGCCTTATTTCCCTTACTATGTTGTCAAGGTCAATGTGCATAAAGGTTATCTACTATATGAGCTTCAGCGCTGCTGGTCATATAAGTTACACAAGAGACCTTTAAATAGTCTCAGTTCAAAAATGTTTATTCATTTATCAGAACTCTTTCCTGCTCATGAGAATGCTGGTTTATTATATTTCTCCTCATTTTTCACAATACTATGCCATGTATGCAAAATAATTTTCTCAGAGCAGTAAATTTTGCTAATGTTTAAAGTATGCTGGCAAATAAAGTAGAATAAGTTATAGATACTCATAATGGCTTGAAGAGACTTAACTGATGAGCAGATAGAGGTAACTTACTTGTATAAATCAGTGTGATGACTTAGATAAAGCAATATGTGGGACAGATATCCACTGGAACTTCTTATATGTTACACTCTAAAACCCTAGGCACAGTGGTTTGAAACTCCTAAAAAAATTCCATCCTTCTAGACCCAGCCACTCGTGTGCACATAGCTGAAAACTGTAGGATTTCATTGATTTTTTAAAAAAGGCAAATCCTTTTTGGGGTCCAGGGCAGCTTTTTATGTGTGTTCATGCCAGTGTTAGATCATTATACTCTAGAGTGTGAGGACTTTTAACACCTGTAGACATGCTATGAAAAGCAGTCAACTATAATTCAGGACATGTAATCATAAAGAAAAATTTTAAGTGCTTGGCCCCAGTTTGCCAAAAACTACTCTAATAGTCCAGTAAGGGTACGTCTACACACCTATTTCGAAATGTGCTATTTCAGAATAGAAACTCAGAAATAGTTTATTTCCAAATAGAGCGTCTACACAGCAAATTCCAATTGAAATAGCGATGAGCTGTTTCCAAATAGAGTGTCCATACTGACTGGAGCCTTAATTGCATTTAAAGCTACCTGGAAGCACTTTGGGCAGGGTATCGGGACAGCACTCACTACCTGGTGCTGCTTCCTGAGGCTATCTGTACTTAAGGAGAACCCCTGTGCACTTATGTCTGAGGCTCCTCTCCTTTGCCTACCTCTTTGAGGGACAGCACACCCATTTATCTGCCTGCTCTGGTTGTCCTTGCAGACACCACAGCACTTCAGCCATGATGGCAGGCCTGCTTCCAAGCAGCTGATGGCTCTTAGACCCCATGCCGCACCTCCTTCTGCAGTTATTGCAGGCTGCCCTCAGCTCATTGCAAGGCACCTCCTCTCCTCTATCCACATGCTGCTCATTCAGCATGATCCCTCCCACCCTCCCACTGCTGCTTCTGGTGACTGGACACCAGTTCCAACTGATGGGACCAGATCGTCATGGAGCAGTGGGATGACCACCAGTGGCTCCACAACTTTCGCATGTGGAAGGACACCTTCCTGGAGCTCTGCAAGTGGCTCACCCTAGCCCTGGGGCGACAGGACACCCACATGCAACCCACCATCCCCCTCCAGAAACGGGTCACCATCACTATTTGGAAGCTCACCACACCGGACAGCTACCACTCCATCAGGAACCAGTACAGCATGGGGAGATCGACCGTCAGGGCCATGGTTATGCAGGTATGGCCCTCTCACCAGCAAGTGGTGAACTGCTCTCTAGGGAAGGGTGGGGTGGGCAGTGGTGGAATCTCCCTCCCTAGAAGGTTTTTCAGCCCCACTTTCACAAAGCCCTAACGGGGCATGATGTAAGTAGGGGGTTGGTCCTCGTGTGGGGGGAGAGATTGGGCTTAGGGACCTTCTGAGGGTTCTGGCAACCCTGTATTTCTCTGTTTGTCTCCTTCTATAGATGGTGAGGGCCACCAACACCATCCTGCTGTGCAGGCTCATCAACAAGGTGGGAGACCTTCCTGCCAGTGTCAGGGGCAGAGGATGAGCAGTTGGCCAAGGCCTTTGAACAGTCATGTACAGCTGCCATCTGGCAAGCCCATCGGGAGGCTGCGTGCATCCGAGAGGCTCTGAGGGAGAGTTTCACACATGGATTCCAGTGACACTCTCCCCTGGGCCTTCACACAAGGGGCCTGTGCCTTGTCTTTCTGTGCTTTTCCCCCCACACCTATCCCTTCCCCCCGCCCCTTACACCCTTTCCTTCCTTGATACAATAAAACAGACCTTTTGTTTTGAAACAGGAAACTCTGTTTTGTGTTTAACTGGGGTAATTGTAACTGGGGAAAGGGAGAAGGAGGATAAAGGAAGGAGGCAGCGGGTGTGAGGGGGTGGAGAAGCTTAGGGATGGGGTGGTCCTAGCAGCTCATGTGCAGGGTCCTTGGTGGTCATGAGGGGGCTAAGGAGAGAAGCCAGAGGGGCAGGATCCAGGGTGGGAGTGGCAGCAGGAGTGGCCACCAGGCCATCCATGGTGGCAGGGTAAGCCACGTATGTGGTCCGGGCCTGCTGCAAGAGCTCCTGCCAGATGGTACAGCACAGCTCTATAACCACTTTCAGAGACTGCTGCCGGGCATGCAAGCAGTCAATGTGCTCCTGCTGTAGGTGTTCTTGGGGTTGCCTTCGCCTGCGGGTCCCGCGGGGTCTGGAGGCTGGCATAGGAGATGTGGGTTGCACCTTACTAACAGCTGGTCCACCTGTGAAGAAAAGTGAGAAGGGCGGTCATCCCAGGAGACAGAGTGCCTGAAGTTTAGCCCTAATGTGTGAGACAACACCAAAAGGTCTTGGTTGAGACAACGGCAATGTGCTTCGAGGGCCATCTATAGCCTAGACAGTGGGCCCTGGACAGCCTGTGGGCATGGTCATCCTGAGGGGACCCTTGTTACCTCCACGTCCCAGGGACAAGCAGGCATGGGAAGGTGCCAGCCTGGCCGGGAGCCTGCAAGTGGGAGAGGGATCACAGGTCAGCTCAGCTTCCGTCCATGCCAGGTACTTGCCAGGTCTGGCAGTAGCAGTGTCCCACAAGGAGTCGACTTGTACTCTGCCTGCTGGAGGAGAGGAGGGAGGGCATAGGGGAGAGGGCATGCCCATGTGCCATGTGAAGACTGCTGTGTGTGTGTCTGTGACCCCATCCTCCCTAGTGGTGGGTTGTGGTGGGAAAGTGTCCCACTGCGGGGTCAGGAGTAAGGCAGGCCTCTCCAGAACCCCTGTGAGCAGGAGCACAAGGTTCCTGAGCAGCTGCCTCAATGTGGCTGTCTGCTCTGAACTGGCACTCCATGTGCATAGGCTGCTGTGTGATCCCCAGGCCGAGAAGGCTGGGTGAGGAGTGCGCAGCAATCGCCATCCATAGCCTCCCCCCACGTGTGTCCAGGGAAAGTAATGCAGCTCCCCTGACGATCCTTCCCTGGCCTCATCCGAGCCCTGGGTGATATCCTGGGAGGAGGGGATCAGCTCTAGAGATAAGGTGCGGTCCGGGCTAGCAGGCTTGATGTGTATGCTGGCCACCTCCACCTTGTCCTCGTCATCTTCCCTCACAGCCATGCCCTCCAGGAGGCTGACGACAGGCATCTCCAGACAGGAGTCAATGATGATGGAAGGGGAGGCGACCTGCCTCCCCTCCCACGATGCCATCCAGCTAGGTGAAGAAATGGCAGGTCTGTAGTGCTACTCCCGACCAGGAACTTCTTTCCCTGGCCTTGGAATAGGCCTGCTGGAGCTCCTTCACCTTCATTCTAACCTGGTGCAAATTGTGGCTGTGCCCCCTTTGGACCAGGCTGTCAGCCATACACATTGGAATTTTGCCTTCTGACATGGAGATCCAGGATATTGGACTGCTCCCTCCAGCTCTCAATGAGATCCAGGCTCTCCCATCAATCTATGAAGGGGGCCTCCTCTTTTAGCCCCAGGCAGGGGCTTGGGAGCTAGCTGCAGCTGGGCTTGCAGCCTTGGATGCCTCAGATGGCATGCTGGAGTCTGCCATGGCAGAGGTAGGGCAGAGCTGTGTGCTGCAGTGAGGTATAGGAATAGCAGAGCCTCCTGTGTGCCACAAGTCCTTTCTCCTGTGGTTGCAGCTTTAAGGGCTGCAAGGGAAAGGGGATTATAGTGTTCTGCTGAGTGTGGACAGAATTGCCAGCCGGCCACCTGTGGGAAGCCCTGGAGACCACTTATTTAAAAATAACTACAAATGCTGTCTACACATACCCTATTTCAAAATAGCCATTTCGAAATAGACATTCTTCCTCATACAATGAGGGTTACAGAAGTCGGAATAAGAAGCCTGTTATTTCAATATTATTCCGAAATAACATGCGTTCTGTGTAGATGCTCACTTTGTTATTTCGAAATAACACCGGATATTCCAAAATTATGCTGCTGTGTAAACGTCTCCTAAGAGTGCATGAAAAATGTTACTTCTCATTGACTCTTTGCTGTTTCCTGTTCATTTTCTGCTATCCATATTTATCCCACTGTGTATTTAAGATCCATACAAACTATGCAAGTATACTAAAAAAAAATGTGTTTATTCAAATCAGAGATTTCTATTTTATGTGCAAAATATTTTTCCTACTACCACAAGTAAGACATTTTTAAAATATTGCTATTATTCATATGTAACAGTGTAAAGCTAACAACTTAAAATAAGCTTTCAAAATTAAGCACTTTGGGTCTGAGCCAAAACCTATTGAAATAAATGTGATCTCTCATTTTATTATGTGATGTTTATAATGTAATTGCAAGAACCCATTGTGGTAGGGTCTACACAGCCATGGAGGCTAATGTAAGTCCTGAACCTTAACATCTTACAATCTAAGAAAGAGAATATATTACTAAGAATATTATAGGGATATTGTATGTGAAATAGATTGTTAATTAACCAGTTATCAATTCACAGACGATAGCTTGTAAAACTGCCTTTCAGCACTTTCAGATTTAGTAACCATCTAGCACATAGAAGCAGTCGGTGTTGGACTCATGCCAGTATCTAGGGCAAAATCCCAGTAGTTCATTTATGTATTATTTTAATTAATAATATCTATTATTTTTAATGAATAATATCTATGATATTAGGATTGCAACAGTGCCTTTTGTTGTAGGCACTAGAGTGAAATAATTGACCTTGACTACTTTTTTGTGACCTTGCTTTCACCTTTCAGAATATAAAACTCAAGTTGCAGTCAGTTATTTCTCAGTAATGCCCTCAATAGCAAGGACTTATCCTTTTAATTAACTAACTTTTAAAATGTATTATGTGACTCTCTTTTCTTAATATCTCTGGTAGTGAAAAAATTGCGTCCTACCATTGAGAATAAAGGTCTTATTTAACCAACACAGTATACTGAGCCACATTGAAAGAGTTCTCTGCAACAGTGAGCTGATTCAGAGAACAACTCATTTTTGAAAGAAAAAGAATTCATTTGATTGAAAGGTATATGGATTTTATAATAGGAAAACAGCAAGTAATTTGAATAGTTAATGGTAAATTATCAAATGGTAAGTTATACAAGCATTCCAGTAATAACTAATGCCTGCAATGCTATTTGTAAGATGTCTGTATCTCGAATTGACTAGTCCTTTTTACCCCTCTGTAGAATCCCATTTAGAATAGTTCATTTTAAATGAAGAAGCAGCAGCATTTTACAAAGGGGTAGAAAGCTACAGCCAGTTAAATGCAAATTGTCACTATTCACATACTGTAGAATTAGAAAGAAGCATTCTTTTGTAAAAGGATGCATGAAGGTTTCTGCAGTTCAAGGTTTATATACAATGGAAATTAGCAAAAACAATTTGCTCATAAAGCAAAATAAGCCTTTTCCCGGGTGTGCAAAATATGAGCACACCCTCTTTAAATAGGTATTGAGCAGGATTTAGAACCCAAACCTTTATAAGACTACATCTATACTACGCTCTATTGAGCAAGAAAATATACAAATGAGGCAAAGTGGTGAATATCCCCACACCTCATTTGCATACTTAATGAGCCACCATTTTGGGCAAAACCTCCCTCTTGCGCAGGAGCCGTTCTTCTGCTTTTTTTCAGGCAGAATGGCTCTTGCGGAAGAGGGGAGTTTTGCGCAAAAAGGAGCCATATAGACGGTTTCTTTTTGCACGAGAGCCCCTTGCACAAAAATGGCAGCTCATTAAGTATGCAAATGAGGTGTGGCGATATTCACCACTTCGCCTCATTTGCATGTTTTCTTGTGCAAGAGAGCACAGTATAGATGTAGCCACAAGGTACTGAATAACCTCAGCTCCACTAGAGTTTAATGGAAAAGTTGAAGACACCCAACACCTTTCAGAACTGTACCCTTTCTATATACCTAAGCATAGGTATACAGTATTATAAATATACAGTATTATATATTGTATTATATACAAGCACAGATATACAGTATTAGAAACTTTAGAAATAATCAGGGTTGTTACACATTAACTACAACCATCACAGAAGAGAAAATACTATATATTTATAACATTCAATCAAATCTACTTTTGCAGTCTCCTCCCTTATCTTCTATATCCTAACTTGATTCCAGTTGCTAAATGTTAGGATCTATATGCACACGAGATGTACCCCTTATAAACACCATAGAGCATAATAGACCTATTGTAGCCTTAGCATTGAATTAATAAGATAAACCAGGAAGGATTCAAGGTCACTGATCACTTTCCTGGGTAAGACTAAAAAGAAATAAGGAAAGTGGCTCCTGTTGTTGAATGGAGAGGAACAAGGAGTGAGATGTTGGCAGATTAGGCTAATGCAGTGCCTTAAAATTGAGGATGCAGAAGCTGAGTTTGTACTTGAAGCAAAGAGTGACAGGGATTCTAAGAAGAGAGTCCAGGAGGGAGTGACAAATTCAGAGCTGTTGTTCTGAACTAAAACATTAGGTAGAGCAAATAGCCAGAGTGAGTGTGACCCGAGAAGCCCAAAGCTTAGCAGCCATAACTGAATTAACCTAAATTGAGTTGTGGTGAATTAGAGTTTATTTTATCTCTTCTGTTGCAATAGATTGACTGCAAGATAAATCTGTAGTCTGCACAAAATACAAATCCATTTTTGAGGATGCTTACATATTTCCTTTGATCCATAGATGCATCAGCACAACAGTTGCTCTTCATTTACATGAAAAAATGCTCTGAACAGTCCAGGACACTTGACTGTTATGTTAGTGCCAAATAGATGGCAAAATCAATGGCAAAAAAAATTGAGTATTGGAAGGCCAAGAAAATAGTCTATCAGCTGAAGTCTGCAGTTTTCTCATGAATTAGGGAATATGAATGATTTAAAGTTGATCTGAGTGGAATATATAAATATATCACCACACTAAAGAGAATTGAGCTATAATTCACCTAAGCTAGAGCTAGTACGAATGACAAAATCCTTTTCAAGTATAACTTTTCAAAAGTAGGGAAATCTCCTTTCTCTTTAATAAAGTATATTTCCACTGCAAGGACCAGATTTGCAAGGATCACGAACAGTGCTCAAAACACAGTATGCAAAATTGATTCTATACCCTGCCTTTCTAATCTCCATTGTAGAAGCAGCTTCATGGCTACTCTAACTTGTCATGGTTTGTGATTGCCTTCTTAGAGCCATTGCATCAGCTGACACTGGAGGAACACAGCATGTTCCAGGTGTTATTGTCCTGCCTTCAACACGCCAGCGGCCAGAAAGGGATAGCATAAAGTCAGCTGTGCTAACTCTGATTCCTGGTCATTTCTCCACATAGCCATAGTATGGGGAAAGATCTGATCCTATATGTAAGCATGCATCGACACTTAACTTTGCCTAAATTGTTACGTGTGTAGGACTAATATTGGAGCTAAATTCTTCAGACACATACTCTGGGACATACAACCTTACCTCCACCAGAGGCAAATAGTCACCCAGCATAGCTCAAACATGAACAGCATTGGTGGTAGTGTTTGGAGCAGGCTTAATACATACCCTGCAGAGATTTGGGGGAGATTAAAGTTCCCATGCATGAGCACAGACTGGGCACAGGTATTGCCTCACTGATAAATTCCCTTTGAGGCACAAGCTGGGATAGCAAATAACAACTCCGTGTGCTCGAGGAAGTGAACGCAGCTCCTGCTCTTTGGAGGCTGGAGGCAGGGGTTATTGAGATGAAGTGGGAATTACTTAGATGTGTTACCTCTTTATCAGAAGGGAGAAGCAGAGATGGAGATCACTGAGCATGCACGTGTGTGCGGATGCTCCCCCTTCCTTCTCCAGATCACAAGAGCACATGTACAACCTGCAAATATTTGAATGTACAGGACTCTGGTTTCAGTAACATCTGCATTACCACCTGCCTTGAGTACCTCCATCAGCAATTTCTTTGATGGGGAAAAGCAATCTTTACTATTGGAGATCACAGTTATGGTAAAGTTTACTATTGGGAAATCACAGCATTGATTCTGTATTGACTATCAAACAAAAAATAAACCAACAAAGGTAAAGCAAAAAACCAATATATCACTGATGAAATGAACAAAATAAATATACCAGCGGCCTCAAAGGGAGATACAGCTAGGGTCTCGAATCTAGGGGGTCCACCCTCCTCCAGTAACACTACTTATCCCAAATTTCAACTCACTGTGTACCCTGAAGCCAAACAGCCACTAGAAACTACTTTGCACCTCCTTCCATCATTCTCAATAGGCATTCCTTGGGAAAAGGTGAGGAGGGTGAGTTGATATTAAGTGGCTGAATAGCAGAAGCTGCCACACATAGCACAGCTGGAGGCAGAAACAGAACTGTTAGAACTCCAGCAGCACAGGCTGGAGGTGAAAAGATAGAGCCAAGGCGTACACTTGCAGAGCTGCAGCTGCCACTAGGGAGACAATTAGTTCATTGCTGCAGAAAGCAGACCTGATCTTTGTAATGCTTGTTGTTAAGGGTGAAAAAAGCTTTTCATACATACATTTCAAGCGACCTGCTGAACAAAATATACCTCCTTCCCCCTCTTAGTTCATTACCCTAAAGAAATACAGAGCAGTTTACAGGAAGAAAATATCACCACCAAAATGAAAAGAACTCTCAGAAAAGTGATCTTGCAATTCCATAGGAGCGAGCACCTTTCTGTCTCTATTGAAAATGGCCCGAGGAGCACCATGAATATTGCAGCTGCTTACACCAGGTGTGAATTTGACCCTGTGAGTTTAACCCCTTGTCAAACACATTAAAACCTTTTCTAATAAGAAGTGCTTGGCCCTCATTCCTGGGGTATGGAATCATAGAAATGTAGGGCTGGAAGAGACCTCAAGGGGTCACCTAGTCCACAGCCCCATCCCTGTGTTCCCTGGTTTCAAGGTGCTCAGTCTTCCCCGCCAGGGGGCAGCATGAGGGAACTGTTCAAACAAAATCTGCTCAACTACCTGAGCTCTTGTCTTTGTCTCTAGTCTGAACCATTTCCAGCATGAATCCCAGAGTTTTCTGGGCAGTGGGGAAGCATGGCCAGAATGTCTCTTGAGATGAATAAGGAATCAAGAATGGCTGCCTTGACCTGCCACATGCTTTTGGGACACAATGGGGTCTAACATGTACTAAGCGATCTGCACCATCTTAGCCAGGTCTGGGTGTTCTGCTTGTAAGGAGCACACAGGATCCTTTTCAGTGGAAAAGGCAACATGCCATGTTTATTGAAACTAAAACATGAAAATCAGCATATGCATTCATTCACATGCGCACAGAGGTCTTGCAGATGACCTTATAGTTACCAGTCTGTCAAGGTTTGAACCAATTTAATGGCCAGTTAGATTGAACATGAGTGAGGAGCGGGACTCTGTCAGTTGTGACATAGTGCTCCACGGCTTGGCAGGACTGAACCATGGCAATGCACCCTATTTTGTAGTCGTACGTTTCTATTTGGGTCTCTGGATTTTGCAATGGTACGCTGTCATTGTTAATTCTTAAGTGGCATGTTACCCCATTATCAGTGGGGCAGGGATTTCCCATCATTATTTTTTATCACCATTATGATGGTTGTTACTGGGACGTCTCACATATCTTTTTTCACCTTTATCTGTTATCTTGCCATAAGGAGTGGGGTACCTGTGTGTTAGGCGTATCAGTCTACTTAATCATTTAGCATTGGGTATAATAGGGAATCTTTTCTGTTTGTCTTCTGGAATCTCCAAGTCACTCACTTCTTGACCATTGACATTTGTGGTGGCTTATCCTTAACTATGCACACTTCCTTCATTCACACCAATTTTACAGAAAAGTTTAGACAAGATTACATTTTTAAAAGGATTATACAGTTACTAAAGAAATTACAAAAGAACCTTACACAACTTAGTTTGCATGGCAGACAAGAAGCACAGCTCAATTTCCTAAGATAAAAGAAATGACCATAAGGAGTCATGGTCTCTTCCTGCCTTATATAGGGATATGCACTTATCAGCCTACTCAATGTGTAACTACCAACGGCAAAACCCATTCGTTTCTGATAATTATGAAGGTGACTAGCTGAGTGAAATGGAAACAGACAAAACTTATAAGCAAAACATTATATAGGACTTCTCACCTTCATTGTACTTATTGTATTCTTATGCAAACACTAAAATACTACATTTTTGGCTACATGGGGCTAGCAAAATGGCCCCGTGGCCTAGGAACCAGTGATCTACTCTGTCCACTCATTCAAAGGTTTCAAGAAAGGCCTCAGGATCGTTGTCAGACCACAGCTTGGTAAGCCTGATGGGGTGGGGCCAATGCTAGCTTCCTGGCTTTACTGTGGTAGGTGGCTATAGTATTGTGACCACCTGCTGTAGCAGCTGCTGCTGTTGGTTTTGAGCTGCTAAATCATGAATCAGTTGCTGTTGCTGTTTGGCTATTGGTTGAAAGAGTTGCTGCTGTTTTTGTTTGTTCTGTTCAGCCATCCACTTTAGCAGCTGATCTATCCCTACTAAGCAGGGCCAACCAGTCCTTCAAAAACCCTATCACATCACTGAAATAAATTATTTCCCCCATATTCAGTCAAATAAATACACTAGGACTTCCTTTTTGTACTAGTAAAACTGTGGGGACCAATAATTGTAGATATTAAGTAGGTACTTAACAATCCAAAAGTCAATAATCACAGGTGCAGTTTGTACCCTCCAATAAGATAAGAAAGGGGGAACTAAAAAGGGAGAAACTCTAACTGCAGCTGGAAAAAGGTTTGCTGTACTCAGCACGTTAAATGTCCATAAATGAAAAATGACCAGACTAAAATTATTAGGTTGTAATTAAAGCCAAATTATATATTTACAGTTTACATTGTGGTCCTGCTCATGGAAAGTGGTACAGTCTATTTGACAAAACCTCAAATTTTCTTTTGTGCAACAACCAAATTATCTTAATGGGTGTTTAAATGACAGACAAGATGAATGCCTTCGTCTTGAGTCATTTTCTGATAAAGAGACATTGCTTAGTTGCAAGATGACAAACTATATGTTCAAAGTGACAAATCATTTAATTAAAATTTACAAGCGGCTAATAACTGTTTGACCCAAAAGGAAGCAGTTATCATGAATCAATTTCAAAGGAGGAGCAATGTTTTTTCAGAAAAATCGATCGCTGGTAGCTACAGTACCTGGACATACTCTGCATAGCTCAGTCTATTTTTAAGAGTCCTCTTAGTTGTTGGTAGAGTAGTCTAGTTCCAAAATGATTTCTATCAAATTGAAAAGTAGTAACAATTTTAGTGAGGCAGTTTTTGAACTCTCTCTAGTTTCATGAATATTTAATGCCACATAGAGTGTTCAAGAAAAATGTTCTTGTATCTTAAGAGCAAATAGCTTAAATTCTGATGAGTTATGTTTTTATTGCATATGCAGGCCAGTGGAAATTGCAATCATCTTTCATGAAAAGGCTGGCTAGTTTTTATGATAGGAGAATAAGGGTGGCTATTGCATTTACTAACTAATACTGTAAATGTAATATTGCCAGGATAACATGTTTTATTATTTATGCTGTCAAGCACATGATGTGCTGGTAGTTTCATAAAAATATATATGAGAGGAATTTCACATGCCAGCAAGCTGTAGATCTGTTTTATGTATGTGACTTATACAATGCCCTTCTATTTTAGTTCTCCCTCCCATCCCCCCCCCCCCACCCCCAACAAATGCATGATTAAGTAGTATTAATGCACAAGACAAGCTGGTGAAGTAATGCAGGTCTAGTCAGTCATATTTCAAGACTAGCCTATGCCCTCCCTCATTTTGATTTTGCTATTTATTTCATTTCATGTTTTTATGAGAACACTAATAATGAGTAATGTATTTAATCTTAAAGTGCTTCTCCAGCAGTACACCTTGTACTTTTACAAATTAAAACATTTTATAGTTTGCATCTAAAAACATTTTTAGCAATGTATGCCATATGTAGAAGTAACAGAAAAAGTGAGGAATCAAAATATTTAAGAACATCAGCTAAATGTAACCTTGAACAAGATGAATGAAATTTAGATCTATAGGAAGTGCCTACGTACTGTCATACTGGAAGAACTGTTTTAAGATTGTAATTTGTGTTAGCAAAATTCTGTACTACAGTTCTTTTCATATGCAGAATCACCAGGAAAAAAATTAATCTATTTAACTTATTATCCTTTGTTGAAATCAGAAGCGTAATGATTGAACAGGCCAGAAATCGCAAAGTTCAATGTAAAAGATTATCATTCACAGTATATTATAGACTCATAGACTCATAGACTCCAAGGTCAGAAGGGACCATTATGATCATCTAGTCTGACCCCCTGCACAGTGCAGGCCACAAAATCTCACCCACCCCTCCTAGAATAATCCTCTCACCTATATCTCAGATATTGAAGCCTTCAAATACTTCGAAGACCCCAAGATGCAGAGATCCTCTAGCTGTGATCTGTACCCCATGCTACAGAGGAAGGCGAAAAACCTCCAGGGCCTCTGCCAATCTACCCTGGAGGAAAATTCCTTCCTGACCCCAAATATGGCGATCAGCTAAACCCTGAGCATGTGGGCAAGACTCATCAGCCAGACACCCAGAAAGTTCTCTATAGTAACTCCTATCATCCCTCCATTGACCTATTTCCCACTGATAATGAATGGTCAATTAGATACCAAGATCCTGTTATCTCATCAAACCATCCCCTTCATAAACCCATCTAGTTTAATCTTGAAACCAGATAGATCTTTTGCCCCCACTACTTCCCTTGGAAGGCCGTTCCAGAACTTCACTCCTCTAATGGTTAGAAACCTTCGTCTAATCTCAAGTCTAAACTTCCTACTAGCCAGCTTATATCCATTTGTTCTTGTGTCCACATTGGTATTAAACTTAAATAATTCCTCTCCCTCCCTAGTATTTATCCCTCTAATATATTTATAAAGTGCAATCATGTCCCCCCTCAGCCTTCTTTTGGGTAAAGTAAACAAGCCAAGCTCCTTGAGTCTGCTTTCATAAGACAGGTTTTCCATTCCTCGGATCATCCTAGTGGCCCTTCTTTGTACTTGTTCCAGTTTGAATTCATCCTTCTTAAACATGGGAGACCAGAACTGCACACAGTATTCCAAATGGGGTCTCACCAATGCCTTGTATAATGGCACTAACACCTCCTTATCCCTACTGGAAATACCTCGCCTAATACATCCCAAGATCGTATTAGCCTTTTTCACGGCCATGTCACAATGGCGGCTCATAGTCATTCTATAATCAACCAGGACTCCGAGGTCCTTCTCCTCCTCCGTTACTTCCAACTGATGTGTCCCCAGCTTATAACTAAAATTCTTGTTATTAATCCCTAAATGCATAACCTTACACTTCTCACTATTAAATTTCATCCTATTGCTATCACTTCCTGTATGATATCCCGATCCTTTTCTGAATTGGCAATAGCTCCCAACTTTGTGTCATCTTCAAATTTTATTAGGACACTTCCACTTTTGGTGCCAAGATCAGCAATAAAAAGATTAAATAAAATTGGCCCCAAAACTGATCCCTGAGAACTCTGCTAGTAACCTTCCTCCAACCTGACAGTTCACCTTTCCATATGACCCGCTGTAGTCTCCCCTTTAACCAGTTGCTTATCCACCTCTCAACTTTCATATTAATCCCTATCTTTTCCAATTTAACCAATAATTCCCCATGTGGTACTGTATCAAATGCCTTACTAAAGTCGAGGTAGATTAGATCAACTGCATTTCCTTTATCTAAAAAATCTGTTACTTTCTCAAAAAAGGACATCAGATTGGTTTGGCACGATCTACCTTTTGTAAAACCATGTTGTAATTTGTCCCAATTGCCAGTAGCCTCAATGTCTCTAACTACTTTCTCCTTCAAAATTTTTTCCAGGATCTTACATACTACAGATGTCAAACTAACAGGCCTATAGTTACCCGGGTCGCTTTTTTTCCCTTTCTTAAAAATCGGAACTATATTAGCAATTCTCCAGTCAAATGGTACAACACCTGAGTTTAGAGATTTATTAAAAATGTTTGCTAATGGACTTGCAAGTTCATGTGCCAGTTCCTTTAATATTCTTGGATGAAGACCATCTGGGCCCCCTGATTTACTCCCATTAAGCTGTTCAAGTTTGGCTTTCACCTCGGATATGGTAATATCTACCTCCTTATCCTCAGTGCCATTTGTTAACTTACCATTATCCCTAAGCTCTTCATTAGCCTCATTAAAGACTGAAGCAAAATATTTGTTCAAATATTGGGCCATTCCTAGATTATCCTTAACCTCCACTCCATCCTTCGTAATTAGTGGTCCTACTTCTTCTTTTATTGTTTTTTTCCTATTTATATGGCTATAAAACCTTTTACTATTGGTTTTAATTCCCTTTGCAAGGTCCAACTCTACCTGACTTTTAGCCTTTCTCACTTTATCCCTACATGCTCTAACCTCAATAAGGTAGCTTTCTTTACTGATCCCTCCCATTTTCCACTCCTTATATGCTTTCTGCTTTTTCTTAATCACCTCTCTGAGATGCTTGCTCATCCAGCTTGGTCTAACACACCTCCCTATAATTTTTTTCCCTTTTCTAGGGATACAGGCTTCTGACAGCTTCTGCAACTTGTGTGACTCTGCTTGAATGCTGTAGAAACAATAAGATGTTCTTGATATATGGGTGAAGTATCAAAGGTTGCCCTGAATACATAGATTTAATATGATGTTTAATTCAAGAGCTTTTTTACACTCACACTGCATTTTGAGACCTGATTCAAACCAATCCTTTAAAATATAGAAAGAATGTTTTTCTAAAGGTCAAAAGCACAAACATTTTACACGTTAAATACTAATAAATTCATATCCTGTAAAAATTAACAGTTCATCTAATGTCTACAAAGCTATTTATAGTATTATAGAGCAATGCTCAACCCCTAATTATCTATAGTAAGTCATAAATAATTGTCAAGGATGCACATGAAACTAAAATGCTATCAAATTAAAATAATTAGTTCTCAAGCTAAAATTTTGTCTCACATTAAAATTCTTTTACTTTTCCCCAATCTGACACTAAAAATGAAGGTATCATAGTCATTAAAGTACCACAGTAGAAACACTATTGTATTCTGTCACAAGTATATGCATAAATATCTAATTGCATGTGCAATCCATATGATACTTGAAATACACCTAATAGTTATTTTTGCAATCTGATATTCTAGTAGATGGTTCAAAATCACACTATTCCTTATGAAAATATGTGAATGGGGGTGTTGATTGAGGGGGTTTTTCTAGCTATAGAACGTTGAATAGACCAATGGTACTGTTACTAGACTTTATTGAAGGAACTTACTAGAGTGAAGTTTTAGGCAAATTATGAGAATTCAGTTCCTGTAGACTTGTATTATAGAGCCATAGAAATCAGAGATAAAAGGGAAAAACTATAAGATATAATGCCAAATTCAGGGTTGTTTGCAACAATGTATTTTCTAGTGTTTTTTCTAGTCTTGTTTTAAATATCTTAGGGGAGGGTGCAGCCATTATTTCCCTTGGAAGATTATTACATGTTCAAATGCCTTCAGTTTGAATAATTGTTCTCATGTTACTCCTACATTTTTGCTTTATTTTATACCATCATTTTAAACTTCCTTGTAAAACCCTTAAAATTTCCTCTCTAGTCTTAGTTTCTTCACCATTGAGTATTGTGCTCACACTTGATTATTATCTTGATGAGTGTAATAGGTTAGTTGGCTCATTACGGGTGGTTAAGCTTACCCACACCTCATCCTGATCCTCTGAGTATTTCTTTAAAAGGCTGAAGAGAGCTCAGCAAAAAAAGAGCTGGACATGAGGGCTCAATTCTCCAGAAAGCTGCCAGATGGGAGGTGTCTTTTGTAGCTGTTCCAGAAGAGAAAGAGGTCCTAGAGAAAGGGAAGGGCCTGAGGCAAGCTCAGGGGAATAGCAACTCCCAGCCAGGCAGAAGGGAAAAGGATATAGCCAGTAACACTCCAGCTAGGTAGGGCTGGAAGTTTCAGGCAGAACAGAATCCTGGGAAGCTGCAGGGAAGTAGACTGGTTCCAGCAAGGAATAAATGGACTGAACTGAACTCAGCTCCAGGAAGGGGGGCTGAGGTTTCCTGATTCAAGGAGAGTAAGACACTGAAGTAGTGTTTGGGTCTGTAAGTCACTCTGTGTATCTGGACTAAAGAGAGTGTTTTAAAGTGCTAAGGGGTGGGTAGAGTGTTTCAGTAGTCCTGTGAGAGAGTGAAGATGAGGGGAGTACATCTCAAGGTCCATATCAAGCGGCAAGCAGATGTCCTGAGTCACCTGATTTGCACAGGAAGCTTTATTATAATTTTAGGGATAATAATCAGAAGTTGGTTACTTATAGCGAGGCATTGTACACCTACAAAGTAAGGCCATGTCTACACTAGGAGATTATTTTAAATTTCCTAAATTTAACTTCTAGGCACCTGATTTTAAAAATTTAAAAGTCCGTGTCCTCACTGTGGGGAAGAATCGAATGTAGTCTGAAGCAGGCTCCATAAATGTGGATGCGCTACCTTGGACTCGGAACCCCAGGAAGCACTCTGTGGCACTGCGGGAGGCCTCCTAGAGGCCAATTAGCATGAATTAGCGGCATCAGAGCATCCACACTAACGTTATTTCATACTTACAAGTTCAGGAATAGCATTATTCTTCATGAAAAGCAGGACTACAGTGTTCAAATTCAAAAGCCGCTTATTCCGCAATAACGGACTTGGTAGTGTGGACACAAATTCGACCTGAGAGGGGGTTATTTCAGACTAAAGTCCTAGTGTAGACCAGGCCTAAGAGACTCCCCTGAATGACTTATATTCTCAGTAGACAGTACAGGAAAAAGTAATGGAAGAAACAAAATATGGTAGATATTATTTTTTGTTCACAAGTTCTCCCCAAAATATTGCCCTTCCCCTGCTCCCTCTTCCTGATAAACTGGTACCCCAGTTCCCCCCTGTACTCCCACTGCTGATCCAAACTTCCCTTACCTAGAAACATGGCCTCTCTAGTCAAAATTAATGATCTCTGATAATGCAAACTCTGTTCCTCCCATGCCTGCACCACAATAGCACCAGATTGATGTCCCACCCTGCCTCCCAGGGTTTTGTCCTCAATCTTGGGAGATATAAATAGTTCCTCCACAGCAGGGGGTGAGCCACTGGAGCCATGTGATATACAAACTCTGAGCAGATGGCACCTAAATGGTCCCTAGACTGTAAATTGTCAGTGTGAAATCCTGGCCCCCGTAGAAATAAAACTTGTTTTGACTCCCTAAAAATGTGTTGGACAATTATGTTCCTCACTAAATAAGTGTTTATCATCAACATGTCACAGATAAGTAGAAAGAATGTAAATGTACATCACAGTCTATGGCCTAGTGCTGTGTATGATACTCAGGTTCAAATCCCTGTTTCTCTGCCTGATTCAGATGCCCAGGTCACTCCCACTTTGCAGCCAATACTCTAGCCACCCAGCGATCATCTTTTCATATGCCTCCTGATAAAAGTTTTGTGGAAATCGGTATTTTTCATCTTCAAGGAAACAGCATATTTCATTTACATGAAATGTTCTGTCCATTATGTCAACATATCACATGTAGTAGCACTAATATCTCTGAGTTCATGGGTTCTACTCTCATTCCTGTGCTAAGGCTCTGACTCTGTACTAACACTGCATTTGAATATTATAAGGTTGTTGCATTGTTAAAGGGACCTTCCTTTGGAAAGCTACTTAACCGAGCTCCCTTGACAGCTATCATGATTAAATTTAAGAATCACATGGTGCTTATCAGTATAATTAGGGGTTATCCAGAGGGCTATGGCCAATATTTCCTCTCTCCATAAAAACAGGTTCTAATATCAAAGGCAGTTTTATGTCTGCTATTCTGAAGTGCATGATGGCTGTTTCATTTGTGCAGCTATCTGTGCAAGGAGTTCTAAGGTCCCTTGAATATGAAAGATGCTTTATAAAACCCAATTTTATTCTATTCTTTCTCAGTAATTTGCCTCATAAATACTTCTAGTGATTATGAAATACTGTTTGGCAGTAGAAATTAAATTCAAGTGATATGAGGACTGTAGTGTTTTATCCTGTTAGACATCAAGAGCATCTGTCTTCTAGTACTGCTTCATTTATTCTATTAAATGCATAATCATGATTCATTTTTTATTGTTCAATAGAAATACTCCTGTTCAATATGATCAAATTTATCTATGTCTCAATGATGCTCTGCGTTTTGAAGTTGTTTTACAGGTATGCCCCATGACAGATAGAATATGAGAGATATTTTAAATGTTTTGTTTTAACAAAAGGTGTCTGCAACATCTGAAAGATTAAAAGAAACTACATTGTTTTAACACTTCTGTTCTAAGATTTTATGATATCCAAAGCCATTTGCTTGAGATAAAAGTACATTAGAGACAGTCACAGGTGAGGAATCCATTATTTACAGTGATTATCTAAATTATAGCAGTTCCTGCTATGGCTGATAAAAGTCTCTCAAAATCATCAGTGTTCATTTTTTTCATGACGTTCCTGGCAGTTGTAAAAATAATAATTATAGAATAATAAAAATGTGTGCACACATCATGATCTCCATCAAAAAGTCAACATTAACCAAGCGCTATATCTGAGACACTATAATATGTCTTCATATTTGGACTAAATAATAACTGGAGTATCTTAAAAACAACAATGTGATAATTTTTGGTAAATTGTTGACTTTTAATAGAAGTGACTATGTTAAGATTTAAAATGTAACTAAAGTCCATAAACAAATAACTTAAATAAAGCTTGTACAATACTTTTTCCACTGTGAAAAAGCAATATGTTTCTATTCAAGTACAGTTTAACATGATTCCTTTAAAACTATTGCAATATATATTACGAATTCAATGGCTTAATAATCCACTGAATAAGGGTCCTTAAGAGTATGTATTGACACTTCTTTGGAGTCATTACTAAATTTGGTATCAATGAGATTCAGATTTCTTAAATAGTATATACACTGATATTGAAGACCATAACAATTCCTTTTTCAAGATCTGTGGCTAATGGGTCACTAGGAGATCTTTGAACAGTTACTTTTAATCTATTATGCTTCAATACATGTAAAATGCATCCAGGTATATAAAGGCTCAATTCAATTAGATGCACTTCAGGGTATCATCAAACCACCCTTACGTTCTATGTCTCATATACTTAGATGCAGTTTGTAATATTTCTAAAGAACTCATTGGAATTTCAATGAGAGAGCCCTAATGATTCTATTGTATGTAGACTTGATGAGGTTTCTTTCATTGTGTGTCATATACTGTCTCAATTACACACTTGGGTTTTTTTTTGGTAAATCCAGTAAATTGAGCATAAAAATAACATTTAAAGAATGTGTTCTGTTTTAACTCGTCAGAAGCAAAGAAAGCCAAAATTAAGGGTTCTCATTCTCTAGCTGTTGTGACTAGCTCTCAGAATAGTTTCCATGTATCCACTGTTTAATGAGGATCATTCATATTAGACAAGTGACAACATCTGCACTTCAGCAACATACACACCATCCTCTTCCTTTTTTGAGGTTTCCCCAACTAATTTACCAAAATGTAATTAAGCTGCCTGAAATTTCTCACATGGTCATTTGACACTCTATGATTTTCCCGAAGTGCATGGTATATTACACAAATTGTTCATCTGTAAATTTGAAAAAAATGAAGGATTTTGACTTATCCAAAATAATCTTCAATATTTTACTGTACAAGCTGAGATTGGCTTTACATTGTTAACCTTTGCAAGGACTAGTATTCTTGTCTGTTTTGGAAAATTAGTTAGATTTTGGGAGTTATTAGATTGGATTAATATGAACTCCAAGAGTCCTGTGTGGGGTTGAATGTAGACATGGTAATTGTATAATCATTCCATGCTGAATTCATCTGCCATAAGGAAGACAGAGTACTAGGTTTGCTCTTAAGTACATTTGCTTGTATGTATAAAAAGAGATAATGTAGAATATCAATAGAAATTAAATATTGTATTTTTAAACAATTAACCTTTGTAGCTTGGAGACCGTATAGGTGGATGTGGACACAATAGCAGTTTCAAGGTTTTTAAAGGCAGCTTAATTTTGTATTCTCCTGCATTCCAGCGTTTGCGGTTGTGATTTTTTTATGTTAATACCATCTTAGCATATGTTCTATTTTAGAGATGATGTAAATGATGAAAGGGCAATTGACTTTTCTTTGCCCATAACTTGTGAATATCACCTTCACTGACTTAAGTTTATCTGGATAAAAACTGTAGAACTTGGTCCTAGCTAAGAGGCACCAAAAATGGAAGAAAATCTTTAGTTAATGATTAATAACTAAATCATTGGCTGTTATTTCAGGGACAAGCTTGGTGACTTGATGAATACCAGAAAACAAAGTAAAAACAGCAGGTCTCTGACATGTATAGCATGGGTCTGGTTATATTTTTTCCTGTTTCTTTACATATTAAGCTCTGTTTACCTGATCACAGTGTTAGTTGTTCTAGACAGCTTGAAATGGCAGCATATGTGCTCTTGCAGCACAAAGCACAACACTAGCAATCCAGCTAACCCATTGGGCTCAAATAAATATACTCAATGGTAGTCTCACCACTCACTCTCAGTGACATCTGTCTCACTTGGGTGGGGGCACAGAGCTGATCACCTCAAAGCTTTTGCACTGTGAATGTAAGAGAAAAACATAGGTTTAGGCTACATTCAGAATTTATTTTTGGTAATGGTTTGACCCTAGTCAAAACAATAGGAATGGATTCAAGACCTCTTAATTGGACATTTGGAGTATGTGTGGAGTGAAATGGGAGGAGGATTAAAACTAGAAGACAGACAAAGGCAGGCACGAGGAATAAATAGTGGTAAATGGGGAAAATGTTGCCCATCCCACCCACATATTATTTGAAAACTCAATCTTCAGAGGTGCTTAATATTTTGAATTTGTATGGACAATATCTATTGTATTTCTGAACTCTCAGATTTTTCTACAGCTAAAGGACAAAACATACCCAAATCTGTACTTTGTTATGGAGCAATCAGTAGCTATCATATTTTGATTGTGTCAAATGTTTTTATTACTCCTCCCCAAATCCCTCAGGTATTTCATGATATTTTAAATCTTAACTTAATGATAACTTTTCTACATAGATATTTTAGGATATTTTAAAATCAATATCAGATTCAGCTTTTACAGTATGTAGTGGTAATGTTATAATCTATCTATCTATTTGCTTTTGTTTAAAAAATGAAAAAAAATATTTACATTGAGATATTAATTGTATCATGCTCTGAAGAATGCAAAATATTGTTATGTGCTTATGTTTCTAGTCAATCTCCTCCAAAACTCTGAATATTAGCGTAATCATCTTAGGAGTGATACCTTTCTAAAAGCTCTAAAGCCAGGTTTGTTTTTATTTGTGTGTAGTGTTCAGTGGCAAATTCAGAAGAATTTAGCTTAGGTTACCTAATCTCCCACAAATGAAGGATTTTTATGGAATTTGTTAGTCTAGCAGATTGTACTAATGGCTATACTGTAAATTATGCTAAAGTATTTAATGTTAATGATAGTGCTAACACCAAGTAAAAGAATTGCTATTCTGACATACTCTGATGCTATTGTCTGGATATGCCAAAAGAAGGACAGGAGATATTTGATATGGGTTTAATCAGGCCTCCCTCAAGTTTATTATTAGATGTCTGGGACTACCTGGAAGATAAAAAGTACAGTGTAAGTAACTCCTCTTGTTTTCTCTAATAATTAACTGGAGTGTTTTTACCATCTACCTCCCTTCCCTTTTATATCCCTTTCCTGCCAGGAGATCCACTGATGGGATCTTACCAACCACCCTCTTCATAGGAGGGCTAAGGTGAACTATAATGATGGCTGTACCCATCATAGGAGGAGAATCAAGGCATATGCAAAATACATTGCTGGCTGGAGCACCCAAAAATTTGGGGCACCAAATTTCCAGGTGCCCCTACACAGCCGAGTGTATTTGTATGCCTGAGGAAGGCACTGACCAGCACTGCTGGTTCCTCTCTGGCCTCTCCCCACAGCTGCTACAATGCTTCTCCCTGCCTCCTCTTCCATGTTCTCCTCTCAGCCAGCTAGTGAGGGCTCCCTGTTGCCAGACTGTGGGCAGAGAGGATTTCCCAGCCTCAGAAGCTCCTCTTGGGCACCAGGGAAGCCCTGGACTGCAAGCTGCACAGGAGGAGGGAAGGTTTGAGAGAATCAGCACGGGGGGAGGCAGTATGACAGGATAAAAGCCTGAGGACCCCAGCAGAAGTTGCATGTGGGAGGGAGGGAAGGAGGGAAGCCCCAGGCAGAAGCCATATGAGAGAGTGTAGAGGAAGTGAGGGAAGCCCCAGGTTCCTGGCAGGAGCTGCATTGGGGGAGAGAGAATGAGGGAAGCCTGCATGTGGGTGGGGAGAGGGAGGGAAGTCCCAGACTCCCAGCAGGAGCCAAGTGAAGGAAAGCAGCTGGACCCTGGTAAAAGTGCATGGGGAGATGTCCTCAGTTGTGTAAGTCCCCATTAATTTGTAAGGACAGTCCCCAACTACTGGCAGCTAACTCAGTTAATGAGCACCTCTCATCTTTCCCCAAGACATTTATCCATTACTGTATGCTTTCTTTTATGGAACACCTGCACTGATCGTCTGCTGTACATTTAACATAATGGATTGCAACATATGGCCTACCATAAAGATGTTAAATTTAGATTAATCAACTGATCAAGTAGTCAATATGGGCACCTCTGCCTTTGAAATACAGGGAGCACAGGGCCAGCGGAGGACTGCTTGAGTCCCCCACTTGTCTCCTTCTCCTGCAGCACTTCTGCTATTGCTACATTTCAAAATGCTGCCAGTTCCTCGCTGCACCCTTATCCTCCCTCCATGGAGACGGTACTGGGGGGGAACCGGCTTTTAAGCCAGCTGCTCCCGGCTCCTGCTCCCCCCTTGCTGCTAGAGACAGCAAGGGTGAGGGGAAAGAGACTAGTTGAGTCACTAGTCTACTATCCAATAAGCATATGCTTATCAGATAGTCAACTAATCTCTCATGTCCCTAGCCTGCCACCCTTTATGTAATCCATGAACAGAGCCCACCAGAATCTGCTGTGAAGAAAGCAAAATTGCACTTGGACAATATGGTGGGGTAACGGAAAAATTCCTTTCCACCCTCCCTCAGCAGAATGACTAGGGTAATGTCCACAGATGATATAGCCAGTAACATGGTATATTTACCACCTGAATTGCTGCCTAGCCTGTTCTGTGTGAGGGGGAGTGTCCAAGCATGAACAGACCCTTTTAAACTCCTCATTCCTGAGTGGTGAGTCAGCCACTACACTGACTCTTTTTCCAGCGATTTTACATCTCTCCTCCTCCCCACATGCCATCAAGATTCATTCACCTCTCTTGGTCAGCCAGAAAAATAACCCCTAGCTCAAGATACAGGGCAATGATTCTAAACACTCATGATAAATTGAAACCCCAGACATGCCAGGTCAAGCCTTAATTTCAGTTTACATTAGTTTTGAACCTCTTCAGGTCACAGTGGTTTAGTGTGAAATGGAGATGAGTAGATGTGTCAGCATCCACCTTTCTGACCTTTTACAGTACATTTAGTGGTTTCCAATCTGACTTTCTCTGCAACCACTCACTTTTGGAGAGTGACCAAAACCATTTTTTAAAACCACCAAAGCTTTTTAGCTATTGTTTCCTCTGAACAGATGAAAGTAACATTTATCTCATTCTACCAAAGTAGAATTAATTGATGGACAACTTTCGTAATATTTTTTATTTCCTTTACCTTTTTATCTTTTCTCTTGAAATGATTTCCAATGCATTTGCCTCGACAGAGCAAAGTGTTTCCTAGTTGGAAAACATACAGAGCATGTTTTAAGCAGAATTATACCACTACAACCAAGTTGCAGGTGTACAATGAGAACACAATTAGTCCCATGGTAGAAAACAGGACATCAGAGATGTAACTTAGAATCCAGCAACTATATAATAGTCAGGGGTGCCCTAAAATGTACAGGTTAAAATTAGTGCTTTAGAATAAGCTATCTGCATATGAATTTTATCTGGCTTGCATGGTGCACAAGTGGAGAGGAGAGTACAAATGATCTTTCCTCCCTGCCTTGTCAGATGCAGTCCTGCTTCTTACACTCCCAGCAGGCAAGGACTAGCAAAACTAGCACACAAAGCGCAGTGGGTAAACAAGGCCTGACCAAGTTCAGCTGGGCTGCTATGACTAAAATTGCAAATGTTGGTCAGTTTTTCTCAGTACTCTCTGGACTATTGTGTCTTTCATTGACCCAGTATTTCCAGTATAAGCCATTAGAGCAGAACTTCTATGGTCCTGTTCCTTCCAGATTGTGTCATGCCAACAGAATAATGTCCATATAATTTGAGTCAATATTTACTTAAGAGTTTTGTCTGTCCTGTAAAATGAGACCAAGTATCACTTTATGGATGGCTTCTTTCAACACTCTGATTAAACATAATAACAAGGCCATACTGTACTTTTATAAATAATCTATTAGAAAATTATACCTTTGTTGAAATCCAAACAGTTTACTTCACATTGTAATGTTTTAGGTTGTCAAATGATACCTTTGTTTGTATGCTGTTAAAATCTAAAGTTTACTTTCCATCATAGTGTTTGGAGTTGTAAATGTGTGATGTTGGCATCTTTCTTTGTAAACAACAAGTATTTCTATGGTGTCTTAGGCTGTGTCTAGACTACATGCCTCTGTCGTCAGAGGCATGTAGATTAGACACATAGGCAAAGGCAAATGAAGCCGCGATTTAAATGATCGCGGCTTCATTTAAATTTACTTGGCTGCCGCGCTGAGCCGACAAACAGCTGATCGGCTGTTTGTCCGCTCAGCGCGCTAGTCTGGACACTCCCCTACCGACATCAAAGCCCTTTGTCGGCAGCCCCGTTATTCCTTGTGGGATGAGGTTTACCGGGGCTGCCGACAAAGGGCTTTGATGTCGGCAGGGGAGCATCCAGACTAGCGCGCTGAGCGGACAAACAGCCGATCAGCTGTTTGTCGGCTCAGCGCGGCAGCCATGTAAATTTAAATGAAGCCGCAATCATTTAAATCGCAGCTTCATTTGACTTTGCCAAACAAACAAATCTACATGGCTCCGTCGACGGAGCCATGTAGTTTAGATGTACCCTTAGAGATTAAAAAATAGATAGGATCATGAGCTTTCCTGGGTAAAACCCAGTTTATCAGACGAGTTGGAGTGGAAATATCAGAATCCAAGGTATATAATAGCCAAAGCAGTTACCTGTTAATTGTAGGACCTGTGTTAATGAAGCTAATTATGTAGGCTGGATGTGTCCCATTCATAGCTTTTGATGTGAATGTCAAAGACAGAGGAAATTGCCTTTGTAGTCTGTTCACCAGTTAATATCTTCATTCAAGCCCGGGTTGACAGTGTCAAATTGGTAAATGAATTCCAGTTCAGCAGTCTGTCTCTGTAATTGGGTGGTAAAATTCTTTTATAGAAGAATGGCTACTTCTAAAACCATTGTTGAATATCCAGGTAGGTTAAAATGTTCCCCTACGAGTTTATGTGTGTTACCATCTCTAATGTCTGATATGTGTCCATTTATCCTTTGTCAAGGAGACTGTCTGGTTTGTCACAGAGGGGCACTGTTGAAACTTAATGGCGTATCACATTCTTTGTAGTTAATTTTTATAGCTGTAGGAAAATATGGGCATAATCATAGAATGGTCAGTTTGAAATGGTTCTTGGCATGCTTAAAAAATCCAAAATATCTCTGGTCAAATATTGTCATTATCCAAAAAGTTTGTCTCTGTTTAATCAAAATCTCCATTTAGCTTCCTACCTTGTCTCCTTGTATTTAAATTGAATAGCGAGTTTTCCATCATTGTGAGATTCACATCTTTGGTGCATAGCCTGGAGAATGACTGTATTTGCATAAGACTAAACAAATTGATGGTTTCACTGATTCCGATTTGTGTCATTTTTTCAAGGTTGTTATCTGAACAATCTTATTCTGGCCTTCAAGGCACGGATTGTAGTTTCTCTTTTTGACAAACTTTTCTCTGCTGAAAACACTAGTAAGTTTGTTGTGATGCCCTCCAAGTTGATTACTTCTCCTGTCTCAAGTCATCGCTTTCTAATGCAGTCTTTTTATAGACTGTCGAACTGTTCCTCCAAAGTCATAAATCCTCAACTAACTTCAAGTATAACAATATTTAGAGATTTTTATCTGTAGGACTCAACTGAGACTTCTGAGACCCATTATCTTACAATCTTTTATTGAAAATATATATTTGACGGACTAGAATTTTTCATCGTTTATCTCTTAACACTAAGCCTGACCTTGAGTTGGTTTCTCCTGAATTTGATTTACTTTCTGCATATAAACTGTTTCTTAAGGCATCTCCCCTTAATAAATCATTAACCTAAATGCAATAACATGTGTTGCCTATTATCATCTTCCATATATAATCCATATAACAGAATAATTTTTTTCACACACTCTGAAGAAGTCTGCATTTTGATCTGTAGGGGGTCAGTATTACAGATTATAATTATTTTCAACACATGGCTAATGCAGTGATTGGAGTTTTAAAAGGTTGGTTAACAGAGACAGCATTGTAGTTTTCCTAATCTCTTGTATTAACTAGGGACAGTGATACAATATGACTTTGTTTCCTTTTATTTCCTACCAGGAGAGAGGATTAAATGTAATTCTGTCTGTGTGCTGAGTGCACACTTATATATTTTCATAATTAATAGACTTGCAAAATGTAAAGATGATGTAGAAAAACCATCGAAGAAGAGTGAAAGGATAGCTTGTACATGTTCCTAAAAGTTCACACTGGGGCTTTGTGAAAGATGCACTCAGATTGCAGAAGGATAGTCAAATGATTATCAAATGAGGTGTCACAGAACAGTTTTGGTACTGATACAAGAAGGAATTTCTTCCTCAAGGGGATCATTACATTTTATAAATGACTCCTGGGAGAGATGCTTGGAGCTGAAAAGTAAGAAAAGGACAGACTTTTACTTGATATCCAGTAATATTGGGTATACCCACTGAATTTCAAAGATTCCTTTTTAAGTTGGTAGCCCAAGTGCAACGAAATTCTTTTCATTCTTCAGTTTATTCATATCTGCATCTACTGTAACTGAAAGGAACTGCTCACACTCATCTGTGGCATTGTTTTAATGTACTATATGAGATTACTCAAGCCTGATAATGTATACTAGTGGTACAGTGTAATATGCATGCACACAAAAGCAATTTCTACAGCCCATTGTGGAGTGTAAATTTAAATAGTTCTATAATATTGTATGGCTACTAGATTCAAGAATCAATGAGCATTAGCTAAGTTTTGTGATACAAAGGAGAGAGAAACGCCTTCTGGGATAAGCGAGCTGTGACAAAGATGTATAAAACTGTTAGGTGGTTCATATTGATAAAAATGTCACTTTTTATGCTATAACTGTTAGTCACCTGGTTTGGTTGCTTTCCAGATAATAACCTTTAATCTTTTAGAAATCCAAAAGTTACATAACTTTTTGCTTTCTTATAATCTGTGCATGAGCTACAGATACTCATAGTCATACCCATAGGCTACGTCTACACTGGCACCCTTTTCTGGAAATGCTTAAAACGGAACAGTTTTCCGTTATAAGTATTTCCGGAAAAAGCACGTCTACATTGGCAGGAAGCTTTTCCGGAAAAGCGTCCGTGGCCAATGTAGATGAACTTTTCCGGAAAAAAGCCCCGATCGTCATTTTCGCAATTGGGGCTTTTTTGTGGAAAAAACTACTGTGCTTTCTACACTGGCCCTTTTCCGGAATAGTTTTTCCGGAAAAGGACTTTTGCCCGAACGGGAGCAGCATTGTTTTTCCGGAAAAACACTGACAATTTTACAGTAGATCATCATTGCTTTTCCGGAAAAGCAAGCGGCCAGTGTAGACAGCTGGCAAGTTATTCCGGAAAAGCGTCTGCTTTTCCGGAATAAGTGGCCCAGTGTAGACACAGCCATATATTGTTATTATTTGTATTACCAGAGTGTTTAGAAGCATTGTAAGGCAAAGAGCCTGACTTGGTTTTGGTCAGCCTGACAGACAGTAGTTTCAACCCAGGATCAATCTAATCATTGTCAAATTTGTTTTAGGTAGCACAGAAAAGGAAAGTTTCAGAGGGGTATTTGAAAGAAGATAATGAGGTAACTTTGCAGATGTTGATCGTGAGCTCCTCTCAAACATGAGAGAAAGCAGAAAGCTGCTTATTTGAAAATATAATATGAGGGCAATGGAGGCTGGCATCATGAGGACTGAAATAATTTAGTTTGGAAAAGAGAAGACTGATGGGGACATGATAGGAGCATTCAAGTACCTAAAAGGATGTTACAAGGAGGAGGGAGAAAAAATATTTTCCTTAACCTCTGAGGATAGAACAAGAGGCAATGGGCTTAAATTGCAGCAAGGGAGGTTTAGGTTGGACATTAGGAAAACCTCCTAACTGTCAGGATGGTTAAACACTGAAATAAACTGCCCGGGGAGGTTGTGGGATCGCCATCATAGGAGATATTTAAGAGCTGGTTAGACGGACATCTGTCAAGAATGATCTAGAAGGTGCTTGGTCCTGCCATTATGGCAGGAGACTGGACTTGATGACCTCTCAAGGACCCTTCCAGTTCTAGTATTCTGTGATTCTGTGAGCCGATCAGGAGTTGACATCTCAGTATGAAAGGAGAGATGATCGGTAGGCTGGGGATAAGCTGTCAAGAGCCTTGAAAGTGAAGACGACAAGCATTTTATGTTTAAGCCAAGAGAGAAGAGAGAACAAACTTAGGAAAACAAAGTGAGGTGTCATATGGTCAAAGTGATGGCTTAGGAAAATCATGTTAGCAGCAGCATTCCAAATGGATATACGCAGGGAAAGACTGCATTTCTCAAACCTAGAGAAAAGTTGGTTGCAGTAATCAATGTGTGAGATGATGAAAGCCTGAATAAGAGTTTTAGCTGGGTGAGGGGAGGGGGTGGGGATGCACAATAAAGACTGTTTTAAAAGTGCTATGCTGAAAGAATCAGCAACATTTAGCCATCTCCTAGATGTGGCCGCCATGTTTCCCAACTAATGGGAGCTGCATAGTCACGTGTTGGAGTGGGGGCTATGTCTAGACTGCAGGCTTCTTTCAGAAGAACCTTTTTTCAGAAGAGATCTTCCAAAAAAATGTCTTCCAAAAGAGAGCGTCCACACACAAAAACGCATTGATAAAGCGATCTGCTTTTTCGAAAGATAGAGTCCACACTGAATGGACGTTATCTCGCATTTAACCTGTGATTACTATGGACAGAGTGGTCACCAGGGAACCTGTGTTTTTTCCTCTTTTCCTCTTCTTTTGAAAGAACTCCCTCTTCTCTGTCCACTCACACCTTTTTCCGAAAGAGCTCTTTTGGAAAAAGGCTTCTTCCTCGTAGAAGGAGGATTACGAACACTGGAAAAACCCTTCTGTTCTTTTGATTTACTTTCAGAAGAATGCAATTGAACGTAACTCAGGTTTTGTCAGAAAAACAGCTGTTTTCCTACAAAATTCTGTAGTGTAGACATACCCTAATAGCCAGCCATGCCAGCCACTTCTGGGAGCTGCACAGAGCTAGGGTAAGTAGGGAACCTGCCTTCACCCCTATGAACCATAAACTGGACTTTTAGAAGCTTTCAAGAGCCACTGGAAGATCAATGCTGATTCCAGTAGACTCCTGGCTAGCCCAGAAGGGTTGGCAACACTAACTTATGTGAATCTTCTGGAGAAAACTCAGGAGGTTCCTGAATCCATAACTAATGGCATCCAAGTGACTGATACCAGGTCTACACTAGAACTGGAAATTTGGCTTACGGTATGCAACTACAGCTACGTATAATATATAGCTAGAGTCGGCTTATCTTAAGCTATGCTTGGTACTGTTCCCATTGCAGGATGTTGACAGGAGCAAATGCTCCCATCAGCTTCCCTTACTCCTTGTCCATGGCTGCTTCAGCTCTAGTGGCCACAGTAAGGGGGGAAGTGCACGTCCACTGGTGGGAGACAGACCGACCAACAGACATAAATACAAACTCTCTGAAATATATATCAGATAGCTGTCCCTTTCTCCACTCCTGCCCCCTGCTGGTTCAATGGCATTATAGCTGTCCTGGTCCCAACTTGGGCTCCTTGCTGCCCCCCTGTGATGATTCTACAGTTTAATTGCCTCTCTTCCCAGACTCCTTCCTTTCCATTTTATGAGAAACATTCAAATTTTCATCCCATTATTCTGGTACAACCAAACCCTGACTTTGCTTTAAGTTATGATAAGAAGAAGCTGCAGTCCAAATTTTGTAATCTTTCTTAGGGGAAAAAAACAGCAAACAAATGGTCTGGTGCACTTTATAGACTAACGAAACATGTAGGTGAAACAAAAGACAAGACAATGCAGCACTATGGCCGTGTCCAGACTCAGGGGTTTTTTCGGGAAAAGTAGCCTTTTCCCGAAAAAACTTCCCCTGCGTCCAGACTCAAGCCGCGTTCTTTCGAAATTATTTCGAAAGAACGCGGCTTTTCTTTCGATGACGGTAAACCTCGTTTCACGAGGAAGAATGCCTTCTTTCGAAAGTTCCTCTTTCGAAAGAAGGCGTTCTACAATGTAAAGAGGCCGTCTTCGAAAGAGAGCATCCAGACTCGCTGGGTGCTCTCTTTCGAAAAAGCGGATTTCCTCTATCGAAAGATCCGCCTGCAGTCTAGACGCGATCTTTCGAAAGAGGCTCTTTCAAAAGATGCTTTCGAAAGAGCCTCTTTCGAAAGAAGCCTGCAGTCTAGACATAGCCTATAAGACTAACAAGATGGTTTATTAGGTGATGAGCTTTCGTGGGCCAGACCCACTTCCTCAGATCAATATGTGGAAGAAAATTGGCACAACCATATATACCAAAGTGATACAATCAAAAAAATGAACGCATGTGAAATTGACAAATCAAATTTTAGAACAGAGGGAGGATGATGGGGGGAGGTAAGGGTATGTCTACACTACCACCCTAGTTCGAACTAGGGTGGTTAATGTAGGCAACCGGAGTTGCAAATGAAGCCTGGGATTTGAATTTCCCGGGCTTCATTTGCATATTGCTGGGCGCCGCCATTTTTAAATGTCCGCTAGTTCGGACTCCGTGCCCGCGGCTACACGCGGCTCGAACTAGGTAGTTCAGATTAGGCTTCCTATTCCGAACTACCAGTACACCTCATTCCATGAGCAGTAACGGTAGTTCAGAATAGGAAGCCTAATCCGAACTTATTTCGAGCCGCGTGTAGCCGCGGGCACGGAGTCCGAACTAGCGGACATTTAAAAATGGCGGCACCCGGCAATATGCAAATGAAGCCCGGGAAATTCAAATCCCAGGCTTCATTTGCAACTCCGGTTGCTTACATTAATCACCCTAGTTTGAACTAGAGTGGTAGTGTAGACATACCCTGAGTGTCTGTGAGGTAATGACATTAGGGGTGATAATTGGGGAAGCTATCTTTGTAATGCGTGAGATAATTAGAGTCTTTGTTTAGACCCATACATAAAGTGTCAAAGTTAAGCATGAATGACAATTCAGAAGCTTCTCGTTGAAGACTGGAGTTAAAGTCTCTTTGAAGCAATATGCATGTTTTAAGGTGATTGAGGGAATGGTCAGTCTGGCTGAAATGGCAAGCAACAGCTTTCTCTCTCTTAGAGAGTCTTATGTCTGTTTTATGAGCATTGATTCTTTGGCAAAGTGTCTGAGAACTTTGTCCAATGTACATAGCAGACGGACGCTTTAGGCACATGATGGCATAAATTATATTTCTGGATAAACAGGAATATGTGTTCTTGATCTTGTAATAGGCATGGTTAGGTCCAATAATGCTGTCAGAAACTTCCCCTATGTCATTTCCTCACAGACACTACCTTCCCCCCTCACTCCCACTCTGTTCTAAATTTTGATTTGTCAATTTCAAATGCGTTCATTTTTTTGATTACATCACTTTGGTATTTATGGTTGTGCCAATTTTCTTCCACATATTGATCTGAGGAAGTGGGTCTGGCCCACGAAAGCTCATCACCTAATAAACCATCTTGTTAGTCTTTAAAGTGCTATATAGTCCTGTCTTTTGTTTCAGCTAGACCAGACTAACACAGCTGCATCTCTATCACTATAGAACATGTAGATGGTATCATGAGCGAAGGACAGACAGACAGATACACATTTCTAAAATGTGTAGTAAGAGTGCTGCTTTTTAAGAAAATGGTATATATAACCTAACTTTGTCTGCTTTAGGAACAAATTAAAGTACAGAAAAGGGATACAAGAAGAAATCAGGAAAAGGCACTCTGACCTGATTTGTTAACAGAAGTGGGGCTGGTGCTTTGTTGCATCCCTCTGATGAGTGACTTGTTATGAACAGTTCAGGAACCTCTCTGAACTGACAAAATCAAGTAGAAAAGTCTTTACTGACTAGTTTGTAATATTCATCAGTAAAATGTCAAGGTCTGTTTTTCTGATGAAACACATAAATAAAGCCCCCATTTTTACCTTAGTTTTCACCAGAAAGCACTTACAAATTGCAGAATGTTTTGATAAGAGTTATATATGAGGGTGTACAACAGCCTACATATTTTAATCCAGTGAAGACTCACAGAAATAGAACTGCTGGAATATTGCAGATATTGTGTCATTTACTATTTCTATTTTAAGGCTGGATTCCAGCCATAATACTTTAGGAGTGAAAGTTGATAGAGTCTATAATGTAGACATTTTAGCATCTATAAAATAAAAATGTTGTGAATAAATAATTGAGTTGGGGCCTGTGAGGTATCAAGCATTCTCAGTCCCCATTAAAATGAACAGCAGTTGAAGGTGCTCAGCTTATCACATGAAGGATTCATAGCCTTGTAGATATTAAGTCTTATTGACATTTCAAGGCAGTAGGAAATTGACAATATATGCAAATTTATGGTACAGTAAATCTCTCTTAATCAAAAGTGTATTCACAATTAATTGTGTCCCTCCTTGCTACACAAACATCAGACATAGTATAGAGCTCAAGGCAGGTCATTCCACTCAGCATACAAAATGTTCTGATTTACTTGTCCAATAAAATGGAGACTTACATGCCAGATATGGTTGAATGGAACATCTCAGCAATAGTTAAGTCCCTGGGCAATAATAACTGCACTCGCTAGGAATCATGAAAGCTAATTTTGTTCTCTTAAACCTATAATAAAAGACAGTATCCCCGATGACTAAAATTGATACAATTTCCTTTATATGACCTAATTATATCCATTGGTCTTTGGTAGGTAATTCCATTGACTGGAAAAACACTATCACATTCCTCCAACAACATAAGATATATTCAAACCCCTTAATTTCAGTCTAAAAGCTGTCCTTATCTTCTGCTAGTTAAAGATTCATCTTCCTTTATGATAGCAGCATCTACTTCCATACATCTGAAAACTGAATTCTAAACATGGAGCCAGTTCAGAAATGTGCTGGGGGGAAGAAGGGAAATGTTACAGCCTAAGCAGTTATGAAAATCAGTATATTTTCAGTCTTTTAATTGTTGCACTGCTGGAGTCAGTAATTCTCCTGACAGATTTTGTCCAGTGGGGGCATTTCTGCCATTTTTTTTTATAGTTCTGCTAAGGGATCCCAACTGTTTTGGGCACATGAGCACTACACTTTAACATTGTCAGTTGGCATCACACTTCTACAGCTATCTGAGTCACCTTTATGTTTTTTGAAGACCATTTTTATCAGCACCACAGGGCTAAGTCCTTATTAATATAATTTATTATTTGTCTTACATTAGCTCCCAAAGGCATCATGCATCCTGGACACGCCAGAGAGATATAATAAAAGACAAGTCCCAAAGAGCTAATATTGTAAAACAGTTCTATGTGACAGAACTCCAGTTTTCTGAGAGAGAGAGAGAGAGAGAGAGCTCTTCTACTTAAAAAATAGAGTCCTATAGAGTACTATAAATGGCACAGTTTTATTGATGGACAAGACAGTTATTTATTTTGACTCTTCTCCAAAGCAGAAAAGGAGATGTTGGTTTGCTTTACTGTACTTCTGTAGCAGTTTGATTTTTCTCAGTTCATTAATATTATGGTAAATGTTGCAGGTAATGACTGATAGGTGGCTTTCTCAGTTACTGTGTTACACCCAAACCTCAGAATTCATATAAGAGTAATGTGTTATTGTATTTTTATTAGTAGTATAAAGGATAATAATCTTTCATTTCATGGATGACAATTGATTCTGGGCAACAAAGACCACAGAAACAGAGAAATTAGCAATATATTACAAGAAAAAAACCCGTTCCATTCAATATAATATGCCCTAAAGTCAGGAAATTAAAATTGTCCCTTTGCGCAGGGGTTGACAGAGCCAATTTCTTGGGGTTTTCTAGTACTTTTGGTGGGTAACTTATTTTTGAAGACTCTAAACTTTATTTTAAAGAACTAAGGGTATGTCTACACTACAAAGTTAATTCGAACTAATGTTAGTTCAAATTAACTTTGATAGGCGCTACACATACAAACCACTAGTTCAAACTTAATTCGAACTAGTGGAGCGCTTAATTCGAACTAGGTAAACCTCATTCTACGAGGACTAACGCCTAGTTCAAATTAAGTAGTTCGAATTAAGGGCTGTGTAGCCACTTAATTTGAACTAGTGGGAGGCTAGCCTTCCCCAGCTTGCCCTGGTGGCCACTCTGGGCACCACCAGGGAAACTTGACTGCCCCCCTCCTGGCCCCGGAGCCCTTAAAGGGTCACGGTCTGGCTACGGTGCCCATGCCAGGTGCAAGCTTGCCAGCACCCAGCCAGCAGACCCTGCACCTGGCACGGCACGAGCCAACCACCCACTGCCACCCAGCCCTCCGCCTCTTCCCGGGACCAGGCTGGCGGCTCCCAGGAGCCTGCCCGGGGCCGCAAGAGGCGGGCACCACCTGGTCTAGTGCGGAGATCGTGGACCTCATCCAGGTTTGGGGGGAGGCCTCCAGCGTCCACGATCTCTGCACTAGGCACAGGAAATCGGCTGTCTAGGGCAGGATAGCTGCCAGCCTGGCCACCTAGGAGCAGGTTTGCATGAAAATCAAGGTGGTCCAGTGAGACCCCTGACCCTGAGCCCTGAGCTTAGAACATAAGAACATAAGAATGGCCGTACTGGGTCAGACCAAAGGTCCATCTAGCCCAGTAGCCTGTCTGCCGACAGCGGCCAACACTAGGTACCCTGGAGTTGATGGACCGAAGACAATGACCAAGCCATTTGTCTCATGCCATCCATCTCCAGCCTTCCACAAACAGAGGCCAGGGACACCATTTCTACCCCCTGGCTAATGCTACTCCATGGACCCAACCTCAATGACTTTATCTAACTTCTCTTTAAACTCTGTTCTAGTTCTAGCCTTCACAGCCTCCTGCAGCAAGGAGTTCCACAGGTTGACTATTTGTGAAGAAGAACTTTCTGTTATTAGTTTGAAGCCTGCTACCCATTCCTTTCCTTTGGTGTCCTCTAGTCCTTCTATTATGGGAAGTAATGAAGAACTTTTCTTTATGCACCCTCTCCACACCACTCATGCTTTTATAGACCTCTATCATGTCCCCCCTCAGTCTCCTTTTTTGTAAGCTGAAAAGTCCCAGTCTCTTTAGCCTCTCTTCATATGGGACCTGTTCCAAACCCCTGATCATTTTAGTTGCCCTCCCCTCTCCCACCCTCTGTCTTCCCCTCTCCTACCTCCTTTTCCCAGTCTCCCCCAGTTTTGTTAAATAAAGAGAGTTTCTATTTTTGACCACACGTGTCCTTTATTTTATACATCAGGAGGGAGGCTAGGGACAGGTAAGTGGAAGGAGGTGAGGGAGGAATGGGGTATGAGCCCCCGATGAGGACTGGGGTGGCTCTGCGGGCTCCTTGGGGTGGAAACTCTCCTGCAGCCCCCCGATTGACCCCCCCCAGATGGCAGCCAGTGGCAAGTGTAGCCGGGCTGATGGCCGAGTGCTGTGATGTGCCGAGTGTGGGCACTCAGGGCACTCCAAGCCAGGACTGCTTTGCAAGCGGGGAACCCCTGAGAACTGTCTGTCCGGGGTGGGGGTCGGGTCGCTTTAAGCACAGCCCTTGGCTATCCCGAGACAGCAGCTCCACACTCTAAGTCCTAATCTGATGCCCTGCCAGCACTGCTTCCGGCCATCCTTAACCTTGGTTCAGGGTCCACTCAATGTGGACATGCTAGTTCGAATTCGCAAAATGGTAATTCGAACTAGTTTTTAGGTCTAGATGCACTAGTTCAAATTAGCTTAGTTCGAATTAATTGCAGGTAGTCCCCGGGTTATGTACAAAATTGGGACTATAGGTTTTTTCTTAAGTTGAATTTATATGTAAGTCGGAACTGGTATGCTAAGTTGAATTTGGATGTAAGTCGGCCTCGGCGCGGGGAGTTTTTTAAAGCGGCCCCCGCGGAGCTTCGCATCCCCTTCCCCCGCCCCCTCCGCGGCCGGTCTCTGGGGCTAGGGCCAAACGTGCCCAGTGTGCCCTGACCAGCCGCTGCAGAGCCTGGAGGCTGCAGCCCGGCGCAGGGCCGGGTGTTTAACGGCGGAGGCGGATTCCCCTTTAAATCTCCCCGCCTGCCCCCCCCCCACAGGTCTCCGTCTTACCGGCTCTCTTCTTGCCCTCCCTCCGCCTCCTCCCGCGAACGGGACTCCCAGCCCAGTCCCACAATGCACCGGGCGTGCCGGGCTCCCTCAGCGCCGCCTGAATGGAAATGCCGCCGCTGCGGCGCAGCTAGTGTGGCGGGACCAACCCGGCAGCGCCCCAGATGCTCTGTCCCAGGCATCCAGATTCAGCTGCTGTTGAAACTGACCAGCAGCAGCTGAATCGGAGACGCCTGGGGCAGAGCAGCTGGGGTGCTGCCAGGTTGGTCCAGTAGCGTCCTCCGCGGCGAGAAAAGCCGCTCCGTGTCTCCCTGGTCTGCTGGGGGGAAGCGTCCCCCATGCTGCCGGAGATGGTGACAGTGGGGGAGGCACCCCGCACTAGCTGCGCCCCGGCTGCGGCATTTCCATTCAGGCGGCGCTGAGGGAGTCCGGTGTGCCCGGTGCATTGTGGTATGAGGGAGACCTGGGGAAGGGGGGACAGGCGGGGAGATTTAAAGGGGAATCTGCCTCCGCCGTTAAACACCCGGCCCTGCGCCGGGCTGCGGCCTCCGGGCACCCCGCACTAGCTGCGCCCACCCCTCCCCCGTTCATAACTAGGGATCTGACGTAAGTCGGATTGATGTAACCCGGGGACTTCCTGTAATTCGAATTAAGTTAGTTCGAGTTAGTGCTGTAGTGTAGACATACCCTGAGAGACATAGTCCCGTGGAGCAGAAGAAGGTAGAGGGTGTGTTAACAGAGAAGTCTGTGAGTGCAGTCAGGAGAGCTAGCTGCAAGTCTAGCCAATGTAGACTCTCTATATCCAGGGAAGTCCATGGACTGCACAGGAAAACCACCGAACAGAGCAGAGTAGACCAGATTATCTGTCCCTGCATTTCCATTCCATTCTGAATGTGACACATTTCAGTGCTGAGGCTACAGAAAGACAGAAATAATGCTTTTAAGGCCAAAAGCTATACCTAACCACCATGGGCAACATGTGACTCCTCCATTTGGGAAATCTGGATGTGCCTAAACTGAAACATGGTCCTGTCTTGAGGCGAACCCCGCTTGGACTCTATCCCCAAATCCCTGTCCACAATCCACTTCCAGCCCCACTGTGCCTCCTCCCCCATGTACCCCTCCCTCTTTCCCCAAGGTCCATCTACCCACCTCTCACATGTCTTCTCCCGGGAACTCTAGCCCCATGCCTTGCAATTCTTCACTCCCTCCCTTGAGGCTCCCTCCTGCTGCTTTTGCCTCTTCAGTCCCGTCCCCCCCCCCCCCCCCCCACACACACACAGAACTCCGCCAGCCATTTGCACCTCTTTCACGCTTCCCCCAAGACTCCCTCCCATGTACCTAGTTGCTCACTCACCACTCACATGCACCTCCTCACCCCTACCCAGAGGCCCCATGTGGGCAGAGTAGGGCTTGGAAGAGGCGTAGTGAAGGTGGGACTTCAACGGAAGAAGACAAATGGGAGCAGGGCCTCAGGGTGGAGCACAGATGGGGCCATAGCACAGACACCCTTGCAGCAGTGGCACATTCCAAAGGCAATGGGCTGTCTGCTTGGGGAGGCTTAATCTACTCTAGCCTCTTGTACCATGCTCACCATCTGTCTATAGAGACATGACAGAACTTCTGGACTCAGTGCTTTTATTAAGGCGATAGATAGATAGATAGATAGATAGATAGATAGATAGATAGATAGATAGATAGATAGATAGATAGATAGATAGATAGATAGATAGATAGATAATCCAAAATTCAAATAAATTCATGGAGTTACTTGCATGCCCAATCCTATATGCACCTTTGAATATTTCCCTGAGCAAAGGTCTAGATATATGTATCTGTATCTAGCAACTTAGTTCATTGTTTAACATTTAGTGGACACTCTTATGTCCTGTTGATTCCACAATATTTTCAAAAATTAAAATGCTATTTATAAACTAAATTACCTCACATATTAAAGGCAGCTGTACAAATGGTAATGCAAAATTTACCAACCTGAGCACAAAAACCTGCTTGCCCACCCTTACCAAGAAAATAATGTTGGGGAGGGGAAATATTTCACTTATTCTTTCAAAACAATTTCTCATACCAGATGAGTGGCCTTAATAGTGGCTATTAAGTCCATAGCACATTTGAATTTTTAAGATTAAGTATGCAAAGCAAAACTCCATTCCCCCCAAAAAATCTTTAACATATTTCATTAATTCATAGAAAAAAGTATTTTTTCCCATACTCAACTCAGACAGAATTTTATCATGGAATTTTACCAAAAAACTCGTCTTGGGGGTTAGAATAAGTCTGAGAAACTTCCAGCTGTTTTCAAAAAGTTGGGTTTTACGATGTGCCTAGAATGAAAGTGTCTCCACAATAATCACTGCAGAAGACGGTCTCTGCTGCGTCACTATAATTGGTGCTATTTATTTGGTACCAAGACTGAGGGATGGGCCACTGCTTGTAAATGTGTTTCAAAGATAACAGCTGATCTTGAAACAGCAGGTGATTTCTACAAGTCAAGGCAAGGAGAGGACGCACCGGTGCAGAATACACTTACCAGATGGTAGCACATTCAAGTAGATAACTCAGTATACATCATTCCTCAAGAGATCATGCTTGTTCCAGGATGCTCCAGCAGTTGGGCACCTGATTATTTCCAATCCTGTTTCTACTAGCTAAATTTTCACTGAGGATACGTTATCCTGACGGTTATACCCAGACTGCAAACACAAGCAGATTTATTCAGCAAGCCCCATGCTGTTTTAGTTAAATACAAGCATTTGCTGAGAGATCCACTGACTATTGGAAGAGTAATATATTAATAAGTTTGTCTTCTCTAACTTTTGATCCTTCTTAAAAATTATATTTCAATAGTATTTCCATTTCTCATTCCAATCAGAGTGATTTGTGAAGAAAAATTGCAATTTTGTGCAAAATTACCAACTATTGCAGTGAAAATTGTTAACTTTTTTTCTTCAATAAAAGCAACTTGTTTGCTCAGGAAGAATCAGATTGCAACTTGTTATTTGACTCTGAATAGCTCTTGTCTTTCTGTTGCTCCCTGAATGTGAGAGTCAAACATCTGTCTAGTTAACAGTCTGTAGCAGTGTTCCTGCTAAGATTTTCCAACCATGAGCGGAGTGAGTTTTGGCTTGTGCACCAATATTGAGGTCATGTGCGCTGGTTTGAATGTGTGCCACCATGGTGCTCAATTTATTAACACACACATGTTGCTGGCTGCCAGAGCAGACATTCCCCCTCCCCCCCATCCCCAGCATGTGGCGAGTCCTGTTCCTGGCTGCCATAGTAGACATCCCCCTATGCGGTAGGTCCAGTTTCTGGACCCAGCCTCCAGAACAGGCCCTGCCGTCCCCCCCACCTCCCGGCCACGTGGCAGCCTCGGCCACTGGAGCAATCTCTCCTCCTCCCCCGCCCCCCCACTGCCACATGGCTGCGGCTGCTCCTGGCTACCTGCCCCAGCAGCTCTCCTCACCACACCATCTCAGCCGGCCCCACCCACCAGAGCAGCTGCCTGCTGCACAAATGCTTCTGCGTGACTCTCCAGAGGAGGTGGGTGGGGGAAAAAATGTTTGTGTGTGGCTGTGTAGGTGCACACCTTAGCAGGAACATTGGTCTGTAGACCCTAAAGAAAAAAGATTCGTCCCAGCTCCCTATTTGCAAGGAAAGCTGTGGTGCTAGAGAAGGTATTTGGCATGTTTGGGGGTGGGGAGCAGTGTTCCCTGTAAGTTGTGTGCTTGGGCAGACACCCAGGAGAGATTCAAATGTTGCCCAGCTGAGTAACAGAATGCCCACAGCTGGCAGCATGTATTTCTATTGGTAGTGCACATCCACACATGCCTTGGTGCACATAACAAAATTCAGCTCCAAAGAAGCCTTGCCAACAGAAACTGCCCTGTTAAGGCACTGAATCATTGTTTTTCATGGCTGTCTTGAAACCACTCACTTGGGGCCATAACAGGAGACTGCGGGCCTATGACAAAGTAGAGGCTCCCAGTGAGTTTGAGCTACTGTGTCATACTCAGCAGCATGGGTCAAGCCAGCAAAAGAAATCCTGAGTGTGAACTGGATTCATTCAGGTTTTTCTCCTGTTGGGTTTTCAGAAGTTGTAACAAATAACTGACGTTGAGATAGATTTATCTCTTGGGAGAGGCCTCTGAAATCATAGTTACGCAAGATATGAAATGGGCCCATTATTCCCAGAGTTGAGTCTACTTCAGCAGATGATGTCGATGTTCAAAGATGTTTTAGGCAAATGAAGATATTTATCATAAGGTAAATTCAGGTGATGCTTTGTTTTAACTGCCATATTAACTGCACCATAACTAGTTAGTTGAAATGATATCTTAAGTCCGTAGGTATGTTATATCTATAAAAAGTCACATTTGTTGATATTGTATCCTGTAGGTTACTTTTGAGCCTTCATTTCCTTTCATTCAGTTCTGTTTCAGTCTCATTTTACCAGATGAGAACTCAAAGCTACAATCAACCCTAAATTAATTCAAGAACCTAAACTTGTGCAGCTTTTCTCTGCTGCAGTAAAACACATCTGGCTGTGTCTAAACTGGCCACTTGAATTTCCGCAAGAACACTGACGATCTCATGTAAGAAATCAGTGCTTCTTGCGGAAATACTATGCGCAAAAGGGCCAGTGTAGACAGCTCAGATTTGTTTTGCGCAAAAAAGCCCCGATCGCGAAAATGGCGATCGGGGCTTTTTTGCAGAAAAGCATGTCTAGATTGGCTCGGACGCTTTTCCGCAAAAAGTGCTTTTGCAGAAAAGCATCTGTGCCAATCTAGATGCTTTTTCCGCAAATGCTTTTAACAGAAAACTTTTCCATTAAAAACTTTTGCAGAAAATCATGCCAGTCTAGACGTAGCCATCTTAGTTTTCAAAGTTTTGTTTAAGATGTTATTTCTGGACATATTACTTGCATGTGTAACCCCCAAGGAGATTGCTTGGATTCCCGGGGCTTTGTCTGCTGGCAGCTCAGGGAGAGGCACTCTGAGTTTGCCTTGGCTCCCCCTCCCTACCAGGGCCAGAGTCTGCCCGGCAACCCATGGGGAGTGAGATGCCCCTCCCAGGGGGAAGGAGAGACCATTGTTGAGGGGAGTCTGGAGCCAGCCAGGAAAAGGGGAGGACTGAGTGTGTGGGAGCTAGTAAGCCCCAGGCCTGCATGCAGGGTTCCCCCTGAGAGCTAGCCTCTAGGGACCTGAAGGCAGGATCCCTCAGCTGGGTTTATGTCTCCACTGTTGATTCCCAGTTGTGGAGTTTGCTGGGAGGCTTCCCCAGCCAGGCGGAGTTGGCTCTCCAGCTCCCTGGGTGAGAGAGTGCACTGCATGGTCAGCTGGGCTCTAGCAGCAAGTTCAGGGCTGCTGCCTGCTGTGTGGGTCTGGAGGCTGGCCTGGGAGGCTATAGTTTTGAATTTTGGTGCAGTTGTGTGGTCTGCATCTTGAGCCCTGCACCCCTTCACGGTGAGGGGAAATTCTGGGACCGAAGCAGCCTGGTTCCTGCTTGAAGAGGACCCCTGTGAGAAGAGAGCAGCCCCTTTGCAGAGACTGAGTCATCTCTCAACCTGAGGCTCATTCATGGAGTGTGTGAGTGCACCAATTTTTAGTCAGTAAGTCAGGGAATTTGTTTGGGGATTTTATTACCTGCAGCCTATTAAACTGTGGAGGGATTTGCTGCCTTCTCCCATTTGTGAGTCCTTTGGGCTGTACTGGACCTAGTCAGCCCCACTACTAAACCACTGCAGAGAAGGATTGTGTGGTCAACAGTCATCAAGGGCCCCAACAAAGTACGCGTACCAACGGGACACTAACTTCACAGTTGCAGGGCACCGGTGACCCTAAAAATAATGTTTTACCCTGTTCTGTTATAATTGTCTCCTGTTTAATATAATTGTGTTTATTATAGTGTATGTGTTTGTGTTATTTTCTGGGAGTCTCCAACTATCTGACGAATACGTGGGGATTATCCTGGGCTAGAATTTTCCTCCCAAGCTGCCCTGGCAACCCTGCTAGGAAGGAGTGAGGGGGGTGGAGGCACCGCCAAGTACATCAATCAGAAAGAATAAAATTGAGTAGGTGGCGGGATCCAGAAGAACCCAGACCTATCCATCCGAACCTGAAAGGAGATTGGCTCTAAAAGAAGGTAACCAGGTGGAGAGGGGGCGCTACATTGGAGGCACCGCTGGGATCCCGTCTTTTAAACTCATACCTTATATACACTCCTGCTGTCTTCCTGGGATATTAAGTAAATTCCCAGTATGGATTATCAGAAAAGGCTTATAGCTTGGTGTGAGCTGGAGGGAGCTGACCCTGAACGCCACTTTCTGCTCACTAATGTACCCACTGAATGGGAAATTAGACAAATTGAAGATGAGATTGCTAATGTCAGAGAATGGGGAACCTGTGTGGTTCGGAGTCAGATGAAAGCACAAGGGGAAGCTACTTTATCTCTTCTTGTAGAGAGCAAGATTATACTGTCTACTGTAGTGACTCCCCATGTAATTCTGCCAGATGGAGAGAAGGACGGATGGAAGGTGACCATTCAAACACAATCACGTTTTCCCTCCCCATCTGCCCCACCATCTGAAACTAATGGTTTTCAGTCCAAATTGGGGAACTTCCTTATGCAGGAAGGGAAGACCATGACTGAATTAAGGACTCTTTTGGGAAGTAGTCCTGTGCCTCCTTCCAGTTCTACAGACCAAATAATTTTTGCTATGGGAAAAGCAATAGGGGAGTCCATAAAGACAGCATATGAATCAGGCCCTTACAGAAAACTGAAGTTCTTTTCAGGCATTAAACCTGTGCCTGTAGGGGAAGATGACTATGACACTTGGAGGCATCAACTAAATCAGGTGATGCAGGAATGGCAATGTAGTGAGGCTGAAAAGAGGAAACGTGTGGCAGAAAGCCTGCGAGGACCTGCAGGGAATGTAATCTGTGCATTAAAAGCCAGCAAGCCTGCTGCCACTGTTGATGACTATCTCTCGGCGATGGAGGATGCCTTTGGGAGCCTAGAGACTGGGGAAGACCTCTACTTTCAGTTTCGATCCTGTTACCAACATTCAGGTGAAAAACTATCTTCCTATCTTCACAGATTGGAACCAGCCCTTCAACTGTGCATCCGCCGTAAAGGCACTGAAAGGAGCAAGGAACACCGAGTACGACTAGAACAGGTCATACGAGGTGCCATTTATGATGATTTTCTAATTATGAAATTGAAACTTGCAGACCGATTGGACAGTCCTCCAGAATTCCACCAACTGCTGCGAGAAGTCCGGGAGGAGGAGGAAAAGAGAACGGTTAGAGAGAGGAATAAGATCTCAGTGAGCCAGACCGTTGGTCCTCAGAAACTGAAGGATGACCTTTGTCTGCCTACCACTGAGGACCTCCATCAACAGCTCAAAACCCTGACAGCACAGCTCACTGAATTTATGACGAGTAAGATGCCTCAGGGGTCACCTAGCGATATTCTTCCACCAACTTTGACAGAAAGGAAGTACCCTCCTTTTCACCCAGGGAGAAGGGACCCCAACAGAGAACCTGTAAAGAAAACCTTGGTGACCCTCCCAAGGAACAAGAGATTCTGCTACCGATGTGGCGAGGATGGGCACATTTCCACCCAGTGTGACAACCCAAGGAATGAAGAGAAGGTAGCGCAACGAAAAAAGAAGCTACAGGGAAACTCCCAAGGATCCCAGTAATGGAGCATACTGGGAGCCATTACAGTCAGAGCTCCACTAAGTTGTGTTATGAACAGCCTTCCTGGAGCCCATTCCCAGAAGGATTGATAGGCCCAGCAGCGGTAGTTAATGTGATGGTAGAAGGGATTCCCTGTAGGGCCCTGCTGGACAGTGGATCTCAGGTCACCATCATTACTAGAGAATTCCATCGGCAATTCCTCCCTCAAGTGAAGATCCATCCTCTAGAAGGATTGGCAATATGGGGCCTTAGCAATGCTAGTTACCCATACGATGGATATGTACTAGTGACTTTACGTTTTCCTGCAGAACTGGCTGGATGTCTCCAGGATTGTGATACTCTGGCTTTGATTTGTCCTGAGACACAAAATTCTGATGGCATTCCCATATTGATTGGAACCAACAGCAACATGTTCCAATCTTTGGCCACACTTTGTGGTCGTTTGGGCCAGAAGACCCCAGATGTGGTTCGCCCTCCATGGAGAGAACTGACCCTGGGCTCATCCACAATGCCTTCTGACCATGATAGCTCTGACGATGAATCTCTAGGGAAAGTAGTAAGAGTATCCAAAGCTGTTCTGTCCATACCCCCACATGGTGAGATTGACTTGAGGGGAAAACTTGAGAAGCACAGTAGCAGCCTTCCTCATACAGTAATGATGGAGTCCTCTGATGGAGATAACCTCCCTAGTGGTCTGATGGTTCTGAGAGGTTTATTGTCCTTACCACAGCTGGAAGAAGCTGGCATTATGGTCAGAATACGAAATGAAACCAACCATCCCATAGCCATCAGGAGAGGAATGGTATTGGCACGATTGTATAGAGTAGAGAGTGTTATGAGCCCTGCAGCTGCAGCCAGAAAGCCCTGTAAGGCATTGGATCCTGATCTTTTTAATTTTGGTGATTCTCCTGTATCTCCCAGTTGGAAAGACCGGTTAAAAAAGCAGTTAAGCGAGAGACCTAATGTGTTCTCCACTGAAGAATGGGATGTGGGGTGTGCCCTTAACGTGGAACACACCATTCGTTTGGCAGATGACAGGCCTTTCAGGGAGAGGTCCCGAAGACTGGCACCTGCAGACATTGAGGATGTGAGAAAGCATATCCAAGAACTATTGGAAGCAGGAATAATTTCTGAATCCCGTAGCCCCTATGCATCCCCCATTGTGGTGGTGCGGAAGAAAAATGGGACTGTGCGCATGTGTGTGGACTATCGCACACTGAATAAAAGGACCTTGCATGTTTGTGTTGTGGTTAAATGACCCTTGCCGAGGACGGCAAGAACTTTCGCACAGGGAGAGTGTAACCCCCAAGGAGATTGCTTGGATTCCCGGGGCTTTGTCTGCTGGCAGCTCAGGGAGAGGCACTCTGAGTTTGCCTTGGCTCCCCCTCCCTACCAGGGCCAGAGTCTGCCCGGCAACCCATGGGGAGTGAGATGCCCCTCCCAGGGGGAAGGAGAGACCATTGTTGAGGGGAGTCTGGAGCCAGCCAGGAAAAGGGGAGGACTGAGTGTGTGGGAGCTAGTAAGCCCCAGGCCTGCATGCAGGGTTCCCCCTGAGAGCTAGCCTCTAGGGACCTGAAGGCAGGATCCCTCAGCTGGGTTTATGTCTCCACTGTTGATTCCCAGTTGTGGAGTTTGCTGGGAGGCTTCCCCAGCCAGGCGGAGTTGGCTCTCCAGCTCCCTGGGTGAGAGAGTGCACTGCATGGTCAGCTGGGCTCTAGCAGCAAGTTCAGGGCTGCTGCCTGCTGTGTGGGTCTGGAGGCTGGCCTGGGAGGCTATAGTTTTGAATTTTGGTGCAGTTGTGTGGTCTGCATCTTGAGCCCTGCACCCCTTCACGGTGAGGGGAAATTCTGGGACCGAAGCAGCCTGGTTCCTGCTTGAAGAGGACCCCTGTGAGAAGAGAGCAGCCCCTTTGCAGAGACTGAGTCATCTCTCAACCTGAGGCTCATTCATGGAGTGTGTGAGTGCACCAATTTTTAGTCAGTAAGTCAGGGAATTTGTTTGGGGATTTTATTACCTGCAGCCTATTAAACTGTGGAGGGATTTGCTGCCTTCTCCCATTTGTGAGTCCTTTGGGCTGTACTGGACCTAGTCAGCCCCACTACTAAACCACTGCAGAGAAGGATTGTGTGGTCAACAGTCATCAAGGGCCCCAACAAAGTACGCGTACCAACGGGACACTAACTTCACAGTTGCAGGGCACCGGTGACCCTAAAAATAATGTTTTACCCTGTTCTGTTATAATTGTCTCCTGTTTAATATAATTGTGTTTATTATAGTGTATGTGTTTGTGTTATTTTCTGGGAGTCTCCAACTATCTGACGAATACGTGGGGATTATCCTGGGCTAGAATTTTCCTCCCAAGCTGCCCTGGCAACCCTGCTAGGAAGGAGTGAGGGGGGTGGAGGCACCGCCAAGTACATCAATCAGAAAGAATAAAATTGAGTAGGTGGCGGGATCCAGAAGAACCCAGACCTATCCATCCGAACCTGAAAGGAGATTGGCTCTAAAAGAAGGTAACCAGGTGGAGAGGGGGCGCTACACATGTTTGCCTACACAGTCACTGCACTAAAGCACTTTGGGAATATCCTGGATATAAAAGGAGTTATAGAAACCATATCTTGTTTTAGTCTCTTACGAATGAGCAATTAAATAAATAGTGAGCTGCTAATTAGCAACTGAGGGAGGAGGTTAGTTTGTTTATTTGTTTTGTTTTTTTCAGTATTGAATTGATGTGATTTGTCAGCTTTGGAAACTATTAATTTTATCAGTTACTTACCTAAAAATATAATCTTCTTTTTTTATTCCAAGTGTTCTAGTGTCTTTGTATTTATACAATCTGGATATGATTTAATAAGCTTTAAAAAGATAGTGCTGGTTCATACCAAGGAAATCAGATTTACATAATTTTCCACTTGTCTATAGAGCCACAGCGTTCAGATGTCTTTTGCACTGGGGAGACAGTTATAATATGATAAGATGAAATACCACCTACAGTACACTTGATCCTGGTAGCTTGACTTGTGTAATAAATTAAAGGTTGATTTGTCATACTGACTTTTACTATAAACTGCTATTGTAATCCAAGGGCAGAAAGGTAAAAGAGAACCCTCTTTCACTTCTGCCCAAGAAATATTTCAGATTATTCCTACAGGGAGGGCTCAATCCTGCAGTTTTTATGCATGCAAATAAACTAGCCATTACAGGGCTTCTTGAGCAAGTAAAGATTTCTAGACTGGGACTTAATTTTGTCTTTTTATATATTTATTTTATTAACTGAAACTTAGGAAGTAAAAGTGACGTTTTGTTCATGTCTGTCGTGCTCCATGTAATTAGATTGATGTGAATTGAAAATAGGCAAGAGTGTGGCAGCTGTGTCTCAGATTTCTTTACAAGGAAACTAGGGAAATATTTCATTATTGCTGTTCAAAATGTACTTAGATTCCAGATTCTCGGGACAGGAGTACGAAGCAGACTACTAAATGTAGTGAACCCTTCAGTCTTCCTTTATTCTCCATTTATGTTATTTCTTCTCTTTTTTCAGGTATTATAGTTTCAGGCCTTATAGTTTTTAGTGATTTTTAGTGAAAGAACCATTGTTACTATACAGTATAGTATTTATGTAGAACCACCGGTGTACATGGTATAAGCAGCCAAAGCAAGGACAGTTGCACTGAAGGGAGAGAGTGAAAGAGGGCCCAGCTGGGGTCACTGCTCCCTTCTTCCTCTCCCCCCAGCATCTTCTCTGGACACAGAAATGTTCAGGGAAAGAGCCTACTCAGTCACGCGCTGGAAGACTAGGACATAGGTTGTATGTCCATTCCCCATCCTTCCCACTATGTGGCGTTGTGGGAGGAGGGACTGACTGCAGGAGGAGCCAATCAGAGACTCCAGGTGATAGAAGCAGCTAAAGCAAGAACTTCAGGACATTCAGAAAATGTTTTTGAAGTTTTGTCTGGACTTTTTCTGCCCTATATTGATTAGCTGTTTGCTCTAATCATCTCCCTCTCCCACTCTCACAACTTCGCTCATGCTCTTCCCTTCTTCCCTACCCTATACGCCTCAGTCCTCTTCATTTCAATGTCATCTCTCCCTTTACCATTCTTTCTATTTTGCATTTCCCTAATGGGCTCTACATTAAAACCAAAACAAAATCTTGGCACTAACATGCCGTGTGCTGCCAGCATATTATTCAGTCTGCTGGTGTGTTCTACCTTTCCCCTACTCTGTGTTTGTCTTATCCATTTAGATTAAAAAATTATTAGAGACTCTATTTTTGTACAGGCCTAACATCATCTTCATTGGTTATTAGGCACTGTGGTAATAAATATGGTAATAATGGTGCTTTACAAGCAAATAAAAGACTGATGCCCCAAATGAGCTTTCAATCTGTGAATCCAAGTGCAGTTACTACCAAGTGCAGAGCTTACTTTCATGAAGGGACCCTTCTGTTCTCATCTGTTCAGAGTCTCATAGCATCCTCATTACCATAGCATCTGAGTTGTGCTCCCTGTCAGGACTCGACCTGGGCCAGGGAAGTTAGTGATCCAGCCAGTGGACCAAATTTGTTGATGAATCTTGGTCACATGCCATCTGAGGTATGTTGTGCATACACTAAGAAAAAGTGTCTTCTAGAACTCCAATAAGCAATGAGACTAGCATTCATCATGTAATTTTTTTTCTCCTATTTTTCACTCCAGAAGTATAGACTAGATGAAAACATTTACCCAGCATTGTTGGACCCTTCAGGGAAGAGGGCTGGGGGGGGAGGGGGAAGGTGCAGGAGTCAAGGTAGGAGATTGGGGATGTGTGGGACTCAGGGCAGGGTGATGGGGATGTGGGAGTGCAGGAGTCAGGGCAATGATTGGGGATGCAGAAGTCAGGGCATGGAGTTGGGAGGTGGGGAAGGCTCAGGACAGGAGGTGGGAGCAACCTGGCTACTGGCTGCTCTATGGGGCAGGCTGGGGCCATGCTGTCCAGGTGGCAGCTGCTGCCCTGGGCCAGGCCACTGTGGCAGGGGCCATGCTGCCTGGCTAGAGGAAGCTCTTCTGGGTAGGTCTGAATGGCAGAATCCAGATGTTTGAGGCAGTTTTACAACATGTAGAGCATGGATGGGGAACCTGAGGCCTGGGGACCAGGTGCATCACCCAGCTTGCCTGGATCCTGCCTTCAAGGCTCAGGGCTCCCTCTCCCCCAGCACTGTGGAGTCTGTGCTAGCACTCCAGACCCCACCCCATCCCACTGCAGAGCTGGAGCACAGAACATCTACTATGTTGCCCCCCCACCATGCTCTGGTGTGCGAGGGGAATGTGGGGAGTATCTTTATCCTTCTCAGTTGAGGGCCACATCAGTGCGGGTTTGGGGGTTTTCTTTGTTTCTCACTTGTGTGTGGCCCTCGACCCAAGAAAGGTTCCTCACCCCGGAATGTTGCAGAGTTTCCTCCAGAGCTTTGGAGTGGCTCCCAAGAAATCTCTGTCTCCTGTACAAATGAGGTTTATCCTTGCTGTATACAGCTCTGTGGTACCTCAAGGGCAGAGCTGTTGACCACAGTCCTAGTCCCAGAGCTACAGGAGATCTAGGTATTCTGGGTCCAGTCCATTGAGTGCTTTGAACATGAGGATTGAAACCTTGAATTTGACTCTTTTTTGTGGGTGTCTGGTGTAGAGGGAGGAGGATTAGTTTTAATGTGTTTGTGTAGGCCTGTATTGCTGCAGAGATGTGCTGTTACATTCTGCACTAGCTGGAGTTTTCCTAAGGACTGATGATTTCATGCCTACTTATATTGCAGTGCTACTATAATCCATCAAGGAGATGATGAAGGCATAAATTACTGAAGCCAGGTCATCATTTGTCAGAATTGAATAGAATCACCAAACCAAACAGATATACTAGAAAGTGTAACTCCCAGACTCTGTGTGAGAGCTCAGTGTCAAGGAAGAAAGCAGCGTACTCCTAAATTATGGACTGATTTAATCAAAAGTGAATATGTATCTTCAACACAAGGAGAGTGCACCATGGCTGGGAACTCCTCCAAGCAGTTCCCTTTACCAACCAGTGTAAACTCCAACTTGCATGGATGCAGCATCAACTAGTTGTTCTTCTTCTGTATGTTATCTGTGTGTTCTTGGCACATGAATCATGTCTTCTTGCTAGTTGTAATTGTGGTTGCATGTAGGTGTTGAATAGGAATGGAGAATGCCTTATGTTACGCCTAGAGGTGGAGGAGCAGTTTCTCATGACTCTTTGGGTGTATCCCTCCGTGCAGTCCCCTGGTTAGCTCAGTGGGGCTATTGTGGATAATAACCTATATGCTTGACAGAAAGTTTCTGCAGAAATTGGTACTAATTAGAATCTACAATTTAAAGGCTGGATTCTGAGCAGGGACTGCTTGGATGAGTAAGTGCTGCTCAGCAAAAGGGCCGCACAATCAGGTCTTAAATTTAAATGCCAAAACAGCTTTGAGATGAGTGGTAAATCAAAGAGCACAGGGTCCAGGTACAATCATAGGATGACTGGAATTGTATTGTTTGTTGTAGTGGAGTGATTTTTTTAAACGTACTCATTCACGGAAGACCATTGAATGTTAAGTATGGTGTAGTTTATTTTCAGTGTGTGCTTTTGGCATTCAACTGCTGTGAAATCTGTCAGATTTATGAAAAGAAAATCTTGAAATGTGATGGATTGTCATTTAGGATTATGGGCTAGATTCACCAAAAGTGGTGCAGAAATGTCTAAATTACTTCCCCAGGACAGATAAGCAATGATACTACCTTTAAAAAAAATAAAATTGTTTATTTTTTAAACAATTAACAAAACTATCCAAAGCCCAAGATTTGGTGGTGATGGGGGACTTCAACTATCCAGACATATGTTGGGAAACTAACACAGCGGGGCACAGGCTATCCAATAAGTTTCTGGACTTCATTGGAGACAACTTTCTGTTTCAGAAGGTTGAAAAGCTACCAGAGGAGAAGCTGTTCTGGATTTGGTTTTAACAAATAGGAACTAGTTGAGAACTTGAAAGTGGAAGACAGTATAGGGGACAGTGATCATGAAATAATAGAGTTCATGATCTTAAGGAAAGGTAGAAGGGAGACCAGCACAATTGAGGTAATGGATTTCAGGAAGGCAGATTTTGATAAGCTCAGAGAACTTGTAGGTAAGGTCCCATGGGAAGCAAGACTGAAGGGAAAAACAACTGAGGAGAGTTGGAAGTATTTCAAAGGGACGTTGTTAAGGGCCCAAAAGCAAACAATTCCGCTGTGTAGGAAAGATAGAAAATATGGCAAAAGACCAGCTTGGCTTAACAAGGAGATCTTGCACGATCTCAAAATAAAAAAGGAGTCTCATAAAAAATGGAAACTAGGACAACTAACAAAGGATGAATATAGGCAAGCAACACGGGAATGCAGGGGCAAGATTGGAAAGGCAAAGGCACAAAATGAGATTAAACTAGCTACAGGCATAAAGGGAAACAAGAAGACCTTTTATAAATACATTAGAAGCAAAAGGAAGACCAAGGACAGGGTAGGCCCACTGCTTAGTGAGGAGGGAGAAGCAGTAACAGGAAACTTGGAAATGGCGGAGATGCTCAATGACGTCTTTGTTTCGGTCTTCACCGAGAAGTCTGGAGGTGTGCCTAACGTAGTGAATTCAAGCAGAGAGAGGGTAAGTTTAGAAGATAGGATACACAAAGAACAAGTTAAAAATCACTTAGGAAAGTTAGATGTCAGCAAGTCACCAGGTCCTGAGGAAATGCATCCCAGGATACTCAAGGAGCTGATAGAGGAGGTATCTGAGCCTTTAGCTATGATTTTTGAAAAATCATGGCAGACAGGGGAGATTCCAGAAGACTGGAAAAGGGCAAATATTGTGCCCATCTATAAAAAGGGGAATAAGAACAACCCAGGAAACTACAGACCGGTCAGTTTAACGTCTGTCCCAGGGAAGATAATGGAGCAGGTAATTAAGGAAATCATATGCAAATACTTGGAAGGTAATAAAGTGATAGGGAATAGCCAGCATGGGTTTGTGAAGAACAAGACATGCCAAACTAATCTGATAGCTTTCTTTGATAGGATAACGAGCCTTGTGGATAAGGGAGAAGCGGTGGATGTCATATACCTAGACTTTAGTAAGGCATTTGATACCGTCTCGCATGATATTCTTATTGATAAACTAGGCAAATATTACTTAGATAGGGCCACGATAAGGTGGGTGCATAATTGGCTGGATAACCGTAGTCAGAGAGTTGTTGTTAACGGTGCTAACTCCTGCTGGAAAGGGATAGCAAGTGGAGTTCCGCAAGGGTCTGTTTTGGGACCCGTACTGTTCAATATCTTCATCAATGATGTAGATATTGGGATAAAGAGTACGCTTATTAAGTTTGCAGATTATACCAAACTGGGTGGGGTTGCAACTTCTTTGGAGGATAGGGACATAATTCAAAATGACCTTAGCAAGTTAGAGAAATGGTCAGAGGTAAACAGGATGAGGTTTAATAAAGAGAAATGCAAAGTGCTCCACTTAGGAAGGAACAATCAGTTCCATGCATACAAGATGGGAAGCGACTGTCTAGGAAGGAGCATGGCGGAAAGGGATCTAGGGGTCATAGTGGATCACAAGTTGAATATGAATCAACAGTGTGATGCTGTTGCAAAAAAAGCAAATATGATTCTAGGTTGTATCAACAGGTGTGTTGTAAGCAAAACTCATGAAGTCATTCTGCCGCTCTACTCTGCACTAGTTAGGCCTCAGCTGGAGTACTGTGTCCAGTTCTGGGCGCCACATTTCAAGAAAGATGTGGAGAAATTGGAAAGGGTACAGAGAAGAGCGACAAGAATGATTAAAGGTTTAGAGAACATGACCTATGAAGCCAGGCTTCGTGAACTGGGCTTGTTTAGTTTGAAAAAAAGAAGATTAAGGGGGGACATGATAGCGGTTTTCAAATATCTAAAAGGGTGTCACAAGGAGGAAGGAGAAAATTTGTTCCTCTTGGTTACTGAGGACAGGACAAGGAGTAATGGGCTTAAAGTGCAGCAGGGGAGGTTTAGATTGGACATTAGGAAAAAATTCCTAACTGTCAGGGTGGTCAAATATTGGAATAAATTGCCAAGGGAGGTGGTGGAATCTCCCTCTCTAGAGATATTTAAGAACAGGTTAGATAGACATCTGTCAGGGATGGTGTAGACAGAGCTTGGTCCTGCCTTGAGGACGGGGGGCAGGACTCGATGACCTCTCGAGGTCCCTTCCAGTCCTATTATTCTATGATTCTATGATTCTATGATCTGCCAGAACGTCCTTGGCCATGGAAGCTGCTAAGAAGATGCACTAACAAAAAATGGCAATCCTTCACTATCTCAGCTATGCCTCTTGCCAGCCAGTGCTGCCTATGATTTTAGGCTGTTCAGTCACATAAAGCACACCCCACCCCAGCAGAGGAGGAGAGGTAGCCATGTCTCTGTTGCCGCCTATATTCTTGGCAGAATTTCTTTGGCCAGAACCCTATGCTAAGGGTTAGACCAGCATGAAGCTACATAATCTAACTGTAGATGTTCATTAGTACCGCTATTTATCAATATTACTGCATGCCAGAAAGTTAAAATACTGTGGAAAGTTATTTCTAATTAAGGTGCAGAGAAGTACAGTAGTGCCTTGTGTCATCTCCTTTTTTATTCAAAGATTATTTTCCTGATGTTTGAATAGTTGAGATCTTAGAATTATAGGTTATTTTATGTAATCCTGTGCTTTAAGCAGGTAAAAACCTTGACTAGATATACATGTAAGTTTAAATGTTTAAGGCATTGTTCAGGTAAGCATCCAAAAGTTGATGTTTATTGATAAGCTCCTAGGGCTACAAAATTAACTATGACAAAAATAGACGTTGACCAGGGCCTGAATGGCTGGAAGAGAAATGAATACTTACTACATATTTCAGAAACTTCAAGAAAAAGTTTGTTTCCTGCATTTGAAATAGCCTGGCAATGCCATCCAATTGATCACTGTCATTATAAGACTTGTTATTTCTGTGGCGTGTTTATGTATAGCTATCAAATTGTTATATTGCATTAGTTGAATTTGATAATTCCAGCTGCTGGACCCATTTATCTAAGTTGCAGATGTTTATAATAACCACACATAATATCTCTGATACAGTCTTAATGATGTACACGCCTCTGTTGCTCCTCATTAGCATCAATTCACAGACTTAAAAGAGAAAAAAATACAGAATTTAGAATTAAAGGAGGTTTGTCCTAGTATAGACAATTCAACAATATCTCAAAAGGGCTGTAACCAAACAGAAAATGAATGGGTCTTAGATACTAAGAAGACGTGTAGATCTACAAGTATGTTTTGTGAAGGAGAAAATCGGGTTAGACATAGGACAATAATAGGGGTTTCTGCATTCTCTTTCTGTTGAAAAGATTATTCTGTTTTGTTACTTATGTTTCCATTAGCAATTTGTTTTCCCAGTTGCCAGTAAATACTTTCTTACCATTTACCAAGTACTGTATGCTGGTATTAACATTAACATCAGAATAGTACCAAGGTGAAAGAGTAATTTTACTGGGAATATTATAAAACTCTCTGCAGCATGTTCCAGATCTAGCAGGTCTAAGATCTCCAAGGACATGCCATTCAGTAAAATTAGCAAGATATAGTACTGAATAAAAATACCTGAAACAATAGTAGTAATGAGACACAAATCAGTTTTCTGCTATGTCTGCATTTGCAAGACAGTCTATTAAAACAAATATAACAGAAACTAACTGGTCTAAAATGTAAGTTGGTAGATAAATAGAAAAAATATTTGTGTACATATAGGAAAACTTATAGATGCTAAGGCAGGCTAAACTTTCCAGATCGCTCTGTGACAAAAACACTCACCAGATCTGGAAAAAACATTTGGTGGGTTGTTCCTATTGTCAGGGTCAGTAACAGAAGTGGAAGAACACCAAGAAATAATAGATTTTGTAATTATTCACTTTCCATTTTTCTCAATAATTCTTGGCATTTCTTGGTTGGAGTGGCATGACCCATGTATCCCCTGGTGGAGGAGGACCCATGTGTTAGCTCACAGGGACAGGGCCCAACAGGGTTGTGGATTTGCTTCAAGACAGTGTCGATTAGAGACAGATAGTTGCTTTTATGACTCTTACCACACCATTACAGGCTTAATACTGCCAGATGGTTACACAGCTACTGCAAAGTAATGCACCAATAAGCATAGGTAGAGTAATGTATAAAAGAGTAAGTAACAGGCACTTGGAAATGCTTACGCCCCTTCAGTCCTGCAGGGAGTCCCATTCCGGTCACCTCGCTCCCAGCCAGTAGGCTCCAGCTAGGGGGATTCGGGGCACCCTTCAAGGTCTAGGTCCCTTTAGAGACTCAATGTGCACGGGACTTCTTAAACTAGTTATACTACAGTTGTTTATTGGGAGTGCACGTACTTGGCTCAACACCATTCTTATTACTTTCATGAGCTGAGATGGAGGTCAAACTTGTTTACTGCTCAGTAGTTTCCCAGCTCAAAGCATGGATTAAAGCTGATAAAGCCCAGCTGCTGTTTGGGCTTGTAGGGTCCCAGGTTATGCTAAGCTGGGTACAGCAGGGATAGAAATTTCCATCCCAGGCCTGCTAAGCTGCAGGACCTTTTATACTTTGGAGTATTTACCTTCAAGATGCTGAGTGCGAGTAGCAAGGTGAATGGAATGAAGAGAACAATCTATAGAATGGTACAGGAAGCTGGCAAAGAGCAGATTGACAATACATTTGTAGACGCACAAGAAATCTACAGATAAACTTACTGTAGCTTGCCAAGCATTGGAATGGTTAGTATAGGATGACTGTGTTAAAGATAAAGAGGAGGCAGCAAGTCCGTCTCGTGTTGAATAGTACACTATATGTTGTATGCACTACAGATAGGCCTGTTGTAATCAATGAGGCTGTTGTTAGGTAAGGTGTTACCCATTGTGAGTAAGGAGATCCTAAGATATTAGGATGTAAGGAGGACTATTAAAGGGAAGTGGAGGGGAAATAGGCAGTAACTAAACAAATGAAATATTCAAAACAATATGTTTTTCATTAACCTATTTAGAAACTTCATGATTTGTAACATTATTACTGTAAATTCTCCATTACTTTCCCCAAAACTAAGTATTAAATATACACTCCTAATGATGTGAAAAATAACAATACATAAGAAAATAAAAATGAATGAGTATATTAACTTTTCTTTATTTTTTCATAACTATCCAGTAATCCCAGGTTTGGGATGCCAAGATCCTTTTGCTAGACCAAGGAATAGTGTTTATGCACATATATTAATTAAATATCATGAGACTTGAGGCAACAAAAGCATTCAGAATCCACAAATAGATAAGATCATAAAGCCAAAAATGTACGTTTTCTGTCTGTCCCACATACAGCACTGGAAATGTTTGAGTAAACTAATAATTATTAATTTTCCCCTATATGAAAATGGCTTTTTCTTTTTCATCACTAAGGAGTAATTAAGCTAAAAGACAGATTGAGTCAGTGAAAATGGGCACATCTTCGGGAAAAAACAAATAATCATGACAACGTAAAGATTCAGTTTCAGGGGACTCAAAGAGCCTTGAACTGTATAAAAGCAAATTGTAATACCACATAGTGTCTAATACATAGAATAAGGCCCTTACCTTCAAATATTCTTCAGAAGAAAAAAACTATCTTGTATTACCTAATAATATGACATTTTCTCAGTTTTACTATCGCTTCTCATTTTTGTTTATTTAATTTTATTGAATTCAGTTACAAATAAATTGTACTTATAAAAACAAAAAAAACAACATGAGTATTTACATGTGGACATCTGGAGGAAAATTTACTTCAGTGCTACAAGCACAATCCTAGAATACTGCTTCTTCTTCTTCATCATCATCATCATCATTTTTGTCATCTTCTTCAAATTTTGAATTTCTGGGATATAATCATATCTAAAAGAATAATTAGTAGTAGACATCAAAATGCAAGATATCGTACTTAGATTGCTTCTCTCTTTTAAAAGAAATGCCATCTGATTGAAACAAGGGATAATTTAGCATTGCTTTGATTAAAAATAAGATGCCGTGGCCGTATGGTAATAAGAGAAAAATTATGGTCCTGGTTTTGGAAAACACCTAAGAACGTGTTTTAATCCATCCTTATTCAGGACATCATTTAAGCAAGCTTAACTTTATTCAAGTGCTTAAGATCCATTGACTTAAAATCCACATGCTTGAAGGTTGTCCTAAATAGGGAAGTTTTCCTGGGTTAGAGACTGTATCAAGATGTGATGTAAGGTAACACAAGTCTTTTAGTAAACTGTAATTTCCTTTTCAGCTTTGCAAATTGCAGATATGTCCAAAGGCTCAATCTCTTACTGCTTATGCATTCAAACTGTCTTTGACTTGACTGGGAGCTTTGGTTTCATTCAGAATTCAGAATCCAGATCATACTCTGTATTGTATTAGAAACTAGTAAAAGCCCATATCACAAAAATCTGGTCTGCACTTTGGCACTGATGAAGCTATGAGACACAGACCTGTCAGTATTTGTACACTTATGGAAAGGCTCAGATTTTGCATAGAGAGTTACACATGCATTTTCCATTGATTTCAGCAGCAATGGTGGGTGCAAATCTGAGGGCAGAATTCAACCCATACTGATTATTAAATCAGATTTTGTAGTGGTTGCTATCACATAGTTTTCATATTATTTGTTCCGACGAGCTCATTTTTCTTTATGCTGTACCAGGATTAAAATAATAATGTACAATGACTAATTTTGATATTGTGTTATCTGAAAAGTAAAAGATCCATCTCTTTGTATCAGTTAGAACTGTACAAATAATATGGATATACAGTGGAAAAATGCTTGCAGACTCAGGGATGTCCAGGACGATTTAATACAGGCAGTCCCCGGGTTACATGGATCCGACTTACATCGGATCCCTACTTACAAACGGGGTGAGGCAACCCCGCGCTAGCTGCTTCCCCCCAGCAGACCAGGGAGACGCGAAGCTAGCGCCTCCCCCCCAGCAGACCAGGGAGATGTGGAGCGGCTTTTTTCAGCAGACACCTCAGCTTGAGAATAAAGGACTGAGGGAAGTGAGGTGTGGGAGAATAAAACTGAGCTCTGGAGAAATGTTTGGCTAGTGTTTCCCCTACAATATGTACCAGTTCCAACTTACATACAAATTCAACTTAAGAACAAACCTACAGTCCCTATCTTGTACGTAACCCGGGGACTGCCTGTAGTTCTTTTTCATTTCTAATATTTATGATTTTGTGAAAAGAAGATGGGCACTTTCCAGTTTTCTCTTTCATGCTAATCATGTATTAAATTCCCAAACAAAGTAGCCAGAAAGCAATCAGAAAACATGACTGTATCAAAACCTTTTTTTATTTCTTCCATTGTTGTTCCTTTTAATATACTATTGTATTTTTTTATTCTATTTGGAATGTAGTCATTATAACTATAATATTCACTGAGATGTTAAAATGGAGGATGACAATATATATTAGTATTAAGAAAAGGTGAAACAAAATCATTTTTAAAGAGAGTGAAAATAAACATAGGTCCTCTGAGCGAGAAATAAATTTCAGACTTTGATGTCTAACATTATGTATGTAAATGTAAATTTAGGCACCTGATTCAATGATCTGATCTTCAGCAGTGCTGAGCAACCCAACTTCCATTGACTTCCACAACTTCAGCATATCTGAATACTAGGTCATTGATTCAGATGTCTACACGAGGATGCAAATGCCTAATTTTAGGCATCCACATTTGAAAGTGTGGGTGGTTATAATTATTTATTGTTCTAGGTAAAATGAAAGAATAGACATGATCAGTTTTATTTTGTAGCATCTTTCTGTCTTCCAGCTACATTTTCCAGTTATCTTCTAGTTTCATATTGAGCATGCCTGAGACAGAAAGAAAAATGCAAAGATTTCATGATTAATATAAAATAAAAGAATTGGGGATGAGCAACAGAAATATTTACTTAATGTTTATTCTTTTCTTTCCAGCTCCAAGTACAGCCCAGTATGGGATTACCGGTGGAGCTGAAGTTCTGTTCTCCTGCTGGTACCTTGTGTTGACACTATCCTCTTTCACTAGCATATTCTACCTGAAGAACATCATTCTACAATAAATATAAAGAGCCATCAAAGGCTTTTAAGGATTCTCTGAAAGTGCTGATGACTGGAGCCAATCTGGTAGAGTTTGTTAAAAGCAGCGTGGGATATAATCAGCAGTGCTTACATGGGGATGATCGCCTTCTGTAGAATTGCTCATTATGTAAATACTTTAATTCTACTCCTTTTTTTTGATTAGCTGCATTACCTTGTGAAGCAGTACACATTGTCCTTTTTTTAAGACGTGAAAGCTCTGAAATTACTTTTAGAGGCTATTAATTGTGATTTCATGTTTGTAATCTACAAGTTTTCAAAACCATTCAGTCATGGTCTGCTGAGTTGCAGACTGTAGTTTACAAAAAAAAATATTGCAGTGAAAATGTGATTCTTTAAGGCTGCAATACAAGCATTCCATTCCCTCTTTCGATAAGATTCTATCCACATTTATTCAAAAGCATTTTTATTTAAAAAAAAATCAAGTAATATTGCCTTCAAAACATTTCTTCAAAATATAACACATATCTCGATTTTCTTCTAGCATGATATTCAGGTTTCAAGAATGAGCCTTGTAATATGACTGCATTATGCAGTTTGGCTTCCCCCACTCCCTGTAAATTCAGCATGGGTGTGCCTTCATAAAATACTACTCTCTTCCTCTTCAACAATTCTGGAATGTGTTTTGGTAAATGACAAAATGTAAATTTGAGCGTACAGTATCTCCATTTGAGGACAAAGATGCTCTTGGTTTAAAAATAATATCTTCTCTTCCACCTCCAGTAGGGGAATGGAACTGCTCCAAACTCTGCCCACAACTAGACAACATGGTATTTTTTAACAAATGAACCAAGATTTGCTTAGGTATAGTTCCCTTATTTGTTTCCTGCTAGTGTAAATTTTGTTTGAAAAGCAAGTTTTTCCAGTACAAAATACAGCACAACTTTCTTAAGAGACTTCTTGTGAATGTAGCACTTTTTTATTTCATTGCTCTACATCAGAACATTTAAAAGGCTGTATGTGTGAGAGATTGACAGTCCCTTTTTATTACTGGTCAATACTCCATGGAATAGTATTCTTGCACTTGGGTTGTAGTGTCTCAGCTAACTTGGCAATGATACTTTCATTGCAGAATGTTTTTAAATCTCAGATAGCTGATAACATAGGAAGCACTGGACATACATTTAGTACAAATGTATTTAAAAACAAGTGGTGCCAATAACTATATTTTGGTGCATCTTCAAATGCTGGCACATTGCATCTTAACTGACAGAATTTCATTAATAAGTTGCTAATATTGTATCAATATTTTATCAGAACATTTAATTTCACCTTTCACAAATGGCTCTTGCGATCACTACATATAGCATTGAGTCCAAGAGGAATTATGCCTTAGTAAACAATTGGATCCTAAAATAGCAAATTTTATTTCTATGGCTATGAAAGAGTAGTAGTAGTAGTAGTTATTGTTGTTGTTTTTGTTGTTTTAAAATAGCCTCTAATTTTGCTGACACAATTTTGTGCTCCCAATTTATTGTGCAATAATGCTGTAAATTAATTATGAGCACTAAGTTACACCTGCAAAAGTGGTGGCTAAGATGAAGTCCCTTTAAAAATGTGATGTATTATGAAAGTTGACCATACAGAGTTCAGTACATTACCCACTGCTGTTGGTACAAAGATACACACTGACTTCAATGAAATTGGATTGGGCCCGATACAGTAAGAGCCACTGGTGATAAGAATTTCTATTTAAGACATTTAATTATAGTATAAAATTATCCAGCCACTTTTTCAATATATAAACCACAGTAATAATACAAAAACTGTTGCCATCAAAAGTTGGAGTCATTTGCATCAAAAGAAGATTTCTACTGAACACCATATTGCTAATCTGGACACTCCTTTAGTATCACTGAATCACACTCCTAGTCAATCATTTTTTACTACCGTGTTAAGTTCTGTAACTAGCTAGCTGGGTACTATCCATATTCAGCACTTTCAAGTTCATTTTACAAATATCCTATTTTTTTAAAAAACTCAATTTATTAATTTCTTTAGTCACTTGATCAACTGCCCCTTTACTAATATATAAACAAAATACACAGCAAATATGTTCTAATTGCTAAATGAAGCTTGGATAAGGAGCATAAAATAATACACTGACTCCATAAAATGGCAATAATATTTATTGAATCATGCTGTTTGTGTTCCATAAAAATTAGAATACTTCAACTATTCTCTTACACTTGTGTGCTAAGCAGTTTCTATTTTCATAAATATGGCATTTTTAAAAACCTTGAATAACATGATGAAACTTTATTACAGGTTGAACCTTTCTAGTCCAGCACTCTCTGGTCTGGCAATATACAGACACCAGCATGATTTTAGTCAGATGTCCACTTAGCATGGGTGTGGCCAGGTTTCCCACAGCCCTATAAAGTTTGTTTACAACAACCAGTCCTGGCTCTCAGTGTTCTGTGCTGTTGTTTAATTCTAGTTTGCCCTAAATGTTTTCTCAGAGCCCAGTAAGCAGTAGAAGTGTTGGTGATGCTGGTAGACAACATTGATCTCCCGTGGTTCATCAAATTCTCTGGTTCGACACCAATCAGTCTCTAGGGTGATGGACTAGAGAGGTTCAACCTGTAGTTGAGGAAACAGTGTATAAAACAGTATGAACCATACTGTACACTATCCTGACATCCTGATCACTCTTGTATTGCAGTTTTAAAGTGCTAAGCTGTAGAATCCATTCAATAGAAATATGGTGCTGCAGAAAGTATTATATGTCAGTACAGGTTTATGAAGAAAGAAATAGATCAAGGAGATGTTTAACTAGATGCCTCTTCTCATGTGAATTAGGAATTGGTTCTGTACGGTAGCTGGACAAAATTCAACTTTTAGGCTAATTGTTTTCATGAGTACTGACACATGAAATGTGAGGATTCTGGCAACAGAATAGAGAATGGAAACATTTTTATTAAATATGAAAAAATGAAGTATTTACTTTTTTGCATCATGAGAATATTCTTGCCGATAAAAACAATGGAAAATATGGGCCAAATTTTCCACCCAGCCTCTGAATTTGCACTTACAATTTTTGTTACACAGATTGTAGCATGCAAAAACCTACATTTGCAGGTGCAACATTTGTTTCTGCAAACTAGTTACCAAAACATCTACCTGCGCTGCATATTCAAAAGTGATAGTTTGTGTGTGCAAATTCAGAAACGAATCCTGCACACACTTACTGTGCTGAGTAATCCCAATGAAACTACTCACACTGTGTAGAGTTAAACACATTCCTCAGTTTTTTCAGGATTGGGGCCTACTCAATATTGGTCAAATAACATTATTTGCTTTTTTAGGTTAATCTGTTTCATATGGAAACCTGATAATTGTACAGTTTGGGACTTATTGGGACATTCTTTCAACATAGATTGTGCGGACTGTTGCAAATTAAATTGATTGCATTTTACAAAATTGATCATTTAATCTGTGACATATATTTGCTTTCTACCTGATTCTTTCTTAATATATTTTATGCTCATCCAGTTGATACCACTTGCCTTTAAAATTTTAAACATTATATTTATCCCAATAAAAATAATTTATCCAAATAACATTTATCTAAATAAAAATATAGAAAATAAATGAATTTGCTCCAAGCAGTGCAACATTTTTTATCCTAAAACTATCATCCCACACTTAAATGACTAAAGTTTGTAACTCCATAGGTTCCTGAATGTGCAATAGCTCAGGTCTATTAACTATCATTGCATTAATGACAAATATGGGCAATGGTGCTGTAATTACAGTGTTACTGATCATGATTCTTTATTAATATTGAATTTAAGGATGTCTCAGAATTTCTAATACAAACACCATTTCTCAAGAGTTTATAACTTGGCAGGAAAATGTATTCTTCATAACTAGACAGCTTTTTTTAACTTTTCTATATATATTTAGAAAATATGTGGTTTCTTAGATACAGGAGTATTGAAGACATTACATGAAATCTGCTCTTTTGCACATTTTCAGAGTTAGCACTCTAAAAAAATAATGGTAAACATTATGCCTACCAAAATATCCCACATAACTGTATATTAAAGAATGTGTATACCAAAACATGTATTTACCTGGTAAAACAATATGCCTTAAAGCCTAAATATGCATTTACTTCTGAGACTGGCTCTTGCTCTTCCAGTTTGGAGGTAAATAATCCATACTTCACAACCTGACATGGAAGATTTTGTTTCTTAAAAAACAAACAAGTTCATTTTCTTTAAAAATATATTAAACAATTTTAAAGCTCATGCACAAACTAACATGTGAGGAAGTGAAAAGGTAGGATGAAACTCTATTCTGACACTGATCTTCTGAATTGCAGACAAGTCAACTTGTTCTCAGCAATTTATACTGAGAAAATGACAAAAGGTTTAGTGGTTGTCACTGAAACTTTTACATTTGCAAGTAAATATTACAGAATTCCCTAAACTTACTAAAGGAAATGCCATGAATATGGCCATAAGGTACATTAATGCAAGGGCATATGTTAAGATTTGTATAGGTATCACTATGCTCATTTTGAATTTTTCTTCTCTCTCCCACTCGTTGGAGTCCCCTCCAGCTAGCACTATCTCCCTGTTCTTCCCCCAACACATTTCTTTCACCTCCTAAGCCTTCTGGGATAGAGTATCTCCTATTCACTTCCTGGCTCTTTGCTCAGCTTCACTCACTGATCATTTCCTTCTGATTGCTGGCCTAAGAACTGGGTCAAGAAAAAATAGCTGGGGATACAAATCATTCCAGAAGTTTCTGGCAGTTGCAAGGATAGTCATATTAGGAGAGAAGCCTGATAAGGGAGGTATCTGGCAGTAGAGAAATGAGGCAGGGCTATATTTACTGTATGGAGAAGTCCCAGCTGGCCTTACTTCTCAGCTTCCGGAAGCCTTCACTTATTCACAACATTGTACCACCATTGACAGTGGCTCTCCAAAATCCTTAGGGACACATGCAGCTTACGCTGTTTCAGTGCATGAATGTGTGAGAGCAGAATTTACATTTTAGAAAACAATTTATCTGGAAACCCTTAGGGAACTGAGTAGTTAACTTGCATTGTTTTGCATAGTACCACACCAACAGTCTCCACTTTCACACTCTCAAAACCAGGCATGGGGTTAAATACAATACCACATTTCCTAAAAGCCTTTGTAGCAAAAAGCGCTGGCTTGACTGTTGACAGAAAGAAGCTCTACATGCCTCATAAAAGCTGCTTTCTATTGGCAGTAGTGCAAATAGGGCAGTCTGGTCCAGTAGGTGAAACCACTGAAGGCACATCTATACTTACCAGTGGGTCGACTCTTTGGGGGTTGATCTTCTGGTGTATGATTTAGGGCAGTTCCCGCTGGTATCTGTACTCCTCACATTTACAAGGAGTAAGTGAAGCCAACGGGGACATTTGCTCCCATTGGCCTCCCACTGTGACCCCTGCCTGGGGTCTGTCAGCAAAAGTTTCTGCCACAGCAGATGTAGAACAGAGGCCCCCTCCCAGGTAATGTGGAATGGACATGGATCATGAAGAGGACATAAGGAGAATGCAGGAGTCCTGGTTTGGGAGATAGGGTAGAGTTGCTTGGGGGGGATACATGGGGAGGTTATATGCCTCCCCCACCCCCTTGTGTCATTCACATGAGTGCCATGTACTGGCCAGAAATTATTTCCACTTACATCAATGCTGCCAGGTAACAGCCTCATGATGTTAACTGAGGTAATATGTAATCAGCTGACTCAGCCATTCTATCTTCTCTGAATGCCACACCAACAGTGTTGAAAATGTACTGAGCATGCTTTGTGCATCCTCAGGTGTCCTTATATTAGGTGGACATTCCTTTTGTTGATGAATATTGAGCCTGCTAGGGAAGATGTGTAGAAAGGAAGTTTGGTCTGATGTGATTGAATTCTGACAACAGGAGTGAGCACATTGTCGAAAGATTGCTCCTCTGCCCCTCCTCCCCCATAATAAAATAGTGCTGCGAGGAAGCGATGATAGGATGTCCCAAACCACACCTCACCAGCATCTGAGATGGGGATAGATATGGCTCATGTTGCAAAGAGAAATATTTTTAATTATTTGACAAATTGGGTCTTAGACCAGAGACTTGGTTTCTCTCAGTCTTCTGTGAGGCTGCACAGCACTAGGACAGAGGTTTTCAAACTTGGGTCGCAGACCCATCAGGGATTGCATGCTACTTCCTGCAGTTCCCCTTGGCTGGAAATGGCTGTGGAGCTTTAGAGTAAACAAAGCATTGCAGGCCCACCAGGGGCTTTCTCTGGTGGGTCCAAGATCCAGGTTTGAAAACCCCTTCTCTAGGATGGTTGTAATTTCCTCAGACTGTGACACCTAGCTGGAGGTAGATAGATGGATTATTGTTGGTAGAGAGTTGTGGAATGGTTCCCACCTCTAAGCTACATAACTATCCTCAAGCTTTTTAGTTTATGCAGTTTTCTCCCTTTGCACTGCAGAACTTATCACCTGAACAGAAGCTAGTACAGTAAAACCTGTCTTATCCGGCACGCTCGGGGATTAGGGCATTCCAGTTATCTAAAAATTCTGGTTATCCGAGGGTCCCTTTTTGGAGCTGCACTGTAGGGGCCGCCAGCTGCCCGGCCCAGCTGCCAGCTGGCCAGATCATAGCAGCGTGCCGTGAGGCTGCGCCCAGCCTTTCACCGGCCGGATCAAAGCTCTGGGGCACACCACGCCCCTAGGAAATTTGCCGGTTTCTAAAGTTTTCCAAATAGTTAAGTGCTGGATAGTGCAGGTTTTACTGTACAATCTTAACTTTTCTGGCTGTGTCAGAATTTGTCACAATTTTTATTCACCCACAGAGAATAGAAGTTGTGAAGTGAATACTTCAGTTTGACTGGACTTCACATTCATTACACATTAATTGAAACTTTAAATGCACTTAAAATGTGTTAAGTCTGCAAACAATTCAATCACTGCATCTCTATCACTGAAAATTAATATGTTTAGGCATATGAGATTTCCCTATGTCACCATCACTGCTGAGCACTAATTACTAGATGCACATTTGTTTTTACTCTAATACTTTTACTTTCTGTTAACCATATGCCTAATTTCTAGTGTGAAGGCTTTTCCACTTTGCGAAGTTCTTCTTCTGCGATAAAATTTAGATTCATTTGATATTTCCTATAAACCAGAGATGAATCACAACTAAAATACAGATGCCCTATATTAGAATTTAAAATATCTTAGCAGCTCACCTCCCCCATGTTTCAGTAGGACCATGTGTAAACCTATATTTTAAACAAGATTTGGGGACAGATTCTCATCCCTCCTACGGCTGTTTTATATCTCTCCATTGAAACAAAGAAACCATAAAGGTGTTGGATCCAGGCCTTTGAGGATTCCAACTGGAAGGGGAATTGCTGAGTGATTGTAGAACACTTTTAAGCTATCTACTACCCCATCCCTGCTACAGTAACATTCTGACACCTTGGCTAATGGAATGACCTCTAGCGAACATTCTAATTCATGACAGGAGACATCTCCATGATTGGGTGAATGCAAAGATGACAAAGTTACCTAGTGCTTTGATCTTGCTCTGAGCATAGCTCCACCCAACCAGAGAATTTGGCCCTTAATCTTGATGAACAATAACAATGTAAAAAAAAGTGAAAATAATGTAGAAGCCATCGATCTACTTGCAATCGATGTTCATCTATTCATATTTCTTTTATTCACCTTCTTTGAGAACTATGAAAGCTGATAAAAGTGAAACCTCCAGAAGTAAAATAGATTACATTTCTGCAGCAAAACATGGAATTTAAAGACAGGAAAGAAGATGATATTGTAAAGTTAATGACAATAAGGCCACATGAATTTCCTCAGAAATGTTTTAAATATGTGAATATTCATTATCCCATCACTGCCTTTTTACAGACTGCCAGCTAAATAAATGCCTGTAATGATATATACATTAGATTTAGTGTCCAGAGGGCTAAGAAGTCTGTTTTCCCCTAATGAACATCTATCTTCTTTATTAATTTCCAACCAACAGCAAAGCACAATTTATACATTACAAAATGTGAAATATGTGCAATAACAAGCTTTCCACTTAACAAATCCATTACAGTCGTAAGTGCACAACTTCCATTAACCTTAAAGGCAGCTACTTAAATGTGACTCTCAAGTGAGGACTTCAGTTGACACTGATTTTGCCTTTTTGTATATTTCCAGTTGTGGAAAGGGTTAAAGCATCTCTTTTCCAGTTTTGGGGTTTTAGCTTGTCCCTCTTTCCCCCAGTATAAAAATACTCTTTTTTTCTCTTCTGGAAGATTAATTTAACTTCTACGATACTAGTCATTTAGATATGCTTAACATTTTTGAGGTATCACTTGAGGTAGTGATACTTCATCAACTAAATACAAATGAGAGAGGTAAAACATTCCGGGAAGCTACAGTAAAAGTTGGCCAGTCTGCTTCCACTTAATGCTAATGAGGCAGTTTCTTGTAAAAATTCCAACTTGATAGACACTACAGGAGGTAGCATGGTTCATTAGGCTACAAAAGCTTTAAAATGTTAAAAGGACTGGTTTTCCTCCCTCATTTCAAGTGATTTGCTAAAAGCATTGGGATGTTCCACTGTGGATCTTTGAATTCACTATTACCTTCATTAATTTTGACCTTTTTACATTTAGAAAAAAGTTAACTTTAGGATAAGCCACTGTAAATTCCCTTCCCCACAGCAACTGGAAATGGCTTCAAAGCGGAAGAGATTATATGAGTTTCGTACAGTAAAGCAATGGGGCTTGTTTTCCAATATATTCTGCCTATAAATCGAGATAATTTGCTAAAAATTAAAGACTATAAATTGCATTTGAATGTGTTTAAATTGCCTTTAACCTCTGTGTATAAATCCATTGGGTCTTTTTACCTGTGTACTCAGGAGGAGTAGAAAAACAAACTGGATTATGCTAGTTCTATGACCTGACATCCTGCCTAAAACACACTTGAGCAGTGACCTAAGAAAAATGTGGTCAATGGCTCTTCTATAGATGCTCCTTTAGAAAGTGATGCCTTTGATTTTAAGCTGCTTTAGCTGGTGTCTGTCAAAAATTCTCTCATTGCTTTCAGTGATCTGGAAAATAAGCTTGCAAGCCAGCCATGTGGAGTTCAGGATAATTTAAAATAATAAAAAAAAATTACACCGCACACTTGACACATTCTTCTGAAGTTTTATTCTAAGACATTTGCATAAATAGTATCTTGTGCCACAGTTAATCAAGCAGACACATGCTTAAACCACAGGTGAGCAAAAAGCTTGATTATTATTTTTAAGATTTTATGAAACCATTCTATAGACATGAAAACAGGAGAATCCTGGAGATGCTTTTTAATCTGTATAGTGTTGTTTAACTGTAACTCTGTGTTCTGCCAGTGTTATAAGTATTCAGGTTTCGTGGCGATTAAAGCAGATTGGAAAATGTTCATGACAACACAATTTTGGCAAAAAATTAGAACTAGAATTTTTCACAGTCTCCCCTCCTCTTATTTTCTGACCAATTCTAGTGATTGCAATGTACATAGAAAGACAAATCAGGTTCACTTGACTCACTCAGAGCCTACGCTTGCTCCCATTGAAGTAAATGCAAGTTTGGCATTAATATTAATGGAAGCAAGATTAGGTCCTGATTGATCTCAATTAATTGAGTTCCATGCATGTGAGGAAGGTTTGGCCTATGTGTTTAATATCTGTCAGGTGCCACTATTAGAAGAGAAAAATAAAGGCCACCAAAGTCCAAAGATTAGGCACCAGAATACAAATATTCTGATTTTTTTCTGAGATTCTGAGTGCTATTAAGTTTGAGTGCTCAGCACCTGTGATCATCAGGCAATGTGTTCGGAGGCCTACATTCAGACTTAGATTTTTAACGTTCAGCACCCAACTTTGCAAGTGATGCCCAGGATAGTTTTTGTTACACATCAACAAGTAGCAAGCTGCTCTGCAGCAGTTATTTATTCAAGGCATATAGGGGGCTTTACACATTGGCTGGATTACAAAGCTGCTAAACTAAGTTTCTGTGGTTTGAACTGTTGTTGTTAAGAGATAGTACAATGGGGTACAAGACTATTTTTCCTGCCTAGATCAGAAGGCTGGGAGCTTGGACACTCTTGGATTGCATTCTAAGCTATAATAATACTTCCCTCCCAGATATGAGACTATATTAAATAGGAGCTGCTCCTAAGATGTGCTGTGAACCCACAATTTCCAGTGAAATTCAGTGAGAGCTGTATGTATCTGGTACCATTTAGTCTCAAATCCTTAATCTCTGGAAAGTCCTTTGAGGTCCTGGGATGAAAAATGCTATAGAAGTGCATATTACTCTTATGTGGTCTGTATCCTATGAAATGATTAGAATTAAAATAAATTGGGGATAGCTTAACATCAAAAGGTTCGAAGGGTTGATTTGCATAATCATCCAATATATCTATTATAATCATCCACTTATCTATTATATGTCCATTACCAGGCACAATTTTTGATACTTCACATTTGCATTCAGACTAAGCAACTTTTCTCATAGTATTTTGGCATTTCAGGTCTTGTAGGAAGTAGGAAGGGCAAATCTAGATGGAAATTAATAGGGAAATAGACATTAGAGTCAACTAAACATTTTTTCAAAATTTGATGTGTCATTTATAATTTCATCCTGATCAGTTTACCCTTCCTTACTATAAAAACAGTAGGGATTTTTCCTGATTTAGTAAAAATACATTTATTTAAAAGCCTGCATATTTTTCATAGAAATGTATATTTTTGGTTTTAGGAAAATAAAATGAAAATGTACATGCTTCATTTAAATCACTATGTAAATGAAATGAAAATGTACATGCTTCATTTAAATCACTATTCTGGAGCAGGGGCAGGAGATGAGGGGTTCAGTGTGCAAGCTACTCTGGGAAGAGAGGATAATCCCAGCCCTCTCTCACCACGCCAACTTGGGGACAGGTAAGAAGCTCCTTTCAATGGCTTTTGACGCTCCAATGGGCACAGACAGGGGAGGGGTGCATGTCCCCCAGCTGGGGCAGGTCCGGATTTATCTGCCCCCTGTGCTCCCCAGCCAGAGTGAGGAATGCAGCAAACTGCACTTTCTCCTCACTCCCTGATGAAGGGAAACAGCCAGCAACATCCCCTTACAAATTGTGGGAGGGAGCTTCAGCCCCCCCCCCCCCCTTAAAGAATGCTTGCAGAATGGGAGACTCAGGGCGGGAGCAGTCTCAGCGGGTGGGAACATCCCAGCCAATCTCTTTCACCTGCCTGGTGATTCTCTCTGTTCTGGATGGTTTTAGGAGAAGCAGTTCCATTCCAGGCACATGTGGGTTTGATCATATACTAGTTCCTCCATGTGCTGTTCTTGAAGTTTAGTATGACTGTCTACCAAATAAATAACAGAGGTTTGGGGCCCAAGCTAGGACTGAAAAATATTAGCAGTGCTATGTAGGGAAGTTTGTATGCTGCCTGCCTATACTTTGTTTGATCTCTAGTTAGTATAGTTGGTGCTACTAATTCCTTCCATGGGTTCCATATTCAACTACAAAAGAAAAATATGTGTGTTTGTCCAATGCAAAATCTTCTCGTTGCTTTCCTGTATCACATGCTTGTAAGGCCTAATCTTCTTTTCATAGATGTCAATGTAAGTCTTTCCATTGGATCTAGTCCCTAAAGATTAGATGACAGCATAGAAACAGATACCTTTTGCAAAACTATATAATCAGTGATCTTAACATTTTAAAATTATTTTTAAAGTATTTTGAGATATAATTCTCAACTCTCTCAATCTCTGCATTAACCTTTCCCAGAGTGCTTAATTCTGTACTCAAATATAAGGTCAAAGCCCTTAGCTGAACTTTTTATTTCAGAAGGACTGAATATCTTATCTGCAAACTTATTGAGAAAAAAATCTTGAAGGGAGAAGTGCTCATCAGTGCCTCTTGACTAACATTACTAAGAATCTCAATTTGAAAGGAGCGGATGTTAAATCTGATGTAGCTCACAACTGTTCTAGGAAGCTGAGTTTCTTAGGGTAATTAACTTTTAAAATTAATTTTTAATATGTACCCTTTTACATTATATTTGCATGCAAGACAATGTTTAACACATTGCAATAAAGCGCTCAGAATACACCCCTGAAAACTGCAATGTCAAAAATGACTATATTGTAAATGTTTTGGAACTGGTCCACTAAGTAAATCATCTACACTGAAGGCAAATTTGTAATAAAACATATCCATCATGCAGTATGAATATAAATAACATAAAAGATAATATTTTAACTCCATACCTCTTTCTGAAAGCTCAATCAGCATTCATATTTACAGCTCGGGGAGGAAAATTTAGTTGAGTCAGATAAACAATACAAATCTTTCTAATTCTTTTAAGTGAAAATCAAACCCCATGATGCATTTATATGAAATGCCTACATGGTTTTTCCCTCTCCAAAAAAGTGTGTGTCTTGAAGCAGCAAAGGTAACAAGTTGAATGTAAAATGCTGTATTATCATTCTGTGTTTCTACCTTTTAAAATTTAGACCTGGTAAAAAGGTACTGATTTATTCCTGACTAGATAAGGGTAGTTCTCCTCTAGGGATTACAAAGCATCTGTGCTGAGATAACCCAGTCAGGTTTGGTTAAAGATTCAATGTTCAGGCCCATCAAGTTCAACATCAATTTCTTGTCTCTTTAGTAGTCTATTCCTCTCCTCCTATCAATTTTTCAGATTTGTCTTGGAAGCAAAAGGCTGAATTTAGCGGATAAAAGCACCCTCCCTCCATAGTCACACAAGTGGCTGGCAGTGCCTGAATAATGAATGAAGGCGGAGAAGAAGAGGGCAGACCCAAGGGATGTGCTGACTCCTGCACACCCTTTGCAGCTTCCATTGGTGAAGCCCCTACCTGAAATCAAAGTTGCCTAGAGAAAGGACGGGATGCAATACTTCCAACTACCCTATCTTAGATGAGTCCTCCCTACTATTCAGCAGGCCAGACTGGCACATGAAGACTACATTTATAGCTCCCGGCACATGCAAGAGTGAGTGCAGCTACAAGTTGTTTATTGCTGAGATTTACTATAAAAATGTAAGACCAAAGCTCCAGATAGTGTATATGGACAGAGCGGACAACCCCTCAGGTCTTCTAAGCCATGATACAGTAGCTGCCCATAACAACATTCCAATTTTGTCACTGATAGACAAACTGATAGACTACTGCTGCATTTCCTAGGATTAGAATAGTGCATTCTTAGGGGAATATTGCAAGCACTACACTAACCATATTCAGTTAATAAGGTAAAATGGCTACGTTTTAAAAACAGGAATAAGATCTGGTTACAGATGTGTATGTGGTAACAGAATGATATGAACCAGCTATTATACATTTGAGAAAGTCTGTCTGTCTGTCTAAGAACTCCTACACGGTAAGAGCTATAACCACCAAATTTGGTATATAGCTCCCTTTTATAACTTGAAGAAAGGTAAGGGTTTGGTTGTGCCCAGAACACCAGAGATGAATGGCAGGTATGTTCAGCCATTGTGCCATTATTAGCAATATAATATACTAGAAAGAGTCTGAGTCTTAGTGCTAACTTTCCCTGCCTTCTTTATTTTCCTCCCTAACACCAAGAAAAGAATTATACAGAAGTTTCCTTTCAAATCTTTGATCCTATATTTATTTTTCAGTGGATTGCAATTAAAAATTCTTTTGTTTCCTTATCTAACTGGGAATGATGTAAAAAAAGTACTTCAGCACTGCTATGAAATATGTAACTGTACCCTTGCTCATCTCTGTGAAAATACCCACTGCAATGGTATAACCTCTGTTATAACCAGTGAGAAGAGGAAACTAAGTCAGTGTATTTGAAAAGAGAAAACCTTTCTTCTTTCTTTCATTCACTAGTCAATTAGCCCATCATAAGACGGGATTTTCAGGTCTCTCCTCCACGTCGGTCTTCTCTCCTAAGCCTCCGGTCTCTTGCTCTGTCTCTCTCTCTCTCTGTCTCTTTCTGCCTCCTACTGCCTCCCCCTCTCTCTCTCTCTCAGCTCTCCTCTGCCTCCTGCCTCTCTCTCCATCTCTCTCTTTCTCTTCTCCTCCCCCTCCTGCCTCTCACTCGTGGGACCGTGGAGCCCAAATGGCCATTTGGGCTCCGCACTCCCCATGCTGCATGGGGAGCACGGAGCCCAAAAGGTCACTTGTGCCGCTTGCTCCTCTGTGGCGGCCCAGCTGAGTGGCGCAGAAGTCAGCCTCCTGCCATGGTGGGGGGCGAAGGGGGGCAGGGCGGTGATGTCACCACCCCACCCCTCTTTGCCTCCCGCCGTGGCGGGAGACTGACTTCTGCGCTGCTCAGCTGGGCTGCCGCGGGGGAGTAAGCAGCGCAAGCGGCCGTTGGGGCCTCGCACTCCCCATGCAGCACGGGCCACCCAGAGGGAACAGCCAGCATTTCAGCAACAGCGCTGCCTAGAGGGAACAGCCAGCATTTCAGGCAACAGCGCCACCCAGAGGCAACAGCCAGCATTTCAGCATTACAGATTCACAGACATTGGGCTACTACATATGATTCTCACATATACACATTGTACCACCATGAGGAGGTGGTATTGCAATACTGGACCAGTTCCCAAATAGAATTGCAAAAGGTAGTTGAGCTAGGCTATTTGTATAGGTCATGTAATCAGTAGTTTCCATTAAGCCAATTGAATTGTTCAAGACACAAGTTTATATTTAATATTCACACAGCCCATATGACTAATGAAAAGTTTTGGATGCAAAACCCTTCCCACATTCCACAGATGCAGAAAGCCCTAAACTGAAATGCGTGACCACAGTCCCATCATGCAGGCAGCAAACAGATGAGAGAAGTGTTTTAGCCTTCTCACTATACAGAGCACTAGTTGCAGCCTTTAACTGAAGAGGGGCACAGCAGCCCAGAGGTTCTGTTAATAGCTGCACTAGTGCTCCTGGCATTAGAATTGGAGAAAACCATCTTAGGATACTTAAGGAGAGATGCCCCTGCTTAAAGCCAATTTAAACAAAGACACAGGACTGGGTCCTTGCACTGTTCTCAAGACCATTTCTGTTGTACAGAATTAGCACACTCTGGTCTTCACTGTTTTTGCAATAGGCTTTGTCTACACTTGTAAATTTAATGTGCAGCCACACAATGCTTTAACCATCTCCAAGAGGAGAGTAGCTAACTGCGATGAGAGTACTATTACCAGTGCTAAGAGCCTGTTTACATTGGTGATTTACAACACTGTAACTTGCTGCGCAAAGGGAGGGATGTGTTTTTTCACACCCAAGAGAGAAAGTTACAGTGCAATAAAGTGGTAGTATAGACAGGCATACAGATTCTAAGGGCTGGATGTCTAAAGGGTAAAAGAGGGACTTACTTCTCTTAAGGGAGGTGAAGGGAAAGGAAGGTCGCACGATCTAATGCAAAAACCAGATATTGTGTCAGTGAGAAATTGCGCTTGTGTGTTGTAATCATTTACTGCTCTATAAATTATCAAAATAATTCCAAATTCAGCTTTCTGTCTGGAATTCACACTTGAGTTAATATGATGACAAATATAAAGCCTGTTTATTTCATCTGTTTTACTTTCTATTTGTAATGAGTAAAATGAGCATATTTGCTTTTCGATGTTGAGAGAAGTCTTCTTGAGATTGCAGATAGTGGGTCTTAGAGCTCAGTTCTGATCGCCTCCTTGCATTTGAATTGCACCGTGCCCCACAAAGAGCCCTGTTCTTTTCCAAGAGGCTACTCCAATCAGATCCACACATTATTAGTAAGGGTAGCATGCAGAATTTGTTTGCACAAAGAAATTTTTTCAAAGTGCTTGTTTGGATTTAACCTGTCTTTAGTCTATGACAAGGGAGCAAACAATGACACTGAAAAATACCCAACACTCACAATATGGTGGCCAGCCAGTGACTGAAACTTAGCATCCCCCTTCTCCTTCAAATCAGAATGCTGTGAGGGAAAGATGCTGTTGCCTGCTAGTGAGAGGGACTGCGAAGGCCGACTCTAGTGCAGCATTACTCATCCCCATCCCAGGTTTTTCCTATTGTTTCCTGCTCTTTTCAGGACATTATGTTTCTTGCAGTGGTGTAACCATGCCTGTGTGAAGCACTGAGGCAGTACCCTGAGAGACACATTTTATGTAGCATTGCAAGCTGGAAGTAAGTTTCAGGGAGGTTTCTTTGATTTGTCTCCTAATTTTTGAACTCTTGCAATATTTTTTGCACACCAGACTACCACATGGCTACTCTGGGCCCATCACAGCCAGCCTCTCCTGGGGCTCCAAATAGTCATGCACTGCAGTTACTTGTAAATGTGTTATTCATTTTGTGTCTGCTCTCTGGTTTTGAGGAAAGTTCTTCCTTGCCCAGGATTGGATGGCATGTATGTAAATAATACATGCAGCTATACTTAAACAAGCTGCCCCAGGGTCTACATTTATTTGTTGTCCTAAATATTAATAGTACTGTACTATTAAAAATAAAAATAGCCACAAAACTGTAGTGGTTTTGAATCATGATTGTAAAATACTGCAGTACCTTCTTAATAAGGGTAAATTAGTTGTTCCATCTCTAAATATCTTTAAATAAACTTTCTCCACTCTTCACTATGGTTTTGTTTTCCAAAATACGTATAATTTAGAGGGATTGTTTTAAATTAGAGAAAATAGGAAAGCAAACAAGCAGGGTGTATCTTTCACAATGTGAATCCTACCTCTTCTCCTTTTCCTTTGCAGGCAAAGATTTACAGTGAAAGAGAATTCTGACTATGCACCTCTGAGTTAAAAGCTAATGAATTTCCATAATCAGGTCATGACACTCTTGGCATTTTTGAGATCATTTGAAGCCCTAGATTATTCTACACCCACCTGAACCCAGTTTCATTTAGATTTTATTTCCCCCAGGGACAAATTCTGCTCTCAGTTTGGACTCAGGGTAAATTGCTCGTGCACAGGTAAGGGTGATATTTGGCCCAAGACAGTAAGATTGCATGCTTGTCTTAGACTATATAATTATCTTTCCAAAGAGATCCCCTTCTTCCTTTGCTCTACTGTAGCCTCGCCATGTGTTTATTACAGGACAACACTTCTTAACTTACACACACATACACAACTTGTCTAGTCATTTATGTCCCATTACCACAAATACGCTCTGTAGTTGAGAAATACTGGTGAAGTTAGTCAGAATCTAATGCTTCCTCTTCTTTCTTAAATGGTTTGATCAGCAGTGAAACAGCAAACCATGTTGACTTCGAAAGTAACATCAGTGGTGTGTTAGATAATACTCATTGAAATGAATATGGCAGTTCAATCCTCAAAACTTGTTTCAAGCTCAGACAGAGTTCTGCGCATCAAATGCACTTGCTTTACATTATGAAGGTGGTTTTTTTTTTTGTGAATATAACACCTAGAGACTTTTTTAAATCAAAGCTCAGATTTAATAGTAGACCTATTGAGGAGTGTGACTGGTCCCTAGATAGTTCTTTGTATTTCTGTGCAGGGGGATATCCCACACTTTGGGAAAACCCACCATAAGGATATGTATGTATATGCGCAACTGAGGGGGGTAAACTATACCACCCACCTCATCCTCTATTGCTGGCACAACTAATTGTAAACAAACTATATTCTTCTTGCATTCTAATTATGCAGGCTGCCAACTTATACTTACTCACAAAGGGAGTCCAGCAGAACTCAGTGTGAATATATGTGTAAGTTAATACTCATTGTGATAAGGATAGCAGTATCTGTTCTTTTGAAATATGAACACTTAATTAGCAGTGAAAGCTAATAAGCCATTCATCTAGTGCATAAAATGTGTCCATAAAGGTGCACCAATATTAGAACATGCAAAATTGCAGCTGCAAAACTGAAACTTGTTTTTCCAAGTTAGCTTCACTATAGTACAATATCCTGCCAAAAGAGTCTTTTAATAATAATATTACTACTAATTTTCATTTTTACACCTTTTTTTTCCACCTTCACACTTAGCATATGGTTCGTTCACCTTTAGCTTTCTGAATAAGGCAGTATGCAAAAGCCTCTATAGAATTGATGTCAGTTTCATACTGTATTCTTAACAAGAGAACCCTTTTTCCCAAGGTACATTCAGTTTTCATTTAAGTACAGGCTCACCTATGTCTGATAAGTACAAGGCAAAGTCAATTTGTGATTTTTTTTTCTAAGTTCTTCTTATGGAATTAGAATTTAAGGTAGATCCTTAGAAAATTACAAAAAACCTGTATTACTCATTTCAGTGGGAATGCTGCTCATAAATTATTGTTCCTATTAATTAGGCAACTGAAACTGAAAAAAAAAAGAGTACATAGTGTTTTTCATTTGAAGGTAGCATGTTGTAAAAGATATAATGTGTGTATAATATTATGATTGTTTTAACTGAAACCTAGAATTATTTTGTGTAATTAATGTTATAAATGAAAAGATACAAATATACAAATGGCAAATTTTAGGTGCCATGTGAATATTAATGCAGACTTTATTCTCAGCAGGTTCCCTACATGCTTTCTCTGCAGCTTGCTAACTAGGTTATGTTTCACAATAGTAACCCATTTGGCATCAGCTCAGTAAACAAAAGGAACCAGAGTAATTTGTTTGATCTTTCTCCACAAAGACTCTGGATAATTTACTTTTCCATTTAATTTACTGTCTGGATCTATATGTCTTTTATATTCTGTGTAGCCCTAAAGAATATACCCTAAGTATCTCCTGAAGTGTCAGACCTAATTGAAAAATGCAATTCAGGTACAACTTGATAGATGAGAATGATTCAGAACTTCCAAAATAGAATATGCCCATTTTTAAAAGATCATAGTCTTTGTTAATTAAGGAAAAAAGAGATTAGTTTAGAGAGAGAAAATCATTTGGCATACCTGAGGATATGAAACTACAATATATTCCTGTAACTGCAGCATAGATACATTACAGAGCAGACAGAATGGGGTTACTTGAAATTATTGCTATGACCTACACCTTTAAACATCCCTAGGAAAAAAAAAAAGCATCAAAAGACCTGCACATGTCTACTGAAAGAAGGAGCTTCTTTAGTGCAACCTACCTCTGTGATTTGTTTTGTTCAAAGAATGGATTTTACATTTCTATATGCATGTCAAGGCTGACATTAAATATTAAAGCAAGATATTAAAATTTCAAAGAATCTGAATTAACCAAAAGTATTCAAAAATAAGTGTTCCTGAATATTTAATATAAGGATGTCATAATTAGCTGCAGAAAACTCTCAAGTCAAAAAGGAGGGATTTTTTAAAATAGTGGTCATAATCATGATCTTTTGGATTGATGTTGCATGCGTGCTATACCTCTGAGAAGTATACATCCTCTGCTTGTTATCCTTCTCTTTCTTTGTCCAACATGGGAGTCAACTTACGGATATCCTAGAAACAGTTGCTATTATGGATATCTTTGTAGAGTAATTGATTACTAAATTTAAAGATCAGAAGGGAGCATTATCTTCAGGTCTACTTCCTGCATAACTGACATCATCAAATTACATCGAGATCTCCCAGATGCCCAAGGTTCTGGTGGGGCTTTCATTTGAAGATTTCAAGTGATGGAGAATCCTCCACATCCCTAGGTAAGTTGTTCCAATGGCTAACTACTCTTACAGTTAAAAATGTTGCCTTATTTCTAGTTTTCATCTATCTTCAGCACCTAGCAATTGGCTCCTCTTATGCCACTGTCTGTTCAATTAAAGAGCCCTCAGCCATGAGAAATTTTTTCACCATGTAATTACTTACAGACTGTAAGAAAGTCACCTCTTAACCTTCTCCTGGAAAAATTAAGTATATTGAGTTTCTTTAGTCTCTCATTGTAAGGACGTTTTCCAGACTTCAGTCCATTTTTGTTACTACCTTCTGAACCCTTTCCAATTTCTTACAGCTTTTTTCAAGTGTGAAGAGCAGAAGTGGACACACTATTCCAGTTGTGGTCTCACTAATGCTATATACAGTGCTAATACCACTTCTATATTTGAAATCAATAGGGTTATGTACAGGATTAAAGTTGCATTTGGTTGTATCTGTGTATAGGAATGGGCTCTAAGCAGGCAAAGGGCCCCAGAGCACAGTGATTCAAAGGGGCCCAGACTTCTGGTCACCATTGCTGCAGTAGCAGCAGCAGCACCCAGAGCACCAGGCCCTTTAAATCACTGCCAGAGTGCCATGGCGCACTCCTGATGGGATTTAAAGGTGCAGTGCGGCTCAGTCGAAACATCACCGAGGACTGTCCTTACTCCTTTCAACCAAGGCCTCACCCCTTCCAGGAGTTTGGAGCTGTGCACACACATACCCAATCTTGCCCAGGGTCCTACAAGGCTGTCAGCTCCCCTGGCTCTAAAAGAGATATAATTTAGCATATGCCATACTCTAGTACCCAGGCTTCAGTGCCTATGGAGTAGGTATATATATTTCTGCAAAAACAGGAGTTTATTATAAATGTTCATACAGATGGGTTGGCTACAGAGGTCAGATTTACAGTACAGACTTACTTTGGTATAATTATGTCCCTGAGAGGGGACTATTGTAAATCCAGAGAAACTCCAAGGAAGTCAGAATAGTGACTCTACAATTAAAACCAGTGTAACTGAGATTAGAGTCTGTCACAGCTTAGTTTACAGACACCAAAACACTTGCCAGTTGCCTAGTTAGCCAACTATACATTTGCAGTCAGCCCTTGTAGTTTTCAAAGTATTTCTTATAGTAAATAGACTAATGGGATGTGCAAGGGAGCACTGTGTATACTGCAGTATCTGGCTCTATTTATCCTAGGTAAAATTAGTACATTTTGAAGAATCACCACTATATGTAGTCCTATGTAAAGCAAAATAATTTCCATTGAAATCACTGAATCTATTCCTGTTTACACCAATTGATAATCTGGCATGTATTTTTGGATAGTGCATTGTTAGTAATACTTATTTATTATTTGTATTCTAGTTGGACCCCAAAACTAATCAGGATCATTGCTCTGATTGCTGTACAAACACAAGGGATGACCATCCCTCTCTGAAGTGCCTACTGAAGGGTTTTATTGCACAATTATCATTCATTAATACAAAGTAAAATGTTATAAAAGTCTCACATTTTTACATTTTAATGTTATTAATTGCCTGCATTGTGCTGCACTGAAGTAGCTCCCACCTACATGTGAGATGTTAAGGAATTTGTTCACTTTTGGATAGATGAAAAGGAAAATGTGTTGGTTACATCTTCTCCTTCCCTCATTTTTTATCTTGCTTTTCTGAGATGTATCACATAATTCCATGCTGCCTGGATAGCAAAATCTTTTGATTTATTTGAACAATACACAAGCCATTAAAATATTTGTATCTGTCTTCATTTGCAGAAGGTGCCAAACCCGGGGGTGCTTGGGTGCCAAAATATGTTATTTTAACACCGTGGCTTTTTTCTTAAACAATATTAAAACTCTGCAGGCACCTACAGTATATTCCTGCCTCGTTTTGTGCAGCACAGTGATATCATGGGTTAGATTAATCCCATAGTTAGATAAGGGACTAGAGGTTCTGGATAAGATTTCTAATAGACCCAGATTTTATTTTCATCTCCAATTTCTGACTTTCTTTGTTACCTTGGGCAAGTCACTTCAGAACCCTTAGACTCCAAGTTGTGATCAGTAAAATGGAGGAAAAGATACTCACAGCCTTGGTAAAGATGTATGAGAGATAGAGATGAAAAGTGCACTATAAGAACCATTGTTACCATTACGTATTTCGGGATGCAGTTAACAAGTGAGAGGAGTTATACTTGGGATTCTAATAGTTAAAAAGTTAGCATCAAGATTGAGAGAGCAAATAAAGCCAGTGACTACACAGCACCTAATACATAACCGAGAATGCTTCACAAGGTATCATAGCCAATAGCCAGTTTATAAGATGGTTGTAACAACATTGCTGATAAACTACTATGCATGCATTTTTCTCCTGTATAACTGACACAATATTATGAGCACTATTGTTTTGAGTTGATTTTTACTCTTCAATGGAGACAATGCTCTGTAATTATTCCTATTACAAACCTATAGCTTGGCACATTTTGAAGTGGTGCATTGAAATGCAGTCTTACACTTCATAAAGTCATTTACAGCCAGCTAAAATGAGTGAAAGGTCAGCGTAAACAGAATGTAAATTTGAAATTCTCATTTGGTAGCAGCTCACACTCATTTTGCATGGGTGTAAATTATCTCACAAGGTGCCAAGCATTAGTGCAGCAGGTCCTGATAATGGACAGGAAAAAATGCTACGACCCAAACATACAGATTTTTATATAACCATTCAAAATTTCTGTTCAATAAAAGTAAACATTTCCTTTATGTACACATAAAAACTCACTGTAATAATGTGGGAAAAGAAAAAAAAGTCATCAACCAATAGTCAAGGGTGACACAAAGTAATTACCATCCTGCGGAAGATAAGATAATATGACTTTTACACTGCAAATTAGTACAGCTTCAAATAATTTCCAAAGGAAATAATGTCTTGCTGCTTCAGCCTATCAGGAAACCTTACAGAGAACCATGTGAGATCTCCAGAGGTGACTGTAATAAACTCATGTCTCCTCTGTACCTAGTCTAGTGCCACTTTGGTAAAAATGCTTTAATATCAATAAGGACAAGATTGTAGCTTCTGTCCCTGAGCTCTTCCCCCTTCTTCCTCTCTGAGTTTCACAAAATCAGTGGTGACTCCTATGTATTAGACTCAGCCAGAGTTGGAACTGTGGCACAGTATGGCTTGGGAGTGCTAAAAGTAATAAACACTGAGTAGTCCTCCCACATGTACATTGCATTCAACTCCCTTTATGGGCTATTATTTTTTGACTGTGTTTGTTAATTTGTCTGAGTTGTTTTTAGATCGTCATTCAATAACATGCAGTAGACCTAATAACTTTTACTTTCAACAAAATATATTATTGTGGGGGAGGGGGTATTGAAGAGATAAAACCATATACTGACAAAACAATAAAAGAAAAATCAATCTTTATGACAGATGAGAGAGTAAGATTTACAGTGTAATCAGAGAGACACAAAGAGATTCATGGGTTGTAGAGCATGGTATCCAGGCAACATTATTCTATACATGGAAACACAATCACACTAGCATGATCTGTTTCCCTATTTCTGAACAAATCTTTCAGCTCATTCTGTTGAAGTGCATGGCTGAAGTGCACACATCTTAGTGCTGCATCTATATCGGTGCAAGTCTCTTTTCACTGAGCTTCTGAACTCCTTGAGCCTTATGCTTTTTTGATGTGATCACTTGGAACAGACATGCACTCAGAAAATTGTTCAAGATAAGGGACAGCCCCAGTGAAAGACGCAATACATTATATTCTTCTGCTTCTATGCCGTTCGATATGAAGCCCTTCAGTCAGAATAAAAATGAAGAGCTGATCTGCTCTAAAAATGAGCTTCTGGAAATCAAACGATTGTCCATATTAATTTTGCTCAGCTGTACAGCATGCCTTATATGCAAGCAAAATGATTAGCCAACTGGAATTTTAAAAGACTGCTCTTAGAGTTTAATAGCTTCAATATTTTAATTTATTCTTTGAAACAACAAACCTAAACCCTCTAAATTGCTGTGGGACTTCTAATCCGCACAAGCTGGAATTCTGTGGCCGGCGCCTCAGCTGGTATAAATTTCCATTTTGTACTAAGGAGGAATCCCCCCCTTTTAAAAATCCATCCTGCCCTACAAGAGATATCCTGCTTTGCAGGGTGAATTCCCTTCTTCCTCACAACAGCCACTAGGTTGGTTGAAATGCTGATCTTACTGAAGTCAATGGAGCTTTGCCAGGATTTTAACCATTAAGTTTCCTCTTTCTTCCATGAGCTAGAGGAGAGCTGAGCTTCAGATTTAACAAACACTTTCTCATTTGAAACTGATATTAAAGACAGACCCTGCAAACAAGAGCAGCTTGCTCCCCTTACGTGCTGCTGCAGATCTAGGTTTCCAACTAGGATTTTGCCAGAGAATTCACAGTTAAAACCATTCTACTCGTATCTTCTGTGTCTACCTTTAACCAGTTTGTTTGGTCATCTGCCTAGAATGAGTCTGATAATTATTCAAAGCTCATTTATGAAAATGCAGCCTCTGTAATACTGACAATTCCTTTTCTTACAAAAATCCTGGCCCCAAATTCCCATTGACACAACCAAGATTTCACCTCAGAACCTTAGCTCATTTCCAGTGCGGATTATTCTGTCTCATTGGAGATTCCATTGCTATCTTTTGTGGTAGACATTTGGTGAAGACAAAAAGCCCAATGTAGCCATCAATAGAAAGCCACGACTCAGTAAAATAAAACTATGACATGCAATGTATAGTAAAATGTCTTTATTTATGGCATTTATGTGTTTTCTCTAGCTCACAGTGGGTGTGTGGCTTTAGGTAGGTGTCTGTGCATTAGGTAATCTCACTTCCAGACTCAAACTGTTAGCTGGATAAAAAGGGCTCCGATAAAATTTCAACAGCAACAGTTTCATGAGGTTTATCTTCTCATACTGAAAAATGGATGTTAATGTTAGCCTGCACAAAAATAGCTGAAGGAGCAGGCATCTGTCATTAAAACTCAGATACTCTAAGAAAGCAGTGGTAATGACATATTGAGCTATGAGTTTAGATCTTTTTCCTGGGTCAGAATGGGATATTTGTGTGGAACTCCTACTTATCCAATAGTTTTGCTAAAACTGACCGTGATATTATTGTATTACCTGGGTGCATTATTATTTCTATGAGTATTTTGAGAATATTTGATGTCAGCATTGAAATAGCAATAAATAGTTGTCTATATTGTTTGGAACATAAAGTAGGAAACTTAATCACAAATCTAACCATTTTAGGCTTAATCAGTTTTTGCCTTTATTTATATAACTTCAGGTAGAATTATTGTCATATTGTGTCTGAACATATATTTATTGTAGAAGATAAATAGATAAGATGGAATCGATAAGGAGCCAAATTTACTGCATCCAGAGAACTGGAAAGTTCTGTCACACTTCATAATGGTCATTGCTGTCTTTGATGTTTATTCTGGTCCCTCAATTCCATTCATTCAGTTTCTGATCCAGTGTTTCTGCAATAAGGGTTTTGTTCGCTTGTGTCTTTTAATACATTGCCTCATAACATTTGTATTAACCTTTCTCCAGTCATCATTAAACCCATGAAGCATTTGTTCTAAGTAACCAGTACATTATGCATGTGAATTCTTCCATTTATATAGGTTCAGGGGGTAGCCAAGTTAGTCTGTTACAGAAAAAAACAACGAATGGTCTGGTAGCACTTTACAGACTAACAAAACATGAAGATGGTATCAGTAGCTTTCGTGGGCACCGCCCATGGACCATTTGTTGTTTTTTTCCCACCTATATGGTTTTTGTACTTTATTATTCTGCTTCTGTGTCATCCTGTGCCTGGGTTTTCCCAGTAAAGGGGCTTTTTGTTATTATAGGTTTGTATACTTTTTTCTAAAACATTACAGCATAGCCTGTTACCTTTGTCCTGTCACCAATAATATCATGTTAACCAAATCAGAAATTCTATATAAAAAGAGAATTGGCAAAAACAACACATATACCAGCAAGGTCTTGGCCTGGAAATTGCCTCATCTAACCTCACTGAGGCTACCTCATTCACTATCCATAATTATAAATTATTTAAGTGTACCTAGAAAAGCTGCTGATCTTACCATTTAACAATTCTTTGTTTTTCTATTTCAATATGCTAATTCAGTATGTGAAAATTATTATATCCCTTATAAAAGTTAAAGGAGGCCACAATCTCAAAACATCAATATTTTCTTTGTCTTCTTTAAAAATGGGTTTCAGAGACATTTTCACTCAAAGTCCGGGCTTAGGATTGCTAATCATTACAAAAAGTCGCTTGTTGGTAATTTTCTTCGTGTGCATTTTGAGTAGTGTCTTAATTTTAAGACCTTAATAATTATCGTTATCCAATAATGCCACATCATGTTACAATCTTTTCCAGAATAGTATTTCAGCTAACATAGTTTAAGCTAATAACATACATATGAAGCAATAGATGTCTTTAAGATCAAGATTAAGGACCATTTTCTACCTTCATTCTATAACCTGAATTGCTATTGATATTATGGAATCTTACACAAAGATCAAGGGTAGTCAATAGCCTTAATACTTATTCATCAGCCCTTGCTTTCAGAAGTTTGCAAAAATCCCTTGGGGCCTGACATTGCCTCTGTTTTCATTTAACCCCAGTAAATCTTGATGCAATTTCTGAAGTAAATGACTTTATTCCCCTAAGGATACAGTAAGCCAACTCATGCCCCTGAGATCTGGGCACAGGAGGGAATGACCCAGCACAGTTTCTAAAGCATTCTGTGGACTTTTTAAAACTAGTATAAAAAATAAGTATTGTAATGAATGAAAAAACATAGTGAGACATTAAATTAAAGCTAGATGGTATGTTCTTCCAGGCAAGGGTATCAGTGTGGACAGAATTAACACAATGGGGCCCTGAGTTTAACTAGCAACTCCAGGCTCTACAGCATCATATCTAATAATAATAATAATGTAATAAGTTTTCTAAAAGTCATTTTGCTTCCAAGAGACATTTTGAGTTTTAGATTATTGTACTTGTGATTTGCATCCACAATCAGATGTTCATATGTACAAACATTTAAATTTGCAACCACGATTAAAGTGAGGAAAAATTGCCCCACAAATGGAAGATATCCTTTTTAAAAATTTGTCCCAGTGCTTACAAAAGACCTTTTTGTTACACAGAAAGTCAGATCTATATTCTGAAGTTTCTTCCAAGAGCATTGTAGCTAACATTAAGTTGTCCATGAAGTGTGAAAAGAAGAATGTCAGGTCTATAGAAACTTACAATCTGTTCTGTAATTATCTTCACATAATATCTAGATTTCCAGGGGGTTTTGTTCACATTCAGTTTTCAAAGAATCAGGTTTTACAGCTTAGAAATATAGATGTTTTCAACAATATCTGGTAAATCGCTAGCTGTATATTTTTGTTATGACATTAATGCTTTCTACATAACCCTCTCTTCTATTAAATCCTTTTCAACTTTGTTATCACCCTTAACCCTGTGAACTCATACTCCTTCCTCTGGAATGAATCTGAACAAGGCATTTCACACAACATTCGCTTTCACAAATGATGTACTTTTGGGTGGCTGCAAACTATTGTAAGAAACTGTTCAATTAAACAAAAGGGTTTTGCTTTTCCTAATACTAATTAATATCCTTCTAGCTAGAGGATTTCTAGAGTACCGCAAGCTCTGAGGCACTAGAAAAGTACTTAAATGCATATTGGGCCACCCAATTCTGCCCTCGAGCGAGTGTCCTTTGCTTCATGACCTTTACATTCATGTGCCAGGTAAGGCAAAATTTGGCCCATAATGAATTGTTTCCTTTCTTCCGTGCAGTATGTGTGTCTACCTCCCAGGAAGCTAATGTGTACATGGAATGTGTGTCTTAGCGGAGTCTAGATTTCATAGTCTTTACATGGGTTTTTAATTGAAAGGAACTCTGGAGGAAGCCCTTCTAAAAGCTCTCTCTAACAATAGATCATCTTTAGCATTCTCAGTGCTGCTATAAATCACTTGATTTTAAAGAATGCTCTACTTTTCCAAATGCCAAGCAGAATTCCATAATGAAAAAAAATTGTCACACCAGTAGGGAAGAAACATTAAAAGTGTCTAAGTAAGTCTGTTTACTTATAGATTTTTAAAAATTGCCAGCTGAGATGGACAAGCTTTGTTTCCCTCATTAGTTGCAAAATAAGCTTTGCAGCTCCAGTTATAGAAAGAGAACTTTGTGAATTGAGCACTTAGAAATCCTGACTTGCCAGCTAAGGAGCCATTTAGATAATAATGAGAAAATACAACTGACCATAATTGAGACCAGAGCATATAATTGGACATGTCTGTATACTGAAAATTCAGAAACAAAAACTCTACTTTTCTGGAAAATACTGAATATATCAAACGTATGGTTCAGTATGTTCACATATTCTGTACTCTTTGAGCCATAAATCTAAAAGTGACACCTCTGTAAGGGTCTGATCCAATGTCCATTGATGTTTATGGGAGTTGTTGTATTGTCTTTAATGGGCTCAAGATCTAGAAAAGTCATACCAGTTTGCCTTTCCAAGTTGTACAGTACTGGAAGAGTTGGAAACTCCTAATTAAGATATCAGAAAGTTCAAAATCAGTAAAAGTGATTCACAGAAGGGGTGAATCCATAAGTGAGTTATATAGGTCATTACAAAAAATGTATTACATTTTTGTGCATTCTGAATATGCCAGAAATGCTATAGAAAACCTATCACAGAAATATTTCAGAGACCTTTCTTAAAATATTATTTGCATTATATTACTTCTATGATGCACAGTCTAAAAAGCCAGTCAGTGTCTTTTAGTAACCAGGGAACCCATAACAATCAATTTTACATTACTATAAATCAAGAAATGCTTCATGGAAATGTAATACTAGTGAAAATCTACTGATTTCAACTGAGCCATAGGTTTTTTATTTCTGTTGATTTAAATGAGATCAGAATTGGTCTTCATGAGCCAAACAATACAGGACATGGAAAAAGGAAATTGTAAATAATACATTTTAGAAACCTGAAAAGATTACCTAAGATAGCTTTTCTACACTTAGTAATGTTGCCATTTTAAAGCCTACAGGAACTTTCAGGACTAGAAGCAATTTCTGTGTGCACATCACTGGAGAGCTGAAAGTCTCTTTTCTCCAGTGATATAATACTCCCATTTCTACCCCTACAGCATTGCAAGGTATCAGAGCTTAACCACGGCACAGGAGTGAATAGTGTAGGTGCAGGGCTTTAGACTGGTGTAACTGTGGATACAAGACAACTCTGGATTTGGGGAGACAGGCAAAAAATATTCACTAGGATGTTTTTGGATGGGTTTTTTTAAAGTTCCATTGTTTGAGATGGCTCAGACGTTTGGAATGTTAGAAGTAGCTCCAGTGGCGAGCACAGTGCAGATGAGTTGGTCAAACATGCATAATAAATGCAGTTTTTCACATAGTTCTCCATTTTATAATATGAAGCTTGCCATCACAGATGGTATGTGTATAATTATACATTATATAGCTACATGACTAGTTCCAATGTGCAATTTTCATGTTTCAATGCACAAACCATATTAAATGTACTGAGTAAATATGGTGTTTTAAGGAATTAAAGTTAATAAATGCATCCAATAGGGTGATTAAATACACAAACAGAGATGAGAGTGCAAATCAGTGTCTGCCTCCCACAGGATGTTTTAGAGAAAAAAAGTGTTTCTGCCATTTTCATTGCAATGAAGTATAATTTTGTTTCACTTGTTTCTAATATATAAGGATTTAGACAATACCGTGTGGTGTGAGTAATAACTTAATGCTTTACCTGAAATACAGTAATAGAAAATTCTGATGAATTAAGCCAATGTCTGCTGAAATTAGAGTTTAGGAAAATCCTCCCTTGTGATAATTAGAAAACAAACTGTTGTAAACCAGTAAACCTCAGCTGTTAGGTTGATTCAGCACAATTGACAAGCCAATGGAAACAGCTGTATACCCATAAAGCTTAATTGAATTTTATTAACGGGATATGATTTTCGACTTTTTCACTGAATAAGGAAAAAATAAGTTTGAAATGCTGTTTTTTCTCCAACATAAGGAGTAGCCAATTAAGGATTGTATTTTGTCAACAAAAGAAAGCATTTGGCTTTTCCTTATATTTCTCAGTTTGAATCATTTATTCAAATGAGCTAGAATACAAACTATTGAACATTTCTATATCTTACTGTTGGGAGCTATGGAAGTACTGTCAGGCTTATTTTCCTAGTCATGTAATAAAGAAATTAGTGCGATTACATATTTCAGAAGTCCCTAACAGTTATGACTTTAAAAATGGTCTCTTAGGATGAAACCCTGCGTAGGGAGATACTGCCTGTGGATTCTAGCACACTAGCAAGTCAGTGAACCTTTCTTTGAAGTTCTGCCTACCCCTTGGATACGGATATTACAGATCAGACTGTGTGACAGCTTTACACTCTCCCTGAACATGGCCCATGTTCAGCCAATAAATTATCCTATATCAGGATTGTAGATGAATGTGTGTCCTTTGCCACAGGCCCCCCCAGTCTCTATGAATGTGATTTTTAATTTTTCTAAGATAAACTCATTGGCTAGAGGCTATCATGTGCAAGTCAAGCCATTTTTATGTCTCATATTTTGAACATTTTCAAATTGTTAGCATTGTTGCTTTATTTTTCACATAGTTCTCTCACTAGTGTTCATCCATAATCATAAACAAAATAACTTAGTATATGTAGGCGATTATAATGACAGTAAAGGTTGTGTGGGAGGGATAATATATGCGCCATTGTCAATGCACGTATGTTGAATTAAAGACCCTATTCTGGTCAAATGCTAATATATTCTGAGTACTTTTCCATAAACACATTTCTAAAACACAACATAATGAAAAGGTGATCTGAATAATATAATGACTATAATCTTATATATGCAAATTTAAGAACCAGTGTTTTTAAGAAGCAGTGTCTCTTGCTCATTGACACACAAAAAATGATTTGCATGAAAATATCTTCATGATAGTGGTATCACTTTCACCTTAAATGTGGTGCACCAGATAGGAAACAAGGCTCATGAAATCTCAATTGTAAATGGTTTATTCTTTTTAAAATGAACATTGCTACAGCTGGCTGCCCTGCTGTTACCAAAAACTTATATACATTTTCCATTTTGAGGGTTTTTTATGAAAAATTACACAAGGAACAGAAAAGTGTACATAAATGTTCCAGCAGATGCTTAGGCTTTCAACTACAGCCCTATCTGTAGGTGTAAGAATTAACCCAGTTAGTTGCCAGTGCATATTTTTATACCGGTTGGCTTTCTTCTGTCATTCGACCACATGACAAGAGCAATGTTTGCAATAAAATGGTACACACATGATTTGAACATTTGTTAGTTTTGCCAACAATAACTAAAGGTAGCATTCTGCAGTCCTCTATTGAGCAAGGCTGCTCTTAACTTCCGATGAGTGCTGGGTATCATCCAGCCTCCAGCCACAATAGTGTAAAGTCCAACATGGATTAAATCAGAGAGAGACAAGAATGCCACAAGAGTCATCTCATGGAAATTACTAGTAGACATCCTCTAAAGTGGGAGAGTGTTGGGGATCCAGAGAGCTGGCAGAGAATGAGAGTTCCCAACCCTACAGATCCTGGGAATCTACAAGGAGCGATACCCCTATAGGCCCATATGCAAGGGGTGTGTGAAGGATGTGCAAGCACCGCCCATGGTCCACCAAGTAAGCATGCTCTGGCCAGTCAAGGGAAGGCAAGAGTGGCACACTGGCTGAGCCTCCCTCCCCCTTGCTCTGGCCAGCTGGAAGAAGGCTGGGGCTGATTTCCCCACTTACTTGGGGGCCATGGAGGTGCAGTCACACCCTTGCAGTCCACATTTACAAAAAAAGCACCCCTCCCCCCAGAAATTCATGCGTGTGGGCCTGCCCTAAGTGCCGCAGCATCTGGAGCTGTCTTAGATGACTGGCTGGCCCTCCCTCACTCTGGCAACAGTGCCTGACCATCAATGACTGAATCCCCAGACAGTTACTCAGAAGATACTTTAGAATTTAAACAACATATGTCAGCAACAGAGTGCCTCATTATGCTTCTATTTTCATCAAAAGAAGCTTTGCTGAACTGAAGGCTTCTCCAGACAGCTTTCTCTTCAGCTGAGTTAGAGTATCGACTAGGATATCAGCATGCGAAACAAGGGTGTCCAGGCTCTGATTCTCCCCTATCCATCCCAAAAGCTCTAGGATGCGCAGCAAAGATGCTTCATTGGTGATCAAGGAAAGGAGAGGAGAATGCTACAAGGGGAGGTTTTCCTTCCTTTTGATCAAATAGGGAAAGATGTGTCCATAAAATGCTCTGGAGGGAATGCTCCAATCCACTGATAGTTGGGTTCTAACCACTGTGCATAAACTTACCAGATTATTTAAAGGTACAGAGGTTGCTTTTCATGAATTCTGTTGTTATTATAGCAGGTGATTCTAGTCAAAATGTAAAAAATGTTGCTGTGCTGGTTCGCTATTATAGCATCTAAAATGAGAGCATATTTCAAAATAAAAATGCCAGTCACCTAAGTCTGTGGGCTCTTGAGTTCTCAATGGATGATTTGTGAAGACAAAACACACAAATCATTTAATCTGTGTAGTAAGAGAAGCACCATTTCTGCATTGGTTGCCATTAGCAGAATGACTCTTTAATGAAGATTGCAAAAACTCAGAGCAGATAATCAGACTTCCATTGAATCTCTCCTGCCATGTACTAGATTAAAGTGCATCTTTATTTTTTACGAAGACATACAATTCTGGTTGCCCAAAACAATGAGATAGGTATGTATTGTGTCTCTACAAACAACATACAGTCATTGCCTTAAAAAAATGTCTTTTGTTTTGAAATATTTTTCCCAGCTTAAGATTCACGGTTTGAAAATTGAGGGCGAGAGGTAGAAACGGTCATCTCTCTTAGGGTGGTAGGCATCTTGTAAGTTTCCACCCTACGGGTTTGATTTCAGAGAAACTGAGTATCCACAAATCACATTGTCTTTTTTTGGAGTTGAGACCACTCATCATTGCTGAAATTTAGGCCAATGTATGGCTAACTGGGCCATAAACAAGGTTGGGCTACACTACGTCTGCTTTCCTCTGTTAAGGCGGGGGTTAAGTTTCATTTTGTCTCCCAGGGTAAAAAGAAAAAAAAATCAGCAGCGCTAACAATGTTTCTTTCCCCACTGTCATTTTCTAGCCAGCCAAAAAAAGGTAGATTTTTAGGACTGATTTTTATATTACGCAGTGTAGCCTGATTGTCTTGAATGTTTATACAGTAGTATTAGATGAAGAGGAATGAGATGGATTGCTTTTCATTACATATTCAGGAAGTTCAATTAAATTCAGAGAGTCAGAGAGTTTAAAGCCAGAAGGGACCACTAGATCATCTAGTTTGACCTAATGCAGCACAGGCCACCACTGCCATCCAGCACCTGCCCACAAAACTTAACTTGTACTAACATGACAATTTGAGAATATACCAATTTCATACTGTCAAACTCTCTTCTGCTTGAAACAAAAACTTTAGGGTTTTGCACTTCTTTCAGCCACTGGTTTATATTATTTCTATATTGTAAAATCCCTTGCAAGGATGCAAACGCTAATAGCTTTGTACAGGCCACTACACTGTAGAACAGGGAGGTTTTTATATTGAATTGGCCCCTTGATTCTAACTTGTATTGCATTAACATTGATTGTTAGTATCTTATCAATAGTGATTATTCCTCTTGTCTAATATAAGCTTGACTTTAAAAAACCTTTTCCCCTTTTCTAACTCTGCAGTAATTGGGAAGATTTGGGGAGGATGAGACAGAAATATAATCTCCTGAAAAGAGTGTCTGTAAGGGTATGTCTACAATAGCTCGGTAGTTCGAGTTAGGTAGGCAAATGTGGGCAACCGGAGTTGCAAATGAAGCCCGGGATTTAAATATTCCGGGTTTCATTTGCATCTTCCCGGGCACCGCCATTTTTAAATCCCCCTTAGTCTGAACTCAGTGCCCACAGCTACACGCGGCACGGAGTAGGTAGTTCGAATTAGGATCTCTAATTCGAACTATCGGTACTCTTCATGGAACCTCGTGAAACGAGGTGTACCGGTAGTTCGAATTAGAGATCCTAATTCGAACTACCTACTCTGTGCCGCGTGTAGCCACGGGCACGGAGTACAGACTAAGGGGGATTTAAAAATGGCGGCGCCCGGGAAGATGCAAATGAAGCCCGGAATATTTAAATCCCGGGCTTCATTTGCAACTCCAGTTACCCTCATTTGCCTACCTAGCTCGAACTACCGAGCTAGTGTAGACATACCCTAAAGTACTTGCTCTGTTAATCCTCCTAGCTTATATTTTAATTACTATATATTACTAGTCATATGATTAAGATTTTAAAGAGCAGTAAACAGCATTACCCTGAAAAAAATCTTGGGTCTGAGCCTCTGTTCCTTATTCCAAAAATATATTTTCATTAGTGATCCTGAGCAGAAGGCTTAGTACATTATCAGATGATAAGACATATTAAGACAATAAATAATACCTGTGCCACAAAGCTTAGCATTAAAAAGGTAATGTAACAATAAGATCAGGATCAGACAATACATATCTGAGCTAATAATAGGCTAGGAAAGTAAGGCAATTTTTAAACAAGTAATGCAGGTGAGTCTTTAAGAGGATATGTTTAGAAACTATGAATGAACTTCAGCACTGCTTTTTTGAGACATGAACGAGGAAACTTGGCAATAAGTAAAACAGTCTTGGTGTAACAATATTCAGTTGTAATATTGTATCTAGTTGTATTATATGAATGTTGGATTGCAGGATAGCTTTATGCTGATTTTGTGTCACGAATCTGTAATATTTATTTGGGAAAATATTACAAAAAACAAGAGCCTAATCCTGCAAATGTACATCAGGCCACAATAAGGCTATAAACCTTGTGTTACAAAACTGGTGGGTGGGAATACATCTGAGATGCAGGTCCATCACCAGTCATGGGGCTGCTTCATGGCTGCTCCATCTTGGGTCAACTAGAGTGGAATCCTAAAGCCATTCCACAGAGATTCTCTGGTCTCTTAGAATTTCACTGGCAAACAAAATTGTAAATTAATAGTACCAAATATTATGATGTGTGATATTTACACAACAGTTAACAAATTACAATCCTATTGTTCTTAAGCCTTATTTTTAGTAGATCCTAGCCTGTTACATTGAAAGAGAACTAAAAGATGCATTAGCAGTGTAAGATCCATTTGAGAGTCTTTGTTGTTGTTGTTAAATATTATCCCAGATGCTCAAATGGAGTAAATTGGTATTACTCCATTGATTTCAGTAGAAGGCAATGGAAGTGTGCTGGTTTACATCCTTTATTTTTAAAGTTAATGAGCCAGATCCTTAAAGAATTTGAACAGAACAATGAAAATGTGATTTTGATGTAATTCCCCAAATTTATTAATTTTCTGGCTAATGCCCAAATAGTGACACGTCTCACTATTTCAAGGGTACTTACCCTTAGTTATGAATTTTTGCTTCACTTACAGAGTATGTCAAGCTTAATTTCTTAGCTTTCTAGTGTCCCTTTGTCAGAAAAATGAACCAAATGCAAATCATCTAGACAGAAAAATTAATGCTTCATTGAGGAGGAAAAACAGCTACTAAAATGTGCAGACGTGCACAATGCTTGGGAATGCTATTGAACCTGGAAATGGACTCCCTCGTGACCCATACAGTTTGCTGGTCACTGAAATGTGATGAGTTAATGTGGAGTGTGGGTGGTCTAAGGATATCTAATTTGTTTCTAAGCTAGATTTCTTTTCAGGACATTAATATTTGAACTCTGATGGACGATTGCTGATTATCATCTGCGTCTCCTGTGAAGCAGCTTACCTTAGTTGCTAAAGTACAATTCTTAGCTTCTCTGACAAGCTAGATTTCTGCTGTATTGTCGTATTTTCTATTGTTAGTAAGGTGGTAAGGGCCCTTTGTCAAAAATGAAGACAATTGATATAAAAATCAACATTACTTCTTGCCTAATTATAAAGCTAAATTAAACATCAATCTGCCATAATCCTTTTGTATATTTCTAAGTCATGTGTGCCAATTCCATCATTTGGGTACATTTCATGCAATGTATGTAGTAATTTTTTTAATAATTAGTACAAGTCTTCATTTTAACCTAACAGAAGAGTTCATTATATACTGGCCTTTAGTCTGTTAAGTTCCAGCATTTATGTTGGCATACTTAAAGCATTTGACCTTTACATTGCATGAGTTTGCTATTTAATTATAAAATGGTACTAGCTGGACTGCAAAATGGAATCACAAGTTAGTAACATCTGCATGCAACACAGACCATTAGATTTAGCAAGTATTGCACAGTAGGATTCCTCTTGCATTCAGGAAAACATTCAGCAGAATTACAGCTTTTGATGGCAAAGCTTCTTAAGAGCAAATAAGGTCAAAAAAGCATAAAGGAACATGAAGGAAAAGCCTGGTATTATTCATCAGTTCAGAGCATAAAGCTTCTGTGCCAACTGCTCACTGTTAAGTAAACATTTGCATAACAGTTCACTTACGTAAATCGAATTAATGCTGGAGAATTATTTCTGTACTGAAGTGTGATGATTTCTCTATGAATAATGAAAGATGTAAGAAGAGGTGGTATGTAATTCTACTGTTGTGGGTGGCTCTACTGCTTTCACGTGTGGCGAGGGACGGGGAGAGGGATGCAGAAAAACAAGTGGTTACTATTATTTCATTTCCTAAAAGATGTGTGGATTGTGCATTACAACTTTTACCAAAACACAGTACCAGTGTTTTCCAGGACTCAGATTTAACAGGATCACATTTTTAGTGATATTTATAGGCATACTGAAAGAAAAAGTCTTTAGATTTTGTAGTTGTGCCACATACGCAGTTGAGACTCCCAGGTTAAAGAATCAGAGTAAATTTCTGTTTCTGGGTAGTTTATGAGATGAGACTAAAAAAAATCAATAAATACCAGGAAAGCATCAGTATGATTGACCCCTTTGCTTTGCAAACAGAGGGCTTATATAAAACTGCCTTTGAAATTGGGGTTATTTTTTTTCTTTTTAAATAATGTGAACATGTGATGCTTTTCCATCCACTGTAGCACTGTATATTTTCAAACACTTTCCTCTTGCAAAAGGCCAGTATTTCTGTTATTACTATATATATCTGTTGAATAGCACTGGGAGGGATATATCCCCAGTGCTATTCAACAGATATAACACCATTCCTTCCATAAGGAGTTTTATTTGTTTTTTGTTTTTTTCTTGAAACTTGCCAGATTTGACATATATAAGGAATAATGATTCATAATGAAAAAAACAACTTTTATTTCATTACAGCAAATAGAATAACAAAACGGAGCAGGATTTAATGAAAGTCTAATATCCTTTCTCCTGAGACTGAAAAGAACAGAAGAGCAGACCGTTGCTAATTTACTTTATGATATTAGGGAACACAAAATAATAAAGGCATGCCGGAAAGTGTTGCCATTCCAGTCAATGAGTAGAGCTTTTGTTCTATAGATCTGTATATAGTGTACATAGACTCTGGACTTTCAGTGAAGAAGCAGGTTTATTTAGTTTTGTATCAATATGGACTTTCATCATGAAAGACTATGTCTTCATCTTTGATTTGGGAGACTAGGTTTGTATTGCTGTGCAGCACGTTTTTTGCTGGTAGTACTTTCGTGATGCCCAGATGGGTTATCCTGCAGAGCTCCAGTATAAACCAATTTACATGTACTGAAAATATTTGCTGCAGATTAACACTATATTCCTGATTCTACTATCACCCCACTGGTATAACTCCACTGATTTAAATGGATTAAATCTGGTGGACAAAGATGTAAATGAAAGCAGAATCAATTCCAATATATTTACTTAAGTATCCCCATGATACAGCCATGGTAAATATTGATTATTTTTTCATTTCTAGAAGGAAGAAAATATTAAGAAAATATTTCATTAATATTTACATTAAAATATCACAAAACAGTAAGAAAATAAAGTTAAGAAAAAGGTGTTTGATGCAATTATGTGCTTGAAATGGATAATCAAAGAACAAGATAATCAAATTATTTATGTAGTTTGGGTTTTCTAGAATTGGCCTTACTGAATGAATTACTTTTATTAATCCAATTAAATATGCTACAGGAAAGACACACTCTTCATTTCTACATTATCAGTATAGGGACAGGCATCACATATTAAAAATAAAATATATTTGCTAGGCCCAAATGTAAAAAATGATACAAATATTATATGATATATATGGGGCACAAATAATAGCAAATTAGTCTTAACTACGGTTGTAAGAAAGAGACGCTCTCCTTGGAAGGTGCCCAAAATGCAGTTTAATTTGATTTAATTTAATTAAAATAAGAAACATTTGAACTGATGGAATTCATGGTGAGAGAGAAGAAACATTAATCATGATGCTAAACTTTTTTGTAATGATTTCAAAACTCCAGAACATGCATTGGAGATATTAACCAATTTCTGCTAATGTGTGAAGTAATTTACTTATTTTTATTCCTGTCTAAATAAATACATGGTTCATAGACTCTAGGCCAAATTCTGCCCTTGTATGTGTAGATGTATCTTTCCTGCAAAAAGATGGTTATAGACAGCAAATCTAACTTACACTCAAGGAGCACCATTCTTGACAGTGTTCCAATATAATGTGCTTCTCACCTAGTTTCAGAAGCAGATTTGCTGTCATGAATGAGACCTGTCACACCCTTCTCTCTACAGCTGATGGCATTTTCTGCTTTGAATCTAATGTTCAGTATCTGTCAAAAGATCAGCTATTGTATTTGTTTGTTTTCTAGCTCACTTTAACTGATAACAGTGTGGGCCAAGTGAATCCAAGGAAAATAATTCATCATAATACACTGGTGCCTATAGCATGGTTATAAAAAATATTCCCATAACTAATATGAACTCGACTGCATCAAATCTTACTTAAATATCATCAATCAGGGATAGGAGTGAATGGAACCAGATTATGTATACTGGCTAAAGTGGTGACTAGGTCAGTTCATTTTCAGACAACATTCCTGCACTACTGACTTACTTCTAATGCACGTATATTTTACCTGAAAATCAACATAGTGACTTTGTCAAAGTCACTATGTTGATATTAGAATAAAATAGGGATTTCATTTCAAAGCAGCATAGCAGCATCACAATGTGAAGCTATAACAGAGATGAAACTACTGCAGACTGCATTTCCTCTGTCTGAGCAGCCATTAGTCACAGAGATGATAAAGCCATTATTACACAGTAAACACATCACTTATATAAAGGAAGATGATTAAATTGCTATACATTATGTTCACATTCCTTCCTGCAGAGCCTGCATTTTATTCGAGAATTAGATCATACATTGTACATTGTGTCACAATTAGAAAATAATGCTTATATATAAATATATATGTATATGTTTCTCTTTTTTATTCAATTCTAAATAAATTATCTCAAGATGGTAGAAAAATGGTTGGGAATTATAGTTTCAAAAAGTGGTTTACAGTAAATAAATTAAATGGATGCCTTATTTATGAGGATTGAATGCTTTTCTGAATAGAGACAATCCCCTATTCCAAAGGTAACTGCTGAAATCTTTGCTTGGGATATTCTCCCTGGAGAAGAGTGAGAGGTGCGTAGGATGTTTCTATATAAAGCCAGCCTGACAGCAGGATAGTAACAACCTGTGCAAAATGAGAAGCTGAGGTCTGAAAGGAGCCTTGAAATTTCAAGCTTGGGTTAACTTTTATGGGATCCTAGGCTCATGGTAAACATCAGGCACACAAACAATTGTTCTGGCCCTGTGAATTACTTGGCACCTTCATCTCCCTGTGGGAGTTGTGAGTGTTCAACACCACACAGGATTGCCCTTGGAAGCAGCTTGTTCCTTTCAGGTGCACATAAAGGATAGTGTATAGACAATGCTACAGTACATATTGCATCTGTCTCATGAATCGGACTGACATTGCTATTTGCAAAAATAAAAATAATTAAAAGCCTCTACAAAAATTAATGGTATCGATAAGTTCAGAAGAATATTTTCAAAGCCACTCGGTAATGTTCCATGTAACTTTGCTACTGTACAATGGATAGGAAGAAAATCACTTTTTTTATATAACTTGCTAGATAAATTACTTTGGTTAACAGAAGACTCTCTCCCAAGGCTAGAAGATTGTGAAATACTTTATTTAAGTATTTTGACCTTACGTTGATTGAGTCACTAATTCTTTCCAAATCCTAGCAACACCCTATAGGGATCACTGTACTTCCTTCCTTCATCTGCTCTCTAAATGAAATATGAAACTGTTTATAAAAATGGTGTCTTTGATGTCTTGATAGTACCCAGGGAAAGTCTTATGAAAACCTTACATTACGGACATGCTTGCTGCTAGTGATCTTTGTATTGCAGCATGGTTGGAATTTTCATGGAACTTTTTCTTCCTTTTATATTGTACTATACTGTACTAATTGTAAGGGACGTATAACACCATTTCAAGGGTGAAATTCTGGCACCATGAAATCAATGGGAAGCCTCCCATTGACTTTGGTGCAACCAGAATTTCGTCCCTGAGCTTTAACGTGCCATACGGTTACAGCCAACTGCATGTCTGCAAGACACACAAAGTATCAAATGATCAGCCTTGGTGTTATACTGCCAAAAGTACTGTATTTATTCTAATATTTGGGCCATTATTTTTAATTGCGCATATGGACACGATGAGTCAGTGTGCCATTAGTACAGAGTGATGTTTAACACTTACTATAAAGTACCGTGTGGAACTATGAACAAATCTTACAAGTCCAAACTCTAAACAATGTACAGCATTTTATGATGCATGTAGTATTTTTAGTAGCAACAGACTATGACATTTGAGGGCTTCAGCCTAGTAGGATATTACAGTGTTTCTCGCTTCTATGTAATACTGTGTATGGGTTTAGAGAAGATGGCCTCGTGTGCATTGTTTGTGAAATGTTTCTTATCCCAGAGAGGTGTATGATGTAAAATACGTCAGTGAAAAGTGTATATTTTATGTGAGAGGAAAATACATTTTAATAAAGGTAAAGCTTTGTTAGCTGTAAAAATGGCAAACTGTTCAAGTGTACAGTAACTTCTTACTAATGTATGAAAATCTGTGATATTTTTGATTTGATTGTATTTGTATTGCCCAAATAAAACATTTTGGCTGTATTGTTCCTAACTCTTGCTTTTTCGAAAAACAGAGAGAAAAATACATGTATAACCCATTCATGCAATTGTGTTCCCCACATCTTTTTTTCATATTTCTCTGAAAGCAAATGTTCAGAAGAGAGAGCAGCTAGAGGTACTGGACAGTGGAGGGGAGTGAAATCTCTACATTGGTTGAATGCATTGCAGCATGCAAATTAAATTTCCAAATCTAGGGTTAGATTCTGCTACTGTGACTAATATCTTCTTCTGTTGATTTCAGTAGAACTGCTCTGGAGGCCCTGTTCCTCCACTGAGCTATGTGGGAGGACCCACACAGGATCATAATGTAAGGCAAAATGCAGCACACATGAGGGTGGCAGACTCCTACCCTTTATAACTCTCTGCTTCTAGGGAAGGTTTTTTTGATGTGAAAAAGAGTTCCTTGAATCAAAAGAGAGCTCAACTTGTGCTCTCTAAATCATGAGCCAGTATAGCTCCCATGCCAAGCAAAAGGAGATTGATGTTAGCATTATTTCATTGAGATCTATGACAACTACGTCATTTTTTCATATAGACCAAATGTTAGTGAGTAAACAAAAGTATGATGCATTGTCTATCCAAAGAGCCTAGAAGGGTAATATTTAAGCCCTGTGGTATCTTATCTGCTCATCTGCCTGCAAACTTGATAGGAGAAAAAAAATGAAATAAACTAGATAATTTAAAAGCTAGTGGTGGATTTTTGGACACATCCTAATGCTGCTATACAGTTTTGGCATCCTTGACAGACAGGCTGTGAACTGGAACAGCAGAGCTATTGCTGAAGAGGATCAAGATGCATGGACAGAGCTGTGTGGGGAAACGTGCACAGTAGTTTGTGCCTGTATTCTATTTGACTCCATCCAGTGCTACTCATCCCTCAATTTCATGAGAACTAAATTGCATTAGAGTTTTACTAGGAGGCAAACCAGATTGCCATCAGTGGCAGCTATGAGTGAGCAGACAAATGTAGGTTGATAGAAGTTCAGAAAAATCAGCTACACTTAGGTTGCTGGTTTATCAGTCAAATCATAATATCATGCCAATGCTGGGAGCCAGTGGGGAGATTTAAGAATGAAGGGGTAGCATGCTGAGAAAGACTAGACCCCATGAGACTTGGAGCAGCTGCATTTGAAATGAAACTGAGCTGATGAAGTGTACCCTGCAGTAACCTAGCAGATAATGAATTACAATTGTCTAATGGAAAGATGAAAAAAATAAAAAAAAAGCATCAGCTAATATTTCCTAGTCTTTCCTGCCAAGAAATGAACTTGCCCTTTAAATATCCCTATGATAGCAGAATGATGATAATAGCAATAATCATGCCTTATATTTATACAGAGAGATAAGGTAGGTGAGGTAACATGTTTTATTGGCCCAAGTTCTGCTGGTGAGATGGTCAAGCTTTCACAGAACTCTTTTTTATATAGTGCTTTTCATCCCAAAAGACCAAAACCACATTAGCAAAATCTGCATGAACAGGAAAAACCTCACCTGATACTGAACTGTAGCTACCTCTGGGGTGAAACAGGACAGTCATTTAACAGCACACAGCAACACTACATAATGCTTTAGAGCATGAGATGAAGGAAATTATACCAATTGCATGCTATTGCAGCAGGAGCTGATGGTGGCGATTTAGCAATGTGGTAGCATGCTGAGATGCAGGCCCCAGGAGACTTGGAGCAGCTGCATTCTTAATGACTCCAAGTTGATAAATTAACACTGCAGAGTGAATTTAGGCAGATAGACTGTAAAAGCTTAGATAGGAATTTGCCCAGGATACCAAGAGAACCTCAGTTTTACATCCTTTCCATATGATAACCCTTATAATCATTAGTCCCAACATTCTGTTGGGGGAGTTGTAGAGTATGGCCCTATGGCTTGATCCAATGCCCATTAGCATTCATGGAAAAACTCTCTAGGTTTTTGAATTAAGCCCCAAGCAAATCAGTATTATTTCCTGCAAAATATTTGATTTTCCTTTTGATGCTGGGCCCCATGTAAGTTGTAGCTTGGCACACCCATGTGTGTACAAAGTATGACAAGATTACAGCTTTGAGTGGTATGGCTGATCTGTTATCTTGGATATTGATCAAAGTTGCCTTCCAAGAGGTGATAAAACTTCCACTGTACACTAAAAACTTGAAATAATTAAAACTGAACTATTCAGTGGCCTAGACCTTGAGTGTATTAGGGTTTAATTTTATGACATTCCCATGCTTTCATCTAATGCTGAGGCTGGGAGTTTCAAAGATACTCAACATTGGCCTAACTCTGACTTCAGAGGGAAAAGAGGTAGACTAACACCTTTCCAGTTGCTCTCTGCCAGGCTCCGTGCTATGCCCTAATGGAATGTAAGCTGCTCTTAGATGTCAACACTCAGGGCAGACAGACATTTGCATTATGTAAAAATGAAATTAGTGAAAACTCAGCCAATACCAATGAGGATAGCCCAGACATGCAGTATGTAGATACTAAAAAGCAAACACTATAGCCAAAGATAAAACAACCAGAATCATACAGTGTGACTTGGTTCTCAACACGGGCACCTCATTGCTCAGATGTAGCATGTTTTCCAGACAGTAATGCTCCTGATAGTTGACTAGTAAAGATCCATAAGTATTTTAATACCTAACAAGAAAATATAATATAATAAGAACCACCTTAGCCCTAACGCTCTCTTTCCTTCTCCCTCTCCTGTGTGCTTCCTGGAGACTTTCTGCCTAGAACTCCCCCAATGCCCATCCCGTCTGCCTTCCTACCACAGAGTTAGAGATATGTTAGAGTGATGTTGCCATAGTGGGATATATTGGCAAGGGGATGTCACAGCTGGGAACTTATATCTTCCTCCCTTTTTTAAAAAGTCTTTGGCAGTTTCTGGTTATATTACCCTTAGAAGCATAGTGGTTCAGACAGTGACATCAAAGCACACTGAAAGGATATGCAGAACCATTGACATCATTCCCAGATCTACCTTTAAACCGCAGTTGAGGGGAGAAGAATTGAATCCCCACCAGTCTGCCCTGCCAACAAATAAAGCGGACATTTTGTGAACACTGGTACAAACAATAAATACCAGGTAGTTTTCTCCTGCTCCTAGCAATTGCTGCTAGCAATTCCTTGATGCAAGCCATATGAAAGAGCTAACTCATGTGACTGACAGAGGTGTGTTGCTTGTTTTGCAGGACTCCATGTGGACAAATTTGTGGGTAGATTCACCTAGCTCTTGGCACAGCTAACACAGTGTCTTCCATCACTTCTATAGCTTCACACACACAGCCCAGTTCCTGCCTACATGTCATTCCCCTCTGTCTGTGCTGCTCCTTAGACCATGGGCTTGTGATTCTCTATAGGATCTAGTGCCCTTACCCCTTTGTAGACTGCAAGCTAGGAGGAGCTGTTTTTGCTACCTACCACTGGAGTTGGACAGAATCTGTGAGAACAATAGAGTCCAGAGCTCAAGCTGTGGCCAGCAGGTCTGGGTGTATATAACACAGAGTTCTTGGCAGATTGAAACTCTAGGTGACCACACTAGCCAAAAACTGCCATTCTGTAATATGAGCATTGCATGCTGCAGTCATGTGTCTTTAATTCGTGGGTCTTTTCAGCCATAGTGTTTGTTCCATGCACACATCCGCAGTCTAAAGCCTACAGAGCAGAACTTATACTATGGAGTAGAAGTGATTGGGAGTTTGTAACTGCTGAGGAATCTTAGAGTGCCAAGCCACTGTACATCAGTGTGGGAAGTAGAGCTGTCCCACTTGAGAGGCCCAGCTGCCACCCAGGGGTCTGGCCACTGGCCCAGCTTCGGCTGGGATTCCCAGCCGCTGGACCCACAGACTCTGTTCTGTCAGCCCCAGGGTCACAGCCAAGGGGGCTCTGCTGGGATCTGGTTGCCAAGCCCCTGGGCTCTGCTGCAGACCTCAGGACCCCAACCATTGGCCTCATATGTGGGGCATCACAGCTGCCCCAGCTGAGGCCGCAGCCTGGGGACATGAGGGGCACAAACAGGGCAAGGCAGGGAGAGGGGTGCAACTCAGTACCCCCACCCAAAAAAGTTGTTCCAGAACCATTGTGTTACCTTTCTGCCTCAGCAAGAGTGAGCACTGCTGGAGATTACACTGTCAGCTCCCTGTCACACAAGTCTGCCTTCACCTGTCAGGAATGGTCTAATACTTAGCCCTGCCATGAGGGCAGGGGACTGAACTAGATGACCTCTCAAGGTCCTTATAATTCCACCAACAGACTCCCTGAGACACTATCAGTCTTTAATCTTGCCTACCAGGCAACAGTCAGTGAATACCAAGCTTCTCAGAGATGTCTCTCTCTGCAGTGTACTGAATGTGTCACAGCACACATATAGGCTGTGTCTACATTGGCACCCCTTTCCATAAAAGGGATGCTAATGAGACCAGTCGGAATTGCAAATTCCGTGGGGGATTTAAATATCCCCCATGGCATTTGCATGAACATGGCTGCCGCTTTTTTCCGGCTCGGGGTTCTGCCGGAGAAAAGCGCCAGTCTAGACGGGATCTTGCAGACAATAAGCCCTTTTCTGGAAGATCCCTTATTCCTACTTTCAAATGAGAATACGGGATCTTCCGGAAAAGGGCTTATTTTCCACAAGATTCCGTCTAGACTGGCGCTTTTCTCCGGCAAAACCCCGAGCCGGAAAAAAGCGGCAGCCATGTTCATGCAAATGCCGTGGGGGGTATTTAAATCCCCCACGGAATTTGCAATTCCGAAGTGTCTCATTAGCATCCCTTTTACGGAAAAGGGTGCCAGTGTAGACACAGCCATAGAGAATACACGTTTTCTGCTCTTTTAAAGAGTCAGTGCATTGCAGTTTACTAACTTAAGTGATGTGAACACACATTTCCCTGTAAACACAGCACTGAGTTGGTTGATATTTAAAAAAAAAACAATGTGATTAATAAAAGGCATAGGTTTAATGATGCCATATAGTCAGAATAAAGGTAGAAAGAGTTACAAAAGTAAAAAATTCCACAGAGTCCAACTCACTGTCTTTCTTTGTCTTCTCAGGTGAAGGATAACTTTCTATGGGTTTGGCTACATTACAGCATAAGGTCAACTTAAGATATGCAATTACAGCTACATAAATCGTGTAACTGAAGTTGAAGTACCTTTACTCAACTTTTGGCGCTGTCCACACTGCAGGAAGTTGAAGTGAGAACACTGTGCCTTTGACTTCCCTTACTTCTTGGGGAAGTATTACTACCGGCATTGACCAGCATGCCCCTCTCCGCCCCTGGAAGGTTGACAGCAATAGCTTGGATCTTCTCTGTAGTGTATGTGTCCTTATATCTGAAAGTTGGCTTGATTTAAATATATTTTGGGCACAGTCTGTAAAGCAGAAAATCCACACACAGCATGGTAATTCCACACTCAGCATTGTCACCCACGTTTCACAGTGATCCTGCTGACCAATGAGTACTTAAAGGGTGCTGCACAAGGCACATTCTTTGCCAATATCATTGCAGTAGTGTTTGGAGGAGGTGAACATAGGGCTGCTCCAGGGACCCAGGGACCCAGTGCTCTACTGAATAGATGGTGTTATGTGGGTCCCTGGGTGCCTACTGTTAGCCTTCCAAATCCATATTTCAGCTGCTAGATGGAAGTGACGTAGCCTTATGCTCAGCAGTCCTGAGCACCCCCACAACCAATGGAAACTGTTGGTGCTCAGCACCTTTAAAAATTAGGCCACTGACTTAGCTACCTAATGCCAAGTGTAGGATAAAAAAAGACCCTGAAGCATGGGCCTGGTGCTTGAACCAAAGTAAGGAAGAGTTATACTATGACTAATAGACAGGCCGTGTCAAAAGCAGCTGTTTGCCTGCAAGTCAGTGTCTCTCGGCACTAGCACTGCTAAAAGCACATGGGCTGTGTCTACATTGGCATCCCTTTCTGGAAAAGAGATGCTAATGAGACACTTCAGAATTGCAAATCCGCGGGGGATTTAAATATCCCCCGCGGCATTTGCATTTACATGGCTGCCGCTTTTTTCCGGCTCGGGGTTTTTGCCAGAGAAAAGCACCAGTGTAGACGTGATTTTCCGGAAAATAAGCCCTTTTCCGAGAGATCCCTTATTCCTACTTGAAAGGGATCTCCCGGAAAAGGGCCTATTTTCCGGAAAATCGCGTCTAACTGGTGCTTTTCTCCGGCAAAAACCCCGAGCCAGAAAAAAGCAGCAGCCATGTAAATGCAAATACCATGGGGGATATTTAAATCCCCCGCAGATTTGCAATTCCGAAGTGTCTCATTAGCATCCCTTTTCTGGAAAGGGATGCCAATGAAGACACAGCCACGAAGTATATAAATACATTCCGTCGGGACAGTACAGGGACACCCAACTGAGTAAATGATAAAAAAGTTTGAAACAACAAGAGTAAAAACATAACAATGGGTAGTGAATAGGAGTGCTTTGCAAGAAAATAGAAGAGGAGGAACCAAACATGTCATTAGTGCATAAGACGATACATACAGTGGGTATCATAGATTGTTCATTTTTGTTTATAAATATTGGGGTACCTCAGCTTAATTCTTTGGCCAGCCTAAGAGGCTATAGAGAAATCCATACTATTGACTGAGCTGCATCCATTGTCATGGGTACAAATGCATAGGGGCTCAGTGGCCATCTGGCTACCAACAACTATTAATGTACTTCATTTGCCAATGAACCCGACTCGGGTGCCTTCGTATCTTATTTGAGTCTGTGGTCTTTGTGGGCTCTCATGAAGTCTATTATGCTAGCTACCTGTGCAGAGCAGGCATGATATGCTGAGGAAGCATACAAAAATGCACGCAGACCAACTTTTATCATCACTGATGGAGCAGGAGACCTGTCAGGACACACCAGTGAATCCTGAATTTACTGTATGGTTGTCCTGAACTACTACAACAAGCATCTAACATCCCTACTCTGGAAAACACAAAGGCCCCAGTTCAGCCGGCCATTCAAGCACATGCCTACTTTAGCCTTAAGCTGTCTTTAAATAGTAGTGTAGAACATGTTTAACTGTCTTGTTGAATCAGGGCCTAAGCACCCCCAACTGAAGACAATGGAAGCTGAGACCACCTAGTGCGCTCAGAACCTCGCCTGAGCCAAGTCCCAAATCTGCATTTAGAAGTTGGCAGCAAACATGGCAGGGATCCATTTTGAAAGCAGTGCATGCAGAGTTAACCCTTTGGTTTCTGTTGCATTTAATGGAAATTATGTAGTTATAACTGGACACATCACTTTTGAAAACATGCTTGCTCTGCTCTTTTGTTTAAGAAACTGACTGACCTCTGCCTCTTGTGATTCAAATTACCTTGCATGAACAGCACAGGGCCCTCTAGTAAAGATCGGCAATCCGAAAGGATAACAAGGATGCCTAAAACTAGGAAAGTATCGTTATATTCACTTGCGCATTAATGTGACTGTGCATTACTCTTAAATACTGGGGAAGTGCATTGATCCAAGGATTGAATCTTAAAATAGCTCAAGCAATAATACCAAAGGATTCCCAAAAATTATGATAATTCTGTCTTCAAATGAATGAGACAAGAACAAAAATATATGGTCTCAGGCAACAATGACAAAAATACTTGGCTGAAACAGACCATCTTTCCAATTGCTAGAGTTATTTTACTTTTTTAACTATGTTAATTTGTGATGTTGGGCTTTCTCTTCACATGAAGTATAGTTCTGGATCTGAATCAGATGATGTCTTTATTTAACCTTCTTTTTATTCCCAGGGAGTATTCACCCTCATCTGCTGAATAGAGTCATCCTCACAACGGTGAGAAAAAACAAATTGAATTTTAATCACAGGGTTTCTATTCTGATCACTGTGGCTCCAATTTCACTTTGTAGATATCAATAAAATGCTAAACAATGTGTCAATGCTGAACTGATTTCGGTTGTTTATACCTGCCCACTCTCTTGCATTATTAAGGTACCTCATTGCTGCATGTGAAAAAATTTATGTTTGCAGAGTGAATAATAAGCTTTATATCTGAGGCAGCTAATTGATTCGGATGCTGTTCCTGTGTTTTCAATGAATGACCAATTAAAAGAAACATTAAAAGGAAGAACTTTTATAGTCCCAGTTTTGTAAAGATAAGCTTAGGAGTCAGTTTTTGCTTAATAAATACACATGAAGCATAAACTGCTGCTTTACAAAATGGAAATTTCCAGCAGATTTAAGAATATCCTACAAGCTTGCATCCTTTTTTTCCTCTACATTTAGAAGAGAAGAAACCTTAACTTTGAGCTTGAGAATTGTGTTTGTTAAAATAGAGACAAGAAATGTCTATAGTTAATACCTGTAGCAATAATAATATGTAAAAAACTCCTTTAAAGTCATATTTTCCTTTACTAAATAAATACTCCTCTGGTAACAGTCTTCACTAATGCATGTAAAATATTTCTGTCATTCTCTCTCCAGGGATATTTACAAAGGCAGTAGAAGGGGGAATATGCTGTGAGAATATGTTCAGATGGTCTGGGGAGGTTAACGAGATACTAAGTAAAATATAATAGTTTGCATTCATATGTCAGATTTTGCTTCATCGTGAGTTAGACGTTAAGTGATAATAATATGCCTCTAAAAATAAAATGGAGAGTTTAGCTGCCAGAGACCATCATGTGCCTCTTGCTTTGGGAAGATAGTGATCCAAACAGGCATTTGAGCTGAAGCTTTTTGTGCCCCTTTTCCACTTAGAGTCTTGGTTTGGTTTTGTGCTCTGCATCCTCTCAGCAATTGGTGTCCAGAGGGTACTTGCCAGGGCAGGAGCCAGACTTCAGGTGAGATGAATACAAAATCCAGGCCCTACCATTCTTTGATCTTTTTCCAAGAAAGTCAGTGGGACCTGATGCCCCCAGATGGTGCCCAAGCTTTGCCGGGCCAGCTCTTCATGGCCAGAACTAATGGTAGTTTGCAGAACCCCTCAGCAATGGAACGTGATCCTGAGCATGCTGATGCTGATTCTAGACAAAAAACAACAATAACAAAAGCTGGTGGTAGTGTTTCCATAAGAACGTGAGAATGTAAGATAACATGTCTATCCTTTAGCTGGGAGTGAGAGTCCCAGCCTGGGACACACTTCTCGTGAGCACATGAGCATGCTGAGGCTCCTTCGGAGGCTCAGGAGAGCCACAGGAGCTTGGACCCACTGCATCTGAGATTGAGTGGCCAGCCGGCACCTCTGCCAGTGTCACAACCACCACGCTGCTATTTGTAGTTTGCTAGCTCAAAGCTACTAGTGCATGTCTGTCTGTCTGGGCTGGGAGCCTTGTTCCCAGCTGCAGTGCAGATGTGTTATATCTGGCTTTCTAGCTCTGCGTCCTGACCAAAGCCCATTTGGTGTTATTTTTGTCACACCTGCAGAAAAAATATGACTTGCTAACTGGGGAGGATTGCATGGGAGTGGGGGTGGTTGGGTCAATGTCTTCAGAGTGTAGCCATGACTCTGGGTTAGGTCACACCTACTGATTGGGCCCATAACTATCAGTCAGGCAGCTGCTAACTGGGGTAGACCTGAGCAGGCTGAGGCATTAACACACTATTCCTGACCATGAGATTTCCCTTGCAGGGCTTTGTAAGAAACAGCCTATATGGACAGTTATGTTTTCCCACTGTCTCTATCTGAGGAGGCCAGTTATGGTGTTTTGACACGTTTGAACAAATGTGGGTTTTGTTAGCTAATGATTTTCTTCTGTGATAAATCCCACACTGGACTTCCGTGACTATCTGTGGTGAAGGTTGTCATCAGCACGGTGCTGACAGCACAGATCTTAATGGTACAGAGCTTCTGCTTTATTCCCTGAAAAGAAATATCTGTAGATATCTTATGCTTCCCTTGCCTATCCAGGAGGGCTCGTTTTTCTTGGAATCTGAGCTTGAAGCAAACATTACTGCTTGCACTTAAAAAAAAAACCTTTTGTCTTTATTAGACAACTGGGTTTCCTAAGACATTGTAATGGCAGTAACTTTTTGTAATTCTGGTGTAGCCCAGAACCTTACTATCAACACAATAGGCATAAAGTGTAGGCTTGAAGTGTCCGTGGATCATTATATCTCTTTAGATGCTGCAGGGTTGAAGATACTGATGATTCCCATCTACCATCTAATGCCTGACATTGTCTTTTCCAGACAAGTTCTTTTTCTGAAGTGCTCTGTATTTTCATAGATTGACGCACACTGGGAGAGCACTAGAGGGCAAGCATGCCTACCACAATATTATACAGCTTCACAACGGAATGAAAAAATGCCTTTTCCCCCCTCACACTGTAGAACAGCCTTTTAAAATGTTAACACAGCTGCGCTTCCCAGGGGAAAAAGAAAGGTGGTGTGGGTGATAGTTTAATAAGTATGTATCATGCATGTCATTCAGTTTCATGCTCCCTCAAAACAGAAGAGTAAATTGTGGTGGAGTTGGATAGTGGGTGTGGTGACTTTGCTTGGACCCTTGACGTAGCTCCTTGATTGGAAGAGAAGTGATATTTCCCAAATGATACCCACCAAAATGAGCCATTACTCTTGGTAAATTGTCCCTCTTTCAAGGCCAGATTTACTCTTCTGTGGGCCCAGGGTAGATTCTGTGGGGAACCCTAGGTTGGGCCAAAATTAGAAGTTTGAGTGGGGGAGGGAGTATGGGCTCTTACCGTGGCTGCAGGCTCTGGGTTGGCGCGGGAAATTATGCATTCAGGGTGCAGGAAAAGGTTCCAGGCTTGGGCCATGGGGTTTGGAGTGCCAGAGGGGGCTCAAGACAAGAAGTAGGGCTGCAGGGGCTGTGTGGAAGTTAGGATGCAGGAGGGGTCTCAAGGCCAGAGGTGTGGGAGTGCTGAGTCTGAATGAGAGTTTGGGTACAGGAAGAAGCTTAGGGCTGGGGTAGAAAGTTGTGGGCTGGGCACATACCTGGGGTAGCTCCCTTTGGTGTCACAGGCCAAAGCAGGGAAAAGGGAAAGTGACTGTGCAGCTGCCCTGTACTTACCTGCAGGCACTGCCCACCACAACTCCCATTGGCTGCGATTCCTAGCCAATGGGAGCTGCGGAGATGGAGCCTGAAGACGAGAGAAGCCCACGGATGGAGCTTCTGATGCTTACAGCTTTAGCCCAGTAGCAGCAGGAGGAAAAACAGCAGTGTGAAAATTCAGGGCCAGATTGCAGGGGCTTTAGCAGCAGCAATCCAGAGTCTCAGGCTAAGGGGGCCCCACAAAAAGATCTGCACTTTTGGTGGCCTGTAAATCTTTTTGTCGGGTCCATCTTAGCCCATGGTCCTGCAGCCCCTAAAGCCCCGTTCTTAATCTGTTGCTGCCCTTTGTCCCCTTACGTTAGGAATTAATATATATATGTTGTTGATTTTTAGAGGAGCCTCACCTCGGTGAGATAAATGGGGCAGCTCATACTTCTCAGAGGTATTGTGACTGGCAACCAGACTAGCCTGCCCTGGGTGTGAGTGTTCCCATGGCAAAGTTACTGAAATCAACCATATGTGTCTGGGGACATTTCACCTGACTCTGGCTATGTCTACATTACAGGGATCTATCAGGAAAAGGTACGCAAATTGAGCTCTTCAGAAGAGGATTTTCCGAAATGTGGCCCGTCTACACTGGGCCAAATTTCAGAAAAGCCTTCTCTTTCAGAAGAGTCCTTCTACCTCGAGGGAGGAGGAAGACAGCGCTTCCAAAAGAGCGTGCAAAAAAAAGCGGAAGAGCAGAGACGTTCCCTGGACATGGCAGAGTTTTTCCAGGATAGCTCTGGTATCCTGGAAAACCTCTGTAACATAGACAGAGCCCCAGTGTGCTAAGAGATGCTCTAGGATTCTTTCCCAAAGAGTGTGTCAATTGCAGGAAAAATAGGAAGGCCTTGAAGATTATTAGCACTTAGGTGACTTATTCCACCTCCATCTGAAATGGACAGACTCCAGCCTAAGTTAAATGAGAGGTAGGTTCTAAACCTGCACCCCCACTAGGAAAACTAGCCCTTGCTTAAAGTACCTACAAACCCAGGTCAGAGGTTTTTATGTACAGAGGGTGAGGCACAGGGTTGGGGACTGGGCTGAAACCCAGCAGCAGCCCATGTAACCTATGTAGTGATGACAAAGGGGTATGTCTATTTTGTTCCTAAAGTTAATTGATTGAGAATTGACTTGAGGTAATTAATATGTTTGCAAGAGCTAATGTGGACATTTTCCACTCATTTCACCTAGACTACATGGCTGCGTAGGGTACATCTTTTGCGCAAAGGCACATGCCAGTATAGACGCTCTCTTGCGCAAATACTTTTAACGGAAAAACGTTTTCATTAAAAGTATTTGCACTAAATCATGCCAGTCTAGACGCAGCCCATGTGTTTGTTCTTTGCCCTAGGGATCAAACAAGGGAGAAAAATAAAAGTTTGCAGCCTGAATGAGATATATATAGGGAATGTCCACTCTTGCCCGTGCAAATGTGGCTGGTAATCAATTAACAAATTTAAAGAAGACAAATCCATAGACATATCTACATCATTTACATTTTACTCGCATGTTTTTAGGTTTTCCTCACAGCCATTCATTGACACATATATTTTAAGATTAAAAAAAAAAAGACCATTAGTTTATCTAGTTTAACATGCTGTACAACACAAGCATTGACTTTCACACCATTATACCTGTATGAAGCCCAAGCCATAACTATTGGAGATTTATATTTCTTTAAAAAGTGAAAGCTGAACTTCTGGAGAACAAGGGAGCCTCCTGAAGGGTGCTTGTATGCTCAGACGGAAGCCAATCATACAAAACACATTTGAAAATTAAATTATTTTGGCTGATAAACCACAATAACAACTATTCATTGTTGTAGTTGCGTCTGCCCTAGGATCTCAAAATTCTTTCCAAGCATTAATAAATTAAATTTCCCAACTCCCTGGCAGGCACAATAACTAAGTATTAGTTCCATTTTCAAACTGGAGCAACTGAGGTGCAGCAAATTTGTGACCTGTTCATGCCCATAAAGTAAATCTGTGGCACAGAACAGAAACCCTCTAGTCTCCCAGACCTCTGCGTTGACTTCAAAATCATCCTTCTTCTCCTCATTCAACAAAGGTAGAAGGTTCATATCGCTGAAGATAGCTACTGGAGAAGGCAAAAAGGGATAGCTATATCTTTCTGACAGCCAGAAGGTAAACAACTAAATATTGAAATCACTGAAGTGCTTGTTCATCTCTTAATATTTCTTTCTTTACAGATATATTGTACATATGGTATTTTCAATGATATTTTCTTCCCATTTCATAAGTTTTTCCTGTTACAGAGTAACTTGGCTACCCCCTCTGAAGCTAATTATAATTCGGGATTCTACAGGAAGGGCGTGCAAATCTGCTGCAGGTTGGAAGCATCTGTTATCATCAAGACTTCCTTCTCACATCTGTTTCCCTAGCTTCTGGTGAACCTAACAAGGGGAAAGATCCTGCAAATATCCCCCCACAAGTGGTTCTACTGATTTCATCCCTGCCTGATCCTTAGTCTGAATTCAGTGGGGACTATTTCAATGGGGGAGAGTAAGAATTTGCAGGCTAAGCCTCATTATTTGCAACCTTAAACTATAAATATTAATTGGAACCAGTGATGGGCACCCTGCTGCTTGAGGGCTGCATGAAGCACTTTGGGGTTCTATGCTATGTGTGTCCCACAAGACATTTTGTTTGCCATTGCCCAGGCACTGGGTTGCCAGTTTCCCATGGTTTTCATCCGCATAGTTTTTTCCTACTGGTATTACTAATGCAACATGCACTTACAGCAAGGGCAAATGAAGCAGGGTGGGTGCTGATTGCACACAACATTGCAAGAGCCGCATGCTCCCTCTGCAGCCTGTCAAAGTGCTGCTACAGTTCAACCCGCACACCCTGTGATGGTCCCCCTACCTCATGCTTTATAAAAATTTGCTTGTGAGTATCAATAAGCATAACTTGAAAAAGCTCTATGCAAAGCAGGTCGTGTAACATATCAAGTTTAGTGTATCTGTATCTAGGCTACATCTGTATATCCTGGTTTTGTGCATGTATCATTTTGGTACGTGAAGTTAAAAATATGGAGGGTGGGTCTGTTTATAGTTTTAAATGTGCTAATGAGAGCCATTACTAGTGCCCCAGAAGCCTAATGGCTTGATGATCAACTCAACGATTTGAGGGGTTTTCTGTGATCACCCCCATCACACCCCCCACAGACTCTAGATACACAAGCGCAGTTAGCAAAACTACCCTATCTTAGGAGACCATCTTGGCTACAACAATCTTGTGGCCCACTGAGATAAAGAAGGAGTACCCATATGGCCCACTCACTAGGCTGGCTTGCCCCTCGCTGCTTTTAACCATCTTTAGTTACTCACTGTCACTATGACTATGGCAGATATTTTCTAAGGGTATGTCTACATAGCAACATTATTTTGGGATACCAGAGGTATCCCAAAATAGCTACCCCACATCTTTAGGATGCATATGCTATTTTGAAATATAGCAGACATGCTATTTTGCCATCCCTATAAACCTCATTGTACAAGGAGTAAGCGATGGCTCGAAATGGTGCTGTATTTTGAAATTTGGAGCTGTGTAGATAGCACCAAATGTCAAAATAAGCTATTTCAAAATAGACTTGAAATAAGCTACACAATTTGCATAGCACAAATTGCGTATCTTATTTTGAGTTTTGGGTGCTGTGTAGATGCACCCTAATTGCCTTATTTAGTCAACTAAATCAGTGGCCTGTATTTCATATATTGTGAGTTGAAATAAACATGACATGTTTATATTCAGCATTTCTGAAAATCAAACCCAACTTTGGAAAATGTTGCCCGATGGTCATCTCCAGTAAATCAGAGTCCCAGGTATATTGGACTTATAAGGAGTCAGACTGGTGGCATATTGAGAAATCTGCATGGGTCCCTCAAAACATGGTCCTCTCTACATTGTCCACACATTTTTGCTTTTCTGAAGGTGCACATATTGTACCCAACTGCATGTGAGCACTCATGCAAACTGTTCAGCTGAAGGATGGAACCACTTGCCTGATTAGGCATCACCAACCAGGTCCTTGACAGAAGCAGCATTTGGAAAGAAAATACCTTGCTAAAGATCCACCTGTGGCCTAGCCTCAGTTTAGCTACTTTTATATGGAAGCTGGAAATGGACAAGAAAAGTATTTTCCTAGGTGGAGAACCAAAGTTCAGACACAAGGTCAGCCAAGCAGCTGTCCTTTTCTAAGTGTGCTTTCTGAAAGAACTGTAGCAATAGCTATCTCCTATAAAATCTAATTTAGTACATTGATGTGGCTCCATAAAACAAAGTCACATATAGTGTGAGAAAAGTTATTTATAGCATTAGAATCTTACTGATTACGGCAATAAATAATACAGAATGTATCACTGGGAAATAATGTAAAGTCAGTTAATCCACAGGAACAGTGAAGGGAATTGGAACAATGCTGCTATTATTCTGGTGCAGTAATTTCATAGCGGCAGCCTTCACAATTTCACTCTTCGCAATATCAAGCAATTTCACTGTTCATCTTATTTACTATTGAGGTGTTAGGCAGTTTCTACTCATTTGTTAATAATTTTTTAAGGAGATCCCCTTCTGCTCTTTATTATATGAATGGAACTGCTAGTTCTATTGCTAGTTCAAGCCAGCAGAATTACAATTCCTTTCAATATTCCCAGCATGATGCCAGCAAGATTTTAGTTTAATCCAGGGGCACAAGTTCAGCCAGTAACAATCATTTCAATTTCTATTGCCGTTTACTTAGGCTTAACATTGGCAAGCTGCCACACCCTCTCTGTCTGAATTCTATTAAACCACTTTTACAGCATTACTTGGAAAACAAAATCTGCAAGGTTTGTTTTTGGTTTTTTTGGGGGGACGGTTACTATTCTACATAAAGTAAGCAGAAATTGGAAGGAACAAAACCTCAACTGGTACAATAAAAGAAATTTAATTGATCTTACAGATTTCCTCTGAAACTATGACTCTTGTCCTTTAAAAGAAACAAATCTTAACCACATATTTATTCACATTATCTCCAGACCTTCAGCATAATCACAACCTCCCCTAAGTGAGAGCTATGAAATGTTCCCATGGAACCCAGACACAATTCCTGGTGATTAGTAACCAACTATTTAGGGCTAGTTCATGCCCCAGACTCCAAGATCCACTTTGGGAGCTCTGTGAACTGCATTGTGCTCAAAGCCTCTTGAAATTTCCTGGTGTGCAAGTGAAGCATATCCACAAACCACTTCATACCAGATGCTGCATGCTTCTCCCTTCCCTTCTTGGCATGGATGGTGGGCTCATGTCCTTACCCCTTTTGATCTGGCCCAGCCACAGTGAGGCATTAGGCCAGAGCAGCATGTGCCTTAGGGATGCAACTGTGCCTAGTTCCTACATTTAGATCACCAAGGAGTGAAAGCTTCTTGCATTCTGCCCTTCTGACTCAGGGCCTCTGGGCTAGAGTCAAGCACCATTTTAGGCTTGACATCGAGACCTGCCAAAGTCCGATAAAACCTCCCACCAAATATTTGTGGATGTTTCAGGTATCAGTGCAGTCAATATTAAATAAAATTCTGGGAACAGCTTTCCTGTGTACATTGAGGCCAGTTGTGTATTATGCTCTACTTTTCATATACTGTACTACCTTTATTCATGCAATACTCTTAATTCACTATTCATATACAGTTTACTGAAGACATGGGATGAGATCTTTATCGTCACTTCAGCTCCTTTATACCAGGATTAGAGTGGCATGAAGGGAGCCATGAAAGTCCCAGTTTCAGCTGAAGGATATCTCCCTTTCTACAGGCACAGAGGAAGAGTCTAGGGAGAGAAAAGTGCAGGAATTTGGAAAAGTGTGGAGTAACAGAAAAGGAGGAGTCAAAATAATTCAGAGACCTCTGGCCTCCATCATGGAGAAGATGGTGGTGATGTCAACAGTGATAGAAATGGAGAGATAAAGAGAAGTTTTGGCTAGAATACTCAGTAGCTGAACTGAGTCCATGTCATATGTTGAAGATGATGACAAGTCACACAGAAGGAAATTGTCAGAGAAATGACGACACACAGCAATGGCTACAATGAGCCAATTTAGTGGTGAAGAAAGAGATTGGTCAAAGTGAGATGATGAAACCATGTAAAAACAGGATGTGCTGTGAGAAGAGCAAAAGATCAAGGACTGTGGGGAAGCCTCACAGAGAGTGGGAGATGTATCCACTGAAAGAAACACTGAAAGAATGATCAGGAGTAGGAGAAAAAGCAGGAGAGAACAATAACTCAAAAGCCCAGTGAATATAGATGGTCAAGAAGGATGGTGGAGATGTCATGGACTTTGATAAACTGGAAGTTGAGAAAAGCCCAGTGTAGAGGCCGGGAATGGGGATTAGTGAACATGTGATGATGTACACAAACCCCACTCTGCAACACAGGGTTAATAAACTAATGTGGATTCACGTGACCCACCCTGACTCACCTGTGAGATGTCAAACTTGATGAGTGGAACATAAATGGGATAATCCCAGCATAGTTGGTAGCAGATCCGAGAGAAAACTAGATTTTGAGTTCTCAACTCCTAGAACCAAGGGCAAGCTGAAGGCTAGAACTCCTCAGAAGACTGTTATTTAAGGACTCCTCCCCAAAGGAAGGGAGGGTCTGATGTGATCCACTTTAGAGGGGACAATTATTTTACATTAGCCAGTGAGCCTAGCTGGGGCCACAGCTTAGCAGAAGCCTTCTGAAAGAAGAGAGCTTTACCACACCTGTGGGACATTTCATTGGTGTTTGTGTTTACTGACAGTCCATCACATTTTGGGGCTATTCTGGGTTCATCAAGTAAGCTGAGTTTCTTCTGACTGGACTGGTGCGGTGGAACCCCCCACATATTGCAGAACAAAGGCCCAAGGGTATATCTACACTACCACCCTAGTTTGAACTAGGGTGGTTAATGTAGGCAACCGGAGTTGCAAATGAAGCCCGGGATTTGAATTTCCCGGGCTTCATTTGCATATTGCCGGGCGCCGCCATTTTTAAATGTCCACTAGTTCGGACTCCGTGCCCGCGGCTACACGTGGCACGAACTAGGTAGTTCGGATTAGGCTTCCTATTCCGAACTACCATAACTCCTCGTGGATTGAAGCAGTTTTCAAGTATCTAAAAGGGTGTCATAAGGAGGAGGGAGAAAACTTGTTCATCTTGGCCTCTGGGGATAGAACAAGAAGCAATGGGCTTAAACTGCAGCAAGGAAGGTTTAGGTTAGACATTGGGAAAAAGTTCCTGCAGGGTAGTCAAACACTGGAATAAATTGCCCCGGGAGGTTGTGGAATCTCCATCTCTGGAGATATTTAAGTGTAGGTTAGATAAATGTCTATCAGGGATGGTCTAGACGGTATTTGGTCCTGCTATGAAGGCAGGTGGCTGGACTCGATGACTTCTCAAGATCCCTTCCAGTCCTAGTATTCTATGAATCTATGATTCTATGAAGGGGAATATGGAAACTGAAGTGTTCAAGGATGAGACTGAGAAGAGAGGAAAAGGGAAAGCCACACTTTGAAATCATGAGGAGAAGTTGGGGTATGGCAGCAGAGAGCAGATGGAGGGGAAGGTAACTAACTGGTCTTTTTTTTCCCTCATTGCCTGGCCTTAAAGTTGCTGTTATAGAAGTGAATAACTGAAGAGAGGGATTGATGCTTTCAGGTGCACTATTCACATTCTTTCTATTTAATGCCTCATTGCAAATGCAATGTAGATATTAAACAGGATATATAAACAAAGCTACCTATTCTACACAGATGTATGCAGTTATGGTGCTCTGTTTTATTGAATCACTTAACATTTGTAATGCGGGAGAACAAAGTGCTCCATTCCCATTTGGAGGTGTTCATATTTCCTATTTAAGCAATAAGGATGCACATTAGCTCGTCTAATGATGGCTTTCATCAAATGTACAGTTTGGAACAGTAAATCATGGTGATTTTGCTTTCACTCTGTGAGCCTGAATCAGTAGCTACTCCACATAGAGAGTTTCCATTTAGCCATCATGAGAAAAACACACAGCAAACCCAAACCAAAAGATTTCTTGCAATCAAATCATGAGCATTTGTTTTTTTTCTTAGATGAAGAGAGAAAACATAACCCATCTAACAGAGAGTGGTTGCCGAGATTGTAAAGAGTAGCCAAAATTATCAGACTCTTGCCAACAGTTCTGTCAAGATGCATGCTGCTGTCCAGGTTCTCCTTTTATGTATTTCAGAACACTGATGGCTACTTCTAGGATGAACATAATTAACTTTCAATTATCATCACTTACATTTTCACCTTATCCACTTGTAATTCCCTGGAACTTCCAACTTGTCCAATTAGAGTGTGAAATTGCCATTGCCATTAGCCACAAAAAGAGAGAGGGTAACGAGCCCTCCACTGTGCACTTAATTAACCCCTTGCAATCTACCCTGCTGCTTGTCTCTTAGATGGTTTTAAGCTTCCTCATGAATGATTTCATTCCTTTCAATGCACCCACAGAGTGACATGTTGAATGCTGTATTTCCTTAGCTCCATAGCTAATTCCTAGTATGGAGTGTACAGTCCCTGTTACAGGAGCAGTTCAGAGAAACTACATCAGCTCTAAAATGGATGAACTGCCACCATCCTTCTTCCCAGCCCCATCACTTGAATCGTTTAGAAGTGGACTGGAGAGAAAACTTGGGAAAAGTCTTGAGTTGCAAGGAGGAGACTAAATAACACTGACATTTGGTTCCTTCCCTGTCTAATGTGAATTTAAGTTTGTGTTCTATAAATTGATATAAGAATTAGGTTCCATGGGAATACGATGTATATCTCTCATTGTCTACAGATGAAGGTGTCCAAAAAGTGTGAAGGACAATCCAGGGGTTTTGAATGCTTTATGGGAACTATCTAAATTTACAGATCTCATCCTTTTTAGTCAATGGAATTTGAGAAAGAAACTTTTATGAAATGTGCAGTCTTATAAACAGAGTGCTACATTCTACACTTACTCTGAAATTATACCTGACTTTAGTGGAGCTGCTCTGAATTTAAACTGGAATCAGTGACAGCAAACTGTAGCTTTGATGCAGGAAATGAGACAAAAGCTATTCTAACATCTCAGACACTTCGCCAAAGGATTAATGCCCACAAAACAGATATCAGACAAGATCACAAAGAGAAAACAGTTTCTTGCCACTTTAACCAGAAAGGACACTCTCTAAATGACTTAGCCACCTGCATTCTGCTACAAAGACCTTTTACATCTGCACTTGAAAGGGAATCCTCTGAACTGTCATTCATGTTAAAATTCGACACTTACCAACAAGGACTTAACAAGTCTTTGAACTTTCTCACCCATTACCAAGACAGTTTCCCCAATTATCACCTGTAATACCATTAACTCACAAACATCCCACTCTCCCTACCTTTAATATCAGCAATTCACAGACACTTACCTTCCTTCCTCCCCCTTCCCACCCCCCCGCATCCCCCTTCTGTTCTGCAATGTGATTTGTCCTTTTCATATTTGTTCATTTTTTTTAATTGTATCCTTTGGTATATATGGTTGTGACTACTTTCTTCCACTATTTGATCTGAGGAAGTGGGTCTGGCCCACGAAAGCTCATCATCTAATAAACCATCTTGTTAGTCTTTAAAGTGCTACATTGTCCTGCATTTTGCTATTCTAACAGTTTGTGAGAGGAGCACTCCTCTTGTATGACTGATTACCTTTAGCCTTTCTCCGGCAAATATTTAGGTACAATCTTTATCTTTCTATTACTCTAGTTTACAAAGTTATCCCTGTCTTCTTGTATGTATTCCAGGCCTCTTCTATATTAGTAATAATGCATCCCAACTTTGTGTCATTTGCAATATGAAAATAGTAGTCCCATAGTAGTGAAGTTAATCACATGCTTAAGAGTTTGCAGGATTGGGCCTTATGTTAGTCAGCAGTTCACAGATACTATAGAGCAGTGGTGGGTAGCCTGCAGCCCGAGGGCCGCTTGTGGCCCATTGGGGTTCTATGTGTAGCCCAACAGACATTTTGTTTGCCATTGCCCATGCACTGGGTTGCCAGATTCTGCTGGTTTTTGTCCACATAGGTTTTTTCCTACCAATATTACTAAAGTGACACGCACTTAAGGCAAGGGCACATGAAGTGAGGTGTGTGCTGGTTGCACTCAATATGGTAAGAGTTGTGTGTTTCCTCTGCGTCCAATCAAAGTGCTGCTATGGTTCAGTTGGCACACTCCACATATTCTAGGTACACAGCGCAGTTACCAAAGCTACCCTATCCTGAGAGATGTCCTGGTTACAACAATCTTGCAGCCCACTGATATGGAGGGCAACTCATGCAGCCCATTCACTAGCCTTGATTGTCCCTCACTGCTATAAAGTGTAGTGAAGAAAAGACACTGAGATACGAGATACAAATCCTATACACAATAGTTGGCTTAAAGCCATTAGTAAGAACTATTCACAGGGGTAAAGATTTGTACAGTTTAGACCAAGATTAACTTGAATTTACCAAAATGAGAGGACAGCAAGAGATAGTCTGTTAGGCTGACACTGAGAAATGTGGTCATTTCTTGTTGCACAGAATGTTTCCATATTTGGGAATGCAGCCTTTATGCCCACCTAGTGCTGCTTTCTCTATTATGTGTGAATGCACACTTTTATTTGCAATTCCTTTCTATTATGTAGCAGCTCATTGTGCTTTAAGTTAGGAGACCTTAAATTCTATGGTTTGGCAATTAAAAAAAGAAAAATGTAATAATATTTTTTGTTCCTTCTCCCTCTGCCAAGTTTAAAATGTAAATTATGGAAACGTGCACAATGTAGTGTTAAAAGATAAACTCATGCAGTTTCCAGTCAAAAATCTCATAAGAGCAAAGCAAGGCTGTACGGATTCCAGGTTCAGCCTGTGCATCTATAGCTCTGACATGCCACAGGAGACACTGTTCTTACGTTTTATTCAGGATGTGACATGTCAAAACAATCTGTGCAGCAAATTAATGCAAATGTTCAGTATGTGACATTTATCTAAAGAGTCCAGCCTCTAGCCAGCACTTTCTCCCATGAATTATTTTAATATGCAGCATTAATAAATTCTAAATTGTTTTGATATTTATGCCCAGCAGTGTTTTTCAGCCACCAGTCTATGGAAAATTCCATCAGCAATTACTCTAAAGATTCCAAAACCCTAAGGACTAAAGCTCAAGTGAAAGAAATCACTTTTTTTCAAAGACAGACTCGCTGGCTTACAAGAGGCAGAAAAGATTCCCTTTTAGTTGTCCCAGTCTTCCTACCTGTTTACCTCTTTCTTTTTGTATACAGTGTAGCTGTAGTCATATGAGTCCCAGGATATTTAAGAAACAAGGTAGAAATGAAGGTGTCTAAAAAGGTGGTGATGACAATTCACCAGACCTGAAAAAAAGGCTTTTTGTGGCTTGAAAACTTGTCGCTCTCACAAACTAGATGCTGGTCTAATTGAAGATATTATTGTACCTTACCAACCTTGTACCTCTTTCGTGGCATGTTGCTCCCATTGTCAGGATGTCATTCTCTTTCAAAATCAGAGCTGTTTCAAACTACTTTATCCTCCTTCGAGACCTGAGTACGATTTAATTTGGGTACAATATGAGGGAGAGCTGGGACGGCAAAAAACTGGTAAAATGCATGTTCCAAAAAGACAGAGAAATTGTCAATACAGCAAATGGGGGAATAAAATTTTGGAGGGTGACTTCAGTATTTTGAATTCTGAAGCATTTCACCCTCAGAACCTTTAACAAAGGACAAACTCATGAAATAAAAATGGAAGTCTTGCCACATCTCCTCACACTCATTCACTTTTTAAGACTTCAAGACCCTAAGGCCATGTCTATACTACATGGAAGATTGACACTGCCACAGTCGATCTTCCGGGGTTTGATTTGGCAGATCTAGTGAAGACCCACTAATTCCAACTGAGGGGATCCCCTGTTGGCACTGGTCATCCTGCTCCTCATGGAGACTAAGGAAAGACGATGGGAGCATTTATTCCTGTCATCCTCCCACTGTGTGGGCAGCATAAAAATACAATTTAAGATACATCGACTCCAGCTGTGTAATTAATGTAGCTGGAGTTGCATATCTTAAGTTAACTTTTAATGTAGACCTGGCCTAATTGTCTTGCATGTGCTCAGGGATCATAGTGGGTTAGACTTTCCACAGGACCTGCACCATCTATCAGAGGGAAGTTCTTAACTACAAAAAGTCCACCCAGAGAGAGCTGAAATAGAAATAAAATAAGAGGGCAGAACCTACAGTCTCACTGAGCTACTGGTATGTAGGGTAGGGCAATGCAGGGGTAGGGAGACCCAAAAATGGCTTTACACCCCGTTAGTTTCCTCCATCCAATACTCTACTAAATCAAACCCATGTTCCTCCCTGTCTTAGATGCTATTGAAGAGTACTCCAGCCATGCCCCATTTTATCTGGTCATGCTACAGCACTGCTCTAGATGGGTTAGGGCTGGAGGGGGAAATCACTATATAGGAGTTACTACATTGGCTCTGTGCCACCATCCTGTGCTGGAGGAGTTCATCCTCTGATCACTCTTGCTGCCATTACAGCAGCTTTCTGATGGCAGACTGGTAAATCTTGGTACTTACTTTCACCTCTAGGGCAGACTCTACGAGGATACTAAAACATGTATACCCAGATTCAGCTCAGAGAATGGCAGGACTTTATCTTAGCCACTCAGCAGGACAAAGATAGCTCCTCTAAAATAGAGCTTTATACCTGCTATAAACAAGTTAGTACTGCCCTCTGTCATAGTTAGTTGTTGCCCCCTGACATCACCTGGTACATGTTGATTTAATTAAATATTCTCTATTATGTATTGTTACTCTGACCAGAGCCGTCCTGTTCATAGGACAGGTCAAGGCAACTGCCCTGTGCTTTGGGGAACCCTGTGCTTCAGGGCCAGAGGCAGCCCAGGAGATTAGTGGAAGGCCTGGAGCAGGCAGCAGGGGTCAGCCCACCCCTACTCTCACTGGTGATGGTAGGAAGCAGAACAACCCAGTGCCAGCCTGCTCTGCACCACCAGCTCCCAGTGTTACTCAGGGGAGGGAGTTAGGGGGAAGAAGTGGAATGGGAGCAGATTGGGGCAGGAAGAGGCAAGTGAGGGCAGAGAGGAGCAGGGAGTTTGAGTAAGAGTTGATTGGGGGCAGGATGAGGATGGAGCAGGGGCAGGAAGAAGAGGGGCAGGGAAAAGTCTGGGGAGGGTTGTCCAAGGCCCGACACCCCTCTAGGAACAGCCTTGCGCCTGATCTTATCTTTTAGGATGGATCAGTGTTTCTGATGTCCTTGGAGTATGTTTTTGTATCATCCTTGCTATCGGGATGCTGTGGTACCATCCTTGCTAGTGGGATGTGTTTGCATGCATACTCTGTGACTAGCACTTCTTAGGAATATGTATTTCCGCAATATCAGACCTATCCCTGCCAGATTCTGTAAGCAGGTCCTGCCTTATATCAAGCCTCTGATACAAGGACTCCTGTCTCAAGCTCTCTTCCTATCACAGTCTGCATTGCAGGCAACTGATGACACAACCAATGCACCAGTGGGTGACCTGCCTAGGTCTCTAAGTATTTGTTATTAGGTTGTGTTCCTATATAGCAGATTAAGATCAACAATCCTGACCATGTACTTAAGATTACTTTGTCTTCTTTCGTGCATGTTTTGTGTTGATCTAAAGGTCCCCTAATCCTTTCTTCCTCCAAGTACATTTATAATGTAAGCTCTGCACTTCTAGAATGGTAATAGAGCTGAGACAGGGACAATTTTTTGATCTTGTTGCTGTAGTTGAATGGCTGCTTGGTAAGTATTGAGTCAATGAAATAAACTTTAACTTGGTTTGCATTCCTGAGCCAGAAAGCCTGAAGAGATGCATTGGGAACAGCCACCTATTTCCTGCAAGTGCCAATGAGTTGAGACTGAAATTTTGTCTGGTCCTGATGTGGGGTGCACAATTGTAAAACTCACCTTTTCACAGTTTCCCACTAGGTCCTTTATTTTTCTGCACAGTTTTTCTTATGGAACCCCTGGCTCAGGTCTGAACATTAAATAGAGGATGGGCTAACATGAATCCTACTACAAGTGAAAAAGAGCCACCTTACCATGACCTTTTCTAGGACTGAAGAAACCCCTCAAGAGTTTCATGAAACAGAAGATGGGTGAAGAGGGCATGGTTCACTAGCAGCTGCTAGAAATGAACCAGCTATAAGACAACCCTGTAGGGAGAAAGCATACAACATAATGATCTACAAGGTACTGTTACTAAGACTGGGTCATGTGGTTCATATGAAATAAGAACTTTAACAAAAAGACAAGTCAGACTGAAATGGAATGATTCATTTGTAGAGGTTTGCAATGGTTTGCGTAACTTTCCTTCATTTTCTTTTTCATTTGTGCACACCTCTGTGCTTTGTAGGTCAGTCCAAATCTAGAAAATCTTTCCTGATATACCATCAAGGAGGTTGTTCTGACCAGAAGATGAAAATACCAGGAATCTTATCAGAAATCCTCTCCTTGTGATATTTCCATCCTCATTTTGTAGAAACAAGGACACTGATGGTGAGCAACCTTATCTTCTGTATACCTGTTTAACTCCACTGGCTGCCTTCTCACTAGATCTGGTAGAAGAGTGATTTGGGATTTTGGGTGGAGGAAAGTGACACAAAAGAATGAAAGACAGTGTTTTCCTTTTATTTATTTTTATTAAACATTTCCATCCAGCTTTGTTCCTAACTCAGCCTATTTTAAATGAAAACACAATAAGGCCCAGGTAAGTCAGATATTTTGGTAATGGAAGCTTTATAAGTAACTAAAACAGATAGATGTGTCCATGGTTTTAAACTGAGATCCTCACAATCTTTAATGGTTTTAGCCTCATAATACTATCTAGAAAGCAGAGATGATCAAAATTTAAAATTTCTGGACGTTAGGAAATTCCAATAGTTCTGCATTTTTTTACTTTCCAAATTGAGCCAAAATTTAGAAATTTCATAATTTTTCAGAGACAAACTGACTCAAACATTTAAATTCGGAAAATTTAAAATGGTTCATTTAAATATTTTTGATTGAAATGGAATATTGTAGCATTCTCAAATGTTAATAGTTCATTTGGGTTTATAGAACTGACCCACAGCACTTTCTTTCTAGTTAGTTCAATATTAACTGCATTTTCCCATTGAGGTGCATTGCCTCCTGGGCACTGTAGTATGAGAGTCATATGCCCTCAGTCTACTTAATGGATCAGGAATTAAAGGAATGTGTAGATTTTGTGTTTTATTGAACTAAACTTTGAAAAAAAATGAAATGATCTAATTTAGGTCAAACTCACCTGAAATTAAATAATTAATTTCAATTTTTCCCAACAGCGAATCAAATTTTCTACAAAATCAAAATGTTTCTGTGGAAAAATTTGTTAAAACTTCATTTTCTGTTGGAAAAGCATTTGGACCAAAAGTTCCTGGCTTGCACTACTAAGAAAGGAAATTCCTTCTGCCGACAACCTCACATGGCTTCGTCCAAAAGCTTCTTTCCTTCTTCTTCAGACCTGCCCCTTGATCGAAGGCTTGAATACAAGCCTCACATTTTCCAACCCAGTTTTCTGAAGATAAAATAGGACTGGTCAATCTTTCCCTTCCTTCAGTCTCCAGGAGAATGCTTACAGAGGTAAAAAAGGTCCTTTAGTGAGAATTATTAATGACCACCTTTCAAATGCTTAACTAACTAGGTCAAGCAGAGATATCACAGACCTTTTTTCCTGGATGTATCTAGTCATCAGGACTCTTTTTAATCCCTCATCAATTTTCCATTCATATAAATTATCAACAGACGCCAGATCTTTTATCACAATCCTCAATTGAGGGTGGGGTTTTCTTATGTTAAGCTTGATGTAAACACAAAGACACAGTCCTTGCCACAAAGTGATTGCAGACTAAACAGACAGAATAGACAGAAGCATAGTGGGGTAAGTGATTTCCCTAATGCCTTTTCTACACTTACTACTGCAGGGATCGATCTTGCAGGGATCAATTTAGGGGTCTAGTAAAGACCAACTAAATCAACCACTGATCACATTCCTGTCAACTCCCGTACTCCACCAGAGTGAGAAAAGTAAAGGGAGTTAACAGGAGAGTTTCTCCAATCAACCTCACCCCCACAGTGGGGACACTGTGGTAAGTTGAACTAAGGTACTTCAACTCCAGCTATGCTATTCACTTAGCTAGAGTTAAATACCTCCATTTGACATTACCTCCTAGTCTAGAACTACCCTGTATCATACAGCAGGTCAGTTGCTAAACTGGGAATAAGAACCCAGGCCTCCTGAGTCCCAATCTGAAGACATGTTAACTGTGCCATGCTGCCTATCTATTAAACAGAGATTTGGGTTCCAGCCTTTATGTACCTGTACCTGCACTCCAAGGAGGAATTATTGAATCTTCTAGCCCTAGGAACTCATATAGATGAAATGATACCAAAGCTTGACCAAAAAAATACCTTTAAGTGTATTTCCAGCTAAATATTGGGCTTTATTTCAAAGCCATTATGATATAAAGGTAAAAAAATTCAGCTCCTCTCATCTCTTCCAGACTTCTGTTTTTTGTTCTGAGATACAGTTGTTCTGTCTTCTAGCGTAGCCACGTTTTGCTGAATTCCACCGCCTTGTGTTAAAGGAAGGACTGGTTGGCGGAGATGGAGTTCACCTTTCCAGGAGCGGGAAGGCCTTGTTTGGACACAGACTGGCTAACCTTGTGAGGAGGGCTTTAAACTAGGTTTGTCGGGGGCAGGTGAGCAAAGCCCACAGGTAAGTGCTGAATGTGCGGGACTGGGAGATGGGTTGGAAATAGGGGGGACTACAGCCTATAATGGCAAGGAGAAAGGAGGGTCAGGGCACAACAGGGAGGCAAGATCAAATCAGTATCTTAGATGCCTATATACAAATGCGAGAAGTATGGGTAATAAGCAGGAAGAACTGGAATTGCTAACCAATAAATACAACTATGATATCATTGGTATTACAGAAACCTGGTGGGATGGGACGCATGATTGGAATGTTGGTATGGAAGGGTACGGCTTGCTCAGGAAGGACAGACAGGGAAAAAAGGGAGGAGGGGTTGCCTTGTATATTAAAAATGTACACACTTGGACTGAAGTGGAGATGAATGTAGGAGATAGCTGTGTAGAGAGTCTCTGGGTTAAGCTAAAAGGGGTAAAAAACGAGGGTGATATCATGCTAGGAGTCTACTACAGGCCACCTAGCCAGGTGGAAGAGGTGGATGAGGCCTTTTTTAAACAATTAACAAAACTATCCAAAGCCCAAGATTTGGTGGTGATGGGGGACTTCAACTATCCAGACATATGTTGGGAAACTAACACAGCGAGGCACAGGCTATCCAATAAGTTTCTGGACTGCATTGGAGACAACTTTCTGTTTCAGAAGGTTGAAAAAGCTACCAGAGGAGAAGCTGTTCTGGATTTGGTTTTAACAAATAGGGAGGAACTAGTTGAGAACTTGAAAGTGGAAGACAGTATAGGGGACAGTGATCACGAAATAATAGAGTTCATGATCTTAAGGAAAGGTAGAAGGGAGACCAGCACAATTGAGGTAATGGATTTCAGGAAGGCAGATTTTGATAAGCTCAGAGAACTTGTAGGTAAGGTCCCATGGGAAGCAAGACTGAAGGGAAAAACAACTGAGGAGAGTTGGAAGTATTTCAAAGGGACGTTGTTAAGGGCCCAAAAGCAAACAATTCCGCTGTGTAGGAAAGATAGAAAATATGGCAAAAGACCAGCTTGGCTTAACAAGGAGATCTTGCATGATCTCAAAATAAAAAAGGAGTCTCATAAAAAATGGAAATTAGGACAAATAACAAAGGATGAATATAGGCAAGCAACACGGGAATGCAGGGGCAAGATTAGAAAGGCAAAGGCACAAAATGAGATCAAATTAGCTACAGGCATAAAGGGAAACAAGAAGACCTTTTATAAATACATTAAAAGCAAGAGGAAGACCAAGGACAGGGTAGGCCCACTGCTTAGTGAGGAGGGAGAAGCAGTAACAGGAAACTTGGAAATGGCGGAGATGCTCAATGACTTCTTTGTTTCGGTCTTCACCGAGAAGTCTGGAGGTGTGCCTAACATAGTGAATACAAGCAGAGAGAGGGTAAGTTTAGAAGATAGGATACACAAAGAACAAGTTAAAAATCACTTAGGAAAGTTAGATGTCAGCAAGTCACCAGGTCCTGATGAAATGCATCCCAGGATACTCAAGGAGCTGATAGAGGAGGTATCTGAGCCTTTAGCTATGATCTTTGAAAAATCATGGCAGACAGGGGAGATTCCAGAAGACTGGAAAAGGGCAAATATTGTGCCCATCTATAAAAAGGGGAATAAGAACAACCCAGGAAACTATAGACCGGTCAGTTTAACGTCTGTCCCAGGGAAGATAATGGAGCAGGTAATTAAGGAAATCATATGCAAACACTTGGAAGGTAATAAAGTGATAGGGAATAGCCAGCATGGGTTTGTGAAGAACAAGTCATGCCAAACTAATCTGATAGCTTTCTTTGATAAGATAACGAGCCTTGTGGATAAGGGAGAAGCGGTGGATGTCATATACCTAGACTTTAGTAAGGCATTTGATACGGTCTCGCATGATATTCTTATTGATAAACTAGGCAAATATAACTTAGATAGGGCCACGATAAGGTGGGTGCATAATTGGCTGGATAACCGTAGTCAGAGAGTGGTTGTTAACGGTTCTAAATCCTGCTGGAAAGGGATAACAAGTGGAGTTCCTCAAGGGTCTGTTTTGGGACCCATACTGTTCAATATCTTCATCAATGATGTAGATATTGGGATAGAGAGTACGCTTATTAAGTTTGCAGATGATACCAAACTGGGTGGGGTTGCGACTTCTTTGGAGGATAGGGACATAATTCAGAATGACCTTAGCAAGTTAGAGAAATGGTCGGAGGTAAACAGGATGAGGTTTAATAGAGAGAAATGCAAAGTGCTCCACTTAGGAAGGAACAATCAGTTCCATACATACAAGATGGGAAGCGACTGTCTAGGAAGGAGCATGGCGGAAAGGGATCTAGGGGTCATAGTGGACCACAAGTTGAATATGAGTCAACAGTGTGATGCTGTTGCAAAAAAAGCAAATATGATTCTAGGTTGTATTAACAGGTGTGTTGTAAGCAAAACTCGTGAAGTCATTCTGCCGCTCTACTCTGCACTAGTTAGGCCTCAGCTGGAGTACTGTGTCCAGTTCTGGGCGCCACATTTCAAGAAAGATGTGGAGAAATTGGAAAGGGTACAGAGAAGAGCGACAAGAATGATTAAAGGTTTAGAGAACATGACCTATGAAGCCAGGCTTCATGAACTGGGCTTGTTTAGTTTGGAAAAAAGAAGATTAAGGGGGGACATGATAGCGGCTTTCAAATATCTAAAAGGGTGTCACAAGGAGGAAGGAGAAAATTTGTTCCTCTTGGTTTCTGAGGACAGGACAAGGAGTAATGGGCTTAAAGTGCAGCAGGGGAGGTTTAGATTGGACATTAGGAAAAAATTCCTAACTGTCAGGGTGGTCAAATATTGGAATAAATTGCCAAGGGAGGTGGTGGAATCTCCCTCTCTGGAGATATTTAAGAACAGGTTAGATAGACATCTGTCAGGGATGGTGTAGACGGAGCTTGATCCTGCCTTGAGGGCAGGGGGCTGGACTCGATGACCTCTCGAGGTCCCTTCCAGTCCTATGATTCTATGATTCTATGATTCTATGAAAGAACATGCATGTACTTATGCCTGATGATAGCAGGTTCATTATATTCTCATAAGCCTACAAGACACTATTGTTTGAAGATACTTCCTAACAAGCAGGAGAATAATAAATTATTGGAGTCTGGCACATCTAAATTACGGAGACGGCCAAGCACTCTGGAGTATACCTAATTTTTCTCTTGAACAAAAACTTACAGTAAACAATAGGTATATAAAAGGAGAGGCAAGAGATAACACAGTACTGGAAAATTGTTTCTTTGAACATTACAAATGTGTATCTTTGACAAATTGTTCTTCCCTAGCCCTGTTTGCTCCGGGAGAATGATGTACCAAGGCCGATTACGTTAGTGCCAAGGTTTTTGTTTAGCCAAGGCTATTTTCTAAATGCATTTTGCTGGAAGACGCTGCTTGTGGCTTGGAATGTCTCTCTATTCTTTTTTTTTTTTTCAAAGACACAGGTTTTGGTGTGATGGCTTTTCAACTGCATGTTGATTCAAAATGTGTCAATAGCAAAAAATAATGACAAAAAAGAGAGAGAAGCTTTCTGTGCTAGACAAGGCTCAAGTTTTGAATAGCTGCAGTTGTGTAGCCATGTGGAATTGGTATTTCATATGTGCTAGGTTGCAATACCAAATGATGCCCACATTCATTAGGAAATATCTTCAAATTGTATTATTTAATAGCATAACTAAGAGGGTATATCCTGGAAAAAATTATGTGCATATTTTTTAACTCAAACCAGTTGAATACCAATGTATGCAGGGAAAAGGTTAAAATCCTATCTGACTTTTGTGCTTTGAATCAATGAGGTTGGGTTGCTGTAACTGAGAACCGAAGGTGGCTCATAGTTCCTGGTGTGGCTGGGTGAACCGGTTCAGGGTTTAGTGGCTAGACTGTACCTAACCCTGCATGTGTGCATAGCATGGAGATTAGAAGATACCAGAATGCTTTCCCTCTCCTTGTGCTACAGGGCTGGATTCAGATTCTATTTCAGTTTTCCCCCTGGGATAGCAGAAATCCTATGGAAGGAGACATTCAGTAACGGTAAGGCCTCATCTCCCCCCTTCCTCCTTCCCCTGCCCTCCAATTTCAACCCCAGCCAGCAGAGCTGGGCAGCACAGGAATAACATGTTTTGCAATCCATTAAAGGCTGCAGCAGCTGCTACCTTCAGCTAACTTAGAAGCAACGTGGCTACCTGAAGAGCAACATCTACATGAGCTGTCACCAGGGGCTGTGCTCTCTCACTCTGCTCCTATGGGCAGTAGCTTAGAGCCACAATTTAGCCCAAAGTGATTTTTGTCTTGCTTCCTTTGGCTCACTTGTAACTACAGACTACTGGAAGTGGAGCCTATTAAGAAGTTCTTATAGCCCCATGACACTTGATTACCCAACTTTGTGCCACCAATGAACCTGTGAAAAAGATCACTTGTCTTGCATCACCATGGCAACCAAATCATTTTGATTTGTGCATGTGTGTATGTTCGGTATCCTGGTTTCCATGGCGAAGTCACAGCACGTTAGAAGCAATGGAAAGTGCCACACTATGGTGCTGTTCATCCACTCAGCTCCGTTGCAGTAAGTGGACTCCAGGGTTCCAAGGCAGATGAATCAGCACACTGCCAGGGAGGCTGAGGAGGGTCATTTAGATCCCTATGCTATATAGTCCAGCATAAAGCGGTATTCAGGTATTTTATCCATCTTAAGGGCACAGCGTGAAGGATGAGGAGCAGAGGTCATGAAAAAAGGCAGAGAGGCTGACTCAGTGTAAGAGCAATTCCAGGACAGGAGGGCTGGGGGACGGATAGTGTAATTCCCCTAATAAAGAAAAAAAATCTAAAAAGATCAGACATCTCCTCCTCCTCCTCCTCCTCCTTTGTTTCCTTTTTGTGTTCCATAAATCATCTTGTTTATGTAATGGTGGACGATAAAGCAAGACAGATTTAGAAAAGTTTTTTTTTATTCCTGTGAAACAGTCAAATGATTGATGTTGTGCACAGAACAGTTTATAAGAAAGGCAGAGCTTTCTAGGATGATTTACTGGAATCCACTGCAACGTTGGCTTTGGATACTGGAAAATACCCGGCATTCAGAATAAATAAATTAATTAAATAATTGGAGAATAGCTTTGAGTAGTTTGGAATGACTAGGGGAAAATATAAAGATAGCCCAGCATTATCTTCTGTACAAATTCACACTCTGGATTTATAAATACAAATTTTGAAGAGTACTACTTTAGCTTGAATATAAAAAAAACAGAGCAGAGCTCTTCAGCTTAAACAGTGGAAATCTTATCTGGCTGCCTTGACATGTATATGACAATGTATTAGTGCTGCCCTGGAATAATAATTCTTTGCTGATTATAAGCTAAACATTTTTATAAGTCTCATGTGCTGTTCTTTTTTCAAGATAAAGAGCTAGAGAGTACTGTACAATGTACATGTACAGCATGAAATGTCTAATAGAATTTGGATTTATATAGTGTCTTTTATACTCAAGTTGTTCCCAGATACAGTGCTTTAGTTGTGTCAGAAACTGGTAATGCTGTAATGCACACAAACACAATGACAGTCATTATGTACCCAGCTACACCTCATGCATAGGCTTGGAAGTCTTTTTTAAAAAGAGTGAGAGAGAGAGAATGAATACTGGTGAGGACATAAACTACCACAAGTTGTTTTTACCAACGTCAGCAAGGGATTCCAGAATCAAACACTAAGGGCACGTCTTCACTAACCATTCTGGAGATTGACATGTTGGCATTCAATTTAGCGGGTCTCGTATAGATCCATAAATCGAATGCTGAGGGCAGCTCTGCATGGTGTCTGTACTCCTCATGAGGAGTAAGGGAAGCTGATGGGAACATTTGCTCCTGTCGGCCTCCAGCAGTGAGGCCGATGTCAAACTCGGCTTAAGCAACCCGACTCCAGCTATGTAGAATACGTAGCTGGAGTTATGTACCGTAAGCCAACTTTCCAGGTCTAGTGCAGATCTGGCCTAAGACTGCTATTAGAAAAACTAATATCAGCGATATAGTCACAGTACTTACACAGAATAGCTAGATAAAAAAATACTTTTTCTGGAACACCGGAATATAAGAATTTTATTTCTTAGAATCCAGAACCCTAATACATAAAACCCAAAACCAGAAAGGTGATGTCAACTTTGCAGTTAGACCCCAGGGGCTGGCTCATGCCAACTGACTTGGGTTTTGCTGGTATTGGGTTGTAGCCTGGGATCAGGGAACCCTCCCATCTCACAAGGTCCTAGAACTGTGCTCCAGCTTGAGCCCAGATGTCTACATTTCTATTAAACCATCCCACAGCCCAAACCCGCAAGCTCAAATCAGCTGGAATGGGACAGCTGTGAGTTTTTAATTTCAATGTAAATAACCAGAAAGAAATAACAGGCAGAGAGACATAACTCAACCCACCTTGCTCTAAGCTGGCTTTTTGCAGGCTGACTGCTTTAGGTTCAGATCACTTGCTTCCCTACAGAACCCCCTGTCGTGCAAGCACAACCTGGAAATACCTTATAAAGTATAGCGTTCACTTGTAATTTTAACACAGCTTTCAATACATCTCAGTCAGTTCAATGTCTCCTCTGAAGAAACAAGGACAGATTCTGATCTCAATCATGCTCTTGGGATTATTGATTTAAATCTGGCCCATAGGCGTTCGCACGGGGTGTGCCGGGTGTGCCCAGGCACACCCTAATGTTTCAAAGGGCCACCCTGGTGCGCTAGAGAACGGACGTTGTGCCAGGTTTGCCATGCATGCGCGGCCAAAACCGGCGGGTCTTAGGACCCCACGGAAACAGGCGGCAGGGAGCAGCATCGTCACCCCGCCTCCCAGGCTAGCAAGGTAAGTTTAAATCCTGGGCAGGAAGTGGGGGGTGTGCCCCGGGCAGGGGATCTGGAGCAGCGCAGCTGATAGGGTCAGTTCAGGAGTAGCACGGCTGGGCCCAGGTCCGGGCCCGGGGGCACCGTGGCTGGTCCCGCCCGGGATCTGGGGGGCCCAGGGGCAGTGCGGCTGGTCCAGGGAGGGGTCAGGGGAACCCGGGGGCAGCGCGGCTGGTCCGGCCCGGGGTTGGGGTCCTGGGGTCCCAGGGTCAGTGCGGCTGGCCTGGGTCGGGGGCAGCGCGGCTGGTCTGGGGTTGGGGGCAGTGCAGCTGGTCCCCACCCCCCTAGAGCTGCTTCTCATCCCCTGTCTTCCTCCCGGCCAATCCGGCGTTCCTCAACCCCCCCGTCTCCCCCGCAAGCTCTGCTTCCTGCACCTCCTTCCTCCGGGCACCCCTTCCTCCCGGACAGCCCTGCAGCCCCTGACCCCCACCAGCTCTGCTTCCCACCCTCCCTTCCTCCTGGCCATCTCCCCCCCACCCCGTCCAGTCCCTCCCCCCAGTCCATGATCAAGTGTGTCTGGTTTTTTGGGGGGTGGTCTACCTGGTAACGCTACCAGCTGCAGCTCCACAGCATGCTCAGAGACAGGGCTTCTCCTCCTCCCCAAGATGTCAGACTCAACTAGAGGCTACCAGTGCTGATCGCGTCCCACCTTCCAGTTATTTCCCCCTCTGCCGCCAGGCTTCAGTCTGGCACCCAGCCGGAAACCCAGGAAATACCAGACATTGCATGTTTCAGGTATTTTCTGGATTTTTTTACCACACAGAGGCCCCCAAAACTGTGGGTACATCTAGACTACATGCCTTTTTCGACAGAGGCTTTTTCGAACGCATCTTTCAAAAAAGCCTCTGTCGAAAAAGAACATCTAGATTGCATTATGCGGATCGAAAAATCACTCCGCTTTCTCGAAAAAGAGTGTCCAGACTGCTGGATGCTCTTTCGAAAAAAGAAGGCACCTGGAAGTGCTTCTGGCAGGGTATGGGGGCAGCCTTTATTTCCAGGTGCTGCTGCATGCTCTTTGCAGAGACACGTGTTTAAAGGGATCCCCCTGGACAGCCGTTGCTCTGCTCCTGCTTCTGGCTTGTCTACCTCCTAGAGGGAAAGCAAAGCTGCTGCAGTTCTTGCTTTGATTGCCCGGCTTCGTTGGACACCACAGCAGTTTATTTTCAGGTTTGTTTTTGTGCTTTTCATTGTGTTTTTGGCCATGGAGCCTGAGTTATGTGATGCTGGAAGTTCTGCTGCATGATATCTGTGGCAGAGCTGGATTCCCCTCACTCGGGCTGCAGCCCCACTGCCCTTGGCCCCGAACTTATTCCTGGAGAGGCGAGTTTGGAGGCTGGACATCAGTTCAGGCTGATGGGACCGGCTTGTTATGGAGCAGTAGGACGACGACCCAGTGGCCCCAAAACTTCTGGATGTGGAAGTCCACCTTCCAGGAGCTTTGTGCCTGGCTTGCCTCTGCCCTGCAACACCAGGACACCCACCTGCAGTCTGCCATCACCCTGGAGAAGCGCATCGTTATTGTTCTGTGGAAGCTGGCCACCCCAGACAGCTACCTCTCCGTGGGACATCAGTTTGGCATGGGAAAGTCTACTGTTGGGGCCGTCTTGATGGAGGTAAGTCACTCTCAGGGGACAGTCCATGGGGGTGAGGGCAAACTGATAAGGGGGGTGGTCAGGGGCAGGCACAGGGAATGGGGGTTGGGGGATGGAGTGGGAGTGGTAGAAGCCTGCCTAGCCTCATCCTGTGGTAGTGTGAGCATTGCAGGCGGGCGGGGCTCTTGGAGTCTGGGAGGGAAGGGGTGGGAAATCACCTCTCATCAGCTCATGCAACTCCTCTAATGTCCTCTTATGTGTGTTTGTATTTGTCCCTTTCTGCAGGTGGTGACAGCCATCAACTCAGAACTGCTTCACAGGACTGTCTGCCTCGGAGACCTGGATACCATCTTGGCCGGATTTGCAGGGCTGGGTTTTCTGAACTGTGGTGGAGCACTTGATGGGACTCACATCCTGATCCGCGCACCACCCCATCGAGCAGCACAGTATATTAATAGAAAGGGCTACTTTTCGATGGTGCTGCAGGCCCTGGTTGACCAGCAGAGACAATTCACAGACACTTGTGTTGGGTGGTCAGGCCGGGCACACGATGCCCGCATATTCCGGAACTCATACCTATATCGCAGGCTGTAGGCTGGGACATTCTTCCTGAAGCAAAACTATGCAGTCAGGGATGTGCAGATGCCTACATGCATCGTGGCTGACGCAGCATACCCCCTTATGCTGTGGCTCATGAAGCCATTCACGGGACACCTGGATGCGAGCAGGGAACTGTTTAACTCCCGCCTGAATCAGGCTCGCTTCCAGGTGGAATGTACCTTTGGCCATCTGAAGGGCAGATTTAGATGCCTTCTCACTCAGCTGGACATGGGGGAACACAACATCCCCGAAGTGGTGCAGCATGCAACCTAGTGGAGAGGAAAGGGGAGGCCTTCCTCCCAGTGTGGGGGACACGGGCTGACGTGGAGGGAAGGCACTTTGAGCAGCCCTGGACAGCTGCCATCTGGCAAGCCCACCAGCTGGGATTGCACATTCGGGAAGCCCTGAGGGAATAATTCTCCCAAGGAGGCCGATGAGTTTCCCCAGAGACTTCCAAAGTGGGATTGCCTCATGCCCCCAGTGCCTTCTCCCCAAAATCTCTTCCAAGCCCCACATTCATACATTGTACTTTTCTTCACACACTGAGAAGAGAGACAGGTGGTGGTGAAAAAATGTTTACAGTTTATTTCACAGTTGATTGTTTCAAAAACTATAAAACTCTTCTGTTCAGAAAAATAAATTGTTTGTTAACAAAGTAAAGTGCTTCCCTTACTGACTCTTTCACGTGGGAAGGGGAATGTCAACCTGGAATGGGGGAGGGAGGCTCAGGTCTGAGGATTCCACCTGTATGAAGAGCCCCTGACACTTTGGCTGCAGAGGCCTTCTCGGAGATGGCCGCACATGCCGGCTGGGACAGTAGGGGGCTGGGCAGGAGGTGGGACTGTACCTGGGTCTGGGATGGCAGCGGGTGAAGGGGGGGCGGAGGGCGAGGGGGAAGCAGAGGGTGAGAGGGGGCAGGCTGAGCAGGAGGTGTAGGACCAGGCACAGGACCGGGGCCTCCCGGATAGCAGTGCAAATATCAGTGCGCTGCTGGACTAACTTGTCTAGCAAGCGCCTGCACCACTCTGCCTCTGCCTGAATCCTTTGGTTAAATCTGTCCCGCATCCCTTGCAGGACCGAGATTTGCTGGTGCACCAGGTCCAAATATGAGCACCAGTGCCAACAGGTTCCATGCAGCCGTCTGGGTGGTGGGGCAGGTGTGTTGCTCCCCTCCTGATCAGCTAGTCCGGCTGTGGAGGACTAGAGGGAAATGTAGTCAGTCATGCATGCGCACACTTTTCCTAAGAGGGCCTGCCCTCCTTCTCAGCAGTCAGTGCCTGTCCTAGGGCCAGGGGATGCTCATGTGGGTCTCAATAAGGCATGGTGTCACCTGGCCAGCAGCCACGGCCTCCCTGGAGCCCAGAAGGTGTGCAGGCCACCATTCTGCCCCCCCTCACACACTCCCCATGGCCAAGCAGCACAGACAAATGTCAGGCCACAGTTGGGGTTCCCACCGGTTGCTGAGAGGTCTGAAGCTGTGTGGCAATCCCAGCATCCCCAACCCATGCCTGCACCTGGCATCACTGTCTGCAGGAGTAGGTGGTGCCTACCAGCCATACGAGTGCAGGGGTAAGATGGCCCTCCCTGAGGTCGGCCATGTGTGTGCCCCCATCCAGGCTGTGATCAGCATGACATGTCACAGCACTGCACCATCCACTTTGCTCCCGCCTCCCTTGCCCTGTGTGTGTTGGACCCTCACAGCACTCACCTGAAGTTCCCTTCCCGGTGTCCAAAGTTGTCTGGGAGGCCTCCTGCGTCTTGGTGTCTGGCTTGTCAGTCAGGGTCACTATGCTCCTGCTGGTGTCTTCCTCTTCCTCCTCTTCCTCTTGGAGCTTCTGGTCCTCTGGGGTCTCACCCTGGAGTTGCGGCCGCTGCTGCACAGGGATCTCCAACCCAGACTCCACAAGCCTCTTGGGAGGCAGGGGTTCCCCTGCCCCCAAAATCCGGTCCAGGTCCTCATAATAGGCACAATAGTGTGCTGTTTCCCCAGAGCGGGAGCTGAGCTCACAGGCCCTAACATACCCCATACCCCTGCCACAGCTCCTTCACCTTGGCTCTGACCTGGTCTAATGTGCGGGGGTGGTGGCCTTTCTTAGCAAGGCCATCAGCCATTCTGGCATAAATGTCCACGTTCCTCCTCCTGGACTGTGGGGCCTGAAGAGACTCCTCCTCAGACCAGAGCTCAAAGAGGGCTTTGATCTCGGGCCCAGACCAGGAGGGTGGCCGGCATTTGGTGCCCCTGGCTTGCTGCGGGGATGTGTCCCTGGAGGGGCCAGGGAGGTCTTGGGGGGCTTGTCCCTGGGATATGGCTCTGAGTGGCCCTACCAGGAACAGCTGAGTAGTCAGGGTCCTGGTTGGAGCTGGCTTGCTGCCACAATGCTTCTCCTGGGTGCCTGTGCCTTTTAAAGGTGGCTACAGGCAGGAACAATAGAGTTGAAAGCTCTGGCAGGAGTGTCCACCAAGGCTTCTTCCTGTAGGCCTTTATTTTCAAAATAAATTCTTCCCCGCGTCCACACATACCTTTTTTCGATAGAACTCTGTCAAAAAGTGTTCTTCCTAATAAAACGAGGTTTACTGCCATCGACAAAACCGCCACGTTCTGTTGACAGAACATGGTGGTAGTATAGATGCAGGTATAATTTTTTCGAAAAAAGGCTACTTTTTTCAAAAAACCCCTGTAGTCTAGACACATTCTGGCTACGTCTAGACTGGCATGATTTTCCGGAAATGCTTTTAACGGAAAAGCTTTCCGTTAAAAGCGTTTTCGGAAAAGAGTGTCTAGATTGGCAGGACGCTTTTCCGCAAAAGCACTTTTTGCAGAAAAGCATCCATGGCCAATGTAGATGCGCTTTTCCGCAAAAAAGCCCCGATCACCATTTTCGCGATCAGGGCTTTTTTGCGGAAAACAAATCTCTGCTGTCTACACTGGCCCTTTTGCGCAAAAGTTTTTAGGAAAGTTTTAGGAAAAAGCCTTTTGCCCGAACGGGAGCAGCATAGTATTTCTGCAAAAGCATTGACAAGCTTACATGAGATTGTCAGTGCTTTTGCGGAAATTCAAGCGGCCAGTGTAGACAGCTGGCAAGTTTTTCCAGAAAAGCAGTTGCTTTTCCGGAAAAAGTGGCCAGTCTGGACACAGCCTCTGTGTGTTGTTCTCCAGTTGGTTGCTGCCTTTCCCATACTGATAAAAAATCTTGGATAACAAATACTTGATGCAAAGATCATGTAAGGGTATTCTTGGCTAGGACTGATGTTTCATGGTCATTGTATTGACCCCTGTTCCCTTCAGACCTTGCATCACTTATCTGTGATCCATACGCGTTTGCTTCTTAGGATCCTGCCCTCAAAGTGGCTGAAGTTTTGTCATGCTTTATGTATAGAGTTACTGAAGTGCTTTAGGATCCCTTTGAGTAAGAGGTAGAATATTCTGTAAATGAAACATCACTGCTCATTCCACTGCCTTGTGAGGAATGTGACAACCGGTCCCTTTTAGATATTTGCCAATATCCTGTGTTGGCTTTGGGTTTGTTTAGTCTGCAGAAGAGTGAGGGGGGATTTGTTCAACTTGTTCAACTTCCCAAAGGGCGATTCCAAAGAGGATGGAGAGAGGCTGTTCACAGTAGTGATGGATGGCAGAACAAGGAGCAATGGTCTCAAGTAACAGTGGGAGAGGTCTAGGTTAGATATTAGGGGAAACTATTTTACTAGGAGGGTGGTGAAGCACTGGAATGGGTTACCTAGGGAAATGGTGGAATCTCCATCCCTAGAGGTTTTTAAGTCTCAGCTTGACAAAGCCCTGGCTGGGCTGATTTAGTTGGGATTGGTCCTGGACTTGATGACCTCCTGAGGTCTCTTCCAGCTCTATGATTCTTTGATTCTAAGAAGCAAGCATTGAAGGTTCTCTGAATGCTATATTTTACAGGCTGAGCCTTGATAGGTTTTCAGTAAACAAGCTCACACTTCTTAAGTGTGAGATGATTCTTTACTAGGGTTTTAGAGAGGTATCCCTGTTAATCTGTAATTTTAAAAATGAGTAGTCTGCAGCGTTGTTTTGGGATACCAGAGTTATTCCGAAATAGCTATTCCTCGTCTTTTGAGCACACCCATTATTTTGAAATGTAACAGGCTTGCTATTCCAACGTCCTTGTAAACTTCATTTCAAAAGGAGTAAAGAACTTTTTGGAATAGCGATTTATTTTTAAATAAGTGCTGTGTAGACTGCGCCAAATTTTGACATAAACTATTTCAAAATTAACTCAAAATAAGCTACGCAATTTGCATAGCTCAAAATGCATAGCTTATTTCAAGCTACGGGTGCAGTGTGGAGGTGCCCTTAGACACTAACAAAAATATATAGGTTCATGGATCCATCTGAAGAAATGGGTTGTGCCCATGAAAGCTCATGATACCATCTACATTTTTTGTTGGTCTCTAAGGCGCTGCAGGTCTATTCTGTTTTTTAAAGTTTTTTCAGTTACAGACTAATGCAGCTTCCCTTCTGAAACATATATATTTTTGTTAGTCTTTACTAGGGTTGACATTCAAGAACTGATGCAAATGCCAGAGGCACATATCTCAGAAATTAGTTGCAAAATGAAAATAGCTTTTCTAAACAGCACCATCTGGATGGAGGTTTTTATGGGATTCAGATGCCAATCCAGATCAGAAAGAGGTTGTATTGTCACTTGCCCTGAAACCTTGAGTGCTCACAATGCTTTGTTGCTGAAGCTTCTAGGATGCTCATAGCTAATACAAAGATTTGTGGTTGCCCCCATTCTATGGGAGGAATATAGCATTAAAAAGCACTGTTCTGCCACCATTAGCTGAACTAGGGCAGGTGGTTGAGGAAGACTAAAATTTAGGCCTAATCAAACAAACAAAAGTAGTAAGGTACAGTCTTTGATCAAGACAGAGCCCATGATACTAGTCTAGCAAGATGGCGACTATTCCCACTCCTTCTGTCAGGAACTCTTCCAGGTTCCCAAAAGTGATGGTTGATTTGTCTTCTTAGGTGAAAGAGATAACTTAGGATTTTCTACCTCTTTCCTTTATAGTCCAGTGAACCTGTGAAATGGACTCTTTTGAAGGTTACCTCTCAAAGGTTAGCTGTGAGGAAGATGACATTGAGTCTGATGAGGAAAGACGCTCTGTATTCTTTCTTTCTTCCCCTGCTGGTGTTTGCTCAAATGCAAATTGTTTGGTCTCCTTCCATCTTCCCCCTGCTGTCTTGAAGGGCCTATTTACATCTTATATGGAAACGGAGGTAAACACACATTCCCTTGTTTAGGATAGTCCTATTGATGAAATCCCCCTAACATGACCAGTTGATACACACTTTAGTCACAATTCCAGCATATATTCATAGTTTTAATGCACATCATGCACATGTGTTATACAAGATATTTTGAATAAATATTATTATAGCAGTGCATAAGGTTTAAATCCAAGATGCTTAGGTTCACAGAGTATACAAGTCTAGCCTTTCAGGGTTCCATGGGCCTCTACGCAAGTTGCATCTTTAAATCTAACTTATTCTGAGAGACATAGACCTTTGATCTCATTGGCTTGCTCTTGCATCCTCTAATGCTCTAAGAGACACCTAATGATCATGTTGGGAGCATCGCTCTATGTTGTCTCCCTGCTGCACTGTTTGTCCATTGTTCTCTCACTGAACAGGTATTTTTTCACAAGCGTCACAGACTACACCATAACCCACCTCACTGTTGTTTGAGGCTTCTCCTACTCCTAGTCTTCTGCTCAGGCTGTTCTTTCCCGCAACACTAGCTGAGCTGGTCACTGCTCTCACATCTAAGCATCTGCCCTTCCTCACCCAGGCCCATCAAATGACTACACAGATACTAAGCTGTTCTCTTTCAGCCCAGCTCTAAGCTGACTTCTTCTTGCAGCCCTACACAGGTTAAGCTTCCTGCCCCCGTTTCCCTGGGCTTTTTCCAATCAGTACTCTTTATACAACATTCCTTCCACAGCCAGCACCCAGGCTGCTACCTGTAGCCTGCTGCTCATGCTCTGGCCAACATGCTCACTCCTTCTTTCTGATCCTCTAATGACCCTTTCTTTTTCTGGTTGTTCTAGGCAACACATCTCTGTTGGCTAGATGTTGATCAAGGTCCTCTTCCCTCTTTCAGGGTGACCTGTTGCCCAGTCCTTTCTCTCCAGGATATTCTAAAGGAGCTAAGTTCAGTTATTTGCTCAAACATCATGAAAAACTCCTCCACTTCAACCATACGATGCCAAAAATATCAATGGTAAGCTTCTGATAGATTTATATGAGCCATCCTCTGGCATGGGTTCTCATCCTGAAAAGCATGCTCCCCTTGCCATTCCCATATTGCTAAAAGGATAGGGGTGTCAACTAGATCCTGGCTAGACAGGAGGGGTATCCTTGGTTTGTCCCAATAAGGATGTGGTTGAGAACCACTGTGCTCTAGAAATCAGTAGAGAATTATATCCTTCCCACATCCTTTCATGGGTTTTAATAATTTAAAGGAGACCCTTCTCTATTAAATACCATACCTTTTTAGAACCTGATTGAATTCCTCTCTTTTTTAAAAACTTTCTATAGTCTCTAGTAAAATCTATAAGACTCTTAGAATGGCAACTATGCTTTAATCAGGTCTTCAGTTCCCCTCATACGTTGTAGACCCTTCTGGGGGCAGGAGGAGTTCATTTGGGATTGACTCTGAATTATTATACTATTTCTATATGCAGAATACATGTTGTGAGAAGCTTCTAATGACAGCTAATGAACCAGGCTGAGAGAGGTAATTCAAACAGTAAACAATGTTATTACAGCAATTTATAAATATCTTTCATTAAACATTAAAAACAGCTGCTCTCTGATAGCGTTCTTGTAAAAGGAGTTGGATGATGAATTTACAAGCGGTTTGCAGCTAACCAGGTGTCACATGACAGGGTCGACACAGAGTCCCTCAGGATGACTCCAGGCCTCTTCCAACAGAATTTCAGAGCTCTGGATGGATGGGGCCCTTCCAAATGGGATTGCATCATGCAGGCCCATCAACAGGAGAGGAGGAAGGGGAAAAGGGTGCAACTGCTCGGGGCCCAGTGAGTCTAAAGGGCTCAGGGTTCCCAGTCACTGCTACTGCTACTGCAGGAGCCCCAGGCCCTTTAAATCACTGCCGGAGCACTGCACGGTCTCCAGGCAGCACTGAGGGCTGTCAGGATGCTGGAATGGCACACTCACTTCCCTGGCCCTGCCCCTTCTGCCCAAGGTCCTGCTCCTTCTGGAAGCACAACACTACCTCCCTTTCCCCCTCTTGCCCAGGGGTTCGGCATAGCACCACAGTGCCTGTACTCACGGGTAGTTTTAAAAACTGAAGTCCCCATTTTCTCCTAATTTACACCCACACAGTCCTGCTGAAATCACTGCACATGCACAGGATGCATGAGGGGAGAGTTCGGAGGGTATTTTAGTAGCTTCCTCACAGCAAGTGACTGGGAGTCAAGCGATGAGGGCTGAGATCCTGTGCTGTGCCTAAGGACGGCACAGTGCCAAACTCACTGCCTTGTGGCTTTAATTCATCTTGGCCCACCTATTCTGGGCTCCTTCAAGGGTAGGTGCAGCCTTGGCATAATTTAGGCAGCTCAGGAGACCATCCTAAGTCCTGGCAACCTCCCTGGCTGCCCTCTGGGCAGTAACGCCACTGAAAATGCCAATAGTACTGTGTGCTATAGGTCCATTCCCTTCTACCCAACCCCTATGCTGGGCCTGGTGAGAAGGGAAGAAGAGAGGACTCATTTGACAGTCTAGGTCTACTTTACACCGTATTTAGGCTGGGGATTTTACTGGTATTTCAGTATACGAGACTGCAGTGGGCGGAAGAATTTTTTCTCAAGTGTCTGTTCTCACTTTACACTAATTTCCCATGCAACCTTGAACAAATGGTTCTGGGAGTATCTGCACACACATTTAAGCCCGAACATGTGGACCCCATGTTTCCAAATCCATGCCTGAGCATTCACATCAGACACATCACTGCTGGACCCTGGAATCACAGCTCTGCTAATGTGTCCACACTGTATTATTCAGCGCGTCTGACTTGGGTCTGCCACTTCACCTGCAGCCACCCTGCAAAATGACAGAGCTTAGATCCAACTCATAGGGGGATCTGGACTCTTGCCCACGTCCCCTAGCAGGGTCATAGAAACATGGGTCCTGGGTGTTTTGCTGACTTGAGTCAGACTGATTTATGTAGGAGTTGTGAAGAGGACTTCAAACCTGAGTCAGAGTCCAAGCTTGGTGTGTAATGCAGATATACCTTGTGAGCCCCGTTTACCCCTGGGCTATGCCTACACTGGCAGCTTCTTGCACAAGGACAGTTGTTCTTGCGCAAAAACTTGCCTGATGTCTACACTGCACAAGCGTTCTTGCGCAAGTAAATTTACAGTATAGCATTGTAAAACAGTGCTTCTTCCAGAAGAGTTATTCCTCTCCCCATGTGGAATAAGCCCTCTTGCTCAAGAGCTCTTCCACAAGAGGGCAGTGTAGTCAGGCAACATGAATTTCTTGCACAAGAAGCCTCTATGGTTAAAATGGCCATCAGAACTTTCTTGTGCAAGAGAGCATCCACACTGCCATGGATGCTCTTGTGCAAAAACACATCTCTTGCGCAAAAGCACATGGCAGGGTGGACACGCTCTTGTAGAAGATTTTTTTGCACAAGAGCTCTTCTGCAAAAGAGTTCTTGCACAAGAAGCCACCAGTGTAGACGTAGCCCTGCTGTTAAAATGGAGCTGCTCAAATTAACCCTCGCTGCAAATCACTTTGAGATCTCCTGCTGAAAATGCTGAGTGCTAAGTATTATTATCCCCGGGAAAATGCTGCATAAGGTCTGTGTGTTGTATCTTGTCTGGTCACCTTACATGGCAACAGAATTCATCATTATTGCACCTGGTGAGAAAAACAAGTTGAAGATAAAGGCACATTAAGTCTGAGGGTGAAATTTCAGCAGAAAAGCCCAAACTCCCCATCAGCCATACACTGCCTGAATACATAGGTTAGTTCACAACATTTTGAATAAAAGTCTAGTGATTATAACCGCAACTGACAATGTGGAACACAAGCTTTATTGATCCACAGTTGTATTCTTTTAACACCTCCTCATCTAAAAGGGCTCTCCTGTTTAATGAAACAATTTCCTAACTAATGTCTTGCATTCATATACTGTCCTCATATGAGAATATCAAAAACCTTTTGCAAAGATGTGTCAGACACGTTATCCCCATTTTACATATATGGAAAATGAGGCACTGAGTGGTCACATGACTCAGTCAGGAATAGACTTCAGGTCTCCTGACTGCTATTCCTCTGCTCTAATCATTATCATGTGCTTCTTCCTACTTTGGAACTACATTTTCCGTCCGATGAAAAAAACCGCCAGTTGTGTTCAAAGGAACGAAATTACCATAAAAGTGGGTCCCCTACATTGATCCATTGGAGTCAGAGTTTGCCCTACATGTTGACTAGGGTCAAGATCTGCCCTCCAATATTGGGATCTGTGCAGTTACTGGGAGATTAGCAATAGATCAGAACCATCTACATGGAGACCAACTGTCTCCATTCTAGAAAAACTTAAAAAAAAAAAAACAAATAGTCTTGCAGCACCTTAGAGACTAACAAAACATGTAAATGGTATCATGAGCTTCCATGGCCACAAGCCACTGCTTTGGATGAATCTATTCTCCAAGCTAGTTCTGTGTACCTTCACCTCAGATTCCTGGCAGCATGGTTTCACTGCAGCTACCAGTCACTTCCCTTGGCCACAGCTGCTCTTGGAGCTACTTCCCCACTCCATTAAGAGAAGACCTTCACTCTGGGAAAAGTTCCCCAGAAAATAAAATACAACCCCGGGGCTGTATTCACTTTTCCTTGCAAACTCTGCTGGGCAGGCAGGTGTATCTCCTCTCTAGCATTGCACCACCACTAGCTCCACCACCCCCACATGCCTAACCAGTAGAATGATCATGTAGCCAACTTAACCATGATTCCAGTTTTCCTCTGCCCACAGATCTTGGAGGAGCAGCATGATCTACATCTTGGTTTGGTGTACAAGAAATGTATCCATCCATTTGACTTGTTCATTTATCAAGTCAATTTTCAGTTGCACTTTACCTTTAAAGGGACTGGGAGTTTATTATTTTCCTTTTGTGAGGTGTTCTCTTAAAAAGATCCCTCTATAGTTCCTGTGGGAGGGGAAATTCATCTTTCACAGATTTATCTCTTTAATTAATGACTGGGTAAGTAGGCTTCACAGTAACAGTGACTGTATAAAATATCGATACTAATGCTGCCTGTGGTGTTGAGCTGTGCTTCCCTTCATCTCATTGATGCTTCAGTGTTGTGAGAGCCAACAGATAGTCACTCATGGAAAGTTCTTGGCAGCTGCAGGACCCTGAAGACTGACTTTAGAATATATTGTGCTTTTACAGAAATGACATTTAGGTCTCTGATTTGTTTCTTGGCTAGGCTGTGATAGTTCTACAGGTACGGAACTGCCTGCTGCCACGGTACAGGGTCAGCATGTTGATTTTGTACCTCTAGACATTATTTGTCACTTCACTCACCTTGGATTACAAGACTTTTTTCTCCCTCCTTACTAGGCAGGGAAAAAAAGATTACTTTGTTGAGAAAAAAAGATTATGTGCTGTGTTCCCACAAGATTTATATACAGCTTCTATCTCGTCTATGTAAAAAGAAATGGCTTCTCATGCCCATATTAGCCTGATGTGAAAATTAATCTCTAGCCATACACATGTAGTCTCTCTGACCTCCATGTATCCCCTCAAACAAAATCAGGAATGGATCATATGCTTCTATGCTTAGAACGCACACCAAAGTATCTTTTCTTTGTATTCCTCTGAGCTCACACCCGTGCACTGTACAAACTCGCCTTCTTTGAGAATAATCACTTGTTGCTTATTACTGTGCCATTTTTGAGAACTGAATCTTCCGACATCAGTGAATAACGAAGCTTGTTACAAAAATGATTTTAATGGGAGGATTTTGTGTCATAATCAGCATTGAAAGCCTAACCAGATCTAAAATAGACTCCCAGTGATTAATGATTTGAAGTTTCATAATTTTGAAGCTACAATTGAAGAATATGCAAATGTTTTCTGAAAAACAGGGGGAGGTGTCTTAAAGCCCCAAGCGAAAGTCTTCAAATACTGTTAAGGCACATTCACGTTTTATTACCACAGATGCCCAGGCAGCTGTATAGAAATCCATCAGCATTCAATGTTTTTGAAGCACTGACAGTCAGTTTACAGGGAATATAAACTAAAAAGGGCTAATCCTGGATTAAAAGGTATGCAGATTACTCTCATTTTAATGAGGAATAAAACTAAAACAACACTAACCCTCCTCCTTCTCAGTAAATAACAGAATATATCTTAATTATTCTGAGGCAGTCCATCAGCTTTGCTGAAATTCCAGGCATGAAAATAGTGTTGGATGTCACTTCTTATATTGGCTGCAATTAAGTGTTTTACTAAAGTAACAAGCTAGATCAGAGAGTGACAGGATGGAAGGAGTCATACTTCCAGGAACCCTCCATGTTGTCCAGTTGGTATTGTTGTAACCTTAGAGGATATTTGCTAAACCTCAGCTTCCTGTCCAAATGGTAGACCTCAAAAATTGTCCAAATGGAGAAAGGAGCTTGACTGACAGGAACATGTGAACCCCCAAATATTCAAATTGGGATAACCTGGAGTTAAACTTTGTAAGCCTTTGTATGATGGCAATCAGAACCCAAAACTGATTGCTAAGCAGGGAAAGAAGAGTCCAAATTCAGATGCATACATTTCCCCAAAGTTGTAACACTGGCCATCCGAAGAGCTACATGTGTAACCTCCAAACACTGGCAGATCCCTTTTTATTATCAGAACAGCAAAGCTCATCAGATTTTGCCTCTTCATTTCAAAGATTGTTTCATGCGTGTCTGGCTGTATGAGGGTATGATGAGGCATTTGCCCAGTATTGGCCCTACAAGGGTTAAAACCAGTTTAGGAAGGTTGAGTGGCAGGCAACCACAAGCGAGGCTGCAGACAATTAAGGGGCAGCTAGGACTGTTTAAATAATGGCTCCTAGAGGGGAGGGAAGCACTCATTCTTGCTCCAGTTGTGGATCAGGAGGGACCTGGCTGTCAGGGAAGCTAGAGGCTTCCTGAGACAGAACAGTGCTGGAGAAAGGTAGACAGAGCTGGGGAGCTCTGACCTGATCTCACTCTCAGGCTGCAGGGCCTGAGAGTACTAGGGAGGCAGTCAGGATAGAAAATGGCAGCTGGACCACACCCCTCGCCAATGATGAGTGGCCATTTCAGATTGTAGTTTGTCCCTGAGGCAGTGGCTTCATGACAATTAGCAGTAGAGTCACTGAGGCAAGGTGGGCATAGGGGAGTTGGGAGTTCCCTGAAGTGGAGGACCCCAGAGTGTGGGGGCACTGTAGTAGGTCAGTACCCAGGTGGGAGGACACCACGGTCTGGAAGGGGACATGGGTCCTAATGTAAAGCAGTGGAGCCATTAATAGAAAACAGATAAAGCAGGTGAGACTCAATCCAGAAGGGGTCGTTCCAGGGCTGAAAAGAGCTAATTCCCAAGTGTCCAGAAGGAGGCGGCACCATGGTGAGTCACATCATGTTACAGAGGGGTTATTAGGCCCATGCTTCCTGCCAGCCCTAGCTGTAGCGCTTAAATCATAAATACCCCCAAGAAAGAGTGTATGCTTCTGTGTGAAAATTTCCTACAATGTTCCCCATTTTGGGTATGTCTAGACTACATGCCTCTGCCGACAGAGGCATGTAAACTAAGCTACCCAACATAGTCAAAGAAGCCGGGATTTAAATATCCCCAGCTTCATTAAAATAAACATGGCCGCTGCGCTATGCCGGCTCAGCTGATTGTTGGCACAGTGCGCGAGTCAAGACGTGGATCAGTCAACAGGGGAAGCCTTTGTCGACTGCTCTCTTATGCCTCGTGAAACTCCCTATATTACCCCGGGGCTTTTGAAAGATTCCCCCTGTACCACACCATGCTCTTCTGAGTGGACAGAAGGACGTGCTTTCTTGGCATGGAGTTGCTTTGAGTGCCACATATAAAGTCTCTATTGATCACCCCTTTTGTTTTGTGGACAAAGGAAAGTGCAGAATCTGGCAGCAGAGGGAGGCAGCTCACAGTGGGTCTTTGATCCAACACTATTCCCCATTGATCTCAGAGGCGCAGGCCAGCCAAGGAGGACATGGAGGTTCCACCAGAGTAGGACAGAAGGGTAATTCAGCAGAATTAGATTTTCCAGTGTCCTCATCGTAATGCTCCCTAATGGCCATTAGCCAGTCCTTGGATGCCTTATGGGGGTAACTCCAGGCTACATTTTCTTATGCTGTACAGAGAAGTGAACACTTGACAAGCTGTGATTGCAAATGGTATTTTTTTAGGAGTTTGAACAACTGAGAATCATCATCAGGTTTCTGCAACAGAAATGAGCTAATATCTGATGCCTTTTCCAGCAGTCACAAAGAGATGACAAAAGCAAGCTACAAATTTTATAGTAATTACCATGTAAATTAATGCAGACGCTTACCTAAGGATTTATCAACCATTATAGCCAAATAGCTCCCTGTTGGATTTGCAACTAATAGTTGTCTATTCCCAATTTATTTCATATCATACCTATCTCGAATTTACGATAAATGGGATAACTTCACCACTGATTTCAATAGAGTTGTGCCTCCTTATGATAGCTATGAATTTGGCTCAAAATATTGGCCTTGAGATCCACTTGTTTCAGATGGTAGGATATGAATTTGGCTGTAGGCACCTATTTATGATCAAATCACGTTCCTTTATAGAGCTCTGCTAACAGAAACATGAATGCAGTATGGAGATCTTCACTTCTGGGAAATGGGGCAATCTGAGCAGCACTGCTGGGATGCCCAATGACTTCAGTGGAAGATGGATCAGACCTTGAATCTAATTTTGCGAATCTACAGTATAAAACTGAAGCAGAACCCCAATCCCAGCATTCCTAGTTAAGAAAAGACAAGATCACTGTAAAGCCAAACTGCTTATGGAGGAAATGAAATGCAATGTGTTGTTCTTGTGCTAGCACAGAGAGCTGTAATGATGGATGCTGAACAGGTGCTCAGATTCTGTGGTGATGGGCGTCAGTACAATATCACTTGACTGATGAGCTCCAGGGAAGATCTTGAGCAGAGGAAATGTAGGGGGCACCTGTGGAAGAAAAATGGGGAAAACAGGAGCATTGTAAAAAATCCATGTATATACTGGTTGGAATTTTATAATAGGGACTGGAAACAGGAAAACTATGAAGAGCTTGTTACCTCATTCTGATTTTATGCAGATGGAACCCAAAATTACTCAAATATTTACATTTTTTGTCAATGGCTTTAATCCATTTTGCCACTTAATTGTATAAAAGCATTTTCCACAACAAGGCTATTGGTATTTTTAAATAAATTCGGTTTTTAAATATAAAAAAGCCCATAATACACAAAAACTACAGATGGGATTTTTATATACAGTTGTTTTCTCAGTAGATGGAATATTGAATCCTTCACCCATTAAATGTATCCTCACCACAGATTTGCTGCACCTGCTATTTTACATCTCAGTATATTTCATAGTGACTATTTATGATCCATTCAAAATGAAATGTAGACAATCTCTGCAAATCGCTTTTCATAGCACAAGTGTGACACCTACTGGTCAGAGTTCTTAGCATTCATTGCTTTGCACTGCCAAGTTGTAAAAAATAAAGTCCAACTTTAACGTGTGTAAGCGATAATAGACATAAAACAAGACCTATTGCAGTCATTTATAACCATCTTAATAGGTCCTTCTTTATTAACTCCCTAAATGATCATTTTGTTTGCTACCAAGAGTACACAAAGTCCTCCTGCAGAACTTGGAAAAGTGCTCTGATAGCTAAGGGGCTCTGTCTAGCCCTAGGTTATGCTGGCTTCTGTCACCAAAGTCCCTGAAAAGGAATGCTGGTGGTAGAAAAATCTGCCCTGATAGGAGTTGCAGCAGACCAAGTTGCCTTCAGTCCTTGCCCCACAGCTCAGTCCCCAAAGAGGTCAGCCTGACACTACCCAGAGATTCCTCCATGCCTCATGTATCAAACTAAGTCACTTTTAGAAGTGGCTTTGCAGCCACACCTGAGGCCAGAAGCTGCCACAAATATCACAACTCTGGCTTGCATAATGCACTGGGTACCAGATAATACTAGATAATGCCAGTTCCTCTAGGCATGGAAAGTTCAACAGTCGATATTTGGAACTGGGATCTAGTAAGACTGTTGATTCCCCATAGACACCAGATGGAATTAAACAGGCCAAGACCTGTGATCATGTGGTCTGGACTCCTGTATAACACCAGCCATAGAACTTCCCCCAAATAATTCCTAAAAACATTCAGTCTTGATTTAAAATTAGCCAACTGTATCCATGAGGAGTAAGGGCTTGTGTGCACCAATGCACAAAACATGGGCACACCAATAGAGTGGGCTAAATCCTAGTCCCAGTGACTCCACCCTATATCCCCCACTTCTTTTTCTCTTCCTTGCTTTGATCCAGTGCCTTTTTTTCTCCATGAATGGCTCCGGCTGAATTATGTTAGACATGGACAGGATAGTGTTGCCAGAGGTAATTTCCCCCAGGATTCTGTCAGTTTGTACAGTGACAAAGAATGTTGATAATGCCTGAGGTCATGCCTGGAGTACATAATGCCAGAGGCTTCAAGGAAGAAGCCTAGACATACACTTGCCATGGAAAAACTCAGCATTTGCATTTTTACAGACAATCTTTAGTTTCTATATTTTGTGAGGAAACCCATATATATTAGTTATTGACTACATGTTTACTGAACACACCATTGTCACTTATTCAGTGTGCACCACTTCCCCCTCCTGTGGTTGATTTCTGAATGTGCTTTAAAGTTACATAATTAAATGTACTCCAATAACTGCTTATGGTGTATAGAGGATATTCAGCAGCATAGAGAGTCATGTTTTAACACGGCTCAGATTTCACTTCAGCCACCAGACGTGAGTAATTTTCAGGATGAAAAGCTGACAAAAACTTTAAAAATCACCCCCTAAAGACCGTGTCACTGAGTTTGGCAAGGACAAATTTCACATTGATGGTAATGTGCTGCTCTGCACTGTGTGTAGTAAGGCCATGAAGTACATTCGAAGGCAGACAATTGTAGAATATATGGAAAGTGCTAAACATAAACTGAATGAAAAGAAATGAAAACCTGAGGCGGAAGCAGCAGGGTGATTGACAACAGTAAAGAAATAATGGGCTGTGACTGGATCATTCTATTAATTTTATTTTATTACAATAGTTGGCACTGGTAGGCTTCAAACTTACTTAAATTGTAAATATATAAATAAAACATTGTGTTCAGCTGATACCTTTATACACTGAGAAATTAAAGTTCGACACATTTTAATTGCAGAAAAACATACATTTTTTAATTATTTTTAATCAGAGAAGTTGGGGGGTTTTATCGCAGAAAAATAGGATCCCTTGTTATCAGCTATAGCAAAGCTTCAGGCACATCTGAGAGGTGTGCTTTTCATTTTGCCTCTCCTCTTCTAAGACTGAGCAGAACAAAATGCAGTAACAAAAATATCTCGGTGCCATAACTGATTGGCATGGCTGCAATCAGTGTTCTGTTTTATAGGGAAAGATCAATGCACTGAGATTCCATTCCAATGAGGAATGATTTGAGGACCTCATTTTCATAATTTAAAACAATTGGAGGGAGGAAACAAAGGCAAGAATTTAGGAATAGCTGAAAAAAGGAAATGAGCAAGGGCGGACAGAGACAGGAGGGAAGTGAGCAAGTTGATGCAGAATAGCTAAGAAAGGAACAGATAGGAAGGAAGAGTGAGAGCACTACAAGAGTTTTATTTTGATTTTTTAAATTCAAAATTTGCTTTTTCTCTACCCCATTTCCCCTGAATTAGTGTTTTCTCTACTAATCCTTTCTGCACGGCTACCACCCATACTGCCTCTGGCCTGAAAAATTCTAGGACTCCATATGTGGTGAATAAATATGAATGTTTTTCCATATGTGTGGAGGTTCTTTTCATGCTTGGGGGTGTTACCAGGCAACTTAAAGCAGTATCAATTCTCCTGCAGCACCCACCACAAAAATCTGAATTCACCAGATTGTGTTTCCTGATCCAACATGTTTAGTTCTCTTCTATTTTCTGTTTTGTTCTTTGCTCTCTGTCCATGCTAGACAACCAACCCATAACATCTTGTCATTTCTGTTTTGTCAGAGTCTGCTGAAAATTCACTGAAGTCAGTGGGTCTGGTCTGGTATTAAGAATATATAGTAATCAAAAGGAACATTTTTTAATCTTTAACTATCGTACATTACCTTTTCTCCATGGAAATACCCACTTAAAGCAGAAGAAAAGTTTTCCTTTTGAATCCAGAGTGCAAGTTTGATGGCACATTTGAATCCAGTGAAGAACAGACTCCAATAGCTAAAAGTTTAAATCAATAAAATTCAAGTTTGAAAAAAGGTGCATTTTTCTAACAATGACTATATTAGACATTGGACCAGATTGCCAGGAAATGTGGTAAGTTTTCTGTCTCTCGAGGAATGCTTAAATCAAGGCTGAAAGTCATTCTAAAAGATATGTTCCAGCTCAACTACAAGTTGTTAGATCTGATGTAGGGATCACAGGAAATTCTATGACATATGTTACACAGTAGTTCAGACTGAATGAGCATACTGGTCTCTCCTGGCTATCTAATCTGTCAGAGCTATTCCCCAAAACTTTTGGGGGGAGCAGTGTGTGCTCAGATCCAGGGGACTGGCTCATGACCCACCATTGATAATATCAAATCATATTAAGTGGCCAAAAATGGTGGGCAGATATTATTACACAAACAAAATATTAACCACGGGAAAATATTTTTCTTAAAGATTAAAAAAGTGGAAAGGAAGAAAGAAGTGGGAGAAATAATTGTTGGTAAACCCTGTTTGTACAGGCCTCTCACCACCATTGCTTCAACTATTAGACCTGACAACCCAAACTCTAGCTGACAAAGGGGAAAGAGCTCGTTACTTCCTCTATTGGTGACAAGGGAATACTGCTGCCACTAGTTAGCAGGCTCCCAGAGAAGCTGTGTTGCTAAAATGTCAGTCAGTGTAGCTGCTGTTTGTTGGGATTTTTGCTGACAAAATCCTTTCACCCCAACAGATGGAGCTTGTGTTGTCAATGAGAAAGCGCTCCTGCCAACAACGTACTTTTACAATAGCACCTGCCACAGCAAAATTTTTGTCTTTTGGGAAAGGGGGGAGAAATTAGCACATATGAACGCCAAATGTTTTGCCACTCAACTGCCACTGTCGACATAGTCTTAGAAAGATTACTGTCAAAGTTATTAGAAAAGGGCATACTTGATTCTTTTTTGAATATACACTGTCTGTGTTCATTTGTTTTCCAGATTTATGACTGGATCTGATCCCTTTCTCATGATAAGGCTTCCCTCATTTGTACACATATGCTGAATGCTTGTAAGTGTGGAAATTCTGCCTGTGCAGAGTATGCAAGGAAAGTATGTGCAGCTTTCCCAAGATGCTGGGTGAGACATGAGATAGTTTAGTTGTTTGTCAAGAGGGACACTGGATATATTGAATCCAACCCTTTTTGCTGCTGCTAACTGTATGGCAGAAGGAGTAGGTGAGCAAGTGTAAGTGATGATGTATGATAATAAAATGGAAACTAAACATAGTGCTTGATTACGCACAATATGTTAAATGGTGCTTTGCTACCTTAAAAAAAGAGCCAGCTCTCACCCTCATATGCAAAAATATGTGGAATTCTGAAAGGGCATTGGTATCATATCGGCTTCAATGAGCGGCTTAGGTGTTCAAGGAGTAAAGGTAAAAGCCCTAAACTACTAAATCTCCGCTTATGCTGTTTCAGAAGAAAGACTTCTGTGAAAATGTCTAGTATTATCACATTGTGAAGATACATGTTTATTATCAGGAAACAGAATGACCAGAGTGTGGGATGGAGAAATAATGTGCCTCAGGATCCATAGTGGGTTCTGAAAGAGAAAATGAGTGTATCTCCATCCAATTTTTCTAATGTGGCTTTCATTGCATTCCTTCAATCTTACAGAAGCACATGACCTATACTCACAAGCTACCACCTCAGTAAGTGCTGCAGGGCAAATCTGACTACATGGAAGTCAATGTGCTGGGTATGCCAATAGTTTGGAAAATAAGGGAGAAACAAACAAACAAAAAAGAAAAGACACAGCTTGAGAAAGGAAATGATTGAAGTATGTGGGAAAGAGTAAAACTCAAGAGAGAACAGCACTGAGGCAGAAGACAAAGGGATCAATAGAAGCAACAGACACATTAGTCTAGAGATAGAAAACAAACACAAATTGGCCAGACTTTGCTCTCAGATACATATGCTTGACTTCAGTGGATGACAAACATGCCTACTGGAAAATAGAAAATAAAAAACCATGCTAATAGAAAGATGCCTGCTTTTTAAAGAGCTTTCATATGCAGCTACTGGCCTCTAATAACCCAATTTTACAAAATCTATCTCACCCCAGTGTTCTCTTAAATTAGCAATTGTGACAAAATATCTTCTTCTTGAAAAGTTTTTAATTTATGTTATGAAGGACCAAACTACCTCCTCCTGTGGAGATGCCTGTAAACGGAGCAAAGAAAATACAGGAATGTGCAAGTGAAGATATGTTCTTGCTGTTTACAGAACTTTTAGCCTCTGTGATCTATAGAACAGTGTCCAGGTGACCAATCTAGCCAGCAGCTCTGCTGCTCTAACACTAGGTAAACAAATATCCACCCCTTCCCTTGTAAAGCCTTGGGAACTTTGAAATTCCCCTTCCTGGTTTTTTTGGCAAATGCACACTAACCATCCAGCCAGTGACAATACCTCCTCCCTGGAGCAAATGATCCCCAGCTTGCAGCAATGCAATGTTTGAGGAAAGGGGGCTGCCCTCAAGGTGCTGTTTGTATCTGGTATGGAAGTGTTGCAAATGGAGATACTCACCTGTAACCATAAGTGAGTACACAAACCAGCTCTTTTCTTTTTACCGGTTCCCTATCACCAGTGAAACTGTCAGCGCAAAAACTTTGCAAGTATAGACATAGCCTCAAAAAAAACAAAACTGCTTTTTTTTTTTCCAATTCAACCACTGGAACCATGACATACCATGTTCTGAGGCTATTAATATATGCTACGAATATGCAAAGTATGCAGTTTCTCTTTTATCCCTTGTTTCCTATATAAACTTAAAAAACAACAGTCTTGCAGCACCTTAGAGACTAAGAAAAAATGTAGATGATATAATGAGCTTTTGTGGGCACAACCCACTTCTTCAGATGAATGGAGTAAAGGGGCCCAGGGGACAAATAAATAGCAAGGAAAGAGAGGGGATGGGGGCGGGAAAGAGAAGGAAAAAATATTCCTATTTTAAATGTTCCTGTTGGGGAACATTTTAACTTGCCTAGGCACTCACTAATGGATCTAAAAGTGACAATATTATTACAAGGCAATTTCAAAAACCAGCTGGAGAGAGAAGCTACAGAACTTGATTCCATTTATAAGTTTGACACCTGCAATAGAGGTTGAAACAAGACCTTAACTGGATGTTCTGCTACATTCCACACCCAAATGACATAAAAAGCCAAGCACCGGCTACTTAGAGTACTTACAATCCACTCTATCAGCCTCATTTACCATGGATATTCTAAGGCTATGTCTAGACAGCCACATTATTTCAAAATAACTAGTGTTATGCTTTATTTCGAAATAAGTGCTGTGTAGACAGCATCAAAACTTGAAATAAGCTATTTTGAAATAAGCTACGTAATTGACATAGTTCAATGTGAGTAACTTATTTCGAGTTAAGCCCTACTGTGTAGACGCGCCCAAAGGGTACATCTACACTACAAGCCTTTCTTGCCAAATAATGTCAAGCTGGAGGACTTTTTACTCCAACTCATGGTGAAACCCTGATTTCACAAGGAGTAAGGGAAGTCAAAGGAAGAGCGTTCTTCCTTCGACTTCCTGCTGTGTAGACAGCGTCAAAAGCTGAATTAAGCTATTTCAACTTCAGCTATGCAATTGACATAGCTGAAGTTGTATACCTTATTCTGACGTTAGCCCTGCTGTGTAGACATACCCTAATTGACAATATATTTTTTCTCTTTCCCTCCACATCCTCTCTCTTTCTCTGCTATTTATTTGTTCCCTGGAGCTCTTAACTCCATTCATCTGAAAAAGTGAGTTGTACCCACGAAAGCTCATGATACCATCTACAATTTTTGTTAGTCTCTAAGGTGCTGCAAGACTCTTCATTGTTTTTTAAGTTTATTCATTTACAAACTTACATGACTACCCCTCTGAAACTTGTTTCTTATGCAACTTGAGGTGGAAATATGTCACACACCATGCTACAGAGGCTAGGAAATATATGCACTATGTTCCCCCTCCCTCTGGAGTCCTTATACTTCCTTGTTCTTAATATAAAATAAAGGTCAAAAGTAACTGGACATCTGTGGGTGATCTTTATACAGAAGCCATATTGTAGAGCACTTTTAAAGTAGGAAGGCAGAAGAATGAAGTGACCATGGGTAACCACAGTACATGGAGAGTGCAGACTGTGTTGGCAAGAGCATGTGTGTGTTGCCACAGATTAAAACTAATGAAAATATAGAGAGCAACTGTGACTTCTTCCTTTTAAGCACGTGTCATTTTAACTTTCCATTGTATTAAAAAACCTTCTGCTCTATAACTCACTTGTAGCATAAAAATAACTCACCTGTGTTAACAGAATGACCCATGGTTAGTTTATTTGTCTGCAACAAATAAAATGATTTTTAACTAACCAAGGCAGATTATTTCAAAGATTCTGAAGATGGGGCTCAGGTGCATTTTTAGGGTCTAAAAACAAAAATGTCGTATACTTCATCAGGATTTCAGTGGGATTTTTTTTTTTTTTGAATAATGAATGAAGTTGCTGTAGCATAGTGTTAATGTGGTGAGTGCTGGGTGAAAAAATTCAATTGAAATGCTGTCACAAGACTCTTTTGTTTCACTGACAAGAGTTGTCATGTTCTTGTGACACCTGCCATGCAGAGAGCAAACTGATAAATAGCTTAAAGATGAAATTGTCAGTCACCATTTCCTTGCATAAGCAATTATCTGTTCTGGTGGCCTGCGGGGCTGGGCCAATAGCATCTCAGGTTCCTAGGCTCTATGGACATATAGAGGTAGGTGGAACCCTGTGGTTGTGGTATACATAGCCTAAGGGAGCAAAGGAGAGACTTAGCCCCATGCAGGAAGATTGTTCAAAGGTTGTCAGTAATGATGTCTATAGAAATAGCTGTTTCTAGAAATAGTAGGGGAAGTGCAAGATAAATCCAGGTACATACAGATTTTTAAAAAATTGAAGGAAATGGCAGGAGTGGACAGGAGAGTTCAGAGAGAAGTAGGCAGTTGTAAGTTTAAAAAGAAATCTTTCTAAATGCAAATATATTTGCATAAATTAGCCCAGTATCTTTAGGCTTAGAATGGCTCTTGGGTACCACTTAAGTTGAAGGGATACCAGCTATAAGTGAATTCTACATTATTTAAGCTTATGATTGACACTAAGCGAGTTTGCCAGGAAAATTGGGCTTTAAAAAAAAATCATATCCAAGACAAACTCCCACCTGCACGTCTCTGCACTTCCCTGCTATCGTAGAAAATTGAAAAACAGTCTCATTCCAGACTATCTTTGTCTTAATCCCAGATAACACTGTAAAATGTTGCAATGAACTGGTTGAACAATACGCTATCTTTTTCAGTCTCAGGGCCCCTGAAGGAAGATGCAGGAAAGGCTATGGTGCAGGATAGCCCTATATAAAGCTTCCATCATTAATAAGAATCATAATAAATAAGATGTAAGATACACATAAGGACAAATTTAGCCTCCACTTCCATAGCCTGTCAGTGACACTGGTACAGTTTTGCTTTTTTGGGGGTGAAGGATTTGGGAGCTGCTCAAGTGCACCAGTATGTAGGGCATAAATGGTGCAGGTACCTCACTCTTCCTGGATTCCCTTTACAGTGGAGACATCTCAGGACTTAGAGGGATATTTTAATCTTAGAGATGACGTAATGGGCATAAAACAGTTCCATGGCCTGTATGGGAGGACTCTGCCTTCCCTCATGCATTGCCTCTCTATAGCTACCTGAGGAAGCTCTGGTTGTGAGTACTTGAAGCATATAGAGTGTTTTAATAACCCTCTACTGTGTGTGTGTTACAGGTCCCCCTCTGCTACAACCCCCAGCTATAGCTCAATCTGTACCAGCTCATGTTTTTAAGTTTGGAGGTGCCCCTATATAATCTCCACTATAGTCAAGAGGGCAGCCAACACACTTCCACCCATGGAGTTCTAAAAGTGCTTAATTTAATTAATTGCACTAGTTCATACAGTCTCTCAGCTACAGAGTTTTCCAGGGCTCAATTTAAAAAACCCTGCAGTGGCACAGGTTACATGTCATCAATAGATTTATTATAATCAGCTTTTCGCCATCCCCAGCAGAAATGTTTCCCTTCTCTTCCAGTTTCTGGCAGAGATGGGACATCAGCTAACAGGAAGCAATGCCATTTGACCCAGGAGTGGTCAATGATCATGTCTGATCTTCCACTGTAGGGTGTCTGCTCCTTGCTCTGTCTCAAAGTCCCCACTGCTCATGGACAGGCAGATGGCAGCAATGGCCAAGAGAGCTATCTTTCATCTCCAATAGCCCAGGCAGCTGTGGTCATCCAGGTCAAATGCCCACCTGATCACACTTTGGTCAATTCAAGACTGGACAGCTCCAATATGGTCTACCTGAATCTAACCTTGAAGAGTGGTGGCTTCACTTCACTGAGCTCTATTGACGGTTTCTTTAATTTCACTCCCTGTAGCCAGATCTGCAAACTCAACCTCCAGAATTTTGCTTTGAGTTGAGTTTGACCCACGTGGAAAGTGATGACCATCAGCTGGCTTCATGTGGAACAAAGGAGAATGATAGCAATTTAGGACCACATTCTTTGATGATGTAAATTTGTGCTGCAGGAATGGGTCCAGATTAATTCAAAATGTTCCTGGTTCATCTGAAAAACTAAAAGTTTCAGAGGGTTTTTGGAAAAACTTGCCCTTAGTGTAGCAAGCCTGATACTATGAACTTGATGCTGGGAGGTACTGAGTCCTCACCTATCTGGTGCTGACCACCATGGTCTCTCAGGGCAAATGTACACTAGGAAATTATTTTGAAATAATAATGCCTGAAATAACAGAATCAAAATAGCATGTCCCCCACTATGGGGAAGCCTCAAAATTAGTCAGAGGCACGCTCCGTTAATGTGGACCCACTACCTCTATTAGAGCCCCAGAAAGCACTGGAAGTAATTATTTTGAATTACTCTGAGGAGTAGTTATTTCGAAATAGCAGCAGCAGAGCATCCACACTACTGCTATTGCAAAATAACTATTTTTAAAAATCAGCATTAGTCTGTGAGGAAAGCAGGAATACAGTTTTATAAATAACCAGCCCCTTATTTGAAATAATGGGCTCAATAGTGTGAACACTCCGCTTATCATTTCAGAATAAGGGGGGTTATTTTGAAATAGCACCCTACTGTAGACCAGGCCTCAGTGACATCCATAAGAGATGAGAACAAATGGTACCTTTCAGGAATGGGCCATAATCAGCTTTTCTGTCAGACTGTGTGTCCCATGTTTAGGATGAAGGGGGGTTGCACTCTTTGAACTCTGTAGGATTTTCATCATTACAATTTAATGAAAAGCAGAAAAGTTTACTCAGAAGGTTTTTTTTTCAACTATACAGTGAGAAGAAATGAAGAACAATAATTCCTCTTCTTTGTGGCCATACGTTGCTTCATAAATAAGACCCCTGTCAAAATGAATTTTTGTGTATGTGATGGGAGAGCAATTGAGTCTCATAAAAAATATAAGAACTACATTTTCAGCGGCATGTGTAAAAATCAGAGCCAAACCAGCAATAAAGAGGAGGTACAGCATGGCTCTGCATCCTGGCTGAAATTTAAAAAGCCATCTGAGGCAGCGAGAGAATAACTGTGACTCTGCATCCACCGCGCTTGTGCTCAACGCTACCTACTTGAGCCTCTGTGAAGTGGCACAGAGAGCCCTCCTGAATATCCCAGCAGGCAGTGAAGAACAGGCGGACTCCCCCCTCTCTGCCCTGTCATTGGAAGTTTCCACTGAGGCTGTAGTGCTGTGCCCCGCACTTAGAAGCAGAGTAAGTTAACTGTGAAAGCAGCCAACTATGCTGCTGTCTGCAGTAGGGAATGGCGGGTGTCTTGTATTAGAATGGCAAGGGATTCTATTAAGTGCTGAAAACTAACTACTCTTCCTAGAGCTCCTTGATGTGGTTCTCTTTGTTACTTGTACACCCCAACTTCAATATACTAGGAAGAAGTGGCCGTCCACCTGTTTTCTGCCAACTTTTTGGTAAATGCCTCCTGGGTGCGGTACCAGAACTGTCCTGAAAATGTAGGGAGGTCTGATTCTGACCTCACAGCGGTTTCACAATAACTCAATTTCTTTCAATGGGAATTACTCCTAATTTTATGCAAGCATGAATGAGGTCAGAATCAGGAATGCTATGTGCCTCCTTAGTTTTGCATGTGACAAAACTTTGGCTGAATTTGTAGCCTTATAGATAAAGTCAGTATAGAAAGTTTTAGGCTCAAACCTTTTAGGAATTGTTTTCATTTCTTTGAAATCTGTGTTTTTTCTTACTGTGATGTAGATGAAATATTTTGTCCTTGTTTATGTTTCTAGTAGAGGAAATGTAAGAAATACGTATTATTTATTGAAAGACATTTAATTTACATAAAAGCAGGCATAATAGAAAAAAAGAAAAGAACACCCATTCCAAAAGATTGGTTAGAGAATGATTAGTCAGTTCAATGAGAAGGTTACAAATTTGATACAGTTAGTAGCAACTGGCTCTTCCCCAGTTCTAGAATTAACAGACTGAATTCTCTTCTGCTATATGTCCCAGGTAATCGCATTATTTTCATTGGCTACATCTAGACTTCAGGCTTCTTTTGGAAGAAGCCCCATCCCTGTGGGGTTGTGCCCTCATGCACTCACACAGCCCTGTTGCTGGGAAGGTGGCTCCAGGGGTGTTTGGGGTAGGGGAGGGGAGAGGGGAGCGGATACTTCCCAAGGGCTCAGGCACTCCCTCTCTCATTCTCTGTTTTGTGTGTGTTTTTGTTTGTCTCCTTATGCAGATTGTGAGGGTCATTTAGCTGGGAGACCTGGACCAGATTGTGGCTGCATTTGCTGCCCTGGAGTACCCGAACTGTGTAGGAGCCATAGATGGGAGCCACATACTGATCAGCGCACCGAAGCATCGAGCGGCCCATTACATCAATCAAAAGGGCTACTTTTCAGTGGTGCTGCAGGCCCTGGTCGACCACCGGGGACACTTCACAGACATTTTTGTCGGGTGTTGGACAGGACACACAATTCCCGCTTGTTTCGGAACTCTAGCTTATACAGAAAGCTGGAGGCGGGCACACTCTTCCCCCGCTGTGAACTAGCAGTTGGGGACATGCAGATGCCATTGTGCATCATGGGGGACACAGCTTACCCCTTGATGCTGTGGCTTATGAAGCCTTATGCCAGACACCTAGATCCCAGCAGGGACCAATTTAATGCCCGTCTGAACCAGGCCAGAATCCATGTTGAGTATGCCTTTGGCTGCCTCAAGGCGCAGTTCAGGTGCCTGCTGACCGACCTGGACAAGGAGGGGCACAACATCCCCAAAGTGGTCGCAGCATGTTGTGTCCTCCACAACATTGTGGAGAGGAAGGGTGAGGCCTTCCTCCCAGGGTGGGGGGCAGACGCCAGCTGCAAAGGGCGAGCCTTCGAGCAGCTGCAGACAGCTGTCATCTGCCAGGCCCATCAGGCTGGGGGGCACACCCGGGAGGCCCTGAGGGAGAGGTTTTCTCAAGGACCCCAGTAAGTCTCCCCAGAGCCTTCCCAACATGATCCTCTAGCTTGCTGTCCCATCCCTTTCCCAGCACAGTCCCTCCCTTTATCCCTTCCCTGATCTCTCAATAAAAACACCTGTTTGGTTGCCAACAAAATGAAGTCTGTATTTATCTTGCATTAAAAAAAGGTGGGCAGAGGAGGGGGGCTCATAAACTAGAGAGGGAGGGCGGCTCAGAGTGGCACGGGGGGCAGCTACACGTGCCACCTTGGGTCCAGGGACCTTGTTGGAGTTGGGGTCAGGTGGGTCCAAAGAAATAGCCGTTTTTCCAACAAAACTCTGTAGTGTAGATGTGCCCATTTAGGGCAGAATTTGTTCTGATGAATTGACAAATGAGAAATCTTGAGTGAGAAAGTAGATGTAACCAAAAATGTTTAAATACTTCTTAAATCTTTGTGATGTATCTAAGTAAAAGGCTTTAGCTGTGCTACTGAATATCTACGTTTTTCCTGGATCTAGGTGGTCTGATACCTTGGTGACAAACTTATCTAGAGATAGAAATGTAGCCATGTTAGTCTGGTGTAGCTGAGCGAGTATAACATGACCTAGCATTCCATTGGTTTCTACAGAATGTTAATTGATGAGGTACCATGTAACATAACAAGCGCAGTGGAAGGCTAACATGGAAAGGGCTAATTGTGTCATGATTAACTTGGCAATTGAAATGCTAATTCCTTTTGGGTCCTAACTTTATAACATGAGTTATGAGATCTCTATAAGTCTCACCTTTTCTTTTTCTAAATTAGCTGAAATTGCACTTTAAATACTTTTAATCAGAAAAGTTTATTCCTGAAGTAACTGTTTCATGAATCTCTGAAATTATATCCATTGGGTTAGTTAGACAAAAAACCTTTTTTTTCATTGCACAGATCTTTGTAATTAAAAGCTGTTTGAATATTATCAGTTGAAAACAAAAATTTTTTCACTTTTAAAAAACACCCAGCTACTCTTCATCACAGTGCCTTTCTGAGGTTACAGTATATGTGTTCCATTTCCATATTGTGAGTTGTATTGTTCTTTCAGTGACAGGAGAGCACAGAACAGCTACTTCCAGACAACCTCTTGGGTCTCATGTTTCTCTGAAATCTCAGACATGTCATCATTAGAATTGCTGCCACCTGCTCACCTAAACTGTCAGATTTGAATACTAGAAAAGTCTTTTGTGTTTGCTACAGACACCAACTCACCAAAAGGAAAGGGGACTAAGTATTCCCATATAATGATTTGCAGAGTTCATGGCACATCTGCAACTTGCTAAAAAAAAAGGTACTACAGGTAATGACAAGTCTTTTTTTTTTCTGAGGCATTCACTGCATCTCTGAAAAATCACTCAGTCCATTCCTTGAAAGATATGGGGGGGGGGTCAGAAAATAAGTAATTATTAGTTGTTATTAGTAGTAGTAGTAGTAATAGTATTACTAACAATGAATAGCTGTAGAACCTAGTCACATAATAAAAAACAGGACCTTTACACAAAAAGGGCATGTCTACACAGCAGGAAGTTGAACGAAGAACACTCTTCCTTTGACTTCCCTTACTCCTCATGAAATGAGGATTACAGGAGTTGGAGTAAGAAGTCGTCCAGCTCGCCATTATTTCAGAACAGACGTGCTCTTTGTTATTCCGGAATAACATCACTTATTCTGAAATAACCCTGCTGTGTAGACGTACTCTAAATGTGTTTTATAACCCAGAAAGGAAGAGTGAGTGTGAATTTTATGATACAGCCTTGGATCCCTGGATCTCATATCTCTTTATTCCTTTAGAGTAGAGATGTGCATAATATTTGAGGAAAGGCTATGTTACTGAAAATGGAGTGGAGAGGATTTTGCATTTGATTACACACAAAAAATGAGCCCGTTTTGCTAAAAATTGTGCAAGGGTTGTGAACATGTCTGAAGATGGGCCACTTTTGAAAGAGCCCATTGTAAGGAAATGGCAACTTTGAAACTCAGAACTTGAATTTTTGCATGTTTTTTATACAAAAATAGAATGGAAAACATCAAATTTTGTAAAATAACTATGCTGCCCAAAAAAAGCAAATATATCTGTGATCATTGCAATAGAAAAGCATTTTAAATCCATCCCTTCATTCTGTGTTTCCATTTGTCCAATAAACGTGTCTTTTAGAGGGGCATGGGACCACAAGATTGGATTTGTACTTGAGCTTCTAATTTGATAGAAACTGGCATGCTAGCTGACCTGTTAAACCAGGCAAAATTCCTTTCTTGTGCAAGAGATACTTGTTAGTCATTCTTTCTTTTAACTTGTCCACTCTTTGGATATAAACAAAGGGGCCAATTCATCAAGAATTAAATAGTGCACAGTATCATTCTGGATCAAGCCCAACTAAAAGTGAGCTCTAGAAGACAGTCCCTACACCCTATTAACATTAATTAGGTACATGTGCTGTAGTTCATAAGCTGGTGAACGCTATGCAGGGATGGGACCTATGGTAGAGAAGGTGATTTTCCAAACTAACTATTCTTTATTTAAAATAATAATAAAAAACATTGTAATGTAACCCCCCAATTTTTTTAAAAACTTTAAGCCTCTGCATCCCTGAATATGGTTGGCTGATATAAGCTCTTGTCAGACATAAGTAACTACAAGATATTATTAAATTAACTAACACATCCATTTTAAGGCGATTTGGCTTAATGTTTTGAAGGTATATAAATTCTTGTTGATAGTTCTTGTCTTTTTAACTGCTCTCCTGCAGATTTGGAGGCTATTTCCTTGTTAGATGTGATAGTTCTCTTGTATGCTGATATGTTATTTTGCTTGATATCTTCTTTGGAAGAATAATTTTAAAAGCCAAGCTAGGTCTCCAGTGGGTGTAAAAGCAAATCCTAATCTGTATTGTAAATGTCAGCTAAATTGTGAGCAAATAAATGCCTGGATTTTGCTGCAGAATGGTAGGCACGAGTGCATCATGTGTCCTTATTTATTTTTGAGCAGGAACACTACAGCTAAGACAGCAGTTTGACAAGTGAAATTTGCTGGAGAAAATGATGCATGTGAATCGCCATACAGACTGGATGAGAGGCTGTTGTCAGTCAAAGCAGCAGAGAGCTCCATTAGAGAATGTGATGTTATTGTCCTATAGAAACATGAAACATAATGACAGAAAATACACTGTTTTCATGTGCCATGCACATTTTCTCTTGAAGTGTTATATAGTTCAGGTGTAACATGTAAATCTTGTGTGCCAAGGTGTCTGTGAAATGGACAAAAAAGGTTTTCCATCTATGGATAAGACAGTTTCACATACTGTTTAAACAAATTACCAGTCAACATTTTAGGAAAAATAGCAACATATGTTATCAATAGGACAAAATCAAATACATTTTTGACACTGAAAATATCTGCCCCACAAAAATGAAGATATTTTATGTGAGACTACTCGGTCTGTATGGAAATTATTTGCACCCTAAATTGTTGATAAAATAAAATGTTTACACTACTAACTACAGTATCTATTTTAATTGTGTTTTATGTGCTCGCAGGAAGCTTGAACTACTCTTTTATAATAATTATAAGCTCTCATGCAATTGCTAATCTTTTATAATGATCACATGCTAAAGAATATCTTTCCCTCAAAACCATGTCAGACTGAGTGATATGTAGGTGATCCTCACAAAGCATCTGTTAGAGAAATTCTATTACAGAATGTCTGTCACACTTGAAAATTGGAACAAACATTGCAAGACCAATGCAGTTAAATTGTTATGATACATTTTTAAAACTGCTTTCCATTACAGTCACAGAAGGCACTTATTTCTTTAACAAATCATAAACAAATAACCCTTATTTTAATAGTTACAGAATACGCCTGTTTTCATTTTGGTACTACTATACTGTTACTTGATTCAGCAAGAAATCTGTCAAGCCCTGCTGCTGTCTTTTTTTGTTTGTTTGTTTGTTTGTTTTAAAGCAGCACAGTGGAAGACTGTTTTCCAGTGTAAATTAAGGTATGCTCAGTTATATCAGTACAAATGTTGTGATAGTCTGATGTCATCTGATGGAAGCACATAACACTCTGAACTGATAATTCATCAATTTGAAGTTGTTAGTATAATGCATTTGTAGAACACCAACAAAGTGCTTTAATGACATGATAAAAACATGGATCCTGTCTCAAAGACCTTAGTATAAATGGACGGCATATAAATACTATGATAAGTAAAGAAGACAATAGTAAAAACATGAAATAAAAAATGGTACACATCCTATTAGTTCCAAAATTTTAGCGAGGGATGGGGAAGCTTGTTAATTCCTGGAAGGGCTGTTTAGAAATTATGGGTCAAATTCTGGCCCCAGTGAATCACAGAATCATATGCCAGGAAAAGACCTCAAGAATACAGGCCCCTGCACTCATCACAGGACCAAATATTATCTAGATCATCCCTGACAGATGTTAGTCTAACCAGGTCTTAAAAATCTTCAGTGATGGAGACTCTACAACCTCCCTTGGCTATTTATTCCTAAACACTTTGGCTATGTCTACATTATGGGGTTTTTCTGGGATACCAGAGGTATCCCAGAAAAACTCCACCACATCCAGGGAACACATCTGCTCTTCTGCTTTTTTTTTTGTGGAAGAGAAGACATGCTCTTTTGGAAGCCCTGTAAGGAAGAAGGGCTCTTCTGAAAGAGGAGGCTTTTCTGAAATTTGGCGCAGGGTAGACAGGCCAAATTTCAGAAAAGCCTCTTCCGAAAAAAAATTGGAAAAAAGTATGCAAATTGTGGAGCGCAATTTGCGTACCTTTTTCCAATAGATCAGTGTAGTCTAGACATAGCCTTTGACAAGAAGTTTTTCCTAATGTCCCGCCTAAATGTCCCTTTCTGCAGTTTAAGTCCATTGCTACTTGTCCTATCCTTAGAGGTTCAGAAGAACAATTTTCTTCCTCCTCCTTGTAACAACCTTTCATGTACTTAAAAATGTATCATGTTTCCTCTCTGTCTTCTCTTTTCAGGACTAAAGAAGCCTATATATTTCAATCTTCCCTCATAGGTTGTGTTTCCTAAATCTTTAATTATTTTTGTTGCTCTTCTCTGAACTTTCTCCAATTTGCCCACATCTTTCCTGAATGTGGTGCCAGAACTGGACACAATACTTCAGCTGAGGCCTAATTAGTGCAGAGTGGAAGAATTACTTCTTGTATCTTTCTTACAACACTCCTGCTAATACATCCCAGAATGATGTTTGCTTTTTTTTTGCAACAGTGTTACATTGTAGACTAATATGAAGTCAATGAAAGTTTTGCCATTGATTTTAATGGGATCAAATTTTTTTCTGTAAGTTACAGAGAGGACTCTTCTGCCCTAATTCTGAAGCTGGTGGGGTAAACAAACCATTGCACCTGCCAGGAGCCAAATATGGGATAAAATCCATAAACTCTTCAGAGAAGTGACTGTATGTTCATACATCAACTAGCACAATGGACCTCCAAATCCTGAGGCCTCTTGATGCTACAATAACATCAGTAATCCTTCCAATATTAAGGAGATTCCATGGCACTGCCTTTCCTGATGACTTGGAAGTCCAATCTAGTTCTTCTTAAAGTACATGGACGGGCACCCGTGTCTTCAGTGTGATCTGGACTGGTTTCCAGACAGAAAATCAATGCCCTATATGTGACAGAATACCAGATTTACAGGAAAGCTTCAATAACAATGCATTTTGTCCTATTTATTAATCTCTGAAAGTACATTTTTATATTGCATTATATGCTACTGCTATTATTTGTACACAAATATCCCTTTGAGTACATAGGCATGAATTAGGCCTCAGGGTCCAAATTTTGGTTTTGGTTACATGCTGCAACCCCACTGATATTAATGGGGTTGCAAAAGTGTAAGACCGAACACCCTTTGTAAATTAGTGTCACATACATCATGGAATGATAATGGGACAAGTGCCCATTTCACAGAGGGAAGTGCAAGTGACAGTGCAAGACAGCATGGATTTGGGGTCCAGTCCTTTAAGGTGCTAATCACTTCTGGAGTAGCTTTAATTGGCTTTAAATTGTCTCTCAGGAGATACCTCACAGGATAGGTCCCTTAGGGTATGTCTAGACTACATGGCTCCATCGACGGAGCCATGTAGATGAGTTTACTAGACATAGGAAAATGAAGCGGCAATTTAAATAATCGCTGCTTTATTTACATCAAAATGGCTGCCGCGCTGTGCCGATCAGCTGCTTGGTGGCACAGCGGGGAAGTCTGGACGCGCCGCGGTCGACAAGGGAAGCCTTTGTCGATCGCTCTGGTAAATCTCATTTCATGAGGCATACCGGAATGGTCGACAAAGGCTTCCCTTGTCGACCACGGTGCATCCAGATTGCCCGGCTGTGCCACCAAACAGCTGTTCGGCACAGCGCGGTGGTCATTTTGATGTAAATGAAGCGGCGATTATTTAAATCGCTGCTTCATTTTTCTATGTCTAGTAAACTCATCTACATGGCTCCGTCGATGGAGCCATGTAGTCTAGACATACCCTTAAAATTTAACCAGTGGCAACAAGGCTAACGTTTGGTTTTCTCGACATACTCTGCCAGTGAAAGGCCTGATTTAGCCTCTCTCACACTTCAATGTTTAAATAAGCCACCTGCTGTAGAAAGCAAATATGAATAAGCATTTTATATTTGAATATTCAGCTGAGATATCGATTGTTTGCCATTGCTTTGCTCATATTATTTTGGAGAGATGTTCCGAAGTTTGTTACCTTCACTGAAATCAAAGCAAGGGTACCTGGAGCAAAATTCATGTTATTTAGTTGTAAACAGTGTAACGGAGGGACACATAGCATGCTTTTGATACATCTTGCCAATCTAATGGTTATATCAGGTGTCTGTTTTAAGTACTTATACCTTTCAAAAACAGCAGAGTCACACATGGGACCAGTCAATTTTCTCTTTTTTCAAATAGATTTGACAACACATATTTTAAAAATATTTTCCCCATATTTAATAAAAGATAAGAGCTAAAATTAATTTCCCAGAATAATAAACTAGAAGTGTATGTTATTAAAGTGCCACCTACTGTACTGAATAATGTAGTGCATAATATCACTGCAGGAGCAAATCTTTCTAAACATTTTGGTGAGCAACTATAATCTCTTGCTTATTCCCATGTCTTATTTTTATTTACCTTGTTCTAAAGAGCTATGCTGACAAAGTGACCAAAGACGATTTGTTTCTATCCATTATAGTGCTATCAAAGTCTCTGACATCTCTTTTAAATTTAGATTGATTATTCAGAGCCATCAGTTCATGTCATCTTGAGACAAGTGTTTGTTAATAGAGGTTTTAAATTCTCCAGCCTATGCTGCCTCTCTCTGAAGTGCAGCTCATTAAAACTGGCTATTCCCTAAATAACATCATAGTTTTCTGGCTGCTTAGTTTGTCATAAATCCTCCACTCTGCACCGAGCCTAGATTGTATTGTTTTTTTATGGATGGCTCCCCCATAATCCCATACTTCTGCCCAAACCACAGTAGTCCAAATGCAACAGTTGCATAATTCCCTCAGAACAACCACTGGATAGCAGGGCAGCTACTCCACAGCCACTACTGCAGTCCAGTAGCTGTTTTACAGGGGGAAATAGGCAGTAGATTCAGGTAACTGTGGGCGCATCAATCCATGTCTCCCCTTTGCCCTTAAAACTATCAGCACAGGAAAGCAGGGAAACCTGCACAAATCCTGCTCCAGTGCCCAGCACAGTGGACTGCCCTGATTGAAAGCAGGATTGGCCCTTTTCCTGCTTACTTGGGCCATTTAATAACTGAACAGAATTTCTTGTGGCAGACGGTCCATTCATAACACACCTTCTCCAGCAATCTTTTGCTATTTTATCTCTTTTATTAATAATAATGCTGTCACATTGCCTTGTGTACTGGGAAGTGGAAGGCAGTAAATAACAGCCCTGTAGCCAGACTCCAGCTGCAAAACAGTGAGGTAGTGTGATTTTTTGTATTACAAAATGTGGCTACAGCATGCTAGTGAAAGTGAATAAAATATTATTGGGATAGTCAAAAGGCTATAAATAAAGACATGAAATATATACAAGAAAATTGTCTTTGACTAAGGAGAGAAGTCTGGGTCTCTCCAGTTCACTATTCAGGAAGGGAGGGAAGGAGTATTACCCCCCTGCCTAAGAGAAACTCTGGCTGGATGCTGCACCTCTTATACCACCAGTTGCCACCAGTTCCAGTACCTGAATCAGAGGTCCATGCCAGGAGAGAGGACTCTGCAATCCCTATGCCCAAGGCCATTGAGGCAATTCTTGGGGACCATTGTCAGTCAGTTTAAAATAGAACAGCCCTGAAGCTGCTCTAATTTATGTCAGAGATTAGGTAGCCTCAGGGTTTGGGGAGAGCCACACTTCTGGGTCATGTACTCCTCAGTTATTGCATAGAACTGAGCCACATTGTATTGATACACTAACATTGGATGAAGCAAAGTGTGTCATCTCTAAACTGAAAAGTGGATGCAGAGCCAGTGCTAATGGCATCCCATCAGAGCTGCTAAAATGTGCTATTGATGTAGCACTTCTGGTCATCTTTCATGTGGTGTGGGGAACTGAAACCCTGCCAGCCACCTGGAAGGAAGGACAGTATTGTGATTTCATTCTATAAGGGCAAGAGACCCTGCAATGAATGTTAAGAGCTACAGGCCAATCACCCTGCTCTCCATTCTGGGGAAGGTGTTTGCACATGTTTTGATGGCATCCCTGGAGCCTTTGCTACACCGGAAGTGTCATACCCAATAGTCAGTGTTCATAAGGAACACATCCACACTAGATGTAATTTTGGCCCTTCGCTAGTTGTCAAAGATTCATTGCAAGTTCAGGAAAGCCTTGCATGTAATGAATGTTGATATTAAGGCTGCGTTTGATTCAGTAAATGTATTGTTGTGTTATGGAAGACCTTAAAGGGTATAAGTGAATCTATCACTCTGCTAGACTTGATTAGAGAGCTGTATAATGAAACCACTGCCCGTGTTTGTCTGAAGAACTGGATGTCAGTCAGGGCCTTTTATAGTTGTATCTGGTGTCAAGAAGGGTTGCGTTCTGGCCCCTGCACTCTTTATGTCAGATTTCATAATGCAGCAATTTGTCAGGTTCCTCTGCACTGAGATCAGTGATCTCTTGCTCACCGACCTTTGCTACATTGATGGCATTGTTCTTTTAGTACAGAGCCCTGACAGGTTTCCTGCTGCACTTCAGGATATGGAGTAGGACTCAGCTCAGATTGGTCTCCGTGTTCCATGGTCCAAAACAAAACTGCAAAATCTAGAATTGTGTCCACCTGCAACACCAATCTCTTTAAACAATGAAGCCATCAAACCAGTTTCCAGCTTTTTCTATCTGGATTCTGTACAGTACTTACCAGTCCCTCCAATTCACACATGGAAGTTCTCCATTGAATTGGCATTGCGGCATCTGCCATGGGCCATTTACAACAGATACAGAATCAACGTCACCTTAGTATAACAACCAAGTTCAGGCTGTATCTATTTATTCAAGCTGTATCTTCCCATACTTTTGTATGACTGCAAAACATGGACAAGCTTCAAAAAGATCTTACAAAACTCATGGAAGAGCTTCAATAAGATCTCACAAAACTTAGTGATTGGGTAACAAAATGACAAATAAAATTTAATGTTGATAAATGTAAAGTAATGCACATCGGAAAAAAATAATCCCAACTTTACATACAAAATGATGGGAACTAATTTAGCTATAACTACTCAAGAGAGAGATCCTGGATTCATTGTGTATAGTTCTCTGACAATATCCACTCAACGTGCAGTTCCAGACAAAAAAGCAAACAGAATGTTAGGAATAATTTAAAAAGGGATAGAGAATAAGACAGAGAACATATTATTGCCTCTATATAAAACCACAGTACATCCAGATCTTGAATACTGCATACAAATGTGGTAGTCTCATTTAAAAAAAAATTGACAGTGGAAAAGGTTCAAGAAAGGGCAACAAAAATTATTAGGTTTTTAAAACAGATTTCATATGAAGAGAGATTAAAAAGGCTGGGACTTTTCAGTTTAGAAAAAGGAGATTAAGGGGGGCTATGATAGAGGTCTATAATGTCATGACTGGTGTGGAAAAAGGTAATAAGGAAAATGTATTTACTTGTTCCCATAACATAAGAACGAGGAGTCACCAAATGAAATAAATAGGTAGCAGCTTTAAAACAAGCAAAAGGAAGTTTTTCTTCACATAGTACACAGTCAGCCTGTGGAACTCCTTGCCAGAGGAGATTGTGAAGACCAGGACTTTAACAGGGTTCAAAAAGAATTAGATAAATTCATGGAGGTTAGGTCCATTAATGGCTATTAGCAAGGATGGACAGGAATGTTGTCACTTCTGTCAGAGGCTGGTGACAGGAGAGGGATTACTTGATGATTCCCTGTTGTGTTTACTCCCTCTGGGACATCTGGCATTGGCCACTGTGAGAAGACTGGATACTGGGATAGATAGACCTTTGGTCTGACCCTGTATGGCCATTCTTATGTTCTTATGACACTATACCATGCAGACTGGACAAAGCTGGAAGGTTTCCACACAGAATTTCAATGTGGCACATTGGTCACAAGGTGAGATGACTTCCTCTGTAATGCAGATGTTTATAGTCATTCTGTCTACAGACTACTGAGGCCAGGGGCAGATGACCATTTCACAGGACATAGGGCAGCACAATTTCGCGGGGCCCCCTTTTGCCACAGCGCATGTGCGGGGCTTCTTGAAGCGCGGGGCCCGGGGCGGTCGCCCCGCTCGCCCTGCCCTATATCCACCCCTGACTGAGGCCATTGTCCGCAGGCACAATGCTTCCTGGACATGCTGCAAGGATGCCACAAGATGTTCCAGCAAACACTACTATCTGCATGTCTTGTAACATCTGGGATAAAATTCCACCAACTGAGAGGCTGAACTTTTGAAAGTGTTATGCAGGTTGAAAGTGTTGTGAAGATGGCCCAGTGGAAGTCCCCCTATTGCATGGGTTCATCAAGTCTATTCCGATGTTGGACTAACAGGCTGTCAAGACTTCATAATTGTGCAGGGACTGACTAAATGACAAGTGATTGTTACAGCAGAGTGGCTAAGCATTGAAGAGAAGAATATTAGTTTTTAAAAATCATTTTACCTTGAGATTCATTAGGGATATGTAGAAGAGTTGTATCCATGTCAGTCCCAGGATATTAGAGAGATAGGGTGGGTGAGGTAAGATCTTTTATTGGCCCAAGCTACTGAACTATACAAAGCTCTTCTTCAGATCTGAGAAAGTTATTTCCAGCATCACTGCAAAATGACGGACTAGAATGTTTAGCATAAATAGTTAATGCATTTTGTAAGGAACCATTCAAAGGAGCAGACAATCCCTGTACTCCCAAATTAACTCACACAGGAAAATGAAAAAAGACAAAAATACCAGCTCACCTGCAAATGAACATGATTCACAAAGTGATCACTCTATATCTGACCTATTAGTCCTCATCCCCAAAGGGAACCTGCACAACACTTTCAAAAGATCAGCCTGGCAGTTTCAATTCATTATTCTTCTAGATACTAAAACTCATGGACTGACCAAAGACACGGGATTTATAGTTTAGTATAACAATCTGTAACCTAATAAACCATCTTGTTAGCCTTTAAAGTACTACATAGTCCTGTTTTTTGTTTAATCTGTAATCCACTAACCCTGTATTTTTGTTCCATGAGTGAAGAGGAGTTAATGGGCCACTGTACCTATAATAGTCTCTTAGAATATGTACTAACTACTTTTGCTAAGCAATCTTTTTCACCTTGCATTTTGCCATGAAGCTGGGAGTTCCTTTGCCAGACCTAAAGAAGAGCTCTGTGTGACTGGTAGCATGGGTGACTACCGGGGAGGGACATAAAGGGGGGGTACTGGCCACATGACTCTTCCCTGCACCACCCCTACCCAGGGGAGAGCCTTCTCTAGCAGGCTGTGAGGCCTAAAAGAATGTCCCACTCCACCCCATACTCTGCCTCTTCCTGCCCCCAAAATATCCCCTCTCCACCCCTTCCTCCACCCCCACAACTCTGCCCTGCTCTGCCCCCTCTCCGTATCTTCCTGCCTCTGCTCCATCTACATCCCCCTCCACCTCTTCTTTCAAGACTCCTCCCCTGAGCAATGTGGCCAAGGGACTAACATGGGGACGGCCCCCCGCTTCTCCCATATTCATTGGCAGCAGGAAGCGAAATGACCCAGCCCCAGCCTGCTCCACTCTGCCAACTCCCAGCTGCATCATTCTGCTTCCCACTGCCGGTGAATACAGGGGTTGGTTCCACCCCTTCCTGCAAGTCCCTTCCTCCCAAGCTATATGGCTGGGACCGGGTCACTACACTTCCTGCCACTGGTGAGAGGAGGGGAGGGCCCAACTCCTACTGGCAGCACCAGGACTCCAGCTAGTTGCCTGGGCTGCTGTGGGTTCTGTGCCCCCCCCCCAACACACACACACACACACACACACAAAGCGCAGAGCCCAGGGTGGTAGCCCTTAACCATCCAATAGATGGGAAGATGCTGCTGGCCACTCTCCCATCCCTGGCTCGCAGTATTACCAACTTCAAGAAAACAAAAGTCATGGATTTTCCCTCTCCCCCCACCAAAAAAAAATCATGAGATTGGCCCCATCCCCTCTCTACAGTTTCCAGTTTTCAGATAAATAGCACAAACTCCATTCATCTGAAGAAGTGGATTGTGCCCATGATACCATCTACATGCTTTGTTTGAAATGTAATCATGCAAATGTCCCGAGCCAGGCTTTTTGAGTGAAGAAGAGGGGCAGGGGCAGAGCAAAGGCAGGAAAGAGGAGAGGAGAGGTAGAGCAGGGACAGGGAGGGAAAGAAACAGAGTAGGAGTGGGGAGAGGCAGGACCTGAGGCACAGGACCTGAGGTACTAGGGGAGGAATGAGTTCACATGGCTGGTATCCCTCTTCTCCCTCCCCCCCCCCCCCCCCCCATCAGTAAAATCAAAAGGGTTAATTTTACTCAGAAATCATGACTCTGACAGACAATTTGCAAGAGTTGGAATGTCTGGTCTTGAAAGCTTGTCTCTCTCTCTCCAAGGGTACGTCTACACTAGCCCCCTAGATTGATCTAGCGAGGGCAATGAGGGCAACCAGAATTGCAAATCAAGCCCGGGATTTAAATATTCCACGCTTGATTTGCATGTTCCTGGCTAGTCGCCATTTTAGAAATTGACTAGCCCGAAGTAACTGCCCACGTCTACATGTGGCAGTGAAACGGGATTCCGATTTAAAGCCCTAACTTGAATTAACTGGTATTCCTCCTGCAATGAGGTTTACCAGCTAATTCGAATTAGGGACTTTAAATCGTAATCCCGTTTCACTGCCGCATGTAGACGCGGGCAGTTACTTCGGGCTAGTCAATTTTAAAATGACGACTGGTTGGGAACATGCAAATCAAGCGCGGGATATTTAAATCCCGGTCGCCCTCATTAGCCTCCCTAGATCCATCAAAGGGGCTAGTGTAGATGTACCCCAACAGAAGTTTGTCCAGTAAAATATATTTCCTTGTCTCTTTCATTGGAGGGGAGGTTTGAGCAAATCTGTTTTCTGCTTTCCATTGCTTTCTCTTCCACTGTATGCAAAACTGAGGAAAGACACTAGGATGAATGCTTCCCGTGTCCCACTGAACTATTTACGATAAAACCTGCCAAGAGCAATCACTCATAGGAGTTAGCAAAAATGGTCGCTTGTAAGGCCACTTCTCTTCAAAGGTTTTCACACCTGAGAGCAATGGTGTTTCATGGCTTCTACAAGGAGCAGATTGTGATAGGTCTCTTCTCAGAGTTGGTCTCTAAGGCAAGTCCTACTGTAAATACAAGCCTTTCAGGACTATGTAATTATGTTCTAGTCTTTACTGCAAGGAATCATATTTTTCACGATGCAAGCATATGTTTTAGGCACATGCTGTAGTATGCATACTATATGAGCTGAACAAAAACAAACTGAGTAATGTGCATGTGTACATTGCTAGTCAATACTCAATTCACATGTGCATGTCCAGTAGGGTGCGCACAACGTAGACAGACATATATCTGACCATGTACAAATATGAACAGGCTTGAATACTGCAAACCAAGCGCCATTCTTCATTGCTGAAATATATCTATCCGCCAAACATGCATTCTGGCATTTATTCTACAACAATCTATTAATATTTATAATAATGCACAACCTTATTTGTAATCAAAACATTATTCTACATATTCTTAGGGGGAATCTAGTTCGTGCCATCACACAGGAAAAACATCTGATCCATGTCTGTTCATTCTTACTACAGTAGCTGAATAAGGCCATATTTAATGTTTTTCAATCTACATTACAAATTAATGATTTTTTTAATTTATTTTACTTACAAAGATTAAGAACAGTTCTGTTCCAGTAACTTCAATTTGTAGTGAAGCTGCTGTATGAGGAATTATATCAAATGAAGTTCATTGATTGGAGAGAAGAGAAACTGTCATAAATAAATCCAGCTAAGAATGGATTTCCACATTTTGTGCAATGATAATATAAAAAGCTCCTGTACTTTCTCACTGACAGCAGTTTCTCTACATTAATCTGAATAAATAGCACAAGAGAATTACTATTTTTACATGTTAAATATATTTTTGTTGTCTACCCAAAGTCACAAAACTGAGAATAATAATATTCAACTCATAACTAATTTGAAATTTGCTGCTCAACCTGCCATATCACCAAGCGCCATTCTAATGTGGTACCCCATCTTGCACTATGTCAAAGCTATCAGAGAGGCCCCTGCAGCTTGAAGTTTACTTGTTGTTCGAAGGAGAAAAGTTAAATAAATAGACTTTTTAAACTCTACATTGCAATTTCAATCATTTTCATTCAAGGGTGCAGCTACACTGCAGGGCTTAACTCAAAATAAGCTACACAAATTTAGCTCCGTCACTTGCATATCTTATTTCGAAATAGGAAGCATCTACACAGCACTTATTTCAAAATACAGCATTTTTCCTCCGACTTCCCTTATTCTTCATATAAGGAGGGTTACAGGAGTTAGAGTAAAAGTCGCCCAGCTTGACAGTATTTAGATACTATTTCGAAATAACTGCCTGCTGCGTAGACGCGGACTTTTGGAATATATTTATATATTTGGAACAAGTAATTTTGGAATAGCACTAGTTATTTCAAAACAGTGTTGCAGTGTAGACGTACCCTTAGAATGCCAGAATTGACTACTTTACTTTAAAGGATGGAATCCTTTGGCTGGAGATTACTTGCCCAAGGCCTGTATTCCATCAAACTCCAACGCTGCAATTTATATGTGAACAGACATCAGTGCCTGCATGTAGCCCCACTGACTTCACTGGACTCCACATGGGTGCACATGTCTGACTGCACATTGCAAATTGCAGGAATTCAGTCTACTAAACTAGTGCTATACAGCCTACCAAGAAGTTGCTAAACAAATGAAAAAGTATGATTTGAAGCAGTAGACATACAAGGAATATAAAGCATTATTGCCTACCAAAAATGAGAATTTGCACTTCAATTAAAAATAATGAAATGGAACTACTTAGAAATGTATATGCCAGAGCTGAGGGACCCCATAATCATATTTCTGTAAAAAGTGTCCCTTTGCACATTTTATTCTCATTTGTCTGTCAATCTAGTACCAAGGGCTCAGTCCTACTAAAACCTGCGCCATATAATGGCTGCAGTGCTCCTATTCATGGAAATAAGCACTAAATTGGGTAGGAATTGGTTGCAGCATCAGGCCCTACATTACTGTAATATTCCACAGGGAGGGACCAGTCTTCAATATGTTTCATTTGAAATGCTCGGGTGATTTTAAGTGGTATAACATTGCAATAATAATTTGCAATAATAAAACACTGTCAGATGGTGTTCCGTACTAAACATCGTTGAGTATTTGTCAGATAGTTTTCTTTTATTTCATTGGAAGGTAAAGGGCAATCCTTTCATGATGCATGTTTCCATTCCTACTGCCATGAGTTTGGCATTGTATGCAGCTGGGTTCCGTGGTAAGTTTCCCATCAGTAGAGTGTACATGATGGGAAGTCACAGGGTATGTCTACACTGCAGTGTAAGCCTGGGTCAGAGTCAGGCTTGACCCAAACCCTCCTTCTACCAACACACAATTCTGTCCAGCTCTAGCCAGCAAGAACTCTAAGCCCAGATCCCAGGAGCTGATCAGAGCGGTGTGTTCAAGGCAAATCATACTGGGGCATGTGTCCAAACTCTATTATTTCATAGTGTGGACACAACTTAAGCCAGTCCTGAGAGTCTAACAAGATTAGCCAACTGGCTCCCAGACAACAGAAGTCATCCTCCTTGTGAAAGTACAGCTAATCAGTGTTTATCCCTTCCATTTTATTCTGAGCACTATGCTGCAAACACAGTGAACCTTCTCATTTGTTTGCAATGGCCACCAGCCACAAGTCCTTTGCCAAATGCAGGGCTACCTGGTTGTGGGATCAGTCAGATTTTGATAAATGTCTGACGCAAGAAAAACAAAACTCTCCACTTCAATGAGTGTACAGGCAGTCCCCGACTTACGTGGATCCGACTTATGTCGGATCCCTAGATACGAACGGGGTGAGGCAACTCCCGCACATGCGCAGCAGCATTCCCGGGGCTCGCTCACCTGGGTCCTAGGATCCTCCTCCTCCTCGGGCCGGCTCCGACTGGGGTCCCGCAGAGCTGCCGGGCAGAGGAAAAGTGCCTCCCCACGCCCGCTGCCCCCTCCCCACCCCCCTGCCAGCAACAGGCTGCCCCCTCCCCTGAGCAACAGGCTGCCGAACAGACAAAAGCAGCCTCTCTGCCCCTCCTCCCCCTATACATGCTGGGCTCCCTGGGCAAACAAAGACTCCACCAAAACAAACAAAGTGCTGGCCTCATTGTGTTAGCAAAAAAAGGACCCTCCTCCTAGAACCCTGGGTGGTGTGTGGAAATAAAGCTATTAGCTCAAAGCATGGTGCAGAGCTGTTTGGTATTTGATGAGTTACTCCTTTAGTCCTGAGTTTGTCACAGGGACAGAAATAGATGTGAAATCTTCTGAACAGGGGAACAGACAGCAAAACAAACATTAGAGGGGAGTTAACCTTTCCCTATGCTATCCAAAACTAAAAAAAATGTTTGGCTAGAGTTTCCCCTACAATATGTACCAGTTCCGACTTACATACAAATTCAACTTAAGAACAAACCTACAGTCCCTATCTTGTACGTAACCTGGGGACTGCCTGTATTTGAAATGACTATGCTTATCAGAAGAATGTAGCAGAATTGGTCATCTGTGATAGTGTCCTTATGACCCCAGAATCTAGTATCAGACCAGAGGGGAGCCAGCAGATGCCAGATCAGGTTAGCAAGGTGACTCTGGTGTTCACACAAATGTTCAAGGATATTTTACTACAGGAACATCTCCAGGATGTCCTGGGTCTACTCAAAAGAGCTGTTTCATGACCTCTCCCCAAGAGGTGCAGCCTGCTGCAGAAACAGTAGCAAAAGCAGAAGAGGCAGAAGTAGCCCTGGATTCTAGTGTTTGGCTCCATGTTTCTTATTGGTAATATACAAAGAGAAGGGATTTTTTCTGCTTTTTTTGAACCCACACAATTTTAATACAAGCTGCAGGTAGGGGTATTTATCTGCTAATGGCAGAATGTATGTCAGCATCCTCAGCTCCACCCCACCATGTGGAATTCAAAATGGATCCCAGGAAGCACAAAAAAATTAAACAAGCATTTAAATGTTCAATTGATAGTCACACATTCCTACTTGGATGTGCTCAGGTGTCACAAGTAAGACCCTTATATTGCCTTCTCTTTTAGTGCATAGCTTGGTATAAACTAGCCATGCCACAGTGTAACAAGCCACCAGTAAATGGTACAATGGAATGGAGGGGGGGAGAGCTGGATGAAATGTAGTCCACAGGCAATGAAAGCAAAATACGGCTAAGGGTTTGTATGAAGTCCAGAAATGTGCTGGGAAGATGGCTGTGTAGTTTTTTTAGAGTCTGCCTTATTGTGTGTGTTTGCATGCAGTCCATAGGTAGATTGAATCAAAGGAGGCTGCATCAGAGGCTGTAGCAGGACAGTAATTCATCTGGACACATAGGTGCAGGAACAAGGGATGCAGAGAGTGCTTCAGCACCTCCAGATTTTCATCAGGTCTATTTTCAGGTCCTCCCTTTTCTGTAGGCCTCAGTACCTTAGAAGCTCAGGCACATTCCCACAGGAGCCTGGAATTACATAGACCAGTCCAAGTGGAAGCATTTCACAGGGCCCACAAACAGGTGCACTACCAAAGGGTAGAGAACTCACTGCACGTGGAAAGACACAGACAGGCTGCTGAGTGTGCGGGCGGAATTGCAGGAAAGACTGTCAACAAAGCTTCTGTGGCAAGAACATTGATTGAGGGAGTAAGCGTACATTAGAAAGACCTATTTGAGAAGCTGCTTGTGCAATGGCCACAAGAGTGCAGGTTTCTTACATCCTGAGTCTGCTCCATGGTACCAAGTGCCCCAAACCAGGAACAATGGAACAATTCCAGATTAGGTGTCCCAGGTGCTATTTAACACACTAACTGGACAGAGCAAATATACCCCTTGCAGACCTTCCCTGGAACATGCAGTAGCACCAACTGCCTGTTCAATATATAAGAAAGGCAAAGGAGACTGAGGTGCCAGGGGACACAAAAAAGCACCTTCTTTAATACTGTTTTGCTGTTGTTGTTGGTCTATTATTGGTATTTAGGTTTCCCAAAGGCCGCTGGTCTGCCTGGCAATGCTTTAAAATTGTGTTTTTGTAAGGCAGGCATGTTCCTAAATAAAGGTTTTCATATTAAGAAAGTTCATTATCACTGCATCACATCATATCATGTGTACTTCAAATAATAAAGGTTACCACATTGTATGGCAAACACGGTTTTTCAATGCATTTATATACATCTGTCCTCTAATCTTTTCCATATATGTGTGGATTTATTTCATCCAGGTGCAGAATAATTCTTATGTGCACTGAGGCATGGGAAATCATACACCACCAAGAGAAATACAAAACCCAGGTGTGGGCACTCTGCTAATCAGCTGGCTGGCATCTGAATTTCTCCTGAGCTGCCGCACAAGCACCCAGCTTACAGGGAACACTGGGTACAACCCTCTGCTTAAAGGATTGATACCCAAGCAGTTCTTTTCCAAAACAAATTATTTCCTTTATTTAATGTAACCAACCTTTTCTAATGCAATTAATCTAAGTATAAATCCTACTGCACAATTATACAAGAGAAAGTACCCAATGCTGTAATGTTATACAGTTGGAATGGCTTAAGTGATTATGTTCTGCATGTGGTGATCAATCATATCCAGGACACTGGCAGTAATCTTAATAAACCCTACATTTTATACATAGTAATAAGGACACACACTACAGACATTCATCTTTATTATTCTAGGTGTACACATTCATTACCCCTATTTTTAGTCTATAACTTATACTATAGCTAGCATGCGTATTCTCTATAGGCTAGTGTGGACAAGGCAGCTGCAGTTTTAAAATGTGGTAGAAAGTTGTGTGAACAATAGGGAGGGAAAAGAAGTGGGAGAGGATGAAATAATTTAAAAAAGACAAATACGGGGGTAGTAAAATTGGGGAACTCTTCAAGCTTGTGTTTGTGGGGAAAAGGGTGAAACTGGGAGCAAGGGCAAGGGACAGAAACAGGAGGTGAGTGGGACTGGGAAGGGACTGGTCTTTTTAAGGCGCACGTGTGCAAGTCAATAATTGGTTCCTTTTCTCATTAAATTGCACATCCCAAGCACCTCCTTACTTTTCAGGATAAGAGGGAAATGCTCCATTTTAGGGAGAATGAAAAGCCATTTGGGAAGTGATGGCCCAGTGCAGTTACAGCTAAGAGCCAAAATGAGGGCTGGACTCAGCCAATGGTATTAGCAATTTTGGAGCATCAATAAAATAGATTTTGGGTCATGGCTGAGATCCCAGCTATCATGTAAAATGCTTCCTTGTGGCCTTTTGCCGTGCACACAGAAGTATCTTACTGCCGAGCCCCTATTCTAGGAGAGGAGGGCAGAGGAGCGGGGGAGAGAGAGGGCTGCAGTGTGATCTCCCACTACCATGCAGCCAGTGGTTGATGCTTGCCATTACCATGCTCCACGTTTATTTGACAAATTAATTTGCAAAATATTACAGAATTTTAAAATATTGTGCACAGAACCAGCACCTCAACCCCATACCAGAGCCAGCAACCCATACCTCCTGCTGCACCCAAGCCTCCACCCTAACACTGTCCCAGAACTAGTATCCATACTTCCTGCTGCATCCCCCGTCCTGCACCCAAAGCCCCTGAAACTATCCTCCCAGAGCAACATTCCACATCCCCTCCTGTGCCCCAAGCCCTAGCTGAGCCCACTCCCAGAGATAGCAACCCAAAATCCCACCCCAAACCTGAGCCCCTTCACAGAGCCAGTACTCCATACTTCCTGCAGCATCCCGCCTGTATCCCAAGCACCTGCTCCAGCCCTGACTCCCTCCGACCCTGCTTAGAGCTAGCACTCCCTCCTGCACACCATGCTGACTCCCGATTGCCAAGCCTCTGCTGCAGACTAGTAAAAGCAAGTGAGGGTGGAGAAGAATGAGCAAAGGGGGAGGGAGGAGATGAAATGAGAAGGATAGGGCTTTAGGGAAGAGGCAGGACATCAGGGGAAGAAACAGAGTAGATCTTGGTTTCCACTGAAATTCAAAAAATGATCTGGGCATAAAAAGGTTGGGGACCACTGATGTAGAATCTTCATGTAGTGCTGCTGTGCATGTGTATTATGATACAGACTCATGAGAGTGGCCTTTGTGGGTCCATTCCCTTCACCTCACTGCAGCAATTTCCTCCAAACTATCAAGAGAAGCGGTGGTTTCTCCATCTCTTGATGTCTTCCAGGGAAGACCAGATGCTTTCCTGAATTGTAATTTGGTTCAGAACTCGCTACTGTGCCAGACGGGAGGCCTATGATATGCAGGGGGAGCATATTTGATGATCTCACCATATTTTATGGCCTTACAGTCTGAACATCTACACAAAACTTGAGTGTGGCACACTGAGAAGTTGCTGATGTTTCCATGTGTCACCTGCTTGATACCAAGAACTAACACTGAGTGAGTGGGGGATGATACAGGGGGAGCAGCTCAAACATGCAAAGGAGTTGGCCAGGGGCAAGACATCAATCCTCCAGGCCTGGGGCAGGTGTGGCAGTAACATCATAAGGGCCTAATGCAGGGGCAGACTGGCCCGGCAGGATACCGGGAATTTCCCGGTGGGCCGTCCTCTGAAGGGCCAGCCGAAGGGCCAGCTGGAGGCTGCTGGAGGAGGAAGAGGATTGTGACGGGGATCCGCAGCCCAGCATTTTAAATTCCCTGGTGCCAGCCATGTACGGGGCACCGCGGGGCCGAGGGAGCATATGCACTGCATGCTCACACGCCGAGCAACAGTTTAAGAAACACTGGTTTAAGGAGTTGAGAGGCGATAACCTCACAGAGAGTCCATAACAATGGCTAGTTAAGACAGGCTGCAGGGCAGGGGCAATCTCAGAGCCCCTCAGGGCTTTACCACGGGGAGTCTTCTTTTTGAGGTCTGCTCTTGAGGACTTCAAGGTGTTAATGCTGCTGGTTCCTGTTGCCGTTAATTGCCCGATTCCTAGGTATATCCAAGTCTCTGACATGTCCTTGTTCTCTTGCAGGAAAATTTTACAGGCAAATAATACACCAGCCTTTCCTTTTGCCAGGTACCTGAGATGCTGCAGGGACTGTATCCCTTAGGATACCTGTGAAGTAAAACCCCACACAGGGCAGTTGGATAGCAGTCCTAGGCCACTGGAATCCTGCCCTACTGCCACTGAAGAACCAGCTCCAGCTGGAGGAGGAGCATGGCAAAGAAGAAACCAGCAAGCAGCACACATGGGGCTAAGGAGGGTCTTTGGACCAAGCTAGCTCTGCCCTGGGCAGGCCTGCAGGGAAGAGAAAAAGGAGAGAGACAGACTCAATTTCCAGCTGGCTGATGAAGAGACAGGAACTAGAGGCCCTCCCATGTGAGGGAAGGAGGGCAGCCACCAGGAACACAGCACTTTCTGTAGGTCAAAGCAGATGAAGGAAGATTCCTGAAACCACTTGGCCTCAAAGGAACCCGGGTGAGAAAAGAACAGAAACTTCGTGGAGGTTCTGACCCCCCAAACTTACAGCTGCTCCACCTGGAGGAATCTTGGCAGGATGTTCCAACAAGTGGCTTCTCAGGAGCAGCAGCAGATTCAGGAATCAGCCACGTAGCAATGGTATGGACAGAGTGGCCAGAAAAAGGCTTCTGCCTTATAGAAAGAAGTTTACCAGTCGGAAAAAACCCTCCGTTCTTTCAACTCCATTGAAAGAATGCAATAGCAGTGTGTATGTACCTATAGTTTTTCTGGAAAAACGCTGCAGTGTAGACATACCCTCAGGGACGAAGGCTCAGATGGGAAATAAATTCTCCCACCTTAACCTAGCGTTTTCCATGTATTTAATTTGGCCAGCACCAAGTGGATCAGGCTGCATAAGTACCAAACCTCCCTTGTCCGCAGAGTCATCGGCCATCTAGCTCAATTAGCAGTGGGAAAGGAGAAACTCCAAAGAGGCTTCTCCTCATTTTCATGTACATGACCCTGAATTCTTTCAGTCCTCAAGGGCAGACATCAAGACAACTCTGGAAGGGCGTTCAGGGCTGGGGTGCAGCAGAAAGTATGGGGTGCTGGCTCTGGGCTGGGTCAGGGGGGTGAGGTGCAAGAGGGGGAATATGGCATCCTGGATGAATTTTTGTTTTGGTCCACCTGGTCTTCCTGAGTGTGGCAATCCCTATTTCCCGATCCCCATGGGTTCCCTAGCCCATGATCCTGTTCCATGTCTCCTTTACTACTAATCCTTGCATTGTGCTGTCTTTGCCCCTAACCTCTGCACAACGCACTCTGTCACTGGAAGCTGACTCTTCTCCCTCACCTTCCCCTCAGCTCCACCTCTCCAGACCTGCAGTCGCTCTATCAGTAGGTGATTTGAATGAAAGTCAGGCATAGAAAGGTGACTGTGGGGATTTCTGCCAGCTATTGGGGAACTGGAAGTTGCCAGCCTCTTCTAGGTTGGGAGGGGAAGAGAAGAGATCAGGAATTCAGTATAGGGCAAAGAAGAGATCAGTAAGTCTTAGGGGACTTGTGCCCAAATCTCCCAATGCCCCTTCCCTCCCCCCACACACACACACACTAATCCCTAGTGGTCCCCCTCTAATCCCCAGTGGTCCGCTCCCTGCAGTTGGTCCTGAGCAGTAGTAAAGCCATGCTCTCAGTGCATCCAGGTCAGTTTCCTAGTGTGGGTGCAGGAAGGAGGTGTATGGGGTTAGGGATGTTGGGGCACAGGCAGGAAGGACAGGGGTTGGGACAAAGATGGCACTATGCAGTAGTTAGAGATGGAGGTGTATGAGTTAGGTTGCAAGAGAGTAGCAGGGATCAGTGGCACAGAGGTGCAAGATGCGGGGTGCCATGGTTGGGAAACCAATGGAGGTCAGGGCAGGGACGGACTAAGGCGGGGGGCTAGCCAGGCAGCTGCCCGGGGCACCAACCTATGGGGGGCACCCGATTGAAGAGGTAAGTGGCACCACGCGCCTGGGGACAGAGCCGCACATGCGCTGCACGCCCCGCCCGGGGCAGGGCCACACATGCACCACGCACCTGCTGCCCAGGGCGCAAGTACGGCTAAGTCCGGCACTGGGTGAGGGGGAAATGGGGAGCACCATGCCCACAAGGGTGCCCAAATACAAGTTTGCCCAGGGCGCCATTTTCCCTACGGCCTGCCCAGTCCCCATACACTTCGGCGGTGGTGGCAAGAGCACACACGTGTATGAAAGTCTCTGTTGGTGCAGCCAGAGCCAGTCTAGTTCCCGCCCTGTCGGCAGTGCTGGGATCCCAGAGCACCCAGCCCCAGCCCGCCTGCTCCCAGCCCCTTTCCCTCGCGCGGCCTCTCCCCAGGGTGGCCGTAGGTCCCTTTGTTGAGCCCTGTCCCGAGCTTCGCCCCCAAAAGGAGGCATCTGCGCCCGTCGCTTTTGCTGCCGGGATCAGCTGGCAAAGGGGCCACATGCCCGTTTCCGGCACCAAAGGGCTGCGGGGCGGCGCAATGTGCGGGGCGGGGCACGGGAGCGGAGAGGCCAGTTCCCGGCGGGGAGGGCAGCAGCGCTCCAGTATCTGCGGGCGGGGGCTGCCTCCAGAGTCCCTCCTCCCCCGCCCCACAGGGTTGTTGCTATGGGCGACAGCTCTGGGGGCCCTCCGGCGCGTGGCTGGGGTGTCCCAGGTTCTCAACGGTCACCCTGCCTCTCGCTCTCCCTTTTCACCCCTCCCCGCATTCTCCTCTCAGCCCCTCGCCCATGAGGTCCTCCGACCCCTAGGGGGAACGCTCCGTGCCGCCTCCCCTTCCCACCCGTCCAGGGTGTCTATTGCAATGCCTGATTGCAACCCGGGCGCCGCCTTCCCTCAGGCAGGGCGGGCCCGGCGCGCTCGCAGACTCGGGTGGCTGGCGGCGGGAAACAGGCGCCGCCGGGCAGCCCCGTCAGACACAGGACCCCGGCCCTCACCTGCCGAGCCGCTGGGCGCCGGAGTTGGCGGAGCAAGATGTCGACGAAGAATTTCCGAGTCAGCGACGGGGACTGGATCTGCCCGGACAAGAAGTGAGCGGGCGCCGGGGGCGGCCCGGGCGGGCGGAGCTCGGGGGCTGAGGGGAGCTCGGCGTCGCTCGAGTTCGGTTCCTACAGGCGCTGCGTGCGGGGCTGTTGCTTCGTCAAGGCCCTAGGCCCCCGGGGGCGGAAGGCTGGTGCGGCCGGTCCCTGCCCCGTGGCCCCTTCTCCTCTCGCGGGAGCCCTCTCGCGGGCCGGGGCCGGAGCTAGGAGAAACGCCCTTTCCGTCAGCACCTTTCCACTCCCTTCGCTTCGCTCCCTCTGGGGCCGCTCGGGGCCGCGACACGCTGGCAGCTCTGCGCTGCAGGCTGCCAAGAAGGTGGCTGGGTCGTGATCCCGCAGCGTGTTTCGCGTGGGTGGACCCAGGATGTCCCGTCGCTGTAGCCAGGGATCTGTCGGTGCGGGGTTTGCCTGAGCAGAGGAACTGCACTCTCTGGACCATGATCTGGAAAATGGCGTGGCTATGGGGTTACTTCTGTGCGGTGAAACCCAACAGTCCTTCAGCCTTATTTGGAATTGTTCAGTTAGCTTTTAATATGTTTGGGGAAACATTTAATAAGGGAAGTTAAATATTTAGCCAGAGAAGTTTGTTTAAACAACACCTGGCAAAAGTTGGCAAATATTTACAGTTATTGATGGCGTTTGTGCTGTTTTTATTGTGAAAAAGGAGAATCCTGACAAAAATAACAGGTGGCCAGTGCCCTTTTTGTTTGCTTTCTCTTGGTCTAAAATGTGTATTTGTACAACAAAAGAAAAACAAACCATCATGTTACAAATTTATTTCTGAGTTTAGAAAACAAAGTCTGTTTTTAACATTCCTAAGAAACTCAAAGGACTTTTTGAGTTTAACCAATAAGCTGATGCTTATCTGTTAATGTTATTGGTGAAACTTTGCCTAGCCCCGCTCCCAGGAAGGCTTCAGTGCAGATTCTGTGGTGTAAAACTTGCACGTGTAACCATTAAGATTTTTGGCAATTACATGGTTACCTTGTTAATCAAACCCCACCAGTTTTATTTTAGCTTACAAAAATTAAGTACAGGTTTATACTATGGGGACAAGTAGACCTAAGCTACACAATTTGAGTTATGTTAATACCTTAATTTCAGTTATGCTAACTTAGATTTACTTACTGCCAAGTCCACACCATGTTTGGTTGACAAAAAAAAAAAAACTCCTGTCAACCCTCCTTACTCATCTTGTTCTGGTGGAATACAGTTCCAGAATCAGAAAAGAGAGTGATCAGAGGTTGATTTAATGGATCTTCACTTGACCCACTAAATCGACCCCTAGTGAATCAATCAACATAGCGTCACTCTACCCCCATAGTGGAGACATACCCTGAGCTATCAACACTAACATCATTCAAGCTGGGAAAATTTCATGATTTGTTTTGTAAAACAAAGACAACTTCGTGGGATTTTTTATCTTTAAAACATTTTCCAAATATTAATTACCGTTGTTATTCTTTTCATGTTTAAAAAAGTGCTAATTACCCTTCATAAGAAAAAAAAAATATATATATATCTTTTTTTTTAGGTGTGGAAATGTTAACTTTGCTAGAAGAACGAGCTGTAACAGATGTGGTCGAGGTACCTATTTTCCAGTTTAGATTTCCCTTTCTTTCTAATCCTCGCCTCCCTCTCCCTTTCCCTCCCCTCCCTCCCCAAAAACCAAAATGTTCAGTCTATAAGAAACTAGGAATGTTAAATATTGGTTATTTGAATAATCTCTTAACCTTATGAATTCTATCCAGCGATGGGCCAGCAGCCAGTGCACCTTGGCCCCACTCTTGAGGAGCCCCCTGCCACTCCATACTGCTGCTTCTGTATCAAAGGCAGCAGCGTGGGGTGCCAGGCAGGAGCCAGTTTAAAAAACAGCTCCCCTTGCAGACTGGCTGCCTGCTGCCCCATGCTGCTGCTCTGTAGAGGCAACAGTGCGGGGTGGCACCTCTTTGGGTGGGTTGCCTGAGTTCCCGAATCTGGCGTGAGCCAGAACTGAGCCAGGCTGCCTGCCCACCTGGTTCCTTATACACTTTAAATGCAGAGTCGCAGCTGGGGTAGGTCCTGGACTCAGCACAAGCCAGGACTGAGCCAGGCTGTTGGACAGCCTGCTAAAAAATTTACTGGCCAAGGGAGAGGAAATGTGTGTAGTCTGTAGAATTAACCTATAAGCTTTTGCTTATTGGTTAATTGGTTAATTGACTATACTATTACATCCCTATAAGAAACTTCTTGACAGTTATTTTCTTCAATCTATTTTCAGAAAAAACAACTGAAGCCAAAATGATGAAAGCTGGAGGGACTGAAATAGGGAAGACCCTTGCTGAAAAGAGCCGTGGCCTGTTCAGTGCTAATGACTGGCAATGTAAAACGTATGTTGGTGTTAAAAGTTAAATATTTCTGCTGAAGAAATTTTTAATTGATTAAAAATTCATGGATTTTGGTTGTTTGACTCAGAATCAGTGTGGCTTTTATTGGGTAGGCAAGATTAATTTGGACCTCTTTTTTTTTTTTTAGTGGTATTTAAAATGGGTTTTGTATGTTTTCACGTAATAGGTTAATTTTCATTTTCAGTTTTTTTTAATAAATATTTACTCAGTATGACTTTAGACAGACAAGATGGCCTTTTGATTAAAGTACAGGATTAGATGTTCCTCATCTGACTGAAAAACTTCTTGTCAGTTATTTCATTTCACAGGCTGCTATATGTGTGGATTTTTCTAAAAAAAAGAAATAGGTAGAAGAATGAGAGTGCCTTTCTTTCACATCTTCCAAAACTTCCCAAAACAACAATGAAGTCAAAGTACAGAGAAACTGTATTTTTCCACAAACTTTGTAAAAGTATACTTGTTTGAAACAATTATGGGAACAGATTTTTTTTTCCTGATACCTTGATTTTATGAAGAACTTAGTATTTCCTGATACCCTTTTGATTTATCTATTCACTCTTTGTTAATCCGCATACAATTTCCAGTCTATAAAACCTGTACTTACTAGAAATGTTTCCTATCTCTAGAAAATGCTAATGAATCCTAGTTCACATTTGTCAGATTTCAACTTTATAACTGGCACTTATACCACTGTTCCTACAGATTGCACCAGTGCTCTCCTATTTAATTCTTGACTTTTTCCCACTGTTTTCCAATCATCCTCTTTTTTCTTCAACCTCTACTGCCTTTTTTAAATAAGCTAGGTACCATTCTCCAATACAGTCAAACCCTAGGAAAAAAGTTACAAAACATGACTTCTTTGTAGTGTAGTGAAAACTCCTCTTATGCCCAAATATGTACTGTCTTACTACCATATTATGATTTGGTCTAGGTCTGTGCATATATGTGCATTTTAAACTTGATCATAGCAGTAATTCTTTTGGGGCTCTTTGGACTGACTACTTGACTCATGCCTGTGATCCTTATTCTGACAAAATTCCTATAGACTTCTCTGAGAGTTGTGTGCAAATAAGTAGAGCCCTGCACAGATACAAAATTCATATCCACATCTGCAAAATAATTTGCAGCTGTGGATACCCGCAGATATAAAGCATATAAACGCAAATTTGCAGCATTCTATGTACAAAATTTGTATCCGTAAAAATGAGGCACAGATATCTGCAGATTTGTGGGCCCTACAAATAAATATTGCAAGAGTGGACCCTATTTATGTTACAATTACCTGTTAGATTAGTAGTAAAGTCAAATTACTGCTAACCAATATAAATTGATCTAATTATTTTCTGGAAATATTTCCTAATTTCTGGGCTCTTTAACTTGAAATAAAATGTTGCATCTTTACACTTACTTTCTTTCCCCTCCTTCCAAAGCTGTGGCAATGTGAACTGGGCCAGGAGATCAGAGTGTAATATGTGTAATACTCCAAAGTATGCAAAACTGGAGGAAAGAACAGGTAAGATGAATTTACATTTTTAAATAAATTTTAAGAAGAAACTAACTTAACTTAAATCAAGTGGTCATTTTTAATAAACATAGCAATTCTACCTAGTCTTTCTCTTGCATGTCCTACCCTGTAAATCTTTGTATGTACAGTATATAGACTTATTAATATATAAATTGCAAGTGTGAGAGTGGTTCATTTCAGGAAATCTTCATGGAGTGGTCAGTTTAAACATCTTTTTAGTTTTTATGAAGATACAGTACTTTAAAACAAATTCCCAACAGATTATGTTTAAATCCAGGAAATATTAATTTCGAATTTTTGGTATGTAGCCATAGCGTCCATCTACATTAAATTTATATGTTAGTAGTAGGTTACAATACAATTCCCATTTGTAGTGTAGAATGGGCTATAACTATTTCAAAATTAAACAATAGGCTTGGTCATGTTTTGGATATAATAAAGTTCCACCAAATTACAAAATGAAACCATATTATAACTAGGTCATGGTTGCAACTATGCTGGAACTGATTGAGTGGTTGTGATGTAGATGAGCCCAATGAGTGTTATCTTGTCAGGGAATTAATCTGTTTTAGTATTCTGATACTTGTAAAATTAGAAACACAGAACAATTGATTCATCATAGCAGAAAAGTACAATTTATCAGTTTTCTATTTTTTCTATTTATTCTTAAAAAATAAACTAGCTGTCATGTTGCCAAGTCGTATAATTCTAAAGTACATGTACCAAGACACAGTTTTGTTACTTACAAACAACTGTAAATTATATCTGAAATTAAAGTTGAAGATTAAAACAAGAAGTTCTGAGCTGCCTGCAGATATTCAGAAATGGTGAAATATGTTAGGCATTCTAAACAGTTGCACAAAGTACGTGCTTGTATTATTCACTATATAAATCATTTTGATTACTTTCCTGGTTTGGAAAGAGAAGGATGGCTTGCCAATGTCCTTTTTTTTTATTAACTGAGGATACTTGAATGAAAGGCTCTCTGTTTTAGACATTCATCTTTTTGTGCTAATTATTTCTGCTTTATAGTCATCATTTTCTCTTTTGTGGGGCTATGTTAGTGACATTTGTTGTGTCAAAATACCTGCTATGACTTCAAATGAGTAGCAGGTGGGAAGAAAAGTTATTTTGGAAATAGCACGAGCAATGAAGAAGGAAGAGACTGTTTTTAACTGAAGATTTAAGTTTGTTTTGATATTTGTGTATATAACATTGAAGAAACAATTTTAATATGTTTATAAACTATCATTTCAAATGCAATGTGATAAACACACAAATAACCTTAAGTCCTCACTTTATGGCAGTGGTGGAGCAGAGTTCCTCTCTGCCCTGACCATTTCTGCAGGATATTCTCCTACACAAGGGGGATTCTCTGCTGGGCATTTGCAGCCTGATTATGGTTTCTTTTCAGCACTACAGTGTCTCAAAGGAGCCATAATCTGGTCTGTAATTACAAAACAGTTGCAGTGGGATGTATTTTTTCATTTAGCAAAGGTTACCTCAGCTTCTCAATTAGATTCGTACAAACTATTTTTATATGCTTATGTGAGAACGGTTTAATATCGGTTTGCTTTCAGATTGCATAATATTTGATATATATTTTATGATATTTTATACATCTAGAACAGTGGTTCTCAAACTTTGGCCCATGGCTTACCTGGCTCAATGCAAACCTTTCCGTGGACCACCAGTTGCAAATGGAAAGTCGCCATTAATTACGTAATTACACCCGAGCCATTTTTCTAGTGTTGCAGCCAGGGAGAGTGGTGTAATTTAACCTGTAAGGAAGAAAATATTAATTTAAATTGTTAAAAAGATTAACTGCTTTAACTTTTTCATGTTAGTTTATCAAACTTCATTTTAAATTAAGTGTAATTTATGTCTAACACAAAAAGTCTCCATGTTTTCCTTATTTATGACAGGGATGGGGAATCTTTTGTTTGGGTCACAGTCCACTGATCCATAGAAAAATCATTTGGGGACCACACGTGAGAAGCGAAAAAATAAAAAAAATAAAAAAAACCTCAAAAAATCCCTAACTCTCATTGATGTGGTCCCCAACTGAGACACTTCACTCCTCTGGCACTCCAGCTCCACCTGGGATGGCGGGTGAGGTTGGCGCATCAGTATGGGCTCCCTGCTACGGGGAGAACGGGACTGAGCTCGAGTCATGGACTACCTGGTGTCACTTTTTTGAGTACCACTGATCTAGATACATCGTCCGTTCATTTTAATAAAATGTAATATAACAGAAGTATTTACTAAAGACTTTGTACTTAATGTAATTGCATGTACATATTATAAGAGATTATAGTTCATTATTATTTTACAATTTGCAGGATATGGAGGAGGTTTTAATGAACGAGAGAATGTTGAGTATATAGAACGTGAAGAATCAGATGGGGAATATGATGAGGTAAGATTATGTATAATTATCACATCAGAGAAATATAGATTTGTGTTAAGAGCACATATTTGGCAGGGAAGCCTGGCTTGAGACACTAACACAGGATATGTCTACCCTACAAGCACATCAATGGACACAGCTGCAGCTATACTATAGTCATGTACAGGCAGTCCCCGGGTTACGTACAAGATAGGGACTGTAGGTTTGTTCTTAAGTTGAATTTGTACTTAAGTCGAAACTGGCGTCCAGATTCAGCTGCTGCTGAAACTGACCAGCGGCTGACTATAGGAAGCCCGAGGCAGAGTTTCTCTGCCCCGGGCTTCCTGGAATCAGCCGCTGATCAGTTTCAACAGCGTCTGAATCTGGACGCTTGGAACAGAGAAGCTGGGGCGCTACCGGTTAGGTCCCTGCAGCGCCGCACCTCAGCGCTGCGGGGACCAACCCGGCAGCACCCCAGCTACTCTACCCCAGGTGTCCCCAAGTCAGCTGCTGCTGAAACTGATCAGCGGCTGATTCCAAGAAGCCCGGGGCAGAGCAACTGACCAGCAGCAGCTGACTCAGGACGCCTGGAGCAGAGCAGCTGGGGTGCTGCCGGGTTGGTCCAGTAGCGCCCCAGCTGCTCTACCACAGGCGTCCGTGAGAAAAGCCTGGTCTACTGGGGGGAGGAGGGGACTAGTTGCGCGCCCCCCCCCCCAGCAGACCAGGGAGATGCGCCCCCTCCCCCCCCCCCCCAGCAGACCAGGGAGACGTGGAGCTGCTTTTCTCACCCCGGAGGACATGGGCGGCGGGACCGCGGCACGTCTGGGCGGTCCCGCCACCCACATCCTCTGGGGCGAGAAAAGCCCCATTCATAAGTACGGATCCGACTTAAGTCGGATCCGCGTAACTCGGGGACTGCCTGTAGACACTTCCTGCAGCAATGGAAGGGGGGTTTCTGTTGCTGTAGTAAATCCACTTCTTTAGGTGGTAGGGTAACAGAAGAATTATTCCATTGAGCTAGCTGCATTTATAGTGGGGTTGAAGGGTTGACCTAGTTGCAACTAGTATAGGCTGACCTAACTACATCCCATCCCACTATGTATGAAATTTTTCACATCATTACTGTATGTGATGATGCAACTATGTCAGCCTATGTTTTAAGCACAGACCAAGCCTCAGCTATTAGGCTCAGGGTGAGAGAAGCAAGCTGTGTAAATCTTTGTAATTACATCTCTTGTTAATTCGTATGTGATGTATAATTGGAGCTGAATCTGCAGTTGTGGGGGGAGGGAAGGACGTAAACTTCCAAATATTAGTTAAAATTTAAATTGGTGGGACTTACAGAGTTTCATGTTTCAGTTGTTTATCTGCTTGCAAGATCTGCTTTAGATTTCTTATGCTGTTTTCTTTATGGTGCTCATATTGCTTCCAAAATATACTGAAGTCTTTTATAAAGCAGTCTTATAAAGCACATGCTCTTTGAGTACATCCAGATTTGATAAATTTTATCAGAATCTGGACATACAATATAATTGCCAAGTACTTTTTTCCAGGTCATTCAGCTAAGATTTCTTATTAGAAATTTGCCTTCTCTGTCTTCACACACAGCAATATTTTTTAAATTTGTAGTTAAAATAGTCTTTATTGTGCTTCATTTTTTCCCCATAAGTCTTTCAAAAGTTTTAATTCATTATAGTCTTTTCATATTAGCTTGTAGGAGACTGCTTATTTAATATACTATGATTAGTATTACTTGTGGTGGAATGGATGAAAACGATGTGAATATAACTCACATTTTTATGGAATGCAATTAGTTTGGTCGCAAAAAGAAAAAATATCGAGGGAAGCCAGTTGGGCCTGCATCTATCCTGAAGGAAGTAGAAGATAAGGAATCTGAAGGGGAAGAAGAGGAGGATGAGGATGAAGATCTTTCCAAGTATAAATTAGATGAGGTAAAATAATTCTTGTTCTTTGTTACTGTTCACAGTCTATGCTCTTCCTAAGTGAAATTGGCCTTAATTCTTAGCAGACCTATATTAGAATTGATGTCCTCTGTTAAATAATGCTGGCTTTATTTTTAGGTATAAAATAGAAATAAATATCCTCCTGAACTGCAGTTTTGTTTTTAATACACAATCATTGTTAAATATTAGTTGTTCCTTTTAAGCCACGATCCTGCAAAGATTTGTGCACATGCTTACTTTTATACACTGACCAACAAAATCAGTGGGACTTCTTACAGCGTATAAAGTGAAGTATGTGAGGAATTCGCAGACTTGGAATCTAAATTTAGTAATGGAATACACTATCTCTGGGCTTGATACTTCTGCTAGACGTTTGCCCCAAATAAAGTAGTGTCTCATTTTTAAGACACTCCCTAAACTATAATACATATGCTGGCATTATAATTAGCTACCTAACTTTTTAATTATTTAGTCATTATGCCTGATTTTGAAGATCACTATTTCAGTCCTATTATGTGCTCTTTCTGAAATCTTTATGTGGCTATTTGATTTTCAATAAGCTGCACTCAATGTTTAAGGGTTGGGTTTTGTTTTGAGTTTTTTTGGATATCTTAATAAAAGAGAACTTAAAAAAAAATTTTTTTTAGAAGATTGGCAGTAAGCTCCAAATAAACAAGAGCTAGTAAAACTACTATTCCAAATGAAAATTGTCTAAAATGCAGTCCTGCGTTCTGCATATTTTCTTAATATTAAAGTCTCTAAGCCTAGCTAATAGTCTACTTTTTTTCAGGATGAGGATGAAGAGGATGCTGATCTCTCAAAGTATAATCTTGATGCCAGTGAGGAAGAAGATGCTAATAAGAAAAAGAAACCCAACAGGCGCAGTCGCTCTAAATCTCGATCTTCCCACTCACAATCTTCATCACGCTCATCCTCCCACTCAAGCTCAAGGTCTAGGTCAAGGTAAACGGGTACAGGTCAAGGGTAACGCCAGGCAAAATGTCAGTATCTAACTTCTTTATTTACTTTTTTTTCCTTGATTGACTTATAGTTTCAGTTAATGTAACAATTTTATATATACAGTTTACATAGATTACATTTTTATGATGGCTTTTTATAGTGCCACAGTTTTGAAAGTGAAAACTTCTTTTAGTTTGTCACTTCGATTTCAGCGAGATAATGTTTCAGTGGGGCTTAGTTTTCTTTTTTATAACATACTTTCAAAACGAATTGTGCTCCTTTTAGCTTGCTAATGAGTTGTCACATTTAATGTTACATGCATGATTTTTTTGAAATAATGCAAACTGTTGGAAGAAAAGCTGACAAACTTGTTTGCAAAGGGGAGGCGGGGTGGTAAAGAAGGAAATAATGCAATAAGAGCAGATAAAATAGAAGTCTAGTATTCCAGAATTGGAAAATGCCTTGAAAGTGAAGATAAGAAACTTGTTTTATGTAGTATAAAAGGGGAAGTCAACAGAGGGATTAAGATGATTAGAGTATCAGGCAAGGAAGATTTATGGAACTGATTTTAAGAGTGTGCAGGGATTAGATGGGTCTTAGTGAGGCCAGATAAAATTTGCACAGAAAAAGCTGACTCTGATCAGTAGTGAACCAATCAGCAGCTTACAAGACATCTCTCTCAAGCAACTTATGAAGTTCCTTATTACTAACACATAGATATATAATTAGTAATAGTATAGCTAAGATTTAGCTATTGTATGGAGAAGTTTATAATACGACCATAATACATTACCCAAGCTGAAACCTGCTGAATAACATCTTCATTTAGGAGAACTTGTACTTGCAGAAACATATGTTGGGATGATCTCAAGTTCTTGGAGATAAACATATTTTTTTACACTGAAACTGCTTCTCTTTTTAAAATATAAGCTATTGTTTTACTAGACCTTACGGTAAGTGAATCACACTTTGCTGAAGTGACCAAGATTTCAAATATGTGAAAATCGGCTTTTTCTTGTTCATTTTTGTTAAAATTTGTATATGTTTCTACTTGGCCAGCATGACACCACATTGCCCCTGCACATTTCATTTAAAATTCACATGTTAAATGCATCATCCTGGCCTGACTTCTGGGAACCCTCTACTAAATTCCTCTTTAAATTGCATACAATTTCTTCTCTACAGAATACCCTCCAAGGATCCATAGATCACTGCCCTTTCCTTCAAATCCATTAGGCCATAGTGTCTACAAGAAGCTAACCAAATACTATTGGCAGAACTGATTGGCACATGCCAATTTGTTTATCAAAAACTCACTTTGATAGTGTGTTACATCTTTCTTCCCCCATCCTTCATTTTAGAGTGTGAGTTGTGTTAGACAGAAATTCTATCCTCCTGTGTGAACTGCACCTTCTGCATGGGAACTACTGGAATGAAAATAGAATTAAGATCTCTCAGACTTGGGTGTAATCTAGTCACAGGAACTTCAAAATGTATTTGCAACAATGAGCTGAGTCTTCATTTCATTAAACATAAATGTGTGTTGAAAGAGTTTTGAGTTCTCCTTGAAAGTTTTTTTTTTTTTTTTAAAACATAACTTATTTGGCTAGAAGTAAAAGTACAGACTATTCTTGTTCTGAATAATATGATGAAATAGAGAGACAATAATAATATTGATTGGGATTTACAGAATGAATTTACCAAATGGAACCTGAAAAGATTATTGAAATTTGGTTTGCCATGTCTTCTCTTCAAAATAATTGCAGTTACACAAGATTTGTAATACTGCACTCTTGTAGCTTGTATTTTAAGGAGACACCATCAGTTTGAAAATTATATTAATTTTAAAACATTATAAAGCTACAAATATTGCCGAAGAGTTCTGTAAGTTACCAAAAATAATTTTCTTGTGTGTGTGCATTTTGCCTTTTTATACAGTGGAAACTGTGACATTGCCTATAATCAATCTCATACTTGCTGAAAAGAACCTTATCAATATCAACAGATGAATAACTAATCATGATACTTTTTTAAAAAATTAAGAAATGTTCATGATGGTGTATTTGGAGTACTGTGTCACACACTAGGATTCCTAATTTTACACAGTTTAAAAATACAAGCTGATGGTGTCCCATTAAGGTTCAAATTACAAGATTTGGGTTGGATTCATGAAATAGTTAATGGGTGAGCAATCATTTTATTAACTTTACCAAATAAACGGATATCCTACTTACTTTGTCTGCTTCCACAGTTTAACTAATAGTTCTACTGCAAACGTTCAGTCTCTTAAGAGGATGACATTAATAAAAACCTTAACTTCTTTATGCCACTACTTTACTCATTGGAAACTTTGACTAGAATTATCCATCAATATTTGAAAGTAGATAAAGTTTTTTTTCCAGATTAACAGAATTATTTATGTCTTTCATGAATCTAGGCCCAAGTATGATAAATAGCTGCATCTGTATACTGTTAAAAATTGATTATGAAAGAAAATGAATATTAATTTTTGAAGAGTTACAAATATTACAAATGAGTATTTCAGATGCTCATATGTCTTATGGATTGTGCAAAATTCTAGATGTAATTTTCAATCATCATGTCTCATGAGGCTGGGCAAGTATCGGGAAAAAATCCTCCATGTTGTTTCAGGTCCCGTTCAAGAAGCTCTTCCAGTTCCAGATCAAGATCTCGTTCCACTTCCAGAGAACATTCTAGATCTCGTGGGTCGAAATCAAGGTGAATTAGGTAGCATTGCAGAGAGAAATTCTAAAAGGGTAGCAGAACTGATTGCTTGCGTGTCTTGTTTTTAAGAGAAAACAACCAATTTTGACAACTCATTTTCAGACTAAGTCAGTTGTTCCAAGGAGTTACCACTATTAAATGAAATAATTATTCTTGAAAATGCATGTTTGCTTTCTTCTGAAGAATTTTTTAAAAGTCTGGTCTAAAGCTAGGCAAGTGGATAATATCACATCTGCAATACTTCAGAGCAAGAGAATCCGAATGCATATTTTTGCTTTAAATGATTCTTGCAACTTTATTTACTGTTTCTTCTGGCAATTAAATATGAAATATTAGATGTGCTATACTCTTGTGTGGTTAGGGTTCTGTATTTGAAATCCTATTAGACACAACTGTTGAAACATTATTGTAAATATGGGAAATCACTGATCAGTTACTCATGTGAGTAACCCACTGCTGCTCACATATGGTCAAGGCAAGCAAGACTTGGTCCAGATCTTCTAGATATAATTATTAGAGTCTGATTTAGCTGGTGTTATTGTATAGCAATTATTGAACTGTGCATGGGAGCCAAAGTTAGCAAGTCACCCCTGTGATAAGTTCACTGAGGCTTCCTGTTGACAGAAGTTTTTACAGTAGAATGCAAATCTGCCTCTTTTTTTTTTTTTTTTTTCTGTGCATGGAGTGGATTCTTATGGTGTGAAACAAGTGTGGACTGGGCATGTAAAAATAGTCTTGCATCCCTTGAGTGGTCCAAACTTCTTTAGTGTCCTCTTTTAAGGGGTGGTGTACAAAAAGGGATTCCATTATCTTCAGAAGAGAAAATTGTGGAAGTGGTCCATGCAGCCTCTACTAATTTATCTACATTGCATACTCCTTATGGCACCTCCCCACCTCTTTGATCACAGTATAAATAATGTAAATAGTGAGCGCTTGGATAAATATATACTTGACATTCGTGGTATGTACTCTACATGGCTCTCTATACACCCAAGCACCCATTGTTGTTTTTCGCAATGTAGTGTCCCACTACTAGGGCCTTTACCTGCTGCAAAGAAAAACTTCGGTAGAAGGGACAGGCTCTGCTGCTAGAGCTTTTTTCCCCTGCAGGGACACTAGTAGTTCCCTGAGGTAGGGGAAAGACTCCCAAAAACAAGGAGCTGAAAAGGCTCTCACTGCCTCCCCCATTTCATTGCCACATGTAGCTACATACTGCAGTGTGGCTGCATCCTGCTTTTCATTGTGGCATGTAGCTACATGTAACCTATATGCTGCGGCAAGTGGTGTGCAGTGTGGATGTATCTTATGAAACAGTTCTTTAGCTGCTCTGAGAGAAGGATTGCTCCCTCATTCTACCCTACATTTGCCCAGTGTGCCTATTAATTTTATGCCAGTTGCAATTCTCACTAGACTAAAAATTTAGACTAATTCCTAAGGCAAATATAACTAAGTGTTAAAATAGAAAGCAAATTATTATTTGACACCCCATTGATACTAAAACAACATGTTCAGGACAAGTTATTTTTAGTATACAGCATTGGTTTAAAACTGCATTTCAGACCTTCCTGTCGGTTAAATTGCTTAATATTTTGGAGTACAGTAAAACTCCAATAGTCCAGCATCCAATAGTCCGGCACTCCTGATAGTCCGGCATCAAAATGGCAGTAGCCTAGCGAGTGAGTTTCTGCAAAAAATGAGTCACAAGGTAACAGCGGCAACAGCTGAACTGAGCAAAAAGGGTAAAAAAGGGTTTAAAAAACGAAAACCTTACAGTACACTTTATACAGTATGTACAATAAAAAGGGTTAAAAACACTTTATATACAGTATATACTGTATACAGTATATACATAACTATCTTATAGTATCTCCTGATACTCCGACATATTTGATAATCCAGTACCACCTAGGTCCCATAGGTTCCGGATTATCAGGAGTCTACTGTACTTTATTATTTACAGTGAAGATTGTGAAACTTTTCTGTGGAAAAATATGCATGTTTGATTAAAAAAGAAAGTACTGTCACTAAATCCTCTTGTTCTGGTAAATTTAACATTGGGCTTGAAGCCAGGAGAGCCTAAATTCTTTTTCTATCACCTTGTCTGTCGGCTTCAGCAAATGATTTATTTCATGAGAAAGTAGCTGTTTCTTTGTAAAACACAGTAAAACATTTTGCGTAGCATTTTGTCTTCTAACATTTTTAGTTTATTAAAATAGTTTCAGTTCAGCAGAATCTTGCAAATTTGGGTGGGAGAATGGCCATTTTTTGAGGTTTCTTCCAATTTTAGTAAATGTTAGGTGGTTTATTTTTGAAATAACATTGGTTTTATGATACATAATGGAATATATACACTAACAGTAAAGTGAAACACAATTTGAAATAGCTTGTATTAAATCTCTCACTTTGTGGACTCTATTACTTAGCACGAATATGATCTTCTAGTAGGCCATCTCTCATCCCAGTCTCCTGCAGTACGTTTAACAAAACCATAATTCTGGATAACAATGAAAAATGGCTCCCAAACCACTGGTACACAATACCATATTTCCAAAGCATTATCTTCAAAATAAGTATTTTCATTGTTGAGGTAGAAGTTCTTACTGTCTATTAACTAAGAAGTAAGTATTAAAATGAATTTGTAAGATGTTGTGGCAAATCTTTTATTGAATGTTCTTGGATCTGAACTCTGTAGTAGACTTTTGCTATCGTCTTTATATCGTACACAAATTAAATCAGATTTATTTCTTAATCAATAAAGATCCAGCTCCAGGTCCGTCAGGGGGTCTTCATCCCCAAGAAAAAGATCTTACTCAAGCTCTCGTTCATCATCTTCCCCTGAGAGAGGCAAGAAGCGGAGTCGCTCTAGATCTTCTTCATCCGGTGATCGCAAAAAAAGACGATCGAGATCACGGTCACCAGAAAGGTTTGGGTTTATGTAGAATAAGAATGGGTGTATTTAAAATGTGTCTAATATACTTGCAAAAGAAATGAAATGAACTGGGAAAGGATTTAATTTTATTAGTTACTCATTTGGTGTTTAAAAATAGTTTTTTGAGCCTTCCTCCTCTAATTACAATGCTGCTTTTTAAAAAGTGATGTTTTAAAACCCTCAAATCTTTCTTTGCAAAATCTCCTGTTCCATAAACAAATACCCGGATTTCCATTGTTTCAGTGTTTAAAAGGGCTAATGTATTCTACTACTTGATTAACTTAAATAAATGAATACTGTGACATCAAGGAATTGTAAATTTAATATGAAATGTGGCAAATTTAATACTAAAGAGTGTAACATTAGTGAGCATAAACCGGTTTTAGATTATGCATATATACAGTTTACTTACTACCCCTGTCAGATAAATTAGTCTTCTATTGTGGATGTGAGGGACAACATTAAGTGGAACTTATTTTTTTGCATACTTTCTCTGTTTGTATCTTACAGACACCGCGGGTCATCATCTGGATCTTCCCATTCTGGTTCCCGTACAAGTTCTAAAAAGAAATAATGTATTAAAGTTCACATTAAAAAAAAAATCTAGTCCAGTGCATGAGGAATATTTTTAAGAACTTGTTGTCTTATTTGGTCAGAAGTGCTAAATCTGCTAGTAGAAGTGCATGTTTGTCCTTGCTTTCTGGGAAACTGCAGCTTTGTTAATTCATTAAACAAAAAGTACAGTAGCATTTTAAGCCATAAATTCCCTAGAGTAGGTGTGTACATTTCATTATTGTATTGTTAAACAATGTTTAATGAGGCCCACTAGTTTTAGTACTATTGTGAGGGGGATTGGGAGGTTTTTTTAGTTCGAAGGGCACCTACCAATTAAATTATTTATCCCTCACTGAGCTGTGAATGGAGACAGGCTGATGTGTGGAGTCCCATCCTCCAAAAGAGGGCTCTCTGCACATAACAGCTCCTGAGCTTCTTTGATGCACCTTTGCTAGGATCTATGGTAATGACTAAATGCAGAAAAACTGGGGGCCTGACTGTAAACAGTTCCCTTACTCACATTTAGTGTAGACATCTGAATCTGATGCCCCTTACTCACCCATTACAGAACCTAATATTGGGTATGGGATGTGAGACTTCCCCTCTCCCATACTGAAGACTTTTTGGATCATTAATCTCTTCTCTCTGTAGCTGATGTCTGTCTCAAAGATGTCTGTGTCTATGGAGATGTAGCCTATTTGATCCTCTGTCAGCCAAGGAAAAGCCAGCTTTCTCTAGTAGGTTGCTGGGTGCAATTTAATTTTCATATATATATATATAAGTCTGTGATCTCTCTTAGAAAGGGGATAGTTTTTTATGGACTTATAATGCTGAAATGAACATTTTGTAGCTACTTTTGAAGTGATGAAAGAGTTTATGAAATAGTTTCTTGGGAGTTAGTGTTAGTCTCCTCAAGCTGGCAATGAAAGATTAATTTGGGCTGTAGAAAGCTATTTTTTTCCCACATTAAATTTTACATTTGGTAGATAAGCTGCATAGGAAGTTCTCCTGAAATACAGATAAATCTGTGCTTCTAAATAAATGTGATCAAAGATCATAGCTGTCCCCTTCAACTTCTTTAAATTTATGGCTTAAAATGCTACATAAAATTTGATTTACTAGCAATATCACACTAAAACCTGGTTACCCTTGAGCTCCGTTTGGTTAAGAAAGATTTGTGTTAACAGTTATCTTCAGTGGCATCACAAGGTAAGTATGTTAAGGAAAAATGATATGTTTTTTAAAACAAAGAAGCAATATATCTAATTATTTGAGTAGTGAAACTTTCAACATCTTTGATAGTTGCTTTTGTAAAATGAACTTCAAGAACACAAACGGAGCAAAAATACATTCTGCTTTTTTTAAAATGATTTTATAAGTTTCTTTTGGACTGATCTGACAGCAAAATGTTTTTGTTGTAGAAATATTTTGATAATCTTTTTGCAGAAAAAAATTGCCCTGCAACTTCTTCTTTATCACTTTCTTTTATATCTGATTTCCTTGCTAAATGTAGCTTAGATGGCACAAGAACAGTTAGTTTCTTTTAACTGTGCATCTGACTTCATGAAAGTCTACATACTAAATTGTAAAAATAAGATCTATTAGAAGCTATATGTTATCTTCATTTTTTCTTGTGCTTTGTATTAAAATTGTTGCTGTACTTAGATAAAACTTTTAATTTAGCAAATGATAGGCTACAGACAACTCTGAGGAAAATTATGGTTTCATTTAGCTTGGATAAAATGTACTAAGTCATTTCATGAATAAATGATTCTGTAGACAAGTGTAAATAAAGGCTGTGAGTCAATTACACAATGAGTGTTTCTGTTGAGACATGTAGAATAAATCTATTTGCTGGTTCACTTTTAAACTTTCTGAAATGCAAAGCTTTTTTATTCTGTCTAAGATATCTTTGAAGGGAGAGAACTAGCAACTTAAAGGCAAAAGCAGTTGTTCTGATCACAGCATGCTTCATAAAATACAAGCAATATCCATTTTTACTGACTAACTGCATCAAAAATTAAAATTGGGCAGTAGGTCAGAATCAGACCCACTTTGTATAAAACATAGATACAAAGATCAAAATTAATCTTGGCTTGTTTTGTGGGGGGAAGAGGGAGAGATCAATCTCTTTAGCCTACTGTTGTAATTTAACTCTAATAAAATATTGTCCCGTGGCCTGCTGCTTAGTATTGTACCCTTCTTACATAAAGATTTTTATGATGGACTAGAAGATGTACCCTGCGTTGCTCTGGTCCTTAACTCAAATACATTTTCTTTGTCTTAATTTAAATCGTTGCTTTGGGGGGGGGGCTCGGGATGAAAGATTCTACATGCAGGTTGCTGTGGGCAGAGAGATCCCAGCACACTCTCACTGCAACAGCTTGGGGCCAGGTGAGAATCATCTCTCCATGACTGCTGCAGCTCCAGTGGACACAGCCGGGAGTGGGGTGCATGTCCCCTAATTGGGGGACAGACACACGGATAAACTCTCTCAGGTAGATAGTGGTCTCTTTCTCCAACTCTACGGCCCCAGTGGAGTTATGTCTGTCCTGGTCCTATCCATGGTCCCTTCTTTCCCCACTGTGGTTATTATACAGTGTAAATTTTTCCTGCTTTCCATCCCATATCCCTCGCTGCCCTTCTGTGGTCATTATATAGCAGAGCCCTCCCTTTCCATTGTATGAGAAACAATCCCATTCTAGGCACATTTCACATTCCTGGCATAACCCAAACCCTTACCAAATTCTTACCTTGTTTTAAGCTATAAGAGGAAACTGCATACAAATTTGGTGATCCTAGTTCTTACTGTTTAGGACGAGTTCTTGAACACACAGTCACATTCTCTCAAATATGTAGTAGATTACTGATACCAGCTAGAGCTGTGAGAGGCTATCTAAGCTAGTGAGTGGGCTGCATGAGTGGCCCTCCTTCATCTAAGTGGGCCACAAGATTATCGTATCCAATATAGTCTCCTAAAGATAAGGTAATTTTGCTAACTCATCTTACGTACCTAGAATTTTCAGTCCTGATTAAACTGTAGTAGAACTTCAGGTGCAGAGGAAATGCAAGGGAACACGCAGCTCTCAATCGTGTGCGATTGGCACATACTTCACGTCACATGCCCTTGCTTTAAGTACATCTCACTTTTGTAATACCAGTAAGAAAAAAAACTCTGCAGATGAAAAGCTGCAGAATTTGGCAGCCCGCTGCAGGGGCAACGGTAAACGAAGTGTCTTGTGGCCACATACAGAACCCCAATGGGCCACGTGGCTTTCGGGCCACATGTAGCCCATCACTGAGCTAGAGAGTAAATGGAGTTTCTACAGAGCTTGTTTAAACTCGGTAAACTTATGAGCCCAGTTAAAGAGAAACTGGTTTGCTTAGGAATAAGTTACAAAGCCTATTGAAATGTTTTTCAGCTTTATTATGTGTTTCCATGTCCTTCAACACTATAAAATAAAAATGAATTAAAAACACCACTCTAGCGGTATGTCTACACTAGCTCATTAATTCGAGCTAGGTAGGCAAATCAGGCAACTGGAGTTGCAAATGAAGCCCGGGATTTAAATATCCCAGGCTTTATTTGCATGTTCCCATCTGGTCGCCATTTTGAAATTTCACTAGCCTGAAGTTTAGTGGCCCGAAGTGTAGCCATGAGGTGCAACAGTTAATTCGAACTAAGCCCTTCGTTTGAATTACCATTTCACTGCCGCATGTAGCCGTGTGGCAGTTACTTCAGGCTAGTGAAATTTCAAAATGGCGACCAGACGGGAACATGCAAATAAAGCCCGGGATATTTAAATCCCGGGCTTCGTTTGCAACTCCGGTTGCCTTATTTGCCTACCTAACTTGAATTAACGAGCTAGTGTAGATATACCCTAGTTTCATTATCCAAATTGAGTGGAAATGGAAAATGCAGACCATGAATGTAACAGATTAAAAGTAACTTTTTTTTAAAGATCAGCTGAATTGCCTAGCAGTCCTAAGCAAACTTGCAATCATTTTCTCATTTTGGGTCTTCAGAATTGGTGCAAGACCTTATTCTTGAGAACAAGAGAGTGACTCGTTCTATTGCTTTTCTAGTAGAGTGCTAATGCTTGAGAGAGAGGGGAGAATGTGTTCTCTCAGGTATATTTTTAACATGTTAACAATAGGTGATTCACAACAAAATTAAATGTGAGGTCTGACTCAGGCATCCCTATTGCATTGTTGCTCAGCTGAAGAGGATGGGCTGGGATGTATCATCTTGCAACTTGGATGTATTCACACATCCAGTATTTTCTATTTCTTTGTAATGTTCCCTTTTTTTTTAATCGGACATCACAAGAGTAACTGAGAACAGCAAAATAGCTGGTGTGGCGTGAGGAAAATTGTTGGAAGTCTGGGAGAAAAGAGCCCTTGCAAGAGAGGGTGAAAGCAAAGTATCTCAGGGACTGGCACTAGGGCACAGGTTTTTGTGCCTTTCAATAACCATATGAATCTAGCCCAAGTCAGGGAAAGTGGAAGTAACTGACATTTCTGGTTGATTTGTTGTCTTATAAGAGGGTGCATCTAGACTGCAGGGGGGGGGGATTGGTGGGGGTTTTTTTTTAAATGGCTGTTTTTCTGAAAAAACTTCACTTACATCCACACTGCTATTGCGTTCTTTTGAGGAAAAAAATCAAAACAGGTTTTCCTGACATTAGTAAACCTCATTCTACAAGGAAGAATGTCTTTTCTGAAAGAGCTCTTGGAAAAAGGCAGTCCAGTTGCTAAGGAGCAAGCATCCTCATTTGAAAATTGCCATGTTGATAACCAAGCTTACTGACAGTCTCAGTACAATGGCAAAGAACTAAATAGGTAAGGAGGCAAAATACAGGTGATCCATCCAAAGGAAGGTTGAGGCAAAAGTAATATAGCTGAGGACATTTACACAGAGCACTGCAATCTCTTTGGTTCCAGTCTCCAGTGCTTTTTTTTTGTGAACGTTAAGGTCACCTAAGAAAAGTTCAGGACATTTACTACCTAGTATTTTATAATGAACCACATGTACCAGAGTTTAATAAATATGGAAATCTGGCTCACATTTTGATTTAGAACCGTTGAGTCAAATCCCCACCACTATTAAAATTTGTGATATTTCAGTATAAGCTCCCAGATGGACATCCTTATTTCAGTAAATTTCCAAGTGTAAATAAGCCCTTGTACTCAAACTGCACAGAGTGATTGGTTTAGCAAAATAATCCCTATTGTATTACCAATTCAAACAGCAGCCCTTTTTCTTCCATCCAGGCCAATGCCAGGACAGCTAAAGTTGAAAACACCTCTATTTCAGATACAGTAGACATTTGTGTGTAAAGATAAAACCCCCAGGAAACTTGATATTCCAACTATACTTGTTAGATTGGTTAATGTGCATAAAATAGCCATTCCATTAAAAATTGTGGTAGAGCTCAATATCCATATGCATATAAATCTATTAAGCACAAATAACATGTATGAAAAATTAACATTTAGTATATTTCTTATGGAAATAATTTTGCTTCCAGCTGAATATCAGCTGGTACCTGAAGATATGAAATACTGTATGAGTGAGTAAGACTGAGTAATTAACACAATATGTCACTGGATGGTGCTATTGTTTCAGATAAATGCATTTCCCTGTATTTATTTGGCAACAAGGTAAAATAAAAAAGCAATCAACATTTGAACCCAGTAGAAACAAAGCTGGCAGGGAGTGAGAACTTCGGAAAGGAAAAGGGGGGTCATTATGGCCTAGGTCATGAAGCAGGTCAGACTTGGCAGTAGGCGGATCAGAACAGTCACTCCTATCTTAGAATCTGAATTATGGTACAGTCATGTGCATTTTCCCACCTTAGGCTTCTATTAGCTCATGCACAATTGCTGCTGTATTTTCACAGGGCAGTAGGATTTGCAGTATCACTGTGCAAACAAACATTCAACAGAATGGTATCATGGAATACTCTATACCTAAAAGTTTGGCCAAGTAGCAGAACTAAGTGTTGATGACCAAACCCCTACCACTTTCATTCTGAGGATGATTCTAAGAACCCTGGGGATTGACTGGTAGGTGGTTGAGCTAATTTAATGCTCTCCATTTAGGCTGTTTTCTATCTTTTGTACATACCTCAGTGACAACAATGAAAAAAATCAAGTGAATTTCAATTCTGTCAGTAATCTTATTGCTGTAGCAGACATGTTTGCACTCTTAGGCCAGTTCCCAAACTTCTCTGAACTGTTTTCTCACTTGTAAAATGACATTAATACAACAGGACAGGTAGTTCAGTAATTAGAACGCAAGCTATCCTGTGGGGAACCTAGGTTCAAGACCCTGCTATACCACAAACTTCCTGGCTGTGTCTAGACTGGCCAGTTTTTCTGGGAAAATCAGCCGCTTTTCCGGAAAAACTTGCCAGCTGTCTACACTGGCTGCTTGAATTTCCGCAAAAGCACTGACTTCCTACTGTAAGAAATCAGTGCTTTTTGCGGAAATACTATGCTGCTCCCGTTCGGGCAAAAGTCCCTTTTGTGCAATACTTTTGCACAAAAGGGCCAGTGTAGACAGCTGAGATTTGTTTTCTGCAAAAAAAGCCCTGATCGCGAAAATGGCGATCGTGGCTTTTTTGCGGAAAAGCGCGTCTAGATTGGCCATGGACGCTTTTCCGCAAAAAGTGCTTTTGCAGAAAAGGGTCCGTGCCAATCTAGACGCTCTGTTCCGAAAATGCTTTTAACGGAAAACTTTTCCGTTAAAAGCATTTCCGGAAAATCATGCCAGTCTAGACGTAGCCCCTGTGTCTTTGAGCTAGTCATTTAGTTTCTCTCATCCACAATATCCTATCTGTACAAGAGAAGATTGCCTGAGGACAAGACCCAAATCACATACATTGAGGCTCCTAATTCCTATGGGTGTCAATAGAAATTATGCCCAGTTCTTCAAAGGTAGTTAGGCTCTTATCTCACACAAATGGAGGGAGTGGTGGTGATCAGGACCATATAAGTTAGATACTCTCATGTGTGCAGTGATGTGTGTGCAATTTGGCTGAGATGTTCAAAGCTGCCTAATGTAGGGGTGTGAAGCCTAAGACCCAGGAGCTGGATGTGGCCCCCAGCTTGCCTGGATCCAGACCCTGAGGCTCAGGGCTCTCCACCTAGCATTAGAGAGCCTTAGATGGCACTCCAGCAACCCCCTCTGCAGACCTCCCCAGGGTTGGAGCGCACAGAAGCTACTAGCCTGGGCCCCCCTAGGCACTGGTGCATGAGGGGAATGTGTGTGTGGGGGGGGTCTTTCTCCTCAGTTGGGGGGACCACATCAGTGAGAAGTTTGTTTTTTGCTTCTTTCTTGTGTGCGCTCCTTTTCTGTGCATCAAAAAATGGTTCCTACCCCTGGCCTAATGATTTGGATTAGGGATGTTAATGGGTAGTTGGGTGATCCTTACTAACAGTTAACTGCCAGCTGGGAGCAGCTCTACCCTCTCCCCTCTCCCCACTACATATATCTTTAATATATCTTTTTAAATCATTTAGCTAAAGCAGTGTTTCTCAACTAGTAGTACGCATTCCCTTAGGGGTACATGAGAGAATTCTGGGGGGTATGTTAACACAAGTGAAATTTGGCAAAAAAAAATTGAGATTTTGCCCTGCAAAAGGAATCAGGGAGGGGATGGTGGCATGTGCCTGTCAAACTGAATGTTTGGAGCCGTGCGCCCAGACGTTAACAGCTGCTCTGCACACGTGCCCTAACATTGGTGGGAAAAGTATATGGCTGTGGCGGCTCTGGTGAGACCCAGGGCAGTTCGAGTGCTTGCTCATGTCCATTCTGATTAGGTGTACGTGCACCACGTGCACGGATTCCGGAGCTTTTTTCCCTTAGCAGTATCCATAGGGCCAGCAGGGAGCCCCCTGGAGTGGCGCCGGTATACCGGTGCATATATACCCCTGCTGGCCCTCCCACCCCTCAGTTCCTTCTTGCCGGCTCCTTCCGACACGGGGAGGTGGGTGGGATGCAGAATGGACATGAGCAACACATCTCGAAGAACTACAGTTATGAGGTAAGTAACCTCTTCTTCGAGTGCTTGCTCATGTCCATTCTGATTAGGTGAGTCCCTAGCTGTGTCCCCCCTCCGGAGGCGGGGTTGGAAGGTGACGGCAGCATCCTCCCTGGCCAGCTGCGTGATTGCATAATGCTCTGCAAAGGTGTGCACCAATGACCAGGTTGCTGCCCTGCAGATCTCCAAGATCGGCACACAGGCCAGGAACACCGCCGACGTTGCCTGGGCTCTAGTGGAATGTGCTGTTATGCGCGGCGGTGGTCTACCCGTGCCCTCGTAGCACAGTCGAATGCAGGAAGTAATCCACGAGGATATACGCTGCGCCGAGACTGGCTGACCACACATCCTTTCCGCCACTGAAATAAACAATTGAGTTGACTTACGAAACTCTCATGTCCTATCTATATAAAAAGCCAACGCCCTCCTAACGTCCAGGCAGTGCAGAGCCTGTTCCCTGGGCGACGCGTGTGGCTTGGGGTAAAACACTGGCAGGTAAATATCTTGGGACATGTGGAAGTGTGAGACCACCTTGGGAAGAAACCCCGGGTGTGGATGCAACCTCACCTTATCTTTAAAAAACACCGTGTAAGGTGGTTCTGAGGTGAGAGCCCTAAGCTCTGACTCCCGCCTGGCCGAGGTAATGGCCACGAGGAAAGCTACCTTATAGGACAGCTGTATCAAAGAGCATGAAGCCAGGGGCTCGAACGGGGGCTTCATAAGGGCAGTCAGGACCAGGTTAAGGTCCCAAGCCGGTACCGGAGGCCTCTCATATGGCATCATCCTGTCGACTCCCTTTAGAAACCTTTTAACCAAGGGATTGACAAAGATAGACCTTGGCCACTCCCCCCTCCCCCGACATGGAAGGCCGCTATGGCCGCCAGGTACACCCTTAGGGAGGCTGTAAACAAACCACCAAGGCAGGACCAGGCGGTGGGAGCAGGCACTTCAAAGGTAGGGTTACCATATATCTGGTGCCTGGCTCTGGGGAGGGGAAGGGCACTGGGTTAGATCGGGGGGACTAGGAGTGCCTGGCTCTGCAGGAGGGGAGGAGAGGGACATTATGTTAGAGCGGGCAGACTGAGGGTTTTTTTTGTTTTGAAGAAGGGGTCCTTTATTAAAAAAAAAGGTTGAGAAACACTGAGCTAGAATATAATTTCATCTGGCCCACAGAACAGTGTGGGAGGTTTTCTTCGCCCATCAGCGCTCAGGTCAAGGACTGGGGTTGGAGGCTTGTCCCATTCTGCTGATCTGGCGCTCTACCAGGAGGTATGTCTACACTTACGTCCACATTGCAATTTGGGTTTTTTTGACAAAAAATCAAAAGAACACAGGGGTTTTTCCGACAGTGGTAAACCTCTTTCTATGAGGAAGAAGCCTTTTTCTGAAAGAACTCTTTCAGAAAAAGGCATGTGTGGATGGGGAAGAGGGTTTGTTTTTTTCAAAAGAAGAGGCCTCCCGGAAAAAGCACAGGTGCCCTGGCAGCCACTCTATCCATAATAATCGCAACTTAAATGTGAGATAGTTTCCAATCAATGTGGATGCTATCTTTGGAAAAAGCAGATCACGTTTTCTATGTGCTTTTGCTGTGTGGATGCTCTCTTTCTAAACAAGTTTTCCCAGAAGATCTCTTCCAGAAAAGCTTCTTCTGAAAGAAGCCTGCAGTCTAGACATAGCCTGGGAGCTGTGTGTGGGGCTTGCTCCATGACAGCAGAACGGGGCCTACAAACCCCAGCACCTCGACCCAGGTCCCTGGAAGGTGTGCTAGGTGGGTGGAGTGGGGAAAGCCCCATACCCAGGAAGGAGCATCAGCCAGGGGGTCGGAGCAGGGAAGAATGGGGGAGTGCCTATTTTTCTGGACCTGGGAAGTCTGTGCTCAACTCTGAGGCCCCCAGAAATACACTGACAATGGGAGGTGGATCCAATCGTAGCCACGTGCCAGCACCAGGGGATGGGAGGGCAGATTTACGGGGAGAACCACACATCACAGCGTCTAATCCAAAACCCAAAAGAGCGGCATAGGTTTGGATCAGACCTTGCTTTTCACTTGTGTGTGACCCGTGAGTGCCTTTTTCTGTGGGTCAGTGGCCCTGTAGAAGCAAGGTTCGTCAGCCTCGATTCAGCGTAAAACAGTAGCTGGTTGAATGGTGGCTGAACGTGACATTTTCCAGCCAGCTGGCACCAATAGCCCTGTACATTTCTGTCTAGGTACTTTCCCTCTCTTCTCCCTCCCTCCCCTACAAATAAAAGGCACCTTGGTGATTTGCTGTGACAGTCGGAGGGGGTACAGTGACATGCACATGCATGCGCACGCACACACACAGACACACACACTGAGGTTATACGGTCACACAATGCCATTCTTCCTGTCAAGTAATAGGTGTAATGGCATTGCACAAGAGGGTTTTTCATGTGCAAGAAGGAGCAGTGTGCAAGAGCCTCTTCTGAAAAAAATGGTGGCTCACTAGGTATGCAAATGAGGCTCAGCAATATTCCATGCTTAGCCTCATTTGCATATTACTCATGCAAGAAGCCGTGAGTGTAGACATAGCCCAAATGTTTTGAAACTCATGCTAAAACAATGTTGGAATTCTTGTGAGCCCATGCTTTGCCCACAGTATAAATAATAATAAAAAAAGCAATATCTTTTCCACTAAACATCCTAATGAGCTACTGCAAATGGTGAACTGAATTCAACAGCTCCTGATATGAACAGGTATCAACCTAGTTTTTCATATTTGAGATGGGTTACCAGGAATCATACATGACAATATGAAATCTTTCCACTCTCAAGTCAGCATATTCACAAAGCACCTATAATTTTGATCCATGCATTTATTGGATAGTGAAAGAGGAGGGGAATTAGTGTAGATAAATGTTCAAATAAAAAAAAAAGCCTGAAGGAATTGGGACTGGGCTCCTACATCTCACGTTCAGAACTGACTAGGACACTTATGACCAGTTTTTCAAAGGTGTGTGAAGATCAGATAGGTATCTTTGAAGATCTGAGTTGGCAACTGTCTCTTTAGGAGCTTAATTACCTTTGAAAATCTGAGCTTAGATTTCCAAGTCCAATTTTCAAAAATGACTTTAGTCACTCGAGTGCTTTTGAAAATTTTAACTGGGGGCCTAAAGAGACAAAAATAGACAAAAGGCAAGAGATATGGTATTCCTTTTAAAAACGTGTGACATCTATTTTTAGCTACATTTTATGTTATTTTTCTCCTGAGGCAACTGACCCCTTTGGCCCCCTCACTACGCCACTGCTCCTCCCTCCCCCTGCAGATCTATCATCTTATGCATGTGCAAGATCTATGAGAGCCATTCCATGAATCTGCAGTTAGTGTCTGTGGCACCTGCTTCTGGGCGGTGTCTCAATGCTGCCACATTCACCTCCAAAGAGGGGGTTTCCCAAAGCAGGCCCTTGCTGCTGACCCGCAAAGCATCCACAGGTCCAGTCTCCTTTCAATGGGCCTACTTCCCAGGGCTCATTGATCTTGGATCTGCCTTCCATCCCCTCTCCAACTTTTGCAACTGCCCAGAGGGACGCACGATTGGAATGTTGGTATGGAAGGGTACGGCTTGCTCAGGAAGGACAGACAGGGAAAAAAGGGAGGAGGGGTTGCCTTGTATATTAAAAATGTACACACTTGGACTGAAGTGGAGATGAACGTAGGAGATAGCTGTGTAGAGAGTCTCTGGGTTAAGCTAAAAGGGGTAAAAAATGAGGGTGATATCATGCTAGGAGTCTACTATAGGCCACCTAGCCAGGTGGAAGAGGTGGATGAGGCCTTTTTTAAACAATTAACAAAACTATCCAAAGCCCAAGATTTGGTGGTGATGGGGGACTTCAACTATCCAGACATATGTTGGGAAACTAACACAGTGGGGCACAGGCTATCCAATAAGTTTCTGGACTGCATTGGAGACAACTTTCTGTTTCAGAAGGTTGAAAAAGCTACCAGAGGAGAAGCTGTTCTGGATTTGGTTTTAACAAATAGGGAGGAACTAGTTGAGAACTTGAAAGTGGAAGACAGTATAGGGGACAGTGATCATGCAATAATAGAGTTCATGATCTTAAGGAAAGGTAGAAGGGAGACCAGCACAATTGAGGTAATGGATTTCAGGAAGGCAGATTTTGATAAGCTCAGAGAACTTGTAGGTAAGGTCCCATGGGAAGCAAGACTGAAGGGAAAAACAACTGAGGAGAGTTGGAAGTATTTCAAAGGGACGTTGTTAAGGGCCCAAAAGCAAACAATTCCGCTGTGTAGGAAAGATAGAAAATATGGCAAAAGACCAGCTTGGCTTAACAAGCAGATCTTGCATGATCTCAAAATAAAAAAGGAGTCATATAAAAAATGGAAACTAGGACAAATAACAAAGGATGAATATAGGCAAGCAACACGGGAATGCAGGGGCAAGATTAGAAAGGCAAAGGCACAAAATGAGATCAAACTAGCTACAGGCATAAAGGGAAACCAGAAGACCTTTTATAAATACATTAAAAGCAAGAGGAAGACCAAGGACAGGGTAGGCCCACTGCTTAGTGAGGAGGGAGAAGCAGTAACAGGAAACTTGGAAATGGCAGAGATGCTCAATGACTTCTTTGTTTCGGTCTTCACCGAGAAGTCTGGAGGTGTGCCTAACGTAGTGAATACAAGCAGAGAGAGGGTAAGCTTAGAAGATAGGATACACAAAGAACAAGTTAAAAATCACTTAGGAAAGTTAGATGTCAGCAAGTCACCAGGTCCTGATGAAATGCATCCCAGGATACTCAAGGAGCTGATAGAGGAGGTATCTGAGCCTTTAGCTATGATCTTTGAAAAATCATGGCAGACGGGAGATTCCAGAAGACTGGAAAAGGGCAAATATTGTGCCCATCTATAAAAAGGGGAATAAGAACAACCCAGGAAACTACAGACCGGTCAGTTTAACGTCTGTCCCAGGGAAGATAATGGAGCAGGTAATTAAGGAAATCATATGCAAACACTTGGAAGGTAATAAAGTGATAGGGAATAGCCAGCATGGGTTTGTGAAGAACAAGTCATGCCAAACTAATCTGATAGATTTCTTTGATAGGATAACAAGCCTTGTGGATAAGGGAGAAGCGGTGGATGTCATATTCCTAGACTTTAGTAAGGCATTTGATACGGTCTCGCATGATATTCTTATTGATAAACTAGGCAAATATAACTTAGATAGGGCCACGATAAGGTGGGTGCATAATTGGCTGGATAACCGTAGTCAGAGAGTTGTTGTTAACGGTTCTAAATCCTGCTGGAAAGGGATAACAAGTGGAGATCCTCAAGGGTCTGTTTTGGGACCCGTACTGTTCACTATCTTCATCAATGACGTAGATATTGGGATAGAGAGTACGCTTATTAAGTTTGCAGATGATACCAAACTGGGTGGGGTTGCAACTTCTTTGGAGGATAGGGACATAATTCAAAATGACCTTAGCAAGTTAGAGAAATGGTCAGAGGTAAACAGGATGAGGTTTAATAAAGAGAAATGCAAAGTGCTCCACTTAGGAAGGAACAATCAGTTCCATACATACAAGATGGGAAGCGACTGTCTAGGAAGGAGCATGGCGGAAAGGGATCTAGGGGTCATAGTGGACCACAAGTTGAATATGAGTCAACAGTGTGATGCTGTTGCAAAAAAAGCAAATATGATTCTAGGTTGTATCAACAGGTGTGTTGTAAGCAAAACTCGTGAAGTCATTCTGCCGCTCTACTCTGCACTAGTTAGGCCTCAGCTGGAGTACTGTGTCCAGTTCTGGGTGCCACATTTCAAGAAAGATGTGGAGAAATTGGAAAGGGTACAGAGAAGAGCGACAAGAATGATTAAAGGTTTAGAGAACATGACCTATGAAGCCAGGCTTCATGAACTGGGCTTGTTTAGTTTGGAAAAAAGAAGATTAAGGGGGGACATGATAGTGGTTTTCAAATATCTAAAAGGGTGTCACAAGGAGGAAGGAGAAAATTTGTTCCTCTTGGTTTCTGAGGACAGGACAAGGAGTAATGGGCTTAAAGTGCAGCAGGGGAGGTTTAGATTGGACATTAGGAAAAAATTCCTAACTGTCAGGGTGGTCAAATATTGGAATAAATTGCCAAGGGAGGTGGTGGAATCTCCCTCTCTGGAGATATTTAAGAACAGGTTAGATAGACATCTGTCAGGGATGGTGTAGACGGAGCTTGGTCCTGCCTTGAGGGTGGAGGGCTGGATTCGATGACCTCTTGAGGTCCCTTCCAGTCCTATGATTCTATGATTCACCTTCCACCTTATCCATTCCTACCTCATTCACCCCACAGGGACAGTCTCTGCCTCACTTGTCCTAGGGACTATTCTACCAAGACGTAATACAAAGTTTCCATGTAAAAGGACTCATTACAAAGCTAAAAACTTCAATGAGAGAATGATTAATACAGAGACATGTCTACATCTGCTGCAGGGAGGCACCTCTGCCTGCCTCCACTCCTATTCCCCCAGAGTCTACAGCCCCATTGCAAAGTGGGGGAGTGGAAGGAAAGAGGCTGAGGCCCATCAACGGGACTGAAGCAGTAATGAGCAAGCCATGCCCGGGAGCCATACTCCTGTCATATTGGAAAAACTATTTTACTAGGAGGGTAGTGAAGCATTGGAATGGGTTACCTAGGGAAGTAGTGGAGTCTCCATCCATAGAGGTGTTTAAGTCTCGGTTTGACAAAGCCCTGGCCGGGTTGATTTAGATGGGATTGGTCCTGCCTAGAGCGGGGGGCTGGACTTGACGACCTTCTGAGGTCTCTTCCAGTTCTATGATTCTATGATAAGGGGATGGTTGGATGAAATAACATGATCTTGGTAACTAATTGACCATTCATTATCAGTTGGAAATAGGTCAATGGAGGGATGATAGGAGTTGCTATAGGGAACTTTCTGGGTGTCTGGCTGGTGAGTCTTGCCCACATGCTCAGGGTTTAGCTGATCGCCATATTTGAGGTCAGGAAGGAATTTTCCTCCAGGGTAGATTGGCAGAGGCCCTGGAGGTTTTTCGCCTTCCTCTATAGCATTGGGCACAGATCACAGCTGAAGGATTCTCTGCATGTTGGGGCCTTCAAAGTATTTGAAGGCTTCAATATCTGAGATATAGGTGAAAGGATTATTCTAGGAGGGGTGGGTGAGATTCTGTGGCCTGCCCTGTGCAGGGGGTCAGACTAGATGATCATAATGGTCCCTTCTGACCTTAAAGTCTATGAGTCTATGAACACAAAATTCATTCTGCTCATGGGAAGAAACTCTTAGAGGGAACACTTCCCCCCCCCCCCCCAGCCTCTCCACCCCCTCATTAATGTCACACACATTGGATTAATGCAATTTCAGGATAGTTGCATGGGGTAGAGGGGTTGGTGGGGGCCATGCTAATCCCTATTATTAGGAGGATGGTGGGATAAATCCTTGGGTTGGGGGTCACATAACTTTTTACTTTTGGTCATGTGGCCATCTTGCCCAGAGAGGGTTACCTCCAGGGGCATGGCTAATGGGGGCCAGGGGCGTGGTTAACAGGGGTCAGGGGTGTGGCTAATGGGGGAAGTGCATTTTTAAAAAATTATTTGGGTGCACACCTTAATGAAATGTGCTGTACACGCCTATGCCACTGGGTTATAGTCACGCACAATGAGGTTATAGAGTCACACACACACAAACATACACACAGATTATAGTCACGCACAATGAGGTTATAGAGTCACACACACACAGGTTATAGTCTCTCACACACACACACACACACAGATTATAGTCACGCACAATGAGGTTACAGAGTCACAGACACACACACACACACACACACACACAGATTATAGTCACACACAGTGAGGTTACAGAGTCACACACACACAGGTTATAGTCTCACACACACGCACAGATTATAGTCACGCACAATGAGGTTACAGAGTCACAGTCACACACACACACACACACAGATTATAGTCACACACCGTGAGGTTACAGAGTCACACACACACAGGTTATAGTCTCACACACACGCACAGATTATAGTCACGCACAATGAGGTTACAGAGTCACACACACACACACACACACAGATTATAGTCACACACAATGAGGTTACAGAGTCACACACACAGGTTACAGTCTCTCTCACACACACACACAGGTGTAACCCTTCTGCCAGGCCGAGTAAATAGCAGCAGCAAGGGCGTATCTAGGGGTCTCCTCCCAATGAGGTAATACAACACCGGCTCGAGCCCCCACCCAGTGACCTGGGAAATCTTACATACACCTCTGGGTGCCTCAAAAGAGGCAATTCTTCCCCTCTCGCAAGCACAGAGCCTCAGTAGAGTAGCAAACCTTTAATAACATGAGGTAACCCAATGAGCAACGGCCCTCCCCCCAGCCACAAATCTCCCCAACGTCCCAAAAGTCCAACACCCCAAGAGTCCCAGCCCTGGGTCAGTGCCATCCCAGGGTTCAAAAGTCCACCCGGCAGGGTTTCACCATTCCAACCTAGAGGGGTGGGGATCGATGCACCTTACGTGCCCCGGCGGTGGCTCCGCTTCTCTGTGCCGCCACCGTCAACATGAGTCACTCCGCCACACTCCACTTGTCGTCAGGTAAGCCGCCTCCACTGTCCGGCTCCGCAAATCCACCAACCGCCTCAGTCCACGCTCCGGGCTGCCAGCTGGTTGCTCCTGCCGCTGCTCCACCAGCTGCCGCTGCCGCTCCTACCAGCCGCAGGCCACCACCAGCTGCATCTACTGTCCGCCTGTGCTTGCTAGTAGCCCCTTGCAAACTGCTTTGCTAGCAGCACAGCGCCAGGCTCCCCTCAGCAACAGTGATTTCAGCTCATAACAGAGGAGCCTTAGCGCGGGCCCACAGCAAAGTTAGCTCCACAGCTCAGAACTAGACTCCTAATGGAATCTAAATTAACTCTGATACTCCACAGTGGAGAGAGGAGGAAGTGCAATCAGTGTTGTTTAGGCCCTCAGACAGGGCCCCACCACCAGGTACCAAGCCCTGTCCCCAACCTCTCTCAGTTTGACTGGGTTTGGAACCCATGCCCCTTGTCTAGAGAGTGCTACTTAGTTTATGGCGAATCCCTCTGTCATAAACAGTTCCATCATTCCATTGTCCTTGATTCGCATAATCAGGGTAACAACACTTTTATCCCCTCTGCCTCAATAACAGAGAGACTGGGGCTCCCACAGTGGCCAAAGTGACAATTTAGGCTGCTGTGGCACATACTAGACAGGGTGGGGGTGTCTATGCAAATTGGGCTCAGCCCCTGAAGTCTCTTTGCACCACTTGCCACAGTTCGCCACTAGATGTCAGGATAGAGTTTACCCTGACCCTGCTTACACAGGTTACAGTCTCTCTCTCTCTCTCACACACACACAGGTTACAGTCTCTCTCTCTCTCACACACACACACAGGTTACAGTCTCTCTCTCTCTCACGCACACACACAGGTTACAGTCTCTCTCTCTCACACACACACACAGTTACAGTCTCTCACACACACACACAGGTTACAGTCTCTCTCTCTCTCTCACACACACACACACAGGTTACAGTCTCTCTCTCTCACACACACACACAGTTACAGTCTCTCTCACACACACAGGTTACAGTCTCTCTCTCTCTCACACACACACACAGGTTACAGTCTCTCTCTCTCTCACACACACACACAGGTTACAGTCTCTCTCACACACACACACACAGGTTACAGTCTCTCTCTCTCTCACACACACACACACACAGGTTACAGTCTCTCTCTCTCTCTCACACACACACACACAGGTTACAGTCTCTCTCTCTCTCTCTCTCACACACACACAGGTTACAGTCTCTCTCTCTCTCTCACACACACACACACACACACACAGGTTACAGTCTCTCTCTCTCACACACACACACACACACAGGTTACAGTCTCTCTCTCTCTCACACACACACACACAGGTTACAGTCTCTCTCACACACACACACACAGGTTACAGTCTCTCTCTCTCTCACACACACACACACACAGGTTACAGTCTCTCTCTCTCTCTCACACACACACACACAGGTTACAGTCTCTCTCTCTCTCACACACACACACACAGGTTACAGTCTCTCTCTCTCTCTCACACACACACACACACACACAGGTTACAGTCTCTCTCTCTCACACACACACACACACACAGGTTACAGTCTCTCTCTCTCTCACACACACACACACAGGTTACAGTCTCTCTCTCTCACACACACACACACAGGTTACAGTCTCTCTCTCTCACACACACACACACAGGTTACAGTCTCTCTCTCACACACACACACACAAACAGGTTACAGTCTCTCTCTCTCTCACACACACACACAGGTTACAGTCTCTCTCTCTCACACACACACACACACACAGGTTACAGTCTCTCTCTCTCTCACACACACACACACAGGTTACAGTCTCTCTCTCTCACACACACACAGGTTACAGTCTCTCTCTCTCACACACACACACACAGGTTACAGTCTCTCTCTCTCACACACACACACACAGGTTACAGTCTCTCTCTCACACACACACACACAAACAGGTTACAGTCTCTCTCTCTCTCACACACACACACAGGTTACAGTCTCTCTCTCACACACACACACACACACACACACAGGTTACAGTCTCTCTCTCTCTCTCACACACACACACACAGGTTATAGTCTCTCACACACACGCGCGCGACCAGGCGCAGAACGGGCTGTAGCAACTTTGCTCCGTGTCCCTCTTTCGCTCCCGCCGCCCCCGCCCCCGGCGGTCTGTTCCCGCTGTTACCTGCACAGCGGACGCGGGCGGGGCTCGGCTGCGAGTCTCTGGCAGAGCGGCACCTGGCGGCTCGCGCGCAGGGCCCAGCCAGTGGAAACACGCCCCCTCCCCTTGCTCCCCCGCTCCGGTTTGCTGGGCGCGAGCCGCCCCGCTTGCCAGCCTCTCAGGGGCCGCGGAGCCCCCTGCACCCACCCTCAACTGGTGAATGAAGCCCCGGGACTCCGCCTCCTCTGCCTTATAGCGCGGCGGCTGGTCCCTGCTGCCCACTGAGCTCCCAGCCATGGGCTGGGCACCGGCTGGGCTGTTGCTGCGGCTCCGCTGCTGCGCCCGGCCGGCGGCATGACGCCCCCCCGGCTGTGTGGAGGCAGCTTCAACAGCAGCGCGCCCGGCATGTGGGACGGCTCCAGCGCCCCGCAGGGGGCCAGCAACAGCACGGCGCGGCCAGCGGACGGCTGCGGCTCGGTCTCGGTGGCGTTCCCCTTGAGCATGATGCTGACGGGGCTGGTGGGCAATGCCCTGGCCATGCTGCTGGTGTACAGAGCCTGCCAGAAGAAGGAGAACGCGCGGAAAAAGTCCTTCCTGCTGTGCATCGGCTCCCTGGCGCTGACTGACCTCACCGGCCAGCTCCTCACCAGCCCCGTGGTCATCGCGGTGTACCTGGCCAACAGGCACTGGCCGGCGGTGGATTCCTCGGGCAACCTGTGCTCTTTCTTTGGCTTATGCATGACTGTCTTCGGCCTCTGCCCCCTCTTCATAGCCAGCGCCATGGCCATCGAAAGGACCCTGGCCATCCGAGCGCCGCACTGGTACGCCAGCCACATGAAAACCAGGGTGACCAAGACCGTCTTGCTCAGCGTCTGGCTGGCTGTGTTTGCCTTTGCTCTCCTGCCCATCGCTGGCATAGGGCAGTATACTCTGCAGTGGCCAGGCACCTGGTGTTTCATCAGCACCGGGGACAACCATGTCAAGGGCAACACCTTCTTCGCCTCCGCCTTTGCCTTTTTGGGACTTTTCTCTCTGATCGTCACCATGGCGTGTAACTTGGCCACCATCAAAGCCTTAATATCTCGGTGCAGAACCAAACCTTCAGCTTCTCAGGCCAGCAAACAGTGGGGCAGAATCACCATGGAAACACTCATCCAGCTGTTGGGGATCATGTGTGTTCTCGTTGCTTGTTGGTCACCACTCTTGGTAGGTTAACTTTTAATTTGCTGTGTGATGTTGCAAACTCCAAAGCATTCTTTCACAAAAAATGGGCTTGAGGGTTATAATAGAGGAGGGGAGCAGAGCAAACCTATCACATATAACTCCCTAAATCATCTTTTTGTCCTCAAACTTTTAGCCTGCTATAGAGGGGAGATAGCAAGTGAGAGACACACCTTGTTGAAGGGAATTGAGTAGGAGGATACAAGTACAAGGGGACTCAGTGAGGGATCCTGGGGACAGGAAGAGGTGGCATGGGAGGAACCCTTGGGAAGGGTCCTGAGAATGGGAAGTGGACATATACAAGAACATATTAATTGAGGAAAAGCTAGTAGATCTGGGGATGATTTGTATAGGGAGGAGAACAAGGCCCATGGGGGAGATATGAGGCAAGTGTGTCCTTTGAGAGGAGGGTAAAGAGGATTAGATGTACCTTGAGGAGGAGCTGATAAGGCTTCACGTGGAGTATTGTGTCCATCACACATCAGGAAAAATATGCAGAAACTGGAGCAGGTCCAGAGGAGAGCAGCAAATATGTTTAGAGGTTTAAAAAACATAACCTGTAAAGAAAGATTGAAAACTCTGGGTTGGTTTAGTCTGAAGAAGAGAAGATCAAAGGGGAGTTGGTAACATAACAGTCTTCAAGTACATAAAAGGCTGTTATGAAGAGGAGTGATAAATTGTTCTCTCCCACTGAGTACAGCACAAGAAGTTATAGGCTTTAAATTGCAATAGGAAGATTTAGCTTATACATTAGCAAAAACTTTCTAAATCCTGTTAAGCTTTGAACCAAATTGCCCAGAATGGTTATGGAATGTTAATCATGGGAGGTTTTTAAGAACAGTTTAGACAAATATATGTCACCAATGATCTCTACATCGTCCTACTTCAGTGTACGGGACTGGGCTAAATGACCCATCAAGGGACTTTCCAGTCTTATTTCTGTGATATGGGCATTTGGGGAACATTCAAGAGGGGATGGTAGAATAATATTTGAGGCAAGAGAGGGAGGGATGTTTAGGGAAATGAGAGATTTGCAAAGAAAGAAAGTAAAACTGGGAAAATGAATGGAGAATATGGGTCTTAGATGAGATTAGACACACAAGACAGCAATGAATTTGGTAGACAGATAAGAGTGAGTGAAAGGAAGGAAAAGTGAGAGAGATTGATGGGGGATTAGAAAATTCAAACCCTCATCCAAAAGACGGGTGTTAGCAAAGAGTCCAAGCATATCAGGACTGGCCCAAGGAGAGCAAGTGGGGTGTCTGTAGTAGATCAGTACACTATGAAGAATTTTTAATGATGCTAAAGCATCCAGAGCATGGACCTACTACATATGTTCTGATGTGTATACATGTTCATATGTTTCTGAAAGGAAGGGGGATATCTAGCTACTACTAGCTTGGACTACCCACAGCAGAGATGCAGAAACTCTTTTTATAGTGAGGGTGCTGAGAGCCATTGGACCACACTGTAAACCCGGTATTTAATAGAAACCACTTTGAACTAAGTGGTACAGGCAAGGCTGTCCTTACTCATACAGATTATGCAGCTGAGTAGGGCACCTCAAAATTTGGGGCACCACTAAGTCTTCCCACCTTCCTCTTCCTATCCCTGTTCTGTGACTGATGAAGCTTGGTGAATCTTTCCCTAGAAAGGCTCTAGTTAACTTAAAAGTGAAAAAGCCTTGGCAGACCTATTATCAGAACATGAGTCTATGAAAGAGCCATTCAAGTGGTAGTGAAGTCATTTCACAGGTATATACAGTCAGTTTCTGAATATACTGTGTTAGGGCTTGTCTGACACTGCTACTAAAATTTACTATGTTGTAACTTTTTCACTTAGGGGTGTGAAAAAACACACATACCCTGAGTTCAGCAAATTACAGCGCTATAAAGTGCCAGTGTAAACAGACTCCCAGTGCTGTTAGTTACTCCCATCATGGAGATGGTTTACCTAGATCCTTGGAAGAGCCCAGTGCTGGTGCCATGACCAGACTGCCACATTAAAACACTGTTACAGCTGCACTTTAAACTTAGAAATTTCAACAAAGCCTTAGTTTACAGGACCTTACTTTAAAATTTGCTTTAAAAATATATCAGTGTGTTGCAGAAGATTATAAAATCACATCTCTAAAAATGTGTATCCCTGCTAGGCTGCCATAAGGCATAAGGGCACCTATTTAATAGGTATTGCATAGGGCACCATAAATCCTAAGGAAGGCCCTGGGTGCAGCAGCATCCCTAGTTCCAGCATCTGGCCCAAAGTGACTCCACTGCTCTTCCATGGCTCCCCCCCAACTGGGACTCCGCAGATCTTCCCTACACATGGCTCATGTCCTAGGGTTGAGGATTTGGCCCATAGCATTGATTAGTGCATCTACCATGGGAAGAAGGCTAGTGGTGCTACTGGAGTGTATAATGTAAGAGAGCATTAGAAAAGAGCTAGTTCTGCTCAATGATCTTATTTTTGTAAATTAATAGCATTCCAGGAACATTTTATAACCACCTCCTCCCAACTTCTGAATATTACCAATACAGAGATCAGAAACAATATTGCAAACCAAGGAAAAATTGCTTTTTTGAACATTCCTTCTTCCCCATCGTGTATTCAGCCTTTGATACCAGCTGTTGACAATTAACATATCTACTATGATGAATTAGCTCCCATAAAAGCTACATAGCTTTCTGTGGCTATGTCAGAGGAGCAGAATGGGTCAGTTGACCCCAGAAAGGTAGAGTGCTCTATCCAGCTCTGCCTCAACTTATGTCCACGAGGTGCATTTTCAGTAAAGATAGATATGTGGTGCCATGTATCGTTCCCAGTGGACTCATTCAGAAGTAGCAATGATGCAGTGATCCGGTTAACTAATTTACATTTTAAAGGGGATTTTACATCCTTATTCAGAAGTTAGCATCTATATGGCCATGCAAAGGAATAAGGAAACATATTCTCTCTAGCTATGTCTAGACTGCAGTGTTATATCAGAAAAAGATACGGGAATTGCAAACTGCTTTTTTTCAGAGGCTTTTCCGAAATTTGGCCCATCTATATGGGGCCACATTTTGGAAAATCCTGCTCTTTCGGAACATCCCTTATTCCTCATACAATGAAGAATATAGGGAAGTGGAAAGAAAGCGTCCATTTTTTTGGAAACTGTTCTGCTTTGTAGACATAGACTCCCTGCATCTTGGGTGATGATGAATTACTACTCCTCCCACTGCAGGTGGACAAGGAGTGGGCAGGGAGGGGACAGAGACTTGGCTGCACCTCTCAACTTTGCAGGCCAGCACAGCTGACAGCAAAGAGACAAATAAAATGTGCCTAGGTAATGGAATACGCCTTCCAAAGGGGACCCAGTGGTCAGAGTGGGACTCTCATAGTTTCTCTTCTGCTTTGGTCCTGGGGCAGTGCAACTATCTGCTTCCTCTTCTCGTGGAAGAGCATAGCGGCCAGTCTAGCCCATTATCTCTTCCTTATTTAATTGGCCATCCTCTTTACATAATTTTGTAAAGATGTTTGGGAATGACATTGGTAAACAATCACATGAACATCGTTATTTAATGTCTGCAAAGTGCTTTGGGATCCTGGGATAAAAGATTCTATCTAAATGATAGTCTCAGAGACTCATACTTTAGTATTCAGCACTAAGCTGGTTTTCTTGCAGTATCATCTCCCAGAGGTCTCGTGTGAGATGACATTGCATTGTGCTTTTCTATACACAATGGAACAAACCCTAATATCCTTACTCGTCCTTTGCATAAGAACACTTCCATCATTTGAGAGTTTGCCTGGGAAACTAAGTAAAAATGTATGGCATTATCCAAAGCTTATTAAAGCGTATGGAATAATCCACATTGATGTCATGGAGCTTTGTATTGAGGACCTAAAGGATCCCTATTCAGGAATGCTCCAAAGTACATATTTAAATTAAGCATTTGCCTAAATCCCATTGAAGTCAGTGGGAATTAACATTGAGTGGGGTTTTTTTTCTGGTACAGGACCTCACTGAGGAATGCAGGTTTTGTCCTAATATGAATAATAATTGTAACCCCCAAGGAGATTACCTGGATTCCTGGGGCTCTGTCTGCTGGCAGTTCAGGAAGACACACACTGTCCCTTGTAGGGAGGGGGAGCCAAGGCAAATTCAGAGTCTGCTCGGCAACCAATAGGGAGTGAGATGCCCCTCCCAGGGAGTTCAAGAGAGGGGAGAAGCCATTTATTTGGAGTGGGTCTGGAGCCAGCCAAGGCAAGGGCAGGGCTGGTTGTGTGGGGAGCTAGTAAGCCCCAGGCCTGCATGCAGGGTTCCTCCTAAGAACTGGCCTCTAGGGCCCCGAAAGTAAGATCCTTCAGCTGGGCTTTTCCTGTCTCCACTCCTGATTCCCAGTTTGTAGAGTTTGCTGGGAAACTTCCCCAGCCAGGCTGAGTTAGCCCTCCAGCTCCCTAGGTGAGACCAGTCACCACATTGTCAGCTCTGCTCTGTCTGCTAGTTCAGGGCTGCTGCCTGCTGTGTGTGTGACTGGATGCTGGGCTAGGAGACTACAGTTTGGATTTTAGTACAGTTGTGTAATCTTCACCTTGAGCCCTGCACCCCTTTGTGTTGAGGGGAAGTCCTGGGACCAAAGCAGCCTGATTCCTGCCTGAAGAGGATCCTTGCTAGCAGAGATCAGCTCTCTGTAGTGACTAAATAGTCCAGAGTCATCTCTGAACCTGAGGATCATTCATGGAGTTTATGAGTGCACCATCTTTTAGTTAGTCAGGGAATTTGTTTTGGGGACCCCCTACTCCTGAACTGTGTCCTCAAGCCAGGGAGTAAGGGTTTGGGGATTTTATAACCTGCTGCATATTATACCTGTGGAGGGATTTACCACCTTATCCTGCTTGTGAGTCCTTTGGGCTGTACTGAACCAAGTGAGCCACACTGCTAAACCACTGCAGAGAAGAATTTCGTGGTCATAGGTCATCAAGGTCCCCAACAAAGTACACATACCAATGGGACACTAATCTTACATTTGCAACATCAAGTCACGTTACTGGGGCAAGTCACAGGTATTAGCAGCGTGGGCACCGGTGAACCTACAAATAGTGTTTTACCCTGTTATGTTATATTTGTCTCCTGTTTAACATAATTATTGTGTTGAATATATTGTATGTGTTTGTGTTATTTCTTGGAAGTCTCCAGCTATCTGGCAAGTAAGTGGGGATTACCCTGTGTTTAGAATTTTCCTCCCAACTGCCCTGGTGACCCTGCCAGGAAGGAGTGAGGGGGGTGGAGGCACTGCCAAATAAATTCATAGGGGAAAAATAGAGAGGATACACCTTGCTGAGTGAGGGGGCGGGATCCAGAAGAACCCAGACCTGTCCATCTCAACCTGTAAGTAGATTGACATTAAAGAAGGTAACCAGGTGGAGAGGGGGCGCTACATAATAAAATAGGTTCTCAAGGTACTTTACAAAACCCTAAATGTTATATTTAAAATTAAATACATAATTACCCCAATATTTGCTATGCATGCCAATTATCCTGCTCTGCACAAATCATCTTTTCTAATGCATGCCAAACACAACTATCTTACCTTACCTCTCAGCAGCAATGGAAGAGTCAATGCTGTAGTCTGCACGAAGGGATCTTCACATTCACAAGATTTAATGCAGCACATTAGCAGAGATGCTGGAAGTAGGGATTTGAGGGTACTGCAGCACCCTCTGACTTGAAGTGTTTTCCATTTTATATATACAGGTACTCAGGGTTTACAGTTTGGTTCAATGGCTCACAGCAACCCCAATATAAAAACTGTTCCAGCGCTCCTACACATTAGAACATGACAATGAATTAGAGCTGAACCACAATTGCTAGAATAAAAAAAAGGAGCACTATCACCTGCTGTAACTGTTTCCTTGTTGAGTATTTCCATTAGGAAGCCCATTCAGCCATGTCCTCCCACTGCAGATGTGGTTCCACTGCACAAGGTGTATGGGGCCTGAAGGCAGAACAGATATGCAGGAGCCTCCTGGCTTTGGCTTCATTCATTTTCCTACAGGGACATACTCACTATTGCTCCTTCAATAGCAGGAGTTCCTGCAGCTGTTCTCAAAGCCTATTTGAAAACGCTTTTTCTAGTTAAAATTTAAGATACAAATGCTTTAGAAACAGCTACAAAAACTTCTCCCTTAAGGACATTCAAGGTGGCTGTCATTTTTGCTGCCATGAAACAGGCTAGGATACATACAGCAGGCTTATTAACCAGCTTGAATTCCTGGCCCTTTGAAGTCAAGAAGGGGAATTTTTGCCATTGACTTCAATAGTCCAGGATTTCACTTCTAGTATGGAAAATATTTGTCCTTGGTCTTAATTATTTGAGGGTCAGTAAACTTGTTGATTCTTAACCTGACCAGTTGTGGGGCCATAAACTGCAAATTTAGTCATGTGCATAAGTGTTTCTAGTATCTGGCTCCTAATGAGTGTTTATATAGCCAGAATCTCTACTGGTCACCCAGATACCAGATTTTTCCTTCCTATTGTGTATACTTTAGTTGCTTATTTTTCTTGCTGGTTTATTACTTTTGCTAGTATAATATTAAAGCTATAAAAGACCAAAACAGCTCAGTTTTATGAAATGTGGGCATTATCTGTCATTAAAGACTGGGAATCTAAGCCAAAGACTGTATTTAATGACATCTTCATTGTTCACTAGCAATTGTTCACTAGCAATCTTCATTGTTCACTATTTCAAACTACTTCCATTTTGTTTGTAAAATTTTGCTTTTACTCTTATTATGTAGATAATCTCTAAAATGTGCTAGGTGTTTTCCAAATGCAGTAGAACACACAATCGTCTCTTTAAAAGGTAGGAGGATCGCATGACTCTGTAATATATGCAACAGTTTCACCAAGCTATACATTTTTAAGCAAAATGGATTTTTCTCTTTTTTTAGACACACACATACCCGACTTTTACTAGTATAACAATGGATCCTGCGGATTAATTTGAAATAACATTTTTGTAGATTAAAAGCAGAAAGACAAAACTGTTTGACTTGTACTGCAAGGCTATGTCTACATTACAGATTTTTTCAGAAAAAATGGCAGTTTTTCCAAAAAAACTTCACTTATGTCCACACTGCAATTGCATTCTTTTGACAAAAAATCGAAAGAACAGAGGGTTTTTTTCTGACATTGGTAAACCTCTTTCTATGAGGAAGAAGGCTTTTTCCGAAAGAGCTCTTTTGGAAAAAGGTATATGTGGACAGGGAAGAGGGAGTTTTTTTGAAAAAAGAGGAAAAAGCACAGATGCCCTGACAGCCACTCTGTCCATAGTAATCACAGCTTAAATGCAAGAAAGCAAGCATTCAGTGTGGATGCTCTTTCGAAAAAGCAGATCACTGTTTCAATGCGCTTTTGCTATGTGGACGCTTTCTTTCAGAAGAAGTTTTTTCAGAAGGTCTTTTCCGGAGAAGCTTCTTCCAAAAGAAGCCTGCAGTCTAGACATAGCCCAAAGGTGCCCTCCACTTTACTTAATTCATCTATGCCAAGAGAAAAAGAGGCAACTAGCAATGAGGAAAGAATTTAATGGGATAGCACAGGCCTGTACTTAGGAATTTCTGTGGGAGGGTGCTTTTTTTGTAAATATAGACTGCAAGGGTCTGAATGCACCCCTATGGTTCCTCAAGTAAGCAGGGAAATCAGCCCCCGCCTTCTCCTGCCTGGTCAGAGTATGGGGGAGGGAGGCTTGTGCAGCGTGCTGCTCCTACCTTCCCCTGGCCGGCTGGAGCATGCTTATTTGGGGGACTATGGAGGGTGCTTTTGCACCCTTTGCACCACCACCTGGGTCATGCCTGTAACAGAAGTCAGATCATCTGAGGCTTTTAAATGCTGATTTTATGAGAAAATATTCAGGGAGCTGTAGAAAGAAGGGAGAGGTCCTCTAACATTTTGATATAAAAAGATAAGCACTGAATGCTGACCTGGCAACCAACTAATCTTTACAAATCAAAGGCACAGGGCCTGCTGAAATGTACTGGGCACCAGCCCTTTGAATTTGTTTTATCTTATTTGTTCTGCCTGTCTGTATGTGACTTGGCTAATACTCAGTGAATCAATGAGTTGTGTTTGTTTCTTTATGAAATGACATCATTTCAAAACTTTCCATGAATTTTCCAGGAGCCCAGTCCTGTAAACCTTCCCTCCAGTGTATAGCCCCTTTGCCAACATCTATCTATCTTGGTTTCATAATCCCAAAGATCAGAGCAGACATTATTGAACAATTTATTTTTTTGTAATCATTAAAATGAATAATTAAGAAGATTAGCATACTGTACACTAGAAATAAAGGGCCTGATTCTGATCTTACTTCTCTCAGAACAAATTATAAGTAACTCTTTTGTAGTCAGTAGCGTATCAATGTAAAACCAGCAAAAAGCATCAGAATCAAGCCCAAATAACCCCATATCTAAAGTATATTTTCCCCCTGGATATTTGTGATTCACTCCCCTGGAGTTTCTTCTATGTGCACCAAAGGCAGAATAGCCTTTTAATTCTCTCTCTTCTCTTAGCATAGATGACTTAATTAAAAAAAAGTTAAGAACTGTTCTTTAATGATTACTCATAATGCTAAACTATTTATGAACCAAATGTATTTGCTGGAGTGAATTAATGTACCATGATTATACTTATAATTAGAGAGTACAGTTCTTCAGAAAACAAAGTCATTAAACCTTTACGGCTAACTCAAAGATACAAAGATTTTTTTTCAGGCCAGAAGGGATTTTCTTATCATTATCTAGTCTGACATCCTGCATAAACATTGGCCAAAAGGAAGAGCTTGCATTGAAAGCTCTTAGTTTTTATCTATTGCTTTAAATCAACTATTCAGAATATTTTCTAAACATTTTCCAACTTAAGTCAACTATTCCCAGAATCATTTGTTTACACTGTATAGACTTTGGTAAAATGAGATTTGTATTCTGCAGCTTAGTGTTTCTTCTTCAGTAAACTGCTACTCTTGATAAGTTTTGAAAACCTGTATTATTAACTCAGTAAAAACCCCTTTTGGGTGCTTGGTAACTGGGTAAGGATGGCAACTTTCTGATTGCAGAAGACCCTTGCCCTGCCCTGAGCCCCTAGGAATTGCAGAGGAATTGTCAAGCAGATGACTGTGCTCAAACCTTAGGGAAGGCTTGGACAGGTGCGAAGCGGAAGATATAGGGGAAGTGGTGTTGTTTTATTATTTCTTAAAATTAGGCAGCAGTAGAGGCTGACGGCTATAATAAAACTGGATATAATCATAGGCAGAAGTATTTCAAAATAAAACTAAATTACTGAACACTACAATCAGTAAGTTGTCCATCAGACACACTATTGTAACATTGAATGGGCTAGAGGTTTAATTCACTGTTCTTCTCTACTGCCTAAAAACCCCCATCTTTCATGGAGAATCACCTGGTGACCCAGAATTCAGACACTAAGGATTTTCACTAAGGATTGTACAGGGTCCACCTTCTCACATTAAAATCCAAAAAACCCCAAAAGGATTGAAATTTAATTATTAAATACCAACTTTATAACAATAAACATAGCTTATTTCTACAACATAACATCACTACTTTTATATTCCACAAACATCTTCAGTTATACATAAAGTAAACAAATTAAATATAAACAGGACAGTCCCCACAGAAAAACAGTGAGATGTAACTTGGAGTTCCTGAAAGCTAATATTGAGTTCACCTGAATTTCAGTCTTTACTCAGCAAAATCTATACAGTCTCAGGAATCAAAAGCATTGCAATATCTTCCCTTCATTGTTTGTAGAAATATCCCATTGGAAACCCACTTCTGCTGCAATCATTTAGTTAACTGGTCTGCTAAACAATTAACCAAGCATTCTGTTAAGTGTATATGTAGATTTTAAAAATCTTGTTACAAGAAAAATACAAACTGAAAATAGCAAAATATAAGTGACCCCTCATCATTACATTTAAAGAAGAGAAAATCATACTAATTGAGACAATATAAAACAGTTTGGCTGAAATGAAACATTCCAAGCATACAACTAAATTAAGAAAGTTTTCCCTTTCTGTAATTAACAATAGTAAAGCTTTCCTGTTGGAAGATTAACATTATCATTAACCTGTTGCACAAGCTTCACAGTTATAGATAGGAGACTGCTTTCTGCTCCTGTGGCTCAACTTCTCCCAACCTGCAGATAGCACTTTGCAAAGCCACTGCACTCACTACTTTTCCACACAGTCTGACTCCAGCAACAGGTTATACACAAAACTAACACACCCAATTTCAGAAATTTCTGAGTGTAGAGTGTTAATTGTGCATTTTCCTAGCAACAATAAATCAGACACAACTCATTCCTGCATGTAGTTGATAAGATTAAACAATCCCAGGTTTATTGCATATCGACTACACATTGACATCCCTATTGGCAATGCTGCAATTTCCCCTAAAATAATCTTGCTACCCTCCTGCAGCAAGGCAAAGCAAGGACCTTTTGGGTCCCCAGTTTGAGAAACACTGGTCTCCTTCAAGAGATCAGTATAGTATACAGTTAAAGCACTTTTAAAAGACTAGATTTTACAGAGGGAGATAACATTGCATAGTCCATAATGTGTTTTTTCCTGGCTGTGAATTTGGTAGGGCCCTGCACATAACCTTACCTCTGTGAACCTCTTCCTGCCATTCCTTCCCATCAGCTCTCCTACTCTTTATTTAAAGCCACTTATTACTTCTCTATAGTTTAGACTGAACATCATCAGAGTCTAGCACAATGGGGTCCCCTTTTTAACTGACTCATTATAGTAATCTACTATATATTTGAGAGAGTCTGTCCATTTGTTCAAGAACTTCTCTTAAATATAAGAGTACCAAGGACCACCAAAAGACCACCAAATTCAGTATACAGCTTCCTCTTATCAAAACTTAAAGCAAGGCAAGGGTTTGGTTGTGTCAGGGAAATGGGGTATGCCTGGAAATGGGTTTGCTTCTCAGAAAACCATTCAGAAGAGACAGAATCATCAGGCAGATGAAAGGGGCTAGCTAGAGGTGGGACTGGGACTTCCCACCCAAGAGCCTCCCACCTCCCCAGGTGTCCTTTAGGGAGGAGCGGGGCTTGGAGGGGGGGGGGGACTGAAGCATAGGGAGCAAGGGGAAAGTGCACAGTTTCCTGCATTGTCACTCTGGCTGGGGAGTGCAGGGGGCAGACAAACCTGGACCTGCTCCAGCTGGGAGACATGCATGCTTCCCCTGGTTATGCTCTCTGATGCCGCAGCAGCCATGGGGAGGCACATCTCACATGCTGCTGCAGTGAAAGAAGGCTGACGTTGTCCTCTCTCCCTAAGGCTGCATATTGAACCCCTCATCCACAGCCCCACCCCAGAACAATGATATAAATGAAACATATACATTTTCATTTTATTTTCCAAAAAACAAAAATTAATTGAGTTATGGACCCAAGCAACCCCGGGTAAATCTTCTAGTATAAACAATAATTGTTAAATGCAAATATATCTCTGTGTGTACTTTACAGCAAATGGAAACCAAAAGTATTTAACATTTCTAGCATTCAGATTATTTTCTTAAGGATCAGTTAATAGGCTGTATTTCAGGAACTTTGGAATACGATATCCCTTACTATTCTTTTAATCTCGTTCTGTTATGTCAGAATTAATGAAATTGCAATATTAATAGGCAGATAAAATACAGTAGTTATAAACAGCCAACTTTCTTGTACCAATTGTTGTTTTGTTTATTTTACTTAACGCTCCACTGTTACATGGGCTGTTAAATTGCTTTCTTTGAAATTTCACTTTAAATAACATATAAGATTATAATTCTATGAGTCCTCTGTGCCAGCCTATTACATTAATTTAACTGGAGACTGTAAAAGTTACAGGGCTAGATCCTCAACTTGTGTGAATTGGAACCAGAGAGATTTGTATAAATAGGGAATCTGGCCCATAATTTGTATAATAATGTAAATTAATCACCCTGTTTTATTAAATAGTAAACTACATAAAATGATGGGGTAATTCACATAGAATCATGGATGTTAGAGATAATAAAAACTTCTGTTGTCAAATATATCTTCCTGGCAGTGAAAGATTATGTATTCTGTATTATACATTTACTGATGATCAGGCCAGTCTAATTTTAAATAGCCACTCACACACGTTGTATATATGAAAGCTCAAAGATCCTAGCAAGTTTATAAAATAAGGCAATTTAAAAGAGCATTTATTCTATTTTTTTTAACTTGAAATTTGTGCTAACTCTAATGTTTCTGGAGCTTCTGAAGATTTATGTGATTGCAGATCACTGAAAACAGAACTACCGGAGAGCATTCCTAGCTTCTGGAGGCGCCACTTAACTATTTTTAGCCAGCCATCCTCCAGAACTGTAACTTTAAATCATTTGCAAGGCTTCTTTAAGCAAAACCATGTCCATGCTCTTCAGAGGAACATTGGGGCATAGGGAAAAGAGGATGGCATCAGTGCAGTCTTTAGGCAGGGGAAGATGGGAAGAGAGCAGGAGGAGGGGAGACCTGCGTCCATGGAGTAGCCTTCACCAACTCTTACATGGCCGCTTCGCAGTATGTAGTAGGATATCCTCCAGCCCTTCCCACTTCTTTGTCCTGCCCCCTGACACAGGGGCTTCAGTGAGCCTTCATAGAGATAGTAGAGGATCTACGAAGTCGCTCCATCAATTGCTCACCCACCAGTGGTAAAAGTAACTTACAATTTCTTACAGGCACTCAAAAGTGCCATTTTGGGAGTGGGTGGGAGGAGGGGAAGCAGCCATGCACTCTGGGAAAGTGCTTCATTCCGTACATTCCTCTCACACCTGGCTGGTGAGCTCCCTTCACCAGTAAATCCTTTGAGCTCATTTCTGCATTCAGTTACACAGGTACTGCTCCCATCAAACACCTCAGGAACCACACCTGTGTTACTTGGGCAGAATTAAGCCTGTGAATTATATAAAGTTAATTATCATTGCAACTATCTGACCCCAAGGCAGTACCTTGTTTGCTCTGCTCTTGGGCAATAGCTCTACTTGGAAGACCCCCCCCAAGCTGATTGGCATGGGGATGGCCAGCCATGCCACTCATGCTGTCAAGGGCCAATATGAACATCATGTCTCCTACCTCTAGCCTGGTTGAACCCTGTGGTCTCAGTCTAGTACAGGTTGAGCCTCTCTTATCCAGGACTCTCTGGTCTGACTGGACCGTGGATGTTGCTGGTCCAGAAAACCCTGGGACCAGAGAGCTGGGTGGCCACGAGGCTGGCCATAGCAACCCTAGGACAGCGGAGCTGCAGCAGCCCCGGTAGCCTCAGAGTAGCAGAGTTGCGTCAGCCCTGCGGTAATGGAGCACTGGTATCTCAGGGCAGCAGAGTCCCGGCAGCCATGGCAGCCCCAGGGAATGGAGCATCAGCAGCCCCGATGCAATGGGCCCTGGATCTGGGAAAATGTGGCAGCTCTGGGACAATGGAGCCCAGCACTCCTGGCAGCCTTGGCAAGTGGAGCCCCGACGGCCCCAGAGCCGCAGCAGCTCCAGCATCCTGGAGCTGTGGCGGCCCTAGTGCCCAAGACCCATGGCAGCCCCAGTGGCCCTGGGGCTGCAGAGCCACAGCAGTCCTGGAACAGTGGACTCTTGGTGGTGCCAGGGCATTAGAGCTGTGGCAGGGGAGCTCCGCTAGGTCTGCTGACAGACCCCTGGAGAACTTGGAATCCCATCAGCAAAAGGATAGAATAGACACCCTTCCCCCTTCCGCCCCCCCCCCCCCACCCCACTCCAGTCCGGCAAACTCCTAAGGGTGCCAGATTCAGGGAAATCCAACCTGTATCAGGCCCATAGGAATGTAGTTTCTAGGGCAGATGGCAATGCTTTCTGAAGTGGCTAAACATCTCATTGCAGCAGGACAATCCACTGGCCCCTGGAAATGCAAAAGTGTGTGGTTTAAAGATCTAATAAGGACACGTTGTCCTGGTAATAGCAGCTTCTTAAACCAGTTGTACATGAACCCCAAAAGCACACAACTGCAATGAGTTAACAAAATACAAACAGTTGTCCCTCTGTGTCCACTATTTCCCTAAAATGTCAGCCCTTGAGTAAGAGGATAGTCTAAGAAGGCAAGGAAGGCCTCTACCTGCTCAGTCATTTCTTTAATAGTAGCAGGTGTGAGTCCCATACCCCCTTTTGGTTTATTCCCTTACCTGGCCACTGATACATCCCTGCAGCACTCTCTCCACTCTCGCTCCAAAAATTAGCAGTCTTTCCCTGTGGCATTGGGTACCAAGCTTGGCCAGATTTAGATAGCACTGTAGCTGTACCATATAACATCAAGCATATGCTGGGGCAGTTCTGGGAATTTGGGGATGAATGATGCTGCTTCAAACTGGCAGGGAAGTGAGGTCTAAATAGGATATGTTCCATTGGTTCACAGCAAAGAATTCACCAGCTTTTCTTGGAAATCATTTAGTACATTATTATGTTCTTTAAGCTGAAGCTTCATTTCTGCAGCTTCTTTTGGTGCTAGTGTTACAGCGAGGGCATTTCACAATTCTAAAATTTACACACGGTCGTATTTTGATTGTATTTTAGTCTGATTGGGAAAAGTGGCTGTATTTTTAATAGATCAAGCAACAGAATATAAGATCATTTCTGACTAATTCAGACAGACTTGAAACCACCTTGTTAATACAGAGTGGAGTCTGTAGTCTGGAGCCATGTTTTGATAAAATTATTATGGAAATTTTTAATTCCAATTACACCTCTGTTTCTGTATAACTAGAGAATGACTTCCTCTCATCTATATTTTGTTGAGTTGACTCAGAGTGCCTTTATTCTGCTGTTGATTTATCTCAATTACTATTATTCAATAGCCCGAGAATAAAATAAATACAAGATTAGCAAAAACAGGAATCAGTATTTATGATAACCACAGAAAAAAGTTAGCTTAAGAGGTATATTTCCTCCTTGAAGTTTGTGCCTATTTAGGATCTTGTGTGCACATAGAAGGGAGAGTTGATGTTTGTATCAGGAATGCAGTCCTCATTCTACACATGCATAAATCTTACAGAAATCAAGGGGACAAATGAGGACATCCCAGTTTATAGAACTGGACCCTAGATTTCAGTTATTAAATTGGCTGTTAAATCTTATCTAATTTGATTTCATCATCTTGAGAGTGGAAAAAACTCAAGGAATATAGAATTCTCTCTGATACTGGCTTACACTTTTTTCCTTGCTATGTTGGACTGGGTCCTGTTCCCCTTGAAGTCAAGCTATGTCTGCTTCCCCTTGTGAGAGACACTGGGCATTGACTCTGGGGAAATTTCATATCTGCAGTAATTTGTGAAATATTTCTTATCTGACACCCCTGAACATGAGTTGCAATATTAAGGTTCAAACTTCCCCAAAGATAAGGACTGTTCAGGGCAAGTGTTTGGCACATTATAGAGATGGGCGGGGGAGCAACTGTGAAATTCTGAGATGTTGGTGTTTGTTCAGGATCCATCTCTGAATAGGCATCATACCTCTGCACTAGGTCCAACTCCCAGGCAGCATGGCTCCAATGGAACAGTGCTGTTCTGAGTTCCTTATCCCTAGGCTGGGACTCTTCTAATGGGGAACGCCATAGTTCAAAGATAGGGAAAGAGGTATACAAACTGGAATGTAGCCTGACATTGCAGTACGTTTTTGTTATGTCGTGGGGAGTTTCACAGCATAGGAAGAAATCAGTGGAAAGGCAGAGAGCTGGAGTAGGTGCAAGTGTCCATTTTATTGCATAGCACAGAACTCACCAGAACAAGCCCAGACTAGATGGGCTGACCCCAGTGACCTACTCAGTTACCATAACAACAAGATCTATATCTACAACCCAATATACAACATATTTGGCAGTTTCCCTGCAGGGCTTTTCAGAGGGGTGAATTATGTCCCCTTTCTGGTTTCTACTCCTGCCTCCATTTTGTTCACTAGATACACAGTTGATCCTCTGTAAATTCCAGGACAGGGATGATGCCATGGAAGAAGTTGATGCTGTGTTTTGCACAGGGATAGCCATGCATAAAGATCAGAGCTCCATTTGGAACTCAAATACATATTTCAATATTCCCCATACTGGGCAACAGCCTGCGAGTCAGAAAACCTGGATTCGATTCTTGCCTTTGCCCCAATCTTCTGAGACATTTCTGGCAAGTTGCTACATACACTTGATTAATTTTTCATGTGCAGTAGTTCCTAGGGGACTACAAACTCTCTGAACTAAGTACCATAAAAATACGTAACAAAAAGACAATCCCTGCCCTAAGAAACTTACATCATCACCCTGTCTCTGCCACCTCTTCTCCCTCTGCCAGTCTGACCTATTTGGAGTGCAGTTTTTCATAGCAAAGATTGTCTATCACTGTGTGTCTGTGTTAAAGTAGCATGTATCTTAGTTTTTAATTACAAATAAATATTGGGGCATAGGCATTGCTCCATTAAGCAACTGCAACCCAGAAATGTATATGCCAAATTTATATCCAGAAAGATGTTTTGTATTTATAGCCCCTAGAAAACAGTTTGTAATTATGACCCTACTAGACCTTAGTTATAATGAAGTTATAATTGTTTCTGAAATAGTACTAAATATAAAAACAGGTATGCTTTATATAGAAAGCTCAAGGAAAAAATCAGAAAGCAGATACCAACTAAACCATGGCAAAATAAACACGTATTTGACATCCTTCAAAATGTTCCTCCTAATTCTCAGAATTATATAAAGTGTATTAGGACTAGGTCTGTTGATTAATCTCAGTTAACTATGCAATTTACTCAGACCATTAATTGCAGTTTTAATCATACTGTTAAAAATAGAATTTCAATTGAAATGTATTAAATATTTTTCTATATTTTCAAGTATATTGATTTTAGTTACAATACAGAGTACAAAGTGTACAGTCCTCACTTTATCTTATTACAAATCCTTGCACTGTAAAAATGAAGAAATAGTATTTTTCAGTTAATCTCATACAGGTACTGCAGTGCAGTCTCTTTATTCTGAAGGTGCAATTTACACACGTACTTTTTTGTTCTGTAACTGCACTCAGAAACAATGCAAAGCTTACAGCCAATCAGTCCTACTTCTTCAGGTAATGGCTTAGAGAAACAAGTTATGTATCTGCTTATTGGTTAAACAATTGTTTACACTCAAACATCCCTAATTCCTGGATCATTGGCTTGATCACTTCTCCAGTAGTTTTCCAGAGCACCAGTAATTATAAACAAATCTGTACTTCATATTTCTAATTTCCGTTACAAGAATGAAAAATAGGATATATACTTTAAGCAGATTTTAACTTCATATGTTACATGAGGCATTTTATCTAAAGTATCAAGTTATGAAGGGGCGAATATAGGGCAGGTCGAACGGGGCGGCCGCCCCGGACCCCGCACTCAAAAAAGCCCCGCGCATGCACCGTGGCGCCACCGCGCATGCGCATGGCGTCACAGCGCATGCGCTGTGGCAAAGGGGGGCCCCGCGGTGTCATCTGCCCCTGAAGTTATTCATATTCATTAACATGCACATTTTCATAAAACATGGGAGAGGCATGACAATATTGCTACCAGCTTATTATTTACAATGCCACCTGAAAGTGAGAGCAGGTGTTTGCATGGCACTTTTGTAGCTGGCATTGCAGGGTATTTGTGTCACCTATGCTAAATATTCATATGCTCCTTCATGCTTTGGCCACCATTCCAGAGAACATATTTCATTGCTGAGGCTTGTTTGTTTAAAATATAATGCATCAATTAAATTTGTGACTGAACTCCTTGGGAGAGAATTGTATGCCTCTTGCTCTGTTTTACCCACATTCTACCATATATTTCATGTTCTGGCAGTCTCAGATGATAACCCAGCACATGTTCATTTTCAGAGCATTTTCATAGCAGATTTGACAAAACAGAAAGACGGTACCAATGTGAGACTTCTATAACTCGAGCACTCAACTAAAGGTTTACAAATCTGTCAATGTCTTCTCTTCTAAAATCTTAGAGGGAGGAGTTGTGAAGTATAGTTTCAGAAGTATTAAAAGAGTTGATACTTTTTTAATAGGAGTTAGGAGTTACTATAGAGAACTTTCTGGGTGTCTGGCTGGTGAGTCTTGCCCACATGCTCAGGGTTTAGCTGATTGCCATATTTAGGGTCAGGAAGGAATTTTCCTCCAGGGTAGATTGGCAGAGGCCCTGGAGGTTTTTTGCCTTCCTCTGTAGCATGGGGTACAGATCATAGCTGGAGGATTCTCTGCATCTTGGGGTCTTCAAAGTATTTGAAGGCTTCAATATCTGAGATATAGGTGAAAGGATTATTCTAGGAGGGGTGGGTGAGATTCTGTGGCCTGCCCTGTGCAGGGGGTCAGACTAGATGATCATAATGGTCTATGAGTCTATGAATAAGAGCAATCCTGAGGTGAAAACCAGAGAACCCAATCACCAAAAAAAGAAAATCAACCTTCTGTTGGTCGCATCTGACTCAGATGATAAAAATAAATATGAATAGGTCTACACTGTAGACAGAATCTGTCATCAGCATGGACGTATGTTCTCTGCAATGATGTTTGATGCATGAAGGGACATATAAATACTAAGCACATCTGGCATGTGAATGAGATGCCCACTACAACAGTGCCATGTGAATGCCTCATCTCACTCTCAGGTGACACTATAAACAAGAAATGGGCAGCATTATTTCCTGTGAATGTAAACAAACTTGTCTGAGCAATTGGCTGAGCAAGTAGAACTGAGCGGACTTGTTGGGTCTAAAGTTGTAAATTGTTTTATTTTTGAATGAAGTTAAAAATCAACATTTGTAAGTTCAACTTTCATGCTAAAGAAATTGCACTAAAGTACTTGTAATGGGGGAACTGAGTACTATTTCTTTTGTACTTTACAGAGCAAATATTTGTAAATCAAAAATAAAGTGACTTTTTATTCAGTATTCTAATTGAGATTAATATATTTGAAAAAGTAGAAAACATCCAAAATATTTCAGTGTATTCTATTATAGTTTAACAGTGTGATTAATTGCACAATAAACTTTTTAATTGCTTGACAGCACTAATTAGGATATGAACATATCACAACACAGTGCTCATCTCATCTTTTTTCTGGTAATTTAGTGAATATATCCCAGGAAAACAATAGACATTGCTTAATCCACAAAACCACAATTTATCTAAGGACTGGCAAGATGGATTCTCTTTCCAGCTATGCCTCTCCTGTGTAAAGTTGGGCAAAGGAGGTAAATACTTATTTGTCTTCATTTCCCTCTGTGTAACATGGAGTTAATGATGCTCCTATATACATTTCATTAATGTCTATAAAACACTTCGAGATTCTTAGAAAGGGCTGGTGAAGTGCTAAGTATTATTTTGATTGATTGAATTATTATATTAGTGTTCAGTTGATAAGTCTTTAAAAGCCACAAGCTTTGTGGCAATGCATAAACCAACAGGGAGAATTGATTTGCTGAGTTCAAATATCTTTCTGTGCCAAACATCTCAATAAGCAATATTAAATAATGCATGGATTTTTTTCTCATGCCCCCAAGGACTAAGGAAATTACTGACACATCTCTATGATGATGTTGCTAGTTTGACAGCATGAGGACTGCCCTAGAGTACAGATTTTTTTTTTGTGCTAGTCTGCCTTCTACAAACTAGTGACTATTTTACATGGGGTAGATAGTGGTAAATAATCAAGAAAAACTTTCAGGATGTGTTATAGTAGCCAAAGGCATGGCCACTCTGGCCCCATTTTGGGGGGGTTGCTACTGTAATGTATGGGATATATTGGCCATAGAAACACTTGCATGAATTATGTTTACATGTCCATGATTTTACAGTTTGCCTATCTTTTATCAGCCATACCAACTATAATACTTAGGAGGTCAAATGGCCACACTTACCATACTTTGTACCTTATTCATTCTATTATATTAATTAGTTTATATAGTTTGTATATTAAATTAAAGTTTCTTCTCTCAATATGAATTATCTAGTTAGATATAGCAACACAGGTAAGGGTGGAGATCATAGAATCATAGAACAATAGAGCTGGAAAAGACCCCAGAAGGTCATCAAGTCCAGCCCCCTGCCCTAGGCAGGACCAATCTCAACTAAATCAACCCAGCCAGGGCTTTGTCAAGCCGAGACTTAAACACATCTAGGAATGGAGACTCCACTTCTTCCCTAGGTAACCCAATCCAGTGCTTCATCACTCTCCTAGTGAAATAGTTTTTCCTAATATCCAACCTGGACCTCTCCCACCACAACTTGAGACCATTGCTCCTTGTTCTGCCATCTGTCACTACTGAGAACAGCCTTTCTCCATCCTCTTTGGAACCTCCCTTCAGGAAGTTGAACACTGATATCAAATCCCCCCTCACTCTTCGCTTCTGCAGACTAAACAGACCCAACTCCCTCAGCATCTCCTCATAGGTCGTATGCTCCTGCCCCCTGATCATTTTGGTTGCCCTCCTCTGGACTCTCTCCAATGTGTCCACATCCTTTTTGTAGTGAGGGGTCCAGAACTGAACACAATACTCCAGATGTGGCCTCACCAGAGCTGAATAAAGGGGGATAATGACATCTCTGGATCTGCTGGCAATGCTCTTCTTAATGCAACTTAATATGCCATTAGCCTTCTTGGCTACAGGGCACACTGTTGACTCATATCCAGCTTCTCATCCACTGTAACCCCCAGGTCCTTTTCTGCAGAACTACTACTTAGCTGGTTGGTCCCCAGCCTGTAACAATGGTTGGAATTCTTCCATCCCAAGTGCAGGACTCTGCATTTATCCTTGTTCAACATCATCAGATTTCTTGTGGCTCAATCCTCTAATTTGTCTAAGTCACTCTGGACCCTATCTTTGCCCTCAAGCATATCTACCTCTCCCCCTAGCTTAGTGCCATCTGCAAACTTGTTGAGGGTGCAATCCATCCCCTCATCCAGGTCATTAATAAAGATATTGAACAAAACCGGTCCTAGAACCAAACCTTGGGCCACTCCGCTAGAAACTGACCGCCATCCTGACATCGAGCCGTTGATCACTACCTGCTCGGCCCGGCCTTCTAGACATCTTTCAATCCATCTTACCGTCCATTTATCTAATCCATATTCCCTTAACTTGCTGGCAAGAATATTGTGGGAGACCATATCAAAAGCCTTGCTAAAGTCAAGGTATATCACAGCCACTGACTTTCCCATGTCCACAGAGCCAGTTACCTCATCATAGAAGCTAATCAGATTGGTCAGACACGACTTTTGCTTTGTGAATCCATGCTGACTATTTCTAATCACTTTCCTCTCTTCCAAGTGCCTCAAAATATATTCCTTAAGGATCCCTTTCATGATTTTTGCAGGAACCGAGGTAAGACTGACCGGCCTATAGTTCCCTGGAGCATCCTTCTTCCCTTTTTTGAAGATGGTGTAATGAGCTCTTTTAAATTGATTTCCCAAGCTCTGCAACTTCCTAGTCTAGATCAGTCCATCTGTCACCAGTACAACCTTATCTAGCTTTTTGCCATGTCCCAGAGATAAGCAGTAACAGGTTTCTGGCTGATATCAGTGCCAGATATATTAAATCAAACCAGTGGATGTGATGGAGAGTAAAATCTTGATTTCCTTCCCACCCCCATTACTGCTGTAACTTGAAGCACGCCCTCTACACCAAAAGTAGGTAATAAGTGGTCCACAGGCTAGACACGGTTTGCCAGGGTTAACCCTTGGCAGCCAGCTGGTACTTTATTTACCAGCACATCTGCAGGTATAGCAGCTTGCAGTTTGTGTTGGCTGTGGATCACTGTTCCCGTCCCACAAGAGCTGTGGGAGGTAGTGTCTTGATCTGCACTGCTTCCCACAGCTCCCATTGGCCAGGAATGGTGATCCATAGCCAACGGGAGCTGCAAACAGCCATACGTATGGACATTCAGATAAATAAAGTTCGAGCAGACCACCAGGCACTAACCCTGGTGAACTGCCTCCACCTTATTGCCCCCCATGCTCTACACACACACAAAATGATATGTAAGGCCTCTTTGAATGAAGTTTACTGGTGGGGGAGGCATTTTTAAAAAATGTTCCATTATCATAATTTGATCTGAAAGAAGTAGCAGGAGGGGATTAAAAGATTCTAATTTGATGGGCCCCTCCAGACATTTCTGCCTGTAGAAGTATGGATGTGTTTTACTTTTAATGATATACATTTTTCTTACCTTTTCTTAGATTATGATGTTGAAAATGATCTTCAGTCACACATCAGTTGAACACTGCAAGACATCTTACAAGACAGTCCAAAGTACAGAACTGCAGAAAGAATGCAATTTCTTCTTGACGGCTGTCCGCTTGGCCTCACTAAACCAGATTTTGGACCCCTGGGTTTATCTACTGTTAAGAAAAATCCTCCTCCGAAAGTTTTGTCAGGTAGCAAATGCTGTCTCAGGTTGTTCTAATAATGGATGGAAAGGGCGCTCTATCACACTAACAGATGAAATCAGACAGACAGAAGCATGAAAGAATATTGATACGCCTTGCATGCAAACTACTTTTGACAAGTGATAGAAATGTAGCCATGTTAGTCTGGTGTAGCTGAAACAAAAAACAGGACTATGTAGCACTTTAAAGACTAACAAGATGGTTTAATAGGTGACAAGTAGTCCTAAGCCTTACTGTGAACTTGGTCATCTGTGGCATACTCATGTTTCCCCATAAGTAATGCAGCATAGTAGTACTTTTGAATGAACTTAGAATGCTGGATAATTATGTATCTGGTGTGCCAACAATACATAAACAATGGAGTATAATCTATTATTAAGAGCTACCTGAAATTCTGATATCTTTGTGATCTGCTACATCCAGATGTCATTCCCATCTCCTTTTTGGAGGGAAATGCAGAAGGCTTGAGGGAAAATTATAGGAGTCCATATCTTTCTTTAGATTTAAATAATTTGTTGGAAGAATTGCCAGTGTCATTGTGTATAATAATGGGGTTCAATTTCAAGTATTGAAAAGCAGCAGGAGTCTCTTTAGCTTACCATGGTAATGGTGAATTTTAGTGCATGTCAAAATAAACTCCCTGCTGCATAGGAGAAGGGGCTTTGGAGAACAGAACAAATGACACCCTATCGTCTTTTGTAAGATAAACTTTGCACTTTTCCTTTTACAAGTAATACCTGTGAAACACCCAGGAAGCATTGTTTCACATTACGAGGGAAGGTAGTCTCTTCACTATTCACAATAGATACCCCTTTCCTATTAATTAACTACTAAGATTTATATAGCAAAAAAAGTCACCCAACATGTTCAAAGAGAAGCTTTATGTGTGAAAGCCATGGTTCTGGGAACAGAAAGACCTTTCAGATATCATTGGGAGGGGGCACATATACCTCATATACAGCAACACTTCATTATTCAAGAAGTCTAAGGGATGGGTCACTTCCAATATGAAATGTCAGCCAAGAAATAATAGATTTGTCCTAAAAGATAACTTTCAGAAACATGACAGTCTTGGGATATATTTTATTTATTTATTTATTTATAGCCAAGCTCCACTGACAGCAAAGATTTCATTGGAGGGTCTCATTAGTCAGATCTTTCCTTGGGTAATTTTCAAGTTGGCGTGTAAGGACTCATATTTCTGCTGAAGTGTTTGGACATATTTTACTAACTTGCTTTTTTTTCCTTCAGTTTTTCACTGCCCTTTACTCTCTAACTTGTCCCATTTAATGGCCTCCTTTTTGGATTAAATTGCAATGAAATTGCAAGAATGTACACACCAAATACAGAACTGTCACACAAAATGCAAGCCTTTTGAAGTTAGTAGGGATATATTTTCTTATATCTAAATTCAGCCATGGAATTTCTACTGTAGTTAAAGGATGTTTGTATATTGGATTGGCAAATAACTGTGTTCATATATTACAGTATGAAAAGCCATTTGGCTAATAAGATCTTTACCATGGCATTATTATATTTAATAGCAATGCATTTATTAAATCCATAATAGATTTAAATCCACAATAGAATGGAAAAAAATAGCTGAAGTTCAAGCCTAATTTTTGATATCATACTAGTTTGTGGTCTGTTAATGGGCAGTATTAGACTTGTGCTACTGTAAATACTCCTGTAGGTAAGAATAGTATTCATGACAACTAATCTTCCTGTGACTATATGTACACATTGAAATTGCATGAAATATGAAAATCCTAGGTGGCAGCCAGAAAGCTTTTGGCTAATCACTTTTCATGCTCTTGTGTCTAAGCTCTTTAATCTTCGCCATCATGACAGACAAAAAAGAAAAGTAACTGGAGTTAGCCTGGCAGATACCATTGTATGCCAAAGCCTCAGAGGTGATCACTTTTAATGTGAATTGGGACTTGACATCTCAATGATAATTCAAGAAACAGTGCACTTTGACCTTTTGTAATCCACTGTTTTTACTTTAAACCCATTTGTCGTCTTGTTCAGTTTCACAGTGGCACAAAAATAAACATTCTTATTTGTCCCACATCTGACTGAATAAGAGAAGAAATCAAGACCTCACCCAAAGCCCACTAAAGCAAATGGCCCTAGGATCAGCCACTAAGAGTAGGTCTACACTGAAAAGAGAAATGTAACTCAGGTTAACTAACTTGGTTTAAACTAGCAGTGAACATAAGGAAACTCATCTTTTAACTCAAGTTGGCAGTTTGAAGTTAATGCTGTAGGGCAGTGGCTTTCAAACTATGGGTGGTGGAATGTCAGGCACTGGGTCTTGTTGCTGCAGGGTGAGATTAGTAGGGGTGCTAAGACAGGCTTCCTGCCTGTCCTGGCACTGCAGACAGTGCTGCACTCCAGAAGTGGCCAGCAGCAGGCCCAGCTCCTTGGGGGTTTGGGGGGTGGGGGCGGGAAGCAGACAGGGCTCCATGCAGTGCTCCTGTCCTTAGCATAAGCTCTGCACTCCCATTCTCCCACTGGGAGTCTATTGCTAACTGCTTCTGGGATGCAGCATGGTCTGCAGTACCAGGAGAGGCAGGAAGCCCGCCTTAACACTCTAGCTGCACCATTGGCTGGGAGCTTCTCAAGATAAGTCCCTCCTGCCCCAGCCATGATCCCCTCAAAGCTGAAGCTCCCTCCTATACATCAAAGCTCTCATTCTAGCCCCAACCCAGAGCCCACATTTAGTCAAATTATCTTGGGTCCCAGGCATCAACACTTTTCTTCAACTGGGTCATGAGAAAAAAAGTTTGAAAATCACTATTGTACGGGAGCCTGGGGGACTACTCTACCCACTCGGTATAATGTGGGCACCACTACTTCTTTCTCATGTGCATTTTTGCAAGAAAGGACTAATCTAACCCCAGGAGAGAGTTCATAGCTTGAGCCCTATGTGAAGGAAGACATCTCTCTCTTGCCAGTAAGGTGCTCATATATCTTTGGGTATGTCTACACTACAGCGTTAATTTGAGTCAACGTAATTTGAAATAGTTAATTTGACTTAAGCTAATTTGAAATAATGCATCTATACACACAAACTATTTCAAAATAGCTTTTTACTATTTCGAAATAGCACGTCCACACTGAGTGGACCCTGAACCGAAGTTAAGGCTTGCCGGAACCAGTGCCAGCAGGGCATCAGGTTAGGACTTAGTGTGTGGGGCTGCTGCCTGAGGCTAACTGAGCTCCCTGCTTAAAGGGACCCTACCCCCACCCCGGACAGACAGTTCTCAGGGTTCCCCACTTGCTTGTCTAACTCGATGAGGGACAGCAAAGCAGTCCTGTCTTGGAGTGCCCTGAGTGCCCGCACTTGGGACACCACAGCATTTGGCCACATGGAGCCAGAGCTGCCCCATGGCACACCAGTGCATCTCGTGGGGTCGTTGCCATCAGCCCAGCTGCACTTGCTGCAGGCTGCCATTCAGGGTGTCTATCGGAGGGCTATCAGGATCCAGGAGGCCCTGCGGGAGGGCGTACACCCCGAGGAGCCCTCAGAGCCTCCCCGGTCCTCCCCACTGGGGGCTCGTACCCCATTCCTCCCTCATGTCCTTCCACTTACCCCTCCCTAGACCCCCCTTCCTGATGTCAAATAAAAGACTTGTATGTTCAGAAATAAAACTGGATTTATTGAACAAAACGGGGGGGGGGAATGAACCTCTGGGGAGACTGTGAAAAGGAGGTGGAAGAGAGATGGTGGGAATGGGGAGGGGGAAACCTGGGAGGAGGTAGCTAGAAGGGGGAAGCAAGGGGAAGAAGGGAGAGGGGAAGCTCAGGGTTGGGGGTCTCGCTGGACCAACTTGACTTTCATGCAAACCTGCTCCTGGGTTCACATGTGGCCTTTGGTGGCCAGGCTGGCAGCTATCCTGCCATAGACGGCCGCGGAGATCATGGACGTTGGGGGCATTCCCCCCAAACCTGAATAAGGTCCATGATCTCCACCCTGGACCAGGAAGACACCCACCTTCTCCAGCTCCTGGCAGGTTCCTGGGAGCTGGCAGACTGCTCCTGGGGAGCGGTGGAGGGCTGGCTGCCAGTGGCTTGCTAGCTCATGTTTTGGGGCCACTGGGTCAGGGGCCCCGGTGGCCACTGCTGGCTCTGGGCTGGCAGGCTTGGAGCTGGCACAGGCACTGTGGCCAGGGTCTACCCCTTTAATGGCTCTGGGGCTGGAGGAGAGGAGAGCAAGTTTTCTTGCTTGTGCCCAGAGTGGCTACCAGGGCTCCCTGGGGAGGGCTAGAGGCCCTCTATTTCGAATTAAGTGTCTACACAGCACTTAATTCGAAATAGCTATTTCAAATTTGGCATTACTTCTCGTAGAATGAGATTTACCAAATTCGAATAAAGGGCTCTGCTATTTTGAATTAAATTCAAAATAGCAGTTTGCATGTATAGACGCTATTAAAGTTAATTCAAAATAACAGCTGTTATTTCGAATTAGCTTTGCAATATAGATATACCGTTTGAGATCTGGGACTTAGGGCCACAACCTTGTCTTCACAATTTCCTATTAGCTAGTTTATGCAACTCCCTGCTAAGTGTACTAGCTTCCATGAAGCCCATTTTTAGGCACCTTATTCTCGCCCTACATTGGATAGTTCCTAAATCCTCATCACATACAGTTGTAGGAAGTACAACTCCATCAAATGTTCTGTGGCCTTCTGTAGCTCACTGTGACTTTCCTGCTTTCATTCATAATCTCTTAGGAACAGCTGTTCACCAGTGCGCATATCTCTAAAGGTAAGGACTAAGGAAAAAAAACTGAATATGGAAAAGATGTGCAAAGCCTGCAAAATGAGACTCAATAACTCAAGATCTGTAATGTGCCCCCGTAACAGAGCAGAGGACACATGTTGTAACATCTAAAGCATTTTTCCAGTTAGTAAGTCTCTCTCTTGGTATCCATGGGGTTTGCCTGGGATGTTTCCATTTTAATCCATTTCTGTGATGTCCTTCTTGCAAAAGTTATGTTATATTCATATTACCGTGCCAAGCATGGAAAAGAAGGCTGATGCAGGAATAGTTATATAAATAGGTCATTTACAAATGAAAGCTGCTCTTGGGACACTACAGTACTTAGAATAATGTGATCTACTAAGAGCTCTGTCTTAATAATTTAGTGTCATATCTAAAACAGAACCAAAGACACACCTTTTTAAAGCATTCTTCAAGGCATATTAGGAACATCAATTGTGCACATCTGTCTAATCTGTTATAGAAGATGGAGAGCTTAATTATGGTTGAATATGCACAGCTCAGTAGGTTTGCACTGGTGCAAGAAAGAGTGGAATTTGGCTGATCCTCTGAAAATCTGAAACACACTCTTCAGCTACAGAAGGTTTACACCAGTGTAATTGAAATCAGAATTTATCATTTAGTGTCTTCAAGGTAATAGAACAGAATACAATAACCTAGAACTACAGCGGACTGGCCAACATTTACAATCTGGATAAAACAAGCTCCACTGTCGAACAGTGTATAGTTCAGTACAAAGTTGAGTACAAAGACCACATGTGCCTACACAGTGTCTGCCCTACTTGTGTCTAGTTCATTATGGTAAGCAGAGCGAGAAAGATGCTGTATAAAAACCAAATGATCCCTTTCTTTCTTTGCAGAAGTGCTTTGCACCACTTCATGCCAAAAGATTGTAATGTAAAAAGCCTGTTTTTCTGTTCAAGAGATTAGCCTTATTCAGTTTATATACATTAGCAGCTTTTCAGAAATCTGACTCTGGTAAAGTGTGTCAAAGTGACCTCAATTATTTCAATGAATTGTGCTCTTCTGGACTTTTCTGTCAATCAATAGTTGAGCAACAGCATGTTACAATAGGATCCTATTTTCTCTAGGTCCCTCATTAGTGTAGCAAGGGTGCAGAAAATCAGAGTAAGCACTTTCTGTCCTATCATCACCACATCTACTGTAGAGGCCACCGAGGAAACTTTAGTTTTCCATATGGTCTAACCATCAGATATGCAAATGTCAATATAAGAACAGCTGAAATGTAAAAATAATTTAAACTAATTGTTGAAGGGAACCAGAAATGGGCTTTAGAGTACTGAGAATAATCTCATCTGTTTTGCACTCTTGTTATTAAAGCGGTTTTCTTATTTATTTTTTAATTTGAACAAAATGGATCATATCTGTATTAGGGTGCAGTAATATGAAAACGATCATTTTATAAAACAAGAAAATGGGAGAGATGATTTGCAGCTTATTTGTTAATCACAAAAGAATTTATGTACTTTTTGGTAGGCATCATCAAGATGACATGACTGGCAGCAAACGCACTTTCAAAGATCTTGATCAAAACTGTATAGATTTGTTTTGTTCTCCCTGGCTATGTCTACACTGTAAAATAGTTCGAAGTAAGATATGCAATTTGAGCTACACAATTTACAGATCTTATTTCAAAATAGCTTATTTCATAATTTGGCACTGTCTACACAGCACCAAATTTCAGAATAACCCACTATTCTGAAATGTCCCTTATTTTTCATGGAATGAGGTTTACAGGGACATTGGACTAGTGAGCCTGAAATAACGGGCTTGTTGTTAAGACATGGGATAGCAATTTCAGGATACGCTGGTATCCCGAAATAGCGTTGCAGTGTAGACGTAGCCCCTTTTATCTGGTTCTGTGGAAAAGATATTTTTGCTAACTTTTTTGCAAATGTCCTCTGTATTATTCTAAATGTACATACATTCCACTATAGTAGTATTTCAAAGATCCATTTTGATAAAATTATGTATTTCTGTCAGAGATATTGTAAAAAGTATGGTGTATGGTAGAATTCTTTTGATGTAGTTTTGTTGGCATTCAAAACACAATTATTGATATACTGAATAGATATATATTGTATTTGTCAACACAAAATAAATGTTTAAAGTTCAGCAGAATAACTGGTCTTTATTTCTTGATGCCAATTTTTGCCTGCAACATTTTGATATAACAATTTCAAGTAACCTTCGACAATTGGCTTCTACATGAACACTATCTGCTGCTAAATTTTTAAACATCTTGAGCCAAGGTCTGTGCTGACTTCATTAGGACTGACTGCAGAGGGTCTAAGCACAGAAGCTGGCCCTTTTTTGTGATCCAGGTTCTGTCATTCTTATGCACCCCAAGTAGTACTTCACGCCCACTGAAATCAGTGCCATCACTTGCAGAATAGTACTTTATCAACAGGTTAGTAGCACATTTGTATATCTTCATAAAACAAGATACCTGATTATTATCATTTATATATCGTGTTTGATGTTGAAAATAACTCAGTTGTTCACCTCACCACTTTTTGGGATCACTGCATAATATTTAGATAGGTATGGTGACACTGGTAATTGCCTGGAGAATGGCTCATCATATGTATTTTTATTAACAATGCTGAAGAAACTGTTATCCTACTATGGGCCAACATCCCATGATATTGGTTTCACTCTGCACCTGCATTTCCTTGATAGAGGTAAGAGGAGCACCAGCAGATCAGAGTCTGTAGCCCACAAAGGCATGGCTTGTGAATAATAGATGAGTGGTGTATCTAAGACTTTCACTTATATAAGACAGCAATCTTTGTACTTTGTGACAAACTCTTAAAGCAGCTGGCAGATAGAAAAAATTCACACACACACACACACACACACACACACACACACACACACACACACACAGCATTACCTCTGTTTTTCAGGGTTTTTTTCCATAGCGTGGCATTTGGGTAAGAGTTGCAAGTGGAAATGTCTGTGCAACTATCTGCCTTCAGATATCTTACCTACCTGATTACTGCTGGTATGATTTGACATGTGCCATTGCTGATCTTGATCTATTATCAAGTAAGAAAGGGACGTGCATAACCACTAGACTATGAGGGTATGTCTACACTACAAAGTTAGTTCGAACTAACTTTCATAGGCGCTACACTAGCGCTCCGTTAGTTCGAACTTAATTCGAACTAACGGAGCGCTTAGTTCGAACTAGGTAATCCTCATTCCACGAGGATTAAGCCTAGTTCGAACTAGCTAGTTCGAATTAAGGGGTGTGTAGCCCCTTAATTCGAACTAGTGGGAGGCTAGCCCTCCCCAGGTTTCCCTGGTGGCCACTCTGGCCAACACCAGGGAAACTCTACTGCCCCCCCTCCCGGCCCCGGACCCCTTAAAGGGGCACGGGCTGGCTACGGTGCCCATGCCAGGTGCAAGCCTGCCAGCACCCAGCCAGCAGACCCTGCACCTGGCACGGATCGAGCCACCCACCCGATGCCCCCCAGCCCTCCCCCTCTTCCCGGGACCAGGCTGGCGGCTCCCGGGAGCTTGCCCGGGACCGCAAGAGGCGGGCACCCACCTGGGCTAGTGCGGACATCATGGACCTTGTCCACGATCTCCGCACTAGGCACAGGAAAGCGGCCAGCTTGGGCAGGAGAGCTGCCAGCCTGGCCACCCAGGAGCAGGTGTGCAAGAGAATCAAGGGGGTCACTGAGACCCCCAACCCTGAGCCCTGAGCTTACAATGGCCGTACTGGGTCAGACCAAAGGTCCATCTAGCCCAGTAGCCTGTCTGCCGACAGCGGCCTACCCTAGGGACACTGGAGGGGATGGACCGAAGACAGTGACCAAGCCATTTGTCTCGTGCCATCCCTCTCCAGCCTTCTACAAACCTTGGGCAGGGACACCACTCCTACCCCCTGGCTAATACCACTCCATGGACCCAACCTCCATGACTTGATCTCACTTCCCTTTAAACTCTGTTCCAGTTCTAGCCTTCACAGCCTCCTGCAGCAAGGAGTTCCACAGGTTGACTCTTTGCTTTGTGAAGAACAACTTTCTGTTACTAGTTTGAAGCCTGCTACCCATTCCTTTCCTTTGGTGTCCTCTAGTCCTTCTTTATGGGAACTAATGAAGAACTTTTCTGTATGCACCCTCTCCACCCCACTCCTGCTTTTAGAGACCTCTATCCTGTCCCCCCTCCGTCTCCTCTTTTCTAAGCTGAAAAGTCCCAGTCTCTTTAGCCTCTCTTCATATGGGACCTGTTCCCAACTCCTGATCATTTTAGTTGCCCTCTCCTCTCCCAGCCTCTCTCTTCCCCTCTCCCACCTCCTTTTCCCAGTCTCCCCCAATTTTGTTCAATGAAAGACAGATTCCATTTTGGAAGACACGTTATCTTTATTTTGTACATCAAGAAGAGGGGCTAGGGAAGGGTAAGTGGAAGGAGGTGAGGGAGGAATGGGGCACGAGCCCCCGATGGGGAGGACTGGGCTGACTCTGCGGGCTTCTGGGGATGGAAGCTCTCCTGCAGCCCCCCAATTGCCCCCTCTCCCCAGATGGCAGCCTGTGGCAAGTGCAGTTGGTCTGATGGCCGAGTGCTGTGATGTGCCCAGTGTGGGTACTCAGGGCACTCCAAGCCAGGACTGCTTTGCAAGCGGGGAACCCCTGAGAACTGTCTGTCCGGGGTGGGGGTCGGGACTCTTTAAGCACAGCCCTCGGCTAGCCTGAGACAGCAGCTCCACGCTCTAAGTCCTCCTCTGATGCCCTGCCGGCACTGCTTCCGGCCATCCTTAACCCCGGTTCAGGGTCCACTTAATGTGGACATGCTAGTTTGAATTAGCAAAACGCTAATTCGAACTAGTTTTTTAGTCTGGATCCGTTAGTTCGAATTAGCTTAGTTCGAATTAACGTTGTAGTGTAGACGTACCCTGAGATATTTTGCCAGCATGGATTTGTAAAGAACAAATCAGGTCATACCAACCCAATAGTTTTCTTTCACAGGACTGCAAGCCTTGTGGAGAAGGGGGAAGCAATAGATGTGGTATATCTGGGCTTAGTAAAACATTTGCTATAGTTTCACATGACTTTTTCTATAACGAACTATGGAAATACAATCTAGATGGAGCTACTATAAGGTGGGTACATACCTGGTTGGATAACTGTTACCAGAGAACAATTATCACGAGTTCAGAATCATGCTGGAAAGGCATAACACAGGGGTGGGCAATAAAAAAAAAAGGCAGCCTACCTGGATTAGGCACCACTATGTTTACTTGCGCTTCTGCAGATATTGGATGATCACAGCTCTTGTTGGCTGCATGTCGCCATTTGTAGCCAACACAAGCAGCAGGAAGTGGCGCAGACAGGGACACCACTTTCTGCCACTCACATTGGCCGCAAACAACGATCTGCAGCCATCAAGAGCTGTGATATATTCTCATGCGTTTCCGCAGGCATCAGACATAGGTGAGGGCCCCCTGGGAATTAAACCTGCAGACCGGATCTGGCCCATGGGCTGGAATTTGCCCACCCCTGGCATAACAAGTGGAACAAGGGTTCTACAAGAGATCAATTTAATATCTGATCTGTTTAATAGCTTCATCAATGATTTAGATAAAGACACAGAGAGCAGATGACACCAAGATGGGAAAGGTTGCAAGTGTTTTGGAGGATAGGGTTACAATTCAAAATGATATGGACAATCTCAAGGAAAGGTTGGAGGTAAATAGAATGTAATGTAATAAGTACAAATGGAAAATACTCCACTTAGGAGGGAACAATCAGTTATACACACACAAAATGGGAAATCACTGCCTAGGAAGGAGTAATGCAGAAAAGGATCTAGAGATCATAGAGCTGGAAGAGACCTCAGGAGGTCATCAAGTCCAGCCCCTCTGCCCAAGGCAAGACCAATCTCAACTAAATCAACCCAGCCAGGGCTTTGTCAAGCTGAGACTTAAACACCGCTAGGGATGGAGACTTCACTTCCCTAGGTAACCCATTCCAGTGCTTCACCACTCTCCTAGGGTATGTCTACACTACCCTCCTAATTTGAACTAGGAGGGTAATGTAGGCATACCGCACTTGCAAATGAAGCCCGGGATTTGAATTTCCCGGGCTTCATTTGCATGAAGCCGGCCGGCGCCATTTTTAAATGCCGGCAGTTCGAACCCCGTGCCGCGCGGCTACACGCGGCACAGAGTAGCTAGTTCGGATTAGGCTTCCTAATCCGAACTAGCTGTACTCCTCATTCCACGATATTTTCCTAATATCCAACCTGGACTTCTCTCACCACAACTTGAGACCATTGCTCCTTGTTCTGCCATCCATCACTACTGTGAATAGCCGTTCTCCATCCTCTTTGGAACCTCCCTTCAGGAAGCTGAAGGCTGCTATCAAATCCCCTCTCACTCTTCTCTTCTGCAGACTAAACACAACAAAATCTCCTCATAGATCGTGTGCTCCAGCCCCCTAATAATTTTGGTTGCCCTCTGCTGGACCCTCTAATGCCTCCACATCCTTTCTATAGTGCTGGGGTCCAGAACTGAACACAATACTCCAGATGTGGCCTCACCAGAGCCGAATAATCACTTCTCTGGATCTGCTGGCAATGCTCCTGCTAATGCCCCTAATATGCCATTAGCCCTCTTGAGTACAAGGGCACATTGTTGACTCATATCCAGCTTCTCATCCACTATAATCCCCAGGTCCTTTTCTGCAGAACTGCTACTTAGCCAGTTAGTCCCCAGAACTAGCCAGTTGGTCCATCATAGTGGACCCCAAGCTAAATATGAGTCAACACTGTGACACTTTTGAAAATATCCTCTTCTGGGGTGTCACATTTCAGGAAAGATGTGGGCAAATTGAAAAATATCCAGAGAAGAGCAACAAAAATTATTAAAGATCTAGAAATCATGATCAGTGAGGGACAATTGAAAGAACTGGGCTTGTTTAATCTTACTCATAGACTTATAGACTTTAAGGTCAGAAGGGACCATTATGATCATCTAGTCTGACCCCCTGCACAGTGCAGGCCACAGAATCTCACCCACCCCCTCCTAGAATAATCCTTTCACCTATATCTCAGATATTGAAGCCTTCAAATACTTTGAAGACCCCAAGATGCAGAGAAACCTCCAGCTGTGATCTGTACCCCATGGTACAAAGGAAGGCGAAAAACCTCCAGGGCCTCTTCCAATCTACCCTGGAGGAAAATTCCTTCCCAACCCCAGATATGGCGAATCTAATCTTCATGGTAAGAGCTTTCAAGTACCTAAACGATTGTTACAAGGACGAGGGAAAAAATTATTGTCCTTAACCTCTAATAGAAGAAGTAGTGATGGACTCAAATTGCAGCAAGCGGGGTTTAGATTGAATATTAGGAAAAACTTCCTGTCAGGGCAGTTAAGGACTGGAATAACTTGCCTAGGGAGGTTGTGAGATCTTTATAATTGGAGATTTTCAAGAGCAGGTTAGACAAACACTTGTCAGGGATGATAGACAGTGCATGGTCCTGCCGTGAGTACAACTCATGACCTGTACTTGATTAAATGAACTTGATGACCTCTCGAGGTTCCTTCCAAGTCTGTGATTTTTGGGAATGCGGATCTCAGCCTTTCCTGTTGAAGTTCTTCTGCTTTCTATAAATAACTAAACTGGTATTGGTGCAAGAACTGAAACTTGGATCTTCCAGCTCCCACACAAATGCCTAAGTCACTGAGCTACAGAGTCATTCTCACTCTCTTTGGCCCAACCCTATTCAGTTGCAGAGAGCGGTCACAGTACCCTTCCCCCTTTCTGCTTGTGCTCTTGTGCAAGAGTAATTGCAGTCCCTGGACAGCATTTTGAATGTCATATTATTTTAAAATTATTTCATGATTATGCCTTGTTACAACTGATCTACTGTAATACGACTTAATAGAAGAGTTGAAGTACTGTATTTCTTAATTTTATTTTTTTAAATTCATTAAGGACAGCTGTTATTTAGTCCTGATTGAAACGTCTTTCCAGCTTAAAGCATCTCCTGCTTGTATTGTAACAAAACAGTTTAATAAAACAGTTTGGCACTTTTCAGTGAAAAACTGTTTCAATTAACTTTTTCTGACAAGCTCTATTTAAATCCCCTGTAAGCCTTACTTTGAAGGTGGATTGACCTTGGTCTGGTCATCTGGGTGAATTTTACTCTACTCAAAAAGCACAAGCAAGCCTTTATTTATTGAAATATTAAATATTTCATCTTGCCAAATTTTTCATCCACCTACAAGCTTCAATCCCCACAGCAAGTCTGAGGCACATTGCCTGTGCTCTCACTTACTTGTGGCTTCAGGACTTCATGTTCCTGGGTTGCCATTCTGGCACCATTCATGGGATCCAGTTCCAATGTCAGTGGGAAAAATTCCCTTGCCTTCAGTGGGCTTTGGGAAATAACTTCACTCATATATTAAGGGGGATTTTAAACAGTTATTATTCTAGATCTAATTTTTGACTAGATGCTTTTTTAATCTTACAAAAAGTAAATAAATTCTATTACACAGCAGTTAGAATAAATATATTGGAGAAAAAATGGTGATTTTTTAAAAGAAACATTGCTATGAGTACCTAAAAATAGAGTGAAATGGTGATAAAATATCCTCATGAAGAGTGCATTGTAATTACTTAGATTGAGACAAAAGAAAGAAGTGGAAATTTTCACTTACACATTAGCTTGCCAGAATATTATTAATTCTAGTGGGATACTTACAAGGCCCCTCTATGTTGTGTGACTTAAAAGATGTCTCTACAGCACTTTTCTAGTATGTAAAGTGAAGCATGATCCTATTAAATTAAAACCTTAGCCATTAAAACTATATTATGACCTTTTCAACAGCCAATAAAATTAGTAACATTTGAATGCCTACTGGATTGTAGAATGCAAAGTTTTATGTTTACAACTTTATTCTATTTTTATAAACATGAAGAGATGTTCCACCCACCTATTCATTATAGTACCGGTGTCTGAATAGTGCTGTTGCTGTATGGCTGCAGGAACCTAATTTGTAGATTTCACTGCATCTTTATGTGCTGCCAGGTTGAGCCCTGATCTTGCTGTTGTTCACATCCTAACTCTCATACCAGAAGAAATTTTGGATATGCAAACAAAACATGTGGATCAGATTCTACATGAACCACTCACATGTACCTACAGTATAAATCATCTCCAATTTCTCCACATCTTTCTTGAAATGCAGTGCCCAGAACTGGGCACAATACTACAGTTGAGACCTAATCAGTGCAAAGCAGAGGGGAAGAATTACTTCTCATCTTGATCACAAAACTCCTATTAAGTCATCCCAGAATCATGTTGGTTTTTTCTCAACAGTGTCACACTGTTGTCTCATATTTAGCTTATGGTCCTCTATGACCCCTAGATTCCTCTCTGCAGTACTCCTTCCTAGATAGTGGCTTCCCATTCTGTATGTGTGAAACTGATTGTTCCTTCCTCAGCTGAGTACTTTGCATTAGTCTTTATAAAATTTCATCCTAGTTTCCTCAGAGAATTTCTCTGATTTGTCCAGATCATTTTGAATTCTGATTCTATCCTCCAAAGCACTTACAACCCCTCCCAGCTTGGTATCAATTACAAACTTAATGAGTGTACTCTCTATGCCAGTATCTAAATTGTTGATGAAGATATTGAATAGAGCCGGTCCCAAAACAGAGGCCTGTGGAACCCCACTTGTTATGCCTTTTCAGCATGATTCTGAGCCATTAATAACTACTCTCTGAGAATGGTTATATAGCCAGTTATGCATCCACCTTACAATAGCCCCATCTAGGTTGTATTTCCCTAGTTTATTGATAAGGTCATGTGAGACCGTATCAAATGTTTTACTGAAGTCTAGGCATAACACATCCACTGCTTCTCCCTTATTCACAAGATTTGTTATCTTATCAAAGAAAGTTATTAGATTGGTTTGCCATGATTTGTTCTTCACAAATCCATGCTGGCTGTTACCTGTCACCTTATTGTCTTCCTGATGTGTGCAGATGAATTCCTTAATTACTTGCTCCATTATCTTTCCTGGCACAGAAGTTAAATTGACTAGTCTGTAGTTCCTTTGGTTGTTCTTATTTCCCTTTCTATAGATAGGCACTATATTTGCCCTTTTCCAGTCCTCTGGTATGCCTCCCAACTTCCATGATTTTTCAAAGATGATAGCTAAAGGCTCAGATACCTCCTCTCACCTTCTTGAGTGTCCTAGGATGCATTTCATCAGGCCCTTCTGACTTGTAGACATCTAACTTTCCCAAGTAATTTTTGACTTGTTCTTTTTTTATTATAACTTCTAAACCTCCCCCACTTCCACTACCCCTCACTGTGTTAGGCATCCTGTCACCATCAATCTTCTTGACAAAAACCGAACAAAGAAGTCATTAAGCACCTCTGCCATTTCCAGGTTTCCTGTTATTGTTTCTCCCTCTTCACTGAGAAATGGGCCTACCCTGTCCTTGGTCTTCCTCTTGCTTCTAATATATTTGTAGAATGCCTTCTCGTTACCCTTTATGTCTCTAGCTAGACTGAGCTCGTTTTGTGCCTTTGCCTTTCTAATCTTGCCTCTTATACTTGTGATATTTGGCTATATTCATCCTTTGCAATTTGACCAAGTTTCTACTTTTTATAGGACTCTTTTTAGATTTTTAGATCATGAAAGATCTTTCGGTTAAGCCAAAGTGGTCTCTTGCCATACTTTCTATCTTTCCTACACAGTGGAATAGTTTGCTTTGGGGCCCTTAATAATGTCTCTGAAAAGTTGCCAACTTTCTTCAGTTGTTTTTCCTCTTAGTCTTGCCTCTCATGGGACCTTACTTAACAGCTCACTGAGTTTACTAAAATCTGGCTTCCTGAAATCCATTGTCTTTATTTTGCTGCTCTCTCTTTTGCCATTCCTTAGAATCATGAACTCTATGATTTCATGATCACTTTCACCCAAGCTGCCTTCCACTTTCAAATTTTCAACCAGTTCCTCCCTATTTGTTATAATCAAATCTAGAACAGCTTCCCCGTCAGTAGCTTCCTCAACCTTCTTAAATTAAAAAAGAAAATGTCTCCAGTGCAATCCAAAAATGTATTGGATAATCTGTGCCCTGCTGTGTTAGTTGCCCAATATATGTCTGGATAGTTGAATTCCCCCACCTGGATCACCTGGATCGATCAGTCTTCAGCTAATGTTAAGATTGCGCCAATCACAACATGTCCACCATTCTTCTCGTACTCTTGCCTTTCTTCTCCCCGTTCGTCCAAAATGTTTAACAATGTCATCTTCCCATCTTCTTGGAGGCTGACCGGGTGGTCTTTTCTGTTCTCGTGGGTACCACTCAGCAATAATTGCGGTCCACCCGTTGTCTGTGAGCCGTGCTGTGTGGCTTACCCATCGCATTTTGTTATGTCTGCTTTCCACGATAATATCTTTCACGCCGCTGTGTTCTCTGATCATTTCATTTGGAATACGATACAGAAGGGAAATTCCCAACATAGCTCCCTCCATTGCCCTTTCAGCTACCAATAGTCGCTGCTCTTCTCTCTTTGTCAGTGCCCACGTTTCACTGCCATACAACATGGCTGGCAGCACTGTTGAATTAAAGATAGTTTTACGTGTGGTCTTATTGATTTTTCCTTTGAGGACGTCCTTGATGGAACTGAGTGCACACCATCCTGCCTGAATCCTTCGCCAGCATTCTGTTTAGGTCTTGGCGCATATTAACTTCTTGGCCCAAATATATATACTGTTCAACTTCTTCAATTTCTTCTCCTGTTATTGTTATTCAGGCTTTTTGTAAGACATCTGATCGCATGTATTTTGTTTTGCAGTGATTCATTTTCAGACTGACCTGGCTGCTTTTCTTGTCAAGTCTTCGTAGCATGCTCTGCAATTGGTTGGTGCTTTCAGCAATTAATACTATGTCGTCCACGAATCTGAGATGAGATAATCATTCTCCGTTTATGTTGACCAGTCCTCCAGTTGATCTAGTTCATAACCATTTCAAGGCATGCGGTGAACAGTTTAGGTGAAATCGTATCTTCTTGCTTCACGCCTTTCTCGATTGGGATACAAAGGGGAGTTTCAAGGAGAGTAATATCTGTTGTATATCCAGTATTTGCTTCCTTAAACAAATTGATGTATTGTGTGTTAATGCCCTGCTCTACGAGCACTTTTAAGATTACAATGAACTCGACGCTATGGAAGGCCTTTTCATAATCAACAAAAGCAATGCAAAGCAGAAGTTTGTATTCCCTTGCTCTTTCTAGGAGCTGGCTAAGAATAAATATATGGTCAATGGTGCTGAAATTTCTTCGAAACCCTGCCTGCTCTCTCGGCTGTTGTTCATCCAAGCTCTGCGAAAGTTGGTTTGTTATCACCTTTGTAAAGAGCTTGTAAATATGAGAGAGTAGGCATATAGGGCAGTAATTCTTAAGATTTTTTTTTCTCTATCACCCTTCCTGTACAGCAAGATGGTATTCGACTCCTTCCAGCTTGATGGTATTTTTCCTTCTTCGAGATATTGACTGAATCTTAAAGCGAGGGCCTTCCAAAGTTTTTTCGCCTCCTGCAGAAAGCATTTCTGACGTTATTCCATCTTTTCCTGGAGCTTTTCCCTTCTTCATCTGGTGGTGAATTCCCCCATCACCACCAAATCCTGTGCTTCAGATGATTTTGTTATTTGTTTGAAAAAAGCCTCATCCATCTCTTCTGCTAAATACAGATGTTCAGAAGACCCTCAGGATTCATGGAATCACTATTTGCAGTTCTGCATATTCCCAGATCTTCTGTGGCCTAAGGGGGTAGGTGCCGGGAGCCATGGGGAATTTACTGAAACTCCTGGCAGCTCCAATGAATTCCCCACATCTCCTGGAAGCTGTGATGAGTTCCCTGTGGTTCTTGGCAGTTATGGTGAGTTCTCCTTGGCTCCTAGCAGCTGTGGTGAGTTCTCTATGGCTACCACCTCACACAGTGGCTACGTCTACACTGGCATGATTTTCCAGAAATGCTTTTAATGAAAAAGTTTTCCGTTAAAAGCATTACCGGAAAATCGCGTGTAGATTGGCAGGATGCTTTGCCGCAAAAGCACTTTTTGCAGAAAAGAGTCCGTGGCCAATCTAGACACAGTTTTCCGCAAAAAAAGCCCCGATCGCCATTTTCGCGATCGGGGCTTTTTTGTGGAAAACAGTACTGTGCTGTTTACACTGGCCCTCTTGCGCAAATGATTTGTGCAAGAGGACTTTTGCCCGAACGGGAGCAGCACAGTATTTCCACAAAAACACTGATGATCTTACATGAGATCGTCAGTGTTCTTGCAGAAATTCAAGTGGTCAGCGTAGACAGCTGGCAAGTTTTTCCGCAAAATCACCTGATTTTGTGGAAAAACTTGCCAGTCTAGACACAGCCAGTGAGTTCAGGAGTTGTGGGGAGCTCATAGTAGGAGCCAGGAGCTGTGGCTCCTAGTGTTCACAAATATTGCCATTCACAGTGGATATGGGAATGCATATACTGTGAATGGCGAGGGTTTTCTGTATGTGACTTGGATCAGAGTCCTAGGATGCCCCCAGAGAAGGGGGTGGATCTCACCCAGAGTCCTGTTCTAATTGGAGCTAAGCCCTGTCATTTTGCAGTGTATATTCAGTCCCAGCTATAAATCTGCATTGGACAATTTGTGTAGTGCAATATGGATGTGTTAACTTGGGTCCAGCCAACCCCCATTTATAATTCAGTGTAGGCTCTCAAGCACAGGCTTGGAAATAGAGTTTGCAAGTACAGATCCCACAGAACTAGATTTAAAATGTGGTGTCAACATGCCCTCAGGGCTTGTTTATACATCAGTGTCACAACTGGAACGTGGGTGATCTGACTAACGTTTAGAATGAAGTCATGAGACAGATCAGGGCTGCGTACCAGGAAACCATAGCTAGTTTTAAAAGGAGGTGGGGGAGGGCATGAACACCACCGGTTCCATGTCGTTATATGTTAACTCCACATGCAGGAGGAGCAAGCCCCAGTCATCCTGGTGATGACTCACTTAACATTGAAGATACAGCTTGAGTGTCTGGTTGGCCCTTTCTATCTGGCCACTGGGTTGCAGTTGATAAGGAGAGGAAAAATATGTGAGAATCCTCAACAAGCACATGGCCTTGTATTAGATCTAGGCTATGAACTGGGTCCCTCTAATTGGCGATAATCCTCTTTGGAAGGTCATGGAGATAGACTATGTGACTAATCCACAGCTTCAATGTTTTCTCAGAGAGGAGGCCTGTGCAGGGGACAAAGTGAACCATTTTGGTAAAGTCATCCACTACCATCAAAATGTGTTGGACTCTGGAAATTCTACAATAAAGTCTACTGTGATAGCTCCCCAGAGTTGATACAGGAGCATCCAGATTCTTCAGGAGCGACGTCTTAGTGTAGGTACAAACATCACAGGAGTCAATGAATAACTGTATTATGAGGAATAGTGATAGAAATGTAGCCGTGTTAGTCTGGGGTAGCTGAAGCAAAATGCAGGACAATGTAGCACTTTAAAGACTAACAAGATGGTTTATTAGTTGATGAGCTTTCGTGGGCCAGACCCACTTCCTCAGATCAAATAGTGGAAGAAAATAGTCACAACCATATATACCAAAGGATACAATTTAAAAAAATGAACACATATCAAATGTGATTTGTCCTTTTCATATGTGTTCATTTTTTTAAATTGTATCCTTTGGTATATATGGTTGTGACTATTTTCTTCCACTATTTGATCTGAGGAAGTGGGTCTGGCCCACGAAAGTTCATCATCTAATAAACCATCTTGTTAGTCTTTAAAGTGCTACATTGTCCTGCATTTTGTATTATGAGGCGCATCTAAGGCTGCCCCTAGATGTACCTCATAATAAATAAATACATAAATAAAATAAAAGGAAGTTAATCACTGAGTTTTAAAATGCCTGTTAGGAGAAAGTCATTGTATACTTGAATGACTACAACTCTTGTGCAAGCTGGGAAAACTCAGAGGCTGTCCTTTATATATATGATTCCTTCCAGGGAGTCATACAGTTTCTTGTGGCTAATGTCTTGTTCATTAGGTGGAATTCCCAAGGCATATGCAGAGCATATCAATGAGAGTATATCCTGATGTAGGGCTGCATTGATAAAGTTATGAACTAGAGAAGAAAGATAGTTTCTTGGCTGGGATCTGGTGGGTGGTACCATATCTCCAAGGGTATGTCTACACTACCACCCTAGTTCGAACTAGGATGGTTAATGTAGGCAACCGAAGTTGCAAATGAAGCCCGGGATTTGAATTTCCCGGGTTTCATTTGCAGCTTGCCGGGCGCCACCATTTTTAAATCCCGGCTAGTTCGGACTCCGTGCCCGCGGCTACACGCGACACGGACTAGGTTGTTCGGATTAGGCTTCCTATTCCGAACTACTGGTACACCTTGTGGAACAGGAAGCCTAATCCGAACTACCTAGTCCGTGCCGCGTGTAGCCGCGGGCACGGAGTCCGAACTAGCCGGGATTTAAAAATGGCGGCTCCCGGCAAGCTGTAAATGAAGCCCGGGAAATTCAAATCCCGGGCTTCATTTGCAACTTCGGTTGCCTACATTAACCACCCTAGTTCGAACTAGGGTGGTAGTGTAGACATACCCCAAGATAAGACATATCTCCATATCTCATATATTACCCATTTGGTTCATGGGTAATATACGAGGAGGAAATCAAATAATGAAAAGAAATAAAAGGCTCACTGCAGCTGCCTTGGGTTTAAGAGAGTGCCCCCTCCAGGTGGGGCTGCCGTGTTGCAAAGGTGGACTTTATTGCCATGAGTTCCTTGTCTGGTATTTCGTAGTTTAACTCTGCAGGGGTCTGCTTCCTTGAGTAATAAGTATAGAGGCATAATACTTATTTGGGCTCAAGTCACTGGAAGAGGACTCCCCTGATCACTGAACTGGAGAAACTAGCTTCCACAATGTAGACTTGACAATGGGAGTGCAGTATTCAGGCAAGTTTCAGCTGACTGAATGCATGCAGGGCCTCAGGCACCAATGGGATGGTAAGAGGCTCACATTTGTTTTAGAAAATTGGGATAAATAATTGTTTAAAAATTAGCAAAAACTCTAGGAAATCTTGCAGGTCACACCCCGACTGGGGAATTGACCAATATTTGATGGCTTGCATCTTGCATGGGTCCTGACGAAAATTTCTAGCCAACTTTATGTGTGATACATGTACCAACGTTCGCTGTGTGTGTGATATTTATGTAATTGCATGTTTAATGCCAAATCCTTATGTAGAACCCACTATGTACTTCTTCTAACCCAAACCTCACACTAAAGCAATTGCGAGTTTTGGAAGAGCAAGGAATCTAGGCCCTACATTAGTAGCAATTTTGATGCAAACTAACCCATACATTGCATATTCATAGCATATATAGAAGCATAGATAGATATCACTGTAACAGTTTAAGTAGCATGTCTGTGATAATTTATGGGTTCCCCTTTGTTTTATTATTAGCATTTATTACTGTAACTAATATACATTAGAACTTATATTTTGTAACAGCAATTGGACTACATGCATGATCTATATGACAGCCACTACAGTGGCACACTTATGCCCTACTGGGTGAGACCAGAGGTCCATCTAGCCCAGTGTCCTGTCTTACAACAGTGGCCAATGCCACGTGCCCCAGAGGGAATGAACAGGACACGTAATCCAGTGATCTATCCCCTGTCACCCATTCCCAGCTTCTGACAAACAAGGGCTTGGAACACCACTCCTGCTCATCCTCCATGAATTTAGTACTTCCTTTTGCTTGCTTTAAATCTGCTGCCTATTAATTTCATTTGGTGATCCCTAGTTTTTGTGTTATGAAAATGAATAAAAGAATCTTTTTTGTTCACTTTTTCCATTCCAGTCATGATTTTAGGTTTTTCCAATGATGTAGTTAAATCCACCTCTACAAGAGGTAGATGCTAGGTCCACAGAAAAATGTATCTACACTGAGGGAAATGTCAATCTAATGGTGCTCAAGATGAGAAATTTTTCACCACCCTAATTGACATTGATAATAGTATGTCTATACTATATAGCTTTTACCCAGCTGTGTCAGCACAACCATATTGCTAAAAATCAGGCAGTGTAAATACTGTTTGAGGGCAATTATGCCAACACAAATATTCATCCCCTATGAGCAGTGTTTGCTTTGTGTTTACAATAGTATATGTGGCTACAAATCTTTTGTTGCTGGGGAGGGTTAAGCACCTGTGAATGGCAAAAGCTTTGTCACTCAGTTGCCAGTGTAGACAAAGCCTACATGATCTAATTTTAAAGATGAGAAAATCAAATCATGAAAAAATGACAAAATCAAATCATGAAAAAAGATTGTCAGTGCAGATGAAGCCGAGTTGATCTAATTTTTAATTTTAGATTAGGCACTTACCCTGGGAAACTGAAACAGTTCCATCAAGGGGCATCAACTCTGAACAATTCTACCCTGCCAGACCCAGTGGATTGCTAAAGGCAGAGGTATTACATTTAACAACTCTGTGAGCAATCCTACTTGGAGGCTGTCTCATGGAAGCTCCTAAGGGAAGGTTGAATATAGAAAAGGTGTCACAGACAGCAGGAGGAAGGAGGGGGTCTGGAATTCCTGAATAATTTGGATCAAACCCCAGGTTGACAAAATGGGGTGGAGTGCGCATTTGGGGACATTCACAGAGGGCTTCGAACACAATCAGACACTGGTTCTAAGGTCTAGAAGGCTGGACTTTAATGTCTCTCTGCCCAAGAAGGGTGCAGACAAGGAGTCTTCATCTGGGAATGTGCTGGAGAGACCCAGAGAGTTGGAACAGTGATCAGTCACTACTACCATGTTGATTCCAAAGATTGGAGCCTGTTACAACAGACCGGTGATGATCTGCAATGGAAAGTCAGTCAGGGCTATAACAACTATTGCTACACATGTGGCACAGATGTTTATAAATTTATGTTGCCTATCCTGTGTGTATGTATGGTAATTTACAAAAATGGTCTTAAATCCCTTCATTTTACAAGGGAAAATTACTTTGCAATACTATAGTATTATAGACATTCAATCATAGATCTGTATTTTCCATTTTAAAAGGATATTGATAAATGAAAACACATAGTTAATATGAATAACTAACATACAATATGTGTGTGTGTGTGTGTAAAATAAAAAGTTCTATAAGTGGTAATTTATCATACATATTATATTTTATATCCTGATGTTTGTATCCATTTAACCATTATCATTATCAGTGGGTGGTCATTTACTAATGGCAGTTCAAGAAAAGGAGAACAACATCAGAATACATTGTAAGCTTATTTAGTTTTTATTGACTGAGTCTAGATAAGACTTCATAATTTGAATGGCCCTTTTCTGGTAAACATTTATAATAGTTTGCACTGCACTCCTAATGGGTTATTTTTGTTTGGTTAGTATCTATGTTACTGCACTTGTTAGGATTCTGTGGTATGTTAAACCCAGGACCATTTGCATTATCAGAAGAATGCAATTATCCTCATTACTTGAAGAAGTCAGATTGGGTAGCAATCGATTTAATTTGCATGGAGTGATGTAAAGTGACTTACTAGAGACTCAGTTTTTCTATTTCTACTCTTACTCACATGAAAAATCCTCATTTAGTAGAGAGGACTACTCACATGAGTAAAAGCTGCAGGATCAGTGACTAAATTAATGCCTAGTGGTTCCTTCCAAACCCAATGATTTTTATACTTGATGCATATAAAAGACAGCAAGCAATGTGTACAATATTGTATGCTCTGCTCTTTAGAGTGAACTTTCAACACTTTTAAAACATGCTTGCAACAATCATAGGGTGTGTCTAGACTATACTGTTTTTTCGAAAAAAGTTGGCTTTTTTCGAAAAAACTTCACTCGCATCTACACTACTACTGCGTTCTTTTGACAGTACATTGAAAGAACGCAGCAGTTTTGTTGACAGCGGTAAACCTCATTTTATGAGGAATTATGCCTTTTTCAACAGTTAATAACACCTGATGGGTTGGCGAATGACAGCTGTCTGAGGCTGTGCGAACCGCCTCCCCTCCACTTCAGCCCTTGTCCCCCAGCCTGGGAGGAAGGCCTCCCCTTAGCTCTCCACCAGGTTGTGGAGCACGCAACATGCAACCACCACCTCTGGGATATTGAATTCCCTCATGTCGAGGCAAGTGAACAGGCACCTAAACCTTCCCTTCAGCCAGCCAAAGGTGCATTCCACCTGCAAACGCGCCCGTGTCAGTTGCGCGTTAAACAGTTCCCTGCTCAGGTTCAGATGCGCAGTGTATGGCTTCATAAGCCAGGGCATGAGGGGGTATGCCTCATTGGCCACAATGCAGACTGGCATCTCCACATCCCTAACAGCAAAGTTTCGCTGGAGGAAGAAGGTTCCAGCCTGCAGCCTTTGGTAAAGGTACAAATTGCGGAAGATCCGAGCACCATGTTCCCGGCCCGATCATCTCACACAAATGTCCGAGAATAGTCCACGGTGGTCAACTGGGACCTGCAGCACCATGGAGAAGTACTCTTTTCTGTTGATATACTGGGCTGCTCAATGGGGCTGTGCATGGATGGGAATGTGAGTTCCATCGAGCACTCCTCCACAATTTGGGAATCCCAGCCCAGCAAAATTGGCCATGATGGTGTCTAGGTCTCCAAGGTGGACAATCCTGTTCAGCAGCTCCGAGCTGATGGCCCTCACCACCTGCAGAATAGACATATACAAACACACAGAATTGGAAGTTAGAGGAGTTGCCTGAGTCCCTGGGAGGTTCCCCCCCTCCCTCCCCCCAAGACCCCAGGATTCCCCCCTCCCCTCTGGCGGCCACTCCCAGCAGTAAGGTGGAGTGAGGCCAGGAGCCCTCCACCACCTCCCCTCAATTCCCTCCCCTTTCCTGTTACAGTCCTCCTACCCCTCATGGACTGCCCCCCCCCAAGAGACTTACCTCCATCAACATGGCACCAATAGTAGATCTCCCCATGCCAAACTGGTGTCCCACTGACCGGTAGCTGTCAGGGGTGGCCAGCTTCCACAGGGCAAGCGCCACTCTCTTCTCCAGCGGGATGGCAGGGCGCAGGTGGGTGTCCTGTCGTTGCATGGTAGGGATGAGCCAGGAACATAGCTCCTGGAAGGTGGACTGCTGCATTGTGAAGTTTCAGAGCCAAGTCTTGTCGTCCCACTGCTCCATTACCAGCCAGTCCCACCAGTCTGAACTTGTCTCCAGCTTCCAAAATCACCTCTCGTGGAAGAAGTTCAGTGGCAAGAACAGTGTTGCTGCATCTCGAACAAGGGGCTCCAGGCTGGGTTCAGAATCCATACCAGGCATGAACAGCATGAAGGTCTCATGGAGTTGCAGCAGCACTTGAAGCACTATGGTATGGGGCCATTGCCCGCACAGGGGCAGCTCCGGCTCCATGGCGAAAAAACAATTCAAAGCACAAAAACCAACCAGGAAAAAAATGCTGTGGTGTCCCACAAAGCAAGGCACTAAGAGCAAGTACTGCAGAGTCTTTGCTGTCCCTCTAGGACATGGGTTCCTAAACTGGGGGGCATGCCCGGCATGAAGGAATTCCGGGTGGGGGGAGGCCTCCCTCCCCCCGTCAATCCCCTTGCTATTTTTGTTTTTTGGCCCCGGTCAGTTCCTTTTTTTTTTGGTGTTCAACAAGTTTTGTTGCTGGTGTGTGTGTGTGTGTGTGTGTGTGTGTGTGTGTGTGTGTGTGTAAGTGTGAGTGTGAGAGAGAGAGAGAGAGAGAGAGAGAATTTCTCAAAAATCAAAAAGGGAGCGTGATGCCAAAAAGTTTGGGAACCACTGCTCTAGGAGGTATGCAAGCCAGCTGCAGGAGCAGAGCAGTGGCTGTTCAAGAGGATCCCTTAAAGCACGCGTCTCTGCAAAGAGCATGCAGCAGGACTCGGAAGTAAAGGCTGCCTCCATGCCCTGCACAAGTGCTTCCAGTTGGCCTTTGTCAACACAGCATCCAGGCAGTCTGGACGCTCTTTTTTGAAAAAGCAGATCGAAAAATCGATCCACGTAGTACAATCTAGATGCACTTTTTCGAAAGAGGTTTTTTTTTAAAGATATTTTTGAAAAAGCCTCTTTCGAAAAAGGCGTGTAGTCTAGATGTACCCATAGTGCTGGCATGGTTAGTGGTGCTCCGGGGGAATTTGGTACAATTCCGTAACAATAAAAGTGGTCCTATGGCAGCCCAAATAATTTACACTTGCAGCATCTTTTGTTGTCACTCATTTGCTTGGAACGGGAGAAAGTGAGTGAAGGAGAGGTGAAAGCCTCTATTTCTGGTTATGACAACAGAGGATAAATACTTTACATTTCCACTGCATTTTAAGCATCAAATGCTTATATCATCGCTCAAAATCCCCAGGACGAAAGTCCATGTCTTGTTTGCATAACAGAGAAAAGGTGTGCACAATATTTTGTTCACAGCTACGGAGACAAGTAATAAGTAACTTAGCTTAGTTCTATCCCTAGCCATTAGTGCAATAAAATTTTTACATGATGTTTATCTATAACAGATGCAGACAACATTATCCCCATACCCGCCAGTGCCAGTCTTAGATTTTCAGAGAGGGAGAGCAAGAATCATGCACAGCAGGAGAGATGGCACCCATTTCTTTTCATCCCACCCACAATAAAACTTCTGCCCTCCAATACAGCCTCCATGAGGGTCCCTTTTGCAAACTAGGAGTGTTTGCCACCTTCACGCTTCCATCTTCCTACGTAAATGCTTTTTGACTTTTCAATGGCCACTCCTGGTCCAGCCCTTGGCTGCTGAGCCAGAAGACACTAGGTCAGTGGTTACTAACCAGTAGATCGGGACCTACTGGTAGATCTTGGAGCCTCTGACAGGTGATTTTTACTAGTTTGGCCAGGAAGCTATCAAGCACTGGTTCTTCAGTTGCCCTTCCACCCGCTGTGATGCTGCTCCTGCCCTCTGCACACCCTTCCACACCCTTCCTGTACAGGGTGTGGGAAGCAAAAGAGGAAGGCATAATGTTATGGTGTCCCTCCTGCCCCCATATCTGTACCCTATCTCCCTCTCACACTATGTGTGTCTGTCATTTTCACAAACACACTCTGTGCTTCACTCTCATCTTCCAACCCAACACATAGATGTCAAGTTATTGTTACTACTTTTTACTGCTTGCAAAGTGGGTTATTTTTGGTTTGTGACTGGTCTGTGTGTAACTGCCACCTGGCAGATTTGAATCTAGGACCTCTGGAGCTTAGTATAGGAGCCTCTACCATCTAAGCTAAAAGCCAGCTGCCTCCTAGCCCATGCTGTAGAGGTCTCTTGATCTTAGCTGTTGCTGTGGCCTAGGTGCCACTGTATGGGACAGTGAACCACACATGGGCTGTGTCCACATTGGCGTGATCTTGTGCCAAAGCGGCCGCTTTTGCGCAAAAACATGCTGCCTGTCTACACTGGTGGAGAGGTCTTGCGCAAGAACACCAACATTCTAATGTATGAAATCAGTGCTTCTTGCACAAGAACTATGATGCTCCCTCCTGCTCAGGAATAAGCCCTCTTGCACAACTATTCTTGCTCAAGAGACCAGTGTAGACAGGCAACATGAATTTCTTGTGCAAGAAAGCCCAATGGCTAAAATGGCCATTGGAGCTTTCTTGCGCAAGAGAGTGTCTACACTGGCACAGATGCTCTTGCGCAAAAGCACATCTCTTGCGCAGAGGCACATGCCAGTGTAGATGCTCTCTTGCACAAATACTTTAACGCAAGAACTCTTGCATTAAAGAGTATTTGCGCAAGATCATGCCAATGTAGACGTAGCCATGGTGTGTGGGTTACATGTGCAGTTCATGTTTTTCATTTCTCTTATGCTTAAATTTAATACTTTGAGTAGTGAGTTCTAACTTGCCGAATCTGTCATAGCTGGAGTCATTATCCCTATGGTAATTGCTGCTCCTGGAAATAGCTAGCATGTCCCTGCAGCCCCTGAGAAAGGCAGAGCAGGGGGTATCCACATGCTGTCCTTCCTGCAGACACCACTCCTGCAGCTCCCATTGATCAATAATGGGGAATCATGGACAGTAGAAGCTGTGGGTTCAGTGCCTGTAAATGAGGGGTGGCACATGGCACCATGGAGCCATTGCTGTACATGCCAGCTGCTTTGAGGAGTAGTGCAGGGACAGGGCAGGAGTAAGCCTGCCTTTAACCCCACTGCTCCACCACTCGGAAGCCATCTGAGTTAAACAGTGTCCTGCCAAAGCCTGCTTCCTTAACCCCTGTCCCAGCCATGAACCTCTTCCTGCAGCCATCCTCCTGCCCCAGGCACGAGTCCCCCTGCACCCAAACTCTTTCCCAGAGCTTGCACCCTTAAGCCCCTCCTGGACACCAGTTCCCACCCTGCACCTTAATCCTCTAACCCAGCCTGGTGAAAGTGAGTGAGGATGGGGGAGGAAGGGAAATGAAGTGAGCAGGGTGAGGCCTCAGAGAAGGGGTGGAGCAGGGGCAGGCTCCCAATGAAGGGGCAGGAAGAAAGCAAGGTAAGAGGTATTTTGGATTTGAGGTAGATCTTCCATCGCACTTTAAATTGAAAAAGTGATCATATGGTTAAAAAGTTTGGAGACCACTGCACTAGGCAAAACTACAGGATTTATACATCCATAAAACCAGCTCTGAGACCCACACATGGGCCCATCATCCGTAACTGCAGATGGAGCTTGCCAAAGCTGCACCACTATGCAATGACATTTCTTCCAGCTCTCAGAGGTTCTCCCCTCACACCTGCAGAAGTAAATAAATAATGAGCAATGTGGATGTGAAAAGCTGACAATGTTCCACCAAAGGATTATACAAAATAACTAGAGGGCAGCTTGTGTTCCGTTAACACTTAAAAAAATAAAAAATACATCACTGGGTTTGTTTCTTCTTCTCCAGCCATAGATGACCTCATTTCTGAAGTTTGTTACAGATGAATGCACACTCCTGCAGCTTTCTTAAAGAGAAAAAAGTGCCTTGGCTGTAGCTCCAGAGCACCTGTTTCTGTTGGGAAAACTAGTGTGGAGTAATTCTGACATTTATTTATCCATCAGCTTCCCCTCATCATACAGTAATACCTCTGGGCCAGCTCTTTCACCAGGACTGATTTATGTAGCACTGTCCAGACCTTGCAGAAAATTTTGCTCAACAAATTCAGAACCTGTGAATCCGAGGGAGTGAGTGTTTTGCTGAAGGAAACAAGGAAATGGAGGGGAAAAACCTAAACAAACTTTATACAGAGGAAGCAGTGTACTAGAAAAAAAATCACTCTGGCTTTACTTACAGTCCATGGAAACGTGAGAATAATAAATAACCCATGAACTTCACACATCAGGAAAAAATAAAATGAAAAAACAGGTGTTAAAACTCTTTCAGCCAAATGTATGTCCAAGCTTTGGAAACCCATCACAATTCCTAATAAACATTTAGGGTATGTCTAGACTACATGGCTCCGTCGACGGAGCCATGTAGATTTGTTTATTGGGCAAAGAGAAATGAAGCAACGATTTAAATAATTGCCTCTTCATTTAAATTTAAATGGCTGCCACGCTGAGCCGACAAACAGCTGATCAGCTGTTTGTCAGCTCAACGCGCTAGTCTAGATACTCTGCGGTCGACATCAAAGCCCTTTGTCGACCACCCCGGTAAACCTCATCCCACGAGGAATAACGGGGTGGTCGATAAAGGGCTTTGATGTCAACCGCGGAGCGTCCAGACTAGCGCACTGAGCCAACAAACAGCTGATCAGCGGTTTGTCGGCTCAGCGTGGCAGCCATTTAAATTTAAATGAAGCGGTGATTATTTAAATCGCTGCTTCATTTCCCTTTGCCTACAACCCTAATCTACATGGCTCCATCGATGGAGCCATGTAGTCTAGACACAGCCTTATTTACCCCCTCTTGCAGTAGGCTCTCTGCCAGGCAGCTGAAGAGAAGGGAAGCCTCGTTTCTGTTACCCTTTCTTCCTGCCTGACTCCCCATGGAATGGCTGGCAGGGCCATTTCACACATCCATAGGATCCCATGTGATCTGCAGGAAGTCAGAACCATCCAAATAGAGCTCCTGTACTTTTGCACTGGCTCTTATGCCCCCGATTTGAGGTGGGCGATATTATTCTGTGAAACATTCTGGGGAGAAAATATGCAGATTAAGGTCAACCACACTATTTGGCAAATTCATATCAAATTTACCAACCTGTTTCAGTTACACCCCCCCTTCCCGTGCGCGCACACACACACACACACACACACACACACACACACACACATAAAAATGTTTGATTTCAACATGTTTTGTTTTGAAAAAAGTTTGATTTTTCCTGGGTAATTTCTTCATGTCACAAGAGATGGCATCCTCAGCCCTATCTACACAGGACCATTCTCCCACTCTCCCAGAAAATCACTCACTCTCCCAGAAAATCCCAATCCCTTGGAGCAGGGGTCTTAAACTTAGAGCCTGTGAGCCACATATGCCAGAGCATATTTGCCCCACCCTCTCCCCTGCTCCAATGCACCCCCTAGCCCTGAGGGAGGTGTGTGTGTATGTGTACACGTACACATACACATACACACGCATGTGCCATGGATGACCTGCAGGACATGAATTTGAGACCCCTGCAAATCATCCTGCTGCAAGGTGTAGGAAAAGGAGGGAATGCTATTGAGAATGTAACTGACTTCTCTCCTCCCCTCTCCAGTCTCCTCCAGGACAAAGTATGACCATCTGACTGATATAATGCACATAACATAGTTCACCTGGAAGATTCTTGAGGTGGAATTTGTTAAAGCAGGGATCTAATTCAGCAAATATTACCTCATGTGAGTAATTCTATTGAAATAGGACCAGTCATATGAATACAGGAGAGATACATAGGCCATAGACTCTTATGCCTCAGTAAAGTGTACCAGGGCAGGCCAGGTGAGTCCTAAAAATGCTTTAGTATTTTGGCAATGCCAGGCAAAACAAGCATTTTTCAGAACTAGATAAGATAGCACATCATTTGAAGCCTGCATTTTTATTCCATTTCTGATTCTGTCACTATTGGCTTCCATTCCAATTTTAAACATCCTGGATGTTTACAGTTTCATTTTAGGAACATTTTAAATTTAAATGGATTTTTTTCACTCTGTCAGTAAGGGAATTTTCATTACATAAAATAGATTGAGTCTCAATTTTAATAGCCAGAGACAAGAGATGGCCAGATCAGCCATTCCCGGATTGTTAGTACAGTACAGCATCTAGTATCCTGTATGAAATACAGAAAAATGTTAAAATAAATTAAAACTTACAGGGATTGCTGGAAATTCTGCTGTCTGTCTGGTACATATTTTTCTAATCTAGACTGTCTCTACTTGTACCTACTGGTATGACTGTAGAGACAAATTTTTCAAAAATAGTTTAGGGAGCTATGATAGATGAATAGTAGGTTGAGTCTCTAAATACAGAGCTGACTACAAACAGAATTACAGACTGGAGTTTTCCTCCTCCCCCCAAATAGTCATTAATTTAGAAACTATAGTGATGTTATGTATAGTGCATCATTAAAGAACAGGAATTGGTTATAGTGAATGTCAGATTCAACATCTTTGCTCATATCAGAAGATTAGGGTGGACACATACATGGTGAGTATTTGTGGCATTTGGCAGCTCTTACAACTAAGTTGTCTTCACTTAGGAATTCAGTCCATTGAAATATAATCAAACACATAGGTGGTGCTAGCCTGACAAAAATGCAAGGGTTTGATTCTGATCTCACCTACACATTTTAAGTCAGGAGTAACTCCACTGAAGTCCATAAATAGACATTGGTATCAAGCCAGCGTATAGGAGATTAGATTCAGGTCCAAAAGTTTCAGAGGGGTAGCTGTGTTACTCTGTAACTGGAAAAACTTAAAAAACAACTAATAGTCTTGCAGCACCTTAGGGTGTGTCTAGACAGCAGTGATATTTCAGAATAATGGCCGTTATTCTGAAATAACTATGTGAGCGTCTACAAAGCAATTCCATTATTTCAAAATAATTTCAAAATGATGGATGGCTCATTCTGACTTCTGTAAACCTCATTCTATGAAGACTAATGCCTATTCCGAAATAGCTATTTCAAAATAAGGCGTGTGTAGATGCTCTTCTGATATTTTGAAATAGCCCCTCACCAGGGCCGTTCTAAATTATTTCTCCTGGGGCTCTAAATCAAGATAGTATGTCTACATTAGGAAAGCCTGCCTCGGACTGATTTTGAGGCTTCTGTGCAGTGTAGACATGCTATTTCAAAATAAACTATTGGGCTGTGTCTAGACTGCATCCCTTTTCCGTAAAAGGGATGCAAATTAGACACATCGCAATTGCAAATGAAGTGGGGATTTAAATCTCCCCACTTCATTTTCATAAACATGGCTGCCACTTTTTTCCGGCTCGGAGCTTTGCCAGTCTAGACGGGGATCTTTCGGAAAATAAAGCCTTTTCCGAAAGATCCCTTATTCCTTATTTTAAGAGGCATAAGGGGTCTTTCAGAAAAGGCTTTATTTTCCGAAAGATCCCCATCTAGACTGGTGCTTTTTTCCGGAAAAGCTCCGAGCCGGAAAAAAGCGGCAGCCATGTTTATGCAAATGAAGCAGGGGGGATTTAAATCCCCGCTTCATTTGCAATTGCGATGTGTCTAATTTGCATCCCTTCTACAGAAAATGGATGCAGTCTAGACACAGCCTTTCAGAATAACTATTTCAGAATAACTTATTCCAAAATAACTGTGCAGTATAGACATAGCTTTAAAGACTAAAAAAATGTAGTTGGTATTATGAGATTTCATGGGAGCTCTCTTCTTCAGATGAATGGAGTTTAAGGGATCCAGTTTTCAAATAAATAGAACAGAGGGAATGAGGGGCAAGAGGAGGAAAAAAGGAAAAATGGGGGGGGGGATTGTCAGTTAGAGTATCCATGCTAAATGAAAGGGATAAGAATACATAGTACCCACTTAAAAAACCAAAGGGTACTTAATGTCATTAGGCTGTGGAATGTTGTGGGACATCCAGCCAATGTCTTTGTTTAGACTTCTGTTGTAGGAATCAAACTTGTAAATGAAATTAAGTTCTTTAGCTTCCCAGTGGAGCTGGCTTTTGAAATTGGTTTGAAATAATATGGTGATTTTGAGATCCATTAATGAATGCCCAGGCAAGTCAAAATGTTCCCCAGCAGGTTTCTGCGTGTTGTCTTTTCAGATATCTGATTTGTGTCCATTAATTCTCTCTTGGAGGGTATGTCTACACTACCCTCCTAGTTCGAACTAGGAGGGTAATGTAGGCATACCGCACTTGCAAATGAAGCCCGGGATTTGAATTTCCCGGGCTTCATTTGCATAAGCGGGGCTCCGCCATTTTTAAATCCCCGCTCGTTCGAACCCTGTGCCGCGCGGCTACACGCGGCACAAACTAGGTAGTTCGAACTAGGCTTCCTAGTTCGAACTACCGTTACTCCTCATTCCACGAGGAGTAACAGTAGTTCGAACTAGGAAGCCTAGTTCGAACTACCTAGTTCGTGCCGCGTGTAGCTGCGCGGCACAGGGTTCGAACGAGCGGGGATTTAAAAATGGCGGAGCCCCGCTTATGCAAATGAAGCCCGGGAAATTCAAATCCCGGGCTTCGTTTGCAAGTGCGGTATGCCTATATTACCTCGCTAGTTCGAACTAGCGGGGTAGTGTAGACATACCCGTAGAGACTGTCCAGTTTGGCCAATATACATGGCAAAAGGCATCTCTGCAGCCTCTCAAAGCAACAGCTGAGGATATGACCCGTTAGCTATAAAATCAGGGTTTTTTTCCCCTCATTTGGCCTACGACAAAAAGTGTGGGTTAGTAATAACAAAAAGTATGGGGTAGTAATGCCACGGAAAAACCTGCAGGAAAAGGGGTTTGGACAGGAGAAAGGAGATTTTAGTGAGGATCCTATTGTGAAATTTTCCTGGAGACATTTCTGGAAAGGGATGTTTTGTCCAACATGGATCAGCTAGCATTTGAAGAAATATTAGAATAATTTCTACCGAACTGTATCCCCAAATTCTATAAAGTTTTCCCATAAGGCTCTGCAATATGTTATGTCACAATGAAGCATGCAACAACCAGGACTCATAAAATGTAATCTCATTACATAGGCTGCCAGAAACACAATTACCTTCTAAATTCTAGATAACCCAACCTTTTTGATCTGCCTTTGCCATTTCACATTATACTAAAATATATTAGGCTGCTGAATGACAGCTACTGTGTAGATTGTACTTGGAAATGAGTAGGATATATTTTTTATCAGTTCTGACAGAATATATACCCAGTTGGCTCAAAGATGCTTTATTGATTATTATTTTTAAATGTATTTTCTTCACTAAAGATGTTTGATACTGCACTGGACTGCATACTAACTTGGCAGCTGCATGCTTTATTATTATCTAAACCAGGGGTAACCCATCATATGCCTTGTTACCAAAGAAACAGTACTTTCATAAGTTTGTTTTTAGATTAATATACTGGAAGATTTACCCAGCATTGTCCAGGTCCTGCAGGGCATGGGGCTGGCAGTGTGGGGAGTGCAGGAGCCTGGGTGATAACTAAACACTGGAATAGGCTTCCAAAAGTAGATGTGAAATCTCAGTCATTGGCAGTTTTTACTAACAGGTTGGACTGACAGCTATCAGGGATACACTAGATCCTGCCTTAGTGAAAGGGGCTGGACTAGATGACATCTCGAGGTCCCTTCCAGTCCTACATTTCTGTGAGAGCCATGGTTGATAACCTTACTCCCCTGATACAATGGAACGTTTTACCACAAGAATAAATTTTAAACAGGATACACAGCCTTCAGGGGGGAAAGGGAGCAAGCTGAAATTGAGGAATGGACTTATGTCCCAAAAACTTTTTGATGCCAACTGGCAGAGGACACAGGGATCTGTTTTATTAAATTGGCTTACAGTTTTATTTTAATTGTATACCCAATTATTAAAAGTATATGAAAGTTTTAAAAAAATGGTAGCTTTTAATAACAAATGTTAATAGTAAATGGGTTAAGTTGTTTTTAATAATGAATGTTATAAACTGGTGCAAAAAAACTAGACAAAGAGACTATAATTTGTCCAATCGAAAAGGCCAAGCTGATACAATTCAATTAATATGTTAAAATGATACTTGTTAAAAACAGTAGATGTAAAACCAGAAATTAATAAACCAAAACTGGTACATTAAATATTAACCCTATTTAGTAGACACTAATAAGTGGATGGGCAATCCCCCCATTGCCTATAGGATCCTTAATTTTTTTTCTTTTTGAAAAAAGGAAAAAGACAGAGGGGCTAAAGAAAGCTTCACCAAAATATTACTATCCCCACCCCCATCTCCAGGGACCATGGGCCTCCTATATCCTAATCTTAAAAAATATCAACTGCTATCCCTACGAGCCCCAGCTAAATTCCAAACACCACCTAAAATAAAACAAAACTGAATTTTAAAAGCAGCAGCAACAGCTTCAACTGATCTCAACTAGCCTCTTCTCTTCCTTTCCCCTCCTGCCCAAGGCAATTATTACAGTCTTTAACACCATCTATAAACCATCCAACAAGGAAAGTTCACCTTCTAAAACTCTCTCCAGTTTAAATAATCGCAGCTTCATTTAAATTTAAATGGCTGCTCCGCTCTGCCGATCAGCTGTTTGCCAGCTCAGCGTGCTAGTCTGGACGCTCCCGTGCCGACCTGAAAGCCCTTTATCGATCTCCCCGTGATGCCTCGTAGGATGAGATTTACCGGGGAGGTCGATAAAGGGCTTTCATGTCAGCAGGGGAGAGTCCAGACTGCCCCCATCTGCCGACAAACAGCTGATTGGCAGAGCACGGCTTCATTTCCCTGTGCCGAACAAAGAAATCTACATGGCTCCATCGACGAAGCCATGTAGTTTAGACGTACCCTTAATGTATAGTTAAATGCTGGTAACTCAAAGGTAGAATGCTTACCAGTAAACCTCTCCAGACAGAAGATGGGAGACACTTAAATCCCAGGAGGACCATTCTGTATTTATGTTAGACAATGAGTCTATGTCTACACTACAAGGTTTTTGTGCAAAAACCGGCAGAGTGGCCACACCTCAAGTGCGTTTTTGTGCTAAAAAAATATAGTAAATTGACAGGACAGAGGACCTTTGCTAGTAGAGTTATTCTTCTCCCCATGAGGAATAACTTCTTTTTGTACTATAGCTCTTGCGCAAAAAGGCATGTGTGGACGCTCCACAGGGGTTTCTTGTGAAATGAAATGAAATGAAATGAAAAGAAAGAAAGAAAGAAAGAAAGAAAGAAAGAAAGAAAGAAAGAAAGAAAGAAAGAAAGAAAGAAAGAAAGAAAGAAAGAAGCAATTACAATGGCCGATGATTAGGGCTCCTAAGTGCTATGGTAACACAGCTAAATGATGATGATGGCCGTTCTGTTAATGGCAATCAGAGCTTTCTTGTGCAAGAGCTTCCAGGCAGTGTGGATGCTCTCTTGTGCAAAAGCACTTCACTTTTGTGATGCGCTTTTGAAGTGTGGATATGCTTTTGCACAAGAAGTTTTTGTGGAAGCAAAGCTATTGCTAATGAAAAGCTGATAGAGACTTTAGAAGGAAATTGACAGGAAGTAGTAAACAGTGTATAGGAGGAACTATTTTCAGGTGATCAAAGGTCTGTTCTGATATATTTGGGGGTGCATAAGACACTTTAACATCCTTCTATCTGTGAGGACTGCATTAGCAGTCTTGGTCTTACAAAGGGGACACGTCAACCAAGTTGGTTAAAAATGCTGGGGAAAGAATTTGTACAGCATATATTTCAATGATCCATGACAAGGGCTCCTAAGTGCTATGGTAACACAGTTAAATGATGATGATGGTAACAGACTGAACCACATATGACAGATGTTAATTACACCAGCTGATGAGTCACTGGATGATATTCAGATATGCAGTGATGAGAGTAGTAAAAGGAGAGAACAGAACAAATTATTTCCATTGATGGGGAAAAGTGGAGGGGAAGAACAGAGCTAAGTGTGTAGGGACACTGGAGATTCTACATGGGTAGCTAAAGAGTAGCTGTGGAGTTCCAGAGAAGCTCTCCCTGACCTTGAAGAATGATCAGTTGCATTCCAAGAGTGTTCACTGATTCCTGAGATGGTTTTTCAAACTGGACACAGGCAAGAAGTAAGGTGTGGTTACAGGTGTGATCAGTCAAGAAGCACTACCAATAAGACAAGAGGGGGTAGAGGAGCCGGACGGCCCAGCTGACCCCGTATCCTGGTATCTCATTCCACAATAGTACATTGCAAAGGAGACTCACAAAAGATTTTTCCTCACGCAATTACCCCCATAATCATGACGTTACACATGTCTGAGGACTTGTGTACACACAGTTTGTGAACCAATTTACATAAAAAAATATATAGTTAAATCGATGATGTTTCCTACCTAGTGTGGACACAGTTCTACTAATATAAGGGGGCTTTTATCACTAAAGTTTTCCTGAATGTTATAGAATATTATTGAAGCAACCCATTCCTGTATAAACACTACTACGTCCACACCCACACTAACAAGTTGCCCTGATTTAACTCAATCAGTTCTTCCAATTTAGAAGAACCCAGGCAATAACTGTGTATAGACAGATCCTGAGAAACATGCATAGCGGACAGTAAGACAGTAACACTGAAACCATGTTCAATGTTTGCTATCACAGAACAGCTTCTGAAGTGAAGATAACATTAAGATAATTAAATAATAGCCTGGAAGCTTGGTAGTTAAATATAATCTGTTGATTTGGAAGGGGGCTAGCTCTGAAACTCACCAGATTATGGGTGAGTTATTTAGAAAGATTAACTTTTAGATTAATTTGGAATCTCATCAGAAATTTAGCTTTTTATTGATACCATATTAGTTCATGTTTAACTAAAATGGCTTAGCTCATCAGATTTTTCCACAATCACAAATACCATTAGAGAGTTTGATCAGGACAAAGTCATCTCTTTTACCTAGGTATGTTATTATGAGATGACAAAAAATTAAGTATGCAGCTGGAATTTTAATCAACGTAACTGGTATGAACATAATTAGTAGCCTAACAGCATATCTCTGATCTCCATCAATCAGGCTGTGTCCAGACTCCATGCCTCCTTCGACGGAGGCATGTAGATTAGCCACATCGGAAGAGGGAAATGAAGCCGCGATTAAAATAATCGCGGCTTCATTTAAATTTAAATGGCTGCCCCGATCTGCCGATCAGCTGTTTGTCGGCAGATCGGGGGAGTCTGGACGCGATGCCCCGACAAAGAAGCCTTTCTTCATCGACACAGGTAAGCCTCGTGAAACCAGGTTTACCTGTGTCGATGAAGAAAGGCTTCTTTGTCGGGGCATCGCGTCCAGACTCTCCCGATCTGCCGACAAACAGCTGATCGGCAGATCGGGGCAGCCATTTAAATTTAAATGAAGCCGCGATTATTTTAATCGCGGCTTCATTTCCCTCTTCCGATCTGGCTAATCTACATGCCTCCATCGACGGAGGCATGGAGTCTGGACACAGCCTCAGTGAGAAACTGCAGACAGACCCCTTCTGGCAACTGTCAGGATGAACTCTCTCTCTATAAATATATATGAATATTATGTCTGGAAATTGAGAGAGACTATAGACTGCAGCTACAGAGAGTCAGTTTCTGGTCTCATTCACATGAACCATAAATGAGCGTAGGTGGAAAGTGCTCTGATTTGAAGATGGGGTAAAAAGTGGTGAGCAGGCCAAGGAGCACAGGAACTCAAACCTGTTAATAAGAGCTCTCTTATGGAGTCACAATATGTCGCTAATCATCTCATTAGCATGAAGAGGTCTGCACATCTGCCGCATCTTCTCAGACACAGCCATTTCTATCCATACCACTGCCCTAGAACCATTTGGTACACTGTGTAAGGCATGACTTGTACGTGGTGGGGTGAGGTCACAGACGACCGCCTGGGGGTGATTCCCAAGGTGCTGCAAGGCCATTGCCACCCGCCTTTTTCCTCTCTGGGACTTCTTGCTGCCCTGTCCTGAAGGGTCAGCTCCCTGGTCTCCCCCAACCAAAGCACAGAGCTGAGAATCATTCCCCTCCTTCCCTCCCCCCCGAGAAGCAGTACAGACACTGAATCTCTTCAGGTCCAAGGAAAATGCAGTTTTGGGCCTAGATTCCTGGGTTACCACTCCTCAAATGGGATCAAAACCCCCAATTAATTATTTGGGTAAGCCCCCTTTAACAATAAAAGGGGGAATGTACACTCTGAATGCTCCCCCTGGTAATAATTATTTACACTGGGCTTGACAGAAAAAAAAAGTGATTTTATTAAGTATAAGCAGTAGGATTTAAGTGGTAATAAGTGAAAACAGGCAAAGCAAAGTAGATTACAAACTCAAAATAACAGAAAACACTTGGCTAGTTCTACACTGAAACCTCAGTACAAACTTGTTACAGATATATTACAAAACTCCCCCTACACCAGTGGCCACCGGTGATCTACCGTGATCGTGGAGCCTCTAACAGGTGATCCTGAGTAGTTTGACCTGGAAGCTATCAAATACTGGCATTTCAGTTGCCCTTCTACCCACTGTCATGCTGCTCCTGCCCTCTGCCTTTGAACTGCCCCTTCTGGGAGCCTCCTGCTTGCTGTGCAGGGTATGGGAGGGAGAAGCGGGGGTTGCACTGATGTCAGTGTGTCCCTCCTCTGCCCACTCCTGTACCCTATCTCTACACAGAAGGGGATGGAGGGAGCTTGGCAATGCCAATCTCTGCCATTCTCACAAACATACCCTGTCCTACACTCTCAGCTCCTGACCCAACACATACGTGCAGGGTTGTTGTTTCTACTTTTTACTGCTTGCAAAGTTGGTTCTGTTTGGTTTGTGACTGGTCTGTGCATTTCACGTTTTTTCATTTCTTTCCTACTCTTAAATTTAATTCTTTGAATAGAGAGTTCTAAAATGTCAAACCAGTCATGGCAGGAGTAATTATCCCTGTGGTAATTGCTGCTCCTGGAAGTGGCTGGCATGTCCCTGCAGCCCCTGAGAAAGGCAGAGCAGGGGATCTCCACGTGCTGTCCTTGCCAGCAGACACCACTCCTGCAGCTCCCATTGATCAATAGCGGGGAACGGTGGCCAGTAGAAGATGAGGACTCAGGGCCTGCAGATGAGGAACAGTGCTGGTCACCAAGAAGCCATTGCTGTACATGCCAGCTGCTTTGAGGAGTGGTGCAGGGCCAGGGCAGGAGTAAGCCTGCCTTAACTCCATTGCTCCACCGCCTGGAAGCCATCTCAGTCAAACGGTGCCCAACCAGAGTCTGCTTCCTGAACCCCTGTCCCAGACCTGAACCACCTCTTACACCCAACCTCCTGCCCCAGCGTGGTAAAAGTAAGTGAGGATGGGAGAGGGAGGAGGATGGAGTGAACAGGGTGAGGCCTTGAAGAAGGGGTGGAAAGGAAGTGGGGCAATGGTATTTAAGTGCAATGTAAGATCTACCTCAAACCCAAATTGAAAAGTGATCTTGTAGTTAAAAAGGCTGGAGACCACGGCCCTGTTTCGTTTCCAACTCAGCCTTCAAACCAGGGCTGTTCCCCACCCTGGGGTCTTTGGTTCCTTCCCTCAGGTGTGCCAGACAAAGACAAAAGATTCCTACTTTCCTGTTGTTTTAAAGTTTCTCTTTTTGCATGGGAAGTCACTGGGCTGGTTGGGATGGACATGTGACTCCCCCAGACGAAGCACTGCTGGACATAAAGGACAAAAGTGATTGTTTTACTGTTGGTCATCAAGGCATTGGGGGTAACACCCACGATGGCTTTCATTCACACATTTAAAAAACATAAAGCACTCCACTCTTCATATGTCTAATTTTAGACACAAGAATGATACAGACACCAAAAGAAGATAAACAGATTCAGTGGGTTGTGACATGAAGATTGACAGGTTACATGAAGCAATTTGTCCAAAGAACTTTTGAGTTACGTGCATTTGTGTCCATAAATCCATTTAATAAAACATGGGGGAGGGGTATCTGTAGTCAGTTTGAAACTTGCCAACAGCAGTCAGGAATTTGGCCAACCAGTTACAGATGAAGAGCCAAAGTAGTGGTGGATACAGCGCAAAGAGCCGAGAGAAAAAAGTTGTTGAGCAAAAAAAAGGCCCAGCCTCCATTTGGTCGAGCAAAAAAAAATACCGTTTGCCCTTTCAAGTGCAAAGCAGGCACATTGCCCTTTAAAGGTGGCCATTTTGAAGGTGGCCATTTTTAAGTCTGCACAGAACACCACAACTCCGGCTCTATCTCTTTCAGACAGAAATATCTGGCCCCTTTAAAAGTCGCAAGCTGCAGGTGCGGGAACCACAATTTTTTCTTTGAAGAGCTGCATGCAGGGTTGGCCACCCCTGCTCTACTGCTTCCCCTCAGCCTTCTATGGGAGTACAGCAGCACTGTGCATCCTGCTCCTCACTGTCCAGGGACCCTCAGGGCCAGAGCCTGGCTGAAGAGATCATGCTACCATTTGGTCAACTCCCTGGGGAGCAATCAGACAGGAAACCTCACTACACTCTCTTGTCTAGGGGTTATAGCTGCTGCTGCTGCTTTACACATTATTCAGACTATTTCCTCCAATATTCTCCATTTGGATGGTGCCCCTTATGATTCATGTACAGCTCAGGCCTTCTGGAAAGTGTGAGAACCATCACTGCATGTATCAATGCTAGTTTGCCTGTGGTTAGTCCTGCCTCCTCACACATCCCCCAAACAACTCAAAATCAGGATGAAGATGGGTAGTTGTAATCTCTAACAGTGTACTGAGTTGTGGTTATTTTGGAATCTGTTTGGCTTGCAAAGCCTCATTTATTTCACCAGCTAACAGATATATTCAGTATCTCTGTGTTTGCTTTATTATTTATATTACTGTACAATTAGGAGTCTCCCATGGGAGCCCACTCTGGGGCTGAAGAACCCATGAAGAAAAATGAATGGGTGCTGAGCACCAATACCAACCGACCCCCCTCAAGCATCTCTCACCTCCTGGCAGCCCAACTCCTTTCCCTTGCACCTAGCACTTCCAGTGCCGCAAACAGCTGATTCATGGCATTCACTCTGGGAGGGAAGGGAAGGAGCAGGGATGGTGACTGCTTGGGGGATGAGGCAGAGAAGAGTAGGAGCCCGGGATGAAATAGGGGTAGTAAGAGGCAGGGTGGCAGCTTGAGGGAAAGGGTAAAGTGGGGGCAGGCCTGGAACAGAGCAGGGAGTCTAGCACCCCCAGCAAGATGAAAAGTCAGCACCAATGCACTCCCTAATCCTGGAGCAGGATGCCATTGTGCCAGGCACGGTGCAGACAGGAAAAAAAAAAAGAGGATCTCTGCCTCAAACACTAATAATCTAAAACAAAATACAGGACTATGTAGCACTTTAAAGACTAACAAGATGGTTTATTAGATGATGAGCTTTCGTGGGCCAGACCCACTTCCTCAGATCAAATAGTGGAAGAAAATAGTCACAGCCATATATACCAAAGGATACAATTAAAATTGGACAAACGTCTCAGACACTTCGCCAAAGAATCAATGCCCACAAAACAGACATTAGACAGGATCACAAAGAAAAAACAGTTGCTTGCCATTTCAACCAGAAAGGACACTACTGTCTCAATGACCTACTCACCTGCATCCTACTTCAGAAGACATTCAAATCTGCACTTGAAAGAGAATCCTCTGAACTGGCATTCATGCTAAAATTTGACACTCTCCGCGGAGGCCTGAACAAAGACTCCAGCTATCTTACCCATTACAAAGATAGCTTCCCTAATTATCACCTCTAACACTATTAACTCTCAGACATCTACCCTTCCCCACCTCTAATATTAACTCACAGGCATTCACCTTCCTTCCCCCCCCCCCCCCCCCCCGCATCCCCCTTCTGTTCTGAAATGTGATTTGTCCTTTTCATATGTGTTCACTTCTTTTTAAATTGTATCCTTTGGTATATATGGTTGTGACTATTTTCTTCCACTATTTGATCTGAGGAAGTGGGTTTGGCCCACGAAAGCTCATCATCTAATAAACCATCTTGTTAGTTTTTAAAGTGCTACATGGTCCTGTATTTTGTTTTAGCTACACCAAACTAACACGGCTCCATTTCTATCACTAATAATCTAAGGCAGTGATGGGCAACCTAGGCTAGTGAGTGGGCCACATGAATGGCCCACCTTCATCTCACAAGTGTGTTGTAAGCAAGACACTCTCCTGTGAAAGGATAGTTTTGCTAACTGCGCTTGGAAATCTAGAATTTGTGTGGTGTGCCTGTTAAACAGTAGCAGCACTTTGATTGGTTGCAGAAGGCGTGCATGGCTTAAAAAAAGCTTTTATGTAGTGGTTAACCTGGGGGAAGTTTATTTATTTTTGAGCTTCCTACAGAGAAAACTGACCACAGTTCAGTTTCTGGTAATGACATGTAGATCAAGAGGCTTTTGTGCAAATGCTCTAAAGCAGTGTTTCTCACGCTGCTCCGCAGCCGCGAGACATCTTCAGGGGCTCTGCGAGGTTGACAAACTGGAAAGCCTTCAAAAGCACAATTGAAAATCGCCTCGAACTGATGCAATTAACACACACCCCTGGGGCTCCACATAAATTTTTATACATGTAAAGGGCTCCGGAGTCCAAAAAGTTTGCGAACCGCTGCTCTAAAGCATACTACACACATAGAAATTAAACAGTTGGCATTTGCTAAAGTTCCCAGCATTGACTCAACTAAGTTCCTTCTGGTAGCAGTGGGAATAACTGAACACCCATGAAGATCCCATCACAACTGTCTAACCCAAAACTATCTGGAAAAATGTAGATTTAACCTCAGTTTTAAAACGCTGGTTTGATAAATCAACAAAATTTTAGAGTGCTGAGGTGCAGGAAGTAAGGAGGACTCATCTAACAAAAGCTGTCTAATGGAATTTGGAGGAGCTCTGGGAAAAGCAAGAGCTGACAGCTTTAGAGGACAGGAGGAGACAGAGATTCAAAGGAAATGTGGTTTATGCAGAACATAATCATTTATTAGATTTAAATATCTTTTTTGAGGAAGAATGGCTCTTGCGCAAGAGCGGTTTTTGCGTAAAAAGAAGCCATTTACACAGCTCCTTTTTGCGCAAAAGCCTCTTGTGCAAAAACGGCCCCTAATTAATTATGCAAATGAAGTGTGGTGACATTCTACTCCATGCTTCATTTGCATAAGCTTTTGTGAAAGAAAGGTGCAGTATAGACGTAGCCTCCAGAGAGTAATGATCAGTGGTCACAGTCAGGCTGGAAGGGGATATTGAGTTGGGTTCTGCAGAGGTATGTTTTGTGTCAGTTCTTTTCAATGTTTTCAGTGATTTAGATAGTAGCATAGTGAATAAACGTATAAAGTTTGTGTTGTCACCAAGCTGGGAGAGAGAACCTCTTGAGGCCCCTGCTAGTTCTTTAATTCTAGGATTCTATTTGCACTAAACTAGATAGTTTCCCTGTTGATATATTAGAATAATCATATTTAATAAGACCAACAAATAATAAAAATAATTTTCTGTATTTTACATAGGGGTTTTTTCCCACGTCAACAATCTCACCTATTGGCAAAAGGGCTTCCACAGGCTGGATTCGGCCCACTGAGTGGGTTGATCCAATCTGCAGAGGTCCTGTCACTCCTCTGCCCCCAGGCCAATCAGGGCCTAGGTATGGGGAAGCACAGCGCTTAGAGTCATCCCTGGTGGTTGATTCTAAGCGCCACATGCTGGAAGGCAGGGAGTGAGAGACTTCACACGCCCCTCATCCCCAGGCCAATCAGGGTTTGAGACTTGGGGGGAAGCACATGAAATCTCTCCTGGGCTGCCCCTGACCTGCAAGGAGTGTGTGGTGCTTTTAAGCACCATGCACTCCTTGCAGGATGGGGGCAGGGCAGGAGGAGACTGTGCGCTCCTCTTGCCCCCAAGTCCTGATTGACCTGGGAGCAGGGGGAAGCACGCAAAGTCTCCTCCCACTGCCAGGGGTGCAGGAGCCTAGAGGGAATTGCCAGTTGTTCAGAACAGCTAGCAGTCTCTTGGGGGTGGGGGCAAAGACTTCACATACTCCCCACCCAGACGAATGAGGATCTGTGGGTGGGGAAGTACAGATGTGTCCTGGTCCCGCCCCTTTTGCCTGAGGCCCCGCCCATTCCAGAGCGGCCAGGGGCCACTTCAAAAATTTCTGAAGTGGCCCCTGGTCAACAATTATTTCCCATCTCTGGTATAAACAATGCTCTAAAGTTATACCTCAGGCTGTAGCTCAGGCTCTGAAGTCTACAGAGTTTCATGGGCTTCAGAGCCCAAGCTGCAACTTCCAAGCACTGTCTATACAGCTATTTTTAGTGTTAACATGAGCCCTGCTAGCCAAAACATGTTGAGCTGGGCAGAGGAGCTCACCACTGCCTGCTACAAAATGCTTAAATACCTTTAAGAGTTACATCCCACTGATTTTCAATACCTACATCACGTTTACAAATAAAACTTCAGTCCCTATTCAATTAGACGTTTTTTAAAAAATACCTTTTTTTCTCATTTTAACGTTATTAGATACCAAGTAAACACAAGGTCTGATCCTGGACAGTATGGCACACCCTCAATACACATTTAGAGGTGCCTAGAAGTTTGGCCATCAGTGCTTAGTACCAAGTCTAAACAGCCTTAAGTTATCGTTTATCTGTTGCTCCATAGGGATGTAAGAGGTTAACCAGTTACCCGGCAAGGATTAGGGTTATCAGCCTGCTTACCCAGTAACCAGTTAACTGGCCTGGCAGGAGCAGCTCCCGCTTGTGATCACAGCAAACCTGGTTGGCAGGACTCCAGCCATGGCACAGCAGGCCAGATCAGCCCCCACCTCAAGTGCAGTGATTAACTAGTTACACGATATAATTCTAATATTTTGACCAGTTAACCATTATAATTAGTTTTTACATCCCTATTGCTCAGTGGATTATACTTGTCCTCACTAAATCCAAACCCTCCATCCAGCCAGATTTCAAAGGTCAAACTGCCCCGTTCCATCAGGTATCAGTGAATTAGCCCCTCTAAGTCCACCAAGGATTTCCTGGGACAATGGAATATGAATTTTACAAAACCAACAGTGGAAGCAGCTGCACACACAAGGAGGTTTGACAAACCAAAACCCCCATTAGCTTTTATCCACTGCTCTTCAGGATGTGGGTGAAATATATCCCACACCAGAGATGCAAAGAAAAAAGAACTCACTTTTGTTTCTGTTGGCCTAAAAACATTTTTCAGCAACTTATCACTCAGCAGTAACCAGGCCAGAGAGTTTACCTTTGCACTGGTTATTTGCAACATATAGGTAAACTGCCAGGATCAGATGCCTTTGTTTTGGGGCCATTGGAACGTCTCTAGAATGTGCTGGCAATAGCTCAGGGGCAGGAAAGATAAAACTTTCAGATCATAACTAATCTAAAACCTTGCATTTCAAGATGCAGCTAGTTGAAACTAATGTCCTTATGAATATTTATTGTGAGGCCACTGAATCCCATTCCATATAAAGAATGCTGCATGAGTTATTAATCTTCTGCCTTTTGATTTGTTTTCGTGTAGGAGGGTTACAAATTAATTAAATGCATTATATTATTTTTATTTTTTACCATGTTTTTCTACCTTGAAATGTGAGAGCTACACAAGCTAACGAAATATTTTCTTACCACATTTTTATTTACTGGAAAGCTGCTCTGAGGTTATAACATTTCATTCATTTTTAAAACTGCAGGATGCAAAATTGATTTCTTATTGCAAGAGCTATTGCTCCACAGTAATAGGCAAAAACAGTCTCTCAGTTTGGGTAAATTTGTCCTGCCCATAGGTGCACACAACAGCCATTTGGAGGCTTGTGTGCATTTGTAATGGCAGCATTTGGCCCATCACTCAGAATTCAACTTGGGTCAAAAGTGAAAATGCACTGCAAAACTGCAGCTTGTTGCTTGGTTTTTTTGATTAGCTCCAGGCATGCAGCAGTCAAGGGGAAAGAGTTCAGGGGTGCACAGCGAGCCCACCACAGTCCCAGACAGCGTACCTAAGGGTATGTCTACACTACAAAGTTAATTCGAACTAACGGCTGTTCATAGGCGCTACACATACAAACCACTAGTTCAAACTTAATTCGAACTAGTGGAGCGCTTAATTTGAACTAGGTAAATCTCATTCTACGAGGATTAACTCCTAGCTCGAATTAAGTAGTTTGAATTAAGGGCTGTGTAGCCACTTAATTTGAACTAGTGGGAGGCTAGCCCTCCCCAGCTTGCCCTCGTGGCCACTCTGGCCAAGCCAGGGAAACTCTTCTGCCCCCCTCCCGGCCCCAGAGCCCTTAAAGGGCCACGGTCTGGCTACGGTGCCTATGCCAGGTGCAAGCCTGCCAGCACCCAGCCAGCAGACCCTGCAACTAGCACAGCATGAGCCAGCCACCCGCTGCCACCCAGCCCTCTGCCTCTTCCCAGGACCAGGCTGGCAGCTCCTAGGAGCCTGCCCAGGGCCGCAAGAGCCAGGCACCCGCCTGGTCTAGTGAGGAGATCGTGGACCTCATCCAGGTTTGGGGGGAGGCCTCCAACATCCACAATCTCTGCAGTAGGCAAAAGAAAGTGGCCGTCTAGGGCAGGATAGCTGCCAGCCAGGCCACCAAAGGCCATATGCGAACCCAGGAGCAGGTTTGCATGAAAATCAAGTTGGTCCAGTGAGACCCCCTGACCCTGAGCTTAGAACGTAAGAACATAAGAACGGCCGTACTGGGTCAGACCAAAGGTCCATCTAGCCCAGTAGCCTGTCTGCCGACAGCGGCCAACACCAGCTACCCCGGAAGGGATGGACCAAAGACAATGACCAAGCCATTTGTCTCATGCCATCCATCTCCAGCCTTCCACAAACAGAGGCCAGGGACACCGTTCCTACCCCCTGGCTAATAGCACTCCATGGACCCAACCTCCATGACTTTATCTAACTTCTCTTTAAACTCTGTTATAGTTCTAGCCTTCACAGCCTCCTGCAGCAAGGAGTTCCACAGGTTGACTATTTGCTTTCTGAAAAAGAACTTTCTTTTATTAGTTTGAAGCCTGCTACCCATTCATTTCATTTGGTGTCCTCTAGTCCTTCTATGATGGGAACTAATGAAGAACTTTCCTTTATGCACCCTCTCCACACCACTCATGCTTTTATAGACCTCTATCATATCCCCCCTCAGTCTCCTCTTTTCTAAGTTGAAAAGTCCCAAACCCCTAATCATTTTAGTTGCCCTTTTCTGAACCCTTTCCAAGGCCAAAACATCTCTTTTGAGGTGAGGAGACCACATCTATACACAGTACTGAAGATATGGTGTACCATAGTTTTATACTTCCCCTCCTCCTTCTTCCCCTGGCTTCCCCCTTCCAGCTCCATCCTCCCAGGATTCCCCCTCCCCTCTCCCACCTCCTTTTCCCAGTCTCTCCAGAGGTTAATCCCCCCCCCCCCAGTTTTGTTAAATAAAGAGAGTTTCTATTTTTGAACACACGTGTCCTTTATTTTTTACATCAGGAAGGGGGGCTAGGGAGGGGTAAGTGGAAGGACATGAGGGAGGAATGGGGCATGAACCCCCTATGGGGAGGACTGGGGTGGCTCTGCGGGCTCCTCGGGGTGGAAGCTCTCCTGCAGGGTCTCCTGGATCCTGACAGCCCCCCAATTGACCTCCCGGATGGCAGCGTGCGGCAAGTGCAGCCGGGCTGATGGCCGAGTGCTGTGACGTGATGAGTGCGGGCACTCAGGGCTCTCCAAGACAGGACTTGCTTTGTCGACAGAACCGGCTGTAGTTTAGACGCTCTTTGTTGACAGAGGCTTTGTTGACAATAACTGTCAAGAAAGCCTCTGTTGACAAAAGCCTGTAGTCTAGACGTACCCTATTGTTTCTGCCTGTAGCCATCTTTAATAGGCACAGGCACCCAGGATTACCATTCTGTCAGCAAGCCAGCTCCAGAGTCAACCCTGACTATGAAGGTCTGGTTGGTCAGGCAAGTGGGAGCCATGTCACAGGGACAAGCCCTCCAAGACCTCCCTGGCCCTTCCAGGGACACATCCCCCCAGGAAGCCAGAGGCACAAAGCACCGGGCCCTGGCCACCCTCCTGGTCTGGGCCAGAGATCAAAGCCCTCCTGGAGCTGTGGGCCAAGGAGGAAGCTCTTCGGCTCCCACAGACCACGGGACAAATATGCCAGAATGGCTGATGGTCTGGCAAAGAAAGGCCACCACCCCCGCACGGAACCGCAGGTCAGAGCCAAGGTCAAGGAGCTGAGGCAGGGGTACATCAAAGTCTGTGAGCACAGCTCTCACTCCGGGGAAACAGCACACTCCTGTGCCTACTACGAGGACCTGGACAGGATCCTGGGGGCAGGGGAACCCCTGCCTCCTGAGCAGCTTATGGAGACTGGGCTGGAGGCCCCTGTGCAGCAGCGGCCGCAACTCCAGCCAGACGACCAGGAGCTCCAAGAGGAGGAAGAGGAGGAAGAAGACAGCACACGGAGTACCCAGGAGCCAGGCGTCCACGCTCAGGAGGTCTCGCAGACAACCTCGGACACCGAGGAGGGAACATCAGGTGAGTGCTGTGAGGGTCCAACACACACAGGGAAGGGCAGGCGGGAGCGAAGTGGATGGTGCAGTGCTGTGACATGTCATGCTGATCACATCCTGGGGGGAAAGTCTCTGTTGTCAGTGGGTGATGAATGAGTACAATGTGTGAATGAGGGGCCGGGAGGTGTTTTGGAGAGGAAGGCACAGGGGGCATGGGGCAATCCCACATTTGGAAGGCCCTGGAGAAAATCATTGGCCTCCATGGGAGACTTGCTCCCTCAGGGCTTCTCGAATGTGCAACCCCAGCTGGTGGTCTTGCTAGATGGCAGCTGTCTGGGGCTGCTCATAGTGCCTCCCCTCCACATCAGCCCATGTCCCCCACGCAAGGAGGAAGGCCTCCCCTTTCCTCTCTACCAGATTGTGCAGCACACAGCATGCTGTAACCACATCAGGGATGTTGTGTTCCCCCATCTCCAGCTGAGTGAGCAGGAATCTAAACCTGCCCTTCAGATGGCCAAAGGTGCACTCCACCCGGAAGTGAGCCGGATTCAGGCAGGAGTTAAAGAGTTCCCTGCTCGCATCCAGGTGCCCAGTGTAGGGCTTCATGAGCCAGGGCATATGGGGGTAGGCCGTGTCGGCCACAATGCACGTAGGCATCTGCACATCCCCGACTGCATAGTTCCTCTCCGGGAAAAATGCCCCAGCCTGAAGCCTGCAGTACAGATAGGAGTTCTGGAGTACACGGGCTTTATGTGCCTGGCATGACCACCCGACACAAATGTCTGTGAATTGTCCCCTGCGGTCGACCAGGGCCTGCAGCACCATCGAAAAGTAGCCCTTTTGGTTAATGTACTGTGCTGCTCGATGGGGTGGTGCGCGGATCAAGATGTGAGTTCCGTCGAGTGCTCCACCACAGTTTGGAAAAACCAGCCCCACAAATCCAGCCAAGATGGTATCCAGGTCTCTGAGGTGGACAGTCCTGTGAAGCAGTTCTGAGTTGATGGCCATCACCATCTGCAGAAAGGGACAAATACAAACACACATAAGAGGACATTAGAGGAGTTGCGTGAGCTGATGAGAGGTGATTCCCCACTCTTCCCCTCCCAGACCACGAGAGCCCTCCTCAGGCAATCCCCTCATGCCCCCCACACCACCACAGGGTGAGGCCAGGCAGGCTTCTACCACTCCCACCCCATTCCCTGTGCCTGGTCCTGATTATCCCCCTTCTCCGTCTGTCCCCGCCCCTCTGGACTGTCCCCTGGGAGTGACTTACCTCCATCAAGATGTCCCCGACGTTAGACCTCCCCATGCCAAACTGATGCCCCACAGAGCAGTAGCTTCCGGGGGTGGCCAGCTTCCATAGAGCAATAGCAACACACTTCTCCAGGGGGGTGGCAGCCCACAAGCAGGTGTCCTGGTGTTTCAGGGCAGGGACAAGGCACAGAGCTCCTGAAAGTGGCCTCCCACATCCGAAAGTTTCGGAGCCACTGGTCGTCGTCTCACTGCTGCATAATGAGCTGATCCCACCAGTCAGAACTGGTGTCCAGCCTCCAAACTCGCCTCTCCAGGAATAAATTTGGGGGCAAGGGCAGTAGGGCTGCAACCTGAGCAGGGGGCTCAAAGCTGGGCTCTGAATCCAACTCCGCCACAAACATCATGATGCTCTCATGAGCATGCCACAGAACTTCCAGCAGCATGGTGTGGGGCCATCGCCTGCCCAGGGGCAGCTCAGGCTCCATGGCCAAAAAACCAAAAAATCCAAAAAAACGCACAAAAGCAAAAAACCAATCCTGAAAATAAACTGCTGTGGTGTCCGAGGAAGCAGGGCAACTGCAAAACTGCAGCAGCTTTGCTTTCCCTCTAGGAGGTAGGCAAGCCAGAAGCAGGAGCAGAGCAATGGCTGTCCAAGAGGATCCCTTGAAGCACGTGTCTCTGCAGAGAGCATGCAGTGGTGCCTGGGCTTTAAGGCCGCCCCTGTTATTTCAGTCTGGGAAGCACTTCCAGATGCCTTCTTTTGTTGAGAGTGTCCGGCAGTCTGGACGCTCTTTGTTGACAAAGCGGATCACTTTGTCGATCTGCGTTATGCAGTCTAGACGCTCTTTGTCGACAGAGGCTTTGTCAACAGTATCTGTCGACAAAGCCTTTGTCGACAAAATCCTGTAGTCTAGATTTACCCTTAGTTACAATATGAAAGTTAGCAATCCTCTGTACACCATACAAAACCACAGCTCTGTACTTTTTGGCCAAGCCAGTATCAGCAGAGTATTCTTTCCCAATGTTTCCATTTCCTTCCTTGTAGAAAGGAGAGCATTTCACTATTAGAATTCTATCCTACTATGGGCAGTTATGAATGGATGAAAGTTACTAAGTTTAATAAATGATTTGGCATGATTGCCAGTTTTTGTACAAGAGGAGTCCCTCCCAGAGTGAAATAACATGGGGAGCTGTAGATAAAATGTGTTGGCAAAGCTTCAAGAGAAAGTTTGCAAGAGCCTATCCATGCTCCATCTGGTTCTTGTCTACTCTATATGCTTCACTTTCATGAGCATTACACATTTACTCCCTCTTCTCAGAAGGAACTCGCATAAGGCATATGTTATAGCAAGCTACAAAAATCCAGTGCTGGGCAAATCATGACAAAAATGGCAATGTTAGATAGTATATTCACAGGCAAGATGGCTGAATTAGAAACTTCAAAGCCTAGATTTTTTGTCATTGTGCAGAATTGAGAAAAATCATTTGGGGTTTGATCCAAAGCTTATTGCAGTCAATGAAAGAATTTTCATTTACTTCAGTGGACTTTAGATCATGCCCTTATGGTTTAAATCCTGCCTTGTTGAAGTCAAGAGCTGTTTTGCAATTGATTTCAAAGTAAGCACAAGTAGGCCCTTTTCTTCTCAATGTCTCTACTTCCATATCTACTTGGCAGGATTTGAGGAAATAAGGACCTAAAATTGCTAGGTATTGAATGTGCTCAACTTCCACTGAAGTCAGTGCTATGTCAGAGTTCTTAGAACCATGCCAAATTCAGCCATAATTAGTGAAGGAGCTTTGAAAAATATAAAACAGAATAGAATATACATGCTATGTAGTAGTTTTATTAATCCATTAATGACAATTTATTTTACATTGAGGATTTTTGTTTTAATAGAGGAAAACAACAAAGGAAATGTAAGTTATAGTGATTTTTTTATATAAAGATATTATCTATATTTACTCTATCTTCTCCCAAGCCCCGCCACCCAACTAAATTGGCTGATTTCAAGGGAAGGAAACACAAGAATCACAAACCTTTCCATACTTTTCCTATTGCCTATGCCATGCACAGTTTATTATATTCCCCCTCCCACAAGCAGGCTATTCTGTTCCTGCTGTTTCATTTCATTACTTGACTATGAACTGCTTCCGCCTCCCATTCACTGACTATCTTGTCTGTTTAGACTAGAAGCTCTTCAGGGCTGGGACTACACAGTTGTACAGTACCTAGAGCAACTGTGCTTAAAACTTAGGACCTCTTGGAGAGGCTATAAGATAAATCAGTCAGGAGACCCTTATTACTCTATTAATAAGGCATTAGAATTAGCCTCCCCTCCCCCCATGGCCTCCTCCACACCATGAAACAGCTAATTGCAGTGGGCAGGAGAATAGGTGCTGGAACTAGGTGGGTAGGGGGTGCTGTAGACTTGAAGGGGTTTCCCTCACTCACAGGGTTTACAATTTTGTTCCTTGCCTCTCAGCATCCCCACTATACAAATTGTTCCAGCACGCCTGTGGGGGAGGTGCGGAGGAGCTGACCTGAGGAGGCTAACATTACTGCAGCTCTTTGGCAACGTCCAATGGTAAACTCTGGCTCCTTCTTAGGCTCACTCCTGGACTAGACCAATGATTTTCGAACTGCAGGTCAAAAGCCAGTATTGGATCATTTAGGGTACGTCTAAACTACATGCCTCCGTCGACGGAGGCATGTAGATTAGACAGATCGGCAGAGGGAAATGAAGCTGCGATTAAAATAATCGCGGCTTCATTTAAATTTAAATGGCTGCCCCGCTCTGCCGATCAGCTGTTTGTCGGCAGATCGGGGCAGTCTGGACGCGCCGCATCGACAAAGAAGCCTTTCTTGATCGGCACGTGAAACCAGGTTTACCTGAGGCATACCTGTGCCGATCAAGAAAGGCTTCTTTGTCGACGCGGCGCATCCAGACTGCCCCGATCTGCCGACAAACAGCTGATCAGCAGAGCGGGGCAGCCATTTAAATTTAAATGAAGCCGCGATTATTTTAATCGCGGCTTCATTTCCCTCTGCCGATCTGTCTAATCTACATGCCTCCATCAACAGAGGCATGTAGTCTAGACACACCCTTAATGTCAGGCACTGAGTCTCATTGCTGCCGGGGGACCAGGTGACCAGTGGCTGCTAAGGCAGCTCCCTGCTTGTCCTGGCACTGCAGATTGCGCTGTGTCCAGAAGCAGCCAGCAACAGGCCTGGCTCTTAGGTAGGGACAGGGGAGAGCACACACAGCTCCATGCACTGCCCCTGCCCTGAACACTGGCTCTGCACCCCCATTGGCTGGGAACCTGCTGCTGGCCACTTCTGGGGTGCAGCATGGTCTGCTGTGCCAGGAGAGGCAGAAAGCCTACCTTAGCACCCCTGATGCACTGCTGACTAGGAGTCACTCAAGGTAAGCCCCTTCTGCCACAGTCCTGATACCCCCAAAGCTGGAAACTCTCCCACAGCCCAAAGTTCTCATCCTCAGCCCCACACTTTAGTGAAATTATGTTCAGTCATGGGCATCAACAATTTTCTTCAACTAGGTCATGAGAAAAAAAAAGTTTGAAAACTACTGAACTAGATGTGTTAGTGGTCTCCTCTTGCTCTAACAGAGATAACAGAAACAAGTGTATACAATTGATTAGTTTGCATCTAATTAACAATAAGAGAGCCTACAATTTACAGGACTTGGGTGTGTGATAATACTCATTCCATAAATGCAGGACAGTATCAGTCTCCTAAAACTGAAGTCTCCCCTTTCTCACACTTTCTGTTCTTGTTCCCTTCTCCCAAGGTTACTAGATAAAAGCATTAGGCTAGAGATACTGTAAATGACTGTGTTCTGCAGTGGAAATGCTGTACGTCATTCTTTAATATTCCTAAATTCATTGATCTATTGAATAAGGTGGAAAAAAGGAAGAAAAATGCCTGGTTACTTCACACCTGATAATAACAAACGTCAGCCTGAGCAAAGGGCTTTAATGAAAATTTTATTCGGAGTAAAAATCCCTGCTTCATTTAGGCATGTCCTTCAGTGTTGATTGTGGCAACAGTCAGTATAATTTGGAATGTAATCAGACATTGTGATAACAAGATGGCTGATACAATAATCCTTTAGGTTCAACCGCCTAATAAATTCCATTGTGTAAGGCATGAACCTTTCATTTCCTTTTGTCCTTTGTCAAAAATACTGAATCCAACACTAGACAAACTGTTCTGTGCCATTTCTGAAAATGTATATGGTGTGTTGCTAACCCACTGCATTAGGGGTGGATTCAGTGGAATTTCCACTAAAAACGAAAGGCCATACTCTGAGCCTAGTTCCAGGACAGTGAAGTTCCAAAGAGCTCCTTATCATGGATGCTGCATCTACCTTGCATTGATCAGTGCTGGTGCTAATGGGTACAGCCCTGCAAACCCGCAGATATCCGCAGGTATAGCTGCAGCTCATTTTTGCAGCTGTGGATACAAATTTTGCATCGAAACCCCTGCAAGTCTGCAAATATCCCCTCTATATCTGCGAGTATCTGCATCTGTGGATATTAATGTGGATTTCTATGGTTCATTTTTGAGGATACAGACGCACAGGCCTGCCAACCGAGGGCACAAAAGGGGCAATTGCCTCTGGGCTCGGAGATTCAAAGGGGCCCAGAGCTCCTAGCTGCTGCCACCACTACTGCAGCAGCCAGAGCCTTGGGCCCCTTGTGGCTGTGAGGGCTGGAGGCGGGGGTGGCTGCACTGCAATCTGGGCATCACTAAGGGCTAATTGCCCTTGGCATCATCCCTTCCGCCTGAGGCCTCACTCCTTCTAGGGTGTGGAGCCAGCCCTCCCCTCCTCCCCTCCCAGCCACACACACACACATCTTGCCCTGGGGCCTGCAGTGGCTATCCACCCTGCTGCAGTAGCAGATAAAGATTTTGTGTCCACTCAGGGCTTTACTAATGGGCAGCAGATACAATGAGTCAGTGGCTGTCTGGAGATAAGGGAAGATGCACTTGTTAGAATAAGATGCCTCTGAAAAACAAGACATCAATCCTGCATTCTCTCTCCTGTGCTGGAGCTGTGGAATCTACTATTCTAGGGTTGTGGTAACTCAAAGCAGTAGTGAGAGATGGGACCAAAAAGTAACTATTTACCATTGTCAGAATAGAAAAAAGAACCCAAAATGTTGATTTTGCTCAATTTCAGACATTAATAAAAAAATAAGTGGAGCTGAAACTCAAGTTCTAGGGAGTGATTTGTTTCCTTTTACATCTCTTCTAAACTTCACCTTTCCAAAGTGGTCTGTAGGACAGAGGTTCTTCTCTAAAATATATACATTGACTAACCTGAATAGCGTTCACCAAATCTAGTAGACACCAGGAAGCACAGAATGGGGTGAGTGCCATGTTCTCCCCCTCAGCTATGCTATACTACATGAGATTCAAGCACTGTAAGTCAGGACAAGAGGGATGGTTTCTTTCTGCAGCATCCCACTAAACCTCAGCTCTGAAGGAATTCTATCAGTACATAAAATTGGACTTACAGTAGAGTTCTGATCCGACCTTCGCTTATCCGACATTCCGCTTTATCCGACATAGCCATTCGATGTGCTATTTATGGGCCCATGCTTCACATACCGCCATGGCTGTAGCTTTGTTTGTTCCTCTGCAGTAGTGATTTATGTTTGTGCTGTGATTGTGTTTCATTTTTCCAACTGCGTGTCCCCCTTACTGTAATATAATTTTATTGTTTGAAGAACATGGCAAGTGAAAAGAGAAAAAAAGTGGTTCTTTCCATTGAACAAAAACTTGGAGTCTTAAAGAGACTAGACAAATTTTAGCGAGTCCATGCTAAAAACTGCATCTGAACTCGGTGTGGGGTGTGTTACAGTTGGTGACTGGAAGAGGAAAAGAAGTGAGTTAGAAAAGTGGTGCTCTGATCGAGCATTAAGTGCAGGACTGAAGGACAGAAAAACGATGAAGAAATGTGAATATGAAAAAGTGAACGAAACTTTGTTCTTATGGTTCACACAGCAAAGGGATAGGGGCATGCCTATCACAGACCCGATTCTGCAAGAGAAAGCTCTGATTTTCCAAAAGGAATTTAATGAAGGGGAACCTGATTTCATGGCTAGTGTAGGCTGGCTTGATCACTGGAAAAAAAGATATGGATTAAGGCAGCTCAGTATATGTGGCAAAAAATTATCGGCAAATCAGGAAGGGTTTCTGAAATTTAAAGCTAAATTTAATTGTCTCATTGACAATGAAGGATTATCAGGTGAGTAGATACATAATGAGTAGAACTGCAATGAGACAGGCTTAAACTATAAAATGCTACATTCAAAAACTCTAGCTAGAAATCACAGTCTGGGTCCCAAGCGGGCGTCCCTCTCGGTCTAGGGTCTAAACTTCCCTTTGGGCCTATTCACGTAGTCTTGATTTGCAGTCTCTTGGGTATGTAGGGGAACTTGGGCCCTCCCTCTCTCCCAAGCTCCAGCCCCAGGATCCTCAGGGTAAGGCCTGACAGTCCTCGCCCTAGCGGTGAGTCGTACGGCGTTTTGCTCACCACCCCTCTCGGGGACCAAGGGAGTGTTGCTTGCCAGCCCCTCCTCCATGCCCCTTCCTGAGCCTCCTTCCTACGGGGTCTACATGCATCTCCTTTGCGCTCCTCTCCCCCAGGCAGCCCGTCTCAGTCTCGGTACCTTCGGGCCGTGCTCCTGCTCGGGTGCGAGCCCCCGCTGCAGGTCCACACTCGTGGTCCCTGGTCCAGCTCCATAGCCCCTGTGACCCCTACCTGTTTCGCTTGTAGGGTCCATGTCACCTGCCCCATTGGCCCTGGAGTTATCGGCATTAGCTGGCTCCTTCCTGGCATCCGCTTCCTCCCTCAGCGTGGATTGGGGGCTTTCGGTCTCTTGCGCTGCGGTGGTCCCGGTGTCTGTGATCGCCTCTGCCCCGGCTCCTGTCTCCCCTACCACTCCAGCCACGGTCCCGGCATCCCTCGCCACCTCCGCGCCGGCGTCTCTCCCTCCTGCTGCTCCAGCTGCAGTCCCGGCGTCCCCCGCCACCTCCGTGCTGGCTTTTCTTTCCTCTGCACCAGCGCCAGGTTTAAACTTGGTGCCAGATTGCGGGCACATGCACAGCAGCAATTGGGGGGGGGGGGCCGGGCCGGCCTCCCACCGCTTCATGCGCCCACTCAGGAGGAGGGATGGGGTTAACCCATCACAGTAATCACAAACTAAAACTCACATTTATTGGAAAGGCAAAAAAACCATGAGCTTTCAAAAATCTAGCCATGACTGCTCTACCAGTTTCATTCAAGAATCAGAGGAACGAATGGACGGATTCAGCAATTTTCCGAGGCTGGCTTTTCAATGAATTTGTTCCTCCAGTAGAACAATTTTTGAAATCGCTAAACCTACCAAAGAAAACAATCCTTGTCATTGATAATGCGCCATCTCATCTTCATGAGGATGAACTGATCAGTGGGGACATTAGAGTAATTTTTCTTCCTCCTAATATCACCTCATTGTGTCAACCTATGGACCAGGGTGTGCTTGAAGTGTTAAAGAAAAAATATCATCGAAAGCTTTTAACTATGCTCATTGAGGCAATAGATGATGGAAGTGGTATGCTAGATAAGCTAAGGACAGTGAACATAAAAGATGTTATTTATTGGTTTGCACAATCATGGGAAGAGATTAAACTGCAAACTCTGGCAAGATCATGGAGACAGTTACTTTCGGAAGATGAAAATATACAAGAAATGGTGCAAGAAAATTGTGATAACCTGCTAACTTTGTTACAACAAATTCCAGGCTGTGAGAAAGTGAATGATGATGATATACAGGAATGGATGGAGAAAGATGAACAAAAGAACTGACTGACCATGACATAATAGCTCTAATGAATTGGGATTTCAATGACAATGAAGATGATGAAGATACAAATGATAATGACAAAACGGAGAGAATGAGTCATAGCAAAGGGGTCAAACCTTTCAAGATGGCACTGGCTTACATTGAACAAGGGGAGACAACTGCTAGTGACGTTATGTTATTGGGACACTGACGCGACCTCACTACAAGAAAGAGAAACAAAGCTGGGAAACAAACTTCAATCTCTAATTTTTTAAAACAATAACTTTTGCATTTTGCCATACTGCATACTAAATGTTCTGTACTCTATTATGTTAGTTGTACTGTAGAATAATTATTAATAAACCAGATTTCATACCCGTTTCCGTATTATCCGACATTTTCATTAATCCGACCACCCATCGGTCCTGTTTAAGTCGGATAATCGGGACTCTACTGTAATTCCTTATCATAGCAGTTTCAGAATTCTCTCAGAAAGCAACAGGTATTGTTTCAAGCTACTGGATTTGGTGGGTTGTTACCACAAACCTCAACTTTACCATTCAAAAGATCATGATAGAACTCTTCTCTAAGACCTAGAGCAGGGCTACTCAATGTTGGAAGCTCTGGGGGCCACAATGATATAGCACATGCTGAAGGCGGCAACTTTAGTGTAGTTGCATATACATGCACATATATATGCAAATATATGCAAATAGCTTCTTTCACACTGACGGGCATGAATACAAAGATCGAGGAAGACTACACAACACGCAGGCCCCATTTAAGCCAGTTCTGCTGATATTAATAAAATGCAATATTTACCCAATCTCCACCCATATGAGAGCACTTTTAATGAGCAATGACAGTCCAGGAATTTAACTACTAAATTACACATCAACAGAAGACCATTATATTGACTACTTTTTTGGTTTGGCTCCCACCCGTGGGCCTCATGTTGAGCCCCATGTAAGCTGCAAACCGCGGGCTGCAAACAAACGGAGCCACGTATTGAGTAGCCCTGACCTAGAGCAAGACAAGGTAATTCTAAAAAGCCTTTTTCCTTTCAGCCAGCTGAAACCTCTCTGTGATGACCATGTTAAAAGCATCACAGATCTTTTGTACAATGAATAACACTTCTTCTGAGAAACAGACTGTTTTCAGAAGTTAAACAAAGGAAACACTAGAGGCATCAAGATGTTTTCCAAAATTCAGGTTTATTGTTTCATTATTTTCCTTACTGAATGTATATAGGAACGGTTTCTGTGAAATATACTTAGCCATTACTCTAAAATTAAAATATGTACTTTTAGTTTTATATCAGTGTACTCTAATCGTATTGAATGTTACTGACTCTATATTTATCTACAGAAAATATTTCCCTCAATCTCTGTGATTCTGACTCAAAGTAAAACGAAAGAAGCTGTGATCCAAACTTTACTCTCATATGCATCAGTAAAGAAGCTATGGCCCAAATTTTGATCTAATTTCCAGCAGTATAAATCCACATGCATGCCAATGAAGAGCAAGAAATTTCTCTAGATTTACACTGTGAAAACAAGCACTTTCCATAAAAAAAACATAGGTTTCAGAAATGTTTCATCTGTCCACTCCACCTCCTAATGATATTCTTTTATTCCATGGCTTTTTTCTTTAAAACTGCATTCAAAACTACTTTGACTTTCCAAGTAGCTCAGGGATTCTGGTTCACCTTCACGAATCCAATGGCTTTAAGGAAGATTTTTTTTCTGGTTAAATAAATAATTAAGTCTGAGACATTCTGTTTCTAAAGACTGGAAAGAACTATGGAATTTTCCACAATCAGGTCTGTATCACATTCACTGTATCAGGAAACAGAAATGTATAGATAAGCTCCTTGGTTAATACCCCTTGCACTCTCTAAACAATATTTTTTTCAGCCCCTGTTTTCAAAGCACAGCCTTAACTTTGATTCTGAGACAGTGTCTGTTCAACATCCATTTCCAACATTTCAAATCTGTATCTAATCAGTAGCTTTGAGTCATATTGTTGCCTCATCTAAGACTGCTTATGAATTTCCAGTTACCACCTTTATCGTTAACAGTTCCTTTATCCCAGGATCAGGCCCGGTATTCAATTAATCCATGGTTGGGAATCCTGATGTGTACAGATGCAACACTTACTCTATAGGAACTATATTTGCAAATATAGTTTATGAATACATATAGCATAGTCACAAATACCCCAGCTTCATAAGATAAATAGGGAATTTCCTCACCTTTATTTGTATTTCCTCACTAATTGTGAAGTTTCTTTCTCCAGTAGTTCATTGAGATCATTGATCTCAACTTATTACCATATATGCCAATTTGTTACTAAGGGCCTTTTGTGGTTGTCTTCTCTACCACATTTATTATTTCTGTCCAATCTGGATATTCAGTCTGGTCTCAAACAGTTATTTCAGGTTTTTCTAAGAAAGAAAGTATCTGTTAAGTTTGAGAGTATTCTTGGAAGTCCCTGTACCATGGAAAGTCACTATCTTATCACCATTTATTCAAGTGAAAGGTCACAAACATTTGAACTGTGTTGTCTGGTTGACAGGTCCCAGACAAAAATACTAACTTTGCCTTAGCTCAACATACAGGATGTGGCCTGGAAGTCTCTTGTGTTACAGCCAAACTGCCAATATAAACTGACCATAACTTATTACAATAAACGTATAATCAAAACCATAAAGAATACATTTACAGTAAAACTCCATTGGTCCGGCATCTGATGGTCCGGCACTCCTGATGGTCCAGCACCATCAGGAACCCGGAAGTGTTCCGGGCAGCCGGACCATTGGAGCTGCTCTGCCCCCGGCTTCCCCGATTCAGCCACTGCTGAAACTGACCAGTGGCTGAAACGGGGAAGCCGGGGGCAGAGCAGCTGGAGTGCTTCCGGTAGGTCCTGTAGCGCTGCCCCTCTGCACTGCGGGACCAACCCGGCAGCTCCCCAGCTGTCCCCGATTCAGCCGCCACTGAAACTGACCAGCAGCTGACTCCGGTATCCCAAAATAGCCACAAAGTGGAGATGTACCCTGATAGAGAAAAACAGTTACCTTCTTATACATAACTGCTGCTCCTACTTTTATTTGTGTTAACACTACTCAAGGATAAAAGCACCATTGCATTTGGCACTGAACAAACATGAAGTTAAAAGATAGACCCTATTACTCACTGTGCATCTATACAGCACCCTTACCTCAAAATAGCTTCTTTCGCAATTTGCACTAGTGAATTGCGTAGCTTATTTTGAAGTTACACAGCACCAAATTTTGAAATAAAGCACTATTCCAGCAAGTCCCTTAACCCTTGATGAGCACGCCTGTTATTTTGAAATATATTTTGAAATAACAGATGCATTTAAAGACATGGAATTGCTATTTCAGGATACTTCTGGTATCATGAAATAGCCCCACTATCTCTAGACAGACTCAATGTTTACAACTTGGGTTGGTCAGAAATTTTCTAGCCCAACTGAATTACAACAGAAAATTATTAACTAAGGCTATGTATACACTGCGGAGCTATTTCGGGATACCGGAAGCATCCTGAAATAGCTATTCCACATCTTTTGAATAAGTCCGTTATGTCAAAATATATCAGGCTCACTATGCCAACATCCCTGTAAACCTTGTTCCATGAGGATTAAGGGCCATTTTGGAATAGCGCTCTATTTCAAAATTAACTCAAAATAGGATATGCAATCTGCGTAGCTCAAATTATGTAGATTATTTCGAGATAAGGGTGCAGTGTAGATGCACCCTAAATGAACATTTTTCTCAGAAAAATGAAAAACCAAAGACATTCACCCCAAAACTAATCATTTTTCTGTTTGTGTATTTGAAGCCAAATGTTTTCATTTTTCAACAAAATGTCAATGTTTCCCATGGGGAAAAAAAACTATTTTCCAGCTAATTCTACTTACAGCTTTGTTTTTAATGATAAGCTTTAATGAAATGTAATTCATATCAACACTGCAGAATTACATGATAGATTGTAGAGGGGTCATTTAAACTAAAGGAAATTCATTCCATGTCACATTAAGCATCCAGGGTCAATAACATTTTAGTCTCTCTCTTTATAGGTCTTTTTATAACATTGTTCACCCTAGTCACACATGCAGTCCCATGGGCTACTGGAGTAAAGCAAGCAGACCATATTTAGGCCTTTTCAGGTTGAAAGCTTGAGATTAACTGATTGGATACATGCTGAATAGAAAAAAAAGTCCCTCATTGCTGACACTATTCAAGTCAGTATAATACATCAAGTTACACTACATTTTTCATCTATCCCAGGTCGTGTGTGTTACCATTAAAGTACAGTAAACAGGCAGCTATTAATATAGAGTATGTCTACACATCAAATTTAATTCGAAATAACAGCCATTATTTCTAATTAACTTTAATAGTGTCTACAGAGGCAAACCACTATTTCAAAATAAATTCGAAATACTAGAGCACTTATTTCGAATTTGGTAAACCTCATTCTACAAGGAATAATGCCAAATTCAAAATAGCTAAATCGAAATAAGCGCTGTGTAGATGTTTATTTCAAAATGGGGGCCTCCAGCCCTTTCCAGGGCCGAATCAGGAAAACTCCTCTGCTCCCCCCCCCAACACCGGAGCCCTAAAAGGGGTAGACTTAGTTTGGCCCTAAAAGGGGTAGACTCAGCTGCCAGTCCAGAGCCCGCAGGCACTGCCCCTGACCCAGTTGCCAGCCAGCCCTCCACCACTCCCCAGGAGCCTGCCAGGGGCCGCAAAAGGTGGGCGCCTTCCTGGTCTGTTGTGGAGACCATGGACCTGATCGAGATTTGGGGGGAGGCCTCCAAAGTCCATGATCTGTGCACTAGATGGAGGAACGCGGCCGTCTACAGACGTATGGCTGCCAGCCTGGCCACCTAAGGTCACATGCGCAACCAGGAGCAGATGCGCATGAAGATAAAGGAGCTGAGGCAGGCCTATGTCAGGGCCACAGGGGGCAGCTCCCAACCAGGGGCAGACTCAGACCCTTTCTCCTACTTTGAGGCCCTGGACTGATCTTGGGGGCCGGACGGTCCATGCTCCCCAGTCATTGACTCTGGGGCAGAGGGCCCTGACCAGGGCACGGAGGAAGAGGAAGAGGAGGAGGAAGACAGGAGTTGCAGGAGCCTGGAGGGAGCATGGCACTCACCCTGAACCCCCAAGGCATACCAGCAGCACTATCATCACTGTCTTCCAAGGCCAGGGAGACCTTGACATGTGAGTGCCATCACTGTCCCGTTATTTGGGGCAGGGGAGGGGGGGGAGCCCAGGGACCGTGCATGTGGGTCTTGCTGAACACAGATTACACAGCAACCTGTATATGTGCCATGCCAGCCGGGGCATGTGGCCCTGGCTGGCTGCCACACAGGGGCCCTGGCCCATTACCCACACACATGTATGTATGAAGGCACATGACATGCTCCATACCCCGGGGAGGGACACTGCACAACACCCTCCCTCCACAAGCCCCCTCTATGCAGAGGCATGGCACATCTCCCCCCCCCCCCCCCCACACACACACACACTATACAGCACAGGGGCATGGGTACAGTCCCGGGCCAGCTCACACTCCTGGGAATAGCAGGACATGATGGTGTGGAGACCTGCTGTCCTCACCATGCAGAGGGGGGCTGGGCTTCACCCACTATGTCCCCAGGGATAACCGACCACCTCTCTGGTCTCTCCACAGCCGCACCAGCTGTGAGTGCAGGGTGCACCACCCTGCCCAGGACATCCTCCCGCACCCAGGCCAGCAGGCTCACCTGGAACCAGGAGGGATACAAGTGGCAGCACCTGGAGTTACTGTAAAGGCAGGTCCACAGCCAGGAGCACTGGGTGCAGGAAGACCTCCAACTGCAGTGGGAGAGCTTGCGGGAGCTGCGTGACCAGGGCTGTGCCATCCGCGACCACCTGCAGACCACGGTGCAGAGATTGCTGCCTGCTGCCACTCCAGCCCCTGCTGCCACCCGAGCTATCGCTCCTCCTCCCACTCCTGCTCCACCTCCCGCTTCTTCCTCCCTCTCCCCCCCGTTCTGCCTCCATACCTGCTCCCACCAGGGACACCGAGTCCCCCACACCTGCAGTGCTGGGTGACAGGTGGGCCAACAAGACCCCCAACCCTGAGCTTCTCCCTGTTCCTCCCCTTGCCTCCCCCTTCCAGCTCCCTGCTCCCAGGTTTCCCCCTCCCCTCTCTCACCCCCCACCCTAGTTATGGTCAATAAAGAGAGGGTTTTTCTGGCAACACGTGTTTTTATTTGATATCAGGAAGGGGGTTAGGGAGGGGAAAGTGGAAGGACATGAGGGTGGAATAAGGCACAAGTGGGGCCCGCCAGGGAGACTTCACTCCTCCTCCATCTGGAAGCTCTCCCACAGGGCCTCCTGGATACCAGTAGCCCCACGATGGGCCTCCCAGCTGGTAGCCGTGCGGAAAGCCTGGCAGGAAAACCTCCCCCTTCCGCTCACACAAAATGTGCAGCATACAGCATGTTGCCACCACGTGCGGAATATTCCTCTCGGAGAGGTTAAGGTGGGTGAGGAGGCATCTAAATCAGGCCTTCAGCCAGCCAAACACCCCCTCCATCACAATGCAGGCCCTGCTGAGCCTGGCATTAAAGGCCTGCCGGGAGGGGTTGAGGTGTCCCGTGTAGGGCTTTATGAGCCAGGGTTGTAGTGGGTAGGCCACATCCTCCACCAGGCAGACAGGCATGTCCATGTCCCTGACCTTGATGTGGTGGTCAGGGAAGAAGGACCCAGTGTGCAGCCTCTGGCACACAGAGGAGTTGTGGTAAACCCGCACGTTGTGTGCTTTGCTGGACCAGCCCATGTTAATGTCCACAAACTGGCCCTGGTGGTCAGACCAAGATGACCAAGAAGCATCCCTTCCGGTTGATTTACAGGGAAGCCTGGTGTTCCAGGGCATGGATGGGGATGTGTGTCCCATCGATTGCCCCTTCCCCCCCCCCCAACAGTTGGGGAAGCCCAGGGCGCCAAACCCCTCGATGACCGCGTCCACATTGGTGAGGCGGATGACTCTGCGGAGCAGCACTCTGTTGATGGCCTTGACCACTTGCAGAGGGACACACAAAACCACCGATAGTCACTGGGGTTCCAGGGTGCCCCCTCCCCAAGAGCAACCTCCCCTGCAATCCTGGACACCGCAGGCAGGCTGTAGTGTGGCTGGGACAGAACAAACCCTCCCATGGAGGGAACTTGCACCCTCTCCCCCTCTTTTCCCTAGGACAGCCCATCCCCTCCTCGGACTCCTCCCACCCACCCCTACACACACACGCACAGTGGCCAGAGATTGCCATGCCTGCATGAGCACTGCTCCGATGATGGATCTCCCCACGCCAAACTGATTCCCCATGGATCAGTAGCTATCCGGCCTGGAGAGATACTAGAAGACGATGGCCACACACTTGTGGAGCGGAATGGCAGGCCTCGTGTGCATGTCCCGTCGCTGCAGAGGAGTGAGCCACTCACAGAGCTCGAGGAAGGTGTCCTTCTTCATCCTGAAATTCTGGGTCCACCGTTGGTATCCCTAGCACTCCAGGATGATGTGGTCCCACCAGTTGCTGCTGGTGTTCAGATGCCAGATGCGGCAGGGCACGCTGGTGTCTGGGCGCTGCTCCTCCATAGCCCCCAGGAGGGTTCGGAAGAGGACCTGGGGGTTGGGCTACTGCAGAAGCTGCCAGGCAGTCTCCAGCACTTGCTGCCAGGCTTGCAGCAATGCATCCAAAATGAGCACCAGAGTGCCCAGAGGCAGCTCTGGCTCCATGGTGCCGAGTGCTGTGATGTCCTGAGTTAGGGCAACCAAAGCAATCAGAGAAAAAAATGCTTTTCTGTCTCTCATCAAGGTAGGCAAGCAGGCAGGAAAACCTGAGAACTGGCTGTCCAGGGGGGTTCCTTTAAGCACAAGCCTCAGATAACCTCAGAAAGCAGCCACACAAAGCAACTACTGACCTGATGCCATGCTGGAACTGGTTTCAGCTGGCCTTAAATGCGATTCAGCATCAAATCAGTGTGGACGCGTTATTTCAAAATGCATTTTATGTGTAGGCGTGTTATTTCGACATAACTTATTTCAAATTAACGATTTCGAAATAATATATTTCAAAATAACGCTGTAGTGTAGACATACCCATAGATTGTACAGCAGCATAGCAGTCACATAATATCAAGTGATAGATGGAAATATCTACAAGTGATAGATGGAAACGAAGCATAGAATTGCAATGCCATTCATCAACAGGTAAAGGAGGCAATTCCTCATATTTTCAATTGAACCTTTTCTATGCTAAACAATTTGCCATGGGATGGGGGAAAATAAGTTTAAATTGCAGGGAGTTTCTGTGCAGAAACAGCAATCTGAGATTTTGGTCTCACTCACAGGTATTGCTTGCATATTGTCTTAACATAATCATACAGAGTTTCCAGGAAAGTTAGCATCACCAGTTGACCTAAACACCCATGTAATGAACATCCCTTGTCTAAAATTCCATAGTATTAAATTTCTTCCATTTTACCAATGGAAAGCTAGCGTATACATTGCATAATCGAACATATTGTGATCTGTACTTTTATGCCCGATCCATCATATCTGAGAACCTTACAGTTTAGAAAAATACATAAGGATGTATTTGATATTGTTCTTCCCTTCCCCCCCCCCCCTTTCCAGAGGCTGGTACTTTGGATACTTTTAATTACCAGTATTATTTTAGTCATATATACAGGTTAAACCTCTCCTGTCTGGGGCTCTCTGGTCCAGCAACCTCTGTGGTCCAGAAGGATCATTGATATTTCTGGACCAGAGAGCCTGTTGGCCATAAGGTTGGCCCTATCCCCTAGGGCACACAGGAAACTGCCCCACCACCTAGTCGTCAGGGCGCCCTTTATCCCTCCAGGCCCAGGGACGACAGATAGCAGAGCCACGGTAGCCCTCACAGCGCTGAGGAGCAGAGCCCCAGTGGCTCCAGAGCTGCGAAACCATGGCAGCTCCAGGGTAGCAAAGCTGCAGAAGCCCTGATGGCCCCAAGGGAGTGGAGGCCTAGTGGCTCTGGGGAGTGGAGCCACAGCGGTAGCCCCAATGCCCTGAGTCCTGGCAGCGCTGAAGCTGGGAGGCTATGGCGGACCCAGGATAATGGAATCTAGTAGCCCTGGGGGGTGGAGTTTGTAAAAGTAGAAAGAATTATACTGTAAGAGAAAGATGAATTATGCTGTAATAATTGAATAAGTTGAAGGAATACTCTTTGTGTCTGACCAGGAAGGAGAAAAGTATGTTAATGTTGCAGATCAGAGTGCTAGCCAGGTGGGTATGGGGTAACAGGAAAAGGAAACATAGGGTGTTAGGCAGAAAGCAATTGAGATAACCAGGGAGATATGGACAGGAGATTGCTGTGTGCTTGATGTGGAAATGAAGATACTTGACTAGCCTCATACTAATCATGTGAAGTTTTGCCTCTCGTTTAATCTTGTTAACTTGGCTTTCTTTTGACTGTATAAATCCAGGAGTTTGAACCTTGTATGGTACTCACATTTTCTGGGTGCATTTAGCAGAGCGGCTTTGCTAATAAACAGAGCGGTCTGACAAATCTGTGAGTCCTGTCTGACTTTGACAAGTCCCAGTAGCCCCAGAGCCACAGCAGCCCTGACACCCTGGAGCTGTTGCAGCATCAGTGCCAGAAAGCCGTGGTGGCCCTGGGACAGTGGAATTCCAGCAGTCCCTGGGCATTGGAGCTGTGGCAGCTGTAGGGTGAATGGAGCCTGATGGCCCCGGGGGAAGCAGAGCTGCAGCAGCAGGGACTAGCCAGCGGAGCTGGGAGCCTGGGGTCAAGGGAGCTCCTCCTTCAAAAGAGATCTGCTGATGGACCCCAGGAGAGCCCGGAGTCTCATCCGCAGAAGAATGGAACTGACCTCCCCCTGGTCTGGCAAACTCCATCATTCAGGACCAGTTAGGTCCTGAAGGTGCTAGACCAGGGTGGTCCAACCTGTACTAGAGACAAAATGCAAAGGTCACTGAAACAAGACTGACATTTGGACAAGATGACTGAAAAGTCTGTGCTCGCTATCCAGACCCTATGCAAGTTCCAAAGCTGTGTCGATGCTGCTGAAACATTTCTAGCCACAGAATATAAAAGCATTCATGCTAGCAATGGACAGCTCCATAATGCACAAAGACATTGGACAGTACCATTCTACACTGTGCTTAACGAAACATGAAGGAACATTTGTTGTATTTTACAATCATTTGTCATAGCTAGAAGAGAGATAAATTCTGACAGTCTCTCACTGAATTTCATTTCCCACGAGAACTTAAATACTGTTAGTGAATTCTAAAGAAATGTTTGCTCATTTGTCCTATTCTAGAAATTTACCATCTGTAGAAAATCTCATAGGCCGCACATGAATATTTTTCTTCTTGATTTCCAGAAACATTTCTTTTTGATACATATACAAAGTGTAAGAAATTTCTGACTGACATAATGCAAGCATTAACACTTTTCCAAGACCTTTCCTTCCCCAATCACAGCCATGCCACCAAAAGTCAGCAAGCATGCAGAAAATACCTTATTCATATACAATATTATCTACTCTAACTGATCGGCACTCATTATGTATATAGGCAATGTTGAATCAGAAGGAGACCTTGGTGATCAGTTAATGGAAAATAAAACATACAAAGTTGATGGAAGGTCCTATTGCCTAACAAAAACCAAAAATGACATTTAAGAAAAGACCTCTGTCTCACTAGTAGTGCTAAAACTGACAGCTTTGAGTAAGTCTCTTGACTGCACACTTTCTAGGTTCACTTCTGATCTGAGATAGCAGTAACTTAGCAGCTGATGCTGCTAGTGACAAAAGAAACAGAAATGGGCCTGAACAACAGAATGTGTGTCAGACTGAAACTAGAACCCCAGACTTCCCCCTAAGTTTCGTGTTTCTGGACTTGCTATAACATTTCAGTGTTGAATAGTAAGAGGCACTAACTGTGAAGTATGGTTCCAGAGCTGGACTCCTTGGATGGAGAGCACAGTTTCACATCCAATGTCTAAACAAGAACAGATCAACTGCTGTGCAAAACAAAACTTGTTAGTTCACCTGCCCGCTACTCAGCTACATTTCTGAAACAGACACCATTTTCCTTCCCTGCACTTCAGTTAAATGGGACAGGTTTTCAGCTGGCGTCAATTGGCAGCAACTCAATGAAAATCTGCCACAATGTTGGAAGTTATTTAAGTCACACTTTTTGTGATGTTCCCATTATGTTATGCCTCAGTTTTAAGTTGTAAGAGCTGGGCAGGACATTCCATTTCCACAGGCCTTGTACAGTTGTTTACAAGCAAGTTGTAAGGGCCTGATTTGCTACCATCATAGACTTTGCATAGCCATTTATTCCTGTGCATTCAGAATGGCAGCAGTTTACAATCACTTTGCAGAGATGTTAACAGCTTGCAAAAAGGTGCAAGGCAATTGAGAATCAGTCTATCATCTGTGAATCATTTATCTGCAACTCAAAGGAAAATGAGTCTGATTAATGTCTATATGATGACTAGTGACATTTCTGACTCCAAATTTGCAACAGCTTGAAAGTGATCAAGACTTTAAAGTCTTCAATGGGAATTTTGCCATTCACGGGGAACCAACTGATCTTTATTGGCAGAAATAAATGTTTTAACATATAATGGCTACCACCTGCTTTTTTTCTGTCCCAGACTCACATTTTCTAACTTTTATGGGCTAGGTTTAACAGTAGTTGGTGAATTAATAAAATGTTGGTGTTGCCTTCTCTTCATTCCTTCAAACTAGCAAAGAAAATCCCTTTGTAGCTTCAGTTTATATGTCTTACATGTCTGCCTGAGTACATGGACCAGAAAATGTTATGTTCCTTGTTTCCCTTATGGAGAGTGTGAGATTTCCCAAACTAAAATAGTGGCTTCAAGAAAGACTTCTCTATTAACATCCATGTAATGTAACAGCTGAGGACCATGACATAGTAAGAATTGGGCTATCTATACGAAATTAATTTAGTTTCACCATTCATACTTCCTATCACTTTTTCTCTCGAGCTAAATATATGTTTTAATTGTCCTCCCTTCCTCCCTCAACAGCGAATATGTATATTAGGAAATAGTATCTCCACCTTTTTCTCTGTAGATGGAATCTTGACTTTTACATAATTTATCTTGGTTAGGAGAAAGAACCCTGATCAACCAATTTCTTCAGTCATGGCATATATTGGGCTAATGTTTGAGGCTGGTGATAAATTCAAAAGTCTTCCTTCTATTTAGAAAGGCAGGCTTTGTGAACTTCTTTCCCCTACGCATTCTGTGGCCATATACTTAGAGGGTCTTTCGAATTCCTTAGTTCATTAAGGGGCAGATTCTACATCTTTGAGTAGTGCTAGTGACTTCAACATTGAGTCTACTCTTTTAAAATCACTTACTAAATTGCTTTAGAAGACAAATTTCAGTAGAATGACTTGAAGAGTAAGTGCCCTCTACTCTTGTTGTGTAGGAGCTGGAATCTAACCCTGCCTATGGACCTGGTATTAAAAGCGTCTTTATGTCAGTCGAGGCCTGTAGGTGCTACTACAATAATAATAATAATGAACACGTCTTCCTGGTATGCAATCTGAGGTTTCTTTTCCATACAAAATCACTTGAATTCTGCATCTGACGGCTAGTATTGGTCACTGAGCAGTTATATTACAGAAAATATTTGAAGTGACAAATCCCAGCAAGTTCTCTAAAAGCAATTTGATGAATGTATTTAAAAAACACTTTTAATTTCTGCCTTGGAGAAACTATTATTTATCTTATTCACATTAATTTATCTTCAGATAACTTATTGTGTTCATGTATTATGCTTGCACCTTAGCCTAGGTGGGTGAACCAATAAACAAACAAGCCTCAATGGGCTTAGAAGAAATGCTTTTAGAAAAAGCCAGATTTATTGGTTTACCTTTGAACTTTCTGGGCTGTTGTTCAAATCTCAATTTTTAAATAGCAGCAGCTCTGTTTTTCCTCACAACATATGATCCAATGTCATTTTGCCTACATTTTTCAAAGGAATCTTTCCTGAAATTGTTACCCAATCTCATCCACAAGTTGTGATTTACTCACATCCTCTTGGCACTAGATCTATTACTGATAGCAACAATAATATATTCCATAGAGCCTTTCATAGAAAAGGTGATAGGGCAAATTTTAAGTGGTAATTAAGCTTTCTGATCCATTAATGTTAATGAAAGCCACAGATCTAATTAAACATGCACTGAAACAAAGTGGTCAGAATTAACTCTAAATGGTACATAGATATTCTTCCTTTCACAGGTTTCACTGTTTTTCTTTGTCTCAGTGCTCTTTCAGCCCAATTTTTCTGACCTTATTCACTTCAGTAATTTTGTTAGCTTCAATAAGATGACTTGTGCTGTGCTGAGGTCTTTTCTCAGCGTTCTCCAATAGTTTCTAGTTCTTTTTGGAAATTTTGTCAATTGATTGCCATGATAAAGGTGTAGGACCCCTTCCTGCACTGAGTCTCATGAAACATGGTTTGGAAACCATTTGTATTCAGTATTAAAGCAATAAAACCATCACAAAACCCCTTACTTTAAATTAACACAATGGAAATCTGAACTAAGGCCAAAAATCCAGTACTTTCTTCATTATTAGCTTTGGGTGAAATTCACGCAGAGATGCTGGGCCTAGAGAAACCCTCAAAGCAGCAAAGCTGCGGTATTCCTACTGCATGGAAGAGGCTGCTACTGAAAAGGTACACAGGAGAAATGTACACATCCTACATTCTGCATGCTGAGGTTCATGGCAGAATCCCACAGCCCTTCAAAGAGGGGAGTTTAGGGACAAGGCATGGCCAGAGGACTCAGATAGGCAGGTGAGGTGCCACACCCTTCATATACTCACAGGAGACAGTTATAGCTCACAATCCCAAGACATGGCAGTGTAGCTGAGGGGTTGCAGAGATGTCCTATGCCTTATCTGTTTCATTAGCAAGGAATGAAGATCACCTCAAAAAATATCATCTAAAAAATCACCTCAAAAAAGATTTTGGCCTTGGAAAGGGTTCAGAAAAGGGCAACTAAAATGATTAGGGGTTTGGAACGGGTCCCATATGAAGAGAGGTTAAAACAACTGGGACTTTTCAGTTTAGAAAAGAGGAGACTAAGGGGGGATATGATAGAGGTCTTTAAAATCATGAGCGGTGTGAAGAGGGCGAATAAAGAAAAGTTATTTATTAGTTCCCATAATAGAAGAATTAGAGGACACCAAATGAAGTTAATGGGTAGCAGGTTTAAAACTAATAAAAGAAAGTTCTTCTTCACACAGCGTGTAGTCAACCCGTGGAACTCCTTGCCAGAGGAGGCTGTGAAGGCTAGGACTATAACAGAGTTTAAAGAGAAGCTAGATAATTTCATGGAGGTTAGGTCCATAAACGACTATTAGCCAGGGGACAGAAATGGTATCCAAGGCCTCTGTTTGTCAGAGGCTGGAGAGGGATGGCAGGAGACAAATCGCTTGATCATTGACTTTGGTCCACTCTCTCTGGGGCACCTGGTGCTGGCCACTGTTGGCAGACAGGATACTGGGCTAGATGGACCTTTGGTCTGACCCAGTAACGGGCATTCTAATATTCTTATGTTCTTAAGATGACTTCAGGGTCTCTGTACAATGTTCTACCCATGAGACTGTTGAGCTCTTATGCAAGAGGGCTTATTCCTTGTGGGAAGAGGAATAACTCTTGTGCAAGAAGCCCTTTTTTCCAACTCTTTACCATAAATTTACTTGCGCAAGAACATGCGTGCTGTGTACAACTGTTCTTGCACAAAAACCCTGCAGTATAGATGTAGCGCTTGTGTCTCTATAGTGGCCAGATTCTCCAGGAATGTTTGTCACCAGGGCTGGTAGATCCTTAACTGACCTGTCATACTCCTGTGCCTGCTTTTTCTGATTGTTGACCATCTCCACTCAGGTGTGTCCTCATCCTTCTGGCTGCAACAAGGTTCACCTCATGGGTAGCAAAGTTTTGGTCCCTCATCCCATCAGTGGCTGCACAGGGCCATTTTGGTACCCTATAATGGGGTACTCCTGTATGACAACATTGCTAATAAGGGGTCCAAACCACAAGAAACAGTAACAGTTTCTCATTCTCCCTTCCCATTTTTAGTCTCTGTGTATACAAAGGTAGCGTTATGGTGGTCAAAAATCCTATTTTCATGCACATTCCTTGAATTCTTCAGAGGCAAATTAACATTTGTTGTCGATGAATACCATGATTGGAATGCCATATCTCAAAAAATATGCTCCCCATGCGCCAGTTAGAAATATGCTTCTCATACCAGGAAAGACATCAACCTCCCAAAAGTCTGAAGAGCAGTGCACTGTTATTAAGAATTGCTTTTCCTTGAAAGTAGATAAGTCCATCCATTCCTAACTTTTTCCAGGGTTGGGTGGGCAGCTCATGTTCCGTGAGGCTAACGAGGGCGACCAAAATTGCAAATCAAGCCCGGGATTTAAATATCCCGCGCTTGACTTGCATGTTCCCGGCCAGTTGCCATTTTAGAAATTGACTAGCCCGAAATAACTGCCCGCATCTACACGCGGCAGTGAAACAGGGCTTTAAATCAGAATCCCAACTCGAATTAGCTGGTATTCCCCCTGCAATGAGGTTTACCAGCTAATTCGACTTTGGGGCTTTAAATCGGAATCCCGTTTCACTGCCACGTGTAGATGCAGGCAGTTACTTCGGGCTAGTCAGTTTCTAAAATGGCGACCGGCCAGGAACATGCAAATCAAGCACGGGATATTTAAATCCTGGGCTTGATTTGCAATTTCGGTCACCCTCATTAGCCTCCCTAGATCAATCTAGGGGGCTAATGTAGATGTACCCTAACCTTTGCTGATGTATTTAATGGAAAGCTTAACAAAAAACAGTCAGGAAGGAGAAATATTATCTACCTTTTTATCCAGCTCCATCCTGATTTACACATTTATCTGACATGTAGATAAGAGTTAACTAGAACCCTCAACCACTACAGCAGGCATCAGTCATAATGCAGGCTCAAAACTTGAAATAATAGACCAGGGGTGGGCAATAATTTTGACCAGGGGCTACTTCAGAAATTTTTAAAGTGGGTCTGGGCCACCCTGAAAGGGGTGGGGCCTTAGGTGGAAGGGGCGGGGTTATGAAAATTCTGTACTTCCCTGCCCACAGACTGTCATTAGTCTCTGGGTGAGTGAGCATGTGAAGTCAATCCTGGTGGTTGACTTCTAAGCACCATGCACTCCCTGCAGAGGCAGGGCAGGAGGAGACTTTGTGTGCTTACCCCCCACCCCCAGGACCTGATTGGCCTGGGGGTGAGGGAAGTGCATGAAGTCTCTTGCTCCCTGTCCTCTAGCATGCAGTGCTTAGAGTCAATTGCCAGGGTTGACTGAGCATGGCACTCTCCTCCATCCCTAGGCCCTGATTGGCATGGGGATGAGGAAGCAGCAGGACCTCTGCAGGCTGGAGCTACTCACTTCATAGGCTGGATCCAGCCCGCAGAGGCCCTTTTGCCCACCCCTGTAATAGATTGTGAATTATGTCTGTCCCGGTGACTGATGGGGGTTCTAGTGAGTAAACCATTGTCTTAGATTGGCAACATGGAACATTCTTGGAACAGAACAGGGTACAAGGTAGGAATCAAGGTAATTGTGAAGGTGAGTTTTAGACATAAGATTCTCCATGGAAATATGTTTTTGGTCCTGGGTTGGTTCCCTATGGGCACCATAAGCCACCAAGAAACATGAGGAGTCAGGGCACAGCTGGGAGGAAAGTGTAGGGGTTGGGATGAAGGGGGCACTGTGCAGAAGTTGAGGCAAAGGGGGCACAATTCAGGGTTAGTGGTAAAGGGTGCACAGGATGGGTATGTAGGGATTGGGAGCCTATGGATGCAGGAACGATGGGAACAAGGCTGGGTGGGAATGAGACTGGGTGCCAAGCTGGCTGGTTTTCAGAGTGGGCGGGTGTAAGATCATGCACCTTGTTAATAATCCCTTGTTTCAGTATGTTTCTTACATAATTTATAGTTACAAAATGGTGTGTACCCCAGTGGCACATATCCAAACAAGTGCACATGACATGAATAAGAGTGCACAAGACAAAACTCACTCATTCATGGATGGAAAATCTTAGAGGAAACACTGGTTTCATCCTACTGTCAGATGCGCCATCCTGTCCTGCTAAGCCATACTCTTAGGGTATGTCTAGATTACATGCCTCTGCTGACAGAGGCATGTAAAATAGGCTACCCGACATAGTCAGTGAAGCGGGGATTTAAATATCCCCGGCTTCATTAAAATAAAAATGGCCGCCATGCTGCGCAAGCTCAGCTGATTGTCAGCACAGCATGCAAGTCAAGACGTGGATCGGTCGACAGGAGATGCCTTTGTCGACCGCTCCCTTATGCCTCATGAAACTAGGAAGGAGTATGGCAGAAAGGCATCTAGGGGTTATAGTGGACCACAAGCTGAATATGAGTCAGCAGTGTGGTGCTGTGGCAAAAAAAGCAAACATGATTGTGGGATGCATAAACAGGTGTGTTGTGAGCAAGACATGAGAAGTCATTCTTCCGCTCTACACTGCGCTGGTTAGGCCTCAGTTGGAATATTGTGTCTAGTTCTGGGCACCGCATTTCAAGGAAGAATTGGAGAAATTGGAGAGGGTCCAGAAAAGAGCAACAAGAATGATTAAAGGTCTAGAGAACATGACCTGTGAAGGAAGGCTGAAAGAATTGGGTTTGTTTAGTTTGGAAAAGAGAAAATTGAGGGGGGATATGATAGCAGTTTTCAGGTATCTAAAAGGGTGTCATAAGGAGGAGGGAGAAAACTTGTTCATCTTGGCCTCTGAGGATAGAGCAAGAAGCAATGGGCTTAAACTGCTGCAAGGGAGGTTTAGGTTGGTCATTAGGAAAAAGTTCCTAACTGCCAGGGTAGTCAAACACTGGAATAAATTGCCCAGGGAGGTTGTGGAATCTCCATCTGTGGAGATATTTAAGAGTAGGTTAGATAATGTCTATCAGGAATGGTCTAGACAGTATTTGGTCCTGCCATGAGGGCAGGGGACAGGACTCGATGACCTCTCGAGGTCCCTTCCAGTCTTAGTATTCTATGATTTCTTTCATAGGCCTGACCTTTCCAATGGTATCTTACATAATCCATTTTACATAAAATGTATCTTAGCTACGCCATATTCATAGTATAACAATATGTTTATGAAGAACATAAGAATGGCTATACTGGGTCAGACCAAAGGTCCATCTATCCCAGTATCCTGTCTTCCCACAATGGCCAATGCCTGATATCCCAGAAGGTATGTCTACACTTGCCCCCTAGTTCGAACTAGGGATGCAAATGAACATACTGAAGTTGCAAATCAAGCGCGGGATTTAAACATCCCGCGCTTGATTAGCATAATCGCGGCTGATCACCATTTTAAAATGCCTGTCACCCAATTTAACTTGCCACATGTAGACGCGGTAGTTCGATCGGAAACCCTTCCCTTGAATTAACTTTTACTCCTCATGCTGAAAAGTCACAGGCTTTTAATCTCTCGTCATATGGGGCCCGTTCCAAACCCGTAATTATTTTTGTTGCCCTTTTATGATCTTTTTCCAATGTAAATTAATCTTTTTTTAAACGAGGCGACCACATCTGTACACAGTATTCAAGATATGAACGTTTAAGATGTTTTACATAGAGGCAATAAGATAATCTCTGTCTTTTTCTTTATCCCTTTTTAAAAAAAAAATGTTAGGAATCTTTTGACTACTGCTGCACATTGAGTGGATGTTTTCAGAGAACTATCTGAGGTGGAACGAGGTGTACTGGTAGTTTGAATTAGAGATCCTAAATCGAACTACCTATTCTGTGCCGCATGTAGCTGCGGGCACGGAGTTCGGACTAAGGGACATTTAAAAATGGCAGCACCCGGGAAGATGCAAACGAAGCCTGGGATATTTAAATCCCGGGCTTCATTTGCAACTTCGAATGCTTACATTAGCCTTCGTAGTTTGAACTAGGGGGCTAGTGTAGACATAGTGTAGACTAGGTGTCCTTAATTACCTCTCTCCATTCTGAAAACTTACCATTTATTCCTATCTTTTGTTTCCCATCTTTTAACCAGTTATCAATCCATGAGAGGACCTTCCTCTTATCCCATGACAACTTACTTTACTTAAGAGCCTTTGGTGAGTGACCTTATCAAAAGACTTCTGGAAATCTAAGTACACTATATCCACTGGATCCCCCTTGTCCACATGTTTGTTGACCCCCTCAAAGAACACTAGTAGATTCCATGCAGACTTTCCCCCAACAAATTATGTTCATCTATGTGTCTGATAATTTTATTATTTACTAGAGTTTCAACTAATTTTTCCAGTACTGACATTAGATTTACCGGTCTGCAATTGCTGGGATCACCTCTAGAGCCCTTTTTAAATATAGGCATCACATTATTTATCTTCCAGTCATTAGGTACAGAAGCTGATTGAAAGGATTGGTTACAAATCACAGTTAATAGTTCCACCATTTCACATTTGAGTTCTTTCATTCTAAAAAGAATGGCTCAGGTTTGGAATCTCCGTAGCATTCTCTGCCGGGAAGACCGAAGCACAGAATTCATTTAGTTTCTCCTCAATGATTTTATTGTATTTGAGTGCTCCTACAGCATCTCAATCATCCAGGGGGCCCGCTGGTTGTTTAGCAGGCTTCCTGCTTCTGATTTATTTTAAAACATTTTGCAATTACTTTGAGTTTTTGGCTAGTTGTTCCTCATATTACGAGGCATAAGGGATCTATCAGAAAAGGCTTTCTTTAGTGATAGATCAGCCTCTAGACTGCTGCTTTTCTCTGACAAAGCTCTGTGCCAGAAAAAAGCAGCAGCCATTTTATGCTAATAAAGCACGGGATATTTAAATCCCTGCTTCATTAGCAATTTCGTCCAGCTTAATCTGCATCCCTCTGCCACCAGAGGGGTGCAGTCTAGACATACCCAGAGGCGAACACTATCTGCCAGTAGCACAAGATCCACAGGGAACGACTGCAGCTTTATCACAGTGGACTTGAGCAATAAAATATTTATTCTGGGATAGGATTATTAGGTTTTTCCTCTTTTTTGGTTAATTTAATTTTGATTTAGTAAGCTCCTGAGAATTTCATTAACTCAACAAAACATATTAGTGCTCAAGGAACCATATTTTTAGAATTTTTTAAAAGTATAGATTCAAATGCTAATTGATATTGTAATTTCAAGGCACAAAAGGTAAATCTTTCTATAGTTCACAGATTACTTGAAGGGCTTCTGAAATTCTATATTTAAAGCTATGTATATTGTATAGTCAAAGAAAATGATGGCTATCATTTTCAAATAGTAGTGCTACCAATGCCTAAATCTATATATAGCCTGCTAAAAGTATAGCCGTATTTCAAAAGCACTGATGACCTAATTATCCCATTCAGCTCATGAGGAGATGACAGTGCTCATAATATCTAAAATCCAGGTCATGTTAGGTACCTAAATATGAATGTTTGGGCAAATTGCTGGAAAATTAGGAACTACCTCTGTTCACAGATAATTTTCAAATAGAGACAAGGACTAAATCTGTCAAATCATTTAGTATGAAAAGCTCATTCACCTATAGACACAAATATGTGGAGAGATTGTTTAAAATTGACTTTTCCTATCAAAGCTTGAAAATAGCATGGTAAATTTGTTCAGTCATAGAATGCTAGAATTTTAAACAATCATACAACTGGAAGGGATGTCAAGAGATCAAGTCCAGTCCCCTGGCCTCACAGAAGGACCAAGCACTGTCTAGATCATCCCTGGTAGAAGTTTATCCAACCTGCTCTTAAATATCTCCAGAGATAGAGATTCCACAACCTCCCTAGGCAATTTATTCCAGCATTTAACCACCTTTATAGGGAGTTTTTCCTAATGACCAACCTAAACCTCCCTTGCTGCAATTTAAGCCCATTGTTTTTTGCCCTGTCATGAGACGCCAAGGGGAACAATTTTTCTCCCTCCTCCTTCTAACACCCTTTTAGATACTTGAAAACTCCTATTATGTCCCCCTTCAGTCTTTTTTCCCCTAAACTAAACAAGCCCAATTCTTTCAGTCTTTCCTTATAGATCATGTTTTCTAGACCTTTAATCATTTTTGTTGCTCTTCTCTGGACCTTCTCCAATTTCTCCACATCTTTCTTGAAATGTGGTCATCTTTTCTGAAGATTGTTAGCTCAGTACTTCCAGAGGGTGTCATCATCTAAATGGAATAAATGCTGCCTCTTTCCCTTAATATATAGATGGTGTGCTACAAAGGAGAATTTATGTTCAGCCATTCATAAGGAACCACAGAGTATTTTTAATTTTACCACACAGAGGACACCCAAAACCAAACAGCTAGAAACAATACCCCATGAATCAAGGACACACAATTAACTAATGAGAGCCAAAAGGTGATGTGGTTTTTTTCTATGAATCTTGCACAAAATACACACTGCGAGCAAAGAAAAACCGAGACGTTAAGCTGTGATATGTGCTTCTCATGAATGAAAGTTTACACAGATCTCTTTACAAGTGAAAACAGCGCTGGGATTTTTCCTGCCAAAAATAGGCCAAAGCAAACATTCTTGACGATGAGGATGTCAACACAAGCCTGCCATTTTCAGCATTCACAAATGACACCATTGATTTAGTTTAATGGCAGTATAGCCATCTAAATGAGTGCAAAACGTAAATGAAGATGGCCCTATGTCAAAACCTGCCTGTTGACGTTATTAGCACATAACATCACAGAGGAAGCTATGGCCTTGCAATGAAATCACAGCAAATCATTTATACTCCCCATAAAAATATGAGTGATCTGTAAGGATGGAAGGAGGGAGAGAAAAATTGCTGCAATCAGGAAGTCAGTCAAAAAGCCTCACTAGAATTACTCCTGAGATGAATTATTCCTAACTGTTATAGAATGATCAAGTCTGGGTCACTCAAGTGACTTTTTGACTGTAAAAGGACAGTTCTGGAGGGTTGGTATCACAGGGAGGGCTGGCCTTTGCTTAAAGTTGAACATAAGAGCTTGTAAGATTCCAAAAGAGGAAACAAGTCAGGGCCTGCTGTTAAAATACAGAACTAATTACAATTTTAAACAAAAATTGCCTGAAAGCCAGAGAAAACTGTGGCATCTCTGGCAGAGTGGATAGCAACCCTGCTACAGAGAAGGTGTGGAAAGATAATGAGTTTAGAATGCACTTGTAGTTTCAAATGATGCTAATAGTTGTATGGTGCCACTTATTTTGCTTGCATATCAAAGAGACAAGTGCCTTAAATACCATAGATAAAGATGACTAGAATACCGGCCCTAATCCTGCTCACTCAAGCAGTCCCTTGGATTTCTAGTTTTCTTGAGGTTGGAGAAATCAAAGGCCAAATGAGATTGCTCAAGAGTCCTTGGAACTTTTAAAAAGAATATTTGGAATTCACCTTTACTAAAGTATGAAAAAAAATTAAAGACCATTTGAACATCAAGAACCAGGGCCGGCTTTAGTAAGTGCGGGGCCAAATTCGAACAATGTTGACGGGGCCCCACAGCAATTTTGGTTGAGCAAAAAAAAAAAAAAAAAAAAGTGCAAAAAAAATCCCCCACTAACACACACACACCCTCCCGCAGCACAGGAAAACCCTGCACTAAACTCAGACCTCCTGCGGTTGACTCACTCCTTCTCCAGGGCCAAGAGAAGTGCAGATTTGTATAAATTTTGGTGGTGCCCCATTAGCCACACCCTCTGACTGCTGTTAACCACACATCGACCCCCATTAGCCACACCCCCTCTGGAGGTAACACACTCGGGGCAAGATGGACACATGACCAGAAGTACAAGGTGTCATGTCACCCCCTCAAAGGACTTTTCCCACCATCCTCCTACCAACAGGGATTAGTTTGGCCCCCACCAAACCTCCCTCATGCAACTATTCTGAAATTGCATTAACCCAACGTGTGTGACATTAACTCGGGGGCAGAGAGACTGGGGGAAGTGTTCCCTCTAAGGCTATGTCTACACTTGTGGCTTCTTGTGCAAGTACAGCCGTTCTTGCTCAAGAACCCACAGAGCAGCCACACTGCCCGCCTGCTCTTGTGCAAGGAAATTTACAGTATTCCATGGTAAGAGAGGGTGTCTTGCACAAGAGCTATGCTCTTTTCTACCAGGTGTAAGCTATCTTGCACAAGAGGGCAGTGTGGATGCTCAGCAGGGATTTATTGCGCAAGAAACCCCTATTACTAAAATGGCCATTGGAGCTTTCTTGCGAAAGAGAGCGTCCATACTGCCATGGATGCTCTTGTGTAAAAGCACAGCTCGCACATGGCAGTGTGGACATGTTCTTGTGCAAGACTTCTTGCACAAGAACCCTTGCACAAGATGTTATAGTGCCCATCTATAAAAAGGGAAATAAGAACAACCCAGGAAACTACAGACCAGTTAGTTCAACTTCTGTGCCAGGGAAGATAATGGAGCAAGTAATTAAGGAAATAATCTGTAAACACTTGGAAAATGGCAAGGTGAGAGGGAATAGCCAGAATGGATTTGTAAAGAACAAATCATGTCAAACCAATCTGATAGCTCTTTTTAATAGGATAACGAGTCTTGTGGATAAGGGAGAAGTGGTGGATGTGGTATACTTAGACTTTAGTAAGGCGTTTGATACGATCTCACATGATATTCTTATCAAACTAGGTAAATACAACTTAGATGGGGCTACTATAAGTTGGGTGCATAACTGGTTGGATAACCGTACTCAGAGCGTAGTTATTAATGGTTCACTATCCTGCTGGAAAGGCATAACAAGTGTGGTTCCGCAGAGGTCTGTTTTGGGACCGGCTCTGTTCAATATCTTCATCAACAATTTAGATATTGGCATAGAAAGTACGTTTATTAAGCTTGCAGATGATACCATGCTGGGAGGGGTTGTGACTAATCTGGAGGATAGGATCATAATTCAAAATGACCTGGACAAATTGGAGAAATGGTCTGAGGTAAATAGGATGCAGTTTAATAAAGACAAATGCAAAGTGCTCCACTTAAAGGAACAATCAGTTTCATACATACAGAGTGGGAAGCGACTGTCTGGGAAGGAATACAGCAGAAAGGGATCTCGGGGTTAAAGTGGACCACAAGCTGAATATGAGTGAGCAGTGTGATGCTGTTGCAAAGAAAGCAAACATGATTCTGAGATGCATTAACAGGTGTGTTGTGAGCAAGACACGAGAAGTCATTCTTCCACTCTACTCTGCACTGAGTAGGCCTCAGTTCGAGTATTGTGTTCAGTTCTGGGCACCGCATTTCAAGAAAGATGTGGAGAAATTGGAGAGGGTCCAGAGAAGAGCAACAAGAATGATTAAAGGTCTAGAGAACATGACCAATGAAGGAAGGCTGAAGGAATTGGGTTTGTTTAGTTTGGAAAAGAGAAAATTGAGGGGGGACATGATAGCAGTTTTCAGGTATCTAAAAGGGTGTTATAAGGAGGAGGGAGAAAACTTGTTCATCTTGGCCTCTGAGGATAGAAGCAGCAGCAATGGGCTTAAACTGTTGCAAGGGAGGTTTAGGTTGGCCATTAGGAAAAGGTTCCTAACTGTCAGGTTAGTCAAACACTGGAATAAATTGCCCAGGGAGGTCGCGGAATCTCCATCTGTGGAGATATTTAAGAGTAGGCTAGATAAATGTCTATCAGGGATGGTCTAGACAGCATTTGGTCCTGCCATGAGGGCAGGGGCCTGGACTCAATAACCTATTGAGGTCCCTTCCAGTCCTAGTATTCTATGATTCTATGAAGCCGCCACTGTAGACATAGCCTAAGAGTTTCCTCCCATGAGAGCAGAATGGATTTTGTGTTGTGCCCCTGTACTGAGTTCATGTGGCTTGTTTGGATGTGCCACTGTGGCATCCACGTTATTAATAAATATTTTATAAACCTTTATCTTTTCTCTGCTGCCATGTCTCCTCCCCTTGCTCCATCAGCTCCCCGGTGCCTGCTGCCCCCCAACTCCTAACCCTCCTCTGCTGTCCTGACTCCTGCCCTCAGCCCTCCTGTGACCTGCCCCCCTCCACCAGTTCTTCTCTCTCCCCTTCTCCCCCCCCCTCATGCCCACTCATCCAGTAGCCCCACTCTGATCATGCAGATGATACAAAACTGTTTAGGATAGTCAAGACAAAGGCAGACTGTGAGGGACTCCAAGAAGATCTCACCAAACTGAGTGACTGGGCAACAAAATGGCAAATGAAATTTAATGTGGATAAGTGTAAAGTAATGCACATCAGGAAAAATAACCCCAACTATACGTACAGTATGATGGGGGCTAATTTGGCTACGACAAATCAGGAAAGGGATCTTGGAGTTATCATGGACAGTTCTCTGAAAACTTTCACACAGTGTGCAGCGGCGGTCAAAAAGGCAAATAAGATGCTAGGAATTATTAAGAAAGGGATAGAAAATAAGACCCAGAATATCTTACTGCCCCTGTATAAAACTATGGTACGCCCACATCTTGAATACTGTGTACAGATGTGGTCTCCTCACCTCAAAAAAGATATTTTGGCCTTGGAAAGGGTTCAGAAAAGGGCAACTAAAATGATTAGGGGTTTGGAACGGGTCCCATATGAGGAGAGGTTAAAGTGACTGGGACTTTTCAGTTTAGAAAAGAGGAGACTGAGGGGGGATATGATAGAGGTATATAAAATCATGAGTGGCGTGGAGAGGGCCGATAAAGAAAAGTTATTTATTAGTTCCCTAAATAGAAGAACTAGAGGACACCAAATGAAATTAATGGGTAGCAGGTTTTAAACTAATAAAAGAAAGTTCACACAGCGTGTAGTCTTCTTCACACAGCGTGTAGTCAACCTGTGGAACTCCTTGCCAGAGGAGGCTGTGAAGGCTAGGACTATAATAGAGTTTAAAGAGAAGCTAGATAATTTCGTGGAGGTTAGGTCCATAAAAGGCTATTAGCCAGGGGATAAAATGGTGTTCTTGGCCTCTGTTTGTCAGAGGCTGGAGAGGGATGGCAGGAGACAAATTGCTTGATCATTGTCTTCGGTCCACCCTCTCTGGGGCACCTGGTGCTGGCCACTGTCGGCAGACAGGATACTGGGCTAGATGGACCTTTGGTCTGACCCAGTACGGCCGTTCTTATGTGAGCTACCCCTCTTCACACCCTCTTCTAACACATCCCTCTACACACCTGCCCTGCCTCTCTCCTCTGGTGCTGGTCCCTCCCCTGCAGGTGTCTGCCCTTCTGCTTCACCCCATAACCTCCTGGCACCTGCACCTTCCCTTAGCCCTGAATCCTCCTGGTGCTTTCCCATTTCCTTACCGCCCCTGAGCCCTCTTTTTCCCTAATGCCCACCCAATCACCACTCTCTGCCCCTGTTCTCCTCCTGCCCTTGTGCCCTCACACGTGTTGCTCCATCCCTACCTTCCTCATGACCACCCGTTCTTTCAAGCCTTCTCCCAGCACCTTCCCCTCCTCCCTCTAACCCCCAATGCCCTTACCTTCTCCTCTCCCAGCATCACCCTGTTCCCCCTCCCACTGACACCTCCTCTCCTGCCCTTTTCTTCATTGTCTGCACTTGGCCCCCTGGGATTTGTCTCTCCTCCCCCTCTGCACAAGCCCCTTTCTCTCTCACCCCTTCCCCTCTGCATAAGCCCCTTCCTCTCCCCCCTCTCTGCACAAGCCCCTTTCCCCTCCCCTACCTTCTGCCTTACACTTTGCGGGGCCGGAGTCCGCGCTCAGGCCCTGAACCCAAAGCTAGCCCATGCGCTGCCAAAAAATTTTAAAGTCCCGGGCCATGATGTCACGTCATGCCCAGGCATCCTCCCCACTCATCTGCAATGCCGAGCATGGCAGCAGCCGGTGAGGGGGAGCCACACTCAGCAGGGACAGGACGGGGCCGAGGGGGATTCTCTGGGCCGGGGTGGGAGGATGCGTGGGGGGGGCCAGAAGGTGGGGGCCGGGGCCCTCTCCCAGCAGAGCCAGGGGTGAGACCCAGCTCTAAATATTGCTGGAGCAGGGCCCCCAGCTCTGAATATTAACTCACCACTCATGGCGCCCAGCACACTTCCAGGCTCAGGGCACGGGACCCCATTCAGGGGAATCGGCCTAAGGCCGGCCTTGTCAAGAACAAAAGTCTTGACCCTACCAGAGAGCTCTTGAAAGAAGCCGCAAGTTTCTTCTCCACTGCTAAGGTTTGAACACAAATCACACTAAGACAGCATTTCAGCCCTTTCCAACTCCTTTGCTAATCTTCAAGGCTATATTTACGCTGCACTGTAGTTTGAAATAAGATACGCAATTTGAGGCTACACAACTTGCATATCTTATTTCAAAATAGCTTATTTTGGCGCTATCTACACAGCACCGAATTTCAAAATAACCTGCTATTCCAAAACATTCCTTACTTCTTATGGAATGAGGCTTACAGGGACATTGGAATACAGGCAGTCCCCGGGTTACATGGATCCGACTTACATCGGATCCCTACCTACAAACGGGGTGAGGCAACCCCGCACTAGCTGCTTCCCCCCAGCAGACCAGGGAGACGCGAAGGTAGCGCCCCCCCCAGCAGACCAGAGAGACGCGGAGCGGCTTTTCTCAGCAGACACCTCAGCTTGAGAATAAAGGACTGAGGGAAGTGAGGTGTGGGAGAATAAAACTGAGCTCTGGAGAAATGTTTGGCTAGAGTTTCCCCTATAATATGTACCAGTTCCGACTTACATACAAATTCAACTTAAGAACAAACCTACGGTCCCTATCTTGTACGTAACCCGGGGACTGCCTGTAGTAAGCTTGCTGTTAAGACACAGGATAGCTATTTTGAGATACTCTGGCATCCCAAAATCTTGTTGCAGTGTAGATGTAGCCAAAGTGACCAGGTTTCTTAAGTGCTAGTTGCCACGCTTTCCAACTTCTATTGAAGACAATGCAATTGAATAAAAATCAGCATAAGATTTATCTGGTCTCCATCTAAAATGTCAAGAGACAAAGTGGTTGACAAAACATTGCTAAAGGCCAAGAAAGTTTTAGGAACAGCTAGTTGAATTACACGATCCTGATAATTCACGGATAAGATTATAAGTACATTCTGAACATTGGGACATTTTGGCACCTTGCCAAGCAATGCCCTATAGAAACATTTCAAGTGCTTTCAAGCTTCTGATTCAATGAGAACCTTTTCAATATATTATGAATGTTGCTGTGATATGTAGGAACTGGCAGTCCAGTTAAATATAGATTACCACTTGAGAGAGATCTTGGAATCATTGTGGATAGTTCTCTGAAAACATCCACTCAATGTGCGGCAGCAGTCAAAAAAAAAAAAAAAAAGCAAATAGAATGTTAGGAATTATTAAAAAGGCTAATAGAGAATAAGACAGAGAATATCTTATTGCCTCTATATAGCTCCATGGGACACCCACAGCTTGAATACTGTGTGCGGATGTGGTTGCCTCATCCTTGGTATTGGAAAAAGTTCAGAAAGGAGTAACAAAAATGATTAGGGGTTTGGAATGGGTGCCATATAAGAGAAGATTAAAAAGACTGGGATTTGTCATCTTAGAAAAGAGGAGACTACGGGGGGGATATGATAGAGGTCTATACAATCATGACTGGTGTGGAGAAAAAAAAATAAGGAAAAGTTATTTACATGTTTCCATAACACAAGAAGTAGGAGTCACCAAATTAAATTAATAGATTGATTTAAAACAAACAAAAGGAAGTATTTCTTCATGCAACACACAGTCAACCTGTAGAACTCCTTGCCAGAGGATGTTATGAAGCCAGGACTTGAACAGGGTTCATAAAAGAACTAGATAAATTCATGAAGGATAGGTCAGTCAATCAATGGCTATTACCCAGAATGGGTAGAAATGGTGTCCCTAGCCTCTATTTGCCAGAAGCTGGTAATGGGTGATGGGAGTGATCACTTGATTGCCTGTTCTGTTCACTCCCTCTGTGACATTTGGCATTGGCTACTGTCAGAAGATAGGATACGGGGCTAGATGGACCTTTGGTCTGACCCAGTATGGCCATTCTTATATTCTTAAATACTAGGTGAAATATATTTAACTATTTTCAAATGTGCCCTTAGAACAGGGGTCAGCCATAATTTTTTATGGGGGTGGGGCGCCACTCCAAGATTTTGGTAAGGAGTTAGGGCCGCACTTCTATGGGATGCAGGAGGCAGTGTGGGATCAAGAGGGGGTTTGGGTGAAGAAGGGGGTTATGATCTGGGGCAGGGGTTTGGGGTGCAGGATCCAGCAGGGGGTATGGGTGCAAGAGAGGATTCTGGCCTGGGGGAGAGTGTAGGACAGAGTGCAGGGCACAGGAAGGAGTTATGACCTGGAGGAGGTGGAGAGAGGGGATACAGAGGGTTTGGGTGGTGGCCTGGGGCAGGACGGAATGTTGGCCTGTGGCAGGAAAAGGGGGAGAGGGACCAGAGGCAGGCTCTGCCTGGGAGGTGCTTACTTAGGTGGCTTCCAGTCAGCAGCTCTTCTGGAACTGGAAACAGGCTCCCTGCCTGTCTGCTGGGCTGGCTGCTCTACATGACTTTGCCCCAGCACAGAGTAGGGGAAAAGGAAGAAGCTTCCTCAGTTGCTGCCTCTGCCTCCAGCAAAATTTCTCAGCTCCTACTGGCCAGAAATTGACCAATGGAAGCTGAGGGATTTTGCTAGGGATGGGGACAGTACAGGAAGCTTCCCTCCTCCTTCCCCAGAGTCTAGAGAAATTAGCAACCAATGGCGAAGCTGCTCTGCACTAAGGCTGTATCTAGACTACATGCCTCTGTCGTCAGAGGCATGTAGATTAGACACATAGGCAAAGGCAAATGAAGCCGCAATTTAAATGATCGCGGCTTCATTTAAATTTACATGGCTGCCGCGCTGAGCCGACAAACAGCTGATTAGCTGTTTGTCCGTTCAGTGCGCTAGTCTGGACGCTCCCCTGCCGACATCAAAGCCCTTTGTTGGCAGCCCCGTTATTCCTCATGGGACGAGGTTTACCGGGGCTGCCGACAAAGGGCTTTGATGTCGGCAGGGGAGCGTCCAGACTAGCGCGCTGAGCCGACAAACAGATGATCAGCTGTTTGTCGGCTCAGCGCGGCAGCCATGTAAATTTAAATGAAGCCGCGATCATTTAAATTGCGGCTTCATTTGCCTTTGCCAAAACAACAAATCTACATGGCTCCATCGATGGAGCCATGTAGTTTAGACATACCCTAAGGGTGCCGGCGAGGTAGGCACAGGCTGGGTCCAGTGGCTTGATGGGCCAGATCCAGCCTGCTAGTTGCCTCTTGTCTACTCCTGCCTTAGCTGGAACTCCAGAATGGGCATGGTGCCCTCTGAATAGCAATGTATGCGTGATGATTGTAAGCTCTTCAGGGTAGGGGCATCATTTAATTCTGTATTTGTGTGGCACCTAGTGCAGTGGGATCCACTTCTTGGCTCTTGGCACTGAGATAATACAGATAATAAACCAGTAACAACAATAAAACAAAACAGGTAATACAGAAGTATTATTTACTGAAGTGAAAAGGACAGAATTTCCAGCTAGTAACATCAGAACAGATGACCTTTCAGAATCTGATCATATTGTTAATCAAATGCACTCTTATTAATCCAGCAAGTAAATCACTTTGTAAATTGTTTCAGGATCCTTTTGGATGAAAACTGTTATTTAATATAAGCCATTATCATTATCATATTTGATGAATTAATGTTAAAAATGCATTAAAGAGTTTCCATTGCTACTTGAGGCAGATGATGATGTGAAGAAGAAAGAAATTATCCCCTTGGCTCAAGGCTAAAAAAATTATCCAAGAGTTTTCACATTAGAAAGAGAAATGGTACCCTCAAGGGAAACTACTCCCTTGGTAGCCTCAAGAGATTCTAAAAGTATGGTGGAAATAGGAAAAAGCTGGGTTCCTGGTGCACTTTGCAGAAAAGAGAAGTGTGGTTTTGGAATTGGAAAACGGAAGTAAGTCACAGTAAGATAAAGAACATTATTGCAGCCAGCGGTACAGAAGAAAATGAAAGTTTCCAAAAGGTCTTGCTAAGGAAACCTCTATTTTTTGTATTAATTCAGTTTTTTGTCCAACAAAATGCAACAATCTGCATTAGAACATTTTTATTGCCTTCTGGAAAAAAGAAAATGGTTTTATAAATAAGAAGGCGGGATTTTACAGGGGAAGAAATGGCCAAGTAGCTCTAAGCCACACCTCTTTCATTTTTCTTCATCCCTTTTTATTTCTCCTGTCTTGACAATAGAGATTATTCCTTGTAGTATATTATCTGGTCCTGCGTTTAAGGTGCAGAACCATTGCCGCCACTCTTAGGAGCTTTGAGGTAAGGAATCTTCCCTTACAACTAACTTCAATTTTTCCATACTCACATGCTTCCCATTACTCATAGTGATAGAAATGTAGCCGTGTTAGTCTGGTGTAGCTGAAGCAAAATACAGGACTATGTAGCACTTTCAAGACTAAGAAGATGGTTTAAAGCTCATCATCTAATAAACCATCTTGTTAGTCTTTAAAGTGCTACATAGTCCTGTATTTTGCTTCCATTATTCATAGCTATTCTCCATTTTCACAGTCCTAATTAACACCTCCCTACCTGGACCCACCCTGTGGTGTTTAGCTACTAGCCTTAGCAGAGAATGGTGCACAACAGGTGGAACTTACAATTTGTGGTGGTTTTTTTTTCAATAAAACAGCAAAACAAAATCATGTGCAATTCTCTGTCAGTATTCCTGCTTCTGCTCAACTACCCTGTTGATGTTGTTTTCACAATAAAAAAAAATGGCACCATTCATTCATCCCATAAAGCAGAATTTCAATCTCAGCCTGTAGAAAGCAAACAACTCTGACTATGTGTATTTAGTGTAATGGGAATTGATAAGACTGTTTTTATTATACACATGGAAATAGAGGAATTGTGCACCTCATGGAGAGCCAGATGGTCTATGTTTCTCAGTAAACTTGAAGACTGTAATAATAATTAAAAAAACAAAAACAAATCACTACAAATATACCCCCCTGGCCCTCCAACCAGTGTAAATCTCACTTAGCAGCCAGTGGTACAGAAGAAAATTTAACATGAGGATCAGTTTTTAATTAGAAATTAACTCATTTAACTCACTCACACAGCTTGAACACCTCTTATTTGTGCTCCGGATTGTATCCTTCAGGCTAAATCATGCCATCAGTTACTCCTAGCAAACCCTGCTGACCTTAATGGGGTCACTTGTTTAACTGAGAACAGAATGTGGTTCTTCAAATTAGAAACAAAACCATTTATTCCCTGCAATACTAGATACCCAGTCATCACTCTCTTCCCAGATGGTAGGAAATTATACCCTCTGGTTCTCCATTGCCTAGCACTGTTTGCCATCGTTTACATAGTGGGGGTAAAATGCCACCATTCTGTTCCTGTAAGACTTTGAGCACACACAAACAATGGCACCATGAGGCAAGATAATGACCCTTGACGTCTATTGGGAGGGTATCCAGGGTCAGTCCCCAAGAATGCTGCCATGTTTCTCCTAGGATGTTCCTCTATATTGTTGTTTTTACTCTTACTTTAAGCAAAGAAACATACTTCCTTTCAGGTTATCAATCATATTGTAAAGGGGACCCTGTTTTGAACAATTCGCATGAATTAAATAAAGGTTTTAATGTGTTCCTACTGTTATTAAAGAATTAAATAATCTGTGGGATTCCAACATGTTGTGATTGCCCTGATATTGCACAGCATGGTTTCTTGTGCACTGCTTACTACCACTGAGGTTTCCCAAAAACCTCTTGGCACAGAGGCAATTAAACAAGCCAAGCAATGATCAAAGGACATCTTTTGTAACGTACCGAGCACAATCATGAGGTTACTTTTCTGAAAGTGATCAGAAAAAATTAAATCTAAATTCATCTCTTATAATTAAACACAAGTTAAAAACACAAGTTCACACCTTCCTTGTTACTCTGTTAGTCTTAAAGTGACAAGGTTTCTTAGGTGCTGGTGTCTAAGCTCCTTGATTTGTACTGGAGACAATACAATATAATAGGAATTGGCAAATGATTAAGCTCTTCGAAACTCAGCAATACATCTTACAGTAATCTGATTTCTCTAGCAAGGACACTTTTGGCAAGGAGTGAGTGACTCAGAAAGGAAAATATTAACTTTTTATAAATTCTTTAATCCTTTTCTACTACATCCCATAAACTATAAATCCTTTCAGCTCTCCTCCTGAGTGTAAAATTTACACTATGCCAATCAGGAAGCAGAAACAATACCATGATGATACTAAGTGACCAATCACATCTAGCCAAAATAATTCAAATGTAATATAGATAATTAACTTACAGCAAAACAACTGCTCAATCAACAGTGGGGGGAAAAGAATAGATGCAACTAGAGCTAAGGAAAAGGCAAACCGATAGTCGATGTTCAGCGAACAGAAAGTTATACTAAATTCAGTGAGTGAAGTGTTTGTTGTGAATCACTCTTTCACCTTTAATATGCAGTCTCTGGAACTCAAGCAGAAACTTGGGAATAGATTGCCTTTACCTTTGGTGCAGAAAGAATTGATGTCTACAGCTTCTACATTGGGTAGTTTGAAATGAACAGTAAAACTCTCCAGTCTGGAATAGTTCAACTAGTTCCTGTTTATTGTGTCTAACACTAGCAAAGTTATAACTGCATGCCTGTCAATCAGACTACTTGAAATGAATTCATCTGCTTTGTAAGAAATTATATAAAACTCTTTCTGGGATTGTTTTTAAAACAGCAATTTTGTCATGGTAACTGTGGAACTTCAGCTACTGCTTTCTCCTATTATACTTTCTGCCCTTATAGCAGAAATGTTTTTAAGATCTTGGTGTCTTACATCTCTAAGGATGCATCTACACAGCACCCTAAAACCTCGAAATAAGATATGCAATTTGCTCTATGCAAATTGCATATCTTATCTCGACTGAATTTCAAAATAGATTATTTGGCATCTACACAGTGCCAAATTTCAAAATAATGCGCTATTTTGAATGAGGATTGCCAGGAAGAAGGGTTACCAGGATGCCAAAATAGCATGCCTGTTATTTCGAAAAATATTTCAAAGTAACAGGCAGCTTGTTAAGATGTGGGGTAGCTATTTCAGGATACCAGTATCCCGAAATAGCTATGCAGTGTAGATGTTCCCTAACTCTTCTCCTAGTACTGGAACTGTTAGTAGGATAAGATATTAGAGTGCAAAGTGGTACATTAAGTCATTTGCAGGTGGGCTCATAATCCAAAATTGCCTGCTACCCAATACTGCAGGCTCTGTTTTACCGTGTCTTTTAAAACTATTGTAACAAACATAGGATTCTTAAATCTATGTCAGTGTCCTACAGACTGACTGTTGTGGAACCGGTCTCCCTCAGACCAAAGATACTTCCTGCATTAGAGAACTTCACTGTGAGTACTAAGTGTTGAATTTGCTTCTTTTCTTGGTCCAAAACTCAAACTTGTTTACCTTCAGAGTACACTGCCTTTGGCAAACCTAAGTTATTGCCTTTTTTCTTCTCTTTCACTTTTAAAAATAATATGTTGATGTTTATTCCTGCATCCAGCCATCATAGGCAAGAGCACACTACAAGCGATAAAACAATGAATCACAATTCCAAGTCACCAAGTCTTCTTCACCAATATTATTGTAAGAACTGTATAAGCAAATAGAAATGTAGCAAATGAGAGACTTGCACCTTATATAATCAAGGATCTGAAACTTGGAAGAAAGCATGAAAAGGTACCGAGCAGGAGAGCACAATGTATTTAGATTCTTGGTCTTGGCATTACACATGGAATGGGTTACAAGGGAATTAAATGGACTTGTAACATGAGTAGAGCTCTACTCAAGTTTGTTTACCTCCCCCTAAAACTGGGCAAACAATTGTAAAAACATGAACCTATTACTCTAGTTGACAAGTTCCTAATAAAGTCAAAGGAACGACTTGTTCCGATTTCAGTGTGATGGATCAGTCCTTTAAGAAGACTTAAACAGATGCCCTTACTTGTAGGTCATAGGTATTTAGGAACATTGGAGACATTCTTTTCTCTTGAGACTACATGGCAGTGCTCCCTGTGTGTGGCAGCACAGTTTCACAGTTGATTAATCAGCCCTACCCAGTCAGTCAGCTCCCTACATTGAGCCTTGAGCCTCTGACTGGGTGGGACTGATTAATCACCTGTGAAGCCATGGCCTTAGTGGGAACAGTGCTGCATGGTAGAGGGGTCTCTGGACTCTCCAGCTTCTCCTTCCATTTTGCTTTTTATGGCTCTAAATTCCAGTAACCATCTTTGTAACTGAAGAGGGATGAAAGTGGTTAATTACAATCACTTAACATCAACAGACATGATGGGAAATTCACCGTTGAGAGGGAAGGGAAAGACTAGTAAAAGTGGAGTTAAGGAGCTCATGTTCTGCATAGGCTAAATGGGCTGCCTCTGCAAACCTCTTCACAGCCCCTACTTGTTTTAGTTCTATACATAAAAATAAATGAACTACATCCTAACCTCAACATATAGAAAATAGTAAAGTGACATAACTGACATGGCCATAGTTCTCTACATACAATAATAGTGTGTTATCAGACTGCAAACACCTTCCAGAGCCGCACCTAGTATTCTTTATGATGGATGTATTAGGAGGGTATTGTTGTTATTTTCAGTAACAGAAGCACTAAAAGGGTAACTGCATCCCTCCCTCTAGCACGCTTAAGTGTACATATTGGGGGAAATGGCTTCATGACACCATTGGATGAGTTTCTGATACCTCTGAGTGTGAATATTGATCTTTCTCCTGTAATTTTTTTAAATTATTTTGGGGTGTGGGCTAAATGAGAATGCCTTATAACGGACATTACGCTTTTGAGGACATTGTCTTTTGAATGTTACATTTATGTGCACTAGACTTTGAGGAACAAGCATTTTTGAAATTTCAGACCTTAGAATTCACACTGGAGTTGCATAGAGACCCCATTTTGGAAAGTACTTAGGCACATGTTGGAGGCCATCCTTAATCAGGAAAGTAGTGAAAACAAACAAATTTGATCTATGTGCTTAAATCTCATTGATTTGAAACAAAACTGATTTCTTAAATTTCCACTTACTTTTGAATATTGAGAAGAGAGTCTTGTCAGGTAGTTTTAAAATATATTTGAAGAGAACTCATCAACAGCTGAATGTTTGAGGACCATAGAACTTTCTTTAACATCACAAAGGGCACCACTCTACTTTGAAGAAAACAAGGGGGAAATTCTAGCATACAAAACCACAATGTAAGTGAGGAGTCCTGTGGCACCTTATAGACTAACTGAAGTGTTGGAGCATAAGCTTTCATGGGCAAAGACCCACTTCGTCAGATGCATGTAGTAGAAATTTCCAGAGGCAGGTATAAATATGCAGGCCAGAATCAGACTAGAGATGACAAAGTGGATCCAATCAGGGAGGATGAGACCCACTTCTAGCTGAGCTGGAGGTGTGAATACCAAGAGAGGAGAAGCTGCTTTTGTAGTTAGCAAGCCATTCACAGTCTGTTTAATCCTGAGTTGATTGTGTCAAACTTGAAGATGAACTGTAGCTCAGCAGTTTCTCTTTGAAATCTGGTCTCAAAGTTTTTTTGGTGTAGGATGGCTACCTTTAGATCTGCAATTGTGTGTCCAGGGAGACTGAAGTGTTCCCCTACAGGTTTTTGTATATTGCCATTCCTAATATCTGATTTGTATCCATTTATTCTTTTACGTAGGGACTGTCCAGTTAGGGACAGTTTGGCATCGGCCAAGCTGGACAGTCCCTACATAAAATAATAAATGGATACAAATCAGATATTAGGAATGGCAATATACAAAAACCTGTAGGGGAACACTTCAGTCTCCCTGGACACACAATTGTCCAGGGAGATTGAAGTGTTCCAGGGAGATTTATTCTTTTACATAGGGACAAGATAGTCCCTACGTAAAAGAATAAATGGATGTTCCTAAAATGAATGTTTGAATGTTCCTAAAATGCTAGAATACACAGATTAATTCAACTAAAACTAGTAAGCCTGCACTGCACAATTACAAGATATGGGAAACAGAAATTCTAGAGGCAGGCAAAACACATCACACTCTAGATATAAAGCCTGCTTTGAGCATGTAACCCTGCTTGGTTGTGTGGGCTGTGCTGTTGTAGTTCAGTGTCCTCAAACCAAGGCTAAGCTGCTGTTTATTCTCTCAAAACATGGACCTGAAACTTTGAAAAGCAGAAACTCTGAGTAATCTTAAAAGACAATTTGTTGCTGATGTTTGCTGCTGCAAGGTGGCTACAAGATGCAACAAACTGCATTGACCAAGCTAGTAGATGGGCTGCAGTACAGCTCTGTAAAGAACATTCTAACAGTCCAGATGGCACTAGCAGGAAGACTATGATTGCTGAACTCAAAATGGAACGGCACTAACAGAAAGAAAATGAATCCCCGTAGCTCTGTAATTTAAAAGCTCAGAACTAACATGTTGTACCCGCTAATATAAATAATTATTTGTTTTATAGTAATGGCTGAAGATCAACTTAGATCACAGCCCCCAATCAGGGATGGATGGGAGGGAGAAGAAAGGGTTCTAAAGTTCAAGTAGAGAGATCAGAGTGTTGTTTTGCAAATATCATGTTAGCCCAGGATATATTGCTTGGATTTTTTTTTCTTTTTAGGGGGTGCAAGAGGTTCCTTTCAGGAGAATAGTTATAAAAGGGTTTAGATATGGGGACAGATAGCATGATTTTTTTGCTCTTTAGGCTGAGTGGTATTTTGGTTTGGTTGACAAAAGTGACTTCTGTAATTCTAGCATAATTTCTCAAACAGTGTCTATGAAGCCAGTGACTAGTTTACTTCCTGAAACATTTAAATCTATTTCTAACTGAAGAATATCATCCAGTTTATGTATTTAAAAGGAAAACATCTCAACATGTACACATTGGACATAAAATATAATAGAGAGGGGAGCCTGATTCCTTGCTATAGGTACATGCTATTTTCAACACTGAGTTGTCAATTTTCTTCTCCTGAAAGAATCGTCATGCAGAATGCCTGTGATATGATCTACTTTTTGGCCAACACTTGCGAGACTGGTGCTAAAACCACAAGCGGCTATCACTTGAGCTAAAAGTGAAAGGCTCCGCTGCTCTGGGTTGTAGCAGCTCTACTCTTTTGTGGATCGGGTCTCTTCCAGCTCTAGGATTCTATGATAGGCACGGAGCGGGACTGTAACCTATGAATGGGTTACACCAGTAAGCTTCCAAAATGACATTTCAAATCTCATAATTGCGTCATCCTCTCACACAGAAACCCTTATAAAAGAGTCAAAACAGCATTGAGGGAAGTTGAGGGGTGTACTTGCGCTGCACTGGAGATGAAGGAGTTAAGTTAGCATTCCTGGCAGCAGAAAGCACCCCCCCACACACACGTCTTCTGGGCATGCTCCAACTGCTGCTTCAGTATAAAAAGGAGCAGCCCAGCTCATTCCAGGCCAGAGAGGAGGGATGCATGCTGTAGGATCCACCCAGGGAGCTGAAACCCCAAGACTCAGGCAGATGCATTGGATACCCGCAATGGAGGCTGGAGTTGCCAGGAGCAGTGCAGGCTGAAGAAACTGGAGACCTTGGACACATCCAGATCACAGCATTGAGGGTTATAGGAGGAAGTAGCAAAGGGGAACTAACCAGTGTCAGATTATAGAACCAAATCTTGAGTCATTTTTTCAGTCAGATGCCTACTGACCCAGTCACACTCACACCTGTCAAGGCCCCAGGCTGGGACCCTGTGGAAAGGGAGGTTCCAGAACCTCTTTCCTGAGCTGCAGTCCCCTCCAGGTGATAGCCCACTTCCCCAGCACTGATCATTGGGTTGCACAGTTATTAAGGTTGCTGACTTTGACAGGGCACTGGCCATTAGGCTGTGCTAAAAGCAAGGGTGACCATATTTACTCTGGCCATCAGCCTGAGTTGTCCTAACAGTAAGTATATTGATACTGATCATGGAGCTTTGCTGTCCAGCAAGGGAGAAGGGAGATGTGGGCTTGGATCATTAGGCCCTTCTGCCTTGAGGCTAAGAGTAAGCAGGTAGACATACCTGCAAAGCCACAACACCCTGACCCCCACAGGGAGACAATGTACTTCCCCTATGACAGAATCTCCTAGATTAGGAGTGGATTACACATCTCATCGTACTTAACCAATCCAATCCAAAAACTGGTAATATTATAGAGAGGATACTTTGCAGCATGCTCTCTGTGCAACTTCCTTCCCCTGCAACTTCCTTCCCCTGCCCCCAAACTTCCTTCCCCTGCCCTGAAACCTCCCACACAGACCTACCCCTAATCCTGTGCTCTGAGGTTTCCACACTCTGCCCTCACTCCAGCATCCTCCACCCTTGCCCTAGGCTCCCCCCAACCATTTTTGTTTCTTGCTCTCACTCCTGCACCCACACCCAAACCCTTGCTCTAACTTCTGCACCCTCACACCCTGCCCTGTGCCCCTCCACACCTGCCAGCCTCCTGTCCTGAGCCCCCTGCCCTCTACAGACAATTAAATAAAGCGTGTATATTTTCCTTTAAATTAAAAAATACTACAGCTAAGGACACAAGTAACACTGGGTACATCTGCTAGTATATTATATATTGTAGTGCTCTTATGGACAGTTCTGCAGGGTCTGGTTCAAGCGTTCGGGGCCTGTATTTTATTTGCGTTGCCGTACACAGATAGAAGAGTCCTTCAGGCAGTACAAAGTAAAGAAAAAGAAGAAATATATAGTGTTGTTTGCTGAAAGTTCTGTGCTACCTTAGTACATTAAGAACCGATTTTGCTACACTACCGTACCATGAACTGTGCTGACACCAAAGTCACATATCTGCGTCACATTAAAAGAGCAGATGGCCAAACAGTTTTAACTGTTCTGACCTGTTCTGTTTACAATTCCCCAAGGCTCACTAGCACATAGTGGTATTGTCTGTACAGTCTAGAGTGTCTGGGCATGGAAGCCAATTCAATTTAAGAAATCACTGCATGGACAAATTATTTCAATAGAACCTTATGCAGAGGGATATTAAGATGTTGCAGAGTTCCAATAAAATTAAAAGGTCACCCATTCTGCTCAGTTAATAATTCTTATTAGGAACCCCTGAAAGATAGAAGTCTTAACCACTTCACTGCTATTCTCAGGCTTCCAGATTGACCTCCTGTAGCCAGACACAAACCCCATCTTGTTTTTCCACAAACCCCATCTTGTTTCCCCCCCCCCCCCCCCCCCCCCGAGAGCAAGAGAAAGGCAGTTAGCCTTTGATGCCCTGGGAACACAGGTGTGCTGCCTGTCCCTGACTCTACCATAAACAGAAACCAGACAGTAAATGGGCTAGCTGACGACCCGGGGCCTCCCGTCGCCCTGATGGCTAGTACCAGTAATTGACACGCCTGCACTGTCCCAGGAGAGGAATCTTCGCCCATCACATACCAGAGGTGCCCATTGTCTGCATTTTCCCAGGTGTAAATTATGCTTTACACCCTTCGTGGGAAACTTGGCATTCAAAGCCATTTTTCCTAATTGGCCACTTGAAACCAGGAAGAAGCCTACATGACCCAAGGGGTATAAAAAGAGGTTCAGCCGCCCACCCCATTTGAGCTCCAATCATCTATACCTGCTGGCAGGTATTGATTGTCTCCCGAGGTCTGTGGGACGCCCTACTTCTTCCCGAGGGATTGAGAGAAAGACGCTGGCCACGCCAAGTCTGGAACGCAGGGGTGAGAATATATACCTGCTATGTGTCTATTTTGCATGCATTTAATAAGAGCTCAGAGAACCAAAGGGTTTCATGGTACCTGTAAGTGACTTATTAGTGTAATTTCTGTCCTGTCCTTTGTAGTGTCTGTGTTATCTGTAACACAGTAGTAGCATTTAACAACTAAGTTTACCCTGTAACAATAAAATAGTAACTGTTTAAGCTTTAACCTGACTCCTTCAGTTGCTGTAACAGAACCAAGCACAATTTAAAAGAACTTCAGCCGGTCATAAGGGACTTACTGCCCTGACCGTCGGCTGACACCTCCTTAACCCCATATTTTTATTCTATATCTATTCTCACATCTTCCTTTGAATATATTGCTCTCACTTCAAAATTCAAGGGGCCAAATTCTCCCCTCTCATTGAAGGCAGTGGGAGGGTTACATGCAAGTAACCATACAGTAGACTTTCACTCAGTGGTCTTAACACACCCTCAGGATTAGCTGTTTGTTTTTTTTAAAGGTTAAACATTACGTAACTTATTACCCAATGGCATTACAAATGTCTCTCTATTTTTCTTATAAAAGGCCAAACTTCAGCTTTTGAAAATATCAGTGGCTGCCCTAAGAACCCCACACACACCTGTGTCTAAAGCAGCAACAGACAAAAATAAATGAACAAATGATGCTGTAGAATTATGAAAAACAATAAATAATGATAATTTACTTAGCACCTTAATTGTGCAGGGCATTGTTGAATAGCTAAAAAATGCCAAACAAAATCCCTGCTTCAAAGATTTTACAATGTTGACATGAGAAGAGTACATGAAGCAGATTACTCATTGTATATCCAGGAGATACCCAGTCCTCGATACCTGACTTAGCAACGAGGGTGAAATCTAAGGAAACAGAAAGAAGGAAAGAATGTAACTGAAAAAGAATGATTATGAGGATTTGGAGGACTGAATGCACTGAATTGCCCATGGACCTCATGAGAATGAGAACTGCATTGACAATTATTATCATTTCCACAAGTTAATATGGGTAATGAGCACAATATGCAATAACATGCATGCTGGTCGCTCTAGCTCTTTTGATTACTAAATAAAGTTTGTGAACCTTGCTGGTCCTAGCCACTCAAGCAATGATAGGGGGAGTTTTCCTGGATCAGTCTGTCAGTAACATCCAATGAAAAAGAACAAAGAATAATCACATTATGAACATGTGTGAAGAGTGTCTCGTTGCACTTTGGTGCAGGAGAGGGAGTCTGGCATTGAAGAAGGAGTTTAGACACAGCTCGTCCAAGCACCACCACATAGGGCTTATTTGCTACCGATGCATTGTGAGTCCTGAATGTACCAAAGTATCTCCAGTGAAAGAGTTCTAAATGAGAAAGCGAAAAATTAATAACTTTCTACAGCTAAATCGTTCCCTTCTTTGCCTGAAAGTTGAAATATGAGGTAAACTAAAACAAGGTGAAGTTCCAAATCTGAACCACACAGGGTCTATCCAAAACAGAGTTGTCTACCCCTTCTCCCATCATAACTTCCCAGAATGCTCTGAACTGGTATTTACAGAAACAATTTAACGTGTGTCAAATAAAGACAAAAAGCAGGCTGTTCACACTCTTTCCTTCATTTGAGCTGAGTTTCTCTGCACTAATATAAATACATAAGACTCACTGTGTTGCAGAATTTTTCTTTTAACAAAAACAGGAATATACCAAATCACTCAGGTGACCTCCCCAGTCTAGGCAATACTAAATCTGTGTTCTATGAAGTGCCCAGCGAAGGAGTGAAGAGAAGATAGTGTCATCATTCCTAATGGCACTTTTATGTTTAGTCTTGAAGTCTCACCTGCATAAGTGTCTGCTTTTGAAAAACTCTGATGTAAACTATATAGTCATTGTCACTCTTTAAATTTTATTGGTTAACTTCAATTTTCTAGCCAGCATTTGGGTAAAAGACACAGATACCTTTGACAGTATTGTGAAGCGCATTGTTACTACATCAATACATAAATTGCCTTGACAAAAGGAAATCATTCAGTTCAATGTCATTAATAATGTCAGATTTTCACAAACACACCCTGGCTACGTCTAGACTACATCCCTTTTTCATAAAAGGGATGTAAATGAGACGTATCGCAATTGCTAATGAAGCGGGTATTTAAATCTCCCCTGCTTCATTAGCATAAAAATGTCTGCCGCTTTTTTCCCCCTCACGGAGCTTTGTCAGAAAAAAGCACCAGTCTAGACGCTGATTCTTGCAGAAAATAAAGCCTTTTCTGAAAGATCCCTTATCCCTCTTGAAATAAGGGATAAGGGATCTTTCAGAAAAGGCTTTATTTTCCGCAAGATCAGCGTCTAGACTAGCGCTTTTTTCTGACAAAGCTCCGTGCGGGAAAAAAGCGGCAGCCATTTTTATGCTAATGAAGCAGGGGAGATTTAAATCCCCGCTTTGTTAGCAATTGCGATACATCTAATTTACATCCCTTTTACGAAAAAGGGATGTAGTCTAGACGTAGCCCCTTAGTATAATTACTACTCCAGTGCATTTTGAAAATGAACGACCTGTAGGCCATGGATGCAAATATTTGAGGTACATATCATACATTTATAATGGGTGAACTCTGAACAAAAGTATCTTTATAAAACAAGTGTTAATTTTAAAAAAGGGTTCAGGGAATAATTTTAATGACATATTTTATAATTAAGTTATTCACACTTGGGCAAAGAGGGAGGACACTTCTACAAGCCAAAATGGATTTACTCTACTTGCTTCCATTGTTACCCTTATTATAAATTCAAACTGATAAGCAACATTGCTTTAAATTTTCAGTAAATTCATACTACGCTCGGAGGAAGTGCTTATGTATGTACTTACCACATATGAATTCCTGCTGTAAGAGCAAAATTCATTGCAACCTTAAAATATGGAACTGTGAGTGATGTTTCCTTAATATTGTCACCCCTCTGCTAACAAAGTGCAGTTGTCAGGTATTGGCAGGAAGGTTTGCTGTTAGAAAGAAATCAGTAAGACAGGGGGCCTGAAAATACTACTTGTGTAAGTTGTTTGATTGTCACCAGCCTAGAACAGAGGTGGTCGCAGACAGCATGATAATCCCTTCATTCAGGGATCTCAGTCCAAACATCAGTGCTTGGTTCTGAGGGAGCAACTGTACTTCAGGAATTGACTCTAGTTTGAAAGATTAAGCCAAAGCAACTGTTCTTGCTCTTGGTCACAACTCCATCTAAAGAAATCACAACAGAAAAACAATACATTATTCCCCTCAAAATTAAAACTTAGAATCAATCATAGAATACTAGAACTGGAAGGGACCTCGAGAGGTCATTGAGTCCAGTCCCCTGCCCTCATTGCAGGACATCATACCATCTAGACCATCTCTGATAGATGTCTATCTAACCTGCTCTTAAGTATCTCCAGAGATGGAGCTTCCACAACCTATTAAAGTGTTTAACCACCCTAACAGTTAACAAGTTTTTCCTAATGTCCAACCTTAATCTCTTTTGCTGCAGTTTAAGCCCATTGCTTCTTGTCCTATTATCAGATGTCTAGAAGAACAATTTTTCTCCATCCTCCTTGTGACAGTCACCCTTTTAGATATCTGAAAACAGCTATCATGTCCCCTCTCAGTCTTCTCCTTTCCAAACTGAACAAGCCCAACTCTTTCAGTCGTCCTCATAGGTCATGTTCTCTAGACCTTTAATCATTTTTGTTGCTCTTCTCTGGACCTTCTCCAATTTCTCCACATCTTTCTTGAAATGTGGTGCCCAGAATTGAACACAATACTCTTAACTGAGGCCTAATCAGTGCAGACTAAAGCAGAAGAATGACTTCTTGTGTCTTGCTCACAACACTTCTGTTAATGCATCCCAGAATCATGTTTGCTTCTTTTTTTTTTTCAACCGTGTCATACGGTTGACTGATATTTAGCTTGTGGTCCACTATGACCCCGAGATCTTTTTCTGCATTACTCCTTCCTAAACAGTCGCTTCCCATTCTGTATATGTGAAACTGATTGTTCCTTCTTATGTGGAGCACTCTGCATTTGTCCTTATTAAATTTCATCCTGTTTACCTCAGACCATTTCTCCTGTTTGTCCAGATCATTTTGAATTATGACCCTATCCTCCAAGGCAGTTGAAGCTTCTCCCAGCTTCATATCATCTGCAAACTTAATAAGTGTACTCTCCATGCTAATATCTAAATAGCTGATGAAGATATTGAACAGAACCAGTCCCAAAGCAGACGCTGCTGAACCCCACTTGTTATGTCCTTCTAGCATGATTGCGGATCATTAATAACTACTCTGAGACTGGTTATCCAACCAGTTATGCACCCACCTTATAATAGCCCCATCTAAGTTGTATTTGCCTACTTTATTGATAAGAATATCATGAGAGACCGTATCAAATGCCTTACTAAAGTCTAGGTATACCACATCCACCACTTCTCCCTTGTCCACAAGACTAGCTGTCCTATTAAAGAAAGCTGTCAGACTGGTTTGACGTGATTTGTTCTTTACAAATCCATGCTGGCTGTTAGCTATCACCTTATTATCTTCCAGGTGTTTGCAGATGAATTCCTGAATTACTTGCTCCATTATCTTTCCTGGGACAGAGACTAAACCTCCTCTCTCATTGCCTTGAGTATTCTAGGATGCATTTCATCAGGCCCTGGTATCTTGCAGATATTTAAATTTTCTAAGTGATTTTTAACTTGTTCATTTTGTTTTAATTTTATCTTCTAAACCAACCCACTTCCCTCTAGCATTCACAGTGTTAGATATTCCTTTATCATCATACTTCTTGGTGAAGATCGAAACAAAGAAGTCATTAAGCACCTCTGCCATTTCCAAGTTTCCTGTTATTGCTTATCCCTCCTCACTAAGCAGTGGGCCTACACGGTCCTTGGTCTTCCTCTTGCTTCTAATATATTTATAGAATATCTTCTTGTTTCCGTTTATGTCTGTAGCTAGTTTGACCTCATTTTGTGCCTTTGCCTTTCTAATCTTGCCCCTGCATACTTATGTTTTGCTTCTATTCATCCTTTGAAATTTGTCCTAGTTTACACTTTTTGTAGGACTCCATTTTTATTTTTAGATCATGCAAGGTCTCCTGGTTAAGTCAAGGAGGCCTTTTGCCATACTTTCTATCTTTCCTACATAGCAGAACAGCTTGCTTTTTTGGCCCTTAATAATGTCCCTTTGAAAAACTGCCAATTCTCTTCAGTTGATTTTCCCCTTAGTTTTGCTTCCCATGGGACCTTACCTACCAGCTCGCTGAACGCACCAAAATATGTCTCCCTGAAATTTCATTGTCTCTATCTTGCTGTTCTCCCTTCTACCATTCCTTAGAATCATGAACGCTATGATTTCATGATCACTTTCACCCAAGCTGCTTTCCACATTCAAATTCTCAACCAGTTCCTCCCTCTTTGTTAAGATCTAATCTAGAACAGCTTCCCCCCAGTAGCTTTTTCAACCTTCTAAAATAAAAAGTTGTCTTCAATGCAGTCCAGGAACTTAGTGGATAGTCTGTGCCCTGCTGTGTTAGTTTCCCAACATATGTCTGGATAGTTGAAATCCCCCATTACCACCAAATCCTGAGCTTTAGATGATTTTGTTAGTTGTTTAAAAAAAGCCTCATCCACCTCTTCTACCTGGGTAGGTGGCCTATAGTAGTCCCCTAGCACGACATCATGCTTGGTTTTTACCCCTTTTAGCCTAACTCAGAGACTCTTAAGACATCTGTCTCCTATGTCCATCTCCACCTCAGTCCAAGTGTGTACATTTTTAATAATATAAGGCAACACCGCCTCCCCTTTTCCCCCTGTCTATCCTTCCTGAGTAAGCTGTACCCTTCTATACCAGTATCCCAATCATGTGTATTATCCCACTATGTCTCTGTGATACCAACAATGTCATAGTTGTGTTTATTTATTAGCACGTCAAGTTCTTCCTGCTTATTACCCATACTTCTTGCATTTGTATATAGGCATCTAAGATACTGATTTGATCTTGCCTCCCAGTTCTGCCTTGCCCCTTCTTTTTTTCTGCTATTATAGCCCTCCCTCCCATTTCCAACCCATCTCCCAAGTCTCCATGTTCTTCACTTACCTGTGGGCTTTGGTCACCTGCCCTCGTTGAACCTAGTTTAAAGGCCTCTTCACTAGGTTAGCCCGTCTGAATCCAAATACAGTCTTCCCTTTCCTTGAACGGTGAACCCCATCTGTGTTTAGCAGCCCTTGGTCATATATTAAGGAAAACTATTTGGAAGACCATGTGTAACTTCATTATTTGGTGACTGCTCCATCTACTACATATTTCAGAGAGTGAGTCTGTTCAAGAACTTCTTCTAAATGGTAAGAACTAAGACCACCAAATTTGGTGTACAGCTTCTTGTTAACTTAAAGCAAGGCAAGGGTTTGGTTGTGCTAGGAAAACTGAATGTGCCTGGAATGGAATTTCTGCTTATAAAACCATACAGAAAAGAGAGAAACTCTACACACACCCTCTTCCCCAATCTAGCACTGTCCCAGCCTTGAGTCTTCCAGCCCCCAGGTGCCTGCATACTGAACCCATCATCACCAACTCCACACCAGAGCAGTGATTTATATGAAGCGTGTATATTTTCATTTTATAATCCAAAAAAACAAAAATTGAGTTAAGGACTTGAACAGCCCTGGATAAGTTGTCTAGTCTCTCTGTATATAAAAAAGATTTTCCTGCCAGGCAACAGAATGATGTCATCACACTTATTCGCTCTGGCCGTGAAAGTGGCCAAAGAGAGGGAGGATAGTGAATATATCGAGCACAGGGTGCAGCCTGCTAATATTTATATAAATATGTAATACACACACATTTTCTGAATTTGATTTTTAAAAGTGAAAGCCTAATTCTCATTTACTCTAAGACTTCTTTTACATTGTTCTAGCAATGTAAAAAGGACTTAAAACTGGGGTAAATGCAATATTAAGTGAAAATTACAATTAATCCCTCCAGTAAGTGCAAATTAGAATCAAGGCCTCAAGTACAGAAGACAAAACAAACACATGCAATAGTGTGCCAATGGCAAATAACTTGTCTTCTTTCTGTATGATGATTATCATAAATGCCCCAAATATTGTTCTGTCTTGATGGCTCAATAGAGGTACAATAATTATATTCAGTATGCTCCATTTTATAATGTAATTTGTTTTCCTTGCTTGTGAATAAGCCTGAAGACAAACATAATGCACTCTGAAAAATAGCAGTAGCACTTCTAATGGCATGGCAGACAGCCAATTTTTCTAAATGAATTGGATCATACTGGCCTCTACAATAGATCTGCAGACACAATAAAATATGCATATTATCCCTTTTGTTGCTGGGATAGGTTTTGCTTTGTTTTTTTGTTTTGTTGTTGTTTTTGGACTCAGAAAATATGAATGAGAAAGTCATTGAGTTCAATCACCTCTTAGAACTTGTTTGTTTACTGGTGTCATAAATAATCTGGGCTATATTATATAGTGAGTTTCATAACAGAACTCCCCCTTGGAGTAATGAATAATGAACAATGGCCCAAATGGCCTCATGTGGTGAGCAGAAGAATAAAACAGAATTTAATCTTTTATAATTATCCTGTAATGGATTAAATAATACAAACATTAATAACATGCAATGAATGTCATTTTTCCCCTGCAAAGATTATAAATGGTTTTCAAAGGAAAAGCAGAATGTCAGCAAAGTCAGGGTAGAATTACTGAGTATTGATGAAACTCATGACTGCAATGCAGCAAAGAAAGATTAAATCCGCAGAATCTATTTTGCAGCTTTAAGCAGAATTTTCTCCAGATTCAAACTAGAGAAGGGTTTATATAAAAGTTTAAAATGTTGCAAATGTGAGATACCATGCTTGCAAATGGCATAAGATTTTTTGTTAGTCAGCAAAGAATGTGAGGACTTCAGAAGGGCATAGCCGAGCCCTATGGTCAACACTGTGGCAGCTGATCTGTTTGTCGATAAAAGCAAGGTAATTCATGCTGCTAAGATAATATGATCTATTTATACATTTTTACTGGGCTCCAGTCTTTTCCTGAATGCACATAGTTAGTCAGTTGGGTACCTCTAATCATCTGTAGTAAGAGCACTCACTCATCATTGGAAGATAAAATATAACCCATTGAGTTCAAACTACCTAAGATGCCTCGTGATAGAAATGTAGCTATGTTAGTCTGGTGTAGCTGAAACAAAAAAACAGGACTATGTAGCACTTTAAAGACTAACAAGATGGTTTATTACGTGATGAATATGTGTTCTTGATCTTATAACTCACTTGGTTAGGTCCAATAATGGTATCAGCAGAGTGAATATGTGGACAAAGCTGGCAACGGGGATTGTTGCAAGGGAAGGTACCAGGGTTGGTATTAGTGTGGTATGTCCTGTGGTTGTTGGTAAGAATCATCTTGAGGTTAGGTGGTTGTCTATAGGGGACTATGGGTCTGTCTCCCAGAGACTCTTGGAGTATGGTATCCTGTTCCAGTATAGGTTGTAGTTTATTGATAATGTGTTGGACAGGTTTAAGTTGGGGGCTGTAGGTGATGACAAGTGGTGTTCTATTGTTGGTTTTCTTGGGTCTGTCTTGAAGTAGATGGTTTCTAGGTATTTGTCTGGCTCTTTCAATTTGCTTTTTTATTTCTCCAGGTGGGTAGTTGAGGTTTATAAATGCTTGGTAGAGATCCTGAAGCTTCTGGTCTCTGTCAGTGGGATTAGAGCAGATGCGGTTGTATCGAAGGGCTTGGCTATAGACGATGGATCGTATGGTGTGTTCTGGATGGGAGCTGGAAGCATGTAGGTAACTGTATGAGTCAGTGGGTTTTCTGTAGAGAGTGGTGTCTAATTTACCATTGGTGATTTGTACTGTGGTGTCCAGGAAATGGATCTCTCGTGTAGAATGGTCCAAGCTGAGATTGATGGTGGGGTGTAGGTTGTTAAAATCTCTGTGGAATGTCTCCAGTGTTTCTTGGCCATGCATCCAGATCATAAAGATGTCATCAATGTAGCGTATGTAGAGAAGGGGTAAAAGGGGACAGGAGTTGAGGAAACGTTGCTCTAAGTCAGCCATAAAGATATTAGCGTACTGTGGGGCCATGCGTGTACCCATGGCTGTGCCGCTGATCTGGAGGTATAAGTTGTTCTCAAACTGGAAATAAGTGTGGGTGAGAACAAAGTTACATAGGTCTGCTGTCAGATTGGCAGTAGTGTCCTCTGGGATAGTGTTTCTAATTACTTGTAATCCATCTTCACATGGGATGTTGATGTATAGAGTTTCTACCTCCATGGTGGCAAGGACGGTTTTATCGGGGAGGTTATCGATGTTTTGTAGTTTCCTTAGGAAGTCAGTAGTATCTTGGAGATAGCTGGAGGTGTTGGTTGCATAGGGTTTGAGAAGAGAGTCTACATAGCTGGATAAACCAGTAGTGAGTGTGCCGATACCTGAGAGGGGATGTCCGGGGTGTCCAGGTTTATGGATTTTGGGAAGCAGATAGAACAATCCTGGTTGGGGGTCAGAAGGTGTTTGTATGGATTTGTTCCCGAGTAGCTGTAGGGAGGCTTTTAAGGAGACAGTGTCGTTTCTTTTGGTATTCCGAGGTGGGATCAGAGGAGAGAAATTTGTAAAATGTTGTGTTGGAGAGTTGTCTGGTTGCTTCCTGGTGATAGTCGGCCTTATTCATAATGACCACAGCATCCCCTGTGTCAGCTGGTTTGATTATAATGTCCAGGTTGTTTTTGAGACTCTGGATGGCATGGTGTTCAGCGCAGCTGAGATTGTGTGTCACTTGTTGTCGTTTGTGAATAATGTCAGTCTGTGCGTTGTTGCCGAAGCTTTGTATTGTGTTGAGCCTCCAACTGCACTCCAAACCTATTGGCACCAGCCTGGAGCCCCCTTCTGCAGTCTAAACTCCTCATCCCCAACCCCATCTCAGACCCCCCAGTCAGAGCCCTCATCCTATTACCACTGTAATCTATGGAAATGTATAATTGGGCTGGAGTTTATTTGGATTTTAAAATGGAGTCTGTGGGTCAGCCTTGTTGGTATACAATCCTGTCAGCCTAACCAAAGGAGGGGGGGTTTCTCTGTCTAAAGATTCCCGCCACTTACAGGGTTGCACACATCACCAAATGCTTTGCACCCATCACCAAATGCTTTGCACTCCATCCCAAAAGAGCTGCACGTCCCAAAAAGCTCTGTACACTGCCCAAATGGTGTTGCACTCAGCCCTACTAACATCTTCCCCCCTTTTTGTCTATAAATACCCTAGCTGTGATTCACGGCGGGTTCGGTCTTTTAGGTTTAGCTTGTGTCATTGTGTAGGTATGCTAGTGGTATGTTTTCCTGTTTGTCATTAAATGTATGGAAGAGTGATTGAATAGTGTGACCATGTGGGTGTAGGTAGTGGTTGTCCTGCCAGTGGGATTAGTTTCCTGTGGAGAAATCCCGTGTAACCGATAGCCCAGCTCAGGGTTGGCTACTGAGGGTTACCTTAACACCCTATTGTATTAACACTTGGAGAGCGGAAGGTCCTTCACTAAGGAGTCCAGATATCTCCTGGCAGGCCGGAGGATAAGATCCAGAGTATCATCGCAGGATTGCCTCACTGTTCCTCTGCAGAGGCTTCCTATTAGCCAGAGCATAGAGGTCGTGAGCTCCGAAACCTGTGTTCAATCATGTGGATGTAATATATACCTTGTATATTGGGGATATTCTTTCATCTTTTCTTCTGGGATAGGGTGGGCAAACTGATATTTCACGTGTTGATCTTTCAAGATTCTTTACAATATATGGTTTGGCCCCATATCTTGTCTCCAACTCGTTTGTTTTAAAACCCATAACCGGTGATAGATACCGCCTCAGACAATCCCTTCTTCTGGGACTTGGGACAATTAACATCTCCTAGTATCAGGGCGTGCCTAATTAGATCTCTTAATTAATCATTACTGCATCCCAGGCTAACAATCTCTTCCCATAAGCGGCGAGGAGTCCTGTGGCACCTTATAGACTAACTGAAGTGTAGGAGCATAAGCTTTCATGGGCAAAGACCCACTTGACATGCATCTGAGGAAGTGGGTCTTTGCCCACGAAAGCTTATGCTCCTACACTTCAGTTAGTCTATAAGGTGCCACAGGACTCCTCGCCGCTTTTGCAGATTCAGAGTAACACGGCTACCCCTCTGATACTTGAATCTCTTCCCATGTCCAACCCCCTTCCTCAATCCAATCTCCCTACTGAATCCTGAACCTCTCTTTTTGGGTCTCCCCTCCCACTTCCCCCATCTAGGGGCCCCACAAAATCTAACAGCCCCAGATGAGTTAATCTGGCCCTGCTCTCCAGGGGTGGGAGATTATTCCTGTTTCCCTATCAATGGAATGTTTGCTCTTTCTCACTCAGCAAGAATGCAAAGAATGGTATCAGATGTGTAATAAATGATTCACGTGTTCACCTTCCTACACCAGCCACTAAATGTTACTCCAGCCCTCCTTTCCCTTACGCCTGTAACAAGTGTTCTGGTTTTACAGTTTGAAATTCTAGTTACTCTCTGTAGAGGTGAAAGCTCTCTTTCATATTACCAAATGCCTGAGCTGTTCTGCATTGCTTTGCATATATACTGTCTCCAAAGTTTTGGGATGGCAGCAGCCACTTGTAACATAACTCTTTATTATATCACAGTGGCTATTAGCCATAGCTAAGTTCAGGGGCCTGATTACTCTGAGTACTTACCTGTATCTTGATCATTTCAGTTATACATAAGTTATATAAAAGCCATTTTAATATGTCATTCCCCAGTCATTTATTCAGTTTCCATAGACACAGAAATATTAACACACTAAACGGAAATTATAGTTCCTCTTCATGTTAAACATGTGCTCATGTTTTCTACCGATTTTTCTTTAAACTGAGACACTTTTAAAAAACCTAATAAAAGGCAGCTAAAATCAGGAAAAGGGTCACTTTTAGGACTACATGTGCATGCCAAGTCGTATGTGTTGATTAGTAAGAAATTAGTTGCTGGGACACTGCATGCAAACAACTTGTAAGCAAAACAAGCTCTCTCACTCAGTTCATAAATATAAATTACAATAGGATTGGTCAAAACATTCCATTGACACTATTTTCCCCACAGATAATTGAGTCTTTCAACATTTTGGGGCAAAACCATAACTTTTTCCCCCAGGTGGTCAGTTTTAACAAAAAAAATCAAATTCATCTGCAGAAAAAAAGTGTTTAGTCAATTTGGAACTTTTACCACTCAACGCCTCATGGAAGATAGAGTTTAGGTTCATCATGTCCCCATTCTTCTGTATGGGTTGGGTTTCCCAGACAGATTCCCTCTATGTCACGAGTCATTAGTGTTGCACTGTAAGTAAGGGTGGAATGTGACCATTGTCAGAGTAATGTCTTTTTGAAGGGATCATTACTCCAATTCCCTTTTGCCGTACATACCCTGCAGTACCAAAAATTGAGGCCCTTCCACTCCATTGGGGTCCTTTGCTAAGATGTCCATGCTTTTTGTCACTTCCAGCCTGGATTTCATGGAAGCAGAGGAGCTCTGAAAGGGGCTGTAAAAAAATTCACAATGGTGCACCAAGACCCACCTTACAGCAGAAGGTAAAGTTCATACTATATCTGCAATTTAATCTGAGTGGACTCTACAAGGTAGACTATTGTAATCTGAAGAAGTGGGTTGCACCCACAAAAGCTAATGATATCATCTACATTGAATCAGAGAACACTAGAACTGGAAGGGGCCTCGAGAGGTCATCAAGTACAGTCCCCGGCCCTCATGACAGGACCCAGTACAGTCTTCTAGACGATCCTTGAGAGATGTCTATCTAATCTGCTCTTAAACATCTCCAGAGATGGAGATTCCACAACCTCCCTAGGCAACTTATTCCAGTGTTTAACCACCCTGACAGTTAAAAATTATCACATAAAGGATCTTCCTAACTAAAAATTGTTATTTTCTTCAAACAGTTTCACTACAAAATTTTCAAGTAACACTACTGCTGTATAATTTATGCCACCATAACTTTAGTTCTGTTGTGAGTGGAAACTTTACTCAAAACTACTGTTTGCCTCTCCATAAACATTTACCACATGGATGCCAATCCCACTATCAAACCAAAATGACCAAAGAAAGCATGTGTGACTGTTATTGCTGCTGACAAGTGAATATACTCCATCCCTTGATAGTCAAACGACCAAATTCTGAGCTCTGCTCCATCAGTGCACAAAGTAACTCCTCCACTGAAATTGAGTTACTTGGCCTTATGCTAGTAAAGTGACTGAGATCAGATGACAACTCTCCCCTTAGACCAATTCTGTACATAGATGTTCTTGAAACATGCTAATGGAGTAATATTATTTTAATGGTTTTACTTCATCTTGACCCAGTGGAAGCAAATAGGGGATTTGGCCCATTGATGGGCTACATGATCTGCTTTTACCTTTCAGTTAATGTAAGACAGGGTCCCATGAGGCTCCCTCTCAATTTAATATGAAGATCGGCACAAGGCTGGCCTTGGGTGGGGTTGTTGAAATATCTTGAAGGCCACCCCCAGATTAGGGATTACCACTGCAGTTACAGTCAGAGCAGCTGGGAATAAGTATGGAAAGGAAGTGACAAATCCTGCCTTGTTTAGAAGTCTGTTTGACCAAGGTATGGCACTACATAGGGACAATTCACCTCTAACTTTATAAATGTTTACAGAAATGTGGGTAATATATTTATGAGGGAAATTTTCCCTCTCCCTTTTCCTCTCTCTATCTTGAAGTGCTTGACAGGCCCATTTCATCTTGTAGGTTCTTTCCTCTACCCTAAGCGTCTGTTATACCTCCTGAATACTTGTAACAGGCTTGAAAGAGTGGCCAAGAATCAGCTGGAGATTAGGAGTGAAATTTTTGTAAAGCCTTCTACAAAACACACAGCAACACATAGCAAATGGGGACACAGAGTGTGACAATACAGGAGGGCTAGAGACTGCATGACAACACTAAGGAACAATTGCGGATTTCATTCCTTATCTAGGCTACAAAGAACTTAAAACTTGTTTTTGTCATTTTTAAATTTAAGATATAGTTGAAAAACCAGGAGTTAATAATCACTGTCGTCAGGGGCAGATGACCATTTTGCAGGGCCCAGGGCAGCACAATTTCACAGGGCCCCCCTTTGCCACAGCGCATGCGCAGTGGCGCCACGGCACATGCGCGGGGCTTCTTGATGCATGGGGCCCAGGGCGGCCGCCCCACTCACTCTGCCTTATATCCACCCCAACTGTCGTGACCATTACATGCATAATAGCTGACATTTTTATCCTTGAAATACATGCTCTTTGCCTTTATCTACCATTAACCCATGGTTTTCAAGCCTCAACATGTAAATAAGCCTGTGGGAGACCAGCAGAGTTTTTGATTCCAAGCATTACCAGAAAGAATAATTCTTTCCTTTGCATCATTCTAGGTATGTGAAGTATTTAGACCATGACAGATTTGGAGAACTGAAGTATATTTTAAATTTCTGGAAGCTTAGAGTATTATATACTGTATATCTTGGCAGGGCTCTTATGAGAACAGAGCCTGGCTTGCTACCAGTGTGAAAAACCTCACAAATTTTTAAACAACTCTTTAATTCACTGTTTTTCATCCTCAGTATTGCACTTGGTTACTGCTGACAATACTTTGCTGTTTATAAAAGTGAAAAATGGAAAATAGCTTGTTGGTCTATGAGGTATGAATTGCACTTTGTATGTGAGATCCTAGGTTCAAATTTCTGACAAGCTTCTCAAAAGGCTGGGGAGGGAACATTTCTTTTCACATTATAGTCAGCATAAATGGACCAAGAATAAATTGAGGCTGGAAATTAGAATTTTCTAACTATCAGAAGACTGAGGTTCTAGAACAAGCTTTAACTGAGAATAGTAGGCAAACAATGTCAATATTTTTCACATGCAGCATGATAAATCGATGAATGGGATCAGATGACATGGTTGCTTGTGATTTGAGAGAATTGACTTAGGGATCCAGAAGGTCTATATTCCTGTAGCTTGACTAAAATAACTCACAATGTCAATTTTAAAAACTGGCTGAATCTTAGCAGAGAATGGTTCTGGAGACTTAAATATCTTCAGAAGCATCCCCATATAATTTGTCCTCTTCTCCCACAACTTAAATCCTAGGCAATGACCTTCTTCCTCAGAGGAGGAACATTCCTTCCAGTAGAAATAAAGTCTAGATGGTGTCCAACGTGACTCAGTGTGAGAAGCCTGATTGCCTCTCTGTGGTCTGGCTTTTAAGATGTCATCCTATGACAGACTTTCCATGCACCTGTCCCCTGCTGCCCCTGGATGGAGTGAGATTTGTGTTAATCTATCCTACTCCAGAAGGATGGCAGAATTCTACAGTAGTCGAGGCTTCAGATTGATTTTGAAGTGTAGCCCCTACTCCATAAAAATGCATTACAATAGTCCACCCGTGCCCACAAAAGCTCTATACCATACTTTTTTTTAAAAAAAAAGTTTATCCTGTACAGACTAACTCGGCTACCTCTCTGAAGCTTATGATTCTATGATCTGCTTTCCACAAACTCTGACATGCTTTAGTCAAAAGTTTTATTCTCATTGTGCACCAGCCTTGCATTGGCAGCCTAAGAATACTTTGAATTAGTCTCTCAACTTATAGTAATAGCAGCAGCCTTGCCTAAAAAGACATGGATATTCAGCAAAATATGGCAGATCAAAGATTGTAGCTATCTTCTAATCCTCTTCTGTCTCCTTAAATTGTTCATTCAGTTGATAGAACATGTAACAGGTGTTTCTATACTCCAGCATGGAACGATAAAGCTGTAGTGACCAGAAAATATTACCCACACCTCTAACCAAATCTGGCACAAGCCACACATGTGTACTGTCCATGGCAGCAGACCCATAGCAATGTTTACAGCCTCTGCAACTAAAATGGTAGCATCCACAAGCATGTAATAAAACAACAAGTTCATCTGCAGCAATCTTCATTTGATTATCTGTTCAGTGAGTTCTTTTACATGATGCTTTATTAGAGAACCTAGCAAAATACTCTACTTCAGTACAGATGCCAAAAGGAAAAGTTAAATCAGCTCTTCCTATTTAATTTACATATGAACTTGTGGTATTTTATTTGGGCGTCTTGTACATTTTGCTGATGCAAAATCAGACACTACCTGAAAAACACAGATTTCAAAATGCTATCAACATGAAGGCTTTCACACATAAATGTGAACAAAATGTTCTGAGTCAAGATGAGAATAACCATAAACTTTAGAGAAGACTCACAGTGTTGCACAAGTGGATGGAACGCGAACGAGCCTTTAATATTTCATTGCCTCTGGCTTTTTTCCTCCCCTTCTAATTGTTGCCAACAGCTGGATCTAAATCTTAAAAACACATAGTTACAGTTGCCAGTATTAACTACAATGATATAAAATGTTTAAAGATTCAAAGACTCTTTCACCCCAATGTTTCTAAATAAACTTTAAACATGAAGTTTGATTTAATTTTATCATTTAACACAAACACAGGCACTATGTAACTGTCTCATTATAGAAGGATACTTGGCATAGAGATTTGTAGAAGACAAGCGGCTCAAGATTGCAAATACAAAGATGGCTGGATATTCTGAGCCTCATTTTGCTCATGGGAAAATTGAGGTACAGATAAAGACCAGATTTTCCAAAGAGCTCAGAAATAGAAACTAAGTCACCTGACTCCAGTTCCAACTGTATTCACCTTCATTATGAGAATCAAATACATTTCTCATTTTATACTTACGATTATCCCAGTATCCTTATTTGCCCTGAAGATTTCAAAGCCAAATCAAAGAATGAATGTGATAAGCAAAGAATTCATCTATATATGTATATTTTAGAGTGTTTGTGCATCTGTCTGTCCATGAGTCCATCCATCTGTGAGTCCATTTGTTCAAGAACGCCTCCTAAATGGTATAAGCTATGACCACCAAATTTGGTTATGCAGCCTCCTCTTATCCTAACTTAAAGCAAGATCAGGGTTTGGTTGTGCCAGGACAATGGGATGTACCTGGAATGTGATTGTTTTCCATAATATGGAAAGGAAGGGATAGTTGTGCTCCTCAATAACCAGTGAGCACAGAGGACAATTATACTGCAGAGTAACCACAGGGAGGTGGCCACACCAGAAAGAGAGTGGCCAACTGGGGCTGGGGCTCTCCATATTGCCAGCCACCAACCTGACTAACTGGCCCCTCTGTCCCAAATCCTTCCATGTCCCAGAGGAGATGTAGGCCAGGGTGAGACAGCGGAGCACCCTCGTCCCCTGAGGAGATGTTGGCTGGGGCCCCATTCCCCCAGAGCACTGCCAGGGCCAGCCAATGTAGCCCTGCCCCACCCAACCCCGAAGGAGGCATGGTCTCTCTCACACACAGCCCCCTGTCCTGAGCCTCCTCCCCCCCCATCTCCTAACCCTGCCCCCTGACCTGAGTTTCCCTACACATCCCAGGCTTCTGCACTCACTCCTGCACTCACTGCCTGCTCTGAGTCTCCCACCTCTGCCCCCAAGCCCTCCCCCACTCCACCCAACACCCTACACTGAGCCCCCCCAAAAGGACCTGAGCAACACTGGATAAGTCCTCTAGTACAGGAGTGGGGAACCTTTTTGGGGGTTGAGGGCCACTGACCCACAGAAAAATCAGACAGGCAAGAAGCACCATTGGCTGGAATGCCAGCACAGGCTCCCCAGTGCTGGTGGGGGGTGGGGGGGGGAGTCCTGAAACACAGAGGCTAGATCCAGGAAAGCCCGATACCACATATAGCCCTGGGGCTAAGGTTCCCCACCCCTGCTCTAGTATATACAGTAAATGTAACACAGGGGTTCTCAAAACGTCACCGCACCACGATCACCTTTTTTTTTTTTTTTTTTTTTAAAACACCACACCACACCACACATTACATGACCTCAGGAAAAGGGCCCAAAGCCCAATATCTACCATCCTCAGTAGGGTAAGCAAAGCTGAAGCTTGAGAGCTTCATCCCAGAGCCAGGGGACTGTAACCCAGGGCTGAAGACCCTCATGCTTTCCTGTTAAGATGGAAAAAAATGAACATGTTGCAAGGTTCAGGCCTGCTAAATGGAGAGAGGGGAGGGGAGGCAAAGGAGGCAGTTGCCCTGGGGCCTGGTGATTCAGAAGGCCTTTAAATTTCACCGGGGGGGTGCCCCACCCAATCCCTTTCACCTGAGGGTCTTCCCTTCCTGGCAGCACAGAGCCAGGCCCCCACTCAGACACCTTGCCCAAGGGGCTGGCAATTCTATCTGTCCCCCTGCCAAGCTCATACAGGTCTTCCACTAGATCTTTTCATTCCTCTACAGTATTGATTTTTTAAAAAAAATCATACGGCAACAGCAGTTTGCTTGACTTCTATAATAAATGAATTACTCTGCACAGCAGTAATCAGACAATGCAATAAGCCTTTGCATTCCGTCAGTGTCGTTTTAAAAAACGGTCTTGATATAGTTCAGGTTAGCAAAACATAATTATATTCCCAAATGCTGTCCCTAGCCACAGATCAATTGAATTGATTGTACAGTCTAACATTTCTCTAATTATATAAATATTATCTTCAGATATTTATCTAATTCATGTCTATTCCTTAAAAGAAAATTAGCTTAAGTTTGGAAATGGTAAATGCCTTTTATGCCAATAATTTGGTAAATGCCAATTTATGCCTGTTTTCAAACAAACATTCAAATCATGCAGTTTTAATAATTAACAAATTACTTTAGTTACATGGAGCAGCACAGCAGTTTAGCAGGCTTTGGATAAGAAGCAGGAATATAGGAGACAATGTCTCCCTCATGAGCAGGTATACATAAAGATAGCATGGCCTACAGCCTCCAACAGTACATCTACACAGCAAAGAATAACCCATAAAAGGATGCATAGCAGCTGACTCTGGCTCAACATGGGACTGTTTCCAAACTTCAAAGCTTAATCTCTAGGGCTATGTCTACACTGCAGGCTTCTTGCACAAGAACTGTTTTGCGCAAGAATTCTTGCGCAAAAGGGCTTGCACGAGAGTGCGTCCACACTGCCATGTGCTTTTGTGCAAGAGATGTGCTTTTCTGCAAGAGTGTCCATGGCAGTGTGAACACTCTCTTGCGCAAGAAAGCTCTGATGGCCATTTTAGCCATAGGGGTTTCTTGCGCAAGAAACCCGTTTCCTGTCCACACTGCCTTCTTGTGCAAGAAGACTTATTCCTCATTGGGAGAGGAATAACTCTTGCACAAGAAGCCCTCTGTTTCAACATCTTACTGTAAATTTACTTGTGCAAAAATGCACATGCAGCTTAGACACTTTGCAAGTTTTGCACAAAAACAGCTGTTCTTGAGCAGAAAGCCTGCAGAGTAGACGTAGCCAAGGACTTTGTAAGGTGGGAAGATCCCAGAGCTTAGGCTCCAGCCTGAGCTCTGAGAGCCAGTCAGCTGATTTTTCTTTACTATCAGCTTTGCTATGCCCCTAGGTGGTGGGACAGCTCTGTGCTCCCAGAAGGGGTGAGGCCTCCGGTGTAAGGGGTGGGGCTGGGGCAGCCAGCCTTCAGTGCCACCTCGAGTACACTGCGCTGCACCCCTTCCTCTCAGCCAGCCCTTAGTGCTACCCAGTGTGGTGCTCCAGTGATTAAAGGGCCTGGAGCTCCAGTGGCTTCCAGGAGTTTTGGGCCCTTTTGAATTGTCAGGTTCCATAGCAACTGTCCTCTTCCCACTACCCCCATCAGCAGGCCTGTTTAGTGTGTACACATACCCTGTGTTAGAAAGATTTAAGGTCACCCTCTTCAGCAACTCTTGGCGGCCTTGTTATCTGGGGGAGGAGACATGCCTCCTCTGACTACCTCATCAGGAAGGTGGTAGCCAGGCCCAGCTGAGGCCTTTTTGTATCAGCAGGATCCCATTGAGCCAATTCTTGGAGTTCAACACCAGGCTTCATAATTTGGTCATTAGCTAGGCCGACTGTGGGTAGCTGGTCCTTCACTCTTACCTCTGCCTCCTGGGTTTTTCCATCTCTATTGAGAGGACTCCGTTCAGCATCCTTGTCTCTAGAAATTCGGAGGGGTATTTCTAGAGAGAGAAAGTACAAATTTATTCTGCACTTCCACTCTTTCCATCGCCACCTATTTTCATTCTTATCTTTACATTTCATTCTCACTTCCATCTTGGGTTTTTTTTTCTTAGTACATATTAGGGAGACAGTTACTCAAGATCCAGAAATACATGTGACAGCATTGTGCAATATGTTCTCATACTGCCATGGTTCTATTTTCTAAAGCCCTTACTTCTGGTTACTCAGAAACAAACATGTGTGAGCTCTTCAATTTGTAATCTGCTCCAGGGCATTTTGGACAGAGGGGAGTCTGAGTAAATCGTTACCCAAGACATTTTAAGTTTTAACTTAAAACTGTGTTTGTGTTGTGGAACACCAGAAGCAGATGAGGTTAGCATTGGTCTCAGAACTCACCAGCAGTGGCAACCCAACCTCTATCAACAGCCTACACATTCTCTCCTTGGTGGCGCCAAGATTTGGTTCGCCCCTGTATTGTTTGACTAAAGCCTTGATAAGAGACAAAACAAGAAACAGAAATATGATGGATTCCACTTATTAGCAGCCAAAGAATTGCTATTATCTGACAGTTTCCAGTAAGTGAAATGCAGATTTGTAGGACTACAATGGGGCAAAGCACACCCTGGAGAGCCCAAGCAGAGATGCTGTATAGGTCCACAGGCCCCCCATCTCTCTGTGGAAATCCCAGGCAGCAGCACCCCATCCCCACTGTCACCCCTCCCAATCTACAGAACTGGGGTCCACCCACGTTGAGGGAGGCTGCAGGTGTCCTAACCCTTTACCTCATTTGCAGGCAGTAGTTCTCCAGCCACGGTCAAGTTTTCCCTGGCTGCAGCCCCCCAAAGCTTTCTGCATCTGGGACCTTTCTTCCCAAAAAGTCGTTACTAACAGAATGCTTGTTTCCAAATTCCTTTACATTAAACTCAGTGGGACTGGATAGGTTCCTGGCAAAAAGTTGCTGTCAAGCCAGTCATTAAGAATGGGCTCACTAATAAACAGCATCCACTATACTGACAATCAGTTAAGAATAGGTAAGAATGGTATTGTTCAGGGCTGGTGACAGACTTTGCCAGGCCCTGGGCAATGTGGGGAGGAGGGCTCAGCTCTGGGCTTCCCGGAAGGCCACCCAGACCATGACACGCCAGGGCTCTGGCGGCAATTTAAAGGGCCCAGGGCGATAGACACTACTGCTGTCATGGTAGTGGCAGCAGCAGCCCAAAGCCCTGGACCCTTTTAAATTCAGGACAACATTTGGGCAAACACATTCTAAACGCATTCCGAGACAATGTAAAACAGAATTTGCTGGAAAACTATGCTTTCACAAATTAAATCTAAATAAGAACACATTATTTTATTAAAATGTACTATTTGTAGCACTGAGAGGCCTCAGCCAAGACTGGGCCCCATCGTTCACTGTACATTATAAACAATAAGAAATTATCGCTGCTCTCAAGTACAGTGGGAAAATAACCTTTTGGAATCAGGGCCAAGTATATTACAATTACCTCAAAATTAGATTAGTCTTTAATGAAAGACTGTGAAATGCTCTCATGGATCAGTATTTCTCCAAGTTTGAGACCAGGGACCAGTGCTCTGTCTATGTCAGGGAGATCTCAGCGACTGGCGCTGGTCCACGGACAAATTGTTGAAAAAAAACTGTTGCAGATGACTGCCTATAAAGGCTTTATAAACACAGTTGTCAGTGTTGGAGAAACATGAGCAGCCCTTGTTAGTTAAAAATAAGTAAATATAGCAGCTATCAGAGCCCAACTGTTTAAAATTATATATAAGCTCCAGGCAGAGAAGGATGGCCTTCAACATTTTATGCATCTCTTAAGCTTTTTGCCCTCTAGTTATATATATATTGTGAATTGTGAAGATCTGCAACTGAAAAGTGGGATACAGATCACACTCTGCAGCACACAATGAAGACTTTATAGTTTCAGACCTCCATATGGTTCCACCTTCTAATTTTAGTACAGGTTATTTTTAAAAAATTCTGTCAAGTTTGCAGAAAAGTTCAGTGATGAACAGTGAAAATAAAACCTCCCAACACAGAATATTCTTCTGCCCAGAATGACTAACACTCAATATAAACTAGTGACAGGCATCTGTGGCCCCCGGCTATACATGGTTTGTCAGGATAAGCTGCCGGCAGGTCACTAGACACTGGCATCTTCAGAGCCCAAATTAACCTTTATATTTAATCTGTTCTAGCCATCTGAATTTCAGAAAACCTCTTCTGGGGCCAGATCAGGTCTTTCTACCCCCAGGAACTAAAATAGGGTGACTTCTCCACATTATTTCAATCCCATAAATTATTTCCTGAAGTATAAGAAAAACTCATACCTCATGCATAAAGTGCAAGTATGATGCCAACATATTAGAACAGGATACTAAAACTTGTCCTTCAGGAAGGGCAGTAGAGAGGACAGAATAGTTCCGTGGTTTGAGCATTGGCCTGCTAAAACCAGGGTTAAGAGTTCAATCCTTGAGGGGGGCCCCATTTAGGGATTTGAGGCAAATCTGTCAGGGATGGTACTCCCTCCTGCTGTCAGGGCAGGGGACTGGACTCAATGACCTCTCAAGGTCCCTTCCAGTTCTACAAGATGGTATATCTCCATATATTATATAATACTAATTGTGCTAAGGAACAAAGATGTTTTCTAGAATAGGCAAAGAATAAGTATTTACATAATTTAGATGTATTCAAATTAACAGAGGCTAATGAAATTCATCCTAGAGTATTTAAGGAACTAGCTGAAGCAATATTGGAACCATTAATCTCTCAGCGCTCATGGAAAACTGGTAAGGTCCCAGACAAGCAGGGGCAATGGGTGAAGAGCACCGAGGGTCACATGTCCCCCAAATGCCATAGGTGAAGGGGGCAAGCGGCCAGCAATCAGTGGGGCCAGAGCCTCTGGGTGGCCCAGGGATGAGTAAATGGGCCCTCCTCTCCACACTCACAGTGGAAGGAGGTTGTTCCAGTGTGCAGAAGAGTCATGTGGGCAGGTGGCCAAGCCTCCAGTGTCCCTGCTCAGCAGTCACCCCTGCAAACAAATGGAAAAAAGGAAAAGATAACACCTTTCCTTAAAAAGGGAAACACAGAATCCAGGGATATTGACCAGTCAGCCTAACTTCAATACTTGTAAAAATACCGGAACAAATTTTTAAAGAGTCATTTTGTAAGCACCTAGAAGACAACTGGGTAAATAGCATGATTTTTCAAGAACAAAACAAGCCAAACCAACCTAATTTGCTTCTTTGACAGGATTGATGACCTAGTGCATAGACGAAAACTGCAGAACTGATATCTTAACTTTAGGGAAATATGCTAATAAGTGTCAAAAACCTTACTAGTTTGGTAATGAGAATGTAATTTCATCTAGACCACAAGGGAGGTGCAAAACTGATTGAAAGACTGTACTCAAAGTATTTAGGATTGGTCTGTGGTCAAGCTTGAGGTCATATCAGTAATACAGCTCCAGGATTTGTTTAGGTGGATGCATAGCATGTACTGTAACTTGCTTGAAATACATTTTCTTTAAAGGCCATAATTTATAAAACAAACCTACTTCTAAAATTTAAGTTCAGAGTGAGGAGTTGGGTAGATTTATACCTTTTCAAACCTCCAAACAGACTTGGTTTGTTTGAGTTTCAAATTAAGTTTTGGAAGAGGGTCATATTCTACCTAATTCAAGTCAACCATCCTTATCTCAATGGAGAAAGAACACAGGTCTGAATCAAGTAGTGAAATATACTTAAAATGACATTAACTGTCCAGGCAGCATTTTGGAGATGTATTTGAACACTAGCTAAACAGCTGGCTTATTAATACAAGTAATTTAATCTTCTTCCTAATTAGTTCCCAGACTGATGTGAGAAATAATCATACATAAAGTAAATTAGAAAGTATAAGTCAGTCAGGTAAATAATTTAAAATGTCAATTAAAAGTGTCAAGCAGATGAAGATTGTTATATACATGCCTTTCACAACTATAGAAACACATTTTAACTCTTTGCAAAATCATCTTGGAGATAGCACTCTTCTGCTGTAGTAAACACTTCACAAGATTAAGTTAATCTTACCACCATTTTGTGGAAGAGGAAACTAAAGCAGAGTCAGAGTGGATTGCCTGAGGCCAGCCAATAGCAAGAGATCTAGATCCAGAACACAGGTTTCCTGAACCCCAGTCTAGTATCCTAACCACTGGATCACATGGATTTCTAAATTGTATCTTACTACATTAGATGAAAACAGATTTTCCAATTGCGTTACTACAACTGGGCAACTCAAGTCCACAGTTAGGCATCTAAATGAGCAGTCTGATGTGCAGATTGGAGTCATTAGCATGCAGCAGTTTTGAAAATCAAATAAACAATAGTAATACGTTAGCACCTAGGTGTCCTAATCATAGAACAAGAACCACATTATGCCAGGCACTGTATAAACACAGAATAAAAAGAGGGTCCTTGCATCAAACATTCCTTTAGGTGCCAAACTATAAGCAAAGAGTGTGTAACAAACTGATTAAGTAGAAAGGAAGAATATAAATTGGTTAATAAGAAAGATGGGCTGGTGGTTAGGGCACTAGTATAGGACTAACAGATTCCAACTCCTCTACTTTCCAAATTCCAAAACCTTATAGAAAAAAAGATATTTGTTGCAATTACCTCCTCTGTAGTAATTTATTCATTACCAGTTTATTTTCACAGACACTTCAGCTGGGAACAAGTCACTTATGGTCAAATGTCTAGAATCTTGCCAAAATTACTGTGATACTGTTTTTGCCTTTTTCTCTAAAATACTTTGTGAATGTATGCAAAAAATCATAAAATACTAGAACTGGAAGGCACCTTGAGAGGTCAAGTCCAGTCCCATGTCCTCACAGCAGAACCAAGCACCGTGTAGATCATCCCTGATAGATGTCTGTCCAACCTGCTCTTAAATATCTCCAGTGATGGAGATTCTACAACCTCCTTAGGCAATTTATTCCAGAGTTTAACCATCCTGACAGGCAGAAAGTTCTCTCTAACGTCTACCTAAACCTCCCTTGCTGCAATTTAAGCCCATTGCTTCTTGTCCTATCCTCAGAGGCCAAGAACAACAATTTTTCTCCCTCCCTCTTCTAACATCCTTTTAGATACTTGAAAACTGCCATCATGTCCCCTCTGTCTTCTCTTTTCTAAACTAAACAAGCCCAATTCTTTCAGTCTTCCCTCATAGGCCATGTTTTCTAGGCCTTTAATCATTTTTGTTGCTCTTCTCTGGACCTTCTCCAGTATTTCCACATCCTTTTTGAAACGTGGTGCCTAGAACTGGATGCACGTCTTGCTAACACTCCTGTTAATGCATCCCAGGATCATGTTTGCTTTTTTTGCAACAGTGTCACATTGTTGACTTGTTTAGCTTGTGGTCCACTATGACCCATAGATCCTTTTTGCAGTACTCCTTCCTAGACAGTCACTTCCCATTCTGCGTGAAATTGATTGGTCCTTCCTAAGGGATGTATTTTGCATTTGTCCTTATTAAACTTCATCCTATTTACTGCAGATTATTTCTCTAGTTTGTCCAGATCATTTTGAATTATGACCCTGTACCCTTTATATGCATAAGTGTATTCTGTTTAGTGTAAGCTAGCTTCCATCACAATTATAGCTACTTATATTCCAACAGTCTTCTTTCCTAGCTTTTCACGTTAGAATTTTCTAGAGACAGTTTTCACTGTAAAATGTAATTTTGATTGTGTGTGTGTGTGTTTTAATACACGTTATCACATTTTTTTCTTTGTCAAAAGAAAGCAAGAATAGGGAAGTTTTGAATGCATACCTTTTTATTTGGTTGGTGAAAGCCAAAGACATTCACTGAGGACAGGACAAGCAGTAATGAGTTTAAATTTCAATAAAAGAGATTTAGGTTAGACATAAGGAAAAACACCTCACTACCCCTTATAATTGGTAGTGTCACAAACTATCTACAGAGGTTATGGAATCTACATCTTTGGAGATTTTTTAAGAACGCCTATCAGGGATTGTCCAGATAATACTTAGCCCTGCCTCAGTACAGCAGGCTAGAGCAGATGACTATGAAAATCCCTTCCAATTCCACATTTACATGATTCTACGAGTATTTACTATTTAAAACTGAAAGTGTTGTGTGTGTTGAACACTTTATTACCAATTGCTTAGTTCACAAGATGTAATGCACTGTGTGTGTGTGTGTGTGTGTGTGTGTGTGTGTGTGTGTGTGTGTGTGTGTGTGTGTGTCAAGAATAAATCTAGTATCTTTGCACCAGATGTTGGGGATTTATTCATTCACAAATGTTCCTGCTTCACATTTTCCCCTTACGATATGGCAAAAAGGAAGACAGGACAGACAAAAGGGATGGGCAAAATTTAAAAATGGAAATTTTCATTTTCAGTTTCAAAAATGAAACATTTGGGTTTTTATGGAGGGGAAAAAAAGTTTCAAAATTTCCAACATGTCCTACCATTCGTCCCACTGATATAGTTCCATTAATGGCTGCAACAAAGAGCGCCAGGATAGACCAGCTGATGTTGGAAGAGAAGAAGGACCTCCCAGAAAACGAGACAGATTACAGATGGTCTGTAAAAGATTAATCAAAGATAGACAACAGTATACAACAACCTCCTAAGAAGTTTGTATTTTTACAAGTCAGTGTTTGTTCACATGTACAATATAACCTTTGAAACATTTCTGTTCCAATTAACCTAAGGCATCTTCGGATGTTTCCAAGTATGAATCCACTGGAGAACTCCTGGAAGACAAATATCACAGCTTCTTTTAGTATCCTAAACAGACAACTTTGTCCTCTGAAACATAGTCCAAGACGGACAGAAAAAAAGTTAGCATTTGTCATTGAAAGCGAAGCAGCACTTGAAACCAATTTTTAGAGTTTAGCTTTAGTTCAGATAAGTAGAAATTCTGAAATATAAACACTTAGAAAGGAGTGATTAATTGTCAACAAAATGTATCTCAGAAACTTTACTGTCTGCTCATAGGATTAACACACAAATAAATAGATCTCAATTTTCAAGTATTCAGCATTTTTGCACAATTTTTAAAATAACTCTTTAGGTTGACCATAGCCAATTATCCAAGAGTATTTGATATTTAGTATTAGCCACCTAAGCCGTTAACTGTGATTGCTCAGCTAAGTTCATGGTGTTGGCTCTTTTCTGTGTTTGGATGTGCGTAAGTAATGCCTGGATATATTTACAGGTGCAAAACTCAACTTCAGTTTTTGCAGATATTTCAAAATGTTCTGCAAAATGATACAATACAATGGGCATTTCCATCCCTGTATCAGCCTTTCTATTGGCTGAGACCTCATCTATACTTATTGGAAAATCAGTGCTACTGGTCATGTAAGACCCACTAATTTGACCACTGATCATGCTCCTGTCATCCCTGGTACTCCATTAGTTCAAGAAGAGAGACATTATGGTAACTCAGTCTAAGGCAGTGGTTCCCAACCTTTTTGATACTGGAGACCAGCAAACCAATTCACAAACCTGTGGTGACTGCCAACATTTGCATATTCATTATACAAACATGAATATGCAAATAAAACATTGCTGGTCCGCCAAAAGCCCCAGTACTAGCCCTAACCCCTAAAGCCCTCCATCACTGCCTAGCACCAGCTCTATGTGCTAAGCTCCGTGAGGCCCTGCCGCCACGAAGCCGACAGTTCTTCCCCGGCTGAGAGGAGAGCCCACCACTGCCAGGCGCTGGTTGGCTGAGAGGCAGAGCAGGACATGCCTCTTCCAACAGCCATGGCAGGAGTGGAGGTGCAGGGCCATGCTCCCTATCCCGGGACCATAGAGCTGCTGCAGCTCAGCAGCCAGCAGTTTGCTGACTGGCAGCTAGGAACCTCTAATCTAAGGTACATCAACTCCAGCTATGCTATCTGGCATTGCACACCTTAGTTCAACATTGCCCCCTAGTGTAGACCTGGCCTGATTTAGTGTCCTCAGATCCCATTGTATACAACTGAAAGATAAATGAGCCTCACCAACAATTTAAATTAAAATAGGCAGAATGAGAACCAACAAAAAGTTGAGAAAAACATGTTGCTCCCTCAGCCTTACACTCAGTCTGCTAGTTAAGCAGGCTACTTCTGAGCATGAATTTGGTAATGGGGGGGGGGGGGGGGGGGGGAAAATCACACCATATTGTTACTTGGAATATCATGGGCATTCTCATTCATCTTTGAATACTGAAAAGGCTAGTCCTGTTTGTGAGGCAGCATAGGTCAGTGATGAACATGAAGTGAATCAGAGGACTTAAGTTCTATTTTGCTACAGACTTACTGTGGCATTGAGAAGGTCATTTAAATGTCCTAAGCCAATTGTCTAATGAGGCCTTTACTCTGCCTCCATCTTATTGCTGTATACAAATGGTAGGTCTCTAAATATTAACAACTTGGTCTGAGGGTGAAATCAGGTAGCTAGATATTTAAATCATTTGTGCTTACAATTTTGGCACAGAATTGAGAGACTTCACTTTCTATTCTTCTATACTGATCCTCATTTTCCATAGAAGGAAGCTCAATATGCACTTCTTTAAAATGTACAGATCCTCAGTTGAATAAGCAGTGTTATTAAAAATAGCATACATTACATGACGATTTTAAGAAAAGTTCTTTGGGTGCTCCTCTCCATTTGATAATAGCCTCTCAAGGGAAGGTCAGTTGGAATATTTATCTGGAATATTTTTCAAAATGAAGTTTTCCTAGATGTTCTCACCAGAGTGTCACAATTCTTAGACAGAGAACAATACTGTTAGTGTTATTAGCTGGGTGTGTCACTCAGCTTACATCCATCCTCACTACAAGTCTACATGGCACCAAATTTCAGAAAAAAGTGCTCTTTCGATACATTCCTTCTTCCTTGTAGAATAAGGTTTACAGGGATGGTGACAGAGCAGGTCCGCTTTTTTGAAAATTTTTCGGAAAAAGCGGGTACATTCCTTGGATGTAGCATTGCTTTTCTGGGATACCTCTGGAGTATTTAGGAGTACTTGAGAGAACTCTGGGGGGGGGGGGTATATCAACACAACTGAAATTTGGAGAAAACCAAATTTTTGTTGTAAGTTTTAAAGTATTTTATTATTTTTGTACTTTTTACACCCAACAATTTTATCGCCCACCCGACTACAATTAAGTTGTTTAAACAAATGTGTTGCAATGGTAGAAAAAAATTGTGTGGGTCTGAAGATGTAGGTATTGGGGTTACTTTTTTTTTTTTTTGAAAGAGGGGTACTTTAAAAAAAAAGGTTGAGAAACACTGGTCTAAATGTAGCCTTAGGCTTCATGGGTTTGCATGAGTGCAACTCTGTCTTAACAGCAGTGTTTTAATTAACCCATAAAAACAACGAATAGTCCCATGGCACCTAAATATGGTATTTTTTTTTTCAATCTCATCTGATGAAGTGGGTTTTGCCCACAAAAGCTCATGATACTAACAAATATTTACAGTATCTAAGATTCCACAGAACTATTCTTTTTAATTAACCCATAACAGTTCTCCCACTGAATGATGGCTCATGAAATTCAGGATTGACAAACATGAGGTAATGAAGGGAATAATCTGAACTATGCATGTACATTGCTAAGTTCCAAGCGAATTGTGACCACTCGGGACAAACACCTGTGTGTCAGTATGGACCACTCAGTGAAAATCTGTACTGAGTGTGCAACAGCTGGGGGGGGGGAGGGGGTAGGGAGGGAGAGAAAACAATTCTGAACCTGTCAGAACATCGTTCAAAAAAGCAATTGTGTACCCTCCTGTGATGGGGCGGACCAAGCACCAAGGCTTTCTGCTGGAGTCCTTGTGGTCCTGCCACACCCTGCCTAGAGAGACTATAGGGAAGTCCTCTAAGCAGGCTAGAATGGCAGCAGATGACGCACCCAATAAGGGCCTATAAAAGAGCTTCAAAGCAGAGCAGTAGTTAGTTGCAGTGTAGAGCTCAAGGATGTAGATTGGGTGATGGGCTAGCTGAGAGAGCAGCTGCACTGCATATGGCTTCCTGTGGATAGGTGGATTATGCTGGAACTTGGAGACAAAGCCCTGAGATGAGGGCAAAGATGTTGTCACCAGGAAGAGAAGCCCTGGGGGCACTATTCTCATTCAGAGTAGAGAGCAGACTTGGGACACTACAGAGGGTATTGAGACGGGGACCTATTAAAGATGTACCCCTTGCAGGTGATTCGTGACTTGGCTGAAGATGCTTTTAAACAAGAGTGCCGGCTTGCACACTTGGCCGAAGGGGGCATTTACGAGAGGCAAATACCACCCCATTAAACCTCCCCTAGACTACTGTAGTCATTTCTGAGTAGCCCCTTTGAAAAATGATAAAGCTGAAAAATGATAAAGCTGAAATAGAAGGGGATGAGATACTATAATTTAAAGACTACAGGAGTGAAATTACTGCCATCTGAGGAAACACTGACGAGGAGTCCTGTGGCACCTTATAGACTAACTGAAGTGTAGGAGCATAAGCTTTCGTGGGCAAAGACCCACTTCGTCAGATGCATGTAGTGGAAATTTCCAGAGGCAGGAATAAATATGCAGGCCAGGATCAGGCTGGAGATGACCAGGTGGATCCAATCAAGGAGGATGAGGCCCACTTCTAGCAGCTGATCTGGAGGTGTGAATTCCAAGAGAGCAGAAGCTGCTTTTGTAGTTAGCAAGCCATTCATAGTCTTTGTTTAATCCAGAGTTGATTGTGTCAAACTTAAAGATGAACTGTAGCTCAGCAGTTTCTCTTTGAAGTCTGGTCCTGAAGTTTTTTTGCTGCAGGATGGCTACTGTTAGATCTGCAATTGTGTGTCCAGGAAGATTGAAGTGTTCCCCTACAGGTTTTTGTATGTTGCCATTCCTAATATCAGATTTGTGTCCATTGATTCTTTTATGTAGGGACTGTCCTGTTTGGCCAATGTATATAGCAGTGGGGCATTGTTGGCCCGTGATGGCATATATTACGTTGGTGGATGTGCAGGAGAATGTACCAGTGACAGTATGGCTGATCTGGTTAGGTCCTGTAATGGTGTTGCTGGTGTTTATATGTGGGCAGAGTTGGCACCGAGGTTTGTTGCAAGGATTGGTTCCTGAGTTCGAGTTATTATGGTGCGGTGTTCCTGAGTTCCTGATGGGGCGTCCGGGATTTCCAGGTTTGTGGATCTTGGGTAATAGATAGAACAACCCTGGTCGGGGCTCTAAAGGTGTGTCGATTTGTTCCTGTGTTTGTTTAGGGAGTGTCCTGAGCAGATGGTGCAGTTTCTTAGTGTATTCCTTAGTGGGATCTGAGGAAAGTGGCCTGTAGAATTTGGTATTGGAGAGTTGTCTGGCAGCCTCCTTTAGGTAGTCAGGTGCTGTTGTCATCATGAACTGCAGGCCTGATTTCCTCAGATCCCACTAAGGAATACACTAAGAAACTGCACCATCTGCTCAGGACACTCCCTAAACAAAACACAGGAACAAATCGACACACCTTTAGAGCCCCGACCAGGGTTGTTCTATTACCCAAGATCCACAAACCTGGAAATCCCGGACGCCCCATCATCTCGGGCATTGGCACTCTCACTGAAGGACTGTCTGGCTATGTGGACTCTCTACTCAGACCCTACGCCACCAGCACTCCCAGTTACCTTCGTGACACTACGGATTTCCTGAGAAAACTACAATACAGAGGTGATCTTCCAGAAAACACCATCCTAGCCACCATGGATGTAGAGGCTCTCTACACAAACATCCCACATGCAGATGGGGTACAAGCTGTCAAGAACAGTATTCCTGATGATGCCACAGCACAACTGGTGGCTGAACTCTGAATTTATCCTCACATACAACTATTTCAGATTTGGTGACAACATATACCTCCAGACCAGTGGCACTGCTATGGGCACCCGCATGGCCCCACAATACGCCAACATTTTTATGGCTGACCTGGAACAACGCTTCCTCAGCTCTCGTCCACTTACACCCCTTCTCTACCTACGCTACATTGATGACATCTTCATCATCTGGACCCATGGGAAGGAGACTCTGGAAGAATTTCACCATGATTTCAACAGCTTCCACCCCACCATCAACCTCAGCATGGACCAATCTACACGGGAGGTCCATTTCCTGGACACCACGATACAAATAAGTGACGGTCATATCAATACCACCCTATACCGAAAACCTACCGACCGCTATACTTACCTGCATGCCTCCAGTTTCCATCCCGGACACACCACACGACCCATTGTTTATAGCCAAGCACTGAGGTACAACCGCATATGCTCCAACCCCTCAGACAGAGACCTACACCTACAAGATCTTCAACAAGCATTCTGTAAACTGCGATACCCACACGAGGAAGTGAGGAGACAGATTGACAGAGCCAGACGTGTACCCAGAAGCCTCCTGCTACGGGACAAGCCCAAGAAAGAAACCAACAGAACACCACTGGCTATCACCTACAGTCCCCAGCTAAAACCTCTCCAACGCATCATTAGTGATCTACAACCCATCCTGGACAATGATCCCTCGCTTTCACAGGCCTTGGGAGGTAGGCCGATCCTTGCCCACAGACAACCCGCCAACCTGAAGCATATTCTCACCAGCAACTACACCGCTCCATAATAACTCGAACTCAGGAACCAATCCTTGCAACAAACCTCGGTGCCAACTCTGCCCACATATAAACACCAGCAACACCATCACAGGACCTAACCAGATCAGCCATACTGTCACTGGTACATTCTCCTGCACATCCACCAACGTAATATATGCCATCACGGGCCAACAATGCCCCACTGCTATATACATCGGCCAAACAGGACAGTCCCTACGTAAAAGAATCAATGGACACAAATCTGATATTAGGAATGGCAACATACAAAAACCTGTAGGGGATCACTTCAATCTTCCTGGACACACAATTGCAGATCTAAAAGTAGCCATCCTGCAGCAAAAAAACTTCAGGACCAGACTTCAAAGAGAAACTGCTGAGCTACAGTTCATCTTTAAGTTTGACACAATCAACTCTGGATTAAACAAAGACTGTGAATGGCTTGCTAACTACAAAAGCAGCTTCTGCTCTCTTGGAATTCACACCTCCAGATCAGCTGCTAGAAGTGGGCCTCATCCTCTTGATTGGATCCACCTGGTCATCTCCAGCCTGATCCTGGCCTGCATATTTATTCCTGCCTCTGGAAATTTCCACTACATGCATCTGACAAAGTGGGTCTTTGCCCACAAAAGCTTATGCTCCTACACGTCAGTTAGTCTATAAGGTGCCACAGGACTCCTCGTCGCTTTTGCAGATTCAGACTAACACGGCTACCCCTCTGATACTTGAGGAAACACTGAAAAAGATTAGCTTATGGAGGAGACTAATTGACACGGATATATTATAAAGGCATTTAATACAATGAATGGTATCAAAAGTTCTCATATGAAAACAAGAGGATTTCCAACATAATTGAAAGGCAAAATTTATTACCACGGGGGGAGGGAGGGATTTTTTTTTATTCAAAAGTATAATTAACCTGGGAAGTTCATTGTTCCTGCCACCTACGGGGCATAATCATGCAATAAAGTACCAGATATTAAAAAGAACGTAGGGGCAGATTTTCAAGAGTACTCAGAATTCAGCATGCTGAGCTGTTTTGAAAATGTAGCCATGATTATGTGAACTGAGTACTCTTGAAGATCTGGCCCTAATTAAATAGGGGCTAGGAGAAAGACCTTTTCTGTGGTGGAAGATGTTCTATGGATTGTCCAGTATGAGGTTAACATGCTTTAGTCTGAAGCATTTGATACTGCTATTGAGAGAGGATACTTGATTAAATGGACCACAGTATGGTCCAGAATATGAATTTTCTAGACAATATTTGTTTGGTTTATTCTAGATAATTTGGTCATGTTATTGCACCAGAATCGAAGGGAGTGTTAGCCCAGAATGTGAGCAAGCTAATCAGTTCTATTCCATGTATACAGACAATTAATTAATACAATGGAACTGCACATAGTTAAGAGTTTATTTGGACATGACGGACTTTGAGACAAAATCAAATATTAGTTGTAGGCTTGCAGTTTCTGCTCATCAGAATGGGAGAAAGGGGAAAAGTTAACAAATTGAGACAGAGTAAATGGATGGTGACTTTAGATTTGGGTGCCTTGGATACAGAAGCTTATTACAGCTAAGATTGTTAGGAATGTTTTATTGATAAGTAGTTCATTGATGTTAAGAGAAGTGATAACCCAGTAGGGGTCACTATGAGCTCTGTTTTTTAAAAGCTAGTTATAAAAACATAGGACTCTACCAAATTCACAGCCATGAAAAATGTATCTTGGACCATAAATCTGGTCTCTGTGAAGTCTGATCATGCACACTTGCTGGGTGTGGGCACGCACGCTTACACCCTATAGCAGTGGTCCCCAACGTGGTGCCTACGGGCACCATGGCGCCCGCTGAGCCATTTCTGTGTGCCCAACGAGTGATTGGGGCCAGCCCCGCCCACAGGCACACGGCGCATAGTCAATGCCAGCTCCGGGCACGCAGTACATGGGTGGCCCCCCCCCCAGGTGAGCAGTGCAAGGGCTGTGCCAGCCCCGGGCTTGCAACATATGGGTGGTGCCGACCTGGGCGCATAGGGGTGGTGCTGGTCCCAGGCGCACAACATATGGGCGTCCCCTTGCCCCAGGCGCACGGAACACGGGCTGTTCCGGCCTCGGGCACACAGTGTATGGGCGGCCCCACCCCGGGTGTGCAGCACAGTTGCGGCGTCAGCCCTGAGAGTGTAGCACATGGGTGGCGCCAGCTCTGGACACGCAGCGTATGGGTGGTCCCTCGCACAGGCGCATGTGTGGCCCCGCCCCCGGGTGCCCAGCCTGAGTGGCCCCGCCCCGGGCACCCAGCATTCAGATTTTCTCAGGGAAGGCCAGCATTTCTCAACCTGCGGGACCTGAGCCCAAAGAGGGCTGTGGGTAGTGGTCACAATGTTATCGTAGGAGGATCATGGCATTGCTCCTCTTAGCCCTGAAGGTAGCGCAGAAATAAGTGGCTGGAAAGCAACAGCTACAAGCCAGGCACCCATCACTGAAGGTAGCATAGACATAAAAGTGGAAATACCATGCCATGCGATCCTGACCTATGCACTGCTGCTGGCAGTGGCATTGCCTTCAGAGTTGGGCTCCCAGCCAACTGCCCAAATGCTTTTTAACTCATTTCAGACTTTAGGAAATCTGGGATGTCCTAAACCTATTGCTTACCTCTGTGTGTACTTAAATCCAACAGTTTTGATACAAAGTGTGCTCTTAACTAATCCTTAATCTGCCAGAAGTGTTGTTTCCCCCATTGACTTATTCCCGATACCACTTTAAGTGAAACAGTTATGTTACCACTGCTTTGGGTTTGAGACCCAGGGTACAGCATGTTTTCCTGAGAGCAACAACTCTTGTTTTTAGACTCTGCTTTTATACTATGGATTTATGCATATATGTAGTCCTGGCTTATTTTAGTCAGTGTTATTAACTCTGCTCACACGAGTAAGGTTTGTAGTATCAGGTCTCAAGTTACTAAAATTAATGAAATATTTATTATAGTTTTTAATGAATAAATATTTACTGAGAAGTTTAGACGTTAAGAATATAGTGCAAACAACCTTCCTAAAATGTTATCTAGTGCTGGTCATTTCTAGTTCTGCTGTCAATATTTTGCCTTTAAAAATGAGTCATTTAGAAACTAGTTCAACATGGAGAAGAGAAATAGGACAGCCTGTTGCTGTGGAGAAGCCCTGGGCCTTATAAAATGTTGGGGCTCCCCTTCAAAGAGCTTTTGCAAAGGGAAACTGGAGACTTGGGCCTCAACTCTCAAAGACAGTGATGCATGAGGTCAGTCTGAGTGTCTTTAGGGATGATGGAAAGCTTTTCTACAGTAAGAGAGCTCAGTCTTTTTCCCAATAAAGCCAGCATTTGGAGCAGGATTGAGCCCAAAGCTTCAATTAACTCCAAAGCTGAATGATCATCCATCAGACCTCCTTCAGGAGGCCTAATGCCGGCCTAGTGAAAGTCCTACACCTGGACAGAGGAAGAGTCTGTAAACTCTCCATTCTAGAGGCGGAGAGAGTTAAAAGTTAGAGGGATTCCTAATGTCCTTACACATTGGCACTTGGGACAGAAACATCTCCTCACAGAGGCAGAGTGTGATGACACCACTATATTCTGGGGATTTCCTGCCACAATAGTGTTCTGAGCCATGATAATGGTCTTTCACTCTAAGTAGGCTACTCTTTACTGCAGCGTTTCCTAAAGTGTGTTCTGCGGCACATCGGTGTGCTGCGAGGCAGTCAGAGGTGTGCCGCAGAGAGAACAGAATAAAAATGGCCACCCTTAAAGGGACAAGCCTTTTTTTGGGGGGCTCAGCAAAAAAATTCTTGGTGTTCCCCATAAAAAAAATTGTTGGGTGTTCCTCAATCTTAAAAAGTTTAAGAAACACTGCTTTACTGACATCTGGGCTAGCTGAGTATTAGGGGTAATACAGTCTAGGACACTACAGAACTGGGTTGGGGGGCTACCTTAAAGTAGTGAAATAGTTTTAACAGGCCATGTCTTTGCTGAGCTTGCCAGTCTTTAGAAAATGGTTCCAAGAACTGGAAAATCCTGACTTGCTGCTTCCTAGGACATCAGAGAGATGAGAGGGGATCAAGGAGCTTTCAGGAGGAGGCAATAGAGATCAGCCAATATACTCACTAATGAGGCAGTGAATGTGGCTCAGTGCTGCTGAACAGCAGGGTGGGGGAAGAGAATTACAAGCAGAACAATTTCCATGTTCCAAAAAGTGAGAGCAAAATATCCAGCAGTTTTGAGCTGCATGTCAGGTGACATACTGAGAAAAGCATTAAAATTCGTTTTTAAGTTTATTTGGTCCCAGGATTTTTGGCTTGGGCTTACCAATACTTAGTCTATTCAGAGGTAAAAGGACTTCTAAGTCCAACACATCTGAAACCGGGCCAGATCCTACAAGACCATTACAAATGAAAAATAAATACCCAGGCTCTTCTCACCTGTTCCCTAAATGGATGTGTCACCACCCTGCCATTCGTCTTCTAAACCCTTTTATGGATCAAATTCATTATAATTTTCTCAAAATCCAAATACATTTATTCAGGTAAATTTTTTTTTTTAAAAAAATACTGTGACAAAGCTCCTTCTCTGCCTTGAGGCATCTTGCACTTTCAGGTGGATTGCAGGCCTCTGAGGCTCACTTTCCCTAGGGCACAAGCTTGCCATTTATTTAGTCACCCTCATCACCGGCCAGCATGGGGAAAGGAAGGAGGATCAAACCCCATAGTCTCTGCTGCCCTTCCAAGTGGTTCAGGGACAGGACAGACTCCTTTTCTAAATTAGGCCTTCCCCTGTGGTGCATCCCACTTTCCTGCTCAACTCTCCCCCACAGCGTACCGGGAGTTGGGCAGTTTGTGCCGCACGACATCTATTGTGTGCTCAAATGTGTCTGTGTTACTTACTCTGTTGCTAGGGCTAGCTTACTTTTAAGGATACTGTTCTAAGATGGGTAAAACCTCATTAAAGTTAAGGATATTGTTCTAAGATGGGTAAAACCTCATTGAAGTTAGTGGTTATAATTGCTGCACTTCCTGTAAAATAGCTACAAGAAATAGGTAAGCAGCCACCACTTAGCAGTCATGTAGGAATCTCCCCACGATTCTCATTTCTGAACAGTCATCTTTGCTATGTATTGTGGATAATGGTGTAGAGAGGAGCAGCACAGAAGCTGCAGACATAGCCATGAGAAGCATAGGGTAGTGGCCCTGGGAGATACTGTACCTGTAGAGGTTACACGCCAGGTGCAGGTTGAAAGCAAGGACTTATGAGCAAGGAAGCTGTCTCCTGTAGCCATCCTTCTGTGTCTTAATTCCCTGAACTTTGTACATTCCTTTACAGAACCAAATTTTTTTTAATCAAAACTACCTGATTCAGGTATCAATTTCTTGTAAGTGGAACAATCTAGAAGACTGAATTTATGGCTAACCTCTCAGGTCCAGGACTATTTTCATCCACCAAAACGGGATGTAAGATATAGCTCCAGTAAGAGTTTACTCGCATAAAAAGCAGATGCTCACTTATACACAAGTCTTTGGTCCCAATAGTGTGCACTGTACATAATTTGGACTTTAAACAGCATGTGCTGAATGTATTTGTGACAACTGTTTTTCTCTTTCATGTGAAAGTCATGATTTTTTTCCACTGGTGAAAAGGACTTGAATTATCAACACATCCTAAAATTACTTTTCCATGAGTAATCTTATGCAAGAAAGTAGCATTTGTGCATCTCCTGGAAACTTTTAAATTGATTTTTCCCAGTAAAGCAAGAACTGCATTTCAGTACAATTACAGAGGAAGGATTATTATAAACCACATGTAAATATTTACAATAATTTTCACCTTAAACTGCTTCTACACATTTTTGGTAGGAAAAGAACATTAACCTATTTCACACACACAAAAATAATTCAGTGCTCTTTGAACAGCACCAAGAGAAATGTACATTATTCTCCTGACTCAGAGAAAGATAGGCAAAATAATAAAGCCTGCCAAAAACTAAAATAAAAAGATTTAAAAACAATTTATGCACTAGGCTTAAAAGAAACAAATTAATTTATATGCCTTCATGAAAAAAGAGCAACATACCACATCAGTGCCTGCTTTGGTTGAGGACCATGGCAAAGAACTCCCATTGACTTTGATGGAACAAAGATGTAGAGCTTCTTTTATAAACAAATCCTGAGAGGTACTGAGCAGCTGCAACTTCAGGTAAGCAAGTACTGTTTTAAGTGCTTAACACTTCTCATAGGCCATTTGGGTTTTGATTCAGTGAAAACACTTAAGCATGGGCTTCTATGCTTCATTGAATATAGATGGATTACGTATGTACTTCTTCCTTATTCTGTCAATGCTCTACAGCCACCTCTAAGAGCACCAAGATTACAATCTATGAATGTGTAAGCAAGGACTGAACTGCTGCTTGCTATCAGCCAGCTAAAAGGAGAGAGCCACCCTGGGCATGGGTGTGCCCGCTACAATTGTTTAGCTCTGCAAGTTAATTAACTGTTAATATGTAAATACAGCTCATGCCAGGAGGGGGAGGGAATATGAGGTGTGGCTATGTAAATCCAATTTAGATAGGGCTGATGGAGGATCAGTGTTGGAATGGAATGTGGTGTAAACAATTTGGGGCTGTTGTGGGGGGTCACAAAATCATGCTACTCCTAAATGTGGGAACTGTAAAACATGACACCAGTGCTTGCAGGAGACACACCATCATTGTAAGACGTCTCCTCGGAACAAGCCTCCTCCCTTCCAGGGAGGAGTGAACCGAGCTGGGGGGAAGGATTAAAGGGCTTGATTCAGCCTGCTTCACACCTACCAGGTGTGAGCTGTAGGACTGGTCCAACCTGCCCCTTTTCCCCCTGGCTGCATCTAGACTGGCAAGTTTAGGCAAGGAAAAAACTTGCCAGCTGTCTACACTGGCCACTTGAATTTCCGCAAGAACACTGACTTCCTACTGTCTGAAATCACAGCTTTTTGCGGAAATGCTATGCTGCTCCCGTTCGGGCAAAAGCCCTCTTGCACAAATACTTTTGTGCAAGAGGGCTAGTGTAGACAACACAGTACTGTTTTCGCAAAAAAAGCCCTGATCGCGAAAATGGCGATTGGGGCTTTCTTGCACAAAATTGCATCTAGATTGGCACGGACACTTTTCTGCAAAAAGTGCTTTTGCGGAAAAGTGTCCGTGCCAATCTACACGCTCTTTTCCGCAAATGCTTTTAACGGAAAACTTTTCCGTTAATAGCATTTGCGGAAAATCATGCTAGTCTAGACGTAGCCCCTTTGTTTTAAGGACAGAGCTAAAGCAGGCTCCATGAGGAGTCTTTTTGCCAGTCTAGTGGAAGCTGGAATCCTTTGCCAATCTAGGTGGTGGCTAAAGAGATGAAATCACTGGTTTGGCTGGGAACCAGATCCATTGCAGCCAGCGAAGCGGCAGTGACCAGCAGCACGGCGCGGCTGGTAGGAGCAGCAGGCGAACAGCGGAGCGTCCAGTGGAGCAGAACCTTACGGAGAGGTGGGGCCGGCGGCCTCAGACCACATAAGGTGCCCCTATTCCCCCCACCCTCATTTCTTCCCAGGTTGGGAGGTTAAACCCTGCAGGTGAACTTTTGAATTCTGGGCAGCACTGACCAGGGACAGAGACTTTTGGGGTCGGACTTTGGGAGTTTGGGTGATTCTTGACTGGGAGGCAGGGGGTTTAGCTCATGTTTGGGCTATGAACTCTGTTTGTGGTATTTTCCCAAGTTAATGCCGTATGACATTAAATGTTTCGTTCCTACACCCAGGCTCTGTGCTTGTGAGTGGGGAAGCACTGCCTCTCAGAGGCACCCAGGGGTGTGTGAATTTCCCACGTTACTGGGTGGGAGCTCAAGCCGGTTCTGTGAGAGATGGACCCGCCATGACAGATTAAGCTTTTTAGAATTCACTACTCAAAGAATGAAATGGAATCGTAAGAGAAATGAAATTTATGAAATGCACAGATGGGTGTAGCCAGACACAAAACCCCATCTTGTTTTTCCACGAGCCCCATCTTGTCCCCCCCCCCCCAGAGAGCAAGAGAAAGGCAGTCAGCCTTTGATGCCCTGGGAACACAGGTTTGCTGCCTGTCCCTGACTCTACCATAAACAGAAACCAGACAGTAAATGGGCTAGCTGACGACTGGGAGGCCTCCCGTCGCCGTGATGGCTAGTATCAGTAATTGACACGCCTGCACTGTCCCAGAGAGGAATCTTCGCCCATCACATACCAGAGGTGCCCATTGTCTGCATTTTCCAAGGTGTAAATTATGCTTTGCACCCTTTGTGGGAAACTTGGCATTCAAAGCCATTTTTCCTAATTGGCCACTTGAAACCAGGAAGAAGCCTTCATGACCCAAGGGGTATAAAAGAGGTTCAGCAGCCCACCCCATTTGAGCTCCAATCATCTATACCTGCTGGCAGGTATTGATTGTCTCCCGAGGTCTGTGGGACGCCCAACTTCTTCCCGAGGGATTGAGAGAAAGACGCTGGCCACGCCAAGTCTGGAACACAGGGGTGAGAATATATACCTGCTATGTGTCTATTTTGCATGCATTTAATAAGAGCTCAGAGAACCAAAGGGTTTCATGGTACCTTTAAGTGACTTCTTAGTGTAATTTCTGTCCTGTCCTTTGTAGTGTCTGTGTTATCTGTAACACAGTAGTAGCATTTAACAACTAAGTTTACCCTGTAACAATAAATAGTAACTGTTTAAGCTTTAACCTGACTCCTTCAGTTGCTGTAACAGAACCAAGCACAATTTAAAAGAACTTCAGCCGGTCTTAAGGGACTCACTGCCCTGACCGTCGGCTGACAATGGGTCAAAACCCAACACCACCACTTTGCAAGCAGTAAAAGTAGTAACAACCTCCCTCCTCCCCCCATGTGTTGGGTCGGGAGATGAAAGCGAAGGACAGTGTGTTTGTGAGAATGACAGATTTGCATTGCCATGATCCCTCCATCCCCTTCTCTGTGTGGTGATGGAGTACAGAAGTGGGGGCAGAAGGGACACCATGACATCACAACCCCTGTCTCCCTCCCACCGGCACAGCAAGCATGAGGCTCCCGGAGGTGGGCAGCTCCAAGGCAGAGGTGTAGGAGCAACTGAAGTTCCAGCACTTTGATAGCTTCCTGACCAAACCAGTCAGGATCACCTGTCAGAAGCTCCAAGATCTACTGGTTGGTGACCACTGCCAGAAATCATGGCTTAACAGTGGGCCAAAGAAAGTGCCCTAGTTTAAAGATGGCATATTTCCCCACAAAGTCATCTCTTCCCCAATTATTTTTAACTGAGATTTCAAGAGAAACTCTCTGGCAGGTGATAGAAATGTAGCCGTGTTAGTCTGGGGTAGTTGAAGCAAAATGCAGGACAATGTAGCACTTTAAAGACTAACAAGATGGTTTATTAGATGATGAGCTTTCGTGGGCCAGACCCACTTCCTCAGATCAAATAGTGGAAGAAAGTAGTCACAACCATATATACCAAAGGATACAATTAAAAAAAAAATGAACAAATATGAAAAGGACAAATCACATTGCAGAACAGAAGGGGGATGCGGGGGGGGGGGGAGGGGGAGGAAGGAAGGTAAGTGTCTGTGAATTGATGATATTAAAGGTAGAGAGAGTGGGATGTTTGTGAGTTAATGGTATTACAGGTGATAATTGGGGAAACTGTCTTGGTAATGGGTGAGAAAGTTCAAATTCTTGTTAAGTCCTTGTTGGCAAGTGTCGAATTTTAACATGAATGACAGTTCAGAGGATTCCCTTTCAAGTGCAGATGTAAAAGGTCTTTGTAGCAGAATGCAGGTGGCTAAGTCATTTAGAGAGTGTCCTTTCTGGTTAAAGTGGCAAGAAACTGTTTTCTCTTTGTGATCTTGTCTGATATCTGTTTTGTGGGCATTAATCCTTTGGCGAAGTGTCTGAGATGTTTGTCCAATGTACATAGCAGACGGACACTTTCGGCACATGATAGCATAGATTATATTTCTGGATGCGCAGGAATATGTGTTCTTGATCTTATAACTTACTTGGTTAGGTCCAATAATGGTATCAGCAGAATGAATATGTGGACAAAGCTGGCAATGGGGTTTGTTGCAAGGGAAGGTACCGGGGTTGGTATTAGTGTGGTATGTCCTGTGGTGGTTGGTAAGAATCATCTTGAGGTTAGGTGGTTGTCTATAGGAGACTATGGGTCTGTCTCCCAGAGCCTCTTTGAGTATGGTATCCTGTTCCAATATAGGCTGTAGTTTATTGATAATGTGTTGGACAGGTTTAAGTTGGGGGTTGTAGGTGATGACAAGTGGTGTTCTATTGTTGGTTTTCTTGGGTCTGTCTTGAAGTAGATGGTTTCTAGGTATTCGTCTGGCTCTTTCAATTTGCTTTTTTATTTCTCTGGGTGGGTAGTTGAGATTTATAAATGCTTGGTAGAGATCCTGAAGCTTCTGGTCTCTGTCAGTGGGATTAGAGCAGATGCGGTTGTATCGAAGGGCTTGGCTATAGACGATGGATCGTGTGGTGTGTTCTGGATGGGAGCTGGTTGCATGTAGGTAACTGTATGAGTCGGTGGGTTTTCTGTAGAGAGTGGTGTCTAATTTTCCATTGTTGATTTGTACCGTGGTGTCCAGGAAGTGGATCTCTCGTGTAGAATGGTCCAGGCTGAGGTTGATGGTGGGGTGTAGGTTGTTGAAATCTCTGTGGAATATCTCCAGTGTTTCTTGGCCATGCGTCCAGATCATAAAGATGTCATCGATGTACCGTAGGTAGAGGAGGGGTGAAAGGGGACGGGAGTTGAGGAAACGTTGTTCTAGGTCAGCCATAAAGATGTTAGCATACTGTGGGGCCATGCGTGTACCCATGGCTGTGCCGCTGATCTGGAGGTATAAGTGGTTCTCAAACTGGAAATAATTGTGGGTGAGAACAAAGTTACATAGGTCTGCTATCAGGTTGGCAGTAGTGTCCTCTGGGATAGTGTTTCTAATTGCTTGTATAACTGCCTTCTACTTCAACAGCCCCTAAGCTAGTCAGTGTCTGTCTGTCCCTCCCTCTCCCTCCCCTCATGAACTGAAAGACTCCCATAGGGATACTGACTTCTATTTGAGATGCAAAATAGAATACAATTAAAAAAAAAACCAACCCTATATTGACAATGTTTTAATAGAACATGACCAATCAGGAGTAGCTCACTCTTCCTTTCTGGTATCCTGTCTTTCAGTGTGAGCAGGGACTACTTCTCTGTTTAAGAAGCAGATAGCACTTTGTGGATTAGTATGAATTTAGTAGGCCATAGATAGGCCAACCTGAGCTTCCATGTTCTAGTAAACAGGGGATATGTTCTGAAGAAGAGAAAAACTGATATTTTTTCTGTCCCACCACATTATAGAAATAACATAGGATTGCTGGGAATTTAAGTAAAGAACTTTTGGACACCTTAAAAATAGTTATACTCTGGAAGTAACTGTGTAAAAATGGCTCAGTGGAGCATATGGTATCTTGAGAATTTACCAAGTCTGCCTTGAAATCAAGTCAAAAGATGTTTTTCATTCCATACTTGACTCAAGATCCAAAAGACAAAACTAGAATTGAATGTGTGCCTCAATAATGAGACACCTGTAGGTCAAATCCTGCCTGCGTTTAAGTCCTGCCTGCGTTTACGTCTGAAATCCTATCCTTGCCAGTGTAGATAACTGCCTTTTGAAAAGCACAGGGGATCTTGCAATTGAAACAAAAATTAACCATTCTATTGATAAGCCAAAATAAATCCAGGTCACTTTCCTAGAATCAACAGTAAAAATTGTTTCAATATGAAAATAAGTAGAATAGATTCTGAATTCATACACAGATCTGCTAAGAACATGCTATCTTTTTTAAAGATTTTTTTCAAGCAGAACACACATTTCAGGAATGACACAAATATACCTAGTCAAAAATAGTGGTTTCTAAAGATTTTCATGCAGCACTGTTGTAATTTAGATTATGTAGCACAAATCATCAACAAGTGGTTAGAGATTAACGAGTCACTCCAAAAGAGTATTCAGACTCACCTCATAAAACCAACTGAGTTAAAGTACTTGATGATATTGGACACAAATGAAACGAAACTGTAACGGGGGAAAGATTTGTGGAATTAAACAAAAACCCCTGCATTGCACATGCAAGTGTTATGTACTAGCAACTTTTGAGGATTCACATTCAAAGACCTATTGAAGACATACCTTATATGCAGAGCCGGATTGGAGGGAAGGGGCGGGGGGCTAGCCAGGCAGCTGCCCAGGGCGCCAACCGATCGCAGCTGTAAGGTGTGCAGCGCTCCAGGAGACAGGGCCACGCATATGCCATGCACCCGGGGGCAGAGCCATGCATGCGTCAAGCACCCGCTGCCCGGGGCGCAAGAATGGCTCGAGCCGGCCCTGCTTATATGTTAAATAGAACCTACAAAGGATAAACTTATCTAAGTTTAGAGAAAATGTAATAGAGTGTGTCCTCCAGAATCAGTGGTATGTATAAAAGAATCACAACTGCAAGTGACTTTGATACATAAGCTCCACAGATTGGTCTTATTTTTGGTTATGAGGGAGATGTACTATCCAGTTCTATCTAGATTTGCTTAAATTAAAAAAAAAAGAAAAGGCCTACTAAACTCACACTAACCCACAAAGTGCCATCACTGATTTAACCACTTTTACTTAAAACCCAGCACCGTCTGTGATTTGGGGGGCATGTGATGAATGCGAGGTGTACTACCCTTTTCTGGCTCTCCTAGCCATTCAATTAAATTGCCTATAAGAGTCAAGCCCAGAGTCAGTGGACCCTAGAGAATCTCCAGGAAGTGTTTGTAGGGAGCCAGGAGAGCCAATTAAAAGAGCGAGTATTTGAATTGAAAAGCAAGAATTTCTAGAGATATCCAGGCCTAGGGAAGGACTAAAACTTGGAACAAACACAGATATGTAAGTTTTGTCCACGAAAGCTCATGATACCATTTACGTGTTTTGTTAGTCTTTAAGTTGCTACTAGACTATTCATTGTTTTTTACATTTTTCCTATTAAAAAATTACCATTTGTTTTGAAGCTCTCTCCTGAAGAAGGGTTAAAGAGCTTGAGGGTACCTCAAAAGAAGAATTCCCAAGCACATCTTTCCTGGGCTCTCAAAGGGGGCTTTACATTTGGGTGACGGCAGCATATCACCCAAGATTAGGGAATCTGTGACCTTGAGAAGTCCTTAGTAGCAGAGTATTTTGAAGACCCTTGTGGACCTCTACCTTCTGCACTCAAAGTGCCAGAGTGGGGAACAGCTTTGTCACCTCACATGACTGGTCTTGTACAAAATGTAAGTTAAGTTATGCCATAACCATATCATAGATTTATCACTGTGAAAATTATGCTGCAGGGTCACACCCTCCTTGCGAGGGGACTAATAAAAAACAACCTCCATCAGACTGATGGGAAGTTTACTGGAATGGAGCATAAAACGAGGCTCCGAGGTGCAGTGAAGGGATGGGAGTACAAAGTAGACTCATTGTGCTTTTAGTGTTTTCAATCCTTTGAGGGCTGTAGAATAAGTTTACTGTAGTAGCCTCTGTGAGCATATATTCAAAAGAAATAGTTGTTAAAGTAGCTCCTTCACATCCTCCACTAGAAGGGTCTCTGCACAATTTTGAATAGCAAGTGGGATATAATATGAGACCTCTCATGCAGTGACAATGCCCAAAGAAATCCTCTCCCATGCAAAACGCTGCTAAAGACGTTTTCAGCTGCACCATGAAGCATTTTTCTGAAAGCGAATCCGGGACAAGCTGACATGAAGAAGCAACTGATCTCAGCCCCAGTCATGGGTGCTCAGTAATGTGCCTTCCCAAAATTGCCTACACTGCTGACTGCTTAAGGCTGGGGCTGCCGCCGGGGAAGGTTAGGGACCTGGCACAGCAGCTCAGCTCCCCTGGCCACTAGGGAAGGCAGCCCAGCTCAGTCTGGCTGCAGATGGGGGATGGGCCCACAGCATGGCAGCCTGGCTGCCTCTGGCCAGAGTGGAGAGCCAGGGCCCCCCCATCATGGCCAGGAAGCATTGGGCTGGGAGGGGGTAGAGTTTGGCACCAGTGGCAGGGCCTTGGGCAGAAGGGGTGGGGCTGGAGCTTGCCTTCCCCAGCTGGGCTTTCACTAGGATGCCCATACTTCCTGTCCTTACTTGGGCAAAAATAACAGCTTTGCATAATCTTGGGAACTACTACAGAATGTGATCCCCTTGATGACAAACTGAGTTTAAAGCAAATGATTAGATGATAAATAATTCTCTTCAGTATTTGCAAGGATAATGAATTTGGGTTACCAGTAATTATGCCTTTAGTATAATAGCACAGTAAAAGATGTGATAAGTTTCTTTGAAAACATCCTTACCGCCTTTGTGAATTTGAATGGATATACGTGTCAAAGAAAAGCATAAAAAGGAAAATGAAGTCAAAGCAGGGCTTCAAAAAGTGATTATGAAAAGGATGTGATGCATATAATTTGATTGAAATAGCTGGTTTTAAATGCAAACAATTATCAATATGAAGAATAGCCCTTAGGAGGAATGTACAGTATTCATAGTGATGGAAATTTGTTTTCCTTTAAAGGAAGAGAGACTTCAAGAATGTGACATAGCCATGAAAAAACAAACAAAATGCAAATTGAACAATAACTTTCTCCACATTCCCAATTAAACCCTGCTTCACCATCTGCAAATAGAATTACTCCACACACTCATTACCCACTTTCAGAATCCGGTTCTCATGCTGTCTCTTCCTTAGCCACTCACTGCAACTTTGGCAAGTATATTAGCATGACAAAGTGGCTGTGGCCAGACAGCCCGCCTCCATCACATCCATCTTATTTGCCTTCCTAAAGCATACAGGACAGAGAAGGAGCAATAAAATTAGCATAGTCTATGCTGGCTCATCTGATCCTGAGAAGCTGAAACATAGATATGAGGAGAGATCAGGATATGCGAGAACTGCCACCGGCTGGCACCTATGTTGATTCAAACACACACAGTCCCTGGAAGAGGAATTTCCCACTGAGAAAAGAATCCCCAGTAATTCCAATTTAGTTCTCTCTCTTACAAGTGTAAATTAATTTCACAACTCCCTTGTAAGAACTGGTCTCACAAAAGACAGACCAGCCCCATTTGGCATGACAGATAAGAAAGAGAAATACGTGACCCCATGAGTATATAAGATGGGCCCAGCACACACTCACTTGGAGTGTCATTCTACCTGCTGGTCGGGTTAGGTGTTTGACCTCCCGAGGTTCTATGGGGACGCCCACCTCGTATTTTCGTCTTTCCTAGGAATTGAGGGACCGGCCCTGGCCTGGCATGCTGGAGTCGAGAGGCACAGAAGGCGGTAAAAATTGTACCTGGATGTGGTCCTCTGTCTTAAGTGTACACATAGAAAGAGTAAGCTGTTACTTGGTACCATTATTTCTATTTTTCTATCTTTATCTTCTTTGTAACCATTTTTAAGATCTATATTTTGCTAGCAGTATCTATATTTTGCTAGTAGTTAAGAAATAGAGCAATAGCCATTGTAACCATATGATTTATAAGCTTCTTTAATAAACCTGTAACTGTTTTAAGTTTTAACCTGACTCCTTCAGTTGCTGTAACAGAACCAAGCACACTTTAAGAGAACTTCAGCCGGTCTTAAGGGACAGATATAGGGAGCCCTGACCGTCGGCTGACAGTGGCTGAAGTCTTATTGCTATGCATTGGGTTTTGTGTAGGTACAATACATAAAGCAAGCATGTTTAAGCCATCAAGCAGTAACAAATAATAAGCATAAATATGCCAGCAGTAAATATCATGAGGTAAAGTACTAATACTGTCTTTGCCTAGTATTTGTGTACTGGCATTTGACTGAAACTCTACACAGGATCTAACAAGATGGTTTAATAGGTGATGAGCTTTTGTGGCCCACGAAAGCTCACCACCTATTAAACCATCTTCTTAGTCTTTAAAGTGCTACATAGTTTTTCCCTTTGTTTTTGCAAGATCAGACTAACACAACTACCTCTCCATTACTATTCTACACAGGATGACAACCCCCCCCCCCACACACACACACACCCACCCACCCCCCAAGGATTTATATGAGAATAAACTGGCTCTTTTTATACACCAAACACTCTATTCCTTTTACTCTTACCCTTTGGTACAGTTCTGACCACTGACAAGGGGATTTCAATGGTTTTGAACCCAGCATCAAGACAGAGGTACAGTATGAACATGCAGACACACACACACACACACACACACACACACACACACACACCCCTATTAAATCTAAGAGTACAGTTTAACAGCTCAATGCTGAAAACCCTCAAGCTGCAGAATTTCCATCAATTTACCTGCACATTCTGAGAGATTCTCATCAGTTCTGCTCAGGTCGCACTTTACATCATAAAGCTCAATAGCTTATTGAATGACCATTTCCAGCACCATGAAACCACCCAGTAACATGACAGTTTAATTCCTACTACTTCAAGGCTGTGTCTAGATTACATCCCTCTTTTGACAAAGGAATGTAAATTAGGCACTTCAAAATTGCAAATGAAGCCAGGATTTAAATTTTCCATGCTTCATTTACATATTCATGTCATAGCATTTTTTTCAAAAAAGCGCCATTTTGAAAGTAAAACCACAGTCTAGACACAGTCCAAGAAAAGTCTATCAGAGTACAGACAAGCACGTATGAGGGACAATGAAAATCTGGTTTCTGAGTTTAGATAATAACTAATAGTTGGGATGATTTAACCATCCTTGGAATGATGAGAGCTCAAAACTATCTAATTTTTGTGTTTGGGTGAATTGTGTTGCCTGATGTAAGATTTCTAATTGCCACCTTCAGGGTTGACAGGGCCTTTGTCCCAGGATCAGGACCTGTATTCAATTATTCTGTGGCTGGAAAATCTGATGTGCACAGATGCAACACACACTATAGGAACTCTTGAATATTTGCCAATATAGTTTATTAATACATTTTGCACACAGTCACAAACACCCCAATTTCATAAGATAAATAGGGAATGTACATCTATATTTCCATACCATATACTCACACCACTTGTTCTAGAGCAGCCTGAGGGGTTAATCTCATCAACTGCACCTTCCTCAACATCACCAGTGGCCATCATTCTGGCTCCTCCCTAGGGCTACATCTCCTCCCACCACCCCTAAGCTGGGATGCTACTTATGTTACGCTGACATTGTTATGTTTGATGCATAATCAGTAGGGGACATTTCATTTTTGCTTTCACTAATGGTGAAGTGTTTTTCCCCTCCCAATAGGTCAGGATATCATGGATCACAACTTATTATCCTATGCATCAATGGGTTAGCATAGGCCTTTTATGGTTAGCACATTTATTATTTCTGTCCTACCTGGTTATTGGGTCTGGCCTCAACTGGTTATTTTGGGGGTTTCTAAGTAATGGTGTACCTGCTAAGGTTGAGTGTTTTCTTGGCAGCGCCTATATCATGGAAAGTCACTATCTAGGTGAAAGTTCCCAAACATGTGAGAGCCAACTGCGCTGTGTGACTGGTCGCAGACAAAAAAAATAAAATAAAAATTATATACAGCTTTACCTTAGCTCAACATATAGGACATGGCCTGTAAGTCCCTTGTGTTGCATTCAAACTGCCAGTATAAACCTACCATAACTACTTATAATATACATGGAAATAATAAATGTATGCATTTATAAGGCAAGTAAGCAGGTGAGCCTTATAGGTTACAAATGTATTGCAAGCCTGCAGAGGTACAAGAAGGAATTCCACAGATCCATATGCTATCAAAGATCAAATAAGATCATTTCCCCCATATTATCTTTAAAAGATATGCAATAAAACTGCTATGAACACCATTATATTTTCCCCTAAAGCACCTCAGAGCCCTGTAAAAGTAATTTCAAAATTAAGTATAACTACCATAAATGCAACTCTAAAACTTTATAAGATATGTTGCTAATGGGAAAATCTTAAGATACTATGGATCTTTTATCTTCATTTCCTTTGGCTCTGCTTTAGATTGGGAGAGAATTTAATCAAAATAAAAATGTATTTTATTCTTTGTAGTGACTTTCCTTCCCTATGACCCATTTCACTTGGAAAATAGTTTTCAATTAGTGGAATTTCCTACCACACGTATATCAATCTTATATGCCTCATGAACTAAATTGAATGCACTGGGAATGAGTTGTGCAAAGGTTGCAGATTTCTGCCCACAAATTAACCTAAAGAGATTTTGCCATCTTCCCTCCCCCCCAGCAATACATTTCTCTTACAGTTATTTGTCTCAGGCATGCAGGAAGAAACACAAGATGAGAGCAATGTAGTTTAATCAGGGCACAACTGTATTAACATAACTTGTCTGGGAGTTATCCAGCAATACTCACCCAGTGCTATTATTGTTCCTTCCTCACTCATTTCCATCTATTCCGGGAGGGCTGCCATCAGCATCCCACACCTGGTCCCAGACTGTTCCTGGGACCCCACTTCTCTCCCCTCATATGAGGGTTAAGATAGCTGGGAAAACAGCATTGCCTTCTCCCAATACCAGATATTAAGAACTCCAGCCCCATTTCCCAGCATCTTAGGGGTTACCCTTCACTAAATCTTCTTCCAGTCCCAGTATAGCAGGGAATCAAGCACACTTTTCAATGAATACCTGCTCCAAACATTTGCAATGTTAAGCTGCAGTGACATGAATTCTCACGTCCCCTGAGCTGCTGTGGGAAGGCAGAAACTACCCTGACCAGATCAATCTGGTAAGGAGGGAAAATTCTCCCTCAGTTCCAAAAGAGGTAACTTGTGCACCCCAGAAACTCAATGGTGACCCACCATTTGAGGTGAATCTACGTGATTTAATGTACAGTGTAGTGCTTTTATTCCCCGTTCTATGCAATCCTTTTTTACATATAAGGAATGTTAACACTTCCCAGTGTGCATTTGATAACTGGGGAAATTGATGCAAGTAAGTGACCTAACATGACCTAGAAGTCCAGTGCTCAGTAATTATTTTATCAATGTTTTTTTAATTAGGAAACCTATAAATCTATATTATTGACATCAATGCCACAGCTCTTGCTCACACTGTCTCCATCACTTCCTGTACCTCTGCAGAGTAGAACCTTCCTCACAAAGGAACTTCCAGCAAGCCTCAAATCAGCCTTCTTGGGGTGGTAGAAGACACTCAAAGATTCAGAAGTTACAAGACCAAATAATGGAAACTTCACCCATAACAAGACAACTTGCTTAAGGCTGCTGGGGTTGGCAATGAGCAGCTATCCAAGCTCTGAGCTACATGCATTGTTTTCTCTCCATCATGCCCACTCAGCCTTCCACCAATCTGTAGGCAGCTGCTGCATACAGCCTACAGACATTTTCATGCATGTAGAAGATGCATATTCAGCTACCCAACCTGCACAGCACATACACCAGGGGCTGCACATTCAAAAGAGGGCTAGCTTAAGGCTGGTTGAAAAAATGACTAATCAATGGTCACTATAGAGCACCTGATTGTATTATCTGGCATTTACAATATAGGCTGCGTCTACATTGGCATGACTTTGTGCAAAAGAATCCGCGCCAGCGTAGATGCTCTCTTGCGCAAGAAAGCGCTGATGGCCATTTCAGCCATTGGGCTTTCTTGCGCAAGAAATTAACGTTGGTCTACACTGGCCTCTTGCACAAGAATACTTGCGCAAAGGGCTTAGCCCTGAGCGGGAGTGTCAGAGTATTTGTGCAAGAAGCACTGATTTTGTACATTACAACGTCAGTGTTCTTGAGTAAATACTCGCAGCCAGTGTAGACAGGCGGCAAGACTTTGCACAAAAGCGGCTGCTTTTGCGCAAAATCTTGCCAATGTAGGCACAGCCATAGTGTAGGAGATGGGAATTACAGTGCTGCTGACATTTCCATACTATGGAAATACTATATAACAATACTGACTAACTTTCTTTAGCTCACCTCTTCCCTTTAGGAAGTAGCCATGACTTCCATATAAAATACAGATTGGAAATAAAATCTTCCAAGGTGGAAATGGGAGAAAAGCAGCACCAATACCTGCTTCCCCATTTACTAGTTAAACTGTTTCTTCATTCAGTCAATACAAGTAAATTGTATTGGTACTCCCAGCCAATCTAATTAGTGACAATATTTTATCTGCAAGTTATTCTGCAAATGAGGTTCTCCTTAACAGCTCTGAAAAAGAAAATGGCACCCTATTTTGGGAAGCCATACTGAATATTAACTTAAAAAATGGCATCTGGCAAATTGAGTATTAGTCCTTCTGTTACACCCCCCCCCCCCAGAGAGAGAGAGAGAGAGAGAGAGAGCGCATTCTGAGGGCCTGGAGGGAAGTCAAACATCCTTAGAAGGTTTGGAAAATGTCCTTAGAAAGAGCAATGGCAACACTTTGTGTACTGTTTCTAAATAAATTAGAGCCTCACCTCAGCCAACAGAATGGAATGGAAGATCAGTGATCAATGCAATTTCTCTTCCTCTCCTCCATTAAGATCCCATCATGGGGTATATGTTCCCCCGGGAAGTTTTTGGTATTTCCTCTTACCCCCTAAAGAGATGCACCCCCTAAAGATATGCATCCCCCACTCCAGTCTCTCTCACTTTCAGTCTCCCTACCCTTGTGGCTGCCACTATCTTTTAGGAATAGGCAGGACTCCCTTCACAAGCAATCAGTGCCATCATTCACACTGATCTGCAACAGCACATCTACACTGCACCATAATTCAATATAAGATACTCAATTTGAGCCATGCAAATTGAGTATCTTATTTCAAGATAATTACAAAATAAGCTGGCACCAAATTTAGAAATAACCCGCTATTCCAAACTTACCTTACTCCTTCTGGAATGAGGTTTACAGGGACATCAGAATAGCGAGCCTGAAACAATGGGTTTGCTGTTAAGACATGGGATCACTATTTTGGGATACTCCAGTATCCCGAAATAACGTTGCAGTGTAGACAGTCTTCCTGTCCTGGCTCCTCTAAGTGTACAAAAGAGAGGTTCAAGATTCTGACACCTCATCCATACCTAGGGAATCTCACTTTGCAGGTTGATTAGAATAACGACCAACCTCAGCACAGCACAACTTTCATTTCAGTGTAGCATTCTTATAGCAGCCACCACCCACTGAGAAGGGAAAAGGATAGAAAGAGACTTATCCTTTTAGGATCTGTACAGTCCTTAGACACCCTGCCTGAATTGAACAGAACACAGAAAAATAGAAGGCACTCTTCCTTCTTTTGTTAATTAGGACGGATTTTATTTGCACAGAACTCCTGGGCCCTGGTAATGCAGGTGATATACAGGAGGAAAGATAGAACTGGAAGAGACCTCAGGAAATCATCAAGTCTAGCCCCGTGCCCAAAGCAGGACCAATCCCAACTAAATCAACCCAGCCAGGGCTTGGACAAGCCAAGACTTAAACTCTAGGGATGGAGATTCCACCACCTCCCTAGGTAACCCATTCCAGTACTTCAGCACCCTCCTAGTGAAATAGATTTTCCTAATGTCCAACCTGGACCTCTCCCACGGTAACTTAAGACAATTGCTCCTTTTGCCAGCCGTCACTATTGTGAACAGCTTTTCATCATTCTCTTTGGAACCTCCCTTCAGGAAGATGAAGGCTGCTATCAAATCCCCCCTCACTCTTCTCTTCTGTGGACTAAACATACCCAAATCTCTCTGCCTCTCCTCATAGGTCATGTACTTCAGCCCCTTAATTTTGGTTGCCCTGTTACCCCAGAGTCTCAGTAACAAGTAGAATCTTTTAAATTAATTTAGGATAAGAATCTGATCAAAGATGTTAAGTGCTCTGGTTACCAGAAGGGAGATTCCCTGACACCATATCTCAGATGTAGGCATAAAACTATATACATCAACAACTGTGACGTCATTATCTGAAAGAAAACAGAAGACATCACAGGTTATCTTGGTTGTCTTACGGGGGCTTAAAAGACGTTTGTAGTGTAACATCTGCCATGCCATTTCTACTTCCTCCTTTCCAGAGTTTCAACTTGGTGTTATGAAAATATTTCTTCACCGTCTTATATGTTATCTCAATTTAGTAAACAGTTGGACTGATTTTATTTGCAATAGGACATGGTCCCATCTATCTTGGACTAAGGGGATGATTCTTTTCAGTAAAATAACAGTAGAGAATCCCATCTCCTACTTCCCATTCTACAAAGTGCAGTTTATCATTTAGACGGCAATCCATTTTTCGTATATTTACTTTTAGATGTGCAGCTACCGATTGTTGTGTTTCTGATAAAATGTTTAAGAGTGCCCTGATGTAACTATCTGTGACCATTCGTGGTTGGTACTCATCAGGTGGCACCCCTCCTGGAAGCCACCACTGTTCACGAGTGACCATTGGTCTTCCAAAAGTTGCCTCAAATGGGGTAAAACCGTGAGTGCTTATGGTGGAACATATGGCCATCATAATGAGCAGCAGAAGTTGATCCCACTTTTTGGCTGAGAGATGGATGACTTCCCCTCAAGGCAGTTTTTATGGTCTGGTTTGACCTTTTGACCAGTCCGGAGGGCTAGGGAGGTCCTGCTATATGGAACCTTTGAGTCCTAATGCTGCACATAAATGCTTTGTGATTTCCCCAGTGAAATGCGATCCTTGATTTGAGTATTACTCAGGGTAATCATGTGTTTGCTAGATTTGGATTAAGCAGGACTTTTGCCGTTGTTTTGGCTGTGCAATTTCACATGGGTATTGCCTCTATCCATTTTGTGAAAGGGTCCACGACGACTAAGTGATACGAGTTGCCATTAGATGTCCTAGGAAGAGGCTCTATGAAATCAATTTGGAGTATGACCCAAGGTCCCTCTATAGGCTGGCGTTTTAGAGGTCCTTTTCTTATTTTGGGGTCAGGATTGTTCTGGGCACAATGAAGGCAATTATTTACAAAAAAATCATTATCTGCAGACATTTGTGACCACCACCTGACTGTTAACAGATGTTGTACAGTCTTCTTTACCCCTCAATGTCCTTGATCATGTGCAAGCTTAACTAACTCGTCTCAGGACTGAGAGGATAACTAATAAAGGCAGATTAATTTTCCAGAGATTCCTTCTGTTTTTTGGCCATCAGACCGGTTGCGTGTTTAAATACTTGTTAGTTCTTATAATTTGTTCTGCACTAATTTCCTTCTCATTGTAAAACTTCAGGAGTTGGAAATGTGTCTCATTTCATGTGAGATAGCAGGTTGGATGGAACTAATGATAGAGGGTCCCTTGACCCATGACATTGTGGGATCAAGTATTGCTGCTCACTTTGCCAATCTGTCCGCTTGGATGTTTAACCGAGATATTTCAGCCTGGTTTCTGCAATGGGCGTAGACCTTGAAGAGATACGTTTTCCCTTGGTGTTGAGCCAAGTTCATGCATAGTTTAAGTAGCCCGCATATGCCACTGGCCGTTGATCTGACGTGCATGTTACGCGTCTTCCAGACGACCATCCAATCCACAAAGGATCTCAGTACCCAGTCTGAGTCGGTGCAAATTGTGATGTCTTGGTCATTTGGTGTGTTTTCTAGGGCTAGAATAGTTGCAATAATTTCTGCAGACTGTGCTGGTATCACCTTGATTGGTTTCATAATTTCTTGATGTGTATCAGCATTAATAGCAGCAGCTCCGGCAACAAGTTTTGTCATAATGAAAACTACTGTCTACTACCCACTCGTTCCCTGGAGTCAAGGTTTTGGTTGACTCATAGTTCATGATTAGATGAAATGGAGATCTTAATTCAGGAATTTTAACTTCAGAAAGAGGGCATTCATGATTATCACTAACGGGAAGAACGCAATGCAGCTGATGCCAAATTTGGTGTTCTTGATTGTTCTACCGTAATTGGTCTGTTCAAAGCCACAGTCCATTGTGCGAGCCTTGGGTGGCTGACTCGACCATTAGTAGCGTTTCCGGTGATAACATTTTACTGGTGTGTGACTTGTCTGTAGCACCACAGGTGACATTCCGATAAGGTATTCCCAGTGCTGGAGTGACCAGACCAGGGCCAATACCTCCTTCTTGCAGGGTGTGAACTGTTGCTCGACTCCAGAAACTGTCTATGACCCATAGGCTACTAGCTTTAAACTGGTTCCTTGTTGTTGCATTAGGATGGCTCTGAAAGCTTGTGGGCTTGTCATCATCTGTAGCTGATACGGTTTGATCGAGTCCGGATATGCTAACGTGGGAGCTTGTATCGGTGCCTACTTCAATTGATAGAAGGCATCTTGTTCTTGTTTTCCCCCCAATGCCACACTTGAGATTTCTTTAACAGCACGTATAACAGTCTGACTTTTTAACTGAATCTCACTCAAGTCCCTGCAAAATCCTATTAGGCCTAAAAACATTCTGAGGCCACGGACATCTACTGGAGCTGGAAGGTCAGCAATCAATTGAATTCTACCGTGATCTGGTTGTTTCCCCATTTGGGCCAAGCTTGACTCCCAAATAAGTTACTTCCTGCTTTACCAGTTGGGCTTTAAGCGGGTTGATGACAAAACCTGCCTTCTTCAGGGTTTCTAGTACTTCGTTCAGAGCTTTCAAATTAGACTCCTTGTCTTTTGTGGTGATGAGGATATCATCGACATAGCTGACCACATTCCTAGCACATTTGAGGTTCTTCTATAATGTTGATACCATATGGTCACAATAGTGGTTGTGTTGTGAAACCCTTGGGGCACCCGGGTGAAAATATGTTGTTGCTCTTATAAATTCGCTTTTATTTTCAAGCAGCTACTCGGGTCCAATGGATAGAGAAGAATGCATTGGAGATATCAATCACTGAAAACCATTGGGCCCCTTCAGCTATTCTTGCCATTATTTTGGGATATTTGGCCACAATAGGTGACATCCTGGGAGTAACTTGATTAAATCCTCTGTAATGGATGGTAAGTCTCCAATTCCTTTTATCTGCTTTTAACACCAGCCAAACTGAAGCTTTGCAGGGGCTTTCACACTTTACCAGAACACCTTGAAGCAGGAGAGAATTGATGGTGTTTTCTATTACTTCTTGTGCCTCAGGGGAAACCTATACTGTTTCATTGGTTTGGGGTCAGGCCTATCTACCTTGACTGGCGTTGTAGTTGTCTTGCCACAGCTGAGCTTGTGCTGTGCAAAGGCTGCTTCATTACTATATCCTGAACACAAGGTTCCCATGAGGTAGCTGAATGGAATTGATGTTCTGGCAAGCTTTCATGGCTCCTATTTGGTGTGCAGAAGTAATCACTAGTCCTGCTTGATCATCATTGCTTGATAGACAGCTTGATTTGGTAGATCAATGGATTAGGTTTATTTATTTTTTTTTAAAAAAAGATCAGTACCTACAAATCTTTGTCCTTCCAGTTCCTGAAATCCAATTGTCATTGCAATAGAGGTAGGTCCAATTTCACACAAGATGTTTCTAGCAAAAGGAGTGATAGAGGGCTTTCCATTGTAGGACTGTATTGTCCGTACAAAGTTAACTGGAATTTGTTTTACTTCTGGCAAAAGAGTAGTGCAGATTAAGCTGGTGGCAGATGCCTCTGTATCCACCAAAGCTCATTGCTGAAATATACCGAAGCTTCCTCTGTAAGTAACTTCCACAGTTGGTCTCCCCCATTGATCATATAATATGGGTGCTATAGCTTTAAGGGGCTGGGAATCTTGGCCTCTTCATTTGGTGAAATCTGTATTTAAAGATGGCGGCACCCATTGATTTTCAAAATGGTGACTGTCCATTACAATTTGGTTTGTGGGTGCTGCTGCCATGGTGTCTGGATCACCAGAAGTTTCAAAATGTGCCAACTTTTTAAAGATTTCTTCAATATGCATATTCTTAATCTTATTCCAAGGTAAGTATTTGGACAGTCTTTGGGATAAAATTCTCCTTGTAGCAAAAATGTCCTCCTGCTTTCCCGAGAACATTCTTGGTGGAAACCTGGTCTTGTCATTTGGTTTTGGATGACTACTGCTGCCATTAAAATTATTGATAGCAGCAGCAATTCTGTTATTAGGTCTGAGACTAGGGTGAGCTAGTTGCTGAAGCTCACTGACCTCCCTTATTTTACATTCAAGCATGGATAAAGGCACATTAAGATAATCAAAAGGCCCCGAGGCTAATTTAATTATAGGGAGCAGCCCTTGGGAGTACAGCTCCTTTAACTCAGGGGACTCATAGGTAAGCATACACCCCCTCTGTACACCAAAACCAGTCACCCAGAAGTTTTTTTCCCCACATAAAATAGTTCGTTTCACCTTCACTTTGCTTCTCAGTATAGACCTTTCCCAGTAAATTCTTGTGGGGGGAATTATATTTTATAGACCTGCTTATACAGTTCTGCTATACCAATAGTAGGGTCATTGATAAGGTGGTATGGCAATACCACAAAATCCTCTGGTGGCATACACTCTTTAAATAAAATAATCACGTCCTCCAAACTTAAATGAGGAGTGACAGAGTTTGGCTAGACAGTTAAGTGCATTATCTTTACCAAGATGCTTTCCCACAGCCCTTGCCTGCTCTGGAGAGAGAGATTTGCTCTCCTGTTTAGCCACAGGCTGATTGTTATTGCCTGGAAATGAGGTAATTGTTGTGATAGGGGCCATGATTTGCGAAGCATTATGATCAATATTACTTGGTTTTCAATATTTAAATCAAATTCCCAGTCACATTTTAGACTACACTTCGTCATATTCTCCTTCTCCACCCCTCCTAGATTATAAGCTGGGGCAGAAGGCTCAACCTCATTGTCAAAGACCTTCTCATAAACCCCAGCCTGAACAGCAGCCATCATCCCTTTAGCGACACTTAATTGTTTATTCAGGCCTCCAATGATATTATGACAGGCAGCGTGATCGCCTCCTGCCTTTACTGTATTGGCCTGCTTAAGCAGCTGCCTGACTGCTGCTTGGGTTTCACTAAGATGCTCAGATTTTCCAGCAGCTTCACACTTGGCTATGCTGGCTCTGGCATGCAGATCTCCCAACTGGTTTTCTAGCTCAGAGATCTGAGTAGTTAATCCAGCAATCAAAGCAGTATTTGACTGGTTCTCCGCCAGTCTTTGTTTGAGTTGGGTTTCTAATACATGGATTTGTATGTGTCTAGCTTTTCCAAATAGTTCCTAACCTGTTCTTTCTCCACCGAGGGCTGTCCACCCCCTTCCCATACTGTGTTGCCTAGTGCATTAGTCTGGGAGCTAGCCTTGTCTGCAGACAGAGGCAAAGCAACAGGCAAATAAATTGGAAGGAATCTCCACAGTAGCAACAGGAGAAGGAAAGGAGCAATGAAAATATTTTCAAAATGTTATTTTACCCATTGGATAGTTATTGCTTTGAAAAAAAATTAAGTTTAAAATCAGGCACTAATGCATCTAGATAGAAAAGTGAAGAGGATATGGGTTATCTTTATAGTCCAGTTGTTTGTTTATAAATTCCCTGGATTGTTAGCCAATAAGCTTCCAAGGAGATGTTTAACGTAGTTTTTGTTCCTTTAGTCACACACTGAATAGACAGAACTGAGTAAGTATCAGTCTGGCAACATCTTATTCTTCTTTCATCCTGTTCCTTTATGGTCTCTATCTTCTGGCACCATCTCAACCCCAAATCACATCATCAAGAGACCCAGAAAAATACCAAGATAGATTATTCAATACATCACAAGCATAGAGAACGAAGATATTTTCAGTTGGCTAGCAGATCTGAAAAAGGAACTATAGAATAGAATATAGACACTGAAAAGAAAGCTAAAAATAAAAAGGAGGGATTTTACCATAACAAAGGAAGACAATTAGATGTACCTCTCAGAATGCATCTGAAAGTCAATCACCTTTCCTCTGACTCAGACACAGTACTGAAAGAAAAGCAGAACAGTCTGTTCTCTCAGTCACAGTAGGGAATGTGAAATTGAGAGTGTCTTTCAATACCCAATAAGTATAATTGATCCCAGTAGTCCAAAATAAACTACGTTGCATTTATGTAGTCTCACTTATATCACCAACCCCAAACATTGAGTCAGGTGCTAAATATGAGTTTGTAAAAAGCCTAAGTTTGGAGTTCTTATTGAATTCTGGGTTTTCATAAGTATCAGTGCAGATATAAAGATCTAATTATATTCTAAGGCCATTTTTAAAAGGACACTATTTGACATTTGTAAGACACAATCAGCCATAGAAATCATTAGCAATCGCAGTGTCATAGATTATTAGGGTTGGAAAAGATCTCAGGAGGTCATCTAGTCCTGTGTTGCTCAACTTTTTTTTTTTTATAAAGTACCCTTTTAAAATAAAAATATATTATACATACATATATACCCCCAGTACCTACAGTTTTCAGACAAATTATTTTCTACCGTTGCAACACGTTTAAACAATTTAATTGTAGCCGGCCTGGCGATTATAATTTTTGTACTTTTTACACCCAAAAATTTAAAGGGCTATAAAACTTAACACAAAAATTCAGTTCTCTTCAAATTTCAATTGTGTTGACGTACCCCCCAGACTTTGAGTACCCCTAAAGGTACTCGTACCACTGGTTGAGAAACACTCATCTAGTCCAACCCTTTGCTCAAAGCAGGGTCAACCCAAGCTAAGTCGTCCCAGCTAAAGCTTTGTCAAACCTCACCTTGAAAACTAAGGATGGAGGTATCACCGCCTCCCTAGGCAGTTCATTCCAATGCTTCAACACCCTCCTAGTAAAACAGTTCTTCCCAATATCCAGTTCTGAAAAAGCAATTACATATGGTAACAGGCTCAATCCATCAATTTACATCTGAACCCGCTCCCACTGAAGCCAATTGCAAAACTCACTTGGACTGTAATTGGACAGGATCAAGCTCACAAGGTTACATGACCTCAGGGTGCACAAAACACAAAAATCAGGACAAATGTATTATTTAGATTTGCGCAGATACGAGGGGAAAAAATCCTAAACTATGCTGACAATTTCTAAACTGAATTGGATTTACTGAATTTCAACACTGTTCAATTTTTGCTAACATTTTCCAAGCAAGTTTTGTTTTCATGAATATTTATAGAAAACAGAAGTTGGCCAATGTATGTGTCAAGATTCACTCCAGAAGCATGCTTGCAGCCATATGGGAGCTTTGTTTCTTAGTATTAGTTCATCTGATCTGGGAACAAAAACAATAGAATGTGATTTCTCCAGTGAGATGCTCAGCTAAGTGTGCAAGTCACACAGCACAAAAGGTTGAATCTCAGCTAGTCATGGGAAAAGTTAATGCCAATAGTTCACAAGCAGTGGATGGTCTGAAACTTGTTTCCCCTAAACATTTTGCCTTTATGGAGGTCTTCACAAGACTGTTTGACAATCTATTTGCAAATAGTTGAGATTTTAAAGAGGCCTAAATTAACTGGAATATTTATTAGCTGTGACTTGCTTACTCAACTGTTGTGCTAGTAAATACAATTCAACTGAACAATCAAGAAGCAAAACTATTTTAAAAGATAGGCAAGCTGGTACAGATACTCACTCATCGGACTCAATGTAAGAAAAACTCCTACAGATGTCAGTCTTAAATATGAGTCAATCACCATCACATTCCACCTGAAGACTCTCATTCCTAATTATTGCCAGTGTAACTGTTACTGCAGGCTGGATGGCCTGTGAACATTATACTCTGATGCACCCATCCCCACAACAATTCAGTTGAGGAATACAGAAAAATTAGTAACATCTGTACAGCAGTTTGAGGTATCACCACACCTGTGTTTGCTTTGGTCATTATGAAGAAAGCAGCAGAAAATTCAACCATGAATGCCATTCTGGGTAAAGCAGAACATAAATTTACATCTGTGTCTCAGAAATATCAACCCCAGCATCTCTCTTCAAACTATTGTTTTTGGAGCAAGGCTTGCAGATTACCTACATGGTGAGAATGGTAGCCACAAAAGTTCAAAAATGAGTCCTGCCAACTACAATGGGAGTTTTAGAAAGATTAAGCATTTAAGTCTGTCTTTGGTATTTTCCTGTGTCCTGACCCCAGCAGCTGTTGCCAATTTATAGTGAGAAAAAAAGATTTTGGTCTCTGCACTGCCCCATCAATTCATTTTCTGCCCTATCCTAAAGAAAGGAGGAACTGCCAGCATGGGACACTAGCTCTTGGGAGCAGTGTCACCACTTTCTTCTCCTTTGGTTGTTGCGGTTCTCAAGAGGAGAGCCCTGTAGATGAGCAGATACCAGTTTCTAGCCTCTATTTCATGCCTATTCTATACTAGTCAGTGCAGGGCTTTACCAAAATTTGAGGGAAAAAATATGAGGAGGGTTGATACTAGTTGAGTATTAGGAAGACCAGAGATCTTGCAACATGATGAGAGAGTTCATCTAGGGCTCACTGGGCAGGAATGGACAGAATTTAGAGAGGATATGGAAATAAAATCTGTAGAATCTAGTGACAGGATACATAAGGAGAGAAGAATGGAAATTGACATCAAGGTTGTGATCATGTACAGGAAGGCTAGCGCAGATGTCCACTGTAAGGACTTATTCAAACTAAAATAGTATTTCACATTCATAACCACCATCTGGAACTAGCTCCGTATCCATCTGGAGAAGCCAAATACATCAAAACATGTAACCCTAGTATAACACTCTACATATGAAACCCAACTGTGACAAGAAAATGTAATTACCAATTTTTACTTCAGAACTCAGGAGGTGCAGCTACAGCTGCATCAAGGACAAGGGTCCTGATGTCTGCCTCATCGCTGGAGAAGTATAGTCCCCACCTTCCTCATGCATGACCTAGATTGTTACAATCCATCTCTTGGTAACCTGGAGCAGTTCTCAAACTCGGCCTCAGTGTCTCCCTTTATAAGATAAGAGTTTCTCTCAGTTACCTCCCTGATCTGAGGAAGTGGGTCTGGCCCACAAAAGCTCATCACCTAATAAACCATCTTGTTAGTCTTTAAAGTGCTACATAGTCCTGTTTTTTGTTTCAGCTAGACTAGACTAACACGGCTACATCTCTATTACTATTCTCCTTGACAAGAGCACTGTGAGGGCTTAGTATTTTGATGATGAAATTCCTGTAAGAGCTGTGTAATGTTAAAGACCTATCAATAAAATATTTGTGTTGACAGGCCTCAGAAGAGAAAACAGACAGTAAGGTGTTTTCCTCAACAAATAAATCAGGAACTCTCCATTTTGAGATTAAACCTGGTCCCCCAAATCCTGGCCCAGCCATCTCAAAGGTGTTGGTTTCCTTCCTTCACCTTCCAAGGGAAGACAGATCTTATAGCCCTTCCTATGAGGGCTTAGGACAGAGGGAAGTTGATCAGGAGTTAACTCCTAACCCACCATGAACAAAGGACAGCCCATGTAACAGTATCACAGGATTAATCACCTTAAAGCCCTGTGTTCTTAAAACTGAATTGAATTTGACACTGCCTGTTTAGGAACCCTTTAGTAGTGCAGGTTCTGGTTATCTACCCAGGTGTTCCTCTTTGCATTCAAGACTGATGAGCATCTGCATTCACACAGCACCTGCCTTTTAGCCACCATGCAAGACCCAGCCTTCCTCCTTTGGACCTTGACCAGCAGGGCCATCCTTAGCCATAGGTAGAATAGGCAGTTGCCTAGGGCACCAGTATTTCTGGGGCACCACTGCTGGGATGGCATCATTCTGTCAATAAATCAGAATTTTTTCTATAGTGTTACTTCTTTAGTGCTAGTCCATCAGCATTAGTGTGCTTAAGTTAAACTGTTTTTAATAATGTGCATGTGGCAAGTTTTCCAATACTGTAAGCTTATGTTTGTGTTGCTAAGAGCAAGTCAGGCATAGGGGCACCAGTTTAATAATCCCGCCGAGGGCACCATAAATCCTAAGAATGACCCTGTTGACCAGAACTGGGTGGCATAACAGCAGAGATCCTTCCCATGAAGCATAATTGGGGAGGGAGGAATATCTGGGCCCAATTTAAGTGGGATTCTGACCCTGTGTGTCTCATAATACCATTCAAATTCAAGGGACCAGCAGGATATCAGGGGGCCCCCTCCTTAGCAAAATTCTGGTTACATTCCTGTGACACTGGCACCCAAGAACGCTGTCCCCTTCTCCCAAAAGGGAAAAAACAATCCACGATACCACCTTTCCCACATGGAATTTCACATGCACTGTTATGAATGCTTTTTATTATGCTGAGCACATGCGCAGCACTATGCAAGAGACAAATTGAAAAGCAGCCCATATCCCATTGTGAGAAGGGCAATGGGATGAATGAAGACAGGCTGACTATTCAAAACCTATTAAATTTAGACTTGACAAGTATGTTCTGAGGAATAAGCCTGCACTGACAAGTCAGAGAGAAGATGACTTAATAGGTTTATTTCCATCGGTATGAATTTCTGACATTTTATTACTTGAGCAGGGAGCAGATAATCAATGAGGTTATGGTTAGACTCAACAGGATGGTGGGTTATAACTAGTTTTAATGGGATTGTCTTCACCATGCTAATTGTTTCTCTGGAGTAAGAAAGAAAGCAAGAAGCAAATAGATAAATGAGGGGAGGACATCAGATCTCCTCTGCCTATTGTTATGAGACACACAAAACAGTCATTTGTGATCTTGTGAACTGCCGTCTAAACACAGTATTCTTATATCTGTCCTACCCAGTCTCAACATTTTCAGAAGACTGATTACGGCTATTACAGAACATTATAATCAGCAGAAAACATGTTTTAACAAGCTTTTACTAGGTGCAGAAATGTAATGGAAATGGTAGCACTACATAAATATTTTTCTTGTACAGTTAAAACCATCTGCTCTGTCTTTCCTCTTAATCACCATCTTAATCCATTGGAACCAGTGTCTAGTGAGAAGTCATTTGCAACAAGACATGCCTGCGTTATTCTTACATACATATGCCAACATATTTTGGAAGTTACAGGTAGAACATTCCATAGGAGATATTTACACTTGAAAAATGGGATGTATGATGTTTTTCCACGTTTATAGTCATGACCTTTTTATATTATAGAAAGTTTGCAAAGAGTATATAAACATTGATCAAACATTTTAGACTCAAGTGTGGTTATATTCTGAAAAATGGAACTGTGGGAATCTATTTGTTAGCTTACAATTACAGACAACCTCTCTAAACCAGGATTCTCTGATCTAGCAACATCTGTGGTTGGGAGAATGATGGACGTTTCTGGACCAGAGACCTAGTGGCTGGGAGTCCGGCAGCAGCAGGACCAATAGCTTGGAGCCCTGCCCAGCTGGCAGCAGCCAAGAGCAGCAGGGCAGTGACCCAGCTAGAGCTAGGAGGCCAGAGTTTATCTTCCCAGGTTCAGCAAACTCCCTTGTTCAGGACCAATCAGGTCCAGAGAGTGCTGAACCAGGAAGCTCCAACATATTTCCAGTTCTTGTTCTATTTACAATAGTAAGGAGATTGTATATGGACACACATACTGCAATCCCAGTTTGAGATCTAAAATTTTGACTTGGGTGTTAATTGATAGGCTCTATTAATGTTATTGCATATTATCTTGCTGAATGTCTTTTTACTCTTTCTTGCGCCAATTATTTGCATGGTCTACTTTGTAAATACCTGTAACACAAAATTGCAATTTTGTGTATTTGCAAATCATTCACTTCAACCCTAAACTATTCCTGGGGTACACGTGTCCACCCAAGTCACATGGTAAGGCTTATTGAACTTGTAAATATAATTTGCTAATAGTGAATACTCTGTCCATATGGATATACAGTTGGACATCTGTGTGAACTGTACCAATGTTAGGGGAAAGGCTGACAAACAGTTCCTGTGAATGTTTCCCAGTAGCTAATAAGGGCTCTGAACACTGTGAAACCAAGCTACAATTGAGCATTCAAACAAATGTTTGCAAACCTTGTTTTCTCGTTATTTGACCATCTCAAATGTCTAGCTATACAGATTGAACAATCAAACCTTAGTTAATTTTACTCATATATGAACCACAAAAATATAGTTTATGCTTTTGTGGCAGAACTGACTCTGCAATCTAATAATCAAAATACCTTGGAATACACAAATAGATAACCCATCTACAACTCATCGAAGTCATGGTACAAAAAAATCAGGCTTTTTTCTAACCTTAATCACACTTGATATGTTCAAGTGCTGTTGTCTTTTTTAAACACATAGCCTGACCTTAATGACTTTGATATTGCCATGACCTTTGCATAGGCAAGCCTTATTTTAGTCACCAGAACTCTATGCAGATGCAGGGGTCCAGCCATCTGGATTTGATTCTACAGTTGGCATAGAAGTGGCTAGTTCACTTCAGTGGAATAGTAACTTTGTACCTTGGAAGGTGAATGATTTTTGAATTGTGGCAAAAATAATGAACATTTTTTGTTGCATAAGTTGTAGAAGTACCAGCTAAGCATTTAAGTAGTATAACTCCATATAGGGTTACCATGTGTCTGTTTTTTCCTGAACATGGTCTTGTTTTTCACTTGTTAAATCTCCAGCCGGACGGCTTTTTTAAATAGCTAAAAATGTCCAGGGTTTTGCCCTGCAAAGAGGATCAGAGAGGGGGGTGATGGCAAATGCCTGTCAGATGGAATGTTTGGAGCTGCACAGCCAGACATAACCACTCTCCACATGTGCCCCAGTGCCTGGAGGCTGCAGCAGCTCTGGAGAGACCCAGGGCAGGTCCAATGTGGGGAGCGGATTTGGCTCCTCCCATGGAGTTGCTCATTATCCTCCATTCCACTAGACTATGTCCCCAGCTCTGCAGGAGGGATGGAGCATTGGGTTAGAACAGGAGGGCTAGGGTGCCTGGCTATGGGGGAGGGGGTGAGGAACCTGGCTCTGCAGGAAAGGTGGGTGCATTGAGTTGGAGCAGGGGGGCTGGGAGTTCCTAGCTCTGTGGGAGGGGTGGGTGTATTTGGTTAAAGCAGGGAACTGGGCATTACAATTTCTGGCTTCCTTCCTTTCCTGTAGGTGGGCAGTGGGGTCTGTTGGTTAGATTTGGGGGTTCCAGTCTCAACTCTGTGAGGACTGTGGGAGCTGGTGCTTGGTGGGGCAGGTAAAGGAAAGGAAGGGATTCTGGGAAGCAGGATTCCTGGGTTCCTTTTCTAGCCATGCCACTTCTCCCCTTGGTGCCTTTAACTTCATGCCCCCGGACAAACCCCAACCAGCAGCTTCCCTGCTCCTCCCCTTTCGGGCCCTCCTCCAGGGGCAAGGCACCTAGAGAGAATCACTGGCTGTTCAAAACAGTTGGTTCTCTCAGGCGGGGGGGGGGGAGGGGCAGTTAGAAGCAAAGACTTTGCATGCTTCCCCACCCCCAGACCCACAGCGTCTGTAGGTGGGGAAGCACGGAGGTGTCCTGGCCCTGCCTCTTCTGAGGCCCCACCCCTTCTGGGGCAGCCTGGGGCCAGTTCAAAAATTTATGAAGTGGCCCCTGTTAAAAAAAAATTGCCCAACCCTGTGCTAGAATAAGGAAGAGTGGTGTGTGTCTGTGCAAGATATGTATCTTAATCCTACAGTGCTATATTCTTGCTAGTCCAACAGTAAACCTCTACAGAGCAGAGACCAGCAGTTTGAACACTAGTTCCTCAAGGAGGACAAAGAAAGCCTAGCACATTTTTCACTTGTAATCTAACATGGGTTTCCAACTTAATTTCTAGAAACAGAGACTGGTGCTTTTATAGTACAGGCAGTCCCCGGTTACGTACAAGATAGGGACTGTAGGTTTGTTCTTAAGTTGAATCTGTATGTAAGTCAGAACTGGCGTCCAGATTCAGCTGCTGCTGAAACTGATCAGCGGCTGATTCCAGGAAGCCCAGGGCAAGGGCTTCCTGTAGTCAGGCACTGGTCAGTTTCAGCAGCGGCTGACTTGGGGACACCTGGGGCAGAGCAGCTGGGGTGCTGCTGGGTTGGTCCAGTAGCGCCGCCGCTCCTCGGCACTACTGGACCAACCCAGCAGTACCCCAGCTGCTCTGCCCCAGGCGTCCTGATTCAGCCGCTGCTGAAACTGACCAGCAGTGGCTGAATCAGGATGCCTAGGGCAGAGCAGCTGGGGTGCTGCCGGGTTGGTCCTGTAGCACCCAGAGCGGCGCTACAGGACCAACCGGCAGCACCCCAGTTGCTGTACCACAGGCGTCCGGAGCAAAGCCGTGGAGCACAGGGGCAGCGGGACAGTCCAGACGCGCCGTGGCTGTCCTGCTGCCCTCGGGCTCCGCGTCTTTGCTCTGCTTTGCTCCCCGTCTCCCTGGTCTGCGGACCAGGGAGACGGGGAGCAAAGCAGAGCAAAGCCAAGGAGCACGCAGGCAGCGGACAGCCCAGACGCGTCTGGGCTGCCCGCGTGCTCCGCCACTTTGCTGCCTCTCCCTGGTCTGCTGGAGACCAGGGAGACGGGCCCCGTTCGTAACTGCCTGTAATTTCGGGGACTGCCTGTAATTTCTGCACCAAGAAGCCCATGTCATTACAAGGTCCTCTTGTACAAACACAAGCCCATTGAGACTCCAAAGATGTTACAAATGAAAGCCTTGATCTTGAAAAGACTTATGCATCTCCCTAACTTTACACGCTGCATTGGCCCATTGGCTTCACTGAGACAATTCAGAATATGTAAAGCTACACACACACACACACACACACACACAGAAATCTGAGAGACTGGGACCAAATTAAGGTGAACAGTGGGTGAAACATTGTGGGAATTAGGGAGGTAGCTGGAGGGTAGCAGTGATAAGGACACAAGAAAGATCAATCAAACCCTTATTGACCTGCTGACAATATCAGCTGAAGTGCAGGAAGCTGGGGGTATGTCTACACTACAGAGTTTTCGGGAAAATGGCCATTTTTCTGAAAAAACTTCACTTATGTCCACACTGCAATCACATTCTTTCAGAAAAAAAAAATGCAGGGGTTTTTCCCCCAACAGCAGTAAACCTCTTTCTACGAGAAAGAAGCCTTTTTCCAAAAGAACTCATTTGGGAAAAGGCATGTGGACAGGGAAGAGGGAGTTATTTCAAAAGAAGAAAAGGAAAAAAAGCACAGGTGCCCTCGTGGCCACTCCATCCATAGTAATCACAGCTTAAATGCAAAATTAACATCCACACCGAATGGATGCTATCTTTCAAAAAAGCAGAACACTCTTGATGCACAAAAGAAGCCTGCAGTCTAGACATAAACTCAGGCTATGGCATCATCCTTGCTCCTCCTAGAATCATTTTCTGAGGCTGGCTGGTGCTGCTGGCATCACCAATTACAGGCAGTCCCCAGGTTACGTGGATCCGACTTACGTCAGATCCTTACATATGAACAGGGCTTCTCTCGCCACGGAGGACGTGGGCAGCGGGTCCGCCCAGACGCGCCGCCCGCATCCTCCACGGCGAGAAAAGCTGCTCCGCATCTCCCTGGTCTGCTGGGGGGGCCCCCCGCAGCAGACCAGGGAGACGCGGAGCAAAGCCACGGAGGACGCGGGTGGCGGAACCATGGTGCGTCTCAGCGGTCCCGCCGCCCGCATCTCCCTGGTCTGCTGGGGGGGGGGGGTGCGCACAGCTAGTGCGGCTACTCCCCCCCCCAGCAGACCAGGCTTCTCTCGCCGACGCCTGGGGTAGAGCAGCTGGGGGGCTGCCGGGTTGGTCCCACAGCACCGAGATGCGGCGCTACTGGACCAACCCAGCAGCACCCCAGCTGCTCTGCCCCAGGCGTGACCGATTCAGCCACTTCTGGTCAGTTTCAACAGTGGCTGAATCTGGACGCCAGTTCCGACTTACATACACATTCAACTTAAGAACAAACCTACAGTTCCTATCTTGCACGTAACCTGGGGACTACCTGTACTTCATTCAACCCTGCATTCCCTAGCTCTGCAGCTGCAGTGGGGTGGGGGAGAGGGTGAAGGGCTCCTCATAGCCTCTTAACCTTGCCCCTGATAAGACAGAATCTGATCCATAAAGAGGAAATGGTTACTTTTTTCCATGGAGAAAATAAAATCATATTATTGATAGCTGACACCACGCCAATATACTTTGTAAGTAAGATGCATTAATTTGTTCCACACTCACAAACATGTTAGAATGAAAAATTCTTGTTTTGGAAATTACTTGACTGGGTCTTTTTATCTTGGGGGAACCTGTTGCTTTGCACAGGAAATAATGAAAATAAATCCCATGACATTTACGAAATGTCATGCAAAAGGTGAGCCTTAAATACATGTATCCAGTGAAAGATGACAAGACCCAGCAGGAGAAAAGATAGGAAAAATGAAAAGGTGGATTGAATAATTGTTTTACAGATCATTAAAGTATTATTTCTAGGTGGAAAAGAAAAGCAATAATATTCAGTCAGAACAAAAAGGGACAACAAAAACATCAAATTTCCACAACAGAGCATCCTCTGTGGCACTCTACATTGCTCTGCTTCATAAAAATGAAAGTTGACCCTAGAGAGAGTAGATGCCATCAAGTGCTATACAACTACATATGCAACAGCTAGTTCAGTGAGGTTCATTTAAAATCAGTACTGGTCAAAGAGATATTTCATATACAATCAAATATAGTAATGCAGCCAAGTCTTTTAAAATGCATCTTAGAGCCATAAGCCACATGTTAAAAACATTCGTTGCCTCAAAAGTTAAACTGGAAAGTAATTTGCCAGGATGGTGTTACTGGTATAATAAAATAATTTCAAAATGAAAGACAGGGAAAACTGCCCAGTTTCATCTGACTGTCTCAAAGCTCAAAATTTCACAAGATTTTGGTTGAACTCATAATATACGGAAGTATAACCCAGACCGCTGAAATCCCCAAAAATAATTCCCTTCCCAAAATGTCGGTTCTAACATCCAATTCATATTTTAAAATTGTTTGTGATGGAAAATCCACACAATATTTCATACATTGTTTTAATGGGTAATTAACCTCACTGTTTAAATTGTATGCCTTATTACTAACTTGAACGGGTGTACGCTTCAACTTCCAGCCACTGGATCATATTATACTTTGTCAGCTAGATAGAAGGGCCCATTATTAAATATTTGATCCTCTTGTAGGTACTTGTGGCATTATCTGGGGAGAAGTGCCATAATTAGTGAGTGACCATAATCAACCGAGGAACTGAGCTGCCCAGTGTGTGAGTGGCAAAAGAGGAACTAAAGTTGAAGAAGATAATAATGTAGCTACTTAAAATCATCCTTAACACTGCTCTTTGTTAATTTAAATAAATGGAGTTTCTTGAATCACAGAGCTGGAAGAGACCTCAGGAGGTCATCAAGTCCAGCCCCCTGCCCAAGGCAGGACCAATCCCAACTAATCAACCCAGCCAGGGCTTTGTCAAACAGACTTAAAAACCTCTAGGATGGAGATTCTACCACCTCCCTAGGTAACCCAATTCAGTGCTTCACCACCCTCCTAGTGAAATAGTTTTTCCCTAATATTCAACCTAGACCTCTCCCACTGACTTGAGACCACTGCTCCTTGTTCTGCCATCCGTCACTACTGTGAACAGCCTCTCTCCATCCTCTTTGGAACCTCCCTTCAGGAAGTTGAAGGCTGCTATCAAATCCTCCCCCCTCCCCCCCAAACTCTTCTCTTCTGCACACTAAAACCCAAATTCCTCAGTCTCTCCTCACAGATCATGCGCTCCAGCCCCCTAATCATTTTGGTCACCCTCCACTGGACCCTCTCCAATCTATTGCTATAAATGTTGTTTTCAAATCCTTTAAATTATTCTTATGGCTCTTCTTTGAATCCTCTCCAATTTATCAACATTCTTTCTGACACCAGACCTGGACACAGCATTCGAGCAGACACACAAATACTCCAACTCAAGGATTATGCTGTTTATGAACTGCAGGATCACATTAGCTTTTTAGGATGCAGCATCACACAGGGAGCTCACGTTCAGGTAATTAACCACGAATCCCGAGTCTCCCCTACCCCTCCCCCATCCTGCAAGTAGGATTTACATTCTTCCTTCCTAGTGTATACATTCACATTGTACTATATTAAAGAAAAAACACCCACCCCTACTGTTTGCTTTGTAAGCTGGACACTAGCAATCATTTGGTATCAGTGTATTGCCCTCTTCATTATTTAGTATTCTAAATTTGAAAGGAGGGGGTTTAAAAATCAAAATGTTATAGTACAAAGTCAAATGTTTTGAAGAAGCCTATTATAGGACTGCTATTACCTTTAATCAACCAAACTGGTAATCTCATCTAAAAAAACAAAAATAAACCAAGTTACTTTTTTTTTTTAGGATTTAGGATTTTCCATAAATAGTTGATAATGGGCATTAATTATATTATCTTCCTTTAATTCTTTATTGAGATCCATATCAGCTGCTCCAATGCCTTTCCCAGGATGGATAGACTGGCAAGCCTGTAATTAGCCAGGTTACCCTGTTTAACCTTCTTAATTGTCGGCACATTTGCTTTCTGTCTGCCTTCTGGAACTTCTCCAGAGTTCCCAGACTTGAATAAAACATTTATGGCCCAGCAAGCTGTTCAGCCAACTCCTAAAATTCTTGGATACAACTTATGTGGACCTGCTGGTAGCAGCTATATAAACATCCTCCTGAAATAATTAAACAGAAAAAGGTGAGTGATGGAGTACATTACCCCCATCTGATTTGATGGTGCCCTGAATGTTGATTTGACAGAGTTCCAGACCAGTTTGGTGCCCTACCACCACTTTCCTTTAGCTACCTATGACAACCTAGTTATCTCTGCAGAGAACATTTACCAAAAGCAGAGATCACAAGAGCTTGCTTCAAGTTAGTCAACCACATGATGAATTATGACCCTAGCTACAGCAAATACAGGGCCAGCAGCCTGTTGTACCGTGGGGTGATGTCTACACTGGCAGCTCTTTGCGCAAGAACATCTTGCACAAGGGTTCTTGTGCAAGAAGTCTTGCACAAGGAAACATCCACACTGCCATGGGCGCTCTTGTGCAAAAGCACAGCTCACACATGGCAGTGTGGATGCTCTCTTTTGCAAGAAATCCCTGCGAGCATCCACACTGCCCTCTTGCACAAGAGCACCTGCACAAGAGGGCTTACACCTGTTTAAAAAAAAAAGCGCAGCTCTTGAGCAAGAAACCCTCTTACCACGCCATACTGTAAATCTTCTTGCACAAGTGAGCTGGCAGTGTGGACGCTCTGTGGATTCTTGCACAAATATGGCTGTTCTTGCGCAAGAAGCTGCGAGTGAGGACAGCGCCTGATAGTATAGTTCCCAAAGATGTCACTACTACTATTACCACCATGAAGACCAAGCATAGCATTGAGTTTGTGAACTGGTGCCCAACTTGCTTCAAGACTGACATCACCTGCCCAAGGTGCACCATGCTGTGTGTATGCTAAACACTGTAGCTATTGTGAAGGCCTAAAATACTCTGGTTCACAAGTTTGACTTGAGATATGCCGAGCTCACTGATAAGTAGGGGCGCGTATGGAAGAAGAGTGATCAGAGGCTCACGAGGACGTGGCTTCTCTAGAAAAAGAATATGAAGGGGGTGGAAATACTATTAGGATTATTTTTATTAATACACTTAAAAAATCCTTCCTTATAGCCTTGAACCCAATACCCTCTATCACACCTGACCCTACAGCCACTATGAATCTGAGTGATTGCAGAGCACTCAGTGCAATTATTCATCACGTGAGGATGGGTTGTAAAGAGGGAGACACTTCATTTATTAGCTGAAGTTTATACAATCATCATTTGAACACTGAGCAAAGAACCATTTTCTTATAAAGGACTCAATCCTGTTACTACAGCTCCAAAACTTTGCAAACAGCAGAAAAAAAATAAAAAAAAAACACATTATCCCTGCTTCCTTCCTCCTCCCCTATTAAGATGTAGAGATGGTAAAACCAGCTGATTAAATAGTGATCATGTCCCTGAACTTCCTTCCATTTTTAGAACAGATCTAGAGCATAAGTATTTATGAAAATACTAAATGCTCAGACAAGTTTTCCTCCATCACCATCTGCCTTTGCATTGTCAAGTTCCAGCAGACAGTAAAAGTACCAACATAATCATTGACTTTTTCAGCTGGGATTGGAAGGAGAAGAGCTAGAAGTCCCTGTTTGTTTGCAGTCTCAAGAGAGCCAAATATTTCACATAAAATACTGGAAGTGTTTGATGCTTTTCCAAACTTTATCATTTTTCAAAATGAGCTTTATCGCTACTGATGAACAAGAGATCCTTGTCAGGGTGAATGGAGGACAGAACCTACCTCCTGGAAAAGCAAATTATAAACACCGATCAGAGTCTAAATTAGGGATGTAAGTGACTCATCGACTACCTGATAAGCATAAGCTTATTGGATAGTCATGTAGTGACTCGACTAGTCACTTCCCCCCTCCTTGGTGCCTCTATCAGAAAGAGGGAGTGGAATGGGGGGGAGCCATCTTAAAAGCTGGTTCACCTCAGCACCATCTCTGTGGGCGACAGGGGAGGCAGAGGCACAGCAGAGAAACAGCGCAAGTGGGGACTAAAGCAGTCCCCACTCATGCCGTGTTCCAACTGCTGCGCTTCTGCTTTTTAAATGTAGCAAGAGCCCCACAGGGCTGCTTGAGTCCCAGCTCACTACATGCTCCCTGCTGCACTTCTGCTTTAGAAATGTAGCAAGAGCCCTGGGGAGCTCTTGCTACATGTCAAAGTCTGAGCACTGTTGTCAGAACCTGTTTGCCCCTGTTCCCTGCTGCTCTTCTGCCTTTTAGCTCTTACTATGTTTGAAAGGCAGAGGCGCAGCTGGGATACCGAGTGCCCCACCTCCCCCTTTTCAACTAATCAAGTAGACTGTGGAAATTCCATCGACTACTTGATGAGCTTAACGACATCCCTAGTCTATATGATTCACTTAATACGTTAAGCTTTTCCAAAGATATGGTAATCTCCATCCCTCTCTCACTATCCACATAGCTCAGTTTCTGACCAGCCTTGCAAGCAGCCTATTTTGAGGGGTGGATATATCGTTTGAGCTACCTTACACCAAAAGTCACTTTACTTCTTATGATACTTCTCATTTGGACAATCACATCTACCAGCAACCAGGATTTTCCTAACCTCCATTACAACAATACATTCTGATTCATGGTGCTCAAGTGACAAGATGCTGCATGAAGGCCCTAGAAATACTTTCCTCAAGGTCTTCTTCTTAGAATAAGGTAGAGTAAAAGTGTTGCTTTAGATGGGAGGACAGCGAGTTAAATTAGATGAACCTGAATTAGTGATTTTAGGATAAAACTAATTTAGATGCTCTCTCAACTCAAGCCTTTCTAGTCTCAACGCTATGTAGTGGTTGGCGCTTTGCAACATAAAATAAAAGGACTTTTACAGGTTGGTGGGATTAAATGGCCAGTTGCAAAGCCTGTTTCCTGGGAACAGAGATTTGTTACATTGTGATCTTATTTAGAAGGCCAAATTGCTACTCAATTTTAAGCGAAAAGGCTGATGCCCATGTTTGAGAAGATAAAAGATCAACGCATCTAAATATTTCATGGCTTTGGAGATTTCAGAGGGACTCCTTCTAGTGATTTCCATCTTCTTTATTAACAGGATCAATAGAAGTAGTTCTGGGTAGATAGAAAAATGGCCTGAGTCCCACTTACATGAATGTAGTTAATGAATACCACTTCTTTATAGCCCTTCACATTTCATTACTGGATTATATCTAATCTGGATATCCTTACATGGGTAGCTCATGTGAATAAAACCTTTTAAAAAATAATGGAACAGATGGTACTGTTCCCAATGAGAGTGGTACTACCCTTTATGAAGAACAGATATGCAAGTGAGCAAACATCACAAACTACATAGTGGCTGTTCCCAGGAGGATATGAAAAGCTGTTTCAAAGCTCTTGAAGGAGGATACGTTAGCCACACACCTCACCGGTCTTTTGCATTTTAAAATTGCCAGAGTCTTTTGTTTTGACTACACTTTTGATACATGGCTTTATATGAAACAAATTAACATTTAAACCTTTGTAATAAAATGATATTTTTGCATCTCTAGGTCAAATGGTCAGGCCTGCCAAAGGGGACAGGAGAACACAATGGAGGAAGTTGTTCCAGAGCCCAGTGAGTCAAAGGGGTCCGGGGCTCCTGACCGCCTCTGTTGCTACTTCAGCAGCAGTGGTGGTGCTGGCCAGAGCCCTGGGCCCTTGAAATCGCCACCAGAGCACTGCTCCGTGCAGCTCTGAGGGCTGGAGGGGACCCAGCACTGTGCTCCAGGTAGTGCCAAGAGCTGGCTTCCCCAGCCCTGCCCCTTCTATCCAAGGCCAATCCCTTTCCAAGGAAGTGGTGCCAGGTACCCCCATCCACTCTGCCCAGTGAACCCTTGAAAGTGGTCAGCTCCCCTGAAAATGGGCAAGTCAAAGGAGCAAGAAAGTTAGCTAAGGACTTCAAGACCCAGGAAGGAGCCTCTAGAGGTCTAGTCCATCTCCCTCATGTTGAGCCAGGACAAACTAGACCCAGACCATCTGTGACAGGTTTCTCTAACCTGTTTTTAAAAACCTTCACTGATGGGGGATTCAACCTCCCTTGGAAGCTTATTTCAGTGCTTAAATAACTATCCTTAAGAAAAACTTCTAATTCTAATGTCTACTCTAGATCCCCTCGGCTGAAAAATAAAACCTGTCCTACAGTCTGTGGATGAAAAAACAAAAGTGGTCACCATCCTCTTTATAATAGCCCTTCATACATTTGAGTATGTCTGTCCTCAGCGATCTCCACTCCAGGCTAAACATGGCCAGTGTTTTTCAACTTTTTCTTACAGGTCATGTTTTCTATAGATCTCCTTTTGATGCTTTCCTCTAATCTCTCCAATTTTTTGCCCACATCTTTCTTGAAATATAGTACCTAAAACCATACTGTAACTGACATAGAGGAGATAATTGTTTCACTTTATTCTGTGTTTTGAGGCTAGGACTATTACCGTACCACAAATTGCATATCTTTTCCCAATTTACTTTCAAAAGACTCTTCTAAAATTTGGCCCATTTACACAGGGCCAAATTTCAGAAAGAAAAAAATCCTCATTTGGAACATCTCTTCTTCCTCGTAAAACAAGTTTTACAGGGATGCCAAAAAAGTTTGTCCACTTTTCTGAAATTTTTTTTGGAAAACCAGACGCATTCCTTGGTATCCTGGAAAAGCTCTGTAGTCTAGATATAGCCTTAGATAGTTTGTTCCTGTTAATGCATCCCAGAATGGTCTTTGCTATTTTCTTCACAGCCTCAGACAGCAGACTTTCAATTTCTGATCTACTATAACCCCTGATCTCTTCAGCTGTTTCACTGCTTAGCCAGTCATTCCTTATTCAGTATTTGTGCATTAGATTCCTCCAACTGAAGTGTAATGCTTTCAACTTCTCAGTTGAACTTCATATTGATCTCAGACCATTTCTTCAACCTAACAAGAGGATTTTGAACTATAATTCAAAGTGCTTATTGCACCTCCCCATAGTGTCATCTTCAAGTTTTATAATCTAAATGAATGAAAACATTGACTAGTACCAAATCTAGAACAGGCCCTCATTAGATAGGTCCCATTTTGAACATCCATGCTAAGTTCAATAGATATCAATGGCTCAGACAGCCAGTTGTGAACCCAGCCTATAGCAATTTTATCTACGCCACATGGCCCACATTTGCTTGTTAGGCTGTCTTGGTATTGTACCAAAAGCTTTACTGAAGGTCTAGCTAAATTGCATAGACTCAAAGAATATCAGAAGAGACTTCAGGAGGTCATCTAGTCCAACCCCCCTGCTCAAGACAGAATCAACCCCAACTAAATCATTCCAGCCAGGACTTTATCAAGCCTGGCCTGATAAACCTCTAAGGATGGAAATTCTACCACCTCCCAAGGCAACCGATTTTAGTGCTTCACCACACTCCTAATGAAGTAGTTTTCCCCCTTCCCAATATACAACCCAGACCTCCTCCACTGCAACTAGAAATCACTGCATCTTGTTCTGTCACCTGCCACCATTGAGAACAGCCTAGCTCCATCCTCTTTGGAACCTCCATTCAGGTAGCTGAAGGCTGCTATCAAATCCCCCCCTTCTCTTCTACAGACTAAATAAGCCCAGTTCTCTCAGTCCCTCCTCATACCTCATGTGCCTCCAACACCCATTTTCATTGCCCTTTGTTAGACTCTTTCCAATCCTTTTAGGAGATGGGGGTCAAAACTTGGCACAGTACTATGGCACTGGTGAAGTCACATCTAAATACAAGGGAAGTGATTATTTCCCTGTTTCCCAATATGCCATTAGCCCTCTTGGAAACAAGAGCATACTATTGACTCACATCTATCTTCTCATCTACTGCGGGGGGGGGAGGGGGTCACAGAATTGCCGCTTTGCTAGTCAGTCCCCAGCCTGTAGCAGTGCTTGGGATTCTTCCATTATAAGTGCAGAACCTGGGAAGGATTCAAACTCAGGACCGCCGGAGCTTAGTGTAGGAGCTAAAGTTATAAAGCCAGCTGGTTCTCGGCTTAAGTCTCTTTCTTGAACCACACCCTCTAGGTGTGTGGGTTATGCTAGCAGCTTGTCAAGGAAGGATGGTGTATTGTTAGAGCACTAGTCTGCTACTGGGGTAACCTAGATTCAAGACTTTACTCTGCTAGAGACTTCATGTGTGACCTAAGGCAAGACCATTAGCTTCAACCCTCTGTCCCTCAGTTTTCAATCTGTAAAATGGGGATAGTTATGTTGCCCTACCTTAGAGGGTAATTATGAGGCTAATTAAGATTTGACATGCTCAGATACTATGGGAATTGGGGTCCCTATAAACATTCTGATCTTTAAATAGGTGTCAACTCAAAAAGTGAACATACAAGAAAAGATTGTGAATGTGTGGCAGGAGAGGTGCTGATCTTAGATTCATGTATATTAACCCTCCTTTTTTCTCTCCCCTAGGGAGAGTTAATGAGCTAGCATGGATTTAATCATTGCTTCCAACTGGCCTGCTGTGGATGAAATCATTGAGGATACTTCTTGAAATCAGGATAGTACCAACAAAGCTCAGGTCAGTTCTGTAAAGTTCAAGAGGTGCATTATTTTGGAGAATGAGGATTTTGCAGATCTAGAAACAAATGGTTCTCGCATGCCTTATTCACATAGTTGCTTAAACTTAGTGGATAGGACCTCAAACAAAAGAAAAATGTAAAAACACTCCTGCTGCATACCAGCATGCTTTGGATAAAGTGACTGAGGACAATCGTGCAGGCTCTGTGAAAGAGACCTCACAACAGAATAGCTTGGCCTCTACTGGGCAGCTCTGAAAAGCAGAGTTCTGTGCCCTACTCCTATGGGAAGAGAGCCTTAATTTCCTTGGATTCCATTAAAAATCCTAGACTGCATTTATTACTGAGGTCAATAAAAGAAGTTCATTTCATATTTCAGGATTGGCCCGTGTCAATTAAGTTAATCTGAGTATTTGGTCTGAAATTCTTAGTTGTACTGTGCATGTGAACTGGAACAGCAGATCCCTGCTGTTTCAGAATCTCTGCTCATTAAAAAGGATCCACCCCAGCAAGGCACTAGACACAGATAGATTCTTCCCTCAGAAAGTGTTTAGCATTTGGCTCCTAAACATCACTCTTTGCTGTCAATCCAGCTATTGGACAGATGACCCTGCACACTGGAAATGATGTTTGCACTAAGTTTTACAATGAAGTTTGCTTTATTAGAGGAAATGCAGTATGAGTACATATGCAAATGAGGCCCAGCAATGAACATCATTGCACCTCTGTGCATACTTAATGAGCCACCATTTTTGCACAAGGAGCAGTCTACACTACGGCAGAACTGCTCTTGCGCAAGAGGGGGGTTTGTACAAGAAGGAGCAAAATGCAAATGAGTTATGGCAATATTCACCACACCTCATTTGCATATGTTCTTGTGCAAAACTGGGTAGTGTAGACACAGCAGGAGATTTTCCTGGCTCTTGCAGTGAAGACAATGAACTGTGGCAAATATAACAGGGAGCAAAGAGACATTCAGGTTAGAGAATGTTACCTTCTTTGGCCCCAATTCTGAGAGAGCTGGAGATGCTCATAGCATAACAATTTCTTACTTTATGCAAAATTATGGCTTCCTAGAATTAAGTGTGTTACTACTTGTTTGTAACCCTTTTCTATTTTTTTATTCTTCCCTAATATCACTTAAATCTGTTTTCTATTGATGAACTTACTCGTTCTATTACAAAGCCATTTCAATGCAGTATATCAGGGGGTTTCAAGCTTTGTGTTGCAGCTTGCAAATCCAAGCCACTAGCTGGCCATGACTTGCTTTGTTTATCTGAGCATCCACAGGCATGGTCACTCATAGCTCCCAGTTGCTCTGGTTCCCCATTCCTAGGCAATAGAAGATGCAGGAAGGGGTGGCCCAGCTTGCACCACTCCCCACAGCTCCCATTGGCTGGGAACAGTGTACTGTGGCTACTGGGAGCAGCCATGCCTGCAGATGCTTAGGTGGGGGTGGGGGCATAGGGCATGAGGGAGAGAGAGGGTTGGGGGGGGAGGGGCTCAGGGCAGTGGGTCCCATTTAATGAAACCATCTCCCCTCACCCAGTCCCTTCCCTTACCACCAGGGCACTCTCTTGGTGGTGTAGCTTCCCTGACTGATCACTCTGCATATAGCTCTCCCCTATACTCATTGCCCCCAGTGGCCACTCTCTGCTCCCTCCTTTTCTAGGTTATGGAAAACCGTCTCATTCCCAGCACTTCCCACTTGCTTGCACAATCAAACCCTGACCTTGCTATAAGAGTAAACTGCATACCAAATTTCGTGGTCCTATCTTTCCATTTAAGAGGAGGAGCTCTTGGACTCCGACAGAAAGATGCACATTTCTAAAATTAGACTAATGTCAAACCTATTGACAAGATACATTTTTTCTTGTCATGTACAAACACCAATTATGCACCTCTTACACCTTCAGGGGGTAAAAATCCACAAGAGACCTCCCCTCCATCATTTGAGGATTTGTAGCAGTATTCTTCACTATGAACTGGTACCCACTGTATGTGAAGCAAGAGCTATAGATGCTACACAAGGTGCAAGTAAGCTTAATGCATAAGAAATTAGGGTTAACAACCCTCCAGGATTGTCCTGGAGTCTCCAGGAATTAAGGACAAAACCTCTAGAAACATCCAACCAAAATTGGCAACCTTAAGAAATTGAGAGCAAGAGTTTGTCTGTCATTTGAAATTGCCTAGCACATTTTGGACAGTACAAAAATAATTGCAGTACATGCAAGTGAATTTTAAACTTTGACCACATTTCATATGGAGGCACGCAATGTTTATATTAAGAACGTATGGAGTCAAAAGTCTACCCTTATAAGAATATTTTCAAGCGTAGGTAATTCAACACTAGAGTGAAAATATTGCAGTGTTAAACGTTTTATAATTTCCTTCTGATAAAAATCACCCAAAAGTCAACTCAGTGAAGAGCCCTAAAGAAAGTCAAATGACCTTTTATGAGCACCTTTACAAGCAGCAATCATGTCTAGTGCTGTGGAAAATGCTGCCTCAAGGAGACAGATCTAGATAAAAATTGGAGAGAGATCTAGATAAAAATTGCATCAGTCTGGTGTTTCATCATTTGAAAAAATAGGTTATCTAGATTTTTTTCTCCTCCAAACTAGCACATTGTCCTATTCAACATCTATTAATAATCTTCACCTTTTCATTGTTATAGACAGATTATATTTCAGTCCCACACAGGTCAGATATTCTAATAAGGTAATCACATTTCTCTCTGTTCCCTAAGGCCCCAAGAATGCAGTCTGATTTGATATAGTCCCACCTGCAGCCAAATGAAATCCTATTATGGTTTACAGAACTTCAAATGGGCATAAGAATCTGTGCTAATGGACCCGAGTGCACAGTCACAGCTTGATCAACTTATCTTTATGCAATGAAATGCCACACAGAGGTGTTGTATGCAATGTCATGGCTATACTGGTCCAGGATAGGAGACAAGGTGGGTGAGGAAATATGCTTTTATATTGGAACAACTGCTGTTGAGAGAGATGAGCACTCTCAATTAGCTAGAAAGCTTGTTTCTCACAACAGAAGGTGCTCCAATAAACTATTTCCTCACTCACCATGAATCTCTTGTTCTACATGGGATACATAATTAGATATCAGTGGCTGGGACATGTTGGTTGATTGAGATTTGTGGGGCTCAGGGGCCATTTAACAGCCTATATTGCAGCTGAGAGCAAGCTTCTCAACCTAGAGACAGGTACATGCTAGTCTAACTCAAGCTAAAAATAAGAGCAATTGTCTGCTGTGACTGTAGTAAAGGAAAATTAAATAAAGTCTGCTAGATAGTTAAGAAACCCAACATCTTCCCCTCTCCCTAAGGAGGAACTAATATACCCCAAAGAGAATATGCAAGACAAAATATGCTAGCCCTGTAGACCTCTTGCTTTGTTTCTCTCCCTGAAGTGCTCCCCACTCTCCCATACAACAAGACTTACGTGACCCAAGACTTAAGTGACCCAAATTCAGCATATCCAAAGGAGTACTTCCAACAAACAAGTTTACAGAAACCAGATAGATCCAATATCTTTATAGAAGCTCCTGATCAAGTGTCAGACTATGGCCAGATGTTCTGCAGGTGCACAAGACCAGTCCTAGAGAAGGTATAAGTATGCAAATACATGCCTTAAACGCTAACACAACAACTGCTCATGCATGCTAACAAAGCACTATGCCTTTAACATGTTTTAGGGTTGACATATGACTAGTCTTGAATATGACCAGTTTAAATGTGTGCTACAGGCACACTGCTACCACCTTCCAAATTCTAGCCTAGACAAGGCCATTAAGATTCAATATATAGGAGACCGCAGTATTGGCGGGGGGGGGGGGGGGGGGGGGGGGGAGGAGGCAGAGGAGAAGGGTGAAGAATTCGACTGTTGCTAACCAGTTGTTTAAAATGGACAATGATAAATCACTGTTTCCAAGTAGTGCCCAAGTCCTGGATTAAAAGAAAAGATGAGTCTATATTGCAAAAATTTGAAGATAAGTCCAAATCTGAACAGTCACAACCCTTCAAGTTGTTTGGACTCAGAGTCCTCCCTGACTGGAATCTCTCACACACTCAGCCTTTTTTTGTTTGTTAAACTTAGCATTTGGAAAGAATGATATTTCAAAAACAACTCGAACAATATACTTCGGAAACAGTCCAAACATTCTTACACTAGCAGAAAGCGCAGCATTAAGTCTAGCTGCTACTCTCCATTTTTATACATACCAAAGCTCAGCAGTAACAATCCATCTGAAGAAATTACAGCTTCTGATTCTGTACTGATAAAAGAGAGGAACCCAATGACATGGTCTTAAACCAGACTTCATACTGTAATAAAGAGCTCTGCTAGCGTATTTGCAGGACTCTTGATCTTGACCAGTGGTTTCCCCATCTCCGCTGTGCTAAGTATGGCCAGAAGCTCAAGACATTATAAACTCACCACACAATTCAGTACAAATAATGTACCTAGAGGACGCTTGGGACCTTGCGAGATCAGGCACTAGGCCTCAACACCTGAATTCAGTTCAGCTCAATATTAGAGCAATATTAAAGGCCTGCTGACTGATGGTACTATGTGCTGTGAATGTGTGAAAAAGAGAACCACATCACAGCTCTACAGATGACCTATATATAGCCAAGGATGATTGAGCCCTAGTCAAGTGGGCTTTGACACTTGGTGGTCGCTGGACCCCCACCAGTCAATGAGTTTTATGCAACAGGTGAACCAGTTGGAAATACTCTGCAAAAAAACACCAGAAGACCCTTCCTCCTATCCACTGTAGAAATGAAGAGTGGAGCTGATTTACAGAAAGGCTTAATACAGTCTCAGTAAGAAGCCAAGGGCCTTTGGGCACATAGTGCATGAAGATGCCTCTGGTCTTGTAAGGTTGCACTGGTCTTGTAAGGGTTGGAACACACCACCAGGAGAAATAGGTCCTGGTTCATATGGAAGGTAGATACCACCTTCAGCAGGAAAGCCAAGGGGAAGGAGGAGAGGGGGAGAACTGCAGCTGAACCATGTTTTATAGAAGACAGTGTACAGAGATTGAGGTCAGGGAGGAAAAAGGAAAGGAGAGTTGGTAAAAACTGGAGAAGATGGATCCAGGCTGGTAGGTTGCTCTCAAGCACACACTCAGAATATTTGCTTGGCCCTCTGCTTGTTTCAGGTTGAGCCCTCCACACTCTGCTCAGTTGGTAGGTGGCTTGGATCATGTTTGTAGCTCATGGCTTTCTTGTGAAGTGGGAACTACTGAGGCTGGTTCCCTTTCTGTTCAGGGGAGGATATTCCATGCTGGTTCAGAATTCACTGAAAATATATGTAGGTGTGAAAAATAATCCCTGTCCCCTTGCAGCACAGAAATGGCATTTGACAAGACAACATTGCCCTAGACAGGAGATACCAATCTGACTCACATTATGGAAAGTCACACTGCTGTACCAGTGCAGACATATTAAACCAAGCAAATGTTACACAGATTTTATAGTAGGATTTGCATACCTGGGTTAGTTCCAGGGGCTCTGTGAGAGGCAACTCACAGCCACAGCCAGCTGACCTGGGATTTAGCTCTTCTAGCCCTGCTGGATTCCTTTCTCTGGATGGTGTCACCCCTTGTTTTGCCTCAGGGCATGGCATCCTCTTCCATACACTGCCCTCCAGCAATGCCCACACCTGTCCAAGCCCCCCTTCCGGGGGAAGTTGTTGTCCACTCTGCTCACACCCCAGAGTCCTCTCTTTCACAGAGCACCCTGGTCTCCTCCTTAGTAGCTTAAGCCTGGGACCTTGTCTGGCCAGAGCTCACCTAGTGCCTCCCCAGCACTGTTCTAGCTCCAGGGAGCTACCTGCTTCCCTAGCAGCCAGACCCTCGTTGCTTTCTCTCAAGTAGCAGTCAGTTCCCCTTATATAGCTCCCAGCTGGGCCCTCATCAGCTAGAACTGCCTCAGCTGGGGCTTTGCTCCCAGTCCCTTCTCCGGGCTGGGATTTTTCCCTTAAAGGCCCAGTGCAGAGCAAGCACCCTGTCACATGCTCCCATTTCTGGAGTAGCACTTGACTGGCAGAGCAGGAACTTTCTAAAAGCTGCAAGTTTAGATCAGGATGCAACTCTCTTCACCAGCTTTTTCCAACTCCAGCTCAAGTTCAGTTCAGATCTTAAGTCATGTGAACTTGCTTCAGACAGTTCTAATTCAGCCCAGCATTATCCCATTCACCCACAGAACTTAGTGCCCTCTTGCAACATTTCTAACGGTCAAAGCAGGGCACAAGGAATCTGAGTCCTAATGTAAACTCAGCCACTGGCTAGGAGATCTTAAACTGCTTAGTTCTGCACCTCAGTTTCTCTATCTGATCTCTCTCCAACTTTGATCCCTTTGTATGGAATTTGCTATACCAGTACCCAATATTACTCTACTTATTCCCGTGGGCTGCATCTAGACTGGCAAGTTTTTCTGCAAAAGCAGTCGCTTTTGCGCAAAAACTTGCCAGCTGTCTACAGTGGCCACTTGATTTTGCACAAAAGCACTGACGTTCTCCTGTCCGAAATCAGTGCTTCTTGCGCAGATGCTTTGACGTTCCCATTCGGGCAAAAGCCCTTTTCCAGAAATGTTTTTGCGCAAGAAGGCCAGTTTAAACAGCTAAAAACTGTTTTGCGCAAAAAAGCCCTGATGGCGAAAATGGCGATCAGGGCTTTCTTGCGCAAAACCGCGTCTAGATTGGCACGGACGCTTTTCCGCAAAAAGTGCTTTTGCGGAAAAGCATCCGTGCCAATCTAGATGCTCTTTTCCGCAATGCTTTTAACGGAAAAACTTTTACGTTAAAAGCATTTGCGGAAAATCATGCCAGTCTAGACGTAGTCTCATTGTACAAAGGCCAAGAAGAAATTCAATCCTAACTATACATATTACTTTGTCATTAATTGTGGACACTAATGGAGATATATTCTATATTAGACTTCTAAAAAGAGCTTGCCACATGCAAGAAATTTACTGTAAATTCCTGTTGACCAATCCAATTAAATGATGGCAGGAAATGGTCTTCGATGATTTGTAATTGCTGGAAGATATGGACATCTATATTCATTAAATCGGGTTCTCCCTCTAAAATGCCTACTCACCCAGCAGAAAATGATCTTTGATTGTTCTGCAGATCAGTCTATCTTGATTAATAAAAACTATTAATTGTTTATTTTAATAATAATTTAGATTTATAAAGCACCTTTGATTCGGAGGGATCCAAATTGTTGGAAAACATAAGGTCAGATTTTGCTACTCACATACAAATGGAGGAGCTACAGCTGGACTACAGTTTTAGCATAGAGTATAAACCATCCTAAGTGAGATCAAGACACTTGTTAGTAATATTTACGTTTTTTTAAGAATGTCTCCTACAGAACACTGGAGATTAAAACAATTATTTCACGCAGAGGAGCCTGGCTCTTGCGTTTAAAAGGCCTGTAGTGCACCACCTGTCTTCCTGTAAAGGGCTAATAGTCCAAAAATAAAGCAGTCAGACTCTTTGGGGGACTCATGTTTACAAAAGATGAAGTCAAACTGGAATAAGTGCAGAGAAAGGCTACTAGGATGATCTGAAATAATGGGGGAGGGGAAGAACTGTATGAGAGCAAAGTTAAAGAACTTGGTTTGTTTAGCCTAGCCAAAAGAAAGCTGGGGTGCGGAGGTGGTATGACTGCTTCCTAAATACAAAGAGATAAATACTGAGGTGGGGGGAGAGTGGGGGAGGAGGGAAAAAGAGAGAGAAGGAGGAGTCATTTAAGTTAAGCACCAGCATGGACACAGAAAAAAAGGAAAATAACCTGGACATCAACAAGTTTAGGCTCAAAGTTAGTTTCTTATCAAGAAGTGAAGTTCTGCCTTTCAAGGGGAACACTGAGGACAAAAAACCTACATGGATTCGAGACTGAGCTTGCTAAGTTTATGGAAGTGATAATGGGACTCCTTACAATAGCATGTGGCCCATTGGTGACTACCAGAAGAAAAAACTTCCCCAACAGCCAGAGATAGGACACTACATGGAAACGGTCCTGAGTTACTATAGAGAATTCTTTCCTAGATATCTGCCTGGTGATCTTGGCCTTTTGATCAGGGTGTAACTAATTGCCAGATTTTGAGGGGGGAGGGAATTCTCTCAATCCTAGGTCAGACTGACAAAGCCATTGGAGGGTTTTGTGGGGGAGGGGGGTTGCCTTCCTCTGCAGCAAGACACACAGGCCATGTGTAGGTTTCAACTAGTTTAAATGGCAAGTTCTGTGTAACTTGCCGTCTTGAAACAGTGATTGTATGAGCAGGGTCTAGATGGAGTGAGGATTTCAGGTACTGCTGCAAGTGGCAAACCAAGTGGGTTTTGCCCACAAAAGCTCATGATTCTATGTATTTTGGTTAGTTCTCTAAAGGCGCTGCAAGACCACTCATCGTTTTTACCATGTTGAGGCAGCTACTGATCCAGCTGAAACATTTTACTCACAAGGTCACTGAAGAGGAGGGAAAGGAAAGTGACTAAATCAAAAGGAAAGAAAAATTAAGAGCAAGAAATAAGGCAGGACTCAAAGCAGGAAATTTTAAGTAAATCTAAACCTGCAGATACAAGGTGGAATATGAATGAGGTGGAATGGGAAAGCAGGGTACAAAAGAATAAATAGTTGTCTTTCACCATAATAACATGCCCTCATTGTCTCAGACCCTAGTGCCATTGTCCATACACACCTCTATGATCTCCCACCAAAACTATGTGGCTATATCTACATTGTAGGCTTCTTGCGCAAGAACAGCTGTTCTTGTGCAAAAACTTGTCTACACTGCATGCACGTTCTTGTGCAAGTAAAGTTACAGTAAGGCGTCAGAACAGAGGGCTTCTTGTGCAAGAGTTATTCCTCTCCCCACGAGGAATAAGCCCTCTTGCGCATGCCTTCTTGCGCAAGAGCTCAGTATGGACGGTCAACAGGGGTTTCTTGTGCAAGAAACCCCTATGGCTAAAATGGTCATCAGAGATTTCTTGTGCAAGAGAGGATCCACACTGCCAAGGACGCTCTTGCACAAAAGCACAAGGCAGTGTGGACGTGCTCTTGCACAAGACCTTTTGCACAAAAACTCTTGCGCAAAACAGTTCTTGCACAAGAAGCCTGCAGTGTAGACGTAGCCTGTAAGTACAGCAAGGGTCCTACCAAATTCACAGTCATAGGATTTTAAATTAGTAAAACTTCATGATTTCAGCTATTTAAATCTGAGTTGGAATTGTAGGTGACCTGCCCCTACCCACCTTCCCCCCCCCCCCAAAAAAAGATTTGGATAGGCTCACTAGGTTATGGGGGGAGGGGGAGATGTGGTACTGCTACTTTTTTTGCTGCTGCTGGGAAGCTGCAGATTGATGGCTGAGAGCCCAGGCCTGAAGGCAAAGCCACCAGCAGCAGCATCAGGAACGCACATGATGCTATTGCCACCTTTACATCTATGCTGCCACTTGCAGAGCTGGATCCTTAATAAGCAGCCACCATTCTCTGAAGGCAGTGCTAAAATCAGGGTGGCCACACCATGCCCTGCCATTATAGAATCCTAGAGCTGGAAGAGACCTCACGAGGTCATCAAGTCCAACCTCCTGCCCAAGGCAGGACCAATCCCAACTAAATCAACCCAGCCAGGGTGTTGTCAAGCTGAGACTTGAAAAACTCTAGGGATGGAGATTCCATCACCTCCCTATACAACCCATTCCAGTGCTTTACACCCTTCCAATGAAATAGTTTTTTCTAATGTCCAACCCAGACCTCTCCCACTGCAACATGAAACCATTGCTCCTTGTTCTGCCATCCGTCACTAATGTGAACAGCCCCTTTCATCCTCTCTGGAATATAATCCGGCCTTCCCCCTCTCCAAATCCCTTTTTCATCAGGACCCCCAATTTGAGAGACGCTGGTCTCCTCCCACAAAGTCTTTATAGTATAGAGTAAAAGCACATAAGAGACTAGATTACATGGATGGGAGATGGCCCAAAATGCATTTTTCACGGTCCAAAATGCATTTTTCATAGCTGGGAATTTGCTAGGGCCCTAATTATAGCACTTCCAGCTTTACCACAAAGGCAGTCAGAGACCCTGTTCCACTCTGGCTGGGGTTCTGCAGAAGGCTCTGTGAAGGTTCAACATGCATTGCTGCTCCTGTAGGGCCTCCCCTATGGCTTTGGCAGGGTTCTGCTGGCCTCCCTTCTCCAGAGGCAAAACGTTTCTTACCATTGGCTATTGGTATGGTCCCCCTCTTCATTCTGCAGCAGGACAATGGCTGGGAAAGCCAGACACTACCCTTTGTGGTATATTAATTCCCTCATGTTTGTAAGGTAATATAGTAGAGAAGGCCATCTGAGTACTTAGAGAGACAAACGGACAAGGATTGTTTCACTCTCTCTGGGGATACAGAAGCTCTTCCTCCTCGTGTTAATAAAACACTTCTATAATGTAATAGCTGAACTGTATTTAACATTTTAAGTTAAAGCATGTTGCTTAGTAGACCAGAGACTAGAATTCTGGACTCTTGTGGTGGGATACTTAAGCCAGGATCCCACCACACCTTTCTGCTACTCTATACGCCCTCTTTCCATCTGGGGAAGAAGTTCTCTGGAGCTGGCATTGCTGACGGACGGCCACAAAGCTGCCTTCATGGACTAGAGGGCAGACTGCAGGCATGGTTGGGACCATACCACACAGAGCACTTTGAAGATTCCAATAGATCTGTAGGGAGGCCACCCATGATTTTAGACCTAACTCTAGGGCAGTGGTTCTCCAACTTTTTGGCCAATGGCCACCACAGACCTTTCCATGGACCACCAGTCAAGCAGCTACAATGACAAAAATGGGTGCTGGAGTGGGTGGGGATGCGGGGTCTGGCCAGGTGGTAGGATGCAGGAGCAGGCTGAGGATGGGAGGGATTGGCCAGAAGGTGGTATGCAGAAGTAGACAGAGTGGAGGAGTCTGGGAGAGAGGAGGCTGGAGGATGTTTAGCTGGCTCCATGCTTCCTACCACCCCCAGGTACCACCCCTTGCTACTCCCATTTGCAGTTATTCCAGCCAATGGGAGCAGCAAGGAAAGCCTCCAGGCGAGCAGTTTCTTGTGCTGCTGTTCCCACAGCTGAATCCAGGAACTAAGGAACCACTTCCTTACCCTGCAAGCCAGATCCAGCCCATGGCCTTTCTGCAAGATGATCCGCAGATGACACTTTGAAAACCACTGCTCTAGGAGCTTTTCCAAATTAAGTCAGGAGCTTACCCAGGATCAGGAGGACACAATGGTGTTTAAAGCTACCTTAGCCTCTTCTCCCTGGGCTGCAAATTCTGCACCATGTCTTGGAAGTACATCACACGTCCTTATTCCTGGACTCTTTTATATTGACTCACTGTTAAGTAAACTGAGGCATTGAGCAATTATGTGACTAATCTGTACACTAGTGCGTTCCTCATGCTCATAATGGTGACACCAGATTCTTGAATGGAAGAAAAGTGGTGATTCTTCAAAGCTTGACAACTGCCTAAAATAGACAGTGAAGCTGAACAATTTCACTATTTCAATACATTTCCTATAATACTCCATGGTTAGAAGGGAATAATGGTGTCACTGAGCTAAGATGGGTTATTATACTATTATGTAGGCTTATGTTTTCAAGAGTCATGGTGATGAGTTTTCTAATGGGGGATGCAAGGAAGGAATGAAAATGGTATGTTAAACAGGATATTGCAAACAATGGAAAAATTACAGCACAGTCCAAGTCAGTTTGTGAAACAGATTTCACAAAGTCATAACTCTAGTAGTTATTATACTGTATAGCAATGAGTTATCTGCTCCATAAGAACTAATATCTTTATGTTAAGACATTTAAAATCATAGATGTGGGATACTTAAACAGCCACTGCCAAAACAGTGCCCTGATGAAGACTTAAATTAATAGGGAAGAAAAGCTCTTCATATTTCTACTTTAAATAGCCCAGTGGTGACAGTCAATGAGCAGCCTAAAAATCCTTGGGGGTGGATGTTTCTGTTCTAACAAAGTCTGCACTGTAGCATTTGACGGTAACAATATAAATAAGTTCAGCTTAATAATGACAAATAGTCTTTTTATTTTTGTTATAGGAACTTGCCAGTGAGTAAAGCTGGAAGCGTCTAAGAACCAAATCTGACTAATAGGGTAGAGCTCTTGGCTGCAGTAAGGCTTAAAAACAAAATGTACTTTTGAAACTTTGGGGGTGGGGGGAAGGGTTACTATTGCAACACCAACAGATAAAAACCAAAAAGCCTCAGGGTAATTGAGGAGGAGAAAAAGGGTACTCACTTGCTGTCTGTAGTGTAGGCAAGGGTAAACTTAGTTTATTCCGTTCTCATGTGGTCTATCTGGAGGTGGGTTTTTTTGTTTTTAGAAAATGGGTAATAAATTAAGCCACCACATCTCTGCTTTCTGCCATACACAACAGGCTGAGCACCAGATTTTGACTAGTCCTTGTATAGCCTTCCACTTCCCCACTATGCACTCTGCAGAACAGCTGATCTCTTGCCTTTAGGAGAGTAAAGTAATTGGAGGACATACATCACCCCCAAGGGAGGGGCCTACACTCGTTGCAGAGGAAAAGTCTAAAAGATTTGGGACAAAGTCTAAAAGATACGCACCACTGGGACACATTCCTTCCCAAAATCCCTTCTGGGATGTTGCTGTACTGAACTATCCCTTGCTCAGGGATCAGTCTTAAAAGCACACCCACTAGTAATGGTGTAACAGAGGTAGTATCTAGAATGCAGTGCCTTGAGATATCCTGGATGTTAATGGCACTAATTAACTTGTAAAAGCTCCAGCAGAGCTGCATGAAAACATTCAATCTGAGTGACACCAGCATTTTTGAGTTGTGAGATTCTTATCTCCTTCAAAGGCCACCTTTGGCCAATGACTGGCAGTTGCTTCTTTATGAAGCCACTGAGACCTTTGGCCTAAAGCAGTCAGCTTGAGAGCAACAGGGGATGGCAAAGAAGGGACAGCAGTTTCAAAGAAACTTAATTAGATCTTACTCCACTATGATTTTAAGGGCCTGTCTGCAATATCACTTTACTACCAGTTGCATAGATGGCAGTTTATTTGCCCTGCAGTCTACTGACTTTTATACTTCTGTTATGTCTTTGTGTTTTATGTCTCACATCATACCCCGCTACCACTGTTCTTAGTTCTGTCTGAGGAAGCCAGAAACCAACCCTTTATAGGCCATCAACCTTAACTTGAATTTTCATGGGCCAGATGCTTTCTACTTTGAGCATTTCTGGCTCAAACTTTTGCAAAGGGATAGCAAATATTTGTCATAGTCTAGGCAACAGCTTCTCTCCCCACACACAGCATCCCCCATGGAGAACGGAGGTAAGGGCATCAGGACAGTCTCCATTCAGTAGAGTTACAGCACCTTGGGTGTGTCTAGACTACATGCCTCCTTCGACGGAGGCATGTAGATTAGCCAGATCGGAAGAGGGAAATGAAGCCGCGATTAAAATAATCGCGGCTTCATTTAAATTTAAATGGCTGCCCCGATCTGCCGATCAGCTGTTTGTCGGCAGATCGGGGGAGTCTGGACGCGATGCCCCGACAAAGAAGCCTTTCTTCATCGACACAGGTAAGCCTCGTGAAACCAGGCTTACCTGTGTCGATGAAGAAAGGCTTCTTTGTCGGGGCATCGCGTCCAGACTCCCCCGATCTGCCGACAAACAGCTGATCGGCAGATCGGGGCAGCCATTTAAATTTAAATGAAGCCGCGATTATTTTAATCGCGGCTTCATTTCCCTCTTCCGATCTGGCTAATCTACATGCCTCCGTCGAAGGAGGCATGTAGTCTAGACACACCCCTTGAGGCAGAATGCCAACAAACACTGACACCAACATTTTTAGGAGTATATTTGTTGCCAATTGATTTTGGTTGCCTGATTAGACCAACAAGTTAGGCACCTGTTGTACCCTTCTTGTTGTCAGCTGGAGCTGAGAAAAGCTCACCATTTTGAGGGATGAAGGAAGTCCACCAAGAACTACATGCTTTAAATTTGTCACCAAAATCCATGACAACCCATATTAGGAGCTACACTACACTGGGCACTGTAGGGTTGAGGAACAAAGTTAGAAAAACAGATTTTATCAGCTGTACCAATGCAGGTTCAGTAATGCCAGTGGATACATGCAGAGTATGTCTAGACTACAAGCATCTTTTGAAAGAGGTTTAATTAACAGCATGTGGCCTGTTAAAAAAAACAAAAGAACCCTGACTTTTTCAGAAAGACTTTAGAATGCACCAGCTAATACATAGTTATTCAACATCTGCTGGCTGAAATAACTAAGACCTTTTGCAGATATTGTCCAATTTCATAAATTTCACACATCCTAATACACTGAGGGCGATCTTTTAGGCTACGTCTACATTGGCCCCTTTTTTGGAAGGGGCATGCTAATTTTGAAAGTGGGAATAGGGAAATCCGCGGGGGATTTAAATATCCCCCACGGATTTAAATAAACATGTCCGCCGCTTTTTTTCCGGCTTAGGGAAAAGCCGGAAAAAAAAGCGTCTAGACTGACCCAATCCTCCGGAATAAAGCCCTATTCGGGAGGATCTCTTATTCCTACTTCAAAGTCTAGACGCTTTTTTTCCGGCTTTTCCCCAAGCCGGAAACAAAGCGGCGGACATGTTTATTTAAATCCGCGAGGGATATTTAAATCCCCCGCAGATTTCCCTATTCCCACTTTCAAAATTAGCATGCCCCTTCTGAAAAAGGGGCCAGTGTAGACCTAGCCTTAATGTTTGTTTCCTTAAAGCAGAGGAACTTTAGTTGTGCTTATTTCCAATGTCAGCCATACATGACAATTTGCTTGGGAACAAATGTAGTCTCTCTAATTTAATCATAATCTGGGACATTGCATATAAGAAAACTGTTTCATTAAGGGTATGACTAGACTGCGGGGGTTTTGGGGATACTGGAAGTATCCCAAAAAAACTCTGCCATGTCCAGGGAACACATTTGCTCTTCTGCTTTTTTTGAGGAAGAACAAATGCGCTCTTTCGGAAGCCCCTGTATTCCTTGTTCCACGAGGAAGAAGGAGACTTTCAAAAGAGGGGGGTTTTCTGAAATTTGGCCCAGTCCAGATGGGCCAAATTTTGAAAAAGCATCTTCCGACAAAAGTATCAGAAAAAGGTACCTTTTTCTGACAAAAGCTTATAGTCTAGCCGTACCCTTAAGTGTGGTAGACTTAAGTCCAGATGTGCAAGATGCTTCTAGAAAAATAAAAATCTTTTTAACATCAAATTTCTCAAGTGGAAGCAAATGGGTAACAAGTTAATTCACAATTTATCTACTGAACTCCCTCTGCAAGGAATTCAGCACAGAATCTCTTTAATGATTCTTTTTTAAGACTCCTTTGAAGTCATCCTTATGCTTCCTGGTTCAGTATAGCTATTCCCAAATATATCATTATGGCTGTGTCTATATTGGCACCCTTTTCTGGAAAGGACACCGGAATTGCAAATATCCCCCGTGGCATTTGCATGAACATGGCTGCCGCTTTTTTCCAGCTCAGGGCTTTGCCGGAGAAAAGCACCAGTCTAGACGGGATCTTTCGGAAAATAAAGCCTTTTCTGGAAGATCCCTTATTCCTGATTTTTAAATGTGGTAACTCATTGCAAGCAGCATTATTTGCCATGTTACATATTTTAGGGTATGTTCAGCAACCCAGGAAACACTAAAAGGATTTTCTGGAAAGGAGGGAGGAATAGGTTACAGGATTTTTTTTTTTTTTAAACAAAAAAAATGCTGAATTCAAACTAAGTTTTGTGCTTAATGTCCCCAGTATGCCAAGTGTCATTTTAGCTTTGCAGTTCACATTAAAGCCAAGTTTTCCATTTCATGTACCTTAGGCCATTGAAAACCTGTACCATTCTTTTCAGACAAGAATGATTATTTCTTACTGATTCCATTGAAATATTGCACTTTAAAGATTCCACTGCCAAGTGGAAAATCATGGCATTTGCAATAGCTAAGTCTGGACACGGCATGTAGGACAGTAATGGACTGTAACTGATGGAGCAATCTCAGTAAGCTGTCCCAGAGCAGATCAGGATTTTTTATTTAAGCTATACAGAGTTGAAAGAAATAAGATAAATTGTGTTACCATTTTTCCTGTGTTAGTTGCATGGCAAATTAGAACATTAAGATTCTATTTAAGTTCTACTATAAAATCAATTCTTTCAATGGCTCTATACCTTAGAGCACTTCTGAAAACATCTTGGTTTATTATTATTGGGAATTTTCAAGGGGTTTTTTTTACCATAAAGACCAGTCTGGGTCCCACTGAATTCAATGGGAGCTTTACCTTTGAGTGCAATAGGAACAGGCTTAGGCACAATATTAGATCATTGGTTAAACACATGAAATACTGAACAATTCATTGAGAACATACATGCTAGGAGCTACATTTCCCCAATACAAGCAGTGTATAAAGCAAGCCACATCTGGAAAAAGATAGCTGCCAAAAACTTAAGAAACACACTGTCCGTTTTATAATGCAGATCCTGCTGCTGAAAATGGAAATCCATACCAAATTCAGCCAGTTTTTCTTTGTCAACATGAGTGGGTGTTGAAGAGGAAGTTACAATATGTTTTGTTTTTTCATAATAAAGGAAGAGAGCATCACCAGACTGTTGATCAACAGAATGTTGATATACCAATTAGGGCTACAACTCCTGCAGATAAACTCAATTAAAAATTTACCTTGGCCCTTGTTTTGCTAAGCCCTTGTTGTACAAGTATTGGATTATGCACCAGAGCAACTTTCTAGAGATCACCCTTATTAGCAGGCTGTGCAGCCAAGATACTGAGAGAACATATGTATACTAGCATGCATGACACAGGAATTCTGATGGAAAGCCAGAGCAAAACTGCAATGTATTGAGGAAGTGTGTCCTATTAGGTATATGATCAATAAGGCTATGTCTAGACTGCAAGCCTCTTTCGAAAGAGAGCGTCTAGACTGCACGCGGAACTTTCGAAAAAGCAAGCCGCTTTTTCGAAAGAAAGCACCCAGTGAGACTGGATGCTCTCTTTCGAAGAAGCCCTATTTACATTCAAGAACGCCTTCTTTCGAAAGAGCACTTTCGAAAAAAGGCATTCTTCCTCGTGAAATGAGGTTTACCACCGTCGAAAGAAAAGCCGCATTCTTTCAATTTAATTTCGAAAGAACGTGGCTGCAGTCTAGACGCAGGTGAAGTTTTTTCGAAAAAAGGCTACTTTTTTCAAAAAAAACCCTGAGTCTGGACACAGCCTAAGAGCTGAAAGACCAGAAAGAGTGGGAAGATTTGCTTCTGGAATTCACCACCCAGCTCTACAAGAATATGGTTCGTGAGCTCATGTGGGAGGATCAGATTTTTGACTGCTAGTCAAACTGCAGTGATTAAGCACCCTAAGTTCTGCAAGTACCTTTCTCCAAAGTGAAAAAAGTTTCCCCTCATCTTCACCTCAATAAAACAGAGATTCTCTGCTTTAGTCTTAGATGGACAGATTAAAATACTTCTGTCATAAAAATTAACAACACACCAAGAGCTAAACAATTACTAGAAAAATAACAAACAGAAGAGACCAAGAAGGATTTATCGGCATAAGTTATCTAGGTTACATTTCTCAGTCAGATATCAAAGCACAGCACTAGCTGTAATGTGCCAGCCATGCACAGCCATTAGGGAATCAGTCTCGTATAACAGACATAGGTTTAAATAAATTATTTCCAGTGAAACAGGAATCTTTTGAGCATTAAACATTGTCACACACCACTAAAAATGCAATAGTGACAGTGCTAGACAAGATAATGAGGGCTTAATGACAGGAACAGGGAAGAATTTTGCCACTTAAATGGTTTCCACTTTTGCCCATGAAATTCCATGATTTATTTCTCAGATGCTGGCAGTTCCCTGTTACCCTGGTTCATGATGGAGGGCCAAAAACAATCTGACCATTACTGTGATGTGCAAAGTGGTAATAAGATGAAGAATCCATGCTCCCTTCACAGAAGACAGGGCCATTCACAGGCTGGAGATGCTTCTTGCCCTATAGGCTGGATCTAGACTGGCCACTTTTTCCGGAAAAGCAGCCGCTTTTGCGGAAAAACTTGCCAGCTGTCTACACTGGCAGCTTGAATTTCCGCAAAACCACTGACGATCTCATGTAAGATTGTCAGTGCTTTTGCGGAAATACTATGCTGCTCCCGTTCGGGCAAAAGTCTTTTTCCGAAAAACTTTTGTGCAAAAGGACCAGTGTAGACAGCTCAGATTTGTTTTGCACAAAAAAGCCCCGATCGCGAAAATGGCAATTGGGGCTTTTTTGCGTTAAAGCGCATCTAGATTGGCCACGAACGCTTTTCCGCAAAAAGTGCTTTTGCGGAAAAGCATCCTGCCAGTCTATACACACTTTTCCGAAAATGCTTTTAACTGAAAACTTTTCAGTTAAAAGCATTTCCAGAAAATCATGCCAGTCTAGACGTAGCCATAGAGTTTATGATCAGTTGTTCCAAATACCACAAATTGCTTGGCTCCTACACCACCTTGCAGGACCAGAGCTTAGATGGATGATAGCTGAGAAATTCCCAGGCTTCTCTGAAGGTTATTATTGAGAGGTAAAGCAAAATACTTTGTGTATTCCTTTTACCACCTTTACAGATGTGATTTAAAGTTCAATTTCATTACCTAATTTTAATAACCTCTTTCCAGTTGTTACATATAAATAGTCTATAATACACTACTTCCTAACTTGGCATCTTAATGAATTTTCATTTCAAAACTTGTGTATTGAATTTGGAAATGTTGATTAAAGACATTTCTATCAATAAAAGATAATGGGAAAAAAGTCAGTATAATTAGCTACTGGTTCCTGAACTCCATAAGGGGGAGGGGACAGCAGCAAGTTTTATTGTCTTAATAAGAAATGGAGGGTTTTCCAGCACTTGTGCACCACCTAGGGGTATGTGTTTCTTAGGCTATTCCAGTGGTTTTCAACCTTTTCTTCCCCCATTTGCAGACCCCTAGAAGATTTCAAGTGGAAATGCAGATCCCTTTGTAAATCTTAGTCAACAGATTTCAAGAGGCCCATAGCCCACAGATTTGAAAACCATTTGCCTAGCCTATCCTGTTCTCCATGTGCAATTGTTTTATATGGGTGCATATATAGGTAGTTTTATGGTTTCTTAAAATGCCCATATCCATGACAACTAAGTGTCACATGAAGCTGTGTTGTCCATATTAGCTATGGTGCTGTAGAGACTTTTTGAAATATGGAATGGAGAAAAGAAGAGCTACAATGCATGAGAGACTCTCAAACAGAGGAATGAAGCTTAAACTTAATCAGTCCCTAAACTGTTCAGTATAAATATAGGAAGCAGTTTTCATTGGCATAGGACCATTTTGCAGCTCATATCATGGAATCATAACAGACTCTTCAATTTTTTTCCTTTAAAAAACCCCTACCGTTTAGGTCCCATGATTCTGATTTCATTTGGGCTGTGTCTAGACTGGCAAGTTTTTCCGCAAAAGCAGCTGCTTTTACGGAAAAACTTGCCAGCTGTCTACACTGGCCACTTGAATTTCCACAAGAACACTGACTTCCTACTGTCTGAAATCAGAGCTTCTTGCAGAAATACTATGCTACTCCCGTTTGGGCAAAAGTCCTTTTGCGCAAAACTACTGCGCAAAAGGGCCAGTGTAGACAACTCAGATTTGTTTTGCGCAAAAAAGCTCCGATCACGAAAATGGCGATCGGGGATTTTTTGCGCAAAAGCGCGTCTAGATTGGTCACGGATTCTTTTGCACAAAAGCGCTTTTGCGGAAAAGCATCCGTACCAATCTAGACGCTCTTTTCCGCAAATGCTTTTAATGGAAAAGTTTACAGTTAAAAGCATTTGTGGAAAATCATGCCAGTCTAGATGTAGCCTTGGTGTATAGTCTCACCAGGCGGTGAGCAAGGTCAGCTTTTGTACATGCATTTTTACCATTACCGATAAGTGCATGCACAAGTAGCTAAAATTATGAGACTCATTTTAGTTTTTCCAAGATAATTTCTTCCTAGATAATCAGACTTCTAGGTAGAAGTGTCGGAGTGCTCAGGAACAGAGCTGTATGGAACTAAAAAACTATAGTGCCCAAAAAAAAACTATTCAACTCTCCCTAGGTCCTTTGGAAATCCCAGGCTTCCAGACCTTGTACAGAAAACATCACTAGTGATGGACCATAGTGCCATATCAGTGGTATTTAGGAGGAGCTTTTGCAACATCCTCATGATACTAATGCTCCAGCTATTATCACAGGCCGTCTTATCTACCAAGTTTGCCTCACGCCTGTGATAACAGCAACAAGCACTAGCATTGCACGGTTGAGCCTGAAGCAATGGAGAAATGGCTGTAGCTGGGGGAAATAGCCATTCCCATTTTGAGCTAAGGAGTCCAATCCACAAGCTGGAGTAGCATGAAACCCCCAGTACAATGAGTGGGGCTACCCCAGTGAGAAAGCACAGGGGAGATTTCCCAGAAATTAGCAGACTAGCCATAGCACTGAAGGCTAGATAGCAGGAGCAGGAGGTACAGCAAGTTCACAGAACCACATGGTACAACCCACTCTCCATAACTACTGCACTGTAGTTCTGCCTTTTCAGAGACTGTAATGGATGAACCTACCCTGTAGTGTTGTCTGCTAGCCTGAAGTCACCTCACAGACACCCTGTGAGTTTTCCTTCTTCCTGGGCTCCCCAATAAAACCCATACACAGGAATCTTTCTCTGCAAAAACTTCTGATTCAGATTAGGGTTCAGTCAAAACAGCAATCAAAATTCTAAGCCCACACCTAGTCTAACTCAATTCTCTACTTTTAACATGGCATTTCTAGCCCTACCTGGCTCATATCTTGTTCCCCTGATGTTTCAGTCTTCTATAATGACCACCCAGGCTTCAAAACTCTCTGTAGCTTCCCTTTGCTATCTCTTCCAGGAGCCTTCCCTTAAGTCCAATGAGACAGCAGGTAAATAAGTCACAGGTGCACAGCCTCTTAAGGGAACCAGTCGCCCCTCCCGTAGCCAAACAGCAGTTTATAGTTACCAACACAGGAACACACTCATCAGCTGTGTCTACATTGGCACGATCTTGCACCAAAGCAGCCGCTTTTGTGCAAAAACATGCTGCCTGTCTACACTGGCAGGGAGTTCTTGTGCAAGAACACTGACGTTCTAATGTATGCAACCAGTGCTTCTTGCGCAAGAACTATGATGCTCCCGCTCAGGAATAAGCCCTCTTGCGCAACTGTTCTTGCACAAGAGGCCAGTGTAGACAGGCAACATGAATTTCTTGTGCAAGAAAGCCCAATGGTTAAAATGGCCATCGGAGCTTTCTTGCGCAGGAGAGTGTCTACACTGGCACAGATGCTCTTGCGCAAAAGTGCACCTCGTGCGCAAAGGCACATGCCAGTGTAGCCGCTCTCTTGCGCAAGTACTTTAACGCAAGCACTCTTGCGTTAAAGAGTATTTGCGCAAGATCATGCCAATGTAGACGTAGCCATCTTGTGCTCGCATGGCCCCTTGAGTCAAGTACAGTACATGCATAAATGCTTTCCTGAATAGGGATAATTTATTGAACTAGATCTAGAGTTTCCTGTAGCCCCTGTGGGTGTATAAACACTGCAGTTTTAGATTGACCTAATGGCTGTCCTGCATCAGCTGACTCACTGGGTTCAAGCTGTGGGGCTATAGAACTTCTGTGTAGATGTCCAGCCTTGGGCTGGAACCTAAGCATGGACATCTCCATTAGCATTGTGAAAGGTTAACCAGTAAGCATCACAGCTGATGTTTACTGGTTCCTCTTAACTGATAACAGCTGAAAAAGCTCCCCTCTGATGTGGATAAGAGCTGGGAGCCAATAGAACCACCCCCAGCACAAGTGCTGAGCTGGAAGCAGGAACACCTGGGATCCTGCTTAATCCATTAACTAAGAATAAGTATGGAGTAAATGACTAATAGGCTACGTCTAGACTGGCATGATTTTCTGCAAATGCTTTTAACGGAAAAAAGTTTTCCATTAAAAGCATTTGCAGAAAAGAACATCTAGATTGGCACGGACACTTGTGCAAAAGCACTTTCTGCGGAAAAGAGTCTGTGCCAATCTAGACGCGCTTTTGCGCAAAAAAGCCCCGATTGCCATTTTCGCGATCGGGGCTTTTTTGCGCAAAACAAATCTGAGCTGTCTACACTGGCCCTTTTGTGCAAAAGGACTTTTGCCCGAACGGGAGCAGCATAGTATTTCCGCAAGAAGCACTGATTTCTTACATGAGATTGTCAGTGTTCTTGTGGAAATTCAAGCGGCCAGTGTAGACAGCTGGCAAGTTTTTCCACAAAAGCAGCTGCTTTTGCAGAAAAACTTGCCAGTCTAGACACAGACATAGTGTACTAAGTGCTGTGAGATGGGGGGAACTGGCTTATAAATTCCAGCTCCCCCTCACTTGCTGCCTCTGATATAGACAGTAGTAAGGGGAGGGAAATGCAAATAGTCAAATTGCAAGTAGCCTAGTCTTACTGGGTTGTTGACTATTTGACCACTCTTTTACATCCCTACTGTTAACTGTTTAAACATTAGGTCAATCTAACACTTAACTGTTTATGATTAACTGGGATTTTACATCCCTAATCTGCACTGCAGTTTATAGCTCTATAGCCCAAATCTGAGGAATCAGGCCAGCTACATGTGTTTAATTGCAATGTTGACATACCTCAGAGAATGCATTTGGACTCCCTCACCTTACCTTGCTGCTCAGCTCCTGCCCCTATTAGAAAGTAAAGCAGAAGCCACTTGGTATTATTGCTGCCCATTCATTTGATTTGCTTCCATTTACGTGGTGGAGATTGTGAGCTTTAGGTATCCTGCTGAGACAATCCTCTGACTGTGAATATCACCAGCATTGATGTTGCTCTCATACACCCGCCTATTTCACCACCCTAAGCATGTGTTTATAGTCTTTGTTAGCTTTGGCTCTGCCCTAACACAGATTAAACTGGGCCTTTCTTCAGCTCCAGGAAGGCATATAGCCAATAAGACTTGAAATAACCCTGAGCAGTTCTTGATTGATACACAATTAGCAGTGTATATTTTACTCCAGAAAATATTTCATTGTAGCATAGTCTACTCACTATAGACACATACCATTATGGCTGCATAGGGTATATTGACTCTCCTTTGGTTCTGCAGGAGTCCCCCTTTTCCTGTGATTTGGTCCTCTTGCCAGTTCACTTTTAGTTCTGCTCCTTCCAGAGAAACCTGAGTCCAGCAGCTTGGTCTGCTAACTTCACCTCAAGCCAACTTCAATCTTTTGGGGTCTGCCAAGACCCCCTGGCTCCAGGCTCTTCCCACCTTGCACAATAGGCAGCAGAAGTTAGGCCTGACTTGCATCCTGGGAGCCAAACCAGAGACCTTGTATGAAGCAGAAGAGATGTGTTTTCTTCAGGTCCTTTGCTCCCATAGACTGTTCTCTATCATGGCCTGTAGCTAAGCCTTCCTCACAGCTTGCACATCTGCAAGTCCCAAAACAAAAGGGAAACTAACCTTGGAATCTGAAGGTGGCCATGTAAACACTCCCCCAGCCCAGGGAAGGACTGGGACAACCCCCTTCTGCCTCCCTGCATCTTCCCTCCTCTTTTCCACCCCCACGTCTTCACCCTTTATCTGGCCCAGCCCTTCCTCTATTTGAGGCAGTCCTTCGGAATAGCGGGTCTGGTGGCTGGCACTAGCAGCAGAGGTCCACACCCTGCCACCTCAACACTTACTGACAACAATGGGGAGAAGAAGCGGAGCAAGGAGGCCTACCGCTTTGCTCCCCCAACCATGTTGCTCTGCTCCTGTTGGGGAGTACAGGGGCAATCCCACCCACTCTTCTGGATTGGTGCCACCAGAAGAGCAAAGTGCCTGAAAATAATCAGCGTAGCGGCATTACACAAGAGGTGTTTTCTTGTGCAAGAAGGGGCAGTGCAGACAGCTTCTTCTAGTGTAAGAGCCTCTTCCGCAAAAATGGTGGCTCATTAGGAATGCAAATTAGGCTCGGCAATATTCCATGCTTAGCCTCATTTGCATATCTCTGGCACAAGATCGCGCCAGTGTAAACATAGCCATGGTGCATAGACATGGGATGAGGTAGTGTCCATGGGAATTGGGAGTTTTCTTATTTTAGTAGCATCTGGGAACAGCAAAAGGAGATATAGTGTTGCAACTTGCTCTAGGCTGCTTTTAATTGGGAGGCAAAAACATCTTTTTCCACAATCTTTGTAATTTAAAGAAGTATAAACAGACTCCATTTTTCAATACATTCTTTCAATACTTTTCTTTCAGTTTTGGAGGTTTTTACTATTAGCTATGGCCCCTATTTATTTCTGAGCCATTAGCAATTACCTTTGGGAACTCCTGGAGGACACTATTCTGAACACTGGGAGTGGGTGGGCATAAGCCCACCCACTTCTAAAGCTCCTCTCCCAGCCTAGTGGAAGGGGCAACCAGACCCAGGCCCAACTGATTTTGGGGGACAAATGATGAAAAAAGGTCAGGGTGTGGGTCAAAGGTTCAAATGAGGAAACCAGATGGGGACACTGAGCAGAGAATCCCGGACAGCGCCACTGCTCCTCAAAGCTGTCGATGGAGCCAGTGGACGCTGCCCAGAGGACCTCTGCCCGGATACATGACACAATGGAGGAACAGAAATAGGCCCCATAATTGCAGAGCACCCCCTCATCTAGCATCCTCCTCTTGGTATTATAGATGGCAGCTTTTGCCAGGGCCAGGAAGGGTTGATGAGGAGGTCTCGCGACTTTGTGGGGCCACGGATGTGGTGCATATAAATAAACAAGTGAGGGGAAAAGTGCAGCCAGAACCTCAATAAGAGGTTCTGGAATAGGGGCTGCAACCTGGTGCATTCAAAGTACACGTGTGCCAGGTTTTCCCTCGTGCCGCAAAAGGGGCAGGTGTCCGGGATGGGAGTGAACCGCACCAAGTACTTCTGGAGGACGGGAGCGATACCCAAGGACTTAAAATGAGCAAATTTAGCACCTATCTATAAAAAGGGGAATGAGGACAACCCAGGGATTTCTACACCAGTCAACTTAACTTCAGTATCCAGAAAAATAATAGAGCAAATAATCAATTTGTAGATATCTAGAAGCAAAAAAGGGAATAAGTAATAGTCAATATGGATTTGACAAGAACAAATCATGTCATACCAATTAAATAGCCTCCTTTGATAGGGTAACAAGTCTTGTGGAGGGGGGGGGGGACAGTAGATGTGACACATCTCAAGTTTAGTAAGGTTTTTGACTCTCCCATGACCTTCTCATAAACAAACTACCGACGTATAGCCTAGACAAACTTGCTATAACATGGGTGCACAATTGGTTGGAAAACCATCCTCAGAGTTTATTCTCAATGGCTCATAATTGAGCCGGAAGTACATATCAAGTGGAGTCCTACAGGGATCTGTCTTGGGTCTGGATCTATTTGATATCTTCATAAATGATTTAAATAATGGCATGCAGAGTAAATTTACAAAGTTTGCAGAAAATACCACACTGGTAGGGGCTGCGTGTACTTTGGAAGACAGAATTAGAATTCACAATAATTCAGGAGAAATTGCCTGAAACAAGATGAAATTCAATAAGGACAAATACAAAGTGCTACACTTAGGAAGGAATAATCAAATACGCAAACACAAAATGGGAAATGACTACCTAGGAAAGAGTACATCAGAAGGGGATCTGGTTAGAGTCCCAAATGCAGATTCAGGGTGACTCCAGCCAATGACTGGGACCTCAATCCTTGTGGCTTAGGCTTCCCCCATATGAAACCTCAAGCAGATCTAAGACAGTAAGTCAATCTCCATTAAAAAGGGCCCCCAGGATATCCTGGGATTTTATTTTTTATGGCTTGCAGCTTTCCCCATAAGCATCCAAGCAGATACGAGATAAAAAGGATCCTGTTCAAAGGGACTTTATACCTTTGCATCAGCCTCTTGACCTGGAAGATCACAATAGGTTTGAGATGTTACTTTGTCTCCCAAACATCATGGCAATTAGCACAAGGTTATTTATCCATTAAACAGTTCACATGCAATTTACCACAACCCTCAAAGAAACATATACATGATAATATTACTTTAATCAAGTTTCATCATAAATGTTAATATTCCCTTTGGATCTTGAATCAAAGCTATAGTAACAGACAAGAATTGATTGTTCATAGAGAAAACATCTACCACTCTACTGCTCTAGCAATGCTCTAGATAAATTACTCTAACCTAATGTATCAGCCTGCTTATTATTTACGCATCTTCCCAACAAGTCTTTAATGGTCTACCCTAGGTAATTTGGTCTGGGATTGTTTAACCTTTCTGGAAATGTGTTCTGCTTGGCACAATATTTGTTGCAGCTATTGAACAGTGATTGCTGTAATGATCTGTATGGCCACATTTTAATCAGATAGTATCACAAGGTCTACAAAATGTGATCTAAAAAGAAAAAAAATAGATTTGGTTAGTTGAAGAAGAAAAGACTGAGGGGGGATATGACAAAAGTTTTCAAGTACACAAAAGAGTAACACAGAGGAGGAGGATAGATTGTTCTCAGTCACCAATGATAGGACAAGAAATAATGGGTTTAAATTATAGCAAGGGAGATTTAGATTAGATATTAGAGAAAAAAAACCTAACTGTAAGGTTAATTAAATCCTGAAATGAATTACTCAGTGCAGGATTAATAACACCTGTAGAGATCCCTTTCAGTCCTACATTTCTATGATTCTGTGCTATATGCATGTATAGATAGATAAATTGATATACACATAATAGGGTGCCATTCAAAAACAAAATCAGCATTTACTGCACCAACTGACATGATTGTGATATTTATATTCCATGTTTTTACAATGGCATGGGAATATACTGTTAATACTTCCATACATGTAATCTACCGTGGCACTTAATGGTCACATTTAATAGTGTCCACTCAATTACTCCATTGAATATATTCATGTGTTTACCACACAAGCATGCACCCATATTATAGAAAGATAAATAGTAGAGGAAATGTGAACCAAATGTTTCAGGAATGTTTGCTGCTGCTATGGAAACATTTTCCCTACTTGCTACTTTTTTTTTTTTTTACAGGATCTATCAGAGTTAACTGAAAGTCCCATTTCCTCTCCATTGTGAAACAAGAGCAATTATAAAACCAGGACATTTATCTAGCATTCTTTCCATGTACTGGGAAACAAGATTTTATGATACTACATAGAAAATACAAATATAACAGTTGCTTTGATAATAGATTGCTAAATGCACTGGAAAGCATGAACTTGTTTGAACCATTTATGCATACAATGTAGGCAGAGTTTAGAGGGAAAGCAGCCTTTTCTGTTAAGGCTTCATTACACCTTATATGCACCACCAAACAGCTGAAAAATAAAGCTATTTGTGTTGCTCAGAACCAGCAGGTACATCACTTTAAAAAAAACCCGAAGACAACTTAACTGCCAATTAACTCCTCTCCCCACCTTACTCTACACAATCAAGTTATGTGAATTTGCATATATTAATTCAATTTCTCCAATAGTGATGAGATACTGATTGGCCCTCTCCCACATCCCAAACTCCATTGGCTCTTCTGATAGCAAGTTCATTTTCTGGCTGTCAGTGGAGCACCCTATTGAGCAGGTGACCTGCTGAAACCCTCTGCTATGTACCTCCTGTGAAATACATTTCATTTGAATTAAAGAAGGATGGTAAGTCCAACTCAATCAGGTTGGAAGCACTACAATTAACACATATGGATTCCATTATCCAAGGAACTGAACACACCAGCCCCCAATCCAATAAATCACATTTGGACTAAACTTAAGGACACAAACAGTTCCACTGAAGTCAAAGCAAAGCATGTGATTCAGTGATTTTCCAGATTGAACAGGATCGATACCTATCTTGACAAACTCACGTCCAGATCCATTACTCAGACTTTAGGGCATTGCTTTTGAATGATCACAGGTGGCCAATTAGAAGCACCTGCCAGTGCCAGTTGTATTCACTTGCTAATATTTTGTCCTGTTTAATTGTAAATGTGGGGTTTCCACTAGTTTCAGGGAGAAACTGTTTCACAGCCTTATACAGCTCAGAAATTGATATATTTGCCCTGCTTAGCTTTAATTGCCCAACTTCATTGCATTGCTCCTGTAATTACATATTTTTCTGCTTTAGGTATTACACCTTTTAACTATCTAAACCAATCCAATCTCTCCTGAATCATTGCTTAGTCAAGCACCAGTTTTGCTCTCCTAGAACCTGCTCCTGCTCCCAATGAAGTTAATGCGACTTTTACCATCCACTTCTAAGTGGCAGTAAAAGAGGTAAGCTTTCCTCAAAAATAATTTGCTCTAGCCATCTTTTTGTTCCTCGTTTCTGATCTGCAAGCAGTGTGTGTATCTTGCAAAACAAGGTAAAGGCAACATGCTGCTGCACTGCCTCAGGAATAGAGCAGGGTCCAGCTCGTGATTGTAAGAGTAGGCTTCTCAGCACACTGAAGGGGCAGAAAGAAGTGTTTTGTAGAGGCTGGCTGAATGCCTGTTTAAATTATTATTTGTGCTTTTGGGATATTATGGTATTATTAATTATATGTATATCTTGTACAAGCATCTTTAGCTATTAGTAGATTTATATGCATAAATTAATTAAATAGCTCTAATCACAGTCACAATTCAGTCCTGGCCAGAGAGAAGTAATGTGAACCAATCCCTTTCCCTGGCAGTTTATTTCCCTTGCTATGCTAGTTAGTGTGTGTGTTTGAAGGATCAAACTAAGGCTTTACTCACTCTCCACCCACAAACCTAGGAGGCAGATTAGCAGTCACTGCATACACTGGGGTAGGGAACCTATGGCCCAAGCCGAGTGTGATTAGGTATCTTTTTTCCCCTCTGTTGGAAGCCAGGTCAGTGAGTTTCTGTTGGAAGCCAAGTCAGTGAGTTTTCAGTTTGTTTAAATTTTGCTTCTTAGTTGAGGGCCGGATCTTTGAGGCTATTTGTTGGCTCTTATATTTTGCTTGTTTGTGCCCCCGACTGATTTCTCTGTTGTTTAATGGCCCCTGACTAAAAAAAGGTATCTACACCCCTTCCATACAGAGTCTGGTGATGTGGATAGCCTATCCACAGAATCCAGGGGCTTCTTACTCCTCTTCATGTGTAACCCACCCACCTATTGGGTGTGGTTCACTGGCCCATGTAGTAGCACTTAGAGAAAGAATGAGTTTAACTGAGTGCCACCAGGCTTTTAGCTCAAGCTGTAGAGGCTCATGCACTAGGCTCCCAAGGTCACAGATTCTGTTCTACCTGTTGGTCTAACACATAGGCATATAGTAAGGCTCACCAGCAACCCCTAGGGCTTAGTAGTACAGTTTAGTGTTTTGAATTATGAAACCTTTCCATAATGCTCCTTTGCAGAGGGAAATGTCTATCACTCTACTGCTTCTCTCCTCTTAAAAGTACTTTAGCTTGCAATAGGATATTTCTGTTAGCTGTTTTGTTCAGCACTAACTTCAGCCGATTGCTTTAAGGCTACGTCTACACTACAAGATTTTTGTGCAAAAATGGCCGTTTTTGCGCAAAAACCTGTGGAGTGTCCACACCTCAAGCGCTCTTTTGCGCAAGTAAATTGACAGTAAAACGGCAGAACAGAGGACTTTTTGCAGTGTAGTTAAACCTCCTTCTATGAAGCATAACTCCTTTTTGCGCTACTGCTACAGCTTCAGCTCTTGCGCAAAAAGGCAAGTGTGGACGCTCCGCAGGGGTTTCTTGTGTAAAAAGAGCCTATCCGAAAAAGCACAGGTGCTCTGATGGCCATTCTGTGAACACAGTGTGGACACTCTCTTGTGCAAAAGCACATCGCAAAAGTGACGTGCCTTGAGGTGTAGATGTACTTTTGCGCAAGAAGTTTTTGCACAAAAATTCTTCCACAAAAGACTTCTTGTGCAAAAACCCTGTAGTGTAGACATAGCGTTTAGAGCAGTGGTCCCCAACACGGTGCCTGCGGGCGCCATAGTGCCCATTGGGCCATTTATGTGCACCCGCCGAACAATCTGGGCTGGCCCTGCCCCCAGGCGCATGCACGGTGCCAGCCCCGGGCGTGCGGCACAAGCGCAGTGCTGGCCCCTGGCGCATGGGCGGCCCTTCCCCCGGTGTTGCGGCACATGCCCCTGGCACATGGGCAGCCCCTACCCTGGGGTTGCAGCACATGCTGGTGCCGGCCCTGGGCACACAGCGCATGCGCAGCCCTGCCCCTGGGATGCACGGCCCGTGAGCAGCCCAGACACGCAGTGCGTGAGTGGCCCCGCCCATGGGTGCCAGGCAGCCCCAAAAGGTTGGGGACCACTGCTTTAGAGTATATAAAATTGGCAGGTGTAAGTGTATAGCAGCACTTTTAGGAAAGGTCATTCTGTATCAACATATATCAAACATTCTTTATAGCTGCTAAGAAAATAGAAATTAGGACAAATGCAACTTTAGTTGCATCTGAATCAACAGAAGTCGGTTTCTGGTACCATAGGTTAGCAGCAACCATTTTGCTAAGCTATCATGAACAAGAAACCATTTGTTCTGTCAATTGTTAAAAACTTCACAGCAGCTTTTGAGAAGTTAATCTACACCTTGGATAATAACTTGGCAAAGTTTAACAGCATGGAATGACTTCCTGAAAATAAATAAAACAACAGTAGATCAAATGGAGAAAATTAAATTAGCGCTCCTTGTAACAGCAAGTAGATTCTAATTGTTCTTTTTCCATTTCTTACTACTTTCCCTACTTTGTCTATTTTCACTGTACTGTTCTCATTTTCAGAGTGTAAGAAAACATAGAATATGTACATTTTCTTACTAGATGTTCATGATGGTTCCTTTTAGCTTTGGAATCTATGGTATGCTGATCTTAAAATGTTTGAAAATGTGGAAGCCCAGAGGCTCTTTGTGAATATTTACTGTATATTTGTTTTGAATGGTTTCTAGGATAACATTCCTTTAAAGGACTATCAATGTTCTTCAATGCTAAATGCCTTTTTACATTTTTCAGTATCATACTTTGTACTTCCGTGTGTGTGTGTGTGTGCACATTTATATACCTTTAGTATAATATCTGTCTGGAGGAAAAAAAAGAACTATTAATATAAAAATAATCGAATACACCAATAGATTTCAGGAAACAGTGAAGTGTGGCTTAACGTAGCAAAATAATGCTGTAAAAATGAATTGAAAAATTACAACAGAATTAATCTATTGAATCTCTTGACTTTGACAAAGGTGCTTTTTATTCATAATAGCTTCCCAAAATTCGTCATAGGCATGAAAATGAGTGGGATTTTATTCTTGGGAGTTGATCAGCAGCAAATTGTTTATGTTCCGGTGCCTTACCCCTCCTGAAGGAAAAGAGACTGTATACATGTTGCAGGCACAGTTTCAAGACAATAAGTTTGTACTACTATAGAATTGAATTTGGCCTGCAGAGCTTTTTTACTTCGTGATGCATGAGAAGGAAATACTCCACTTGACTTTCTGATCCCAGGGGATGTTGCTGGACTGGCTATTTTCAAAATATCTCTTTACTACTAAGTGTTTGATCTGCTAAAGGAAACACAACAAATTAGGCCATATTTTCTACTCACTTTTCAAAACTAAATCACACTATAAATTGCTTCATGTAAGACTGCCCTCAATACTAGAGACAATTTAAAGCACTTAAATGTAAAGTGTAGATACGCAACACTCAGACTGGTATTCCCAATACAGGATACATTTATTTTAATATTTCCCAAAGTAATTTAATGATGTCCATAGTGTTATGTAAAATGCAGATCAGATTTAGTACACTCTTTATTCAGTGAAACTAGTCTGACTCAGACCTGGCATAAACTCTTACTGTTGCACATATTCCCCATACTTCAATGCTGTTCATGCTAGAAATAAGTATTTGATTGTTATGAAGAGTTGTTAAACCCAGAACTGCTTTATTGCAGCACTAGACGTTTATAAAATCAAGTCATTAATTTTAAAGGCTCCCACATTGTCTCGGGCCTGCTGTTTGATTACTAAAAAACAAACATCTACAGGATCTATATACAGCATTCTTAAAATTGAAATACCCACCCGGAGAAGTGAAAAAACAGATTAACAGAGCTAAAAAAGTACCCAGACATGAACTACTTCAAGACAGGCCCAAAAGAGAAATCAACAGAATTCCACTTGTCATTATCTACCTAACTTAAACCCCTCCAATGCATTATCAACGGTCTACAACCTATCCTGGAAAATGAGCCCTCAATCTGAGGCCTTGGAGGAAAGACCAATTCTTGCCTACAGACAACCCCCTAACCTCAAATAAATTCTTTCAGTAACCACGCAACACACAATCATAATAATCCAGGAACCCACCCCTGCAATCAGCCCTGGTGGCAACTCTGCCCCCACATCTACACCAGGAATTTTATCACTGGACCCAACCACATCAGCCACCAAATCAGAGGCTCATTTAACTGCATATCTACTAATGTGATCTATGCCAGCAATGCCCCACTGCAATGTATATTGGCCAGACTGGACAGTCTCTATGGGAAAGAATTAATTGACGCAAATCAGATATTTGAAAAGGCGATACACCAAAACCTGTTGAACACTTTAATCTGCCTGGACACTCATTAATGGATCTCCAAGTCACTGTTTTGTTTCAGGCCAATTCCAAAGCCAAATACACAGAGAAGGGTTGGAACTTAACTTCAATCACGAGTATAATTCTTATGCAAATGGTATGAACCAGAATATTGGCTGGCTCACACACTGTCTTCCACATCATAATGACTTAACCAGCCAGCGTAACAATGGACGTGCTAATTGTTCTTATCCGCCTCTTGTAACTATTTGAACTATCTACTCACTGTCTTTTTTTTTTTTTTTTCCTCCCCTCCTTTTTCCTTCTTCCCACCGCCCTTATTTATTCTTCAATCTGGACTTCTAATACTCGTGTCATCTGAAGAAGCGGGTTGTGCCCATAAAAGCTCATAATACTATCTACATGTTTTGTTAGTCTTCAAGACGCTACTAGACTGTTTGTTGTTTTTTAAGTTTTTCCTGAAAAAGGAAGTTACTCTAGGGCAATGGTCTCCAACCTTTTTACACCCAAGATCACTTTTTAAATGACAGACCAAACCAAGATCTACTGCCCCGCCCCTTCCTTGAAGCCCCACCCCTTCCTTGAAGCCCCGCTCTCTCTATTCTCCTCCTCTCAATCACCTGCTATCCACAACCCTTATACTGATGCTTTTTTTTTTTTTTTTTTTTTTTTTTTAAATCTTCTGTAGGAAGAGGTTTTTCCAACATTTGACCTGTCTAGACTGGACCAAATGTCAGAAAAAAATTCCTTCTTTTGGAAGCCCCCTTATTTGTCGTGGAAAGAGGACTATAGGGGTGATCAAAAGAACATGTTTTCTCTTCCACTAAAAAAAGCGGAAGAACAAACGCAACCCTGGATGCAGAAGAGTTTTTCTGGGATATCTCTAGAATCCTGAAAAACTCCTGCAGTCGCTAGGTTGAGACAGGATGTGTAGTCTCTGGGGTGGGAATGATGGATTTGGGTGGAAAGGGGTGAGAGGTGCAATCTCTAGGAGGAAATCTGGATGCAGGAAGATGTGGAGAAGGGGATACTGGCTCGGGAAGGGGGCTCCAGGCCGGGCAGTGTTGGGGTCAGATGGAGGGTTGGGGTACTAAGTAAGCCACAGGTTTGTGAATGTGAGGGTGCAGGAATTTGGGTTGGGGTATGTGAGGGGCTCAGGGCAGGGGGTTCCAGTGTTTGATAGGCTTAGATCTAAGGTCTGGGGAAGGGGGAATGCAGGAGTGGTTGTGGCCAGATGGGGGCTTGGCCCCAGTTGGGTTTGTTGGCCAGGCTTCATTTTTAAATAAAATACTATGTCAAACACAAAAAGTTTCTGCATTGTCTTTATTTATGAGAGTGGCAGGGAACCTGCCTTGAGTCAGAAGTCACTGACCCATAGAAAAGTCAGTCGTGAGCAGGGGACACAGTACTGGGGTGGGGTGCTAGTAGGTTGTGGGGCAGAGGAGAGGGGGCAGAGTTCCAGAAGGACAGGTTTCTGCAGCAGGGGTCAGGGTGCCAGGTGGGGGGGGGGGAGACGACAGGTTTCGGCAGAGGGGAGCAGGTGGACAGGTTTCTGTGTGGGGGACAGGGTGCCAGAGGGAACTGGTTTCTGCAGGGTTCCAGGGGAGCAGATTTCCGCAGAGGGGGAGCAGGTTTCTGCAGTGGGGGGGGGGGCCAGGGGGGAGGGAATGGGCACAGGAGGACGGGGGACAGGTTTGGGGCAGGAGAAAGGGAACAAGGTTCGGGAGCAGGGAGTCCCCTACACCAGCCATGGAGGGAAGCCTCTGTCCCACGCTCCCTCCGGGGCAGACTCTCCCCCCCCTCCCCCCAGCAAAGGAAGGAAGCCCCTATGTGCACCTCTGCCGGGCCTGACCACCTTCCCCCCCCCCCCCCGTGTGTGCCTGCCCTGGGGACAATATCCGCCCCTCCTCTCTACCCTCCCTCCCCCCACAGCGCAGGGAAACCCTGCGTACGCCTGCCCCAGGGACAACTCACACCACCTGCACTGCTACAAGGAAGTCACGATGCTTCTCTTCTGGAGCCAGGGCCCCCTCCTGCAGTGCACCTGGCAAAGCACTACCTCCATTTTCACTGGAGGTAAGTACTGGGACTTCTTGGGGATGGGTGGAAAATGCGTTGGGGGGGGGGGGGAAGCCTCACGATCGATTGGTCCAGGCCTTGCGATCGACCAGTCGATCACGATCGACCTGTTGGTGGCCATGGCCCTAGAGTGTAGCACCCATCGAGTCAGCACAGTCCTACAAACATTTGTACACATAACCACTATGAGTAATCCCATTGAAATCAATGAAACAACTCATTGGAATAAAATTAGGCATAAGAGTTTGCAGGACCGTAGTTTTAGATTGTAAGATCCTTGGAGCAAAGGGTGTTCCGTGTTTGCATATTGCCTAGCACAGTGGGGGCCTGCTCTATGTTTGGAACTCTTAGACACTTATACAGTGTAATAATATTTATTAAAATTCATCACAGCTGCTCATGGAGTCACGACCTAAACCCAATGGCCTAACAGAATGCAGGAAACCACCATTCTATACTCCTTTTACAGATTGACAGTTAAATTGTCTGGAATCGCCTCCTGTATATCAGTGTCCCTTAAATTTCACCCCATTACTCCTGTATGCAGCCTGGTATTTAATGATCAACTAAAACATTTATTTCAGAAAGACACTCAGTCTTGATCTGAAGAAAAAAATAAAGAATGCACCATTTTCCTTTGTAGTTTCTTCCAACAGTTCATCATTTTCACTGGTGAACATTTTTTACCTCATTTCCAAACTGAATTTCTCTGGCTTCAGCTTCCAGCTATTGGTTTTTGTTATGCTTTTCTTCACTAGATTAAAGAGAATGTTTGTACCCAGCAAGTTCTATGAAGGTTTAATCAAGACTACTCTCAGGCCAGGTCTACACTAGATCTGCAAGGCCATTTTAAGGTACGCAGCTCTAGCCTCACAGAATATATAGCTGGAATCAGCTTACCTTAAGCTGAGCTAGGCGGCTACCCTTACTCCTCACCACTGTGAGGAATACAGATACCAGCTGGAGCTGCCTTCGCATTCTATTTACAGGTCTCTAATAGACTGGCCTCAATCGAATGCCAGAATGTTGATCTCCAGCACAAAGAGTGAAGACAGACCCTCAGTCTTTTTTTTCAGAAGCTAAAAGTTAAATGTGTTAAGTATTTCACTGTAAGCCATTTTCCTCTGCCCTTGAATCACTTTTGTAGCTCAGCATGAAGCAGGTGATATCCAAATCAGGATTTGAGGCCATCACAGCATAAGTAATCATATTTTAAACCTCCACACATGACATTGGCAGAGTATATCACCCAGCCCTGAACTTCATCCTGCATGGATGGACCCTGCTCAGAACCCCACTGAATTTCAGACCCATGTACAGGCAGGTGCCTTCATATATGTATCCTGTGCTGCACTACATGGCTGATGTGAAAGCCTATGAAATATGAACAAATACAAGAAGCAAAACTTCTGGGTAGGGAGAGGGGAAATGATGTTTAGATACATCCAAAAAAAAATGGGCAAGGTGTGTGTCAAGGTGTTGCTTGTATTTTAATTCCTTTCCCCCTAAGTTTTGTACCTGTGTCTAAATATTGCAAGCTTTTTGGGGAAAGGACTGTTTTCTTATACGTCTGTATAGTGTCTGGCAGGTTAAATGTTATGAAAGTAATCTAGTCTAGAAAAATTAGAACAATTTTACTGGCAAGGATCTGCTAGTTTCCTTCTACAAGTCCTTCTGTACAAGGACTTAATTTGTCACTGACTGCTACAGTAACAGGCACCTTCAAATACTTTAATTGTAAATGATGATGAATAGAAAGATGAGAGATGGTCTGTACTGTTTCTAACATATCCAGTGAAGGGCATGATAGCTAAAGGATGATGATGCTTTCTGAGGAAATAAGACAAACAATGAGAACAGATGTCCCCGGGGGGAGACTCACTGCCCCTATGTCCCAGGGACAAGCAGGTATGGGAAGGTGCTAGCCAGACTGTGGGCGGGAGGGAGGCCCTGGGGCAGCTGGGCTTCCCTCCATGCCATGTGTGTGAGAGGCAGACGCTGCTGGGCCTCGCTGCGGTGTCCCTGGGAGTGGGTGCTGCCCTGAGCATACAGGCATGCCCACGTGTGGCACCCATGAGTGCACGTGTGTGTGTCTCAATGTCCCCAGTCTCCTGCTAGCAGTGGGACAGTGTCTCACCCTGGTGTCAGGAGTAAGGTAGGCCTCCCCAGACTGACTGCTCCCTGGGAGTAGTGGAAGGCTCAGTGGGAGCAACAGAGTCGCTCATTTTGACCCAATGTGAAGCAGTGGCAGCTGCTGGGTGGCTCAGGGCTGTAAGAGCCTGCTGTGTGTCACAAGCCCTTTCCCTTCTGCCTGAAGCTTTAAGAGCTGCAGGGGAAGGGAAGCATAGAGTTGTGATGAGTGTGGACAGAGGGGCCAGCAGGACACCTGTGATATTTCCTGGCGGCCCCTTATTTTGAAGTAACTCCAGCTGCCCTGCCTACATGCATCCTATTCTGAAATAACTATTTTGGAATAGACATCATTCCTCGTAGAATGAGGCTTACAGAATCCAGAATAAGCCTCTTGTTACTGTGAAATTATTTCAAAATAATGGGCTTGCTGCGTAGACCGTTGCAAAGTTATTTTGGAATAATGAATGTTCTTCTGAAATAACGCTGCTGTGTAGATGTACCCACAGTGAGGATCTCAGGTTTGAGATTGCAGTAAAGATTAATACTGAAAAGATTACTATGGTAAAATATTAATAACAGCTTATCTCTATAGAAAGGTTGCACTGCTCAAAGAATGGTGGCTTTGTCCTATTCATGTTATTCACTAACATGTTCCATTTACAATTCATACTGAACATTCTGAACTAATTTTTAAGAAAATTAGATAAAGGATTTTTAAAAGGTCAGAGAAGTAGTGTTTGGTGTAACAGATTTTTCTTTTAAAAGGCCTAGAGTCCATTTTCTTTGTGAAACCTATTTTTAATGTTTTTAAAATTATCATTGTAGTCTGCATTATGACAAATGCCCCTATTTAATTTGTTTTAATTAAATTATCCACTTTAAAAAATTCAAGCATACAGAAACTAATTCTCTGTTGGTAAGACAAGAGTTAAGACTGAAATTTTTCAAGTATAACACAGTCAATTAAAATTTCAGACTCGATACAGTGTTAGGTATTTGATATGTTACGATTAACAATTTTCAGTATTGCACAAAATGAAACCAGATATGATATTTGCATTCAAAAAAGTTTTTGATCCTACACCATTCAAAATGTATCTTTAGCATTTAGAGGTATAGCTGATTTAAAAAATAAATCCTGCAGTATGGATGATGAAAGAAACAGACTGTATGAACATACTTAAAGCATGCACTCACCATTGTCCATCATTTCAAACCTCAACTTTTAAAATGTATTGTGAGATCTTGAGTATACATCAAAGCTGATCTCAGATCAACAAGCACTGTCAAAGGACAGTAACCTTTCAAGTCATAAGAGAAGGAGAAAAAAAAAGGATGACATCTAAAAGCAGAAATGCATGACCAATGTTGAGTCACTGAAGAGTGAAGCTGTACCCATTTGACCCATGTGGAGCCACTGGAGAGTGAAGTTAAAAGCACAAAATAAAGACTGTTTTGGTATCTAAAGTTTGATTGGATAAAAGTTTTCATTTTTAACGGCAAATCAGAGGAAACTCAGTGGTTTGGCTTTTCATTTAATCTTCTCTTGGTGTTTTAGCTGTGTAGTGATCAGCTTCCAATTTCAGGTCTTTGATTCCTAGTTGCGAACCATATGTTCTGGGAGCTGCAGTAACAAAAGAGAAGTATGATATAATTATATTATTCTCTAATAGTGCAAAGCTGTTTGTTTTAGCACAAAAAGAAGCTGGCCATATATTAGCAATAGATATTTTCATACTCCTAGTTTTATAGATTGGTTCGGCTGCTTGCCTGTTTTACCAAAAGTATTCAGAAAACTTCAATTTTGGCTGATTTCTCAAATCAGCAAACATAGCACATGATATTTTACAGAACATATTTCCACAAGCATAGTGAAGTAATTCAAGCTATTGTAAATCAATTACAACTACAGCAGAGCTCAGGTATCTCTCTTACCATCCTCATGTCGCACATAGAGGGACCCTATCTCTAGCCTGTGTTTTTGTTATTTTTTGGTGCTCTTTTCTTTACTAGGCCAATAGCATGATGCTGTGAGTGGGGCACAGGGTAGTAAAGTAGTGCCGAGATCTAAACACTGCCAGTGACTTGCTGTATTAATTTAAGCAAGTCGCTTAACGTCTTCATTGGCCTGATCCAAAGCCTATTAAAGTCAAAGGGAATTTTGCCATTATTTTAACAAGCTTTGGCTCATACTTGAAAAGGATTATTATTCTTGGCCTGATAGTGGGTATTACTGAGAATTTATACCTCCCTGTGACATCACACACCATGGGTAGAGCACTGAGAGAACTTCTTTGTGAATATTAAATTTGTTCCCCCAAAAGTAGACTTTTCAGGGCACCAAAGTTTTCAGCAAATAGTTTTGGCCAAAAAGCCTAAATGTTTTCTTCCAGAGATGTCTAGGCCTTTTATTTTCATGTGGCTGAAATAATTCCAGGATGTCTAAACAAACCATTTTGATTTTTCATTTAATAATGTCATTTTTGCCAATTTATAAAAAAGTCAAACACCACCCAACAAAATATAAAAAATTTAGTCTCAAGTTTAAACTTTTTTCAGCTCAGGCCCCAAACCAACCCCTTACCCTCATTATTCAATCATTTCTAGTTGTGGGTACTCAGCTCCCTTCAGGATCAATTCCTTCATGAATAACTGGAAGGGCCAACATTTTGGTGCTATTAGTTTATTCAATCACTGCTTCTCACTGACTAGGATGGGGTTATCTATATGATTAACATTAAGCACCTGTGTTACACAGTATGTCTGACTCAGTTTCCCCTGCTGGCTATGTATACATTTCTCAGTTCCCTTCCCCATTACTTTTTACCTACAGGTCCATATTGGGGGAGGGGCAGTGGGCTTTGGATTTCTGGCCATGCCACAAAACACACTTAACTCCTTCCAGGATAACAAAACTCCAACTCGAAATTTTCAGGCTAAACAGGTTCTTCTCACCTTTGTTGGCTCCTCTTCAGACTGCCTATTGGTCCCTGTCCTTAGCCTCTTTCTGAAATACCCTGGAATGTTTCTCCCACTTCAGTATAGAATATATCATGGGCCTGTAGGCTAGTTCCCCAAAAATAGCGACTTCTTAAGGCTAGATTCTCCACAAACACCTCCCTCGGGCTTCTCCCCACCCCCAAGTGATCATACTTCGCCCTTTTGTAAGGCCTCTTGTCCATTAACCTATCACCTGATCACCATAATCATACCCCCTAAGGCTGTGAATCAGCTAATTCATTACGGCACAAGTGATGCTGGCTCTATCTCCCTTTAAAGAGGTCAGACACCCTGTAACAACAGGTTTTAGTGATTTGCTGAATGAAGGTCTGAGTCCACAGGTTTTATTAGGAACACCGATGTCTCTATCTACTCCTCTGCCCACAGACAGAAGGAGACAGCAGGCATCCTGCAGACTATATAAATGTTCTAAAGTCCAGAAGTAGTAAGAGGAAGAGCAGCTGAAAGTCTCTGGGTAAAGACTCAAACATGTTGCCTTTATATCAGCCACTTTGTTAGATGCACCTAAGATGTGTTGTATGTCAAAATCTTGGAAAGTCAAACTTCAGTGAAGGAATTTCCTGTTAGTCTTTTTGACTGAATGAAGCCACTGAAGAGCAGAATGGTCAGTCTGCAGATGAAAGCGTTGTCCCCAAATTATGGCCGTAGCTTCTCTAGAGTATATACAATGGCATAGCATTCCTTCTCAGAGACAGACCAGTGGCTTTCCCTCTCAGTTTTTTTTTTTTTTTTTTTTTTTTTTTAACTGAGGAACACACCAGGGTGGAACTGTTGCTCTAGTCTTGTTTGCATCAAAACTATCCCCACACCATGCCCTAGCGTATACATGGTGATGATGAAAGGTTTGTCATGGTCTGGGGCCTTGAGTACAGGGTCAGACCTCAGAGCAGCCTTCAACAGGTGAAAAGCTTCCTGACACTTCTCAGTCCACTTGACTGCGTTTGGTTGCTTTTTTCTGGTCAGGTCTGTTAGTGGTGCAGCAATCTGACAGAGTGGTACAAATCGCCTATAATACCCGGCCAAACCGGGGAAGGACTGGGCCTGCTTCTTTGACAGTTTTGGATAACCTCTACCTTAGCCTGTAGAGATTCCTTGACCCACCTGGTGTCCAAAGTAAGTCACCCTGTTTAGGACAATTTGACTTTTTTGGCCTAAACTGTGAGCCCTGCCTCCCTTAGGCACTGGAAGACAGCTTGGAGGTGTTCTAGGTGTTCTGCCCGTTAATTAGAGAATACAGCCACATCGTCCCGATAGGCCACTGCAAATTCCCCAAACCCGGCTAGTGGATTATCCACAAGCCTTCGGAAGGTTGCAGATGTAATGCGCAGCCTGAAAGGGAGAACATTAAACTTATACAGTCCTGTATGTGTAACGAAGGCTGACTTTTCCTTGGCTGCTTCATCCAGGGGACAGTTGGCTTTTACATGCCCCAGTTCATTACATTTAAAACATCGCACAACTGGCTCATCACTGGAGTGAGGTGGGTTGCCAGAGGATGGGGCGGAGGGACGGGGGAATGTCTGTGGTCTCTCTTGAGGTAGACAGGGACCTTCCTTGCGAGGTGGATTTTTGGAAGACCTCCTGTGGTGGGATGCCTCTTCTGGTTCTCCCATAAGGGATGTCCAGAGGGGGCATCCCACCACAGGAGGTCCTCCAAGAATCCACCTCGCAAGGAAGGTCCCTGTCTACCTCAAGAGAGACCACAGACATCTGTTTTCCATACTGCTTTTCTCATCTGGCACCAAGCACTCCTGCCTCTCTTAGGGATTGAGGCTTTCCATCTAGGATGTACCCTCTAATCTCTCCAGGAACACCCTCTAGGAACTGTTCCATCTTCATCAGGAGATAGAACTCTTCCCAGGTGTCAGCCTTCTCCCCTGAGATCCATGTTCTCCAGCTTTTGGCTACACAATGGGCATGTATGGGAAATGGCATGTCCTGAGTCCACTTTAGGCCTCTGAACTGACAATAGGCCTGTTCAGAAATGAGGCCCATCATTAGTCTGGCCTCTTGCTTAAACAGTTCATTACTATTCATGTAGTTTCCTGGCACGTCAGCTGCCACCTCTAGTAAGGGACCAGTGATTTGAGATCTTAATTCTATCATGTACTGATCGGGGGGGAGGGGGGGAATGTTGTATCCTGACAAGCCCCCTCAAAATTTAGAAAAGTCCTCTACATTATCTCCCACCTGGTACATGGGGGAATTTCCCGGGATGTTGTACAGTGATTGGAGCAAGGTTGTTGGGTGGTGCACCTGGAGTGGTCTGGCCTTTTAGCTTTCTCCATTTCAACTTCTAACCACTTGATTTCCACTTCTCTGTCCTTCATCTTTAGGGAGAACTACATCTCGCTCTAAGTTAGAGGTCTGTCTTCCATCCCGAAGACAGTGGTGAGGGAGGGGAATGGCCGCCATTCACTGCTCCTGCCTCCACAAGGTTACCTTCCCTGGGCCTCATAGGAACATTCTCCCGTTCCCTTTCCTTAGGGTACAAGTCTTCCCCAGAAGTGGACATCTTGCCCTGATCGGAGTCTGTTTGCACCTCGGTTTTCACCTAGGGAGGGTTGGTTGCTCTAGGGCTACTCTGCCCAACTGCAAAAGCATACACTGGGCTGCTTCCCCATTCTACTCTAGCCTAGCTATCCAGTTACCCTGAAAATCAAACTGTTTGGTTTGGACTCTCTGGCTGTGCAGATTTAATCTTCTGTGTGCCTTTTCCCAGTCAGGCAGCAAAAGAGGGGAAAAAAAAGTCCCCAAACTTCCAAACAGCAGGGTAAAAAAGTGTCCTTTTAAAAGTCTGAGGTCTGTGTTTCTGGTTCAAAATGATCCCACCGCTACCACCATGTCAAGGCTGTTTCCCACTCTGGCACTGAGTGCAGAAGGTGAGGGCTCGCAAAGACCTTAAATACAGTGCCTCTATATGCTCTGCTTACAAAAAAAACTCCCCAGAGTCACAGCTTTGGGTGGTAGCTGACACCACCAAGTGAAACAAAAGAAAACCTCTTTCCTCTTGAACCCAGGAAGAAGCACTTGGACTTCTTCCAGAAGGGTAACCTCAAGTTCCTTTACCATAAAAGAGAGCTTGAAAAACAGAGAAAACAAACTGCAATCTCTGGTAGCTAACCCCTCGTCTTCGGCAGACAGACAGACAGACACACACACACACACACACACACAGCCCCTGTTCCTTTCCAGGACGCGAGAATCAAATCACCTTAAAGTGATTTTTATTAACAAAACAAAAGCTATACTTAATAAAGCGTACTTAGTTGAGAGGTGTTACAAAGCAACTAAGGGGGAAACAAAACAGAGAAAATCTCTGGGAACAACTGTTAGACAGTGAATGGGGGAGGGGAGTCAGAATAACACAGGGTAGTTCAAACCAAGCCACAAAAATTAAGAAAAATACCCTAACCATGACTAAATACACGTTTCCCTTTATTTACTCAGATCCCTTCCTGGTTTAGTCCACTTCCATGTCCAAATTCCTTGGAAGCATGGTAGTCCTGCCTGGGTTTAAATTATTCTGTGTCTCAACTCCTGGCTCAACTTCAGACCGACAGAGCGAACAGTTACAGGTATATATTTACAATTTAAATTTCAGCATGTATCTCATTGGTTCTTCTGGCTCCCTGCCACCAACAACCCTAGCTTCCTGAGTTTAACCTTTTAGAAGGCCTGCACTCCTCCTATCCATCACAAGCACCATGATACAAATAATAAAATGCAATATCAGGACTTGGTGCTGATTTTTATTTTTTATTATGCATCTCCAGTTTGGTGCTCCAACTCAAATAAGAGAGTCCTTGTTTTAGACTGTGAAGTTATGCCTGGTCCACTCTATTAGAAGAATTTGCAGAGAACACTACAATCATTGAGAGCAGGTGTCAATCACAATGCCAACCCATGCAATGGAGAGTACAATTTTCTGCAAGTTCATAGAAGAAGCAAGTAATATTTATCAACTAGCAGACTTACCCAGTGCTGCCCAGGTCCTTCAGGACAGGGCCTTGGGAATATGGGGGTACAGGATGCTGTGGGATAGCAGCCTGTTTTCTCTCTCCTCCCCCAGGCCACCCCCCCACCATCCTGCCTAGGGCCTGTTTTCTCTTCCCCCGCCCCATCCGCCAGGCCATCTCTTCTCATCTCCCAGGAACTGTTTTTTCCTCTCTCTCTCCCACCTCCCAGGGACTGTCTCCCCCACCCAGCTCTCCCAGGGCTTGTTTTTTCATCCCCAGGCCACCCCAAGCTGCCAGGGGCCTGTTCTCTTCCTCTCCTCCCCCCCAGTGTTGCAGTGGAGGGGGGTTGGAGCAGGGGCTCCCTTATGGTGATACGGCTGCCCCCAGTGTCCACACTCTTATTACATCCCTCTGAAAGCATCCCCTCCCTTTGAATGTTATGGAAAACTGTCCCTTTCCCAGCGCTTCAGGTTCTCCTGGCACAACCAAACCCTGGCCTGGCTTTAAGTTAGAAGAGGAAGCTGAATATCAAATTTGGTGGCCCTATCCCTTATTGTTTAGGAGAAATATTGGAACAAATGGACTCTCGGACAAACACACTCTAAAATATATAGATTCCTACTGCTGTTTTTTCTAATCTGGTGTTTTAAAGGACATATGTTAAAGAAATGCATATGACATTCTCTTTATACAAAAAAGAGAGACCTCTAGGGTGTGTAAGATTTGAACTTTTCACAGATCTTAATTTTCAAGAATTAAGAATAAATTCACTAGCTTAAATAAAAAAAACATTTACCAGCTAATTTCCTGCAGTTCTTTTCCTTATTAGACATGCATACACTTGTTAACCTCTTCTATGCCTAAGCCTTATCAATCATAAGTACCACTGCTATTACTGTCAGCTTTTAAGTATCAAATATATTAGATATCTTTATCTATCCAATTTTTGAACAGGATGTTGCATAAAGGATGTATAAACAGGATATTAATCATGGAAATTCAAAACCCCAAAATACAGTCAGGGTTTTAAAAATATTTTAAAAACTAAGTGACGATAATTATTTAGTAATGCACTGTTGTGTTAGTTATCTTCTAGAGTAAATGTGTTCCACTGAGTCGAGATAAATGGTGAATGATAATTTGAAAAGCAGTAAGTAAAAGGCAAAAGGAAAATAATTTTTGTAAACAACAGGCACTAAAGTTAAACATGACTTACCGCAGCTTTCAAAGCTTGTTCCAGATCTTCCAGTATATCTTGTATGTTCTCCAAACCAACTGACAGGCGAATCAAAGTATCATTGATCCCAAGAACCTCCCTCTCCTCTTCAGGAACCGAGGCATGAGTCATAATGGCCCTGAAAGAAAATAATAGCCTTTCTGTGCACCACTATTCATTAGGGGCTTTATTAAAGAACTAATTTAGCTAGTCTTTACAATTATTTGCCAAGAATGGTAATTATTTTCTGAACAGCAGTTTTGTCAAAAGCTCAAATCTCAAATAATGCAAATTAGCATAGCTCTAATTAAGTCAATGGGATATGAGCTAGGGCAGTGTTTCTCAACCAGTGGTACAAGTACCCTTAGGGGTACTCGAGAAGTCTGGGGGGTATGCTAACACAACTGAAATTTGGAGAAAACTACATTTTTGTTTTAAGTTTTACAGCACTTTTTTTTGTATTTTTACACCCAAAAATTTCATCGCTTGCCCACCCGGCTACGATTAAGTTGTTTAAACAAATGTGGTGAAACGGTAGAAAAAAATTGTGTGTGTCTGAAAACTGTAGATACTGAGGGTACTTCTAATTTTTTTTAAAAAGGGTACTTACAATTTTTTTTTTAAATGGGTACTTGATAAAAAATGGTTGAGATACTGAGCTTAGGCAAAGCTACATATCTCTGACTTTACTTCAGCTCTACTGGTTTGTACTAGCTGAGAATCTGGTACAACATTACCTTGACTATGACTGCTAAGGAAAAATGGGATACTTTAGACACTATAGTGCCAAGTTTTCATCTGGAAAAGGAAGCAAAGTCCTATATTTCTTTACTCCAACAACCTTTTTAATGTTTAGAAAAATATAAATACCTGTGATAACAAATAGTCTTCCTGTTGGAAGTGGGCATCTGGTGTTTAAAAAACATGGTTTAAAGGTAAACACAAACAAAACTAAAATAATGCAAGTAATAAAGATAGCAGAACTATTCATTCAAGTTTCAGGCAAGAGGATGAATAGGAAGAAAGAATTTGTGTACTTGGGAAATACATTGTCATTAAGTGTATGCTAATGTAGAGAACTGAAAATAAGAACCCAGTTTTGACAACTGGCAGTGAAAAAAGAGGCAGGAGTACTGTGAGACCAGTGAGTAAGTTACTAATGGAAAGAAAGAGGGTATGCTGCATGTGTCTGTCCCTGCCTGATCTATGGTTTGGAAACTGGGTCTTACAAAGAAGGAAGAAATAGGAGGAAGCTTAATTTGGGTCTTAGGCTGGACATATTGATAACAAGGGGAGGAGGAGGACTAGCAAAGAGAGAACGGCAGGAACGACACAGTAAGAGAGGTGAAAAAGCAAGGACATGAAAGAGACCATCAAGAGATTCTTGAAGAGAAAAAGGACTGAAATTCTAATACCTACAAATCTGTGCTATCGACCAGGAGTGAGCAAAAATTGTGGGCAAATCTGATCCTATATAAACCAGGAAAGGAATCAAGAAGAGAACTGAGTTAAACAAAGAGATTCCTCAACTTTCAAAAGTGGGACACATAGGAAAGAATGCATGAGAGTTTCCTCTCCAAGCAACTAATCTGAAGGTTTCTTCTGTCTTATGTAAGAGCTAATATAGCTTTACAGGTATGAGACTCAATATTGCTCTTACAGAGAGACAGCTCCCACTGATTTCAGTGGAAAGTGAGTCCATATGAAAGGGCAAAAGAAGACAATGGTACACACATTGTGCAGAGAATGGCCAATTTTTCCTATATATTCTCCTTACTTCAAACTGGCAGTCAGTCCATACTAAATTCACTTTCACTACTGGCTGCAATAGCTATGACATTAACAGAAAAGCACATATCTTGAAAGACTCAATAGCTACTTCATCTTTAAAGCCCAGAATGATCTAGTGTGACACAATGATTTAGTGTCAAGCAATGACGCACTGTTACAACCCCTAAATTAAAATACACAAGTTTACTGGGTATGAAAAACAGGTGCACTTAGTTGTGTGTGGAGTGTGCCCTCTTGAGTAAGCAGTTAGAATAGCAGATGTGTCTTACAATAGTAAAACTGAACCTCAAAAGATATGGAACACTGGTTACCAGTCAATTGGATGCCATGTGAAACTGGAAGCAACCAATCTGGCATCAGCAGAGACCCAACCCTCCTGAATACTTGTGCTTGTATTGCATCCTAAAGGTAAGCACAGCTGAGTTGCCTGTTCCCACCTCACCCACAGGCATGGAGAAGCTTTTCACATTAGGGATGTAAGTGACTAATTGATTAGTTGACTATTCAATAAGCAGACGCTGACTAAAAATCGACTAGTCGCTTCCCCCACCTTGCTACCTCTATCAAAGAGAGGCAGAAATGGAGGGCGGGAAGAGATATTTAACATCCCTATTTCACATAGGAGGTGAAGACATTGGGACTGCTAGTCCAAGGCAACCAGAGCCCACACAGCAGGAGCAGCGCTGGGCTCTGCACTACTTTCAACCTCCCGTCCTGCCGCTGGAAGGGAACATGCTTTTACGTCCCTCCCCAGAGAGGGATAAGCTTGCAAACCCAGTCCGATCTACAGAAAAAAAATCTTCCTGCAAGAAAGCTGCCTGCACTGAGGAAGGAGCTCAGCTGTTGCTGGAGCCTGGCCTGGAATGTCAGCTGCTAGATCCCCACACAGGGACTGCCAGTTCCCAGCCCACACAGGATGGGAGCTGGCAGCCACGCACGGGGCGGGAGGGGGCTAGTGGGGCTGGAGCAGCCCTCTATCTATGGCTGGGCTGCACGGTGGAGGGGTTGCTCCCAGGTAGCAGTTTAACCATTACCCAGTAAGCATCACTTGTTACCAAGTAACCACTTAACTATCATGTTAAGTGACTATCCGTTAATATCCCTATCAGGGGCTACAGCACCTGCAGAGAAAAATTAGTGGGTACGAAGCACCCACTGGCAGTCAAGCTCCTTCCCTCCCATCCTCCTACATGCCTCCTGGCTGCTGGTGGCCCTTCTCACAAATTCCTGCCTCACCCTCCCAGTGGTTTCTGAATGCTGAAAACGTCGGATTCGCAATGTTTAGGAAGCTATGGGAGGGAGGAGAAGGAGTGTAGATGGGGGAGAAGACAAGACAGAGGAAGGGCACAAAGGTTTGGGGGGAAAAAAGTGGAATGAGGGTGGGGTAGACAAGGGGCGGGGCTTCGGGAAAGGTGGGGATTAGAGGGGAAATCAGCACCTATGGCAGACAGTTTTTTGTTTTTAAACAAAATCTTCTCTCGTATCCTAGTCTACATTCCTACTGTTCAGACTAAACAATATATTGTTTGACAAAGGTTGCCTGGGTCACTATATTCATTACCGGTCACATCTCCTGAAGAGAAGAACTGCAGATAGGATGCAACTAGGTTTTGGCTCTGATCAGTCATGTTTGGTACATTGGGGAATGCGACCCAGCACCACTGAGAGCGGAAGAATTGGGGAATTCCACAACAGTGAAGTAAAGACTTGAGACCCAAGATATTGGGGGACAGGGAGGTGCACTAACAAGTCCAGAAGAGGAGCAGACATACAGCTAGTTCTGCACTATGACTGTTCCTGCTCCGTGCTCCATCCCTAGCATGCCATCTACACCAGGACTTATGAGAGGGTGCTTAGAAGGCAGGCTTACGACCATCATCCACAATGACTGGAACAGGGGAATTTCCCCTGAGACAAAACCAGGGCTTTAAGGACACTTTATGCTGATCCTTTTCCCTGGCATTTTACGGAACTATAATGTTGGTGAAGAAGTCACTGGGAAGGTCTTGCTGACAACATACTCTCCTATTCAAAACAAGAGTCTTCCACTGTTTAAACTTCTAAAATAAATGACATCACTGCTCCATTTTTTGACCAGCCATAAAACATGCTTGTGTGATATAAAAATTAGCTCTTTTGTGTTTAGTCACAAAGTGAAACATCTAAATTTTAAACATTACTTAGTTTCAAGATGGTCACAAAATCCAACAGAAGCTTTTTTTCCACAGCATGTGCAATTTAAGGATTATTTCCAGTAGAGATTTAAGAGGAAGAATGACTTACGGATGTTCTGCGAGGCTTTCATATCCTCCCAGACTCTCAGCCAGCACAAAAAGCTATCGTAGGAAATATAAAAGTTCAAGTTTAAATGAACAAGCAGTTTTTCATTTGAAACAAAGGCAAGAGGATTTAAAGAAGCTACAGTGTAGGGCAAAAAAAGGCAATGGCATCTTATAATTTACTTAATTTTGAAGTGGAATTCACTGGACTAGAAAACCACAAAAAACTTTCATACCATGGAAAAAAATACTGGATGAAGTAAGAACTAATAATTGGTATGTAGTTTACTAGCAAAAAGTTACTGGGGTCTGAAATGCATTAGCCTTAGTTTGCCTAAAGAAGAGAAGGAAGGGAAAGTAAATTACTCAAGGGAGAAGTTTTTGTTGTGGCTAACCAGGGTGCACTCTTGAGCTTTGAGTGTAATCAAAGAGGAGATAAGATCAACCTGTTTGAAGAATGCAAGAACAGAACCAAAACTTTAAATTAAAATTACTCCCCCTTTCTCTTTTCCATATCCCTCTCCTGTTCTATTAATTCTTATAGTTTCACATACCCGCTGCACTTTCTTGGGTCCAATCAAGGGCAGAACTGATGGAACACTATTTCAAAGGCATTTTACTCTTGTTTGCAGGCTTACTAGAATCAGAAAGATAGCGAAATTCTTTTCTCACAAAATTAATCATGATTTTGCAAATCCAGAAATCTGGAGAAGAATCCAAATGTCTGAGTACTTTCTGCTGCATTCAGAAATATATGCTAGATGTGTGGTTGCTGAGAATACAGCAGCTGCTGTCAGGAGCAGCAAGCCTGCTATTGTTCCTCTTGCCTCTTTTGCATTCAGAGCAACTCACTCAATGTATACCCAATCTATTTTAGAAAATACCTCTTTCTTTAAGCATCAGCCCAACAACTAATTAGCCAGAATGCTGACAGACGGGCAGTGCAAGCACTCAAAGGGAGGCAACCCTTGATTCTGGATTTAGCTTCCTGTTATTAATCAAACAGAGGCAGAGATGATTGACCTTCCAGAACAGGATGAAAGGCTAATTTTATACTCAAAGTTTTGTTTGTGGGATGTTATTGGATTATTTGAAATTTCAATTGTGATTTTATTTGGAGAGTGAGAGACAGTGATGGGTGGCATGGTATGGGAGGAAGAGAAGTCCTTAATTTGACCATCAATTTAGATAGTAATTGGTTCTGTTTTCTGCTTTCAAATTGCATTATAGTTGTTGGAATATATGCAAATACTTTTAATAGCTACACATGGTTTAAACTAGCTACAAGAGCCAATTCTGAGAGTAAGCACTCAAATGTGCTAATACTTCCTTTTCTTCTCTCTCATTAGTGTGCCATCTTCTAATTGTTTAGATTGGAAAACTAATATTTTGGGTGGTACCACAAACATATAAGACCATCCCTGCTTTGATAACCACTTCAACTTTCACTACCCTACCTACCAGAACCTAACTGAGCCACAATCAGACTCTCTCTTATAACACTTGTTTTCATTAATATGGAGGGGAAATTACCTTTAAATTCTTGAGAAAGATTTCAGCATGTTCAAGATTTCCTTTAATGTAAAAGGTGACCATCCCAGGACAGCCACTGCTCTGACGCTTCATTAGCTCATGCTGAGGATGCGAGGGCAGTCCTGAAATTAGTCACATATTGTATAACCTGGTTTACTTATACTGTTAAAATTGCATCAGAGAACAGCAAGCCACACTTAAGGCACATAAAAAACAACCTTCAAGAGTTAAGAAACATAGAATCAACTGCAAAATAAAGGTATATGCCAGAGCAATGACTTACCATCCATAGAATTTGATTTCTATCAGCAACACCTAGGACTGCAGCATCTTGTTCCAGAGCCAGAACCAAAATAATCTTCTCTTCAGAAATCTTGCAACTTACCAGGATAAATGACTTTTTCTACTCGGAGATTTGATTCAAGGTACTGAGCAACAGCCAGCGCATTGTGGAAATGTTGCTTCATTCGAATCTGCAGCGTCTTTAAACCCCGATTGCAAAGGAAACAATCAAAAGGAGATGGAACTGCTCCAAGGGCTATAAAATAAAACAATATTACAAATATAAAAACTTTTCTACTTTATTAAATATGTCTTAGTTTCCAAACTGACCCTGATGTAAACAGATCCAATTCCCATTGATTGCTATGGGAACTTTTCCTGTTTACCCTAGGATGGAATATGACCCCATATGTAGAAACTCAAACAGAGTACTTTGATATCACAAAACGTTCAAACTTTAAAACAAGACAAGGGAAAGAAGGGGGAAAACTACATGTGCTTGTGTCTCCCTGACTCCCAGATATAAGAGCTAAAGGCAGTAACTAAAACAGTGACTCCTCTGGGATGAATCTCACCAGACAGAAGGCACTTACACAGACTCCTTTGGGTACATCTACACTGCAACACTATTTTGAAATAACTAGCGCTATTCTGGAATAACTTAATCCGCGTCTACACAGAGGCAGTTACTTCGAAAGAGTGTCAAAATACATCAAGCTGGAGGACTTCTTACTCCAACTCTTGTAATCCTCATTGTACAAGGAATAAGGGAAGTCGGAGGAAGAGTGCTCTATTTCAAAATAAGTTCTGTGAAGACGATCCCTATTTCAAAATAAGCTACGCAATTGATGTAGCTCAATTTGACACAGCTTATTTTGAGTTAAGCCCTGTAAGTGCAGACTTTGTTTACACTTACATGAGGCAGGGTGAATACGAAGTGCTCTTTATGCAATGGATAAAAATGAATTTATAAAATTACATAGATGACAGAAAAAAAATGTAGTTGCCAAAACATAAGATTCCCAATTTAGCATACAAAAGGAAATAAAAACTACACTCTGGGTGATTTGGTCATGAGTCTAAAGGAAAATGGATTATGTAACTGGTATCCATTTTTAAAGTAGTTTAATAATTATACGTCCCCTTATATAAATGTAATGACATTTTTTTCAGGCAGTTAAGGGGAAGAAAAGCAATATTTAAGTTAGTTTAGTAAGACACTGTCCTGGCAGTCCTGCAGTCACAAGTCCTCTGTTAAGCCACAGAACAAATATTGCTTCAGTGCTGATTGGAAAAGAACTACCTCAACAGATTAGGGTAATTATTAATGGTTTTTAGTACAGTGGAGCTAAATACGCAGTTTTGTTGGCACTGAGACAGTTCCTTCCTGAGTTTGCTATCTAGGACCCTGACCATGCAAAGAACTTATGCACATGCCTATCTTTACATGCTGAGAATTCCCATTGGAGTCCGTGGGACAGCTCACAGAGCCTAAAAATTAAACATGTATGCAAGTCTTTCCAGGATCCAAGTCTCATTTAAGACATTTCTATAGGTAGTCCTTGGTCACTGCTGAATTGGCCCATAGTTAAAAGATAACTATGATAGGTCGATCATAAACATCTCTGTGTAACAGATGACCAGATCCTGTAATATCCTGGACAAACTATGGAAAAAAAGATAAATGTTTAAGCAACCTTACTGAATTAGGGTTAATATCATTAGGGTCTACTGTATTTGTATGGGGGTAGGGTGGGGGTGGTTATGGAATTGTATGTACCTTTTTCTAGTCAGAGGGGGATACTATTGTAATTCCTTCACTAAAAGCCCTTTGAGGTCACCCCCATGTATACTAGTTCAAACTGATTTTCCAGAGACAATCAGGCAAAGCAAGGGTTTTTGGATAAATGGCCTAGATTCAAATTGGCTCAAGGCCTGCTTTCTGATCCAGCAAATGGACAGGGACCCAATCCTTAGGGACGGACTGGAAGGTCTTGGTCTAATGAGGCACCATTAAACTGTTCTGAGCTAAAGTGGTAATGAACTTGAAACAAGGAGAAGCCCTTTGGAGTATTGAAGATCCCATATTAGGGTTGGGATGATCTCTAGTAAGATTAACAAGTGTGTAAGCTCTTTTTTTATTTATAGGTTTTGTCTGTGGCACTTTTACCTAAAGACTAAAATAGGCTGTGCAGAAAGAGCTATGTGATAACTTATGACTCTTATCAGTCTCTGTAGAGAAAGCAAGCGTATATTCCCAGGCAGCCTCTCTCTGCTGGATATAACATGGTGAAGGCAGGAAACAGTACAGCCTGGAAATACTCCAATAAGAAGTGAGTGAGACATGGGTGTCTACACAAAAAAGGCAATGTCTAAGAAACTAGAAGCCAGAGAGCAGGTGCCCATGCTGCACCACAGAAGAGGAATGCAGGTGCAGTTGCCCTGCACTGGGACATATTTCACATAGGCCAATAGATGACTTGGGATAAATTTAAACACATGAGGTGAAGTCCTGGCTACAATGAACTTAATGGAAGTTTTGTCATTGACTTCAATGGAGGATCTCATCCATAATGTTAGAAACAGAGGCTGGAACAGAAGCTTTTATTAATCCAGACCCCTCATAATTAAAAGGATAATAACCATTTTCTTTTACTGTTTTTTTTCTGTTCTAACACCTGACAATAATAAAAATATTTGCCCTACTTATACATGGAAATAGTAAATACTGCTTTTTATCAGTAGATTTCAAAGAATTTTATAAAAGGCCAATAGCCTTTATCCCCATTTTACTGCTTTGGAAACTGATAATGTGTAGTCTAGATACATAGCTTTCATATCTGTAAATACACCGCATGCTTTCTGCTGTGTACAGACATACATGGATCCAATATATTTTAAAAGAATTTCCTGTGTTGGCTACTTACCATTTTGTAAGAATTTGAGCCTTTCATAGAGATCATCACAATTTACTGAAACCAAGCCCATTACAACATCACTGTGCCCTGAGTTAAAAGAAGAGCATTAAATTGTTAATTTGCAGGAAGCTTTCAATATATAAAGGGTTGGGAGGTTGTTTTCTTAGTCCCACTACTACGTATTTTCTTTTCCGTTTGGGCATTTCAAGACATCATATATTCCTTCTCACTCCTGCTGTCATTTGCACACTAACATTCAGGCCAAGATCCAGGCGAGCCTCCTCCAGGATGCTGGTTAATGCTCTACCCTGTAGCCACTGGTGGGCCTGCATATGTAGTACAGGCAGTCCCCGGGTTACGTACAAGATAGGGACTATAGGTTTGTTCTTAAGTTGAATTTGTATGTAAGTTGGAACTGGCTCCAGATTCAGCTGTTGCCACTGAAACTGACCAGGGGCTGACTACAGGAAGCCGGAGGCAGAGTTGCTCTGCCCCCAGCTTCCTGGAATCAGCCTGATCAGTTTCAACAGCTGCTGAATCTGGAGCCTGGGACAGAACAGCTGGGGCACTGCCCGGTAGGTTCCCACAGGACCAACCCGGCAGCACCCCAGCTGCTCTACCCGAGGCGTCCCGCAACAAAAGCCTGGTCTGCTGGGGGGGGGGGCGCACTTGCTGCGCCTCCTCTCCCTCCAGCACACCAGGGAGACCCGAGCAAAGCCGCACAGGTGGAGGGACCCCGCCGCCCGTGCAGCTTTGCTCCTTTGCCCCCGAGCAAAGCCGCTGGACCCCCCCAGCAGACCAGGGGGACAGGAGAAAGCCGCCCAGGCGGCGGGGGTCCCGCTGCTTGGGTGGCTTTGCTCTCGGGCAGACGAGCAACGCCGCCCAGGCGGCGGCGTTGCTCGGGTGTCCCTGGTCTGCTTGGGGGGGTCCAGCACCTTTGCTGGACCCCCCAGCAGACCAGGGAGACCGGGAGAAGCTTTTCTCGCCCCGGAGGACACAGGCGGCGATCCGCCACCCGTGAGTTCCGGGGCGAGAAAAGCCCCGTTCGTAAGTGCGGATCCAATGTAAGTCGGGGACTGCCTGTAAATGGTTGGCATCTGACCTCTTCTAAGAATACCTGATATTTGTGACATCCCTGCTCTCCAGTTACCAGAAAACCGGTAAAACACTGGCTACTAACACAAGGGTAGGCAATAATTTTTTTGCTGGGGGCCACTTCAAAAATGTTTGAAGTGGCCCCAAGCCATACCAGATGGGGCGGGGCCTCACGCAGAAGGGTTGGGGCCAGGATGCTTCCAGGCTTCACCACCCACAGACCATGATTGGTCTGGGGTGGGAGAGCCCCTTTGCCCCCCCTTTCACATTAAGCACCCATCCCCCTGGCAGTGGGAAGGAGACTTCCCGTGCTCCACTCGTCCCTCCCCCACCCCCCCCGCCCAATCAGGGCCTCAGGGAGGGGGAGCACATAAAGCCTCCTCCTGTCCTGCCAGGAGCGTGCAGTACTTCTAAGGGCCGCGCGCTCTTCGCAGGGCAGAGGAAACTTCATGCGCCTTCCCGCACCCAGGCCAATCAGTGTTTGGGACTGGGGGAGCATGTGAAGTCTCTTCCTGCCCTGCCAGGAGCACATGGTGCTTCAAAGCGCCATGTGCTGCTGGCAGGGTGGAGGAAACTTTGTGTGATTTCCCCTGCCCCCATACCCTAATTAGCCAGGGGTGGGGGAGCAGCAGGGCCTCCGTGGGCTGGATCAACCCACTTGGCAGGCCGAATCTGGCCTAAGGAGGCCCTTTTGCCCATCCCTGACCTAACACTTCCATCTAGCAGCTCATGTGTTGCTATGGAGCAGACACTACAGTAGATAGTGGCCACTACACTTTAATGCAGGAGCGAGGAACCTACGGCCCATGGGCCGGATCTAGCTCCGTCTTATTTGGATCGGGCCTGTGGTGAGACTTAGAACTTCCCCGCACAGTGGGAAGAGAAGGTGCTCATGCCTGAGCCCTGTAGCAGGTGTCCCCAAGCCTTAGTGCTCCCTTGCAGGACTGGAGCATCTGCGGGAGGCGGGGTGGGTGGGTGGGTGGGTGGGTGTGTGTGTGTGCGCGTGCGTGCGCGCACAAGGAGTTTGGGGTTTTTTTTGGCTCTGATTTTTCTGTGATTTGTTGCCCCCCCGCAACTGAAAAATGTTCCTACCTCTGCTTTAGTGGCTTTTGTTCACTTTAACAAAATTAGATTTTTTTTCTTCCATAGCCAGTGTTTACAGCAGGGATATTACAATTTTGTGTATTCAAGTAAATGTGTAACCACTGAATTTTTTAGCAGTTATATGTTTACATGCCGGGGGGGGAGGGAAGCATGAGTTTCCACCTCCCCGTATGCAGAGGCAGCAGCGCAGGGAGGGCAGCCAGGCACCCCTGCGAGAGCTCCAGAGAGTTTGTAAATAAGGAATGAAGATGCAGAAGGGGTTAGTCATGATGGAAAGAGAGACACTGGCTGAAGGAGCTGTCAGAACTAAGAGCTATCAAGGAAGATAGCACTGAGAGTTCACACTACCTATTATGACAGTGTTTTTCATCCATAGTAGCACACAGTTTATTAAGCTTCCACTAAAACTTTACTCCTATACATTTCAGGAAGTAATGCCAGTCAATTATAGCCTTTCACTCAGAGCATTTCTGCATGTGAACACAAGTTGCTTCTCAATTAGCTGAGGGTCATTACAACCAATGGCTCTCTGTAACATAGTCAAGAGAGAAAGGCAGAAAGTCCTGGAAGGAGAAATCCTAGTCAACCTGATCAGGAAAAAGCTTAAGTTTAAAAGGATAGTCCTGTCTTAGGTCTTTCTTAATTAAATAAAGGCAAACCAGTAGGGCAATATCTGTTCTGCGGTTAGGAGCTGGATGGAGATACCACCCATATAGATTTCTCTACAGCAAAAATGCGAGGGCTCTTCAGATAGACATGGAGAACAAATAGTATCAAACAGCAATAGACATTGATATTTTATGGCACCAATTATTGGTTTTAAACAAAACCATGATAATATTTGAGCTATGTTATATTCAGATGCTTACCATTCATGTACTTGGTTGCTGAATACATACAAATATCTGCCCCGAGAGACAAAGGACGCTAGAATAGAATACAAACAGAAGATCTGATTTAACATTTTTTCACCATTTTCAATCAAATTACTCACCTCATCCCAGAGAAAAGCAGGAATTTGGTGAGCCAAAGCAGAAGACCCAGGTGCTAGACACTAGCTGGGAGTTTCAAAAGCACTGTGTAACACAGACTACTAGAAATCCTACTCTAGTTTTTAAAATTTATTTTATTTACATGTATTGTAACCCCTTCAACATTCTTACAGCCAAATCAATGTTAACTGCACATACAAAATAACTTCCCCTGCCAATCAAAACCCTGAGCTTCTTCAAAGAAAGCCCAGGTAATCAAGCCAATTTCTTCATTCCTTTTTTTTAATATCAGTGTCTTCATTTTCTTTCACCTCCACTACACTGCCTCAGGAAAGTTGAAACATTTAGAGCAAGAGCAGCTGACAAAGAATTCTTCACATCTGATTAAGCTTTCCAATTGCTCTTCTGAGGAAAGAACAATTGAAAATGACAATGCCTTCTCTAACAATGACCTGATTTTACATCAGTCACTAAATTAGAGACTGCAAATTACTACTCTTTAACCCTTATTCTGTTTTTGTTCAGAGTGTTAGAAGGTAAATGTAGTTGTTCGATTTCAGAACAAAAGAAGGTAGAAAATCTTGCAGTCAGACTATATGCAGATGTTTGTATGGACTTGCTGTCATCTCTCAATAGTGGAATAGTTATGAATGCACTAGTGCTTTCTTCTATATGCAACATATAGAAGTAGTAATTTCATGGAGATAGACACTTGAAGGTTGCTACTGGTACACTATAATAAGAGGATAACTAATACGTTACCTTTTAATGCTTGTCAGACAATTCTACAGAGTTAATCACTGAAATTTTTACTTTTTAACTTAAACGTATTCCTTACTGCATGTTTTTCTACAGCACACACAGAAAAACAGGAAAGCTTTCTGTGGCCAAAATAATAAGCTCCTAATTACCATAAATAATAACTAAAGACTGTGTAGATCAGAGGCTAAAATTGTTTTTTATATTTCCAACATACTGAGTTTATAGTATTAAAATATTTTTGTCACATCTCCAAATCATATGAGATTACTGATTTACATTTTGTTAAAGAAAACAGTCAAAAACCCCAACAAGCTAGAAGGCCCAAAAAAGGTGTCCTAGGTTAATTTAAAAAAGACATAAACAAGACAGAGGAGTTCATCCATATAAAGAGGAGTTAATTATAAATTTCAACCAAATCCATTTAAAAAGGCCATGTTAAGTCACAATTAGGACTCCAACCATTTATAAAAAACAAAACACATGAGAACTTTGTATTGGAGAGAATGTAAAAATTAGCTCGCTGCTGTGCTAGTGCCTTAGATAACTGTTTTGAGTTAGTGTGATCATTAACTAATCAGCCTTTCTGTTTTAATACATCTCATCTATTTACATGGCTAGCCGATTCTTTTTCCAATTCATTTTCTTTAAATGGTATAAATTGCTTTGGATCAAATCTGTATTAGTTCAGGAGCCAATTGTGCATTCACTTTTCAATAACATGAAAGCTTTAAAACAAACGAAAGGCCAAAAGCACACAGTTTTTCATTGGTCATCCCAAATAAATACATCACTGTATACCAACCTAGACATTATTTCAGATACCCAATCAGCTTACCTGGAAATACGCTGACATAAAGGTATTATCTACTACTAAAATAATGTCTTTATGTTTATGGACAATATCTGCACAGCCTTGAATATCAATGACCTTCAGGGTGGGATTTGTGGGAGTTTCAAGCCAAACAAGCTGCAATTTTTCAACAACAAAAAAATATTAGTTTTAGATACATTATGTTAACTTACAGGTACCATCACCTCTAACTTTCTGTTTCAACGGACACTTCTTCCTTTTCTTCTTTTGCATATACAGCCGCTTCCCAAGTTACAGACCAACGCTTGGTCCATAACTCGAAGTGTTCGTAACTCGGGTCCCATAGAGTTACATGGCAACCGTTCATAACTCAGATCCGCATTTATGACCGCTTTGTTCGTAAGTGCGGATGGTCGTAAATGGAGGTGGTTGTAACTCGAGAAGCGGCTGTATTCTGCAGAGAGCACCATACTAACAGCCTCACATCTGGGACCCATACTATGGATCTCACTCGTACACATGCATACTCCCTTTTTAGAATTTCTTTATCAATAGCTTTACCAATATAATAGTGATTTTTTTTCTTTGTTTTAAGAAAAGCTCTTAGTCATTAGCTATGTTTAATATTAGTTTGTCAAATTCCATGTTTCAATCCAACTGTGAAAAGCATAATTAACAAATATGCACATGAAAAACAGCCATTAACTGAGTCAACAGCAAACCCTTCCCTCCTCAACCCAGAAGCCCTTTACAACATTCACCTGTAAACAAACCTTTATTACTAGCCCAGTAAAAATTGTCCCCCTCTGCCTGACACCTGAAATGTACTGAATTTGCCACCCAAATGCTGTCTCATACAAGTATCACAACAAAAAACTTCAGAACGTTAAATAACTTTAAGATTTCTGAAGTTATGTTTTCTGCTACAAATACCTGTCCTAAAATTGGCTACACTCCTCTAGGGAAAAAACAGCATTTGTAAAGGAACAGAAGAAAATCATTCAAGACACATTGCAAATAGAATTCAGGGGTATTTTTCCATTACCTTGGTCTCTGGTGTGATTGCAGCCTCCAGGCATTCCATTTTGCTACAGTCAACAAAAGTAAACTTCAAACCCATTTGAGAGGCTATCTTTCTGAAATATCTGTTTGTACCTAAAACAGGAGGAACACTGTATTATGAAAGTTATGCTTCTGCTTTACACTTATTTTACAAGAAGGAAGAAATTGTCCATGAGCACTAGTGCACATTCATTTTCATTTTATGAGTAAGAAGGGCTTGGGAGGGTGGGTGGAAGACAAAGGCAGGATGTACATCTTAATGAAAAAATTAGACTAATAATAATTCTGTATTCTTTAAAATATGCTTCAATTCCCCTCCTGTATTCAATTCCCCTTTTCTCTAGACTTGCCATCTGATAGATAAAAACTTGTAGAAAACAGTTAACATTAAATTCCAATGCCAGCCAAGTACCTATCTATTAAAGATCCTGATTATATGGTAACTTATGCAAATTATGTGTTGACCTTCAACTGATGAGCCATGCAGAGTGGAAGAAACTGTAGGAGACAGTGCTAGAAATAACACAAGACCATAAGAATGGCCATACTGGATCAGACCAAAGGTCCACGCAGCCCAATATTCTGTCTGCTGACAGTGGCCGATGTCAGATACTCCAGAGAGAAGGAACAAAACAGGTAATCATCATGTGATCCCTCTCCTGTCATCCATTTCCAGACAAACGGAGGTTAAGGACACCATTCCTACCCATCCTGGCTAATAGCCATTTATGGACCTAACTTCCATGAATGTATCTAGCTCTTTTTTGAACCCTGTTAAACTCCTAGTCTTCACCACATCCTATGGCAAGGAGTTCCACATGTTGGCTGTCCACTGCATGAAGAAAAACTTCCTTTTGTTTGTTTTAAATCGGCAACCTATTAATTTCATTTGGTGATCCATAGTTCTTATATTATGGGAATAAGTTAATAACATTTCCTTATTCACTTTTTCCACACCAATTATGACTTTATCGATCTCTATCATATCCCCCCTTTAGTCTCCTCTTTTCTGAGCTGAAAAGTCCAAGTCTTTTTAATTTCTCTTCATATGGGATCCATTCCAAACCCCTAGTCCTTTTTGTTGACCTTCTCTGAACCTTTTCCAAAGCCAATATATCTTTTTGGAGATGAGGTGACCACATCTGTACACAGTATTCAAGATGTGGGCATACCCTGGTTTTATATTGAGGCAGTAAGATATTCTCTGTCTTATTTTCTGTCCCTTTTTTAATGGTTCCTAACATTGTATTTGCTTTTTAAACTACCACTGCACATTGAGTGGATGTGTTCAGAGAACTATCCTCATGACTCCAAGATCTCTCTTGAGTAGCTAAATTAGTCACTATCATATTGTATGTATAGTTGAGATTATTTTTTCCAATGTGTATTACTTTACATTTATCAATATTAAATTTCAATTGCCATTTTGCTTAGTTTTGTGAGGTTCTTTTGAAGCTCTTCAGAGTCTGCTTTGGTCTTATCTATCTTAAGCAATATAGTATCATCTGCAAATTTTGCCACCTCACTGTTTACCCCTTTCTCCAGATCCTTTTATAAATAAGTCGAATAGGACTGATCCCAGGACAGACCCTTGGGGGACACTATTAGTTACCGCTCTCCTTTCTGAAAACTTACCATTTATTCCTATCCTTTGTTTCCTGTCTTTTAACCAGTTATTAATCTATGAGAGGACCTTCCCTCTTATCCCATGACAACTTACTTTACTTACGAGCCTTTGGTGAGGGACCTTGTCAAAGGCTTTCTGGAAACCTAAGTATACTATATCAGCTGGATTCTCCTTGTCCACATGTTTGTTGACCCCCTCAAAGAACTCTAGTAGATTAGTAAGGCATAATTTCCCTTTACAGAAACCATGTTGACTTTCCCCCAACCAATTATGTTAATCTATGTGTCTGGCAACTATTAGGTAAGAAAACTTTCCAGTCTGTAACCCACTGTCTGCCATAATTCTGCTATGCATGTGAAACAGTGAGCAGTGAACAGGATCAGAAAGGGATAACAGAACAAACACAAAGGCAACAAAAAAGTCCTCTTTCCTTTTACAAGATTACTCAAACAGCATGGTTATTGCTAGATCTCCACCTTTAAGACCATCCTGCCAAATGAACTCTCTTACCGCAGAAGACGGGTAAGTCCACCTAATAGCATATGATAAATGCTCTAGTTGACCATATTGCTGCTTTGCTGATTTATCTGGTGGAAGCATATACCCTCTTTGCCCATGAAATTGCCATAGATATTGTGGAGAGATCATGGATTCCTTCTGGTACAGGATTGTTGACTGCACTGTATGCCTCAACAATACTTAGTCTGATTTGTCTAGCAAATGAGGGCTTGAAGACTCTGAGTTCTAGAGTTTGCCTAGAAAAAGACGAACAAGGTGCCTGACCTACTCATGAGCGCCATATGTTTGATGTAAATCGTTTGTCCTCTTCTATCAATCAAAGTGTGTCATAGCATCTCAGCTAGGTGCTATGGCTTTGGACAAAATGAAGAGAGTCATTCTTTATGAGACATTAAAAAGAAAATTCACCTTTGGCAAGAAAGTTTCTGGAGTCCTTGGCACCACCTTGCCAATGTGAAACATAAGTATGGTTTCAACATAGATAGGGCTGCCAGTTCTGAAAATCACAGGACATATAAGATGGCCACAGAAAACAGGTTTTGATAGAGAAGTAATATGGTGAGACAGAAGTCAGGAGTTCAAAAGGATGAGTGATTAGGACTTTCAACACCAGCGGTGGATCCCATTTAGCAAAGGTCAGTCTGACTGCTCTGAGAAGCTTGGAATCATGAAGGTTCTTGACCAGGGAGCCTGAAGATTCTGTGAACAGAGGACTGATTCCTGAAGATTTAGAAGGCAGTATTTGCTCTGAAACACATCTTCATGGACCTACATAGGTTGGATCTGTATAGACACCACTTTTTGCACACGGCTTCAAACTTCTCAGAGGCTGGGGACAACCTTTGTTACATTTTATCCATGTCTGCTCAGAAACGAAGTCTAGTAGTTCATTTTCCTTAGCAGAGAAGGAAGACAAAATACTTTGGGGGGCTTTTACTTAACCTTTTTGTTCTTTACTTTTTCAGGGGTGTGTGTGCATGTTTTGCAGACCTGATCATTCACCTATGAGCTATTCTGCATCTTTTTCCAGCTAGCCTTGCATAAGACCTAGACCAACTTCTCCCTTGGAGTCTTCCCACATAGACTCTGACTCCCCCATGTTGGGAGTTGAGGACTCACTGCCAGAGCATCCTGACTCAAGCTGGAATGGAGAGGGCTGATTGTGATCCCAGATTCTTTCCCCAGGGTACTTAGGACCCATTTCAGGGGGAGTGGTGAGGAATGGGAGCCTTGCTACAGACTTAGGGTATGTCTACACTACCCTCCTAGTTCGAACTAAGAGGGTAATGTAGGCATACCGCACTTGCAAATGAAGCCCGGGATTTAAGTAATGGGAGACCACCAGGGCTACAGTCTCAGATGGATTTCTTAAGTGTTTTTTAATTTTGTAATATTACATTGTTCTCTCCTATTGGAAGATGCAAGTCAGGACTGAAAGTAAATCTTGTTGCTGGTCTCAAAATGCACACCAATTGTGGTTTTCACCTTGAGAATGAAGAGAGGCATCATCTGCTGGTTCTGGTAATGGAGAAGTACATTTCACCATTTCCTCTGTAAATTCAAGTCAGCAGCACTGTTTCATGTACTGGGCAGCCAGGTAAATCTACATGATTTAGAAAAAAACTAATTTTTTTTTTTTTTTTTTTTTTTTTTTACTGCAAGGAACTGCTTTGTGGGTAATAGAGGACAAGGTTCTAAATTCCTGCAAACAAACTGTACAGCTCTTGCTCAAGAAATCATCTTCTAATAAATATTGCCAAGGGTTAGCCTTTCTCTACTCTATCCTTTACTGAAGAGGTTGCTCATTAACTCTGGTGGCATCTGGACTTGTCTGCTTTCTTTCAATCTGATTTAAAACCTGGTTATGATATGGAGGCTATATTAGCTGTACTGATTATCTCCTTGTTGTGAAGAATGCAAGTCCTTTGTTGACCACACTGATTATTCTAGCTCTCTCTGCAGGCTATGAAATAGGAACCTGGAGGCTGTAATGAGTTTTTTGCAAACTCTGGCAGAAGTGGACAAGGTCATACTTCTATTAAAAATTCTTTCTTCCACAAGTTCCCAGAAGAAAATGAGCAATACCTTCTCTATCACTTGGAGGCTCAATAAGGAAATGTCACTCCTCCCCATGGAAGGCTCCACAATAATGTCACCCTCCTGTTCACATCTGTGAGACCAATAGAGAAGATTCCAAAACAGCAGGGCTGCGATTATTATAAATATATGGAGAACTCACAGCTCTAACAGACAAGACTTTCACCGTGCTTGGTAAATATAATACCTTGGAATGAGAGTTGTCTGAAATTCACTCCAGACAAGATTGAGGTGATGCTGTTGTGTAAAACTGGTAATCTATAAGAAATTATACAGATGCTTTGGTCTGTTTTTTTGGACCACTGGAAATCTGGAGCCATTTTTTGATCTTCAGTAGCTACTGAATTCCTAGGTAGAATCAATTTTTATCCGTGCACAATTATGAGGTTATGCATTTTCCTCTCAAAAGAAGACATTACTAGTTATCTATACCTTTTGAATTTGCCCTCTTAAACAAGTCAACAATTCACATCCCTGCCTTTGGCCAACGAAGTCACAAAGGAACAGTCTGTTATTACAGAAGGCGTCTCATTGCATGAAGTAGTCCTTCCATTGAAAAAGTAAGATAATAGATATACAATTCAAACAATAACTGAGTGAACATCTTATATGCTTAGTAATAGATGAGCAATGTAATATGTTTGAGGTATACAGCTAATACCATTAAGACATAACATATTGGTGCTCACTTACCTCCATAAACATCATCCACACAGACAACAGCATCTCCCACCTTTAATAAGTGTGCAATATTCAATGTAGCAGCTAAGCCCGAAGAATAAGCTAAACCTAAAACAGAAAAAAGAACCAGTGGCAGAGAACAAAGACACATTCATATTTTATAGAGCATTGTCTTTACACCATGTTAAGAATATAAAATGTCTGCCTTCCACCCCTCCTTCCCCCCACCCCCGGCCCAGTTTTCCTATTTAGTGTCAATGTTTTATACAGGGCCAGATTCTGCCACTCTTATTTATACTGAATAGTACATTACTGCATGAACTGTTGCACTGAAATTAACAGGACCACATGATATAAGATGCTACTCACTGAGGGTAAGTCTAGACTACATGGCTCTGTCGATGGAGCCATGTAAACTAGTTTATACGACATAGTCAATGAAGCAGGGATTTAAATAATCCCTGCTTCATTAAAATAAAAATGGCCGCCGCACTGTGCTGACAATCAGCTGATCCGGCACAATGCAGCAGTCAAGACGAGGACCAGTCGACAAGGGAAGCCTGAGTCGACCTCTTCCTTATGCTTCATGAATCGAGGTTTAGAGGAGTGGTTGACAAAGGCTTCCTTTGTCGACCAATCCACATCTTGACTGCTGCGCTCTGCCAGATCAACTGATTGACGGCACAGTGCGGCGGCCATTTTTATTTTAATGAAGCGGAGATTATTTAAATCCCCGCTTCATTGACTATGTCAAGTAAACTAGTTTACATGGCTCCATCGACGGAGCCATGTAGTCTAGACATACCCCGAGAGTAGTTGTGATAGAAACTAACTCTAAATTACTGGTGTGGAATCAAAGTTGTTCTACTGACTTTAATGAATTTGACCCATAGCATTAGAGTCCATACTGTACAGGGTCTTTTGCATTTTGCTGTAGTCAACACAATTTTAAATACAACAATAAACAGATAATTCACGCCAGCAGAGTGGAGTTAGTACATAAAGATCAAAAGCATAAGTGCTGTTGATTGTTTGTTTGGGTGGGGTTTTTTTGGTTAAAAATACATTTTAAGAAAAAAAGATCAGACTAGTGAAGTAGCTGCCACTTGAAGTAAATGCTGACAGCAAAAGCTGAGTTAAATGATTTACTCTTAGTGGTCAAACTCCAGTGCTCCCGCTCTGTTGGATACTTTTCACTGGAGTCCACTCTGAAGACACACATGCTGACACAATTCTTAATGAAAATGCTGAGAGCTTACAATATTTGGCTCCATCCAGTGCTGCTACAGCCTTTTCCAGGCAATTCCGAGTAGGATTTCCACTACGGCTATATTCAAAACCCTGTGATGATAAGATACAAAAATAGCATTGAGGATTTTAGAGGAGGTGCTATACCATAGTATAGTTAAACTTACTGACAATCGCTTATCTTAAAATTTGGTAAAATCCTAGACCATCCAAGAAATCCATATTCCTAACACAGTTATATATACAAAAAATGGCCATCTGCTTTCACAAGCTATTGTATACCACCCACAGAGATCCAACACCTGCTGCTTGTCAGAACAGGAGGCAATCTGTTGCAGTTAAACTAAACACTTTCAGAAGATCTAGTAAATCATTTATCTGAGACATACTAATTTGGCTAGTAAAGTTTTAATATGTTTTGTTGTATTTTGCTGATAAGTAGTCTCACGCTGAAATACTACTTTTACTAAAAAGGGCTTCTATAGTTCAAGTCTAAGGGTACATCTACACTACATGGCTCCATCGATGGAGCCATGTAGATTTGTTTATTGGGCAAAGGGAAATGAAGCGGCGATTTAAATAATCGCCGCTTCATTTAAATTTACACGGCTGCCGCGCTGAGCCGAAAACAGCTGATCATCTGTTTGTCGGCTCAGCGCGCTAGTCTGGACACTCCCCTGCCGACATCAAAGCCCTTTGTCAGCAGCCCCGTTATTCCTCGTGAGATGAGGTTTACCGGGGCTGCCGACAAAGGGCTTTGTTGTCGGCAGGGGAGCGTCCAGACTTGCGCGCTGAGCCGACAAACAGATGATCAGCTGTTTGTCGGCTCAGCGCGGCAGCCGTGTAAATTTAAATGAAGCGGCGATTATTTAAATCGCCGCTTCATTTCCCTTTGCCCAATAAACAAATCTACATGGCTCCGTCGACGGAGCCTGGCAGTGTAGACGTACCCTCAGTTTTTACATTTATTCCCCCATTTTTGGAATGATGGTTAGACCTTCAGATGTGTGAGGATTTCATGTAGTTATGCCAATTTACATCAATGGAGAATCCTGTATGTTTAAATCATATGTAACTTTTAAAATGCAGGGGTTAACATGGGAAATCTGGATGCAATGTATGCTTATTAAAGTACAGGCTGTATTATAATGAAAATAAAACTTTACAATAAAATAATTTGCTGCTGCCATTTAAAAAACTTAGTTTTTGGCACCAGCTGGTTTTAATCTTCTTACTCTTGCAATAATGGGCATTCATAATGGGACATAATAATCTTGCTGCCCAAAGGGTCTAGTTGAGCTCAATGGGAAGCAATTGATATTTCAAGATCAGGTTCAAATATTGTGCAATGGGGTCTTAATCCTGAATCAGGGCCTGTATCCTGTTCCACAATTCTGGAATCCAGTGCTGCCTCAAAATTTCAGTAGTGCATGACTGTCACACAAGTGATGCCAAAACACGTAATTGGTAGTCACATTAGAGGCATCAGAACAAATGTTTACTTATCTGCAGTAACAAACTGAAATGAATCCAAAACTCCAGGGCCCTAATCAAAGTGAAAGGTGATCTTTCCTTTTCACACACATGCACACCATGCACACACTCCTGCCAGCTGCAAAGCAGGTGCTGCAGAAGCCTGTCAGTAGACTTGAAAGCAATCATGTCAGTTTGAAAAAATATGATTCTCGGAAGGACAAGTAAATTCCAACTAGCATGTTGGGAAGAGCTTCACTGGTGCAGTGAGCCCCAGCATCCCTCCAAGGGGCATTGGCGCTCTGTCTAAAGAAACTCAACAAGAAAAAAAAGGGGGGGGGGTGGTAAAAAAAATCTGTCTGTCTCTACTTTCAAAAATCCCTCTGTAAACATATTCTTCAACATGTGCTGGATTCAAATACAAGCTCATAGAAGAAAAGAAGTTAGCTTTGAACTTGCAGTAAGAATATGATTCAGAATGTTGGGTAAAAGGTATATTCTATTCACTGTCCTGTATTTCTGTTCTCCAATTGACTGTAAAAAGCTTGTGATTATTTGTTATTTTAACTCATACTTTGCAAATAATTATTGGACCGTTGCTCATTCACAAGTATTGGACATTTAAATGCAAGTTCTGTCAGGAGGACTGTGAGAGGACACACTGATCACTAGGTATGTTTCCATCCCTCAGTTAGATACAGGTAATGCTTAGAAGTGAGGTAATTAAAGCTAGCTAGTGAAAAAGCATCCACTTCATGAGCTGTATTAGGCAATGAGATAGTTACTCACAACAGCACTTTAGGGAATCTACTCACAGCAGCACTTTAGGAAATCTACATCTACTTAAACAGAGTGGATGATTGACGAAGGCACAAAAAGGAGTTAGGCACTTGATTTCAACTAAAACTAATGCTGAGGGTGCCCCCATCAGAGTGGGTACTCCTACTCCTCGCAAGGAGTAAGGGAAGTTAATGGGAGTGCTTCTCCTATCAAGGCCGAAGCTCAGCTTAAGATATGACAACTCGAGCTATATATTTTACATAGTTGGAAGTGCGTACCTTAAACCAGCCTTCCCCTATACCATGGACCTGGCTGGACTGCTTTTTCAGATTATGGGGAAACCTATACTTTCTTTCGGGCTATAGTACAACCCCTTCTGTGCTGTATTACTACACTCAGTGGCTACCCTAGCATAATTTTGTAGTTTATGGAGTATATTGGTTTTTTGCTGCTGTTTTGCTCTGCACTGCAGTATGATCACTTTTTTTAGTAGTAGTATTAAAATTAAGAAACTGTAAGGACCATATATCCATATGCCTACAAACTATCAACGAACTTTTTCTATTACTTGTCCACGTTCAGCTACTTGAGAGAGAAATTAGGGTTCCAAGTTGACTAGTTTTGAAGGAAAACAAACTGGCTTACTCTTGACTCCTGATACAGTTCTTCACTAAAGAAGCAGAAACACTGGAGGGAATTATGTTTATCTCCAAGCCTGTTTTGCCTGTTTACTTAGGGCTCCTCTACACAGGAGGAAAGTCCAAAGTAGCTGTTGAGCATTAGCTGTTCTGCACTGAAACTGGCCCCTCTCCATATGGATATCCTTACTGGCACTAAGTGTGTCCTTGTGCACATTAATAAACTTCTATACTGAATTAATTTAAATTAAACTATCTGAGGTTGTGCTTAGTGCACAGTAAGGATATTCACACAGAGAGAGGGGGTAAGATTTTGAAGTGCACTACCTACTCTATGCTGACTCACTGACGCTGCTAGATTGCTGTGAATTAAATGGTTAGTCAACTTTATAAAGCATTATAAACATTGATTTTTTAAATGCATAACATGTCTCTATTCTGAGCATTTTAATTATTGATATGCTACTTTGGACAGATACCTATTTGGATGGCTGCCACCTGGTTTATGAAACTTGCAAGCTGTTTTGGAACATTTAAAGGGAAGTGGTGCAGGTTTTTGGTCTATGGTTTCCACTGGACTCTTTAGAGCACCAGTTCTCAAATTGTGTGTCAGGCCCCAAAATAGGTCATGACCCCATGTCAATGGGGTAGCCAGGGCTGGCATTAGACTGGCTGTGTCCTAGGGCCAAAGACTGAGCCCCACCACCTGAGGCCCAAACCTGAGTCTCCCTCCCCTCCCTGCCCCCCATCCCACACACACTTCCATTTCAGCCCTGAGTGGCAGGGCTCAGATTATAGGCCCTCTATGCAGAGAGGAAGCCCTTCAGCTTTGTCTTCCTCCCCAGGCTTGGGCTTCAGCTCCCCCTGCTGGGGTCATGTAGCAATTTTTGCTGTCAGAAGGGGTTTCCATATAATGAAGTTTGAGAACCCCTGCCCTAGAATTAAAAGTTGAGTCCTCCTTTCCCCTCTGGGAGTGAATTCCCTACCACTATGCAAAATAAGTAGCAGCCCCAAATTGCATGATGCCCTAGACAGCTGCATGCTGTGTATGGGGTAACGCCAGCTTCGGCAGCCAGCCCCATCTCCCAACTAGCCATCTACCCCTTCCCCCCCACTTATCCCCACTGCACCCATGCACTGAGCAGGGCTGTCCCTAGGGAGGGAGGGTCGAAGAGTGGAGAAGATGAGTGCCAATGTTCAGGGTCTGTATGGCACTGGAACTACTAGAAACAATCCTGACCTCTGGTCCTTTTTATAACAGAGAGGAGCATTATTTACAGCAATTATATATTTTTTTCATTTTTGATTGAAATTTGGCATACCTGAAACTGCCCTTGTCCAGAGAAAATAAGTTTAACAATTTTGCAAAATAGAAAATTAGTGAGACTTTAAAAATAAACTTGTCAGCTACAAATAGTTTGCAGGCTTACAACCTTTTTACACCCCAAAATTGGATTAAAAAAAATTCTGAAATGGACAGGAACCAAATCGGGTCCCTGGCTATAAATGTACCTGTGTTTACACTTGGGTAATTTGTGTATGGTCAGCACTAGATCAGCAGAGGAGGAAATCTTTCCCCTGACCCATCTAAATTTTCTAACAAGTTGTGAAAGCCTTGGAAACCGGCCTCCTTTCCCGTCCTGTGATCTAAAACAAATATGGTTACCATAGCTGAACTTTCAAAAAAAGGGGGACACTTCCTCTCTGGGGCATCTGTATAAGTATCTACCACCTCACGCTGTATGAGTGTGTTATAAACACGTATGTTACACACACAGGTGTTATATACACATTAACACAACAGGAGTGCCCTTTTTTGGACGTTCAGATGTGGTAAAACAAAGCATCCCTGACCCTCTCGCTCCGACCCCCACCCCACCCCCGCGCTTTCTGTCTCTCGCTCCCCCCGCTCCGCATCCCCTCCCCCGCAGGAGTCCCCGCTCACGCAGTGCTGTCCGGGCGCCAGCTGCTTGAAGGTGGTGGAGAGGGAGATGGGGGGCACCACGGCCATGGAGCTCCACTGCTCCGGATCCTGCCCCACGTGGATGGCCTGCGTTGCGAAGTGTTCGAAGGGCGGCAGGAAGCCCTGGGACGCGTCCTCCGCCTTGTCCATGGGGAGCCGGCTGCAGAGACCAGGGGACCGAGGAGAGCGGCTGATGCTGGCGGGCGCGGGAACAGGATACGGAGCGGGCGCTGCCGGCTGCAGTAATAGACCGAGTCGTGAAGCCGGGTGCCAGAGAGGCCGCAGTTCCTCCCCGCAGATTGCACAAAGCGGCAGGGGGCGGAGAGCTGGCCGGGCGCCGCCGCCGCCTGGGCCTGCCCCTCATTGGCGCAGGACGGAGGGCGTTGCGGCGTTCCGCCCCCGGCTGCTGACCCTGAGAGACCCTGGTCACTTGGGTGTGAGTCAAATTGACACCGGCTGGAGCTGCGGTGGCTCTAAACCGGCTGGAGCAGCATTGCTGCTCATGAGCAGGCGTTTGGATGCCTATACTGAGAACCTGCCAAGGAAACAGCGCTGCTGGGTCCTTGCCAGCCCCGACCACGGGCTCTTCTGTAATAAGACAGTAATAGTCACTTTGGGGTCCATTCCATCATCTTACTGTTCGGAAGGATCCCAAAGCAGCTTACCCCCTCTATCCCCAGGGCTAGAAAGGGGAGTGAAGCCCACAGCTCCCTGGGCTCTGCAAGCACTTGCACCTGGCCTTGGTTTGGTGAATCAGAACTCTCTCTCTCTTAGGGCAAGTTTACACAGCAGGGCTAAAGCCAAAATAAACTACACAACTTGTGCTATGTCAGTTGTGTAGCTTAAGTCGAAATAGCTTAGTTTGGCTTTTGGCACTGTCCACACAGCAGGAAGTGCAAGAGCCAGCGCTCTTCCTCTGACTTTCCATACTCCTCATACAATGAGGATTACAGGAGTCAGAATAAGAAGTCATCCAGCTCGACATTATTTCAACATTATATCAAAATAACTACTTGTAGTGTAGACACAGACTATGTTATTTTGGAATAACGTTAGTTATTCCGAAATAACACTGCTGTGTAGACATAGCCATAGAGTCCTTCTGTGTTTGGTGCCTCAGCACCCTCCCTTCTCTTTCATTTTTAACTGCTCTATACCTACCGCACCCTTGAAGTCAGCTGGCTCTGTAGAAAGTGGCCATCCAACTGACCAAAGCAATCTGTAAAACATTTATTTCTGCATGTGTCAGATGCAGCCTTTCCTAGCCATAGCTAAAATTTTTGGCCAGGATCTCTATCTTGTGGTGATAGCTACAGCAGCCTTTTCTGCAGGCTTGACAAATGCCATGTTGCTCCACTTTTATCAGCATGGTGCTGTCAAGATCATCCTGCAGGCCCGTTGCTTTGAATACATCAGTTGTGTTCTCTGTAAACTGTGCACTTACATAGGCACTCAGGAAAGATTCAGATACTGCCCAGCTGATTAGCTGAGCGTCTACAGCTATATTTTTTGTTTCTAGTGGTGATGCACGTTCATATGTGTCTTGGTGCACATAACAAATACGTATTCCGCACACGGATAGAAAAAATTAGAGGGAGCATTATACATCACCCTTCTCTTTGCATCTGTCCAATAGCTCCCACTCTTCTATATATCAAACATAACAGCTACGTCTACACTGGCATGATTTTCTGAAAATGCTTTTAACGGAAAAGTTTTCCGTTAAAAGCATTTTCGGAAAAGCATGTCTAGATTGGTAGGATGCTTTTCCACAAAAGTACTTTTTGCGGAAAAGCATCCGTAGCCAATCTAGATGCGCTTTTCCACAAAAAAGCCCCGATCGCCATTTTCGCGATCTGGAATTTTTTGCGGCAAACAGTACTGTGCTGTCTACACTGGCCCTTTTGCGGCAAACAGTACTGTGCTGTCTACACTGCCCAAACGGGAGCAGCATAGTATTTCCAGAAAAGCACTGACGATCTGACATGAGATCGTCAGTGCTTTTCCAGAAATTCAAGTGTAGACAGCTGGCAAGTTTTTCCACAAAAGCAGATGATTTTGCGGAAAAACTTGCCAGTCTAGACACAGCCTACCTATTTTACTTCACTTTCAGTGCTCCCCACAACCCATCATCTCTCCTACACTCCTGAGATATCAACTCCTGCTTCTAACTGGGCAATGATGCCATTGTCCATCACCCACCTTTGTTCTTCATCCCATGCCACCAAATTTAACAGAGCTTTATGAATATCCATAAAGCTACCTCTTTATCCTCCTCTCAAATCCCTCCTTCAAACTCTCCTTTTCTGTGATGCCTACAAAAAGCTTGACAGCAGTAAGACTGTTGGCATGTTGAGTCAATTGCCAGTCATACTGATCAATAATGTCTTACTGTTTCCTTGTATATTCTCTGTTTTATTCAGCAGTTGTCTCCTCATATGTTCAGATTATAAGAATTTTTGGGCAGGGTCTGTTTCTGTTCCATGTTTGTACAGTGCCTAGCACATTAATCCCAGTCCACAACTAGGGGTTGAAAGCAGTAGGGATGTAAAAATCTCATTTAATTAGTTAACCTGTAAAACATTCAGTTTAACAAGTTAACTGATTAACTGGGGAGGGCAGAGTGGATTCCATGTAACCAGACAACTCCATGTAACCATGCTGCCAACTCCCAGCCCACATGGGTTGAGAGCTGTCAGCAAGGGGTTGCTTCCAGCCAGGTAACAATTAACCGTTACCTAGTACCCATCACCCATTAAGTGATGCTTACCGGGTAACTGGTAAACCAGTTACCTATTCACATCCATAGTAGGCACCATGATAATATAAATAACTGAGGGGAGGGGAATTGTGGCCAAAGAAACCAGGGTAAATTCTGTGCTTAGTCACACAGCATGCAACTCCATATAACTATTGCAACAGGAGGAAGTGATGAATCAGTCCACTGGATCTTTAAGCTAGGTGGTACAGGTTGAATGGTGTACAGGATGAATCAGTCCACTGGATCTTTAAGCTAGGTGGAACTCTCTGTTCTGGAAACATCCGTCATCAGGAATAAATTTAGTTAGTTGGATGTCCACTTCTCATGGGTGTGGCCAAGTTTCCTGCAGTCTCATAAAGTTTGTTTACAGCTACCAATGCTGACTCTCAGTGTTCTGTGCTATGATTTAGCTCTAATTTACCCCTAAATGTCCTTTAACATCCCAGTAAGCGGTGGAAGTATGGGTAATGCTGTTAGAGAATATTGACCTCTCGTGGTCCAGAAAATTCTCTTGTTCTGACTGGTCAGGGTGCAGGACTAGAGGTTCAACCTATAGTTGTTACTCATCGTTGGGCATGGACAATATATGTCCTACAATCATAGTGTTTCTACTAAGATCTAAAATTCTCCACTCTCTTTTTCCTGCTTTTTAGGTTTCCTTCCACTACTCAAATATTATTAGAGGCAGCGAGTGGGGGGAGCAGGAACCAGTCCAGGGAGGAGGCAGTTTAAAAGCTAGTTCCCTTCAACACTATACCTGGGAGGGGGAGAGGAGGCAGTGGGGGACTGGGTGCAAGCTAGGAATCAGCTGATTCCTGGCTCACACCTGATCCTCTGATGCGCCTCTGCCTTTTAAATGTATTAAGAGGCAGCTCTTACTACATTTAAAAGGCAGAGCTGCAGTGGAGTTAGTTCCTGGACCGGCACAAGTGGGGACTGCTTAGTCCTGGCTTACCCCACCCCAGGCAGCTATCTCTGCTGCGGCTCTGCAGTTTAAATGTAGTAGGAGCTGGGTGGTAGAGTTAAACTGCAGAGCTGCAGTGGGGGTACCAAGCACTCCCTCCTTATCGACTAATCGAGTAGTTGATGGAAATTGTGTCGAGTACTCAATTAGCTAATTATCCGCATTTTAACATCCTTAGTCTGTGGGGGTATGTCTACACTACCACCCTAGTTCGAACTAGGGTGGTAATGTAGTCAACCGGAGTTGCAAATGAAGCCCGGGATTTGAATTTCCAGGGCTTCATTTGCATGTTGCCGGGCGCTGCCATTTTTAAATGTCCGCTAGTTCGGACTCCGTGCCCCGCGGCTACACATGGCACGAACTAGGTAGTTCGGACTAGGCTTCCTATTCCGAACTACCTGTACTCCTCGTGAATAGGAAGCCTAGTCCAAACTACCTAGTTCGTGCCACGTGTAGCCGCAGGGCACGAGTCCGAACTAGCGGACATTTAAAAATGGCGGCGCCCGGCAACATGCAAATGAAGCCCGGGAAATTCAAATCCCGGGCTTCATTTGCAACTCCGGTTGACTACATTACCACCCTAGTTCGAACTAGGGTGGTAGTGTAGACATACCCTGGCAGGCCTAGCCCAGGCAGCATGACACAGGCATGGGCTGCTCTGACCAGCTAGCTGGAGCAGCCCACCTGCTGCAGGTTACATGTTGGCACACAGGGAGGCTTCACTGTGGGCTCTGCAGTATATAGCTTATTTAAGCTAAATATATAAATATTTTTAAACAACAAATTATTATATTTAAATAATAAATAGCTTAAATAAGCTATATACTGCAGAGCCTGCAGTGCATGTTAGCATGTAACTGATAGTTATATTTTAAATCCCTAGTCTGAAGTGCATCTCTCTGCTCCACTCTAAAAGCAAGTGGGGTGCCAAAATGTATTTTCTGTTGGGGATGGCAAATCATCTTCCACATAGCACAGTACAGTATAGAAAATAAACTCTACAAATGGGGAGAGAGAATGCCTCATTAATGGGGCATTAATGAGATCCTATCAAACACACAGTTCCTAGGAAGTAGTTTCATATTATTTTAATATTCTAGAGATCCATAAATCAGGGACAGTTGGTACATCCACAAATGCTCTACAACTACAGAAATGGCTGTGCACCGCCCATGTTTGCTTGGAGAAAAAAAATTAGTGAAAGGACCAAGTAAAACACGAAGCATTAATTTGCATGAGCTCCTTTCACCCACTCTGTTGTGCAACTCACTGCCAGAGCTGAGGAGGAAGCTGTTTTTTGCTTTTAATCAATGCATCAGCTTGTTACAAAGTCAGTTTTCTCTTTGTGTGACTCAGAAAACTGCAGATATTTCATATTGTTCTGATCCATTATTACAGGTGGATAACATTGCAACATTTATAGTTAAAGTTACACAGTGGTTTCTATTCCCCTTTTTAAAAATGCAAACAGCTTTCTCCAACATTTATTTTTCAAGATGAATTTTTAATCTTTGGTCTCAGTATTTCTTGATGAAGTGTGAACAAAAATGGTTGAGCCATTTTGGAGTATGCGCAGAATGAAATACCTCTCGCCATTGTCTCTTTTTTTCAACCTCTTCAATAGCAGGTCGTGGGAATTTGAAATGTAGGATGGATTTAGGTAGTCACAAATTCACAAAGCCTCTGTCGACAAAAGCTTGTAGTCTAGACGTACCCTTACAGAAATCCAGGCTGGAGAAACCATCCAATGTGAAAGGTCCCTGCTAGTGGAATCTCTCAGGAAGCAGGTGGGAGGTGGCTAGGCTGAGGACCATCTGAGTCCAAGAGAAAATCCCTGAGAGTATTCATGTGGAGTCAGCTGAGGAAGCTATCCCATTATAAAAGACTGCTGACACACCATTGGTGGAGGAGATGGCTCTGTCTTGGGGGGACATTGGAAGCTAGTCACTTCTGGCAGCAGGCAGTACTCCATCCCCGCTCCCCACCGTGGTTCTGGAGAACTTTTACACTGTTCTGGATACAAGAGATAAAGAATCACTCCTAAAGCAGAAGAGGAGAAGGCTTGTACTCCCAAAACTGGGAGGTCTGCAGCCACCACTGTGAGAAGGAAAAATAGGATAGTGGTTGTTGAAGACTCTCTTCTGAGGGGGACACAGGCATCTGTTGCCCTGACATATCATCTCAGGGAGGCTGTGTCTACACTGGCCACTTATTCCGGAAAATCAGCAGCTTTTCCGGAATAACTTGCCAGCTGTCTACACTGGCCGCTTGCTTTTTCCGGAAAAGCACTGATGATCTACTGTAAAATCATCAGTGCTTTTCCGGAAAAACTATGCTGCTCCCGTTTGGGCAAAAGTCCTTTTCCGGAAAACTGTTCCAGAAAAGGGCCAGTGTAGACAGCACAGATTTCTTTTCCGCAAAAAAGCCCCGATCGCGAAAATGACGATTGGGGCTTTTTTGCGGAAAAGCGCATCTACATTGGCACGGACGCTTTTCCGGAAAAAGTGCTTTTCCGGAAAAGCATCCTGCCAATGTAGACGCGCTTTTTCCAGAAATACTTATAATGGAAAACTGTTCCGTTTTAAGCATTTCCGGAAAAGGGTGTCAGTGTAGACATAGCCAAAGTGTGCTGCCTGCCAGGGGCCCACATCTGAGATGTTACGAGGGTATTGTTGAGGATTATCCAGCCCTCTGACTACTTCCTCATCCAACTCATCCATGTGGGCACTAATGATACTGCAAGGTGTGACTTTGAGCAAATCAAGAGCGACTAAAGGGCTTTGGTGGTATGAGGGAAGGAGTATGGCATGCAGGTAGTATTCTCTTCAGTCCTTGCTGTCAAATGTAGGGGCCCAGTTAGACACAGGTACATCCTGGAGGTGAATGCCTGGCTGTGAAGATGGTGTCACGAGGAGGGCTTAGGCTTCCTTTACCACAGGATACTGTTCCAAGAATAAGGATTGCTAAGCAGGAATGGGGTTCACCTTTTGAGAAAGAGAAAGAGAGTATTTGGATACAGACTGGCTAACCCAGTGAGGAGGGCGAGGTGACCAAAGCCCACAGGTAATTGAAAAACATGAAAACCTGGGAGATGGGTCAGAAATGGGAGGCAGCATTGGCTATAATAGCAGAGATAAAGGAGGGACAAGGCAGAACTAGGGGGATAAAATCAAATCAGTATCTTAGATGCTGAATACAAATGCAAGGAGTATGGGAAATAAGCAGGAAGAACTTGAAGCACTAATAAAAAAACACAACCATGACATAATTGGTATCACAGAGATTTGGTGGGATAATACATATGATTGGAATATTGGTATAGAAGGGTACAGCTTGCTCAGAAAGGTTTGGAAGGGAAGAAAGGGAGGAGGTGTTGCCGTATATATTAAAAATGTATACACTTGGACTGAGGTGGAGATGAACAAAGGAGACAGACAAAATCATCCGAAGCACAGGATTTGGTGGTGATGAGTGACTTCAACTATTCAGACTTATGTTGGAAAACTAACACAGTAGGGCACAGATTATCCAATAAGTCCATGGACTGCATTGGAGACCATTTTTTATTTCAGAAGATTGAGAAAGCTACTGGAGGGAAGCTCTCAAGATTTGATTTTAACAAATAGGGCGGCACTGGTTGAAAATTTGAAAGTGGAAATTAGCTTGGGTGAAAGTGATCATGAAATCATAGAGGAACGACAGAAGGGAGAACAGCAAAAGAGAGACAATGGATTTCAGGAAGGCAGAGAGAAAATAGAGACAATGAATTTCGGAAAGGCAGATTTCAGTAAACTCAGAGAACTGGTAGGTAAGGTCCCATGGGGAGCAAGACTAAGAGGGAAAAACAACTGAAGACAGTTGGCAGTTTTTCAAAGGGACATTATGAAGGGCCCAAAATCAAACTATTCATTGTGTATGAAAGACAGAAAGCATGGCAAGAGACCAACTTGGCTTAACCTGGAGCTCTTACATGATCTAAAAATAAAAAAGGAGTCATATAAAAAATGGAAAGTAAGTCATGAGTACATAAGAACGGCCGTACTGAGTCAGACCAAAGGTCCATCTAGCCCAGTAGCCTCTCTGATGACAGTGGCCAACATCAGGTGCCCCAGAGAGGGTGGACCGAAGACAATGATCAAGCGATTTGTCTCCTGCCATCCTTCTCCAGCCTCTGACAAACAGACGTCAGGGACACCATTTCTATCCCCTGGCTAATAGCCTTTTATGGACCTAACCTCCATGAAATTATCTAGCTTCTCTTTGAACTCTGTTATAGTCCTAGCCTTCACAGCCTCCTCTGGCAAGAAGTTCCACAGGTTGACTACACGCTGTGTGAAGAACTTTCTTTTATTATTTTTAATTACATTTAATTTATTAGGTCAAATTATGAAGGATGAATATAAGCAAACAACACAAGAATGCAGGGGCAATATTAAAACGACAAAGGCACAAAACGAGCTCAGACTAGCCAGAGACATAAAGGGTAACAAGAAGACATTCTACAAATATGTTAGAAGGAAGAGGAGGACTAAGGACAGGGTAGGCCTATTGCTCAGTGAAGAGGGAGAAACAATAACAGGAAACTTGAAAATGTCAGAGGTGCTTAATGACTTCTTTGTTTCAGTTTTTACCAAGAAATTTGATGGCGATGGGATGCCTAACATGGTGAATGCTAGTGGAAATGGGGTAAGTTTAGAAGTTAAAATAAAAAGAACAAGTCAAAAATTACTTAGAAAAGTAAGATGTCTTCAAGTCATCAGGCCCTAATGAAATGCATCCTAGAATACTCAAAGAGCTATGGAGGTATCTAAGCCTTTAGTTATCATCTTTGAAAAGTCCTGGAAGTTGGAAGAGATACCAGAAGACTGAAAAGGGCAAATATAGTGCGCATGTATAAAAAGGGAAATAAGAATAACCCAGGAAACTACAGACCAGACAGTTTAACTTCTTTGCCAGGAAAATGAAGCAAGTATGTAAGGAATTATCTGCAAACGTTTGGAAGATAAGAAGTTGATAGGTAACAGCCAGCATGGATTTATAAAGAACAAATCATGTCAAACCAATCTGATAGCTTTCTTTGATAGGATAACAAGTCTTGTGGATAAGGGAGAAGCGGTGGATGTAGTATACCTAGACTTTAATAAAGCATTTGATACAATCTCACAGGACTTTATCAATAAACTAGGGAAATACAACCTAGATGGGGCTACTATAAGGGGGGTGCATAACTGACTGGATAACTATTCTCAGAGAGTAATTGTTAATGGTTCACAGTCATGCTGGAAGGGCATAACAAGTGGGGTTCCGCAGAGGTCTGTTTTGGGATTGGTTCTATTCAAAATCTTCATCAATGATTTAGATGATGGCATAGAGAGTATGCTTATTAAGTGCAGATGATACCAACCTGGAAGGGGTTGCAAATGCTTTGGAGAATAGGGTCATAATTCAAATAATCTGGACAAACTAGAGAAATGGTCGTACTTAAATAGGATGAAGTTTAATAAGGACAAATGAAAAGTATTCCACTTAAGAAGGATCAGTTTAATAGATACAGAATGGAAAATGACCAGGGCTCGACATTTAATGTAATCTACTCGCTCGTGGCAAGTAGATTACAAGCCGGAACAGCACAGCGCGGTCAGCGCATGCACAGCGCGGTCTGCGCATGCGCAGCGTGCCAAATCACGTGGCTGGTGAGTGGGGCTCGCTGCGGTTTGGCGAGCCCTGGAAATGACTGTCTAGAAAGGAATACTGAAGAAATGGATCTAGAGGTCAGAGTGGACCACAAGCTAAATATAAGTCAGCAGTGTGATGCTGTTGCAAAAAAAGCAAACATGATTCTGGGATGCATTAACAGGAGTGTTATGAGCAAGGCACAAGAAGTCATTCTTCCACTCTACTCTGCACTGATTAGGCCTCAACTGGAGTATTGTGTCCAGTTCTGGGCACCATATTTCAAGAAAGATGTGGAGAAATTGGAAACGCTCCAGAGAAGAGCAACAAAAATGATTAAAGATCTAGAAAGCATGATCTATGAGGGAAGACTGAAAGAACTGGGCTTGTTTAATTTGGAAAAGAGAAGACCGAGGCCACGTCTACACTGCATCCGTCTTGCACAAAAGCCTATGCACATGAAGCTCAGATTAGCATATTTCCATGCTTCATTTACATAATCAATTAGGGGGCATTTTTGCACAAGAGGCTTTTGCGCAAAAAAGGAGCCATCTACACATCTCCTTTTTGCGCAAAAACAGCCTTTTGAGCAAGAGCCATTCTTCCTCATTATTTTCAGCTCCTTTTTGTGCAAAAACGGCCCCTAATTAATTATGCAAATGAAGCATGGCAATATGCTAATCTGCACTTCACTTGCATAGGCTTTTGCGTAAGAGGGATTCAGTGTAGGTGTAGCCCGGTAGGGAACATGATGGCAGTTTTCAAGTATCTAAAATGGTGTTACAAGGAGGAGGGAGAAAAATTGTTCTCCTTGACATCTGATGATAGGACAAGAAGCAATGGGTTTAAATTGCAGCAAGGGAGGTTTAGGTTGGACATTAGGAAAAAATTCCTAATTGTCAGGGTGGTTAAACACTGGAATAAATTGCCTAAGGAGACTGTGGAATCTACATCACTGGAAATATTAAAGAGCAGGTTGGATAGACACCTATCAGGGATGATCTAGATAGTGCTACGTCCTGGCTTGAGGGCAGAAGACTGGACTTGATGATCTCTCAAGGTCCCTTCCAGTTCTAATATTCTATGATTCTGACATATTGCACTATTTTACTTCTATTCTTAGAAGAATTCTGTAGGGCATGCTCAGAATATACAGGATCATCTTTAGCATGATAATATCATTCACAGACTCCCATAACCTAATATTTGGATCTCAAATTTTTTCATTCTATGGAAAACATGGAAAGGCTTTGCACTAGTTCCAAGGACTAGTTTGAGAAACCTAAGAATAAGGAACCTAAGAATTAGGAGAAACCTAAGAATTATCAAATGAAAGCATATTTATGAACAGCGTCAGAAACAGTGACAGCACCAGTGGAAAGGAAAGTTATGTAATAAAATAGCAATCCTGGACTTTTGTCAGTTCTAATTTCTTTGTTACCTGATCTTGCTCAAACTTAATTTTGTCCATCTGTATTCTTTCTCCCCTTGGGAACTGTGTCTCATCTGTATCAGGCAAAATAAAGGAAGGCAAAATATAATTTAGTTTTTTAGACATGGCTGGTCTAAGCTAGTTCTATTAAATATCCATTAACCCCTCAGGGTTTTGTGTTTTTCTGTGCTGGTGAGGTGAAAGCGTGGTAAATTCTTTACATACTTTCATAGAAGGAAGCTTCCAATATTTCAGTAGGAAGGTTTTATTTTTTAGTTTAAATATTACTATTAATTGGACTGGTAATAAAAAGAAATCTAAATGCACTAATGCAATAATTCAATGTCTCTTCCCTTTTGCTTTGGATTTTGTGCAATTTTTTCTTGTACCTTTTTATTTTTGCCTGGCTTTCACTTGCTATCTTGTTTCAGTGCATTTCCTCAGATCATTTCTCCAATTATTTTCACATTTCCCCACTGGCTCTTTGTGTCAATCTGTTCCACCATCTCCCTAATTCAGCATCCAGATCTTTGGTCAGAAAGATGGTTGCTGTGATACAGGGTATCTTGGGACAGGGCAGAGGTTATCTTCCAAAATTACTTTTCTTTCATCATTTCATGGGGCTTGCATCATAGCTACCATCCTACCAGTCAAAAAAGAGCTGGATGCTGCTCCTTCAGTCATCTAGAGAAACTGCTTTAAAAAGCTAGAAGGTGCACATTCCTTTAGGGCTTGATATACTGTCTCTTCTATTCTCTTTGATCCCAAATGAATATAAAAACCACAGATGATCAGTGCAGCTCCTTGTCCTTTTGTCAGTCTTCTCTCTGTTTATTTGATTTGTCTTCTCCCTAGTTTACCACCTTGTTTAGTTTGTCTCCACCCCTCAATATGATTTTAGGATTTGTTATTTTCTCAGTTTCATTGTGCAGTTTCTCCTGCTGGAAACTCTGGGAAATTCTATTTAAAAAATGAATATAATTGTTGAAGGAAGGTGAAGCTCTCAAATGCAGAAAGATGTGACCCTCCAACTAATCTTGTGGGTCACATAGTGATAATGGCTCTTTAAGAAGGAAGAGGCTAGTACACCTAAGACTTGTCAGCTGAATCTCAATAAGACTTAAGAGAGGGCACTTGGGGCCTAAAGGAAAGGCAATTAGAGAACTGTCTGAAGATGAACTGTAACTGTGAGCTCTTAGTGAGGAGCTTAGAAGAAAGCTGTTAGTGAGAACTGACCAAAGCTAGGGACCTCAATCATAGAATACTAGAACTGGAAGGGACCTCGAGAGGTCATCGAGCCTAGTCCCCTCATGGCAGGACCCAGTACTGTCTAGACCATCCTTGACCATTTATCTAACTTACTCTTAAATATCTCCAGAGATGGAGATTCCACAATTTCAATGTGTGGAAGGCTCAAGAAGTGGCTCCTATGAAAAGGGAAAGGTCAAGCTTTCTCAAGAAAAGTTGAGCCTGGAAGCAAGAGGCTGAATTCCTAGGCATGGAGTGCTAGGGGGAATGAAACCCTGGGTACAGATCTGAGTTAAGAGTGGGAAAAGTGGCCACTCTCAGCAGGAGCAGCCCGAGAGCAGCTGCTGGCAATTGGCACCCCCGCCTCCAAAGCCCTCAACAGCAGTTTATCTTGGTGCCATAGGCGACCGCCTAGGTCGCCTGTATTGACGGGTCACCACTGACTCTCAGATAGGACTCACTATCTAGGCCTCCCTGGAACAAGAACAAAAGAAACCATGAGCAAAGTGCAGTTAGACTCTCAGGTAGGTGACCTACAGGGGGGATAGAAGGAGGTGTTGTGTTTGCTGAAGTCCAGCTAAGTCAGGAAATTCCTGAACTTCCACCATTCTGCACCTGCTCAACTTGTTATTGAACTCTTCCTCTCTGGGGCCCAGGCTGCCTGAGTATGGCTTCATGAGCCAGGGAGCAAGGGGTAGGGTGGGTCACCCAGGATCATTATAGGCACGTCCAGCTCTCTGACTCTGATGGTTCGGTTTGGAAAACAAGTGTCAGCATGAATCTTTGGGAAGAGGCAGGAGTTCTTAAAGTTGGGCACATTCTGAACCTTTCCCAACCATCCTACCTTGATGTTGGTGAAGCGGCCCTTGTGATCCATGAGCACCTGTAGCACCAAGGAGAAGAACTCCTTTGACTGTGTCTAGACTGGCAAGTTTTTCCGCAAAAGCAAGCGCTTTTGTGGAAAAATTTGCCAGCTGTCTACACTGGCCACTTGAATTTCCGCAAGAACACTGACGATCTCATGTAAGAAATCAGTGCTTCTTGCGGAAATACTATGCTGCTCCCGTTCGGGGAAAAGTCCTTTTACACAACAGCTCAGATTTGTTTTGCGCGAAAATGGCGATCGGGGCTTTTTTGCGCAAAAGCGCGTCTAGATAGGCACAGACACTTTTCCACAAAAAGTGCTTTTGTGGAAAAGCGTCCGTGCCAATCTAGATGCTCTTTTCCACAAATGCTTTTAACGGAAAACTCTGAGGCATGGTGGTCAGGGGCCAGGATGGGGATGTGTGTTCTGTCTATGGTACCATTCCCCAGAGTCACAACCCACTGTAGCATGATATTACTGATGGCCTTTGCTACTTGTATGACAACAACCCTGACTCTTGATTTCCCCACCCCAAACGGGTTCCTGACTGAGTAGTAGCTGTCTGGCATGGCAAGCTTCCATAGAGCAATGGCCTTGTGCTTCTGCAAGCTCAGAGCAGGTCTCATGCCAGTATCCTGTTGCCTCAGGGCAGGGAAAAACCATTTGCAGAGATCCAGGAACATGGCCTAGCGCATGCAGAAGTTCAGCAGCCACTGCTAATCAGCTCATCTCTGCATGATGATGCAGTTCCACCGGTCTGAGCTCATCTCCCGATGCCAGAACTGACATTCCACTGTGTTCAGGTGATTAAGTGGCAGCTACAATAGCATAACCTATTGAGCTAGGACTTGCCTGAACAGAGCATCTGTGTCTCACCAAGGTTCATCCTCCTCCTTTTCATGGTGGAGCAACATGCAGGTGCTTTCAAAGTACTATACCATGAGGCACACCATGAGACATGAGCATGGCAATGCTCTCCAGCACCCTGGGTTCCATTCTCATAGTGCTGTGGCACCTGCGCGGGGAACCACATATTGAAAAGGGGCACATACACTGAGGTCCGTTTATGTCACATGAGGGGGGGAGGAAGTAGATGAGTGCCTTTTGGGATGCAGCCAACATAGTGATGTTAGTGTTAGTAAGGCCTTGTAATAGATAGAAAGAAGCTTAATGTTGAAAGACTTTGTAACTTTTGTTAAAGTGACTTAGAAGTACCCTTTGTTCAATGCTGCAATTCTGTAAATGTATTGTTTGTGTGAATGAGAGAGAGAATGTTTTAGGAGAGATAAGTGTGAAGGCCATTGCATGCTCAAATGGTCAGAGGAAGGACTGAAGACTCAGAAGCACCAAATAATTATCAACTAAGTGAAAGAACTCAGAAGACGCAGACTACCCAGGCAGACTGACGAACTCTGAAGCTAGAGGCTAGCACCCCTTGATAGGGAACCAATCACAACTTTCTCCAGAAAGACAACACCACGGAGGGGTCGTCAGACTTGCTATGTCTAGACTGGCATGATTTTCCACAAATGCTTTTAACGGAAAAGGTTTCCATTAAAAGCATTTGCGGAAAAGAGCGTCTAGATTGGCATGGACACTTTCCCGCAATAATTTCTGAAGGGGGGCCACTTCACCAATTTTGGAAGTGGCCTCAGGCGGAAGGGGTGGGGTTGAGAACTACCCTGCCACGAGCTTTGCTTGGCCTGGGGTCTCTGCCCCCTGACTTCTGGCCAATGGAAGGGACCTGGAACAGATGGGAGGATGCTGGGGGCTAGCTCCTCCCAGAGTTGTCTGGGGTGGAGTCTTAGAATTCACATAACATGGCTGTGGCCCTGATACTAACCTGTTGCCTCGCAGCTGCCCGTCAGGCACAAGTCCTTTGAATACAACAGTGGTCTCCAACCTTTTCACACCTGTAGGGGTTCCCCCCTTGTGCGGAGGGGCTTACGTCCGCCCCCCTCAGTTTCCACAGTCGTTAGTGACTCAATGTGCCCGGTTTCGCTCCGTTCAGCTCGGCGGTTGGGGGAAGGGGGTCCGGGCCCGCCTTCGCTCCGGACCCCAAGGTAAGGGAAAGGTTCCCCACCTAGCGGAGGGGGTCGGGAACCCTAAACTCCCCCACTCTCGGGGTCCACGTCCCCGCCTTGGGCCACTTCTTCCCCCACGTCAGCACGTCCCACCCCAGGCTCCTGCTCCGGTCCTGCCCAGGGTCGCCAATACCTGAGTCCGTGCGCTCGCTCCCAGGGGAGGTCCGTCTCCTCGGCGTCCTCTCCTCTTGCTGGGTCGTTGCAGCCTTTTGAATTGCCCGCCGGTCGCACGCAGATGACGTCAGTCCCTTCGTCATCCACCGGCCCCCCCGTCGGGCCGGCCTCCCCGTGACGTCACTTTCCCCGCCTCCTTCCCCAGCCCTTTGTCGGCGTCGCTTGCCGGCCCCGGCTCGTCACCCGGCCGGCGCGCCGGCCCCCCTGCTCGGGGAAGACAGCCGGCTCTGCAAGCTGCGCGGGGGGGCGATCCCCGCGAACGCGGCGTCCCGGCGGCTTCTGGGAGGGGTGGGGCTACCCCGCCACAACACCCAAGATAACTTTTTAAATGTCAGGACAAGCCAAGATCTACCCCATCCTTTCCCCAAGACGCCACCCCGCCCTTTGTTCCCCTCCTCTCCATCACTTGCTATCCCCAGTTCTTATACACTCTCACTGGGGTGAGACAGGAGGTGCAGGCTCGGGGGTGGGAAAGAGGGATTTGGGTGTGGGAAGGGGTGAGAGGTGGAAGCTCTGGGAGGGAATTTAGATGCAAGAGGAGCTGGAGAAGGGGATTCTGGTTTGGGGAGGGGGCTCCGGGCTGTGGAATATTGGGGTCAGGTGGAGGGTTGGAGTGCTGAGCAAGCCACAGGCTTGTGCATGTGAGGGTGCAGGAGTTTGGGTTGGGTGTGTGAGGGGTTCAGGGCAGGGAGGTTGGGAGTATGATCGACTCAGGACACTAATTTGCAGTGTGTGGATGATGCAGGTGTGTTGTAGCAGAGACTGAAGATGTGTGGGTGCAGGAGTTTGGGGATGTGAGCGGCTCAGGACAGGGCGTTCCAGTACATGATAGGCTCAAATTTGTGGTCAGGAGGTGGGGTGGGTGCAGGAGTATTATGATGCTGTGGCTAGATGGGGGCTTGGCCCCAATTGGGGGCTTGTTGGACAGGTTTCATTTTTAAATAAAGATGTCAAACACAAAAAGTTTCAGCATTGTCTTTATTGGGGGGAGGGCTGTTTTGAGTCAGGGGTCACTGACCCACAAAAAAGTCAGTTGGGCCCACACAAGTGAGATGCAAAAAAACTCCAACCCCTCCAAAAAAAAACCAAGCCTCAGTGATGTGGCTCCAACTGTGCTGGTGCGGGCAGGGGACAGGATGTTGGTGTGTTCTGGGGTAGGTGGGTGCTGAGGCAGGGGACAGAGTGCTGGTGGGGGCTGGGGACAGGGTGCTTGGGCAGGTTATAGATGCGAGCAGAGGCAGGGTACTGGAGAAGAGGGCTAGCCAGGGGGAGGGGACAGGGAGAGCTCGGGCCAGTACCTGGGGATCCTGCAGCTGCACGCCAGGTCCGGATCTCAGGAAGCATGTATGCTGCTCCCCTCTTCCCCAAACAGCCAGCGTGCATCCTGAAATGCTAGGTCTTCGCACACCGGCGACTTCCTCCCCCCTGCTGCCTCCCTGCACAGGGGCAGGGAGAGTAGGAGTCCTGGGACTGCACCAGCTCCAACTTGTCAGGCAGTGTGCGCCCTCCTCCTCCGCTCCCCACGGCAGCCGTGCACTTCTTAAGCAGTTGGAGCTGACACAATCCCGGGACTCCATTTCCCCCCACCCACAGGAAGGCAGTAGGGGGAAGGAAGTCCCTGGCATTTCAGGAAGCATGCTGGCTGTTTGGGGGCAGAGGGAGCAGCCCGCGCACTTCCTGAAACCCTGGATGTGGTGCACAGCTGAAGGTAGCATCAGTGGGGGCTGCTTCTTGGGGGTGGGAAATATGGGGGGCCCTGAACACCTTGTGATCGAGCCATCCCGATCAACTGGTTGATTGCAATCAACAGGTTGGTGGCCACAGGAATAGAAGCAGTTGAAAGGGCTCATGCCCCCTGGGCAGCTCCCAGACAACAGGCTAGAGGGACCAAGAGCTGCAAGCCCTTTTAATTGCTTCTGTTTAAAGGGCTTGTACCTGCCGGGTGGCTGCCAGGCAACACAGCCACCCAGCAAGCACAAGCCCTTAAAATACATGTAGTTGAAAGGGCTCACGTGTCTCCAGCTCCCAGGCAACACACTAGGGCAGGAGTCAGCAACCTTTCAGAGATGGAGTAACAAGATTTGACTTATTCACCTCTATGTATGGGTGTCAGGGAATCACACCCCAGTGTGCCTCAGTGCCCCCTGACTATCTTCATATAGCCCCTCACAGGGCAAGTTACAGTCTGTATGGGATACTCATCATAGGCGTTTGGGATTATCTCCACGGCCCGCTTGCCTACACCAGGCTATGATCTGCCTCCAAGTCCGGGCCTTGCCTCCGTCCCCTAGTCAGGGTAGCCTTAGCTGGCCTTCTCCCAGCCCTTGTTGGCTATCCCCAGCAGGTCTCCCTCCTGGGAGCTCCTGCTTCCTCCACAGTCAGCCCCTCACTGGCCTCTCTCTCCTCCCTTAAGCAACCTGGGCTTCTCTATATATACATGCCAGCTGTGCTCATACTCGCCCTAATGGGTTCAGCTGGCTTCTACCAGCCACTCGTGCAGTCCTGGATCTTTGCCAGCTGGGCTCTCTCTAGTCCTAACTAGCTCCCGCTGGTCTCCTTTCTGCTAGCCCCGGCTCCAGGCCGGAGTCCTGGTGTTAAAGGGCCAGTGCAGGGCAGGTGCCCTGTCACAATGGGTCCGAATGCTGGGGATACTTTTTAAAGTCAATAATAGTTCTACTTATAGCAGCTTCATTAATAAATAAATGAAGATGCAGATGTTACCTTTTAGTACGGGGGTTGTCAACATTTCAGAAGCAGTGTACAGAGATTTCACTTATTCACAGATCTGTGTGCCAGGGGAAGGAATGGAGAGGTGAGGCAAGGTCAGACTGAGTACAGTGACCTTATTTTCTGAACCAGCTGCAGCTAGTAAGAATGGTTTAATTTAAATTATGAAACAGATTAAGCATTTTAACTTTATCATGTTAGTTTATCAAACTTCACTTTAAATAAAGTAAAATATTATGTCCAACACAAAAGTTTTCAATGTTTTCTTTATTTATGACAGGGGTGGTAACCTTTTTTGGGGGGAAGAGGTCACTGACCTACAGAAAAATCAGTTGGGGACCACACAAGAAGCAAAAAAACTCCTCTGAAAACCCCACTCTCTGATGTGGTCCCAAATGAGACACCTCACTCCTCTGGTGCCCCAGCCTCATGGGGTGAAGGGAAGGAGGGAATGAGGTTCAGGGCTTCCCATAGATCAGATTTACTTTTCTGGGGTTCCAGAGTTAGCGGATTTTATGGACCTCCTTAGGCTCTCATACAATGTGCGAGACAGGGCTGTCAGCAAGTAGGATAGGGATGAGGTGCAGGATCTGCGAGGGAGTTGGGGTGCAGAAGCAGGCTGGGATTAGGGTGTCTGGCCAGGTAGAGGGAGAAGGAGCAAATAGGGTTGCCAGATGGCCGAAAGAAAAATACTGAAACCGCCCCCCCCAAAAAAAACCACTGGGAAAAATTTTTGCTGAAGGAAAAAAAAAAGGGTGGGGGGGGGGGAAACCAAAGTTGTTGAGAAAAAACAACAACAAAAAAACCAAACCACACCTCCACTGGATCACTGCTAGTGGTTACCAGGTAATCATTAAAAAAAAAAAAAACACCCCGAACATGCTTCATTGGGGAGGAGGCCAGGAAGGGAGCGCTGCTGGCTGGGAAGGGGGGGGGGGACTGAAAACAGCTAACGGGGGGCAGCAACGGGGCTGCTGGAGGAGATGGGGAGGGCCAACGGTAAGCAGGGCTGGTCGTGGGGTGGGTGGGTTGGATGGAATGGGGCTGGCCGTGGGATATCAGGGGCGCGGGGACTGGCTGGGAGGGGGTGGGGCTGGCCGGGAGTAAGGGGGGGCGGGAAGCACAGCTGGGGGGGATCGGAGGCTGCGAGGGTGGCCGGGAGGAAGGGGGACCAGGAAGCAGAGCTAGCGTGGGGCGGGGGGGAGGGGAGTGCAGCGGTACTGTCTGGGAGGAAGGGGGAGTGGGAAGCAGAGCTGACGGAGGGGGGGAGGAGTGCATCTGCGGTGGCCGGGGAAGATCAGGAAGAGGAACGGGCCAGCGGGAAGCAGAGCTGGAGGGGTGCAGGGGGGTGGCTGGGGAAGATCAGGAGGGGAAGTGGGAAGAACCGGCTGGCCGGGAAGGGGGAGGGTGAGTAAATTGGCTGGCGGGGAGTGGGACTGACCCGGGCACTTGCTGCCAGTCCCGCGCAGGCTCCCGGGGACGCATGAGGGAGGAGGAGGCTTCCCCTCCTCCTCACACTCAACCAATTGACGGCTCCCGGCAGCAATCGCGGCCTCGCCTCCCAACAGGGACTCCCAGCCGCTTCCCCACCCAGGCCAGGCTTCCATCCGGTGCGCAGCCGGAAAAATCAGAAAATACCGGACATTGCACGTGTCCGGTATTTTCTGATTTTTTTTAACGGACAGAGAGCACAAATACTGGACACCTGGCAACCTTAGGAGCAAGGGAGGATGTAGTGTGTGGCCAGGAGAGAGGGTGCAGGAGAAACGTGGATGAAGGAGCAAGGAGGGGTGTCTGGCGAGGAGAGAGGATGCAGGAACAAGGGAGGGTGTTGGAGCAAGCTAGGGGTACTGAGTTTTGGGGGGAAAGGAAGTGAGAGGGATCCTTACAGCAACGATTGCAGCCATGCAGTCCGGGAGAGAAGCCCCACTGCTGAGGCCCACATGGTCCAGGCCCAGCCCCTGAGGCCCCACTGCCACTGTGGTCTGGGGCCAGGCCCGGAGGCTGGAGGTGCTGCTGCCACGGCCATAGACTGCGCAGCCACAGCAGCAGTGCCTCCAGCCTCCAGAGCTGGTCCCGGACTGTGGCAGCGGTGCCTCCAGCCCCTGGGGCTAGCTCCAGATGGCGAGCTGTGCCACCAGTCCTGGCCGTGGTGCTGCTGAGAAACCTCAGCGCCAGTGCTGCCTTCTCCCATCACAACCTAACCTGCTGCAGGGAAGAGGGAGCACTTTGCAGCAGCTCTGCGGGGCAGGAGAGGTGGAGTTCAGTTTCCTCCTGCATCCTGCTCAAAATCAGCTTGTGTGCCCTAAGTGGCATACACAGGGCCGGACTAAGGGTGGACGAGCCGGGCAGCTGCCTGGGGCACCAACCGATGGGAGGCACCTGATGGCAGCTGTAAGGGGTGTGTGGTATCCCTTATAGCCGCCATCAGGCGCTGTGCACCCAGCTCCCGCAGAGCCGGCCCACCCCATCCCCGCAGTGCCGGCCAGCAGTGCCCTTCCCCCCATGGCTGCGGGGCCGTGCATGGCCAGGTGCTGTGCGCCAGCAGCGGTGGCCGGGCTGGGCAGCGCATGCGTCGTGCGCCCTGGTGGCGAGCCCCGGGCTGCGTGCCAGTGGCCGGGCAGCGCATGCACCGTGCGCACCGGGGGGTGGGCCTGCGCATGCACTGTGTGCCCGGGGGCGGCGCTGCGTGCCCGGGGCGCCAAAATGGCTCGGGCCAGCCCTGGGCATACATGCCATATGCTGCCAACCCCTTTGGTAAGGGGCAGGACCTGGAACTGCCTTGTGGCCTGGATCAAAACCCTAGGCGGGCTGGATGTGGCCCGCGGAGAGGCTTTTGTCCACTCCTGTTGTAGACAGTTATGTTCAGTCACAATAGCAAGAAAAAGGGATCTAGAAAGGTTTTTCAGAACAGGCTTAACTGATGGGGTGCATCTAGACTGGCAAGATTTTGTGCAAAAGCTTGCCAGCTGTCTACACTGGCCGCTTGAATTTGCGCAAGAACACTGAATTTGTAATGTACAAAATCAGTGCTTCTTGCGCAAATACTTTCATGCTTCCACTTGGGAAAAAGCCTTCTTGCGCAAGAATAGTTGCTCATTAGGGCCAGTGTAGACCGGTCAGAACTGTTTTGCGCAAAAAAGCCCCGATTGCGAAAATGGCGATCGGGGTTTTCTTGCGCAAAATTACATCTAGACTGGCCACGGATGCTTTTGCGCGAAAGCACTTTTTGCGCAAAATCATATGTGCCAATCTACACGCGCTTTTGCAGAAATACTTTTAATGGAAAAACTTTTCCGTGGAAAGTATTTCCGCAAAATCATGCCAGTCAAGATGCAGCCATGGTGTCCAACCAGTTCTGTAGTATCTATCCGGGGGGTACTGCAATAGCAAACTAGCCACACACAACTGGCCAAATAGCCACCTGTGGCTTGGCTCGCGTATTGGGACACTACAGGAGGGGAATTTGAACCTCGGACCTCTGAAGCTTAGTATAGGATCCTCTACCCTCTGAGCTAAAAGTCAGCTGGCTCCCGGCTCATGTTTTTATCTGTTGCTGTGGTCTAAATGCCACCCCATGGGACAGTGAACCACACTAGTGTGCGGGTTACACCTGCAGAAGGGGACCTGTATTTTTAACATCAGGTGAGCGCAGTGTGTTTCAGCGCCTAGTGTAGACACATTTTACAGGGTTACCAGGACAAGACCTTCCCCCCCCCAGCGTGTGACCCGTTCGTGGGTTGGTTTCCCAAGCCTAACGGCACTAAGGAGCTGGGGGGGGGGGGGGGTGAGTTAAGGGACCCGCCCCCTCCCACGAGGGCGTCACGCGCTGTCTCGTGCCTGAGGCCCGCCGTGCTGCTCTCAGGCCGGCGGCGCCCCACGGGGCTGTCAGCATCTGGACTGACGCCGGGGCGTGCTGAGCTGCAACACCTGGGCCGAGCGCGACTAGCCTCGCCCGGCCGCGCCCTGCAACTGGGGCCTCCTCCCTGCCGCCCGCACGCGCAGCCCAACGCCCGGCTCCGCCGGAAGGAGACGCGTCCCCTGACAAGGCCAACGGCCTCGCCCCTCCCCCCTCTTCGCCGCGGCGGCGGCGACTTTCCCGCCCTGCCCGCCGCGGCAACTGGCCCAGCCCCCGCTTGGCTGCTGCGCTCGTGCTCTGTGGCCAGCGCTCCCGCGCCTCCTGCCGGCCGCGCGCTCTCTCGCGAGATCGCTTCGACAAGATGGCGGCGCGGCCGGGCCGCTGAGCGGAGCGGCCGGACGGAGGGAGGCTGTCGCTCTCCCCCCCCCCCCCCGAGCTTGTAGGGACCGGGCTGTTTCCGCTGGGGGATGCGGACGGGACGGGACTCGCCGCCGCGGCTCTGAGCTCCTCGACCCCCCGCAGCGGCTCCGGCTGCTCCCGGCTGCGGCGAGTGTCCCTGGCGGGGCCCCCCGTCTCCGGGGCCGCCGCTGGCGATGACCGGAGAGAAGCTGCGCTCGCTGCGCAGGGACCACAAGCCCAGCAAGGAGGACGGGGACCTGCTGGGGCCCGGAGAGGAGGAGGCGGCGGTCGCGCCGGGAGGCGTCTTCACTGGGAGCCGTGGGGGCAGCGGCAAGGGCGGCCGCGCCGGGGGCCACCGTATCTTCAGCAACCACCACCACCGGCTGCAGCTGAAAGGGGCCCCGGCGGCTCCGGCCCCCGCCGCCCCGGGGGGAGTCAGCCCCGCCGCCGAGCCCGACAAGTGCCCGGCGCACTTCCCGGTGCACGAGTGCGTGTTCAAGGGGGACGTGAGGCGGCTCTCGGCACTAATCCGCACGCAGGGTATCGGCCAGAAGGACAGTCACGGTGAGTTGCCCCCGAGCTGAGCTGTCCCCATCCCCTTTAGAAAGGGCCCACCGCCGCCCCTGTGCTCCGCCCTGGGACCCCCCAAAACGCAGGCCGGATGAGTGCCACGCCCCCGAAGCACTGCTTCTTAAGGACAGTTTTCTTTTGGCATTCCCTGCTATTTCCATGGGTGCACCCTCCCTAACACGCCCACTCGTGCCAGCTACAGACAGGGCTTCTCCCCCCAAAAAGGCCAGGAGTAGTGCCGGTAGAGAGCTTCCCAAGTTACCTCCAGGAATCCCCTCATCCACATCTAAGGCATTGGCCTGAAGGATAATCATGTACAGTCCTAGAGGTGACACCCTGGAGAGGCAGTGATAGTGACATTTCTTCTCTAGAAATGGCCCAAATTGTAGTCCATGCACACCACTATAGGTAAAGCCCTGTAAATCTGTGGATTGTGGATACAAATTTTGTATCTAGAGCCCTGCAAATTTGTGGATATCTGCTTTACATCCATGGGTGTCCACATCAGTGGATATCTGCACTCATTTTTGCAGATACAGATGTGGATGCAGACACAAATTTTGAATCTGTGCAGGGTTCTAGTCTTTCCCTGGCCTGTTTCTGTTCCATTTCCTGTCAGGCTATATTCCTAGCACTTTTCAAGAGGAAATTTTTCCACCTTGATCTGCATTCAGAGCAAACATTTGTATCAGCGATGGGGAACCTAGGCTAGTGAGTGGGCTGCATGAATGGACTTCTGGGATACAGTAGGTTTCTAACTTTGCTTGAAAACCTAGAATTTGTGGGGTGTGCTGATTGAACCATAGCAGTCCTTTGATTGGATGCATATGGAGCACATGGTTCTTACAGTGTTGTGTGCAATCAGAATGCACCTCACTTCATGTGCTCTTGCTTTACATGCATGCCACTTTAGTAATACTAGTAGGAAAAAAGGTAAGTCGATGGAAACCAGTGGAATCTGGCAACCTTGTGTGTGGGCAAAGTAAACAAATGTTTCAGGTGCCAGACACAGAACCCTGCCTACCTTTGGCTTATCTGATCAACTAGCATAACGTTTCCAAAGGGAAGGTTCCCTACTGTTGTATTCTCCACTGGATGAGGCTTTTAGAATTGATTAATGCTATCATAATCAGATGGATTAATTAATTCTGCCATATGGAAAAACTTCCTCTATTCTTTCCCATCTTATTGTGGGATACATTACCTTTGCTTCCATTCCCCTCCCTAGGAAAAACCTTTCCAGACATGGACTTACAAGCCCAGTCAGAAAGATGATGACATTGAGTTTCTTAAATTTCTTCCTCATATGCTCTAGGAGAAGACTCTGTTCAGAATAGACATCCTGTGACGTTACCCAGGGTACAGTCTGGACTGATTAACAGTTGTGTCCACTCACTTCTTTGACTTGCAGATGCCTTTTATGCTGCTTTGCAGTGTGGGCTACCATTCCTGGGTTGCTTATACACAGCCTCCAGCATGTAAATTCCCAGTTATACTGCAAGAGTGCTACAACCAGTCACCCTTGAATTATACTGCAGAGCCACACTAGCAAATTCTCACCTTCAGAAATGCACATCTTGACCTGCCCCGCACTTTTCTGGACAATACAAGCTCGTAAAGTCAATTATTTCCTTAATGGAAAGTGGTATGCACAAATCGTATTGTTCCAGAAGGAGTTTTCCTAACACTTCAGTTCAAACACACTGCTCTAGATCAGCATTTCTCAAACTGGGATCTGCAGACACTCTCCCTCCTGCAAAGGTACTCCATGGGGTTTACTGGTCAGCTCACCTCCAGTGTCTCCTGTGTGTTGGGAAATGGTGAACGCAAAGCAACTCTGGTGGCTCTGGTTGGTACAGTCCATCAGGGTCTGGGACTAAGGCAGTCTCCTTACCTGTCCTAGCTCTGCATAGCTCCTGGATGTGGCTTCTAGGAGGCTGCAGGAAGGCTCTGCATGCTGCCCACACTTCAAGTGCCTGTTCTGCAGCTCCTATTGGCCAAGAAGTGTGACCAATGGGTGCTGTGGGGGTGACACTTGAGGGTGTGAGGTCAGCGCATGGAGCCTCTCTGTACCTAAGGGCCTCAAGGACCTGGCAGACATTTCTGGGAGATGCAGTAAGTGAAGATGCCTCACTCCAACTCTTGGTCCCGGTTTGGAGTCTGCTCCTGTAGCCAAACTCCCTCCCAGTGTCTGCACTCCATTCACACCACCATACCCTAACCCTGAGTCCCCTCATACACCTCAAACACCCCAGCACCAACACTCCCTCCTATACTCCAATCTCCTGTCCTACTCCCATGAAAGAGTGAGGATGTTAGAAAGCTGGTGATGGAGGGAAGTGGAGCAAGTGGAGACTGGGCCTCCGAGAGGGTGTGAAGCGGGACTGGGAAGAGGTTTGAGAGAAGGTGTAGAGTGGGAATGGGACATGGGGCTGAGGAGGGGGTCCTTGACGGTGTGTGAAAAATTTTAAATAAAAATGAGGGTTGTTGGGTGATTAAAGTTTGAGAACTGATGGTCTGGCTCAAACAAAATGGTTTAACTATTTATAATCACATAAAATCTTTTTGTAATGAAGCACAAAAGTCAGAATTTGTTGAAAAAATGAAATAAAATTTCAACTAATAATCTTAACTAGCCAGAGTGAATTCAGAGTAAAGATCTCACCATGTGTTCTAATAGTCTTACTGGCTGAACCTGTCAGTCATGATCCCTCCCCCAGTCGAAAGCTGTTCCCTTTATTCTGCAGATGCCAGGGTATGGGGGAAGAGAGAGAGGAGGAGGAGGAGGAATAACTTGGGGCATCCCCTCTCTCTCCTTTTTTATAGCTTTCTATTTCTCCTTTGAGAATCCTCTTCTGCTGGAGTTCGAGAGACAGCCTCTGTGGATGGGAACCCCCACTGTTCTTTTGTCAAGATGTAGATATTCACCCCATCTTTTCTGCCAAAGAATGGCTGCTTAACCAGAAGTCCATGGCTGCGTCTAGACTGGCAAGTTTTTCCGCAAAAGCTGTCTACACTGGCCGCTTGATTTTGTGCAAAAGCACTGATGTTCTACTGTCCGAAATCAGTGCTGCTTGCACAAATGCTTTGACGTTCCCGTTCGGGCAAAAGCCCTTTTCCGGAAATGTTTTTGCGCAAGAGGGCCAGTGTAGACAGCTAAAAACTGTTTTGTGCAAAAAAAGCCTTGATGGCGAAAATGGCAATCGGGGCTTTCTTGCGCAAAACCACGTCTAGATTGGCACGGATGCTTTTCTGCAAAAAGTACTTTTGTGGAAAAGCGTCCATGCCAATCTAGACGCTCTTTTCCGTAAATGCTTTTAATGGAAAAACTTTTCCATTAAAAGTATTTGCAGAAAATCATGCCAGTCTAGACAGAGCCCATGTGTTTGGATTTACTGATACCTGACTGATACATTGGCTAGCTTTTGTCTCTTGGGACGAGGTTTGTGGCTTCTCCCTTCCCCCAACTTGGAATATGTTGAATAATAGCATACCGAAGAATCATAACGTTATGTGCAACATTGCCCCACATACTTTACCAGGACAATGATGATCAGTGAATTGTGAGTTTTCAAATGATGCTTAACAGTATATCCTTGGCGCCAAATTTTTCATACTTTCATAAAAGTGGGTGAACATAGGGGTACAGGTTGTCACATGTCGTCTTTAAGGAGTAGTGGGATTGAGACAGTCCAGCACTTGGAGGAAAATCCTGGGAATAATGCTTTTCTGGAAGGCCCTTCTGTCATCCAGAACCACTGGATTGGCCAGAAGCCATGGGGTTGAGCAGAAGAGTAATTCCTGCCAGTAGTTCATATAGGACCAATTTCCCTTTTCCAATAGTGAGCCCCTCATCATCTTGCTTACTCCACTTATAGGCTACGGCTACACTGCAGGCTTCCTGTGCAAGAACTGTCTTGTACAAGAGTTCTTGTGCAAAAGATCTTGTGCAAGAGCGAGTCCACACTGCCATGTGTGTATGCGTGAAATATGTGCATTTGCGCAAGAGCGTCCATAGATAGCTGCAGCGGCACAAGAGCCAAGCAAACAGAGCTGTAAACGGGAGTTTGAGTGGGAGTTCTGTTGCACCCAGAGGAAGCTAGAGATAGACCAGAGAATTGCACTGTTACTAGGAAAAGGCAGGTCTATGTGATTGGGGACTCCTTATTGAGAAGAATAGATAGGCCTGTAACCAGAGCTGATCCAGAGAATAGAAGGGTGTGCTGTCTGCCAGGTGCTAAGATACGAGATGTGGAACTGAGGTTGAAGAGGATTATTAAGGGAGCAGGAAGGAATCCATTGATCATCCTTCCTGTAGGAACAAATGATACGGCTAGATTCTCGCTGGAACTAATTAAGGGAGACTATGCTAGGCTGGGGAGGATGCTCAAGGAAATTGAGGCTCAGGTGATCTTTAGTGGGATTCTGCCTGTTCCTACAGAAGGGCAACTAAGATGTGACAGGATTATGATGATCAATAGATGGCTTAGGCAGTGGTGCTATAAGGAGTGCTTTGGGATGTATGGTCACTGGGAGGCATTTATGGACAGAGGACTGTTCTCTAGGGATGGACTTCACCTAAGTAGGTAGGGAAATAGACTTCTAGGATGGAGGTTGGCTCAACTGATTAAGAGAGCTTTAAACTAGGAATTTGGGGGAGACGGTTGGGAGATGTCCAGGTAATCTCTACGCCGGATTTTAACACTGAGAGGGAGGAAAAAGAAGTAAGAAAGGATATAGCTGGGGGTAGGAGAATGAACACGAGGAAGGGTAGGATGGATACTAGTCTAATACAGGGGTCTCCAAACTACGGCCCGCGGGCCGGATGCGGCCCGCGAGGCCCTCTCATCCGGCCCGTGGAGACCTTTTTGTCTACGGAAAAAAAATTACGTGAAGAACAATTTGAGAACAAACTTGTTCGATGATAATCTCAGGTCACTGTTGATGTTAGGGACAACAAATCTAAAGCCAGAAATGTCTGCTATTTTGGCATCCAGGAAACAATTTCACCATTCACACTAATACAGGTGTTCATGTGTAGTGTATCAATGTGTTATTAAATAATAACTGAATAAAATAATATTACATAAATAATTAAAAACAACATCCATGTTTTGATTGTTTTTTATTTGGACCTCAAGTGTGTAGTTGGCCCCCGAACTGCTGTTTGATAGTTAATGCGGCCCTCGGGCTGAAAAGTTTGGAGACCCCTGGTCTAATAGGTCATATTGGAGGTATAATGTCCATGCCAAATTGGGTAAAGAATGTGAATGAGGCCAAACAGCAAAAATTAAGATGTTTGTACACCAATGCGAGGAGCCTAGGTAACACAAAGGAGGAACTAGAACTATTGGTCCAGGAAGTGAAACAAGATATTATAGGAATAACAGAAACATGGTGGAATACTAGGCATGACTGGAGTACAGGTATTGAAGGGTATGTGCTGTTTAGGAAAGACAGAAATAAGGGTAAAGGTGGTGGAGTCGCATTGTATATCAAAGATGAGGTAGATTGTAAAGAAATAAAAAGTGATGGAATGGAGAAGACAGAGTCTGTTTGGGCAAAAATCACATTGAGAAAGAAAACTATCAGATCCTCCCCTGGGATAGTGCTTGGGGGGTGTTATAGACCACCAGGATCCAATTTGGATATGGATAGAGACCTCTTTAATGTTTTTAATGAAGTAAATACTCATGGAAACTGTGTAATCATGGGAGATTTTAACTTTCCAGATATAGACTGGAGAACAAGTGCTAGTAATAATAATAGGGCTCAGATTTTCCTAGATGTGATAGCTGATGACTTCCTTCATCAAGTTGTTGCTGAACCAACAAGGGGGGGATGCTATTTTAGATTTGGTTTTGGTGAGTAGCGAGGACCTCATAGATGAAATGGTTGTAGGGGACAACCTTGGCTCGAGTGATCATGAGCTAATTCAGTTCAAATTAAATGGAAGGATAAACAAAAATATATCTGAGACTAGGGTTTTTGATTTCAAAAGGGCTAACTTTAATAAATTAAGGAAATTAGTTAGGCAAGTTGATTGGACTAAAGAAATTATGGATCTTGAGGTGGAGGAGGCCTGGAATTATTTTAAGTTAAAGTTGCAGAAGCTGTCAGAAGCCTGTATCCCAAGAAAAGGGAAAAAATTTATAGGCAGGTGTGTTAGACCAAGCCGGATGAGCAAGCATCTCAGAGAGGTGATTAAGAAAAAGCAGAAAGCATATGAGGAGTGGAAAATGGGTGGGATCAGTAAAGAAAGCTACCTTTATTGAGGTTAGAGCATGTAGGGACAAAGTGAGAGAGGCTAAAAGTCAGGTAGAGTTGGACCTTGCAAAGGGAATTAAAACCAATAGTAAAAGGTTTTATAGCCATATAACTAGGAAAAAAACAAAAAAAGAAGTAGGACCGCTAATTACTAAGGATGGAGTGGAGGTTAAGGATAATCTAAGAATGGCCCAATATTTAAACAAATACTTTGCTTCAGTCTTTAATGAGGCTAATGAAGAGCTTAGGGATAATGATAACATAACAAATGGGTCTAAAGATATGGAGGTAGGTAAAAGCCAAACTTGAACAGCTTAATGAGAGTAAATCGGAGGCCCCAGATAATCTTCATCCAAGAATATTAAAGTAACTGGAGTATGAACTTGCAAGTCCATTAGCAAAAATTTTTAATAAATCTCTAAACTCAGGGGTTGTACCATTTGACTGGAGAATTGCTAATATAGTTCCTATTTTTAAGAAAGGGGGAAAAAAGCGACTCGGGTAACTATAGGCCTGTTAGTTTGACATCTGTAGTATGTAAGATTCTGGAAAAAATTTTGAAGGAGAAAGTAGTTAGAGAGATTGAGGCTAATGGTAATTGGGACAAATTACAACATGGTTTTACAAAAGGTAGATCGTGCTAAACCAACCTGATCTCCTTTTTTGAGACAGTAACAGATTTTTTAGATAAAGGAAATGCAGTGGATCTAATCTACCTCGACTTTAGTAAGGCATTTGATACAGTATCACATGGGGAATTATTGGTTAAATTAGAAAAGATAGGGATTAATATGAAAGTTGAGAGGTGGATAAGCAACTGGTTAAAGGGGAGACCACAGCGGGTCATATTGAAAGGTGAACTGTCAGGTTGGAGGAAGGTTACTAGTGGAGTTCCTCAGGGATCAGTTTTGGGGCCAATTTTATCTTTTTATCTCTGACCTTGGCACCAAAAGTGGAAGTGTCCTGATAAAATTTGCGGATGACACAAAGTTGGGAGCTCTTGCCAATTCAGAAAAGGATCGTGATATCATACAGGAAGATCTGGATGATCTTGTAAATTGGAGTGATAGCAATAGGATGAAATTTAATAGTGAGAAGTGTAAGGTTATGCATTTAGGGATTAATAACAAGAATTTTAGTTATAAGCTGGGGACACATCAGTTGGAAGTAACGGAGGAGGCGAAGGACCTCGGAGTCCTGGTTGATTATAGAATGACTATGAGCCGCCATTGTGACATGGCCGTGAAAAAGGCTAATACGGTCTTGGGATGTATTAGGCGAGGTATTTCCAGTAGGGATAAGGAGGTGTTAGTGCCATTATACAAGGCATTGGTGAGACCCCATTTGGAATACTGTGTGCAGTTCTGGTCTCCCATGTTTAAGAAGGATGAATTCAAACTGGAACAGGTACAAAGAAGGGCCACTAGGATGATTCAAGGAATGGAAAACCTGTCTTATGAAAGGAGACTCAAGGAGCTTGGCTTGTTTACCTTAACCAAAAGAAGGCTGAGGGGGGACATGATTGCACTCTTTAAATATATTAGAGGGATAAATACCAGGGAGGGAGAGGAATTATTTAAGCTTAATACCAATGTGGACACAAGAACAAATGGAGATAAGCTGGCTAGTAGGAAGTTTAGAATTGAGATTAGACGAAGGTTTCTAACCATTAGAGGAGTGAGGTTCTGGAACGGCCTTCCAAGGGAAGTAGTGGGGGCAAAAGATCTATCTGGTTTCAAGATTAAACTAGATGGATTTATGAAGGGGATGGTTTGATGAGATAACATGATCTTGGTAACTAATTGACCATTATCAGTGGGAAATAGGTCAATGGAGGGATGATAGGAGTTACTATAGAGAACTTTCTGGGTGTCTGGCTGATGAGTCTTGCCCACATGCTCAAGGTTTAGCTGATTGACATATTTGGGGTCAGGAAGGAATTTTCCTCCAGGGTAGATTGGCAGAGGCCCTGGAGGTTTTTCGCCTTCCTCTGTAGCATGGGGTACAGATCACAGCTGGAGGATTCTCTGCATCTTGGGGTCTTCAAAGTATTTGAAGGCTTCAATATCTGAGATATAGGTGAGAGGATTATTCTAGGAGGGGTGGGTGAGATTCTGTGGCCTGCACTGTGCAGGGGGTCAGACTAGATGATCATAATGGTCCCTTCTGACCTTAAAGTCTGAGTCTCTGAGTGTGGACGCTCTGTTGCGTAAGAAAGCTCTGATGGTCATTTTAGCCATAGGGGTTTCTTGTGCAAGAGGGCTTATTCCTCAAGGGGAGAGGAATAACTCTTGTGCAAGAAGCTCTCTGTTCTGACACCTTACTGTGAATTTACTTGCACAAGAATGCGTGTGCAGTGTAGACACTCCAAGTTTTTGCGCAAGAATGGCTGTTCTTGCGCAAGTAGCTTGCAGTGTAGACGTAGCCATAGTGAATTCCTTTTAAGCTTTCCTGCTGCAGTTTGTGAGGATATATCCTTTTGGAGTAGATTCTTTCCTACTTCTGACCCTAGTGGAGTCCCTGGCAGTATTCTGATGTCTCTGTCTGTGGTGGTCTTGTGTGGAATCTGGCAGTTAGTCTCAGTTACTGTGATTTTTCTGTCTCTGCAAAAGTTGGATTCATTCTCTCCCCCTTTCTCCTCCAACAGAATAGAGTGGAGCCTTTCATCCTGAAACTATTGATGTAAGCACAGTTTAAGTGAGTTACTTTGTAGTATAAGGTGAAAAGTTTACAGTTAAGGATGAAAAATCAATTTTAATTGGCTAACCAGTTAAACATATTGTTTAACTGGCTAAAAGGGCATAAGTGGGGTGGCCGCTCCAGCCATATATAGGGGCTACACTGGTTGGAGCAGCTCCTTCCTGTGGACAGAGGCTGTTCTGACCAGGACACTGCCTGCTGCAGGCCAGGGCTGGAGACCTACTGGAGCAGTCCCTTGCTACGGTGGACCCCTGAGGGACTGGAGTAGCCCTCTGCCTATGGCAGGCAGGGAGCTTCTCCAGAACCCACTGGTTAAACCTTCACATCCCTACTTCCAGTATATAACATCTTTTCATGCTCAGGACTTATTTACGTTCCATGTTTGATATATGTCCAGAGGTGTATTTGCTCAGTTTTGGCCAGGTAGAAACTTTAAAATAGTCAAGTGTACTAAGTCACACACTTTAAGACTTGAGTGGAATGGTTTGGACAGTTTTTCCCAGCTAAAGGACATGATGGATGAATAATTATAACTTACATTCTTGCACATAACAATCCTCCAAAAATATTCTTTAATGTTATGCTCAAAAAAAGAGGGGGGGGGGGAGAGGAGGAGAATGTATGAAGATGTCTTTAATGCAAGAGTAGGACCTGTAATGATGTACATTTTGCAAATTTTAAATTTTGTTTTTAAATAAAAAAATCCTTTGCTATGTTGTAGTTATAATGCAAACAAATGTGCTACTGATCTAATCTAATAGAATATGGTTTCTAGCTGAACCATAGCAATGGCAAAGCTGGAGACTTGCCTCCTTACTCTGATTCATAAAATTTGAACTTTCAAAGCCTGTCAAGGTTCTTTAACAGTATTATGCTCAAGAAGTTCTTAATTCTTTTAAAAGGAATATAAATGGAAAAATGTTCTTTAGTTAAAACAGGATGAAAATGCAGAAATGATGTCTGTAAGAGGAATGTAGTATTTTCTATTCTTTGTCTTAATGATTAGCTTAATAAATTATCATTCATGTTGTAGAATGCAAGTCATAAAACATAGGATGTGCCAGTTGGCCAAGTTGAAGTTTCAGCTGTGTAGATGATTCTTACTTCTGGGATTTCAGTAAAGCAGTTTTAACTTTGCGTAAAACAGGTTTCATTTTTATAGTGTAAACATATGCAAGGCATTTATCAAGTAAAACTAAAAAACACAGTTTCTGGCTTGAAGAATTGTAGTTGACATCAGACTCCTACTTCTGATCAGTCAGTGATACAGGCCTCCATTGCTCACCTGTTACGTTTTCAGACTGGTATCTTTGTGCTTGCTTCTGTGCTTCCTCTCATACTTGGGAGGAGTTCCTGGTAAACATTTGCAAACCTTTTTCAAATTCTTCTTTAACATGTTCTTTTCTGTTATCCCTACAATACAGTTAAGAGGTAGGCGGCACTCAACACATCTGCAGCCTATCATGTCTCATTATTTCCTTATATTTCCCTGTCTGTATCCACATGTTGTTTCCTGTGTTATACTTGGATTGTAAGCTTTTTTTTGGAAGGGACAGGTTTTTTTGTGTGCTGTACTAACATATTGAGGCAGTAGCCTGTGACTAGGGCTCTTAGACACTGCCTTAGTACAAATAATTCTAAAGCAACAATAGGTAGGTAGAGTTGTTTTAAAAAAAACGAAACCATCTACTCTGCTGAGCTAAAACTGCTACAAACAACATTTATAATGTGGACAAGTCCTAAAAAGCCACATCTCTTTAATCATAAACTTGAAAGGTTTTGATTAAGCAAATAGAGAATATATCTGAAAATGTGAGGGGAGGGGAGAAGGGCACTAGATCTGCCTATATTTACAAGATCTGCAAGTGCCTCTGGGAATGGTGACTACATCTAAACAATTTAAGTTACGACTTTATTCAGCCTTTATAAGGCTCCGAGTAACTCTCTTTTTGTTCCTTGTTTAAGATAGGTTTCATTATTTCAAAAGAGTTTTGTTTGATGTCAGAAGCTTCTTGTCCACTCTTCTTGTGATAAATTGCTCACTGAAAACTATTCATTTGACTTTTAGACTCTAGCATCTTCATAAGAATGAATCAAAAGTGTACAAATAATGCACTTGCTGCTAGAGCTTTTGAATCTCTACTATAGTTTAAACCTCTCTAAACTGGTACTCTGGTCAAGCAGGACCACGAATCTTCCAGGACCAGAAAATCACAGTGGAGGGCTGGTGGCTGAGAGCCCTAGGGGCCAGCACCAGCAGGGAGCTGTCTAGTGGGGCCAGCAGCTGGGCCAGGATTGGGGGAGGCTGGTAGCAGGGGAGCCAAAAATGACCTTCCCAGGTCTGGCAAAATCTCTCATCCAGGACTGGTCAGGTTATGAGGATGCTGGCCTAGGGAAGTCCAACCAGTAATAGAGATGATGGATTTTATACATGCAAACCCTGGAGCCTAAAACATGCATATGTAATAGCTTGGATGAGCCTCCCCCAGCCAAAAATCTGATCTTAAATGTGTAAAGAATCAATATCTAATGAATTTTAATCTCTTGATTTGGTCTACATTAATTGCTTTATGGTGACCTATGGGAAACTAACACTATTGCACACAGTAGTCACTTGAAGTTTACATAATCATTTCAATAGCTGTTAATACCTGTTAACTACTTATCTTAGAAGTTTATGCATGTCAGAACTTTAATAGTTACAAAAATATAAATGATCCACTAACATATCTTCCAAAATTGACATTAAAGAACTTGTGGCATTATATACATAATATACATGGGAGGGGTGACTGCAAATATAGTGTGTGGAATGAGAATGAATCTGATGACCAATAACCTGTGTTTTCCTTAAGTTACTGAACTTAAAAAAGAGCTCTCTGATCTCAAAAGCTTGACTTACTCACCTGAAATTGGTCTAGTTAAAGATATTACCTCTCTTACCTTGTCTATCTAATTTCCTGAGATCAGTACAACTATGACAGTACTGTATACTATGACTTTGTCATATGTTTGGTATTTCACTCTCCTCCAAACACACCTCCCACTACTTCTAAAATGTGTCCAATCCAAGTGTATTGCATGAGGCTCTATACTATAGTGTACTTTACTTTAATTTCTTCTTGTTATTCCAGTAATAGACTGTTTAGCATCTGTCCCTTTTGTATATGTAGTCTCAGTCACTGTAAAAAGCAAAAAATGTGCATCTGACGAAGTGGGTCTTTGCCCACGAAAGCTTATGCTCCAATAAATCTGTTAGTCTACAAGGTGCCAGAGGACTTCTTGTTGTTTATGCTGATTCACACTAACACAGCTGCCCCTCTGATACTTGTAAAAAGCAAGATCTTACTGTAAATGATTGTAACTTCCTATTTCATAAGTGACTTGCTTCGTGCTTCTGTTATAGAATGGATTTTGTTATAATACAGATTTTACATTAGTGATACATAAGTTAGTACTCTACAATAAGGAATTTTGATTACATAATATTAAAGTATTATGAAAAGATGGTTTTAGTCTTAAACATTCTTTTGTACACTGTAAGATGTTTTCTGGCTCATTAAGAAAAGTTAATCTTACTACGTGGCTCTTACAGATGGTGTCTGATCACTGCTAATTTTACGTTAGGGTTTCTGTAAGAAGGTAAAATGTTAGGCTTCCATAGTTTAGGCTTCCCGGTTGTAATTAGATTGTAGCAATCTTAACACGTTTTAAAAAAAATCTATATTATAGCATCCCTAGATACAGTATAGGCTGATACTGTACTTGGTAATACCTTTGAGAAGCCTTACTTTAAGTGCCATAATTAATAAGCTTAAGATGAGAGGTACATTTAATATGGAAATATTAAAATTATTAAGATTGCCTTCTTCCATTGATTTGGAATTCTGTTTTGATTTTTTAAATTCACATTGTATGGACATTACCTAATTAGATTATAAAAGTGAGACTTTGCAATTTACAAGTACTAGGAGGCATCTAGGACCATTTTGTGTGCCATATTACAATTTTGGCATTTTATCAGTTTGAGACACATTTGCCCCTAATAGCACTTAATGCATTTCTGATGAGCTGTGTGGGTTTCTTAGATGAGGCTAATAAACTGACAAAGGGAGGTATTCTGCCAAAAGTTGTGCAATAGGTGATGTGCAATTTTCAGTGATGCTCCATTACAAACTAGCCACTCTTAATTCATTCTGAAATAGCTATTCTTCCTCCTCCTTTTTTAGGAGTTGAGTGAATATTTGTTAGACACCATTCCATTATTGTATGGACTGTAAGTACAAGTTGAACCTCTCTAGTCCAGCACTGCTTGTTTTGGCAACATCTGTGGTCCAGCATAATTTTAGTTAGCCTGATGTCATCTTATTGTCAGTGGGGGGTCAAGTTTCCTTCCCCCCACACTGTCTCAGGCTGGGATAACAGCTGGGGGTGGCTGCAGACCAGGAGCAGAGCCTGTGGCTAGGACCATGGCCTGGCAGCAGCAACAGAGAGACTCGGGCTGGGACCCTGGGGCTGGCATTGGAGCCCTCGGGCCATGGTTGACCTCTGGTGGTTTGGCAAATTCTCTGGTTTGGTACTGGTGCCAGACTACAGAGGTTCAATCTGTATAATCAGGGATTTTGTACCATCTTGGTATCATGCTGAAATCTACCTTGATTATTAGTTTCTGTAAATTCATTGGTCACATTTCATGCTGTTTGGATCAAGTCATAATTAAATGTATTCACTCTTTTTGATACAGAGCTGAACTATTTTAGTTCCTGTGATTCAAAACTTGCTTCTTGCTTTTTAAAAAACTTCCTATTGGGAAATTTACCTGCATCTGAGTCTTAAGATCAATTGATTGCCGAATTATCCTCTGCTTCTCATTTTGTTTTCAGATCCTCTAGGCTTAAGTTTATGTAAGAAATGCAAATTGGGGCATGGGAGGATGAAACAGGATCTCTTGAATTAGTTAAGCTCTTTGGGGGCAGAGACAGTCACTTTAGTGTTAGTACAATGTCGAGGGCCAAACCTTAGCTGTATTCTTCAGATCCTACCACAATATAAATGTTGTAATCATATATTGTTGGTTGACTTCTCCTTTTAGCTATGGATGTGAATGAGTAGTTGACTAGACAATTAACGAATAAACTAGGTTTATCAGTTGATCTAGGTGACTCCTCACATTCTCTCCCCTTGCTGCTTCTGTATCAGAGGCCAGGGTGGGGGAGAAGCAGGATCCAGTACTGGCAGAAACCAGCTTGCAAACTGGCTCCTCCCAGTACTGCCTGCCACCCCCACACTGCTACCTCTATCAGAGGCAGCAGCACAAGGGTTGGGGAGGTTGCCGTGAAGTAGCCTCTGCCCGTGGTGAGCCTGGGCTCCCCGCAGACAGAGGTTTACAATACTGCCTCTGATACGGAGATTGCAGTGTGGGGGCCGCAGGATTCTCCCTGGGAGTGGGGCCGGAGCTCATGGCTTCCGGCCTTCCCCCTGGGGACTATAGAATAGTCAACTAACTACTAAGAATTCATGCAGTTAGTCGACTATTATATTACCCGATAGCTAACATCCCTACTTTCAACCTTAGGTGTGAGGTCTTTTCAGGTCAGAATTGAGGTACATTGACTGGGAAGCATGGGGAAACGTGTCTTTGTTCTTTGAACAAAATTGAAGACTTCAGCTCCTTAGGACTACTGCCCAGAACCTCTCCTGAATACTTAAACTCAAACAATAGCAAGTGCATAATTTCACACCGCTTCTTGCTGTTATGTAAAGTATTTTTACACATTAGTTTTAATAATTTAGTTTTGGTCTTCAATGCTTAAACTTGCTCTTGAAATTAACAATATAACATTTTCTTGCCATCTTTTTAAAATGCCTCAATCTGTTGGCACTGCTGATCCATGGCCAGCAATGCCTTTTGATATCATATTCTTGAAATATGACTCAACTCCACAGCCACTTCCCTGGTGTCCTCTTCAAACCAATTTATCACCGCAGCCTCATTTTAGAGTATCTTAACTTGTGATAATTGTGTAGAAGATGCTCCAGTATTTTTAACAGTTAAAAAGTACTTTTGTTTGATTTCATTAATTTATTAGTGCTGTGTATATTATTGAATGCTTAATTCCAAACTAAAGCATTTTCAAGTAAATATTCTTCATGCTTTAAGCAGTATGTTCACATCCTTAAATAAGTTCAGAAAACTTGCTGTCTAACTAAATGGGCTTGATTTAAAAAATAAAAGAGGAGGGTGAGTTAAGGGCCTCAAAATTTGACCATATGTCCACATACTTTTGGATGACAATGTATTAGTACCAGGGTTTAAAAAACAAAAACAAAAAACTGTTGTTCATTGTGAAAGATTCTAGACTCCTTTCCCAGCTCCAAGCAACCCCTTTTCACTTTATCTTTCTGTCTCTCTCAAAAAGTTTTTCCTGCCATGTGATACAATGACATGTTCTCATGCTCTCTGGTCAAGAAAGCCGCCAGAGGTGGGGGTGGGCGTGGGGGTTGGTGAGTGTAGCAAGCATGGGTTGCAGCCTGCTAGTACCATGAAATAACATGTTGTTTGTGTACTTCATCTAATTTTCTACAGCAAGTATCTTTACAATGTAACTTGCATCTCTTGCTTATAATACTACCTTTATATTTGCTTTCACTCTTCTCGTAATAGACTATAATGTTTCTTTATAACCTTCTGTGTCTTCCTATGTTGTGCTTTCTGGCTTTTCCCCCTTATTTCCTTCATTATTTTGTCCTTCTACCAAAATGTTTCTAATTTACCCCGTCAGTGTTCCCTTTATTTCCATGCTCCTCTACTCACAGAAATGTAGGCCATGCATCTAATAGCCAGAAGACTAAGGACCAGTATGAAAAAATGATGGCCCTGTTCAGGGTCAATGCCCAGGTGAGAAGCAAAGATTTTTTTTGAACAACTTGCTGTCAAAGGTGAGAGTACTGGAATTCCTAGAGTACTCTTCCTGGATTTTGCTTAAGGAGCTTCAGCCTCTGTCTGATAAATTGTTGGGAAAAAGAAGAATTTTTCTCTGTCCTTACTGACTTTCCTCACACTAGAACCTCCTGGTTTTTGTAATGACATGTGAGAATCTGTTACTTAGCCTCTCCTCTAGCTTCCTGACAAATGTAATGTATGTCTCATTTCCTTGTCACCCCTCATCTGTCATATCACTCTTGTTTTGTAGTTGATTTGCAAGATATTTTGGGCAAGAACTGTACTTGTTATGTTTTTCTACAGTGCCTAGCACAATCCTGGTCCCTCATTGAGGCTCCTTGGCACTAGCACAGTTGAAATACAGTAAAACTTGTGTTATCCGGCAAGCTCGGGGATTAGGGCGTTTTGGTTATCTAAAAATTCTAGTTATCTGAGGGTCCCATCCTAGGAAAAACCAATGGACAATAATAGTAAAACTCAAGTTTTTAATATTGGTAGTTTTGTAGTGAGAGGCAGTTGGTCTCACATTCCTGTTTTGAGTTCAAGATGAGGAGTACTTCTTAACATTTTTTTTTTTTTTTTTTTTTTTACTTAAGCCAATCTTGGGAAACGAAGCAAGGCCTATGTGTCTGAAGATGTGACAGTATTGTGGCTGGGGGCAGTGCCGATTAACAAAGTTTTCTGGTTAACAGTGTGCCGGATAACAAAGGTTTCACTGTAATAAACAAGAGCCATAGTCTACCCTTCCACAATCTTTTAATTTATTTAAGACGCTTCCCTGTTGACTAGCTCTGTTTCTGAGAGCTTTCCCAATCATTGGTAGAATGAAATTGGTAAGAATTCTGAAAAGTGCTTAGGAAAGTAGTAAGAGTCTGGCTAGTTTTCATTTTGTTATAGCGTGGCAAAGTGCTGAGATGTCCCAGGCACTGGAGCTCTGTCTGTCCGTGAACTGGGAAGTCAGTTTTCTGTGAGTGAATTTTGGATGTTTGGAAGAAATTTTGAATAATAAAGCTTAATGTTTTAAATTAAATTTAGATTCTGCAGAAGCCAATGAGATTTGTATGCAAAAGATACTTACTTGTCATAGGTATATAGATGAACGGACTTTTAAATCCCTGTGTACTCCTGACCAACAGTTTTTTTTTTTTAAAATCATTTGTGTTGGATTGTGGTATAGACTTATTCATATGATGCATATTTAGGCAGACATTTCCCACATTTTGCAGAGAGCATAGTTGGGTACAAAATAGGGATGTTAGTTATTGGATAATCTAAGAATGAGGGTCAGCTAACCACATGAATACTTAGTGATTAGTCAACTATTCTATAATCCTTGGGGGGCAGGGCCAGCAGCCAGTGCAGTCCAGCCCCACACCTGGGGAGCTCTCTGCCACCCTGTGCATGGGGTGCAGGTGGGAGGCAGTTTGTGAGGGGAGCCAGTTTAAAAACCAGGAGAGGGGCAGGAGGCACTGTGAAGACAATGCTGAGGGGAACCGGCTTTTAATACAGCTCCCCCCAGCACCAGCTCCTGCTCCCCCCCCCCGACTTCTTCTGATACAGGGGCACAGCAAGGGGAGGGGAATGTGAGTTGTTGACTAACTATTCGCTTACATCCCTAGTGCAAAAATATTCTTATAATTCTTGTTAACTTGGCAATTGAGTTAATATTGCATAATGAACTAGGATGTACCAGTTTAACATGTTGTTGGTGACTTAGAGGGGAGTGGTTTTCACAGCACATCTTTTTGACTAATTCATGACCTCTGTTTGTGACTGTGTTCCTGGCTGGGGCAGAGATTTTATGAGGTCTGCTTTAAAAGCATAAGTGCGAACGTATTGTCTTAGTGCTTTGAGATAACACAGTCCCCAAATGCCATAGGCTATCTCTCAAAAATATACACAAAATTACATAACTTCCTTGCATATGGTGTTAGTTCTTATTTTCTGCAGTGCTGCTTTAAAGAAACAAGACTTATCCAGACTTACACACAATTACAAGAAACTGTTAGTTTTTTTTTTTTTTTTTTTAAAGAGCTAAAATCAATAGAATAGTTAAAATATTCAGAACACAGCTTGGGGCATCTGGGGACTATGCAAAACATCCTGTCGCTCACCACATTGTTCAGGAGCTTCTGGCATCCTTTAGCAACTTTTTTTTTCAACAGTCATTCTGTGCTGTGAGCTCTGGAATCTGCAGCAAAAAAGAATGGATCCCACATTTGTCTCAAATGTTCTGTTGCTGTGGTGAGGACTTTGCACATGGCAGCAGAGATCATCTTGAAAGTACTGACAGAGGAAGAAGACTTAGAGGCGCCTCTGTGTGTGTTGTATGGAAAGAGGTATCCTGTCATTGCATTTGGAAGGCACAAAGAACAGCTATATGGGGTAGATGGCCGCTTTTGGATTAGGCAAACGAGCATTGATTGCTGGGATCGTATCATCATGCAGGTATGGGATGAAGACCAGTGGCTCCTGAACTTTAGGATACTTCTCGATGGTGATGCAGGTGCTTAAGGATAAAGTGTGGGCGTTTCTGACATCAATACAGGGTGATCTGGAAAGATCCATGATGCACACATCTTCAGGAACACTGGCCTGTACAGAAAGCTGCAGGCAAGGATTTTCTTTCCAGACCACAAGAGTAGTGGGAGATGTGGAAATGTTCATTGTGACCCAGCTTATGCCTTGTTTCCTGAGCCAGGGCTGCGGCACATGGGGCACCTGTAGTAAGTAGTGTTTTAACAGGCTGAGCACGTGCTTGCATGGTGGTTGAATGCACCTTTGGGAAGTTGAATGAGATGGAGGTGTCTCTGTGGTAGGCTAGAGACAGTGTCCCCATGGTTATTGCAGCTTGTTGCATTTTGTATAATTTGTGCCAGTTTAACGGGGAATTGTTTGCTCAGGGTGGAGTACTGAGGCACGGTGCATGGCTGCAGAGTTTGAGCAGCCAGACACTAAAAAACTGTTAAAGGAGCTCAAAGTGCTGCGTTAACATCAGAGAGGCTTTGAGGGTGCACTTTGAAAATGAGGGGCACTGAAATAAATATGGCCAGGAATGTGCCTTTAAAGCCTGAAAGTGTCCCGCTCATACCCCATTCCACACAAGGGTCAAGAAATGTTCAGGTATCTGTCCCAGTTCCTATGGGTCACTCGTGGTTGGGACTGAACAAACTCCTCTCCCCATACACTGATCAGCTCTCACAACTCCGCAGCTATTCAAGTGGGAGAGCATTTGGTGTGATGGTCGGTTATGGGCACCTGGGAAGATGCCATGAAACTACTATATGCTGAGCCAGTCCACAGGGAAGAGGGGGAGTCCAGGTGCTCAGGCTGCGTAGGCTGCCACAGTTTGTAAAGTCAGCCCTGTGTGGTGTATCTCATGCATTGCATCAAATTCCTCAACAGCCATGTGGATGAAACCAGTCAGTGTCTATCCTTTTTGTGTGAACTCGCACAGAAAAGCTAGCCAGCGGGAAACAGAATTCAGGTTTCGTGGAGATTCCAAAGTGGTAGGATGGATTTCTGGTCATGTGGCTGCAGCACAGTGGAATTGAAACTGCTGACCAGAGTAGGGATGTAATGGACCAGTCAACTATCCGATAAGCAAATGCTTATCAGATAGTTGACAGGATAATCGAATAGTCACTCCCCCCTTGTTGCCTCTATGCAGATTTAAGACTTACCAACTGTTGCTGATGGCCTTTTGTTTGACCCTGAGACTTTTTTTGTTAAATCTGTAAAGGAGGTTTAATATATATCAGTTCAGTATAATCAAAATATTGCTCTAACCCAGTGGTCCCTAAACGTATTACCTTGTCCCCCTTTTACCTGTGTCTGGTGTCCCCCGCCAAAGCAGGAGTGGGGCTGAGGCTTTGGGAGATGGAAACATGGACTGAGTAAGGGCAAGCGTAAGGCAGGCAGCCAGGGCCCCCGGCATGGGTCTGGCGTGGAGCTGGGTTGAGCTCCCTCTCCACCCCTCTTATGGGGGCTGTCTCAGATTCTAGTTGTGCTCCTCTGAATATTCCTCTGTGCTGCCCTTGGGGGGTGGTGCATCTCAGAGTTTGGGAACATCTTCTCTATCCAGAACATGGTACATAGTACTCCACTCTTCGATCTAAAGACCATTAGTTGTCTAATTCTAGTAAAACTGGTTTTAGTATTACTGAATGTCTGGAAAAGAAAATATAAAATATGTCAGACTGTCTAAAGTTACTCACAAGCATGAGTACTAGTCTCAGGACAGACTGAAAGGAGTACTCGAACCCCAGACTGATAGTTCTATATAGGTTGAACTTGAGACCCTGGACTGGTGGCTGTAAACAAAATGGGGCCACACCCATGATAAGTGGACATCTGGCCAATTAAAATCATGGTGGACAGTGGATATTGCTGGACCAGAGAGTGCCTGACTAAAGAGGTACAACCTGTACTTCTATTTCGCCAATCAAATGCATCAAATGTAATATACTCAACACTATAGCATCCTTAACATTGAGTCACATTTGGGTTTGCTATTCAAATACACTAGCTTTTTTTATATAGATAGTTCCTCACCCCCAAAACTACAATAATATTCAGGTTACTTACAATAAACCTGGGATAAGTGACAGTATCTTAGATGCTATATCAAAGACAATGCTTAGAGCCAGTCCTATCATAAATTAACTAAAGAGTTATTAATAAAGAGAAAAAGTTTATTTACAAGGTTAAAGCAGGTAAAAATATACACACAAATGAATTAGTCTTAGTTTTCAAAAGGACAGTAAAAGCTGTGGTAATGTAAGCCAAGTATGTCTTTTAGGGCTAACCCAGGCCAAACAGGTGGGGATCCCTTGTTAGTGCTTAACCATCTTCTTCCCTCAGTATTCAAACACCATAGAAATACGGTTCCTTCTTGTCAGGGATTTTTATTCCCTCACCCCAGAGTTTAAGATGAGACTAGTTCACCTGCAGTCTCCTCTTCATGCGTATGTGGGGGAGCAATAACCAAAGTCTTTGTTCTTTAATGTTTCACAATATATTGGTTTCAATGGGCCCTCTTCATGGGCAGAACCTAATACTTTCTGTTACACTGATTTGTCGAGCTCTGGTAATCCACTATATCTACTCTCCCGTGGCGAGTAGATTTTAGCCAGTCGTGGTTTGTCAAGCCCTGTGGATTACAATGCAAACATTTAATGTAATCTCATAAAATGGAGTATGGAAGTTATATGGTAAGATGAATACATCCAGACTCCTAGATTTCATAAAATCTAGCACATTGTTATAAACTTAACATCTGTTTTAACAGTACTAATACACAGGTGAACCAGACTGGTTTCTAGCTATACATTTGTTAGTGTTCAAGGAGGCTTTAGAGGTTCTAGCATGACCTGATACTTTGTTTGCCAGCATCTCACTCTTTAAAATTTTATCACAATTATTCTGTGTGTAGTAGTTGTGCATAGTCTACATCTGTTGTTCTTGATAAGATCTGAGACTTTTCTGACTTGTCTTGGTAGATAAAAGTCAATGATTGTTTTCTAAACAATGGATTTTTTAACATTTAAAACTGGATCTTTTGATTTTTTTAAATCGATAAAATACTAAATTTCTAATTTAAAATAAGCTACAATTAACCTTATCACAAACATGCTACATATTCTCTTAGTTTCATAAAATGAATTAATAGCTCAGACTGTCCAGCCTAATTACCAGCTCTTGCTTCTTGAAAGTTCTGGGCTTTGAATTTCTGTTTCTCAGCAGAGTAAAGTCACACGCACACTGGTTGGGATTGTTTTGTTCTGTGTTTATGTGGTGGTGGACTTGGGCCAAGCATGGCAGAGGAGTTAGTTAAGACATTGTCTTAAGACACAGAGACAATATATAGGAAAGGATGGAGGCAGTGCAAGAAAGAACAGTGGGATGGACTAAGGATGCTAAAATGCGATTATCTGGCTAATTGTATAGTTAATGCAATTTGTATTATACTGTACGATTAGTCAATAAGCGCTGCTTTGAAGAGCCACAGTGGGGGTTAGCTCCAGGAGCCAACTCAAGCCAGGACTACTTGGTCATGGGTAGTGCTGAGTCTAGCAGCCCCTGTTTGCTGCAGACAGACTGCTCCAGCACCATCCCCCTGTTTGAGGCAGCCAGGGGTTGCTTGGCAGCAACAGCCCCTGTCCGGAGGTGGGGGGGGGGAGGATAGAGAGCAGCTCCCCTATCCCTGCGCCCCCCCTCTTCCCATTGCCTATGATAGTGGCAGCGGGGCACCCCAGAGACAGTGCTGCTGGGATCCAGCTTCTCCCCCATGGTCCTTCCCTCCCACTGTGGCCATGCTGCCTCCTCCATCCCCAGGCAGCCGCCTCCGCTGCTGGACGGGGGAAGGGGATAAACCTGGCAAGCCGCTCCTGGGAGCGGCTGCCAGAGTCCCGGCAGAGACTGTGCAGAGCCCAGCTGGAGCGCTGCAGAGTGGGGTATGTTCAGGCTCTACCAGTGCGCTGTGTGCTCAGCCCTTTCTCTCTCCGCCCCTTCCCACCCCGCTGGGGGAGCAGTAGTGCACGGACCTGCTTACACAGCCATGCTCCGCATGGCAGGTTGGGGGGGGGCTTCCACCCCCGTGCTGCTGCTATTGGGAGCCAAAGCTGGTGTGGGGACTTCAGTAAAATTAGCACCGCATGGCTCAGCTCCAGGCCCGGCAAGTGGTCCTGCCTCGGAAGCAGCTGGGGCCTGGGCTGTGGGGACTTCTGGGGCCTGACCACAGACTCCAGCCCCGCAAACTGGAAGGCAGAAGGTGAGGGGGGGAAGGGAGATGAGAGAGTAAGGGGCTTACGCTGAGGGGAGGGGGTAGGACAGGAGAAGAAAGGGGAAGGTACCAAGGTACCCAGTCTCTCTGCCTCCCCCTGAGTTAATGCAACACACATTGGGTTAATGCAACTGCAGGATAGTTTCATGAGGGAGGTTTGGTGGGGGTCAAACTCATCCCTATTGGTAGGAGGATGGTGGGAAAAGTTCTTGGGGGGGGGGGGGGGGGTCACATGACACCTTTTATTTCTGGTCATGTGTCCATCTTGACCCCCAGAATGTTACCTCCAGTGCTGGGGCTAATGGGGGTCAGGGGGCATGGTTAATGGGGGTCAGGGGTGTGGTTAACATGAGGCAGGGGGTGTGGCTAATGTGTCTCTAATTTTGGTTCAGAAAATATGGTCACCATACCCATAGGGCTTGGGGGAACTGGCTTAAAGCTGGTTCTCCCAGCACCGGTTCCTGTTCCCCCCCTCCCCCCCGCCACCTCTCTCTGATAGAGGCGGCATGGGGGGCGGGGAGTGACTAGTCAAGTCACTACTCAACTATCTGATTAATCATTTGCTTATCTGATCAACTAATTGCTTACATCCCTAAATGGACTGAAAAGAAAAAGGGAAGACAGTATTCAGCACGCACACATCTTCCTCTATTCCCCCACACTTTTGCCACAGAAAAATGGTCATGGCTTCTGAGCATGAGACACCCTATCTGGGAATATTTTAAATAAATTCCTTCCCTTGGAAAAAGAAAATGTCAAGTGTAAGCAGTGCAAGAAGATGATTTGGAGCCTAGATACAGGAATGGAACATCGCAAGAAAGCTAGTTGTAGAAGTTTTAAAGACACTGTACATTTAGTGTTCTGAGGACTTGTCTGTTAGAGTTGTTTACATTTGAAAATGAAAAAAGTTTTAGGACAGCTGGCAACCTGGGAGAGAGCTGCAGTTATAAATGTGAACTATTTATGTAACATTTAAGATTTAGTTTAATAAAATAAGTGCTGTTGTGTTTTGAGTATGTGTTTTAGTTCTTACTATTTCTACTGTACTGCTGCATCTGTAGCTTGACATGGTAATGAGTATAATGGATTATTTCCTAAATTAATAAAATGGAGTTATCTAAAAAAAGTACACAAAGTGTAAAATGCTGCACTAAGTTGTAAGTTAACATGTTTTAGTGATCAGATTAGCATATTAAGTAATATGGGAAGAAATATCAATAGGAAATTGATTTAAATCTTTTTTTTGGTGATTTAAACCAATGATTTAAATCAATCCACCCAGATTCTCGTACCGTGAATCTAATCATTTCCTTTTTTTCTCCCATTGCAGGAAACACTCCATTACATCTTGCTGTGATGTTGGGACATAAAGGTTGGTATCTTATATTCTTGGATTTCTCTCAAGATTTTAGGAAGGAGAAATGGTTGGAAAAGTTGACTAAAAATAGACTTTAATTGAATGTGTTCAATTACAAGATCTTCAGAGGGGGTACCTGAGTTAATATGTAACAGTAAAAAATTAAACAGCAAATAGCCTAGTAGCACCTTAAAGACTAACAAAACATGTAGATGGTATCATGAGCTTTCGTGGGCAGAACCCATCTACATGTTTTGTTTAAGGTGCTGCTAGACTATTTAGGTTTTTTTTTTTACTTCTTTTTTTTTTCAATTACAAGGTGAGGAGTCTTTCTGGAAAAAGAGGGTATGTGAGATTAGAAAATAAACTTTAGAGAGTGGGGATAAAGATGCCAAAACCAGGGTGGCAGGGGGAATCTGAGATATGAATGGAAGTATATGAGAGGTCTTTGGAGCCAGAAAAATGACCTATAATAGATGGGCATTCACTAGGCAGTCTTCTGAGAGTCTAAGAGGAGACTAAATAGAACAGATTTTCTCCACTTACAGAGCTATTAGGAAACAGTGACACCTAGAGAGTCATCGAGTTAGAGGGAAAAGAGGTGTGACCAGAGTTGCTTTTTTATCCTCACCCTGGAAGTAGTCCTCCAGGAAGGTGCTATTATTTCTTCTCCTGTAGCTAAATCTCTCCACGGGAACAGGATGAGAAGGGGATATTGAAACAGGTGGGTGCCTCACATGAGTTGACTAAGCAGCAGAAGCCAGAGTGTTCTTCCAGTCTAGCTACCTGTGTACCAGAAAGCAGGAAAGAGGAAAAACTCACATTTAAAACAAACAAAAAGCTAGAGGAGGGTGGGGGGGGAATCAAGAACCATCTGAAATTAGTGCTTTTAATCATTGTTAGGTAGGTTGGGTAAAATTAAACTTTTAGTTCTGTGGTGTCCAACACACAAGCCACTAACCACAGGTGGCTACAGGCAGTCCCCGGGTTACGTACAAGATAGGGACTGTAGGTTTGTACTTAAGTTGAATTTGTACTTAAGTCGGAACTGGCGTCCAGATTCAGCCGCTGCTGAAACTGACCAGCGGCTGACTACAGGAAGCCCAGGGAAGAGTAACTCTGCCTCGGGCTTCCTGTAGTCAGCCGCTGGTCAGTTTCAGCAGCGGCTGACTTGGGGACGCCTGGGGCAGAGCAGCTGGGGTGCTGCTGGGATGGTCCAGTAGCGCCGCTCCTCACTCCTTGGCGCTACTGGACCAACCCAGCAGCACCCCAGCTGCTCTGCCCCAGGCGTCCCCAAGTCAGCCGCTGCTGAAACTGACCAGCAGCGGCTGAATCAGGATGCCTGGGGCAGAGCAGCTGGGGTACTGCCGGGTTGGTCCAGGGTTGGTCCAGTAGCGCTGAGGAGCTGGGGGGGTCTGCTGGGGGGGAGGGGAGGCGCACTAGCTGCAGCAGGCCATGGAAACGCGGGCGGCGGGACCGAGACGCGCCGCGGTGCCGCCCCCTGGGTCCTCCGCGGCATTGCTCCGCGTCTCCCTGGTCTGCTGGGGGAGGGTCCCACAGCAGACCAGGGAGATGTGGAGGAAAGCCGCGGAGGACCCGGGCGGCAGGACTGCGGTGCGTCTGGGCTTTCCTCGCCCCGGAGGACGCGGGCGGTGGGACCGCGGCGCGTCTGGCCGGTCCTGACGCCCGCGTCCTCCGGGGCGAGAAGAGCCCCATTTGTAAGTACGGATCCGACATAAGTCGGATCCGTGTAACTCGGCGACTGCCTGTATTTGGCTGGTTGAGTGTCGCTAGTTCTTGAATGTGGCTATTGCTTCAGCACTGTTTGTATACGACAGTTCTAGTCGCTGTTGCCTTAAAATTCCATTATACGTGTATGTTAAGTATTGATACGAACATCTTAAGGTTTTAGTGTGAGAGGTAGTTCCACACTTCTAAGAGAAGCTTTTTATTAAAGTTTTCCCCAGAAATAGCATACACTATATAGTACGATAATCTCAGTGGGATAAATGGGTGTTCACTTGCCTGTTTCTAGATCGGGGTGGGCAATCATATTGGGGGGGGGCACTATGCAATTTTGGAAAGTGGTCAAGGGCCACACTTTTCTGTGGAAGAGATGCAGAGTCTAGGATGAAGGCTGGGTGCAGAAGGGGGCACAGGGTAAGGAACTAATGGTGTCTGAGAGGGAGTTTAGATGAAGGGGGTGGTTGTGACCTGGGTTAGGGGATTGGAGTGCAAGGGGCAGTGTGGGTGCAGGAGAGGATTCTGGCCTAAGGAAAAAGTGTAGGAGGGGCTGTATCAGAGGCAGCAGCATAGAGTGGCAGGGGGCTCCTCAGGAGCGAGGCCAGAGCGTACTGGCTCCCGACCTCATCCCTGGGGACTATAGAATAGTTAAGTAAGCAATAAGAATTCATGAGGTTAACCGACTATTCAATTAAACAATATTGAACTTCCCTAATCTATTCCAATTGTGGCTACCAGCTTCAGTATCTCCTGGAACTTCATTAGACTCTGTGAAACCATTTGGTTTCCATCATCTCAGAATTAGGCTGATCCATTCAGATTTGGCCAGAAAGAGAGAGACTCATGACATTTGCTCCAGTGGTTTTGCCTACATTCTGAATGCCACCTGGAATATAAGATTTGGTTCCTGCTGTCACACACCGCCATCTTCATGTCATTTTTCTTTCCCACTACTTCTCTTCTATTTTGTGCCTTCTGTTTAATAAAAGTGTTAGGTGGCCCAGTCTGTCTTAAAACTCCGCTGTGAATCTATGACCAGGGAAGCAGCTAATGGCAAAGTATTAAATACCCAGTCTTGACACTGATACAAGTTTACGAGGTCTCAGAGTAGCTGATAAGACTGGTGTTGTACCCTTGTTTCTCTAGCAGTGAGGTTGCAAGTAAATCAGTACCAGAAACAGAAGCTACATTTTTCTGCCCTTGCTGGGTTTTTTTTCTCTCACTAAAAGTTTGAGTGAGAGAGTCTGGATCAGACTTTAATAGCAACAGTTCCAACCCATCAACTTTTTTCTCCAGAAAGGACACTTATTATCATCTAAAAGACTATCACATGTTTTTTTTCCACTATAAAAATTTGACAGCTAAAGGGAAGAGGAATAAGGGATATTTCAATGATACTTTTACAGAATAGTTAAAGAAAGGAAACTGTGGTGTTTGCTCTAAATAAATATTACCATTTTTTCTATTACAGAATGCGCACACTTGCTTTTGGCCCACAATGCTCCAGTAAAGGTGAAAAATGCTCAGGGATGGAGTCCTCTTGCAGAAGCAATCAGTTATGGGGACAGACAAATGAGTAAGAAACCTTTGCTGATTACTTGGGTGATGTAAACAGAAGTCTGTCTTAGAGTAGGAAATGAGGTCTGCTTAGCTGACATGTTTGATTACTTGTCACTTTATGGAGACAAAGACAGTGTGTGTTGGTTGTTTAGGTCCCATCTAAGGTTGACTGCGTCTAGTTAACATTTATTTAAAATGCTACTGCCTTTGCCTATCCTGGATACTGAGGTCTTTAAAAATGTTAGTTAACTGTTAAATAATATCTCTGCTAAACTAAGGCCAAATCCATACTACAGGGGAAGGTTGGCTTAAGGTACACAATTCTAGATGTGTAAATGTAGCTGGAGTTGACGTACCTTAAGCTGAGTTTTGGCACTGTCCTCACAGTGGAAGTCAACGGGAGCATTTCTTGTGTTGACGTCCCTCACTCCTCGTGAGTATGCATACCAATGCCGCCATAGGCACCCTCAGCATTCGATTTAGTCAGGTCTTTATTAGAACCACTAAATTGAATGCTGAATGATTGACTGCACAGTGTCAATCATCCCACAAGTGGAGACTTGACCACAGTTTCTCTAGTCCTCATAGCACCAGAGTAAGCTAAAGTAGTGGCTCTCAAACTGGGAGTTGTCCTGTCAGGAGGTTGCAAGGTAATTACATAGGGGAGTTGTGAGCAGACAGCCTTCATTCCCAAACCTCAATTTGCTTCCAGCATTTATAATAGTTTAAAATAAATTCAAACATATTTTTTTATCTAGGGTGGGGAGGGGAGAGGATTACACTCAGAGGCATATTTATGAAAGGAGTTACCAATGCGAAAGTCTGGGAACCACTGGGTTAAAGCAAAGACCAAAATTAAATATGTTTAAGACCTTGTTTTTCAGTGACTATGAAAACAACAAACTGACTTTCTCTAAACAAGAATAAAATCATAAACCAAGGTAGCAGTGTGATTCACTCATATCTGGTTGTTTCTTCACTCATTGGGACAGCTTAATGCCTCTTAAAATTTAATCAACCAGCTATGTGTTAAGTATGTCAAATGACGTTTCTACTTGTGATTAATGAGAGGGAGTTTGTGTGCAGATAACACATAACCACTATCAGTGGGATATTACTTTTGTCTTTGGTCACAAGCTGTGTTGAATGAGTTACTTATCCATTCTTTTCCCAAGTGAAGCAGTAATGGTCAAAATTAGCCCACTACCACCTATTAATGGATGGCAATTATGTACTTCATTATTTATGGGTTTTTTTTTTTACCACTTCTCACAGTATACAACTTAATGTTTTGCTGCTCATCTTATATACTACCAGCATTTTAAACACAGGGCATTCCTCTGTGGTGAGAGATTCTCTCCCATGGAAGTAACATCTTCCGCTGACACATTTCCAGCAATGTGCAAGCCAAAGTGCAGTGCAGCAAGAAATGTTGCCATGAACTTACATGTGCTGGTTATGTTGCAAAACAGAGTTACTGAAGCTTTCTTACTGTTGTGATTCTAGTATAGTTATATATAATTACACATTTTAAATGTCTGATGAAACAGACACTTTCTTACATTTCTGTATTTGAAAAGCTTTGGAAGATGAATCTCTGCGCAGAGGTGTTCACAACCTGAGCAAAATATTTGATTTACAGTTCACTTCTATTTAGTTACAGCACTCCTAAGGAAGCTGAAGCAGCAGTCCAGGGAAAGTGTTGAAGAAAAGCGACCTCGATTATTAAAAGCCCTGAAAGAGGTAAGCTTAAGGAAACTGTTGATAAATGACAATTATTCTTTTATGAGCGTCACACTGAGCCAGAATGAGATCATGTGCCCTGCCACTCCCTAGCAGAGCTAATTTCAAACCAGATAGCCCTTTGGGGAAGTATATTTTCTGTATCTTGAAAGAGTTAATGGTCACCACATGGTGGGGCAGATGATCTCTGAGTGGGGACGTGTGGAGACAATACATTCCTAAAGCAAAAAGTACTGTGGAAAGGTAACATGTATCACTATTGAATTTTCAGAGATTCTTTAATTAAACTAAATGTGCTAAAATGCTGGTGTACTTGAAAATTACATTTTTCATTTCCTACTGTTACAGGAATTGACATTACTTTTGATTTGGCAGGTTGAGTCATAATGAATCTCTGGAATGTGATAGTTTACACCTGGAATGGGCCGCAAGAGTGGCCCTCCTTCACTCCTCCTGGAAGAGGGGTTCCATCTGTGGCTCTCTTAGCTAACCTTCTCCTCCATGTGCCTCTTGTTAACTGGGACACGAGAGTCCCGCATTTACTTGCTCTTCTTCCTTCCTTCTAACACTTTTGGAGTGCCCAGTCCCTGTTCCTCCCTCCTCTCTCCCAAAATTGGAACACTGCAAACATCTGATTTGTGGTATTCCTGCTCTGGAATGGAAGGGAAAAAGCAGGTAAGTGTGGGGCATACAGGAGAAGGGAGGCAGCGTGAGTGTAAACCATGGGAAGGAACGGGTAGCCAGGGGGTCCACAGGCTGTAGGTTGAGCTTCAGTATGCCGCATGTGACCCATTACTGGTTTATACACACAAGTTATTCTCAGATTGGCTATGTCTAGACTGGCCCCTTCTTCGGAAGAGGCATGCTAATTTCTAACTTTGTAATAGGGAAATCCGCGGGGGATTTAAATATCCCCCGCGGGATTTAAATAAACATGGCCGCCGCTTTTTTTCTGGCTTGGGGAAAGAGTGTCCAGACTTGCAAGTAGGAATAAGAGATCCTCTGGAATAGGGCTTTATTCCGGAGGATCGCGCCAGTCTGGACGCTCTTTTCCGGCTTTTCCCCAAGCCGGGAAAAAAGCGGCGGCCATGTTTATTTAAATCCCGCAGGGGATATTTAAATCCCCCGCGGAGTTCCCTATTCCAAAGTTAGAAATTAGCATGCCTCTTCCGAAGAAGGAGCCAGTCTAGACGTAGCCATTCAGTATGAGACATTTTCATTGTTTGTTTAGTCACTAGAGTGCTGGTTCCCAAACTGTTGTTCACTACCACTCATGGTGAAGTGACTAGTCATATTGGTTGTTTCCAACTGTTCCATAGTATTACGATATAGCCAGGGCTAATACTTTCCTATGTAAGCAACTGATGTGATTGCAAATAGGTCAGAAGAGTATATGTATCTGGAGCGAGAGGGGGTTATGCATACTGCAAAATAGTGTGTCCCCCTCCTATCATTTATTGCTTCCATTTCATAGCTTCATGTTTTAGAGGACCCATCTTTAGGGATAAGACGATAGCTCAAGCTCTATGCCTAGTTATCCCCAGGTGCTCTGCAGAAGCAGAGAGTGCCTGTGAGGAGGAGGCACCATGTGCACCAGAGCAACAGTTAGAAATGGTTATAGAAGGCACAGTTTATGGAAGGAGGAATTCTCCATCTACTGCAGAATAGTTACAGGCATATTTACTTTGTATTGGATTAGGTCTTTAAGCTTCTCTTTTTAGGAATAACCCTATCCCTTCCACAAAATATATTTTGTTTCTAATATATTTCAGATATCCATCTTACTAGATGTAACATTGAATCTTTCTCTTCCTTCCCCCTTTGTCAGAGCAGTGAAAGTTTTTAGCTTAGTGTTTCATTTAAATAAATGTGCCTCTAGATGCAACAGCTGAATTTTCCATGTGCACGATATGTTCCTCAAAGCAGTAGTATGAAACGTAAAAGATTCTGTACAGTTTCAAATTGTTGCTGCCTGTTCTCTTGTGAGACCACTAGCTGCTATAAAATATCACTAGTGCTTGCAACTTCTTTCGGGTGAACGGTAAAATGTGGAAGAACGTGGAAAATAGAGGCTTGAGTCCACATCCATTTAAAGTATGTATTTGTAAAACAGATCTGTGCACCAATGGGTTCTCACCAGCCCCAGCAAGGTTGGCAGACAGTCACTACGGTTACAGGCAGTCCCCGGGTTACATGGATCCGACTTGCCCCGTTTGTAAGTAGGGATCCAATGTAAGGCAACCCCGCACTAGCTGCTTCCCCCCAGCAGCCTAGGGAGACGCGGAGCGGCTTTTCTCAGCAGACACCTCAGCTTGAGAATAAAGGACTGAGGGAAGTGAGGTGTGGGAGAATAAAACTGAGCTCTGGAGAAATGTTTGGCTAGAGTTTCCCTTACAATATGTACCAGTTCCGACTTACATACAAATTCAACTTAAGAACAAACCTACGGTCCCTATCTTGTACGTAACCCGGGGACTGCCTGTACTTTGAACTTCCAGCTAAATCTAAACTCCATAACTCTAGATATTACCATTGTCTGGTGGTGCAGGTGATCTGACCATCACAGAAAGGAAAGGGATCAGTGCGGGGGTTGGGGGAGGGAAAGAAGAACAGACAGAAAGAGAGAGAATGTATGAGTACTTAAACAAGACACATATTGGTGTTTAGTTTATCATCAACAGCCAAAATCTTTAGTCCTATTTCCCCAGATGTTCTCTTACATCTCAGGATAGTCCAGAGTTTTCTAGGAAGACAGGCCCCATCCTGTACAGAGTTTCCCACAAACTTCTTACCTTTGTGCCCTCTCCTCCTGCCTCTTTCTGGAACTGATCTTCCTGCTCTCTCCATTGACAGTTCTTCAGTCTTCAAGTTTTGACTGCTTCCTCTTCTTCTGTCTGTGGAATGGTCTAAATTTGGCTTATATAGTCTCTAGACACACTCAGCAAACTCTGAGAGGTCGGCTAATTGGCATCAGCTGCTTAGTTTTTCCCTCCTCCCATGTGACAGTTTACACTGTCAGAAGATCATTATGCTATAATTGTATATAAATTACACTTTTATAGATGCAAAAGCGATGAGGAGTCCTGTGGCACCTTTATAGACTAACAGATTTATTTGAGCTTAAGGTTTCATGGGTGAAGACCTACTTCGTCAGATGCAGGCTACCCCTCTGATACTTTTATAAATGGGATTTTCTGGATCTTAAATCTTATAAATCATTCATTTATTCAGGAAGGAATTTCTGCTTGCTTTTTTCACCTGAAGAATAGAAGTCTATTCCCTGGAGGTGGTTTGATCAGTATTGGGCACAAATACAGGCTCAGTAAAATAGCTGTTGTATTCCTCTTTTGCATAGACACATGACCGTTTTTATAATACCTCAATTTATTATATTTAATCATAAAAAAGTGTTTGGAAAAAGTACTTCTTTTTATTGCTTCCTGGAAATATTCTAATGCAAACGTTTGCAGAAAGTCCAATTTTGAACTTGTAAACATTAATGTGTGCACCAGAAACTGAGTTATACTTCTGTAATTATGGAACAAGTAGTACTACTTGAGCTGTGTGTTCAATTAAAGTAGCCAATGCAGCCTGAATTTTTAATATTGGATATTTACAACAAACTGTTTATGCCTAGTCCACAGTCCAAAAAGGGCTTGAATGATTGAAAATAAAAGAAATTCAGAAATAAAAGCTATTGATGGGCTGAACTTAGTTATACCTGTTTTAATTTTAGTTTTATTTTCCCAAGATGAAATTTGTGTTTTGCATGTCTTACTGGAAATGTTTAACAACTGTAAATATAGCTAGTGATGCATTCATCAATGATATATTTGTATTTTTTTCAGTTAGGTGACTTCTATCTAGAACTTCACTGGGATTTTCAAAGTTGGGGTAAGGACTATACTATCTATCTGTATGTACTGATAAGTGTAGTATCCCCCTAAAAATTAGACTCCAGCATTGTCGAAAGGGAAAAAAAAACTAAGCCCCACGGACAACCTTTTCTTTTAGACGTTGTATACAGAATTTTAAAACCAGTTTGCATGGAAAAGTGTCTGCTGAACTCTGAAAATTTGTTGAGTATGTACAACAATTGGGTTTGTTACAAAGTAAATTGTGCTCTACCTGCACTTTTCTGATAGAGGGAGGAACCGGGTCTTCCTAGAGTGGTGGTGTTTCATGCCTGATTCACAATGCCTTGATATGGCAGTCAGCCTTTACCCAGGAATATAGCCAGAATTGCACTGACATTCCACCACCAACCTCCCACAATAGTGAGCAGCACAGCCTTGAGTGGAGTCCATCCTCCAGTGGCTTTCCCTTTAACCATCCTATTCTGTTAATATAGAGTTGAGTTCCTCTTTATGTAAATCCAGTTTCATAAGAATAAGACACACCCCAGCAGTGCATTTCAGAACAATTATTGCTCTTCTCAGTAGGGATGTAAAATCCTGGTTAATTAGTTAGCTGATTAAGCAGGATCCCGTGCTGCAGGGTCCCCCCCACTGCATACGGGGCAGCCAGCTCCTGTTTCACCCTTTCAACTCCATGCAGGGCTGTGGGCTGCTGCTACTGGACCCTCCCGGGCTAGCTCAGCCCTCTGTCCATGGGGGGCTACACTTGGCTACTGGTTAACTGGTCAGTACCCGGTAAGCATCACCTGGTAATGGTGATACTTAGTGGTTACCTGTTCACATCCCTACTTCACAATGGGCTCTGTTGATTCTGCAGTTGGTTCTTATGGCTTTATAATGCCACTCAACATTCTGGGGCATTTAAACTATTAATTAGTTTACTGCTGTAAAATAAAAAGGTGCTTTTGAAAATGCAATTAGCTGTGTGTTGTATCTGTTTTCTCACATATTAATATTATTGTCCTGATGTCCATTTTCACTGCTGGTTTAATGTTCATTTGAAGTTTAGATTTGCTACACTTCCATTTCAGTGGCTTCAGTACAGTAACTGTAACTAAGCTTTTTAACCAATATAATAGAGGTAAAGGAAATGCTGAAATCATGACTTAAACATGAGCAGCTAGGAGACGCATATTTGGAAAACTGTATATGGTTCAGCAGGCTTCAGAGCATTTTAAGCAGTCGTAGGATGCAGTAGGCAATCTAACTACAGGGCATTTGTTCATTTTTCAATAATTGATTGCAGCACGATTTTTTCCATAATTTAGGTACAGTTTCAATAAAAATGTAAATGGGCAGCTTATGCTTAAAGTACAGCAATACTTGAAGATGAATTAAATTTCTGTGTTTTTATAAAAAAAAAAAGTATATTGCTGAGAGGGTCATGTCATGCAAAGTACTTATATTTCTTAGATCTTAAGTATTAATACTTTTCTTTTACATGTAGTGCCTTTACTTTCTCGAATTCTGCCTTCTGATGCATGTAAAATATACAAGCAAGGTATAAATATCAGGTAAGTACGGATTTGTGCTGACTATAAACTTAAGCTAAAGCCAAATGTTTGTTACTGAATTCTAACAATATAACTGAAATATCACTTCTTGTTCTGGTTTGAAGGCCATAAATGGCTCAAGCCTCTAGAGCTTTCTGAAACAGTTTTGTGTTTGCATGCTTTTTTTTTAAAGTGTAGCGTTAGGGAGTTTGAATTGCACATTGTCCCTTTAAAAAAGATCCTTTCTTATTTTATTTTCCAGAATAAAACTTCCTTGAAAATAACCAAGAACTGCATTCTAAGCTAGTTGTAAAGGTTTAGTTTTGTTTTAAATTAAAATTTGCTTTGATTGTATAATGGTTAGGTTTCAGGGGTCTTTATGGAAATGAATCAAATAAGCATTTACAATTATTTTAATCTCAAAAAATGGGATATCGCTGTTAAATTTACTTACTCCAAATCATGCCTCTGAGATAGATATTGGTTAACAGGATAAAATTAAGGGAAGAAACTTAGTTAAGGAAAATCAGTAAATAGGGAGACATACTTCATAACTGTATTTTGTGGGATGTGGGTGAAGTGCATTATAATTTGTTCCATCCAGTTTCAAGTGACAAAGCATCAGAGAACACTGTAGTGAAAACATCTTTTTGGCAAAATGTGCCCTACATATCTGAATAAATCTTTACCATTTGTTGCCTTTTAGATTCTAAATTCTTATTTAATTCAATTCTATGAATACTTCCAAAGGCGCCTAATGTGTTTTTATAATATTTGTAATATGTGTTTTCTGATATTCTTGTTAATTGGAATACAGCTTTCTGTTCTTCTAGGTGTTAAAGTTGGTTTTCTTAGGTGATGCTCTTGACTAACAAAAAGTGCCTCTGAAACTTAACTGGACACCGTGACCATTAACTTAAATTCAAGTTGTTGGGACAATGAATTTTGATGACTTTCTTACTGAGACATTTACAGAAACACATAGTTCAGTTGTACCTATCATGTAACACATTCATGTCTGAGACCCATGTCTATAGTATGAGATGAGGTTGAATTTATTAGGGTCCACTATTTTTAGTACCTGATTTTGTAAAGCTGAAGGTGCATGCACCTTCTGTGCATAAGAATTCAACGTGTTCTAAGTAGCATGTACCCAGTAGGATGGCAACCATCAACTTTGAGAGTGATGCAGTGTGGGTAGCTATCCCACAGTGCCTGTACCTCTCTGCATTCTGGGTTTGATCTGACAAAAGTGTCTGACAGAATGTTGGGAGGTGGAGGGGGGATGAGGCAGATCACCTAATCAGAGATTTTGGGCAGCCAGACAATAAGGAGAGCAGAGTGAGGGGCAATACAAATCCGAGAAGCTTTGACAGACAGTTTTATGTATGGCCAATTTTGAGAGTCATGCATGTTTCTCTCAAGGAGGTACCCTTGCATTCAGTGTGCTTACCTGTAACCTCTCTCCTCTTCAACGCAAGCAATAGAGAGACTGTTTTTGAGAAATCATGTTTTTATTTAAGAAACATAGCAGAGACAGAACAATAGTCCAGGGTGGGAGCTTTGGGGGAGGTAGATGATCACAATTGCAAGGACAGCCTTTTGCTTTGTGATGCCTCCCTGGAGGTTGAGTGAGGCTTTCCTTGACTCTCCCCCTCCCCCTCTCCCCCTTGTCCTTGTTCTAGGGTGCCTGGGAGAGGAGGCTATGGAACCTGGGGAGGAGGGTATGTTGGTCCACAAGGGCTTCAGGGGGCTCCTATAGATGCCCTGGAAAGCTGCTGTGAATGTCAAGGTTCTCTCCTGGTGCTTCACTTACAGTTCCCTGTGTGCTCTCCTTTCCTCATGCTTTGTTGGCATCTCCTTCAGCAGCGTATCCCTCCATTCACTTACATGCTCCCTGTCCAAGTTGGTGGATTGTTTGAATATCTCTTCCCTAGTCTGTTTTTGCCTGTGGATTTGTGCCAAGCATACAGCTGATACCTCCAGTATCCCGGAGAAACCTCTGCAGTCTAGACGTACCCAGAATGTGGCTGCTTATGTGTAGGAAAGTTCCCTGCAGTGTATATGTATGCAAGATAAAATCAGTCAGTATTCTGATACTATGAAGTTTTGGGGACAAAAGGATGCAGTGGCAACTTTTCTTAAAACCTTTTTCTTTTCTAATTCTGCTATATTGATACAGTATGAAGGGAAAGAATTATTATTTGTCACAAAAGTAACATTAAGATCCATATAACTATTTGTGATGTACTAAGTCTTGTACATTTTACTCCATTCATATAATTGAATCCCCATGCATTTTCCTATGGATTTGTGCCACAACTTGTTAGTTTGCATTTATTCAGACAATATTACTACATTTGGAGTTAGTCGTGTAAGCAAAAAGCAGTTGATGGCCTATTTAAGTGAAATTTGCAATAATAATTACATTAAAACACAGTGAAAATGTGACTTCACTGTCAGTTTTGGAAAAAAAAAAACAACGCTCTTGATATTAATTGAACTCTTTTGTGCATTTGAACAGTTCTGGATAACTACTTTTGCAAAGTTGCTTTACCACGGGTATATTTCCACAGGCTTGACACAACTTTAATAGATTTTACTGACATGAAGTGCCAACGAGGGGATTTAAGCTTCATTTTCAATGGTGATGCAGCACCCTCTGAATCTTTTGTAGTCTTAGACAACGAACAGAAAGTTTACCAGCGAATACATCATGAGGTGAGCAGCTGCATATATACATGATGTTAAACACATTACTTTATATGTATAGATCATCAATACTAATGAAATACTTACATAAATGTGTATTCTGGTAAAAAGTCCGGTTCTGTACCCAAATGTGGCTCAAGTAATAACAATGAGGTAATCCTTTTACAAGGAAATCTTTCAAATGCCAAAATGGTTGGAAGGGTTGATAAATAATGAAGAGGACAGGTCAGGGAGAGTGAACGGAATTGCTTGGTGAAGTGGGCCCAAACAAACTGTGTTTTTAATATGCCCAAAGTAAGGTCATACATCCAGGAACCAAGAATATAGGCCATGCTTATAGAGTGGAGACATGCTGTCTTGGGAAGTCTTGACTCTGAAAGATTTGAGTATCATGGTGAATGGTATGAGCTTCCAGTAATACATGGTGTCTAAAAGAATGAATAGTATCCTTAAAAATGTAAACAGGGGACTCAAGTAGAAGTAGGTTGCATTTTTATTTGGCACAGATTTATGCAACTGCTGCTGGAATAATGTTACCAGTTCTAGTGTTCCCAATTCAGGAAGGATGTTGAAGATAAATTGGAGAGGATTTGGAGAATGGCTATGAGAATATTAAAGAATTAGAAAATATGCGTCGTAGTTGCACTCTTAAAGCATTCTGTTTTAAACAAATAGAAGGTTAAAAAGTGACTTGATCAGTCTGTAAGTACAAAGGCACATGCCAGTATAGACGCTGTCTTGCGCAAATACTTTTAACGGAAGAGTTTTTCTGTTAAAAGTATTTGCGCAAAATCATGCCAGTGTAGATGCAGCCCTGATGTTTTGGTGTATTAGTGCTTGTGTAGGAATGTGGTAATCCAACATAACTACATTTCTGGAAAGATACTGATTTTAAAATAGCAAATTAAAAAAGAAACTAAAAATATGTTAACATTTCTGCGCAAGCAAATAGGTCATTTTTTAAATTAAAATGGTGATCTTGAAATTGGCTTTTAGTTCAGCCACCAAATTTGCTTCTGTTTATATGGATGGTGATGTAAACATCAACAACGTGGGGTAAAGTGCTTTCAAATAATAACTTTAAAGTGTCTTGATAGGTTTTAGTTACCTGTCCCTTTCCCTGGAAACAGAAAACAATTGGAGCAGAGTTTGTAAGCACATCACCTCATAGAATCATACAATACTAGGACTGGAAGGGACCTCAAGAGGTTATCGAGTCCAGTCCCCTGCCCTCATGGCAGGACCAAATACTTGTCTAGACCAGTGGTCCCCAACCATTTTAAGCTGCTGGGTACCAGGGGATGTGGCCGTTAGCCTGCCGGGTGCCAGAGGGCGGGGAAACTCGTGTTCCTTGGGGCGGGGCCACACATACGCCACACCCCCATGAGCCACGTGCTTGGGGCCAGCAACCTTATGCACCATGGGGCTGCCCATTTGCAGCAATCCTGGGGACAGCGTCCTGCAGAGCCACGTGCCCAAAGCCGGCAACTCACCCCTCCATAGTTGCATGCCCGGGGGAGGGGATGCCAATTTGCCATGCGCCTGGGGCCTGCGCTGCCCGTGTGCCGCGTACCCAGGGCACGGGTGGCACTTTGCCGTTCTCCCGGGGCTGGCGCCCCCGATAGCTGTGCACCCGGGGCGCGGGCGACCAATTCTCCGTGCTCCTGGGGCCGGCTATGGCACCACGCATGTGCCACGCGCCCAGGGCAGGGCCAGTGCTGAGCACTTGGCGGCGCCCGCGGGCACTGTATTGGGGACCACTGGTCTAGACCAGTGGTCCCCAGCCTTTTGAGGTTGTCGGGCGCCGGGGGCATGGCCGTTTGCCCGCCGGGTGCCAGGGGGTGGGGACACTTGCGCGCGCCCGGGGGTGGGCCCCCCCCAGCCGCGTGCCCGGGGCTGGCGCTCCCCCCTGCCCCCTCCCGCCGAGTGCCGCGCGCCCGGCGCTCCCCCCGCCAAGCACGCTCCCCCTGCAAGCGCCCGTGCGCCATGTGCCCGGGGCCAGGCCAGCCCCGAGCACCTGGCAGGCGCCATGGCTCCCGCGGGCACCGTGTTGGGGACCACGGGTCTAGACCATCCCTGATAGACATTTATCTAACCTACTTTTAAATATCTTCATAGATGAAGATTCCACAACCTCCCTGGGCAATTTATTCCAGTGTTTGACTACCCTGACAGTTAGGAACTTTTTCCTAATGTTCAGCCTAAACCTCCCTTTCTGCAGTTTAAGCCCATTGCTTCTTTTTCTATCCCCAGTGGCCAAGATGAACAAGTTTTCTCCCTCCTCCTTATGACACCCTTTTAGATATCTGGAAACTGCTATCATGTCCCCCCTCAATCTTCTCTTTTCTAAACTAAACAAGCCCAGTTCCTTCAGCCTTCCCTCATAGGTCATGTTCTGTAGACCTTTAATCATTCTCGTTGCTCTTCTCTGAATGCTCTCCAATTTATCCATTTTTCTTGAAATGTGGTGCCCAGAACTGAACACACTACTCCAATTGAGGCCTAACCAGCACAGAGTAGAGTGGAAGAATGACTTCTCGTGTCTTGCTCACAATACACCTGTTGATGCATCCCAGAATCATGTTTGCTTTCTTTGCAACAGCATCACACTGCTGACTCATATTCAACTTGTGGTCCACTATACCCCTAGATCCTTTTCTGCCGTACTCCTTCCCAGACAGTCGCTTCCCATTCTGTATGTATGAAACTGATTGCTCTTTCCTAAGTGGAGCACTTTGCATTTGTCTTTATTAAACTTCATCCAATTTACCTCAGACCATTTCTCCAATTTGTCCAGGTCATTTTGAATTATGACCCTATCTTCCAGAGCAGTCGCAACCCCTCCCAGCTTGGTATCATCTGCAAAATTAATAAGTGTACTTTCTATACCAATCTCTAAATCATTGATGAAGATATTGAACAGAGCCAATCCCAAAACAGACCCTTGCAGAACCTCACTTGTTATGCCTTTCCAGAAGGATTGTGAACCATTAATAACTACTCTCTGAGTACGGTTATCCAGCCAGTTATGCACCCACCTTATAGTAGCTCCTTCTAAGTTGTATTTACCTAGTTTATTGATAAGAATATCATGTGAGACTGTATCAAACACTTAGACTTTAGTAAGGTATACCACATCCACTGCTTCTCCCTTATCCACAAGACTCGTTATCCTATTAAAGAAAGCTGTCAGATTGGTTTTACATGATTTGTTCTTTACAAATCCATGCTGGCTGTTCCCTATCACCTTGCCACTTTCCAAGTGTTTACAGATGACCTTCTCTCTTATCCCATGACAACTTATTTTACTTAAATGCCTTTGGTGGGGGACCTTGTCAAAGGTCAACCATTGAAGTTAGGTACTAGCAGTGCTATTTGAGGGTTTTTTTGTTTTGTTATAGCACCAAACTGTGTGTGACTCTCTTTTGACATTGGTAATATAATGAATATTAAATTTGCAAAGGAGCACTCAAAGACAAAGTCATTGCAGAGAAACTAAATTAATTCTTTGCTTTGGTCTTCACAGCTGAGGATGTTAGGGAGATTCCCAAATGTGAACCATTCTTTTTAGGTGACAAATCTGAGGAATTGTCCCAGATTGAGGTGTCATTAAAGGAGGTCTTTGAACAAATTGATCAACTTAACAGTAATAAGTCACTGGAACCGGACAGCATTCATTCAAGACTTCTGAAAGAATTCTTATATGAAATTGTGTACTGTTAACTGTGCTTTGTAACCTATTTAAGTCATGTGTAACCTATGTAAGTACCTAATGACTGGAAGATAGTGTGACACCAATGTTTAAAAAGTGCTCTAGTGGTGATCCTGGTAATTACAGACCGGTAAGTCTAATGTCAGTTCCAGGCAAATTAGTTGAAACAACAGCAAATAATAAAATTGCCAGACACACAGATGAACGTAATTTGTTGGGAGGAAGTCAACATGGTTTCTGTAAAAGGAAATCATGCCTTACTGATCTGTTAGAGTTCTTTGACAAACATATGGACAAGAGGGTATAGTGTACTTAGATGGATATAGTGTACTTAGATTTCCAGAAAGCCTTTGACAAGGTCCCTCACCAAGGAGGGAGTAAGTTGTCATGAGATAAGAGAGAAGGTCATCTTGTGGATTGATAACTGATTAAAAGACAAGCAACAAAGGGTAGGAATAAATGGTAAGTTTTTGGAATGGAGAGCGGTAACTAGCGGTTTTCCCCCAAGGGTCCATACTGGGACCAATCCTATTCAACTTGTATAAATGATCTAGAGAATGGGGTAAACAGCCAGGTGGCAAAATTTGCAGATGATACTAAACTGCTTAAGTTAATTAAGATCAAAGCAGACTGAGAGTTTCAAAAGGATTTCACCAAACTAAGTGATTGGGCAACAAAATGGCAAATGAAATTTAATGTTGATAAATCTAAAGTTATGCACATTGGGGGAAAAATCCCAACTATACATGCAATATATGTGGGACTAATTTAACTATAACTACTGAAGACAGATATCTGGAGTCATTGTGGATAGTTCTCTGAAAACATCTACTCAGTGTGGAGTGGCGGTCAAAAAAGTAAATGGTACGTTAGGAATCATTAATAAAGGGATAGAGAATGACTTGTTGCCTCTCACCTTAAATACTGCATATGCCCACATCTTGAATACTGTGTACAGATGTGGTCTCCTCATCTCAAAAAAGATATATTGGCTTTGGAAAAGGTTCAGAAAAGGGCAACAAAAATGATTAGGCGTTTGGAATGGGTGCCATGTGAAGAGAGATTAGAAAGACTGGGACTTCTCATCTTGGAAAAGAGGAGACAGGAGGGGATTTGATAGAGGTAGTAAAATCATGACAGTATGGAGGGAGTGAATAAGGAAAAGTTACTGACTTATTCCTATAAAATAAGAACTAGGGGTCACCAAATGAAATTAATATGTAACAGGTTTAAAACAAAAGGAAGGTGGTTTTTTTTTTCCTTTCCCACACAGCACTCAATCAGCCAGTGGAACTCCTTGCCAGAGGACGTTTTGAAGATCAGGAATTTAACAGGGTTCAAAAAAGAACTTGATAACCCCCATGAATTTAAGTTCATCAGTGGCTATTAGCCAAGATGGGTAGGAATGGTGTCCCTAGCTTCTGTTTGTCAGAGGCTGGAAATGGATGACAGGAGAAGGAACACGTGACGATTTCCTGTTCTGTTCACTCCCTCTGGGGCATCTGGCATTGGCCACTGTTGGAAGACAGGATACTGGGCTAGATGGATCTTTGGTCTGACTCAGTATGGTGGTTCTTATGTCCCTTGAGTTGCATTAAATTAGGTGAGACTGTATCCTGTATACTAAACTACTAGTGCACTTGGCTGGCAGTTTCAAACCATTTGTCTCCTTCTATAATACCAGTTGTATTACCAGACCATTGTTGTATGCCATTTTTTGAATATTGCTATTGAAATAATTTGTTCTTGAAGCATTCATAATTTTCTGAGGGAGAAAAATTGTCCAATTAAATCATAAGTCTTATTCATGCATGGTCTGCTTTTAAAAATGATAAAGGTTAAAATAATAAGTACTTTTCAGTATATTAGGATTTCTTTTGTTTCAGGAATCTGAAATGGAAACAGAAGAGGAAGTTGACATTTTGATGAGCAGTGATATTTATTCAGCCACATTATCAACCAAATCAATTACCTTCACACGTGCCCAAACAGGATGGCTTTTCAGAGAAGACAAAACAGTAAGTCTAAACAGAGTCTCTCAGTCATAACCAGCCCTTTCTTTGTTACTGTGTTCAAAATAGCACTGGCATATGATGGTAATGCAAAAGATGAGTTAAGAATTTCTTTGTCTTCAACATTTGTATCATGTAAAATCTTGCCTCTCTGAGTTGCAAGTCCTGGAAGAAGAGGGTTTAAGTTCATGGCTGAAGCAGAGTCTGTGCTGGATAGCGGAGGCAGTGTAGCAAGCATAGTAAAAGAATCTTTGATCCATTAGGAAAGAGTACAGAAAAGTACAGTACAGGCAGTCCCCGGGTTACGTACAAGATAGGGACTGTAGGTTTGTTCTTAAGTTGAATTTGTACGTAAGTCGGAACTGGCGTCCAGATTCAGCCGCTGCTGAAACTGACCAGCGGCTGACTACAGGTTTCAACAGCAGCTGAATCTGGACGCCTGGGACAGAGCAGATGGGGCGCTGCCGGCCGCACCTTGGCGCTGCGCGGACCAACCCGGCAGCACCCCAGCTGCTCTACCCCAGGTGTCCCCAAGTCAGCTGCTGCTGAAACTGATCAGCGGCTGATTCCAGGAAGCCCGGGGCAGAGCAACTCTGCCTCGGGCTTCCTGAAGTCAGCCGCTGGTCAGTTTCAGCAGCGGCTGACTTGGGGACGCCTGGGGCAGAGCAGCTGGGGTGCTGCTGGGTTGGTCCAGTAGCACCAAGGAGCGGCGCTACTGGACCAACCCAGCAGCACCCCAGCTGCTCTTCTGAAACTGACCAGCAGCGGCTGAATCAGGACGCCTGGGGCAGAGCAGCTGGTGTGCTGCCGGGTTAGTCCAGTAGCGCCGAGGAGTGGCGCTGCGGGACCAACCGGCAGTGCCCCAGCTGCTCTACCACAGGCGTCCGTGAGAAAAGTCTGGTCTGCTGGGGGTGGGGGGGCGCACTAGTTGCGCCCCCCCACCCCCAGCAGACCAGGGAGACACAGGCGGCGGGACCGCGGCACGTCTGGGGATCCCGCCGCCCAGGTCCTCCACGGCTTTGCTCCGCATCTCCCTGGTCTTCTGCCCCCCCCCCCCCCCCCCCCCCGGCAGACCAGGGAGACGTGGAGCAGCTTTTCTTGCCCCAAGAGGACGCGGGTGGTAGGACCACGGCGTGTCTGGGCAGTCCCGCCACCCACGTCCTCTGGGGCGAGAAAAGCCCCGTTCGTAAGTACGGATCCGACGTAAGTAACCCGGGGACTACCTGTATTGCACAGTAGTAGTAGGGAATGAACAAGATATGAAGAGGAACTGAAGTTAGAAGTAGGAATGGGGAGTAGGCAAATTCAAGGAGAGCTTATAATGAAGACTTGATAATGAAGATGTGTTTAAATATATTGCTATAGTTCAGACTATCAGTATTTAGATGCCACACCAATAGTTGACACATGAAAACATTGGATAGAAACCTAAACAATGGCAAAAAGTACAGCCGCTCCCCGAGTTATGACCGTTCGCACTTACGACCAAAGCTCCCATGGAGCGATTAAGGCGGTCCCCAAGTTACGAACGTGACCCGCGCTTACGAACAGCGTGGTCGTGTGTAACTCAGTGGGGTCCGAGTTACGAACAGTTCGAGTTACGGACCAAATGTTGGTCCGTAACTTGTTCATAACTCGGTGAGTGGCTGTACAGCAATTCCTTTACTACCTCGGGCTAATGAAAACAATTTCAATTTAAAAACTCCCTGGGGTCTTTTTCTGATAGCTGACATCTCTTACAAGGTACTCTGTCAAAACACTCCCCTCTTGTCAGGATGCATTGTTCAACCAATCTCTGCTTCAGTTGGTTCTCCTACCAGTTCCTGTTCAGGGCAGGCAGTATTGCAGGTAAATCAATAATCATCTTATCTACACACTCTGTCCGTACCGTCGACATTCCTGCTCCTAGGTAATATAGGCAGATGCAAAGATGATGCAAAAGTACGACTTACTGTTTTTTTTTTAAAAACATGTACTATAGAAGGATTTATTCCTGGGGGATTCACCTGAAAAATGTGACAGTTTTAAAGCTTAATCAGCATGACTTCAGAAAGCCAGTGCACATTGATACCTCAACTTTAACTCTATTTTGGCTGATAATTTTGAAAAAAATACCTAATTGTAACTCTGCATAGAAATTGAGCTCATTATACTTTTTACACTTCTTATCTCCTAATTCCACCCAAGTCTGCACTACGACTGCATCATCAGTTACAAATAGAAAACACAGTTCACTGCATTTGCATTTTGCCAGGATGCAATCAGAACTTGCAGAAATCTACGTTAATTTGAATTAACAAGGGGAACCTCCCAAATTCTAGTTACTGCTCTTACAATTATAGACACAGAATGTACAGAATGCCAGTACTTTACACTTGTTCAGGTTTGGTCGTCTTGAAGAAATTGAAACAGAGATAGAATAGGCTCAGAAAATATCAACCCTGGTCAAAGGCCTGGGAGATTTACTTATGATGTCCTAATCTAGGAATATTTAGTGCAGAAAGGTAATTTAGGAGAGTTTTGAAGCTTAGTTAGAGAAACTTAAGTAGCTTGTAGGATCAAGCCCTTATGTTCAATTGAACACAGGAGGTGGTGCTCAGCATTTCATGAAATAAATTTGAGGTATTAGAAACAATTAAGGGAGTTAACAATAATTGTGTGGGACTACTGTTTCCTGTGTCTCATGCTACAAGAATAGACATTCAAAGCTGGAAAGTAGAAAGTAATGCCATTTATTTTAAATTACTAAACTGCACACAGTACTTAATGGCATATAATTTAGCAGTGTTTTTTAAAGGATTAAACTAACACTTCCTGCTGTGCAGGCTAGAATAAAAACACATGAAGAATCCAACCTGTGAAGAACAAGCGCTCATTTGTGAGGGAATGGAATGAATGTTTTTTCTCAAGTATACATATACAACAATTGTCTTCCTGTGTGTGGGAAGATTTTTGCCTTCTTTTGAAGCATTAGGTAATGTTGCTCAAAAGTTCACTCATGTCTGACCATGTTTTTATAATTTTTACTTTTTCCATTTTATGAAATGTAAACTCGAGGTACAAAAAAGGTCATGTGTAAAAAGTATCAGTTGACACAGCTATTCTAGAATTCTCCAGTCACAGAAGGAAAAAACATGTTTCCCTTTGTCTTCCTCAGATTAGCTGTTTGTTACCATTTCCCAAATAGATGTTTCATGCTAACGTAAGTTTTTTTTACCCCCAAAGAAATCCTTTCAAGGGCAGCTAGTATTCTGCTGCACTTGCATTTACATTATTGGAGCTATTCAGTGTTAATGCAACTGTTCTATTGGTACAGCTGACTTAAAATATAATATTCATTCTCATGTACTTAAATGTATTTCCTTTAGTATAATAGTTATTTTAGTCTTTGAATATTCCTGATTTATTATTCCTGAGTTATTTTATTATAGCTTTTAAATTCATTAATGTCAAATATTTTGTCTTACAGGAAAGAGTAGGAAACTTCTTGGCAGACTTCTATTTGGTCAATGGACTTGTTTTAGAATCTAGGAAAAGAAGAGAACATCTCAGTGAGGAGGATATTCTTCGAAATAAGGCCATCATGGAAAGCCTGAGTAAAGGTGGTAATTTGATGGAACAAAATTTTGAGGTACAGTTAACTTGTTCTCTACACCAAATTTTATTCTAGGGAATAAGTGTAGTCTTCACACTTGATACTTAATAAGCTTAATAGAGAAAAATTTAGTTTGTTTCCTCTTTCCTGTTTTAAAACATTAGAACTGGTTTATTACTCTCTAATCAATATAGTCTTTCACCTGTTTAATTCCTTCTGATTGATTATTCTGAATATTTCAGTGAGTGACTTAAAAATAGATCCCTGAACTTTCCTGATGGCTTTTATCATAAGGTGGAATTCTTTCTGATTGACTGAATCCGAATATTTTAGTTTTCTCGACTAGTCACTTACATCCCTAATTCAGATTCAAGTTGCTTCCTTTGTTACCTATAGGAAGAAATAATCCAACTGCTATTTTTACTGAAAAGATAAAAAAATTTCCATTTAATTTTGACTTTTCTCCTCTCACTGTTTGTTGTGATTTGACTAACTTCAAAATGCTCCTCAGTTGAAAAGCACCTTCTTAACGTAGTCCAGTGCCACTGGGTACAGCTTTGCACAATTGACCTAATATGTAAAATGCACACCATCTTACATTGTTAATGTTAGTAATGTACTATACAAGCCATCAATCTTGTTTTCTTACTGTTCTGTTTATGGACTAGTAGAATTGAATAGTCAGCATATGGCACAATTATTTTGCTAAGGTGAGCATCAGTATACTTCTTTTCTGAAAATGAATATTAAATGTGACATTGGATAATGGGAGACACTATCAACTATGAATGTCCATTCACTGCCAGGAAAGAAGAACACGTAGATTGTTTTAACACTAAACATGCCTTGATGATACTAGGATTTCATATAGGTTAGTAAGAAAGGAGCCCTTAAAATCCCTGCTTTTCAAAGCAGGCTAAAACTGCTAGAAGCAGAATATAGCAATTTGGACAAAAATGATTAGGAATAAAAGAACCAATATAATGAATTTGCTATAGTAATACACCACTGGTTCTCTCACTTTTTGGCCCACATCCCACCCTGCTCAGCACAGACCTTTCTGCAGACTACCAGCCAACCAACTATCATGACAAAATAGGTGCAGGAGGGGGTGGTAGTTCAGAGTGGGAGGTGGGGTGCAGAATGTGTGGGGGGGTGTCTCAGCGGGAGTGTGTGTTAAAGGGAGCTGATGGTGTAGGATCTGGGCATAAGGGGGATAGGGGATGTCCTGGCTGTGTGCCTCCCATTGCTCCCAGACACTGCCTCTTCTCCCCCCTCCTCCCCACAGCTCCCATTGACCATGATTACAGCCAATGAGAGTAGTGGGAAAAGCCTCCAGGCTAGTGGTTTCCTGCGCTGCCATTCCCTCAGCTAGTGGGAGATGGAGCTGTAGCATGCAGAGCTGCTTCCTTCCCCCGCAAGCCGGATCCATCTGCAAGACTCGCTTCCCCCCTCCTCCTCTGAGGGAAGCCTGAGCTGGCACTCCAACCTTGTGTAGGGGGGAGGGGGGGTCACAGGGCTGGAACACCAATGCAAACTCCCCGCTGCGAGGTGGGTGAGCCCCAAGCCCACAGCTCACCTGCAAGATGGTTGACCACACTTTGAAAAACACTGTAATACACCTAAGAATGCACTCTTTTGGATTGCAGGCTGTTTGGAGCAGGAATTTTTCTGTTTGGAAACCGCCTAGCAGATTTTGGGCAGTACCATAGTCTCAGTAAGCCAAGCTAGAATGGGAAACTGGCATCTCAGGAATACTCATTGGAATTTGGACAGTAATAAATACATTTTCTCTCAGATGGGAAATTTGTTTTATCCTGGACTTTCTTTTCACAATCATTTCCCTTCCAGTCACCTTCCTTATTATGCTTGAAGCTTTTTTTAGTCCTCAGAATAAATCTTGTCATGCTTCTGTTGTGTTCAGTGTTGTTGCCTGTTGTGTTCTGGGCAGTAATGACATAAGCCAGTCTCATAAACCATCCTGGGTGTAAACGTTGCATCAGTGGGAAGATTTCCAGATTGGTGTGAGATTTTTACTGTCTTTGTAAATCTTCAAGAATTGTCCTGTTTTAGTTCAAATTCTTTGAGTACCATCAAATAAGGTGGCTTAATCCTTGGCAAGACCTTATGTGGGAACTTTGAAGTCTGCTGAAGTGCAAGGAGCTGCAGGAAAATTAAACTTTATAGTATTCTTAGGAATACCTTACAATTAGGGCTGTCAAGTAATTAATCACGTGCGCCTTCCCTTTGAAATGCTGCAGCAGTCTTTCAATGGGGTAGCACTGCATAGAGACCGGGATCAGCTAGATTCCCCAGCTGACCCTGGGCTCCATGTAGCACTACCCATTTGAAGTGCAGGGCAGCATTTCCAAGGGACAGCGCAAGGCAGGGCCCCGGATCAGATAGAGTGCCCAGCTGATCCTGGGCTCTGCATTGTGCTGCCCCTTGGAAACGCCATCCTGGCACCTCAAAGGGGCAGCACATGAGCTGGAGCTGATCCCCCAGTAGGGAAGTTAAAGACTAGCCAACTAGTGGACTAGTCAATTCTCTCCCCCCAACCCCCTTCGCTGCATCTATCACACAGAAGCAGCAAGGGTGGTGGTAGTTAGGGGTACTTCAAAGTGGCAGCACCGCACAGCTGTGCAGCGCTGTCGCTTTGAAACCCAAAGGTGGTGTTTCAAAGGGGCAGCTGTGGAGCCCGGGATCAGCTGGGGAGTACGCAACTGACCCTGGGCTCCGCAGCTGCCCCTTTGAAATGGAGTCCCTAGCTGACCCTAGTTTCTCTTGCCACGGGGAGTCCAGGATCAGCTGGGAGTCCCCAGCTGACCCCAGGCTCCACAGCAGCTGTCCTTTTAAAATGGCGCCTCCACACGTGTTTCAAAGGGGCAGCCATGGAGCCCAGGGTCAGCTGACTGCCGCCCAGCTGATTCCGGGCTCCGTGCGGCACTTCCCTCGAACCTGGGGTCAGCTGCCTCTACATGTTTCAAAGGGGCAGTGGAGTCCAGGTTGTGCTGCCCCTTTTGAAGCGCTGCAGGTGCACTTCAAAGGGATAGCGCTGCATTAACACCATCAATTAACGTGTTAAAAATCTAACGTGTTAATCCTGGACTGCGTTAATCGCAGGCGTTAACACATGTCAATTGGCAGCCCTACTTACAATATCTTTGTCCAAATATCTAGTTTAAAGGAAAGTTTCTTTTATTTTAAAGAGAAAAGGGTGCGTATGATAAGTCAGTATGAAGATGTTATTTGTAGCAGACATTAGCCATGATTTCCATCAATCTATTTCCTGTTACTTATTATCCTGTTGTTCATGACTATTGCGGAATTAAAGTAGCAGACTTCCAAGTGTCCACATGCCAAGTTAAAAACCATGGGAAGGAAGAGCAGGAGATGGAAATATTTGGTGAAACTGTTGAAGTTGGCTAGCTTCATATTGTTTGAACTTATGCATTTTATAGTAAGATTGCAAATATCCATTAAAAAAGCTAACCAGTGAAGATATAATTGTGATTTTTTTTTTAACTGGTTAACAGTGTGGGTGAGTCTGGCCAGACCGCTGCATGTGGGAGGCTTCTTCAGCCTGGCCTTCCACAGAGGGAGGGCGGGAGGGATGTGGAGGGTCTGCTGCTCCAACCAGCCAGGGTCCCAATGCAGCGTGAGGGGTGGGTGGCTGCTGCTCTGGCTGGCTCTAGTCCTGCCAGGCCACAGCAGGCAGGGAAAGGGGAGAAAAGAAGGCTGGGCTGCTGCAACTGGCTGGGCTCTTCAATGGCAGGGGGAGGGCAGGCTGCTTTGCCCTCCCATCCCCCGATCAGCCCTCTGGTTAACCTTTTACATCCCTATTTTATAGATTGCAAAGTGCAGTTTTATCTTTGGAACAATGTACTACCATGCAATAATGTAGTTTTAGAAATAGTGATTGCTTGGTTTTCCTTAACAGCCTGTCAGACGACAGTCCCTCACTCCACCTCCACCCAACACAATTACGTGGGAAGAATACATATCTGCTGAAAATGGAAAGTAAGTCTGTCAATTTCTTTTGAAGACAAGGAATTCTTAATTGTAGGTATTTCCTTTTTTAGCTTGTTTTTACATTGCCATAGCTTCTGTGTTTTTTCTTGTCTTTTATGTGTAAAACACACTTTTCACCAGGCTGGCTTGATTGAAAAAAGGGCTAGGGAGGATATAACTATATAAATAATTTGACAATATAATCTGCCACTATAATTAAAATATAGCAATATTTTGTAAACTTGTGGACTACTTAATATCTGAAGCCAATACTTAAAAGGTTAAGTTCTGTGTTTAATATATTTCGGTAAAGCTTTCTGTGTACATGTATGCTTAAGGTGTAGTTCAAATGAATTGCTAGCACCAAACAGACCTTTGCTTTCACTTTAGGCATGATGTAATAATAATGAGTTTAGTCACAAGATATTTTACATCCATAAGCATGCACTTTCTGAAACAATGTGTGAAACTTAGTAGCAGCCATATTTTGTGTAAGATGCATTCTTCTTCGAGTGATTGCTGATGACCATTCCATGTAGGTGTGTGCACACAGTGTGCACACGTTGTCAGAAAGTTTCCCCTTAGCAGTACCTGTCGGGTCAGCAGGGGAGCCCCTTGGAGTGGCAGCACTGTACCCCCAGTATATACCCCTGCTAGCCCTCCTCCCCTTCAGTTCCTTCTAACCACCCATGACGGTCGTTGGACTGTGCTTCTGTTCTTGCTTAGCTAGCGCCCTTTCGCAGTTACCTAGTGTTAAAGTTCTTTGTTCTAGTATCATAGTTATGGTTCTTATCAGTTTTTTCTCCGTTTAAGTGGTGTTTCCTGAGCTAAGGGACTCATGGCAGTTCCTGCTCCGTGCGCCCAGTGCGTGCAGCAGGACATGTCTTCGGGCTGCAAGGTTTCACGCCCTGTGAGAGGTGCCAGAGCCCTTTGGCCTGTGGCAATCCAAACTCTGCCTGCCTTAAGTGCTTGGGTAAGGCCCACTTGTCTGAGGCCTGTAAAATCTGTAAGGTGTTCAAGCCATGCACAAAGTGGGAGAGAGAGTCGCACTTCAAGATCATCCTAATGGAAGCAGCTTTGCGACTGACACCTAGAGCGCACTGGCCTCGGTGAGGGCGGCATGAAGCCATTCGTGTGCCTCACCAGCACTGCGCAGAACCCAGCATTGCTACCGGTCCCCGGTGCTTCAGAAAAAGAGGAGGCTCAGCAGGGGCAGGTCACCTCCACGGCACATGCCCTCCCTGTGCCCTCACGTGGGGTATGTGGCACCACCGAGCCTGGACCTAGGTTGGGCAAATGACCTAGTCCACAGGGGACCCAAGTCCATTGGGAGACTTCCTAGAGCACTTGACTCCAGAGGCCTTTGAGGCTACTAGGGACTTAATTGAACTGTCCCTGTCTTCTACTTTGGCTCCAGCCTCAGCCAGGGATTTGGAACCCAGTCGGCACTAATGGGAGGTTAGGGCACCCAGTACTCTGGAACCGAGAAAATGCTGCCACGGCACCGGTGGCAACTTCAACCCCAGCCCTTTCCTCGGCACTAGACCCAACACTGAGACAAGGGTCTCAAGCGGCACAGAGTGCGGCACTGGCTGCCGCGATCTCCAGCCTTGCCAGAGTGCACCAGGCTCTTCCTTCTCCTCCTCCCCCTCATCGGCACCGAGGCAAGCCAGAGTCGATGGTCAGGCACGCCCCAATAGCAGCATTGCCAGCTGCATCTGCCTCCGCTCCATCCTGGTCGGTCTTGGGAGTACTCTGTCGACTAGAAACGGAGTCCACATGGTTGTCCAGGGGAACCAGATTCTGGTCTCGGCACTGGTCCTATTCCCATCATTGATCACAGCACCGTAGTACCTCTGCCCGTCAGCAACAGCCCTAATGGACACAGCCAGTCCTGGTACAAGGGATGCAGTAGTCATGGGCCCCACTGGCACCAGCTCCATCTCAGTGACCGTTTTGGACCCCAGGGGCCTACCACCAGAGCCAGCGTGTGGGCCCTTTTAGACCAGAGTCAGTTTTCTCTAGGTCCAAGGCATCTCCTTCAGCAATCCCATTCACTCGGTCCCCTACATCAGGGCTGTTGCTCCTGCCAGGCCAGATCTCCTCACATCTCTCAGAGACCGAGGGCCTTGGGGTCCAGCCAACTACAGTGCCCTCATCGGTGCCTCTCAAGCCCCTTTGCAGGCTGCAGTCCGTGTGAAGACAGGCCTGAAGGGGTCCTCATCTTTTTCTTCGAATGAGGCCTTGGGCGACACTTTTCCGCTCCATGGACTCGAGGGCACACCAGGACCTCCTCCTTTGCCAACTGACCCAAAGCCTGGGGGTCCAGGCTGAGAGGATATCGGAGGACCCTACTGTCGTCATCCTGCAATCTGACACCCCCACTAGAGTGGCCATCCCTATCAATAAAATGGTGGCCAAAATCTCCGAGTCCCTCTGGCAAACCCCGGCCACTGTTCCATCAACGGACAAAAAGTCTGAGTGGCGGTATTTCATTTCTCACTAAGGGAGCGAGTACCTTTTCTCTCATTCACTGCCAGGGTTGCTGGTTGTCCAGGTGGTGAACCAGAGGGAGAGGCAAGGCCAGCCGGACACCACCCCTAAGAACAGGGTTGCCAAAAAGACGGGCCTGTTAGGAAGGAAGGCCTACATGTCCAGAGGAGTCTGATTTCGCATAGCGAACCAGCAGGTTCTGCTGTTCCACTATGCCTGCAACACCTGGGCCTCCATGGACAAGTTTACCAAACTGCTCCCCAGGGATTCTCGGCCTGAGTTTAGAGCTCTCTTGGAAGAGCGCAGAGCGATTTCCAGGGCTGCGCTCCAAGTTGCTCTCAACGCAGCCGATTCGGCTGCATATGCCATGGTGACGGGGTTGATGTTATGCTGTTGCTCCTGGTTGCAAGGGTCAGAAGTGCCCCTGGAGCTCTAAAATATGATTGAGGACCTCCCCTTCGAGGGCCTGTCTCTGTTCTCTGAGCAGACAGACCAATGTCTGCATGGTCTCAAGGATACCCGGGCCACATTAAAGTCATTGGGCATTCGCACCCCAGCTACCCAACGGTGATCTTTCTTGAGCAGCAACTCCGTAAGCCTTTCCAGCAGGGTGCATGCCTTGACTTCTCCCATCGCTGCAGTAGGAACAGTAATGGAAGGAATGACAGGCGCTGTCCCCGGCCACCCCAGAATCAGGGACACGGGCCGCCTAGCAAGTCCTCAGGGCCCCGTCAAAGGCTTTGAGTGTATGCCTGAGGATAGCTCACCAGACTCGTCCCTCCCTTTCTAGGATCGCCTGTTCCCTTTCTGCCGGGCCTGGGAGTCTTACCTCAGACTGCTGGGTCCTAGAAATGGTGGGTCCTAGAAGCCATGTCCTCTCCATCCATTCTGCTTCTCCTTCCCATCCCCCTACCCCGTCCCTCTTCAGGGACCCCTCTAATGAGCTGCTTCTTCGGGAGGAGGTCCTTCAGCTCCTCACCCTGGGGGCTGTAGAGCCAGTTCCCCCCAGGGTCTTGGGCAAGGGCTTCTTCTCCCAGTATTTCCTGGTCCCCAAAGCCAAGGGTTCCATCCCATCCTGGACCTCAGGGACCTCAATGCCTTCATCATCAAAACCAAATTCAAGATGGTGACTCTTGCATTCATCATTCTGTTCCTAGCTCTGGTACACTGCTCTTGCTCTAAAAAATGCCTATTTTCACATTTCCATTGCACACCACCCGTCGGTTCCCCTGTTTTATGGTGGGCAGAGACCACTACCAGTTTATGGCCCTCCCCTTTGGGATTTCTACGGACCTGTGGGGCTTCTTCACAAAGTGTATCATCATAGTAGCCGCTGCTCTGAGGAGTCCAGGTGTTTCCCTATCTGGATGTCTGGCTCTTGCGAGGTGCCCCACAAACAAAGTGGGGGACCACATCGCCTTGGCCCAGGACCCCTTCTGGGAGTGCTCCTGAATGTGTCCAAGTCGACTTTTTGGTGCCCACTCCAGTGATAGCATTTGTAGTTGCCAATCTGGACTCCACATCAGCAAGGGCCTCCCTCCCTAAGTCCCGCTTCCTGGTGATCAGGCCGGCTGTTTGGGACATGCAGACATTCCTGATAACCATGGCCAGAACTTGTATGCAGCTTCTAGGTCTAATGGATGCATGCACATACATCACCCAACATGCCAGGCTCCGCATGCTCCCACTGCATATGTGGCTCGCACGGACTCAACCCATCCTTTCACCCATGGGAGAGAGTGGTGACGGTTTCCTCCGAGGTCCTTCACTCCCTGGAAGGGTGGTCCTGGGAAGAGGAGGTCTGTGCCTGAGTACCGTTCGCCAGGCCTTTCCTGACCCTCCAGCTAGGGATGGATGCATTAGACAAAAGGTATGTAGACCAGGGACAATCTCTCCCTGCACATCAATGTCAGGGAGTTACGGGCCGTCCACCTTGCCTGTGTGGCTTTCCTCCTTCAGCTTGGGCAAGTCAGTATTCATCCTGTCTGACAATACGTTGGTGGTCTCATATATCAACAGGCAGGACAGGGCCCATTCTCATCACCTTTGTTGAGAAGCCCTTCACCTGTGGGATCTCTGCATTGGGACGGACATTCATCTAGTGGCCTCCTATCTCCCGGGCTACCAGAACGATCTGGCGGATCGGCTAAGCAGATCCTTCTCCGGCCATGAGTGGTCCCTCAGAGGGGATGGATCTTCCCACAAGTGGGGCTTTCCTCTTCTGGACCTGTTTGCCACACAACAGAACAGAAAGTGCCAGAAGTTCGGCTCCCTCGTGGAGCTGGGTGGGGATCTCGGGGAGATGTACTAGTCACCCCCTGGGCCGTGGGGTCTGTTCTCCATGTTCCTGCTGTTCCTGTTAGTCCACAGGGTGCTCCTGTGGGTGTGGGAATTTGGGGCGTCCCTGATCCTCATCGCCCCCATCATGGCCCAGGCAGCACTGGTTCTTGACCCTCCTGAGCCTGTCATGCGAGAAGCCAATAGCTGTCCCACTGGTTCTGGACCTAATCTCACACTACTGCAGCAGGCTTCGACATCTGGACCTGCGCTCCCTGACTTCACAGTGTGGAAGCTCCGTGGCTGCTGGTGGCAGAGCTTCAGTGTTCAGCTCACATGCAGAAGGTGCTGTTGGACAGTAGGAAACCTCCACCAGGGCTACATATTTAGCCAAGTGAAAGCGGTTCAAATTTTGGACTACACAGAGGGGAATTTCAGCTATAAATGCCCCAGTCCCCCTGGTCCTGGACTATCTTTTGGATCTTAGGTTACATGGGGTTCTCCTCCTCCTTGATTAAGTTATCTCTGCTTTCCATGTGGGTGCCGGGGTAAGACCCTTTTCGCGGACTGGATGATGAATAGATGTCTAAAGGGCCTGGACAGGCTTTACCTGCACATCTGGCAACCTTTTCCCCAGTGTGATTTCAACTTGGTGCAGTCTAAACTTATGGGACATCCCTTTGAACCCCTGGCAACGTGCTCGTTATTGCACCTGTCCTAAAGGTATCCCTCTTGGTGGCCATCAAGTCGGCCAGGCGTGTGTCCGAGCTGAGAGCTCTTACTTCGGTTCCCCCATATACGGTTTTCTTCAAGGACAAAGTCAGGTTGTGCTCCCACCCTGCCTTCCTGCAGAAGGTGGTGTCCAACTTTCATGAGTCGCAGCACATTTTGCTACCTGTTTTTTACCCCAAGCCCTACATATCGGGTAAGGAACAGGCGTTACATATGTTGGATGTCAGGAGGGCTTTAGCCTTGTATTTAGAGAGAATGAAGCCCTTCTGCAGGTCACCTCAGCTCTTTGTTGCTATTGTGGAATGGCTGAAAGGCCAGCACAAAGGATCTTTTCCTGGATCACGGCCTGTATTAGGGAGTGCTATGGGCTGGCTGGGGTTCCAGCTTCTTCCATCACGGCCCACTCTTCTAGAGCTCAGGCCTAATAGCAGCTTTTGTGGCTCGGGTCCTGATCCTGGATATCTGTAGGGCCACCACATGGTCTTCTGTTCACACCTTTGCCAATCACTACGTGCTGACACATCGGACAAGGGAGGATGCTGTCCTCCATTCAGTGGAAGGTTAGAACTCCGACCCTGGCTCCTAGGGTTTCTGCTTTGGAGTCACCTACACGGAATGGACATGAGCAATCACTCGAAGAAACGGTTACTTACTTTGTAGCTGTTGTTCTTCGAGATGTGTTGCTCATGTCTATTCCAAATCCCATCTGCCTTCCCTTTTTTGGAGTGATCTGGTAAAAAGGAACCAATGGAGTGGAGGGCCCAGCAGGGGTATATATTGGCTGGTATAGTGGTGCCACTCCAGGGGGCTCCTCTGCTGGCCCGACGGATATTGCTAGGGGAAAAATTTCTGACAACATCTGCATGCTGCGTGCATACACCCACGTGGAATAGACATGAGCAACACATCTTGAAGAACAACGGTTACAAGGTAAGTAACTGTTCTATCTTCATCTAACACCAAAGTTAACTACTTGTTGCCAATTACTTGTATACTGCTGTGTACATTGGGTAAGATCAGCATTTTGGTAAAAATAGTTTTCCTTGTTCCAAAGACCTCTCAATATATATAAAGAAGTTACAAGAAGTAGAGTGAGGGTAATAAAAAAGGAGGGAAGGAGATGTATAGAGCAAGGTTTACAAAATGTGATTACTTAAGACATGGCATCTTGAGGTTTTCTAAAATGTATTAACTGACCTACATATGGGAGCTGACAAAAGTAAGTATATAAGGAGGGATATGAGTAATTACACACAAGCTCATCTATTAATATGAGGAATGAGAGAGATTAAACGTTAATTTTTTGCTTATTCTATATATAAACTACGCATTTGACAATACAAATATCTGAGAGAATATGAGTGTCCAGTCTGTATTTCCAGTGAATAAAAAGATAAAAAATTTGTTTTATATCCTGCTCCATTACAAAATTGTGTCCTCTGTTGTGTTCTTCAGTGTTTCGTCCATTCTATCTTTATATTGACTACAGTAGAAGAATTTTCATTATCCATTCCAGTCTGATGGCTTTCATAGCAGGAATTTAACATTCAGTCTAAACTCTTCCTGTCCCAAGTTCATTGTGGTATTTCTTGTACTCCCATGGACAACGCTAAACAGTTTCCTATTCCATCTTGGTTGGTTTTCATAGATTCCTCCATAGTTTTCAGTTAGCTAAATATGGATAGGATTGTGCTGTTTTAATCTTTTTTTTCATATGTCCGCTCCTTAATTTTTATTTCTTTTCTGAGAGTTCCCTAGACCTAATGCTAAGCTACATAAACATGACTCCATTTCTTTTTCTCTGTTAAGTATAGCTTTTATTTCAAATTAATTCTCTTAAACGTAATTTTTTGTGTGTCTTAACTCTTTTTTTAGGTTTGACTTTTATCTTTCATAAAAGCAAATGTCTCACTGGAGTGTTTTTAACTTTTTTGTTTGTTTAAAGAGCTCCTCACCTGGGTAGAGAGTTGGTCTGCAAAGAAAGCAAGAAAACATTTAAAGCTACAATAGCCATGAGCCAGGAATTTCCCTTGGGAATTGAATCGTAAGTCAGAATTGTCTGTAAAGCTTCATATGTGGAGAAATTAAGTTACTTACCTGTGTTGTAACTGTTCTTTGAGATGTGGATGCAGACATATAATCCACTCTAGTGTGTGCATATTTATTTTCTTGACTTTCTCCTTTAATGTCTTTAACTTCTTTACTGACTCTTGGATAAGGAAAAATACAAATGGTTTATACTGGCGGCGGCAGCATTACTCCTTTTCTCAGACTTTCACTTAGAAATCCACAGTGGAATGAGTTAGCTCTTCCAAAACAAGACAGTTGTATAAAGTAGTAATGATCAGTGATTATGGGAAAATATTAAGGAGATGAAACCCAAGGTGTGTCTATACTACATCCCTCTTTCAACAGAGGGATGTAAATTAGGCACTTTGAAATGGCAAATGAAGCCGGGATTTGAATTTCCCGTGCTTCATTTGCATAATTGCGTCATGGCACGCTTTCGGAAAAGCGCTATTTCTAAAGTAAAACCGCAGTTTAGACGCGGTTCTTTCGAAAATAGGAGCCTTTTCCGAAAGAGCTTGTAAACCTCATTTTTTGAGGTTTACAGGATCTTTCGAAAAAGCCTTTCCTTTTAGAAAGAACTGCATCTATACTGAGGTTTTACTTTCAAAATAGTGCTTTTTCAAAAGTGCAAATGAAGCACAGGAAATTCAAATCCCAGCTTCATTTGCCATTTCAAAGTGCCTAATTTACAATCCTCTGTCGAAAGAGTGATGTAGTATAGACACACCCCATGTCTGTAAATTACCTTTACCAGATGGGTCCTTACTTTGGATAGGCTGTTTCCTCCTTTCTCACTCTACAGCTTCAGCGAGAAGGGAAAAATAGTAATTGGCAGCATGATTTTAAGGTTCAGTTTCTCATTTTTCAAAAAGGGTAGAAACAAAAGTTGATTGGAAATTGGACTTTAAAATTGTAACTAAATCAAAGCAGCACTGCTCTCTCATCACAGGTATGGGAGGGATGTATTAGTACTCTAATTTTCAGTCTTTTAACTTTATTCGTTATCTGTTGCATCAGTGTAAAAAATGTGGAAGAAATTAATCTGGTAAAAGTTAAGAGCTTCTAATGAAAATACACTTTCCTTTTCAGATTATTGAATGTTTTAGAAGTAATTGCACCCTTCAAGCACTTTAACAAACTTAGAGAATTTGTTCAGATGAAGCTTCCACCAGGCTTTCCTGTAAAGCTAGGTAAGATAACACTTTCAGTTTCTACTAAGGTGACCCTCCCATTTCCAAGAAGCTGGGGCAGGAGAGTGTTAATTGAAATGACTAAACTAGTGTCATGCATTTTTGATTGTCAGGAAAGTTCATTCTCTACTACAGTGGACTGCCACAGCCTTAAGAGGAATATAGTCCAGGTCTTAGTGAATGGAAGAAACAGAATCCCATTAGGTTAGTGAAAGACTGAGGAATATGGGTGAGAGAGGTTGAGAAATCAGCAATGAAGAAGTCACTTGCTTTACTATTCACTATAGAGGCTTGAGTGAACAATGGAAGCTCCAGATTATAAAACTATCACCCTTTCCTAGTACTGGGGCTCATTCTGAAATAATGACTACATTGTGTGGTGGCACCCGGGGAAACCGCGGACTGTTTGAATTAAGGAATGATCTTGGCCATAAGTAAAGGAATACGCTTTTGATAATGTTAATTCTGTGAACATTCCAATCAGGACTATTGCCAGGGTCCCTAATGCTACATCTTCATCTGGCTGATTTTCTTTCTTTGTGAATAATTCAGAATATCATCCACATTTACTATTTATTGCACCTTGTGATTGCTGTAAATCACCTGAGAGAAATGCATGTTCACACTAGAGATGTGAAAGTTTTAAAGGAAGAATCACTCTTAAGGGGTGATGATTACTGGTTCCGGGTTAACTGGTGGAGGCTGGAGTAGCTCCCTGCTGTTGGAAGGGGGCTGCTCCAGCCTTGTAGGGCCTGTTGCAGATAGTGGCTGCTCTAGGATTGGAGCAGCCTCTGTCTGTGGTGGGCCCAGGCACTCCGTAGGCAGGGGCTACTTCAGTCTGGGGGCTGCTCACTTCCCCCTTTTAATTGGTTTACCAGTTAAACAGGTTTTACATCTCTGTCTCAGTTCCTGCCAATAGATGGATAAAACATATTTGCTAATTAGTGTGGACAGATTCAGATTACTGTAGCAAAACAAGACAGAGAGACAAACCCACCCCGGTCACAAAAAGCAGCAGAGATCCAACGATAAACTGCTTCTTCAGTCCATGGTGGTTTGTTATAAATTGCATGATCCCACAGTATTTAGTGGGAACTTCTTGTGGGATATTGACCATAACTTTTAAATACTATTTGGGTTCATTTTAATCCAAACTAATTTGCCTGGAATTTGAAGTGAGCCATCTTGATGTATGAAAATGTTTGTAATTTTATTTAACCATTTTGCCACTTGTGCACTCATTTTGTCCATCAGGAACCAGAACCTGAAGTACTGAATATTGCAAGAGCCTAGATTTCTAGTACAATTTTACTCCTTTAGTAAATTCAGGTGTTTATTCAAAGCATTTAGAATTTGTAATCTGACCCTTGAGGTTTGCAAATCATTCAGGTCTTTTCTACACAGGGAGTAGCTATTCCTGTGTGGGATGTGTTTATTCTGCAGTTAAGAGTACAATATTTCAAATTAACTATTCCTGAGAAAACAGTAGATTAAACTAATCTGCTTTCACTTCACACACTTGTTCATTTTCATGTGTAGACAGATCAGTAATGTGTTTGAAATATTTCAAAATTCAAAAACCTAGAACTAGACACAGTGAAAGGGAAACTGGTTAACCGGTGCCAGGAGCAGGCAGTGGCAGTCCTGGTGCTGGAGGCCAGGAACCAGTTCTGCATGAGGCTGGTAGTGGAAGCCCTGCGAGCTGGGCGCTGCTCCAGCCAGGTTGGAGCTGTCCTCCACCAGGGATCCTGCTTACTGGACTGACTGGTTAAATATTAAATTGGCCTAGCATGTAGCTGGTTTTCTGGTTAATCAGGATTTTAAATCCCTGTCCCCAATCACAAGAGTATGATACAGTTTATTAAGCCAATTGTTATGTAATAACTGTTTAACCCTTTCTCTGCGTTTTTCACGGGGCCATTGTGCTCCTTCCAGACATACCTGTATTTCCTACCATCACGGCCACGGTGACATTTCAGGAGTTTCGCTACGATGAGTTTGACGAATCCATCTTCACTATTCCTGATGACTACAAGGAGGATCCCAGCCGTTTCCCTGATCTCTAATTTAACTGGAAGGTTAATGACAATACCAGCACACCACAGTGAAAGCAAGTGGATGCAGATAGCCCACAAATACAATTATAGAAGTGGTTCAAAATGGAAAGGATAAATCTTTTTTAAATGATCCAGAAGAAAAGGGAACACACACAACTTATGTACTGAAATTCACTATAATGGGCATCTAATCTAGTACCTGACTTGCAAGTTTCCTGATGTCATTTATATTTTATACATACAGTGCTGCGAGTGTGATAGTTTGACACCTCAGCAACTTTAAGGAGACTTTAGCAGCTGTGAGGACTGTCATTTGTTTATAAATTTTTTTACATTTGTTCTTGGTGATACAAAAAGCACTCTTGGACCATTCGCGCAAAAACTGAAATGTCTTACCTGGATATTAGACCTTTAAAACATCCCACCTTAACAAGGTGACCTTATAATATTCTTTCAAGCTGTTTTCATAAACTGTAAACTATGTAACATTATGTATAGTTCAGTAATTTGAATGTTAGTTGAACGTATATTAGAAGGAATGCATTTTCTGTAGATGAATGAACCAAATGGTAACCATTACACAATTGCATTTACACATTGCAATACACTTCAGAAAGAGCATTCACTCTGCAGGGAATAAGGTACCTCCTTTAGCACCTTAGTGCAATCCATTGTGGTGCTATTCATTTTTTTTATCTGAACTGTTAATTTTTTCATTGCAAGCTGTTTACTAATTTTATTTTCAAAGAATTTGCAAATATTTCCCCTTGTGGTGGTTTAAAAATCCTTGCTGTTCATGATATGGTTTGATTAGCATGCTTGGAAATTGATCTATGGAGGAATTGAATCACGTGTGGTGTTTTACTTTTGGTTGAGACTTGCCCTATATTTGCTGCACACAGGAACATATTAAGACACAATCTCAAGACATTAGAAAAGTTAAGTGAAAAACATTTCTTGAAAACCTAGTATAATTGTAGGGCACATTGAATAGGACTCTCAGTGGAAAAATGTACACTTTTCTGATACTTGGGTTGTAATTTCAACTTCTTCCACTTGCCAGGAATTGGCTTCTTTAACTTACTCATTCCACTGTCCTAAATCTGAAGGGAATCTAGCTTTGTTTTGCTAGAAAGAATGTGTCTCGCTTGCTGTTAGTGCTAATTGCTTGTATGAGATTCAGCTTTAATTGCTGTGGTGCAAGTGTACAGAAATGTAAATTTTCAAAATTGTGTGCACCCTAGTTAAACTTCATTTTCTAGACACCAATACAGTAAATATTAAACTTGAATATCTAGAAGGAACTGTCAATGCATAGTAAAGGTAACCTATTAATTAGATGGATGATTAAATAAAAGCAGACTTGACAGCCACTGATTTTATTGGAAAATGGTTAAAGTAAAATTATTTCAAAGGGCTTTGGATTTTATATAGATGGAGTCAAAGAGGCTGCCACAGAGAAGTACTATATCCATTGTTTATGGATGAGTTGTATCCCTTGCCTCAATAGCAATGGACTGACAGTAGGAAATAAGGATGGTTGCTTCATTCCAATATGTAAAGTTAACAGTTGCCTATTTACATTGCAGATTCTGGTGACTGATATGCTAGAAAGAACTTGGCCATTTCTGAATGAAAAGAAAAAGCACTAGTGAATTGTAAAATAGTTGCAGTTATTCCCAAAGTACCTAGTATCTCAGATGTTGAACATTTAGAAATGACTTCTTCTAGGTAATGTCTCTCAGGTTTTACACTGACTGTGAATTGGTACCTACCTTGCATCCTCCCTTGGCACCAGCTAAAATCCATAGCAGTAAATGAGACTAGTAGATGGAATTAACTTGTTAGCTCTGCAGGTCAACGTTAAGCTTCAGTAGTAGGGCCTGTTGTAGGAACTTATAATGCCCCCAGTTATAAGTGTTCTAAGGATAAATAGTGAGAGGACTTTAGTATCCAGTGCTGCCAGTCCAGCATGAGTGACAAGCCCTAAACCTGTTCCTACAATATTTGTATTTTTTAATCTAATAAAGTACTTCGCTGTTGGCAATTTCAGTAAAGACAAATTGGGATGTTTGATACATCAATAGATGGTTTAATCTTCCTTATTACAAGCAAGGAACTAGTGCTTTGAATGAAAAAGAAATTAACCAACCCACCAGCCTATATAAGAAATGCTGCAACCATAAGAAATGCTAGAAGCGGCATGTCTTATATTAAAGGCAATATAACTGGATTGGAGGGGCGGGGAGTTTTATTTTTAATTAAACCTTGAGACAAAGGGTACAGTCCACCTGCGGTAAGTGAGTTCTGAAGAGAGGATTATAATTTCCTCTAATGAATTGTCAGATTTAACATGCAGTATATGGAAACACTCCTGGTGTCAGCAGTAGGCTTTGGGTCAAGCCTTACATTCATTAAAACCTCTTCTGAGGTAGAGTCATTTGATTGTAACTAGCTTATGTTTTAGAACAGTTTTAGATTCCACTATGGCCTCAGTCAAACTGAAAGAATTGGCACTCAATTCCTTGTCAGATCCTTTGGGGAGACTATAATCTGGCTCTACATTCCCACTGACGAATTTCAAAACACAACTAGATGAAATGTGTACCTTCTAGAGTGCTTCTTAAATAATATGCAGAAGGCTAAGTCTTAGCAAATGAGGGTGTGTGTGTACAAAAGATCAGTGTTGAAGACCAACATCTGTTGTGTATAGCAGGAAGCTTGCATAGCTTTCTTTGTTTCCCTGTCACCCTCGTGCCATGTAATAAAGGATAAGTATCCCCTCTAGTGAGTGTGTACAACCACAGTATTTTTTACAGAATGCATAAGAGTCCTTACTTCAGCATAACAATGAACATGTCATTTAATTATTTAAAAAAAATGTACATATGCATATAAAGGGACTTGTAACAAGAAGATGCATTGAAATGTGAAAGGCAGCTGATTATTTAAAGTACTGATTGAATGTCTCTAGTCTGGCAACATCTGTGGGCCAGCATGACTTTAGTTTGGCAGATGTCCACTTTTCATGGGGTGTAGCTAAGTTTCCCATGGTCCCATAGTTTGTTTATACTCACCAGACTAGCTCTGTGCAGGTGAGCTCTAATTTACCCCTAAATATCTTAAGAGTCCAGGAAGCAGTGGAAGTGTTGGTAATACCGCTAGACAATACTAACCTCCGGTAGTTAAGAAAATTCTCTGATCTGGCAGTGGTCGAAGTTCCAAGGATGCCAGACTAGAGAAGTTAAACTTGTACAACATTTCTGGAAGTTACCTTATTTGTGTATCAACCATAGCTTAGTGCTGCTGTGGGAAATAAACCAAAAATGTTACTCTTCCACAATCATGCACATTCTAAAACACTCAAGATTTAGGGATGCATGTGATGAATAATGCTGTGTCATTGTCTGATGTCCAGTTTTTTTTAAAATTTCAAGATTTCTCACTTGGTAGAGATAAGGAATCTCAGGAGAGCAAAATTATTGAAGGAACAGCCTAAATGTTATGTACCTTTTAAAAAGTTAGCTGTTGGACCTGACTTTCTTATTAGTGATTTTAATATTGTAAATCAAGTATTTCAAACAGCCATTGATTCTCAAAAGCTGAAACAGGAAATATTTGCAAACAAAGTCCTATAATTGTTCCGTAACCAAACTCAGTTTTCCTGGTCTTCCAAAATAATTTGTGACTAAGGGAATGCATTATTTTCTTTCTAAGTAGCTGCTTTTCCAGTGACTGTAAACAGTTTAATAACTGCAGTTCTGGACATAAATATTTATCAGTTTTGTAACAACCATTTGATATTTTGCTGAAAACCCAAGGTTAGTAGTATATTCAAAGCAACTGTTTTAAATATTTTTTATTTTTTTTAACTCATGCAAGGATAATTACATTTAAACAAATCTCCTGAAATGCTGCAGAGTAATTTTCTTTTATTTAGACAATTTTAATAATCATGGAAACTTAGGGTCACTTTTTTTTGCATTTTACTTTTTGTGTGGTCTGTGTTAACTCACCTTCACTAATAGTAATGTTTAGGTTGTATCATCTGTTAGAATAACAGAATAAAGACCAAAAGATTCTGTTTGATTCTGAAACTGAACATGTGAAAACTTTAACTCTGTACAGTACTTTACATATGTACATTGTGGGCACTTTGTACATGTTTGAGCAAAGATTGAGTTGAGGAAAGGCTGGAGTTCAACTCATTCTATAAAGGATGTTTTATTGGTCAATTTTTAAATAAAATATGAAGTTTTCAGTAACACTATTCCTTCCTATCTTACGTGGACACTATTGTTACTAAATCTTATTCAGAATAAAGCTGTCTTCTCAAATAAGGTTCTGATCCTAAGAACACATTTATTAATTTCAACACTTATGTCCCACTTGATGTCTGTTAACAGGATCAGCGGCTACTTAAAATTAATTCACGTCCAAGCCACTGACCTTAAGCAACGGTAGATTAATGGAAAGTGAAGTCTAGCAGGTAGCCTGTAAAACCATTGCCTAACTAAAACAACTCATCATTTTGGGTATCTATTTCATTTTTTTTAAGAGGCTAGACAGACATATGCAGTCACTTCCAGTCATTTTTAGTGAACAAATAATTTAAAACGGATCAGCAAAAGAGGGAGGAGGGAGAAGAACATAGACTCTGATGTCCATCCTTTTTTGATATTTTTGCCTTAAACAAAATGGAGCTTATCAATGGGTCTCTCTAAAACCCACATTAAAATTTTGAGTTTCTTCCTAGAATGTGGAGTGGAATGATGACAGTGCCTGAGGAAAACTATGTTTAGTAACAGTGCTTAAAACTTTACAGATATTTGAAGCTGACAACATTTTGGAGACAGGATGGCTAAATCCTTTAATATCTTAAAAGGAGTAAAGATGTAACCTCACATACTGAGCAGGCAATTTACAAGTCTTTGCACATCAAAAGCAGGACCCAAGACTACCCTTTACCCGTCAAATACTACAATAAAATGCTGGAATGTTAGTTAAGACATTTAATAAAATTGTGAAAAGAGCAACAATAAAGTCCTGAAATTCTTCAAGTTGGACCTTCATCTGATTTTACTAGTTACTACAAGGTTAGTAAATAGCCAACAGGCAAGAGAGCTATCTGTAATATTCATTTTTAATAACTGGTGATCCATCTACAATGTTTCACCACAACACAAACTGATTCTTAGGGGGGCAGAACAAGTTGAGGCTAGATCTTATCTTCCTGAGAATGTGGGAACTGTCAGTTGCACGTCAGTTCCTGTTTGTAAAAAATATTTAATTCAGAATTGAGCTGTGTAGGAACTCTTGCAAATGTTTGGTTTTGTTCTGAATCTGAATGGAAACAATCCCCCACAACACCAAGTGTTTCGTTTGAAGAGTTTGAAACAGACTTTTTTCCCCACCAAAACAAAACTGCTAAAATCAGGATGTTCTAAGTTTTATTTTCTGGGAAATGTCATTTTCTGACATTCCAGTGGAAAATTCAATCCATGCTAGTCAGAATTCTCAGGCATGCAGAGAACAGCTTGACTTAATAAAGGTTGTTACTAGTGCAGGTTTTATATTACTTAATATAAACAAATTATATATACACATGGATGTAAAAAAAAAAATCAATATTTTTACACCATTTTCTTAAGCTGATGTGCAGTATCTTAACTACAAGGAGCAGCTACTGAAATACAATCCCCATGCTATCCTGATAAGGATTGCGAAGGTGTTACACTTTAATTGGAATGTTTTGCGGAACTATCAAGAGGAATCAGTGTACACATTTACTACTATATTTCCTTTTGCTCAGAAGGCTGTTCTTTACTCAATGCAATGGCACTATAGGGAGGATGCATCTCTTCTTCAGTTCCTATTTGTGGACAGGAATAGAAAGGATTTTTTGGGGTGGGTAAGAAGCAGGGAAGACATTACTTTGTTGATTTAAAAAGTACTTGGTTTTTGTCCATATGAGTGCTCTACCATAGGATAGATGCACACCTATGCACTAACTTAGGCTACGTCTAGACTACATGCCTCTGGCAACAGAGGCATGTAGATGAGGCTACCAGACATAGGAAAATGAAGCGGTGATTTAAATAATCACCGCTTCATTTAAATTTACATGGCTGCCGCGCTGAGCCGATCAGCTGTTTGTCGGCTCAGCGCGGTAGTCTGGACGCGCGGGTGTCGACATCAAAGGCATTTGTGGACCACCCAGGTATGCCTCCTGGAATGAGGTTTACCTGGATGGTCCACAAATGCCTTTGATGTCAAAACCCACGCGTCCAGACTACCGCGCTGAGCCGACAAACAGCTGATCGGCTCAGCGCGGCAGCCATGTAAACTTAAATGAAGCGGTGATTATTTAAATCACCGCTTCATTTTCCTATGTCTGGTAGCCTCATCTACATGCCTCTGTTGCCAGAGGCATGTAGTCTAGATGTAGCCTAAGTGAGTGCATAGGTGTGCATCTATTCCTACTTCTTTGAAGTAGGAATAAGACCCTCCGGAAAAGGGCACTTTTTCCGGAGGATCAGGGCCACTGTAGACGCTCTTTTCCGGCTTTTCTAAAAGCCGGAAAAAAGCGGCGGACATTTTTATTTAAATGCCGCGGGGGATATTTAAATCCCCCGCGGATTTCCCTACGACGACTGGTGAAATTTACATGTCCCTTCCGGAAAAGGGGCCAGTGTAGACGTAGCCACCAGGTTTGAGTTTAGGGATGTGAAAGTGAAACCATTTATATGGTTAACCAATGGGCTCATTGGTTCACATGCAGTTACACCAGTTTCCCCCTCTTCCCTAGCTGGCTCAAAAGCCAGTTGCTCCCAGCACCGTTTTTTCTGTGCCACCTGTATCGGGGAGCCGAGGTGTGTGGGAGGGATAGGGGAGGCTGCTGTGAAGCAGCCTCTTTCTGCAGCAGGCCAAGGCATGCCATGGGCAAAGGCTGCTCTGGCAGCAGCCTCTGTACACAAGGGCCCCAGCAAGGAGCAGGGCTCCAACAGAGAAGGGCTGCTGGACTCAGTGCAAGCCAGGACCAAGCTGTCCTGGTTCTCACTGGACCAGGACACTGACACTCTGTATTTTAAATGCAGCAAGAGCCCAGAGGCACTCACTACATTGAAAATGCAGAGCTGTAGCGCAGGTGGTTTCCGGAGCCAGCATGAGTCAGGACTGCTCAGTCCCAGGCTCAAGCCAGCACCTGGAACTACCCCTGCTGCAGCTCTGCAGCGTGGTCCTTAACTAACCATGTAGTCAATAGAGTTTGTATCATCAACTACACAATTACTCAGATAACTGCAATTTAGCATCCATAACCAAGATACCAAACTGTTTCTGAGGGAGGTATAAATGTAGCTGTAGAAAGCAGTAGTCCTATATTTGCAGGAATAGATCACTTCCCTCTAAAAGTAGAAAGGTTTCAAAGCTAGTTGCAGGATAGATTGTAACGAACTAGATTGCACTTACATTCAGACTTATCAAACCATTTTTTGTTGCAGAAATGCAGATTCACAGTGACTAAAGGTAGCTCTCAAATCCTTCACAGTATGTAGTGTGGAGTTCCTATTAGAGTTGAAGAGCTGATTCCTTTAAAGGAGCCAGAAATTCAACCATAATCTGCACTTCTCTTGGGAGACCTGAAGACAGAAGCCATTCATAGTACTATGGCTTTGGCTAGGGATCTAGAACCTCTCTCTGACCTGTATGGAAGCTTGGAGGTAGTTTCTAGCTGTCAATAGACTCTCTGAACTAGTGAGCCCCAGTTGTTCCAGCTGGTCTTAGGGCAGATGTTTAATAAAATGAGTGAACTGGTAATGTGTGTTGAAGTTATTTTGACAACAGGGCTTGGTAGTTTACCACACAAAATAGGAGAGCTGCTGACATGTAGCTTTTGCTATGCTACAAGATTTAACTTTTAGACTCTATTATCATAAGGAGAGGGTGTGGAATAGGCCTACCTCTACCCTTCATTAGCCACATGTACCAACCAGGAAATGGAAAAGAGGTGAGAAATGTTCCTTTTTCTTCCGTGGAATATTACTTTTTATTTGCCTGCTGACAGGTGAGCTGGATAGTGGCAGTTATTTACTAGACTATGAGCAGGTAATAAGAGCCTTACTTATTAGTTCATTTTTTTCCTGAAGGGTAATAATTTATTTCCACCAAGGAGTGTTGAGTCCTAGACTTCATCTAATGAGATCTGGAAGGATTCTGCCAGAGGTTTCATGAGGTCTTTGAAAGCCTTTAAATCATGGTGCAAGGTTGGGGAGAGGGGGCATTACTGAATGAAAAGGACTTAGCTGATGGAATGAGTTTCCCCTCCAAGAGGTAGGGACTGCTTCTGGAACTGAGGTACATAAAGCACTAGAGTACCAAATGCCAATGTTTAGCTGTGGCGGCCTACAAATGATGTGGTGGTATTAGCAAGTACTGGGATTTCTTTCTGGGTGGAACCATACTTTTTTCCCTGAAATGATCATAAGCTCTGGGTCCAGGATGTCTGGTAGGGTCCAAAAGAACACCTTCAGAATACTGGCTGAGTGGGATGCAGTGGCAAGATAAAGAAAAAGGCCCTCTATTGAGGCCTTCAGATTTTTAAATCTGAACCTCTGGGCTGAAGGAAATAGCATCAGCCATGGGTGCTACACAATACCAGGGAAGGGTTTCTGGTAAAGGACAATAGCCACAAGAGACGAATGCCTCTGGTTTAAAAAGGTTGTTGGAAAGAAATCTGGAGGGTGCTGGAGAGCTATGTTGTGCAGTAGACTGAGTTGATACTGGGCCTAACATTGCCAAGATAGTAAGCGTATACTGAGAAAACTTGCAGATAAAGACTTCTCTGATCCTGAAGACCTGGTAAGTGAGATAATAGGCTACCAACTGTGTGCACAGGGGGCCTGTGCATGATCTTACCTTAGTGCTTGGAAAGGTCAGTTGGTAATAAGGAAGATACTTCTATTAAGACTTTTCCACATGCTGTTTCTTGTGCTGTACCTAGTGGCTTGGTACCAGGTTCAGATGGAGTCTTACATGCATCCTTTGAGGGATGTGAGGGGTTAGAGTGGAAGGAGAAAAACGCTTCTTTGAAGTCCTAGCCTCTGAAGCTGGTGCTGCCACCAGTACAGTCCAGAAATGTAAGGTTGATGTCCACAGAGGGAAAATGGACCCCCCACACACACATACACCAAGGCTAATGAGTGCTCAATTAAAAGGAGCTTCAGTCTAGCCTCTGTCTCTCTCAAACCTGCCTTTAGATTCTATGCAGAGATTACACACTGATAGGATATAGGTGACTCTGAACTACGGAAAATGGCTTGAATTCCCAGCACTGCAATTAAAAAAAACCTGTGGCAGGTCTGTTAACAGCTTGAACCCAGGATGTTTGGCATAAAAAAAAAATCAGACTGGTAGTGGAGTGAAGGGGAGGCAATAACCCCCTTTAAACACAGCCATGTAACACTAAAGAAATAAGGAAAAAATAATGAATGGAATACAAAGAAAGGGAGGAAGCTGTGAATCAACAGACAAGCAGTTGCTTCATTTCAAGCTGCAGATAGTAAAGAAAGAACTGAGTGGCACTGAAGGCAAGGTGGTATGGATCCATATGGAGACCCAAGAAGCTGCTCTGAACAGGACTAAGGAAATTATGGAGGCCTGTAATGCCTACAATAGAACCTCCATATGGACATATAGCTGAAGAATGTACATTTCCACACCAACATAAGCACAGTAATTGACTGATTTTGCTAAAATAAGGAATGTTAGCATTTCTCCATCTTCAAAGCTGACACCCCATCAAAAGGAGTGGTTGCATTTTACATGTGGCAGAGCTACCACTACAGGCTCAGGGAGCTAAAATAATCATTTAGTATTGGTCCTTTGCACAACCATAAGAGACAATATTCTAAAAGTGACAACTTAAGATTCTGCAGCAAATGCCAAGACCTTGGAAAAAAACCAGAGCCATACACAATGAACACTAAACTGATTTCATTTTAGTAGTTAATTAAATCTGTTTTTGTTTTCTATATGAAACTGCTGCAAAAATCAGCAGTAGCCATCAACTGTAGACTTAGTGTATCTCAGAATGCAGAGAGCTCATTAAAAGGTTACTAGGCCACATCTCATTTATATTTGTTCTCCAGTTGCTGAAGCAAATACCACCCCACTTCACACATTAAGGTCTGATCTAAATTAACCTCAGTGTAATCAGCATTTATTAAATGATCCCAAAGTTGTCTGCTGGTGGAAAAAAAATGAATTTAATACATGCTGACTTCTGAACTAGGACATCTGCATTCAATTTTGTAATAGGTAGAAGCATTAAGCAATTAATTCATTCTACTGGTGAAATAATGTGACTTAGTAAATGGTAGTTTATAAACTTTTTTAGTTACTTCCAATGTGTCTTCAGGCACCTTTAGTTATATTCATACTATATATTTACACAACCAATTCCAACACACAATGCTCCTATTTCTGAAGATAATGTAAACTTGTGTAGTATTTTTCGAGTCTGAACCACTACACTTCTTGATTATCTGAAGACGGGATACTCTTCATTATTCAATGCTTATGCAACAGTGTGTTAATAATCTACCAATTTTTAATAAAAGCCATGGAGCAGTTTTCTTTTGTTCTGTACTTGATAGCAAAATAAATGCAATTCAAATATGAAGGAAATGTAATTTCATTACAATATGCATATTTTTCTCCTTGTTTGCTAGTATTACCATCTTGTTTCACTCAACTAGAAAGAAAAGGCTAGGAGAACTGTTTGTATTGACATATACCTCTCTGTATTGACAAAATACTGAACAGTTTTTTAAAAAGTTACATTTCTACAAATTCTAAAAATGACACTGTATAGCTAAATGGCAAGTTTCATTTTAAAATGCCTGTGGAAAAATGACAATTAAAAAACCATTTTGGTTAAATGTTTCAGACTCAAAAATTATAAGTGTCTGTGCTAGTTTTAGTTTTACTCCAATACCTACTCATTTAAACCAGTGAACTGTTCTGTCATTTCAGGACCTTCTTTAACAGGTTAACTTTTAGAGTTGTACAGCTGATGCACACCCTTGCATTTCATTATCCTGTTCCTGCTATTCTTCCATCACCATTCTAGAGAAGATAAAAGGTTAAAGTGTTTATATTTTCATGAAAATACACACGTACAGATATATTTTTCTCATTATGTATCCTATAACACTTTAGATTCCCATTCAGGTCTACTACTGTTATCCTCAGTTAAGGTAATATAAAATACATACTGTACTAAGGGAAAAAAGGTTTAACTCAAGAGCTAAAAGACAAGCTAGCTTAACAGTTTTCCTCACCACATTTACTAGATTGATTTGAATTTAAATTGTGATCCTGTAACAAGAGGGGAGATGAGGGGAGGAAAGTCAATTCTAAATGAATGAGGTAATGTGATACATTCAACAGCATAAATAAATACAAGTTCAGTTTTACAGGAACATGATCATAAGTTTAAGGGTTTTATTATCAAAGTCTTGTAAAACAATTTCAGAAACTGTACATCAACATGGCACAGACTGTAGCCCACTTTTGTTTTTACCTGCACAAAAGTAAAAGCTCTGAAACGTCTTTAACTAAGAAAACAGCTCGTCTAACTACTTGCATATAACATGGAATCACTGTGTGCATAAGATTACTATTGCAGTGACAGTAAACACAAATTCATTAGTTTATACAACTTGAGATCAAGTAAAAAGTACATTATCAAGTAGACTTGCTTTTAAAAGCATACAAAGATCAATTTTAAAATGCACTACCTCTTTTTGCAACATGTTTAGCTAATGAACAAATATAAAACCAAAAATCAGAAAAAAGGATGATGAAAACTGCAAAAAGCAATGTCTAATCATTGGTCACTGGGTAAATTAGGAGACTCTGCATTATCACATCAGAAAATTTCATCCTCTCAAACCTATGAGAAGAAGTTAGGAATCAAACTATGCCACCCTACACTGCCTGAGATGGATTTTAAATTGACTGAGTAAAAAACCATCAAAATTAGCCATCAAAAAAGGTTAGTGCATTTTAACTTTGTCAAAATGAAACAACCCACCCGTTCCCCACCCCCCAGCCACATGGCTAAAAAGATTATCTACTTATATCAGAATGCTTATTTCCAGATGTAACTATGAATGTTAATTTAGTGTAGCCACACTTAAGACCCTTAAAAAGATCCATCAATATTGTAGAATTTTCTTAGAACATTTAAGATGTTTCTGCCACAATTAACATGCAATCAGTGCATTCCCTATACTGCTCTATTACTGCAATGAATCAAACTCTAGAAACACTATCATAAGTGAGCCAATTTGCTAAAGGAGATCATACAACATAAACAATCCATGCCTGCTGTAGATGCATGCAGCTTTTCACTTTTGCTTGAAGCAGCACCAAGTTAGGAAGACCTACTTGGCTACTCAAATTAATTTGGCCATAGCAAGAATGGCAACCAAATTGCCTCTTACTATAAAGCTTTTGATGTAAATTAAAATCAGCTTTACAACCATTTATAGCTTAGAGCTGTATACATCTAGGATTAACAAGTACAGCATAAAAGAATCACACAGGAATGACACTGATGCATGTCTGCAGCTGAATTCACTGCAAAGGCAATATTCAGTCACTCATATCCATATCTTCTTCATGATGATCATCCCCGTTTACTTTGGATTCTCTTGCTGAATCTCCACTTCCCTTATCCACTGGTGCTTCCTTTATTTTGGGGGAAGCAGAATCTGCTGCTTTCTTTTCTTCCTTTTTCTCCTTCTCGCTGTCATAGCCTTGTTCTTCTTCATCATAATCCCTTGTGACCTGCTTTGCCGAGATGAAAAAGTAAAAGTAAAACTTGCCTCAAGGTCTTAAGGGTTTAAGGTTAATACTACACCAAAGGCAGTGAAACAAAGTAAGTTTTTAAACATACTTTTACATCTTTGTCACTCTCAGATTTTCTTTCCCGATCCTTCTCTTTGTCTTTGCTTTTTTTCTTCTTGCTTGTTGACCGTTCTCTCTCATCTCTGCTTCTCTCTTTGTCTTTATCCTTCTTCTTTTCCTTTTTGTGTCTAGGATAACAATAAACTACTCAATTTTTGCACATTGTAAAAATTCAAGTTAAGACTTTATTGTAATACCCTCTTTTGTAGAACCGGCCCCTCATGCTAAAATCCTAGCTTAAACCCTAAGTCACCACCAAACGTCAGTTCAGCCAATGTTAATTATTGCTCTTGAATACAATCATATCCAGCCAACTCCCTAACGCAGCTCAAAGAAAGCAAGAGGGGGAGCAGAAAAGACTGGAGAATTTTCTAATGCAAGGCAGGACATGAAGTTTATTTTCAGAATGCACTAATAAATGTGTAGGAAGGCGTGTTGCCAGAACATCAATCATCAAAAATAGGACTTCCACTTCATGTAAAATTTACAGAAGAGTTCAATAAATTCCTTGATTGAAAAGGATAAAACTATACCCTCCACCATAGCTAAAGCATTCTAGGCACCAGTGCTGATTTCTCCACAGATATCCCTTTGAAAATTAGAGCTATGGAGTAACTGAACTCAGAGACCTGCCAGCACACTGACCTTCTTGGAGATGGAGACCGAGACAATTTTCTTTTGGGGGACCTGGGCTTTTTAGGTGACCGTGTTGCACTCCTGCTTCTTCTGCGCCGTCGTTCTCTGTAAGCATTAAAACGTAAAACAGTCCCAAAAAAAATCACAAAGCAGAAGTGTTTAAACTATAAAAATATATATTCGAGTTAATATAAATTCTACTGGCACATATCTATGTTCTAAAGGACCACTGCTCTACTGAGTCATTCCTGCTTCTTTTATCACAAAGACATGTCTACTACTCCTAGGGGGAATTTTGTGCCACTGTGGAATGCAGAATCCCATTTCCCCTGCAGAATTTCTGACCACTACTATGGACCACTGGACTCTACAGAGTCCAGCTTTTAACAAATGGAGCACACAGCCTGGCAGGTTGCACGCTCTTTGAGCCTCATTCTTCTAGGTGTAGTTAGGAGGATTTACGGCCATGGTGTTCAGACAGATTTTTGGCTTTGTTGATGATAACCAAAAGGCTGCTTGTGTGAGTGCTTAATGATGTAGACCCAATGACCACCCCACAGACTCAAGAGGATCCCCAAAGACCACAAATCAGATAAAGATCAAAGGTGCCTGGCCAGGTTTATTGCTAAGCAAAGTACAGTAATAATTGTCAGTAGACTTTACCAAATCACTAAGCACGTGTACTTACAACAATGGCCTTAGCAAAAACAGCGAGAAACTTTCACTGTTCCCTGGCTGACCAAAGACTGTTTCCCCAAAACATTACTTTAGCAGTGATGTGTAAAACTTATACCTGTATATAATGTGTTAGGTTGCCACTTCTGACATTGTCAGGTTACTACCTTCTGATGATTTTTAAACACCACCCATAACCCTGTACCTCGTGGTTCAATTAAATTATTTTTATTCATTATGCTATCATTTTAGACCCTTTCCTAAACCTGGGTCTGCATTTGTGGAAAGTGTAGGGATGGAAGCCACTAGTTGACTATCTGATAAACAAAAGCTTACTGGATAGCTGACACACTAGTCGCTTCCCCCGCCCTCCTTGATGCATCTATTAGAAAGAGGCAGCAAGGGGGGAGGGAGGAAGAGATGGAGATGCTGGGGGGGAAAGGGGGAAGCTAGCTTAAAAGCTGGTTCCCCACCAGCTCCAGCTCCGTGGGAAGAGGCAGGGGTGGACTCTTGTATATTTCAAAACAGAAGCAATGCATGGAACCCAGGGCCAGTGGGAGACTCAGAGTCCTCCTGGTCCCAGGCTCCATGCATCATTTCAATCTTTGAAATTTCAATCTTCGTACATTTCAAAGGCAGAACGCTGCATGGCACTTCTGCCTTTGAAATGTATCAACAGCCTGGCAGGCTCTTGCTATATTTCAAAGCAGAAGCGTCCTTATCAACTAATCAAATAGTCAATGGAAATTCCATCGATGAGGAAAGTGGGTACCAAGGTTTTAATAAACTGGTGATATCACGTGCTCTTCACTTATAACCAGTACCATTTACTGTTTAACACCTGGGCCTATTACCAATTAGTGTTTTGCACACTCAGCCCTGATCGTGCCAAGTTCTGTCAGCAGGGGCCTGCCTCTCGCTCAAAGCTTGGCTAACGTAAAGCTAGATTTTGTTTATTGTTAGCTAGGATTCAGGCCTCAAACCAGACCTGTGCTACATGGGCTTACGTTTATTAGGCCTTCATCTTAGTACACTAGGGATGGGAGAGGGTCTGGGAAAATATGAGGAAAGGCAGAGCTGCAGCACATCATGTCCCTTTGTAGGGCAATAAAGACATGGGGGCGGGGGTGGGGGAGGGTTGTGACGTAGTGGGGGTGCTGTCCACTTGCTGGTTGCTATGCTTGGGCTGTGGGTGACCTCTACTGGCCTGCGTCTGTAAGCACTGCCCAGCAGGGGGTCGCCCTGAGGACCCTCATGTCACATAGTCCATGGCCCAAACGGTTCTTACCTGTCCAGGGAAGGGGTCTGAACAAAGGAAGGGTGTGGCTTGGAGAAGGGGCAGTCTTGGCTGGGAAAACATGAAGAGAACAGACTAAGCGGAGTGCTGTGGGTTCAGGGGCCTGTGCACCCCTACCCCAAGGGGTCTAAGGCTGCCAGCCCGACTCCTATGTCCACATCACGCCTATGCTGTGCTGTACCCTGGAGAAGCAATAAACCCTCTCTATTCTACTGGCTGGCGGAGTCTCATCTTGCTGTAGATGGGGTGCAGGATCGGGGGGTACCTGATGCACCGCCACAGGGGGAGTAAAGGCTGTGGGAGTACTGGTGTCTGTCCTATTGCTGAGCTCTGTGGGGAGGAGCAAGCTGATGTCTGCCTTATGACTGAGACCTGAGGGATGCTGAAGTCTAGGCCAAGGGGTGTCCAGCAACTAAGCTTTGTGGGGAGGAAGATGCTAGTATCTGAAGGTTGTCCCATGGCTGGGCTCTGGGGACAAGTCTGGATTCTGAGGGAGTCAGCACCTCTGAAGTGGATTGTTGTGGGATTTTCTTGAACTCTCTACTCCTGGGGAAAATCTCCTCCCCCGCTTTTGTATTGCTAATATACTTGTGAAAGGGTATTTTGAAATAAGTTACCAAAATTGAAACTGAAGTCATTATATTGTGTTATTTTGACATATAAAGTGTTTGGGATTCTATAGAATTGTTTCTGGCACAGAACTCCTCCAGGAGTAATTTGCCATTAGCACCATTACAAAGCCAACACAGCTGTTGATAAGCAGTGCAAGCTGCCTTTATCTTCACTATCTACTATATATTTTAGAAACTGTCTGTCCATCTGTGAGTTCATTTGTTCAAGAATTCCTCCTAAACCAGGGGTGGGGAACCTAAGTAAGGCCCAGGGGCCACATCCAACCCCTGGCTTGCCTAAATCCAGCCCCTGAGGCTCAGAGCTCCCTCCCCAAGCACTGGGGAACCCATACTTGTGCTCCAACCCCCCCCCTCCAACTGCTGCCCCACTGTGGGGTTGGAACACACAAAAAAAATCTACTAGCCTGGGTCCCCCTAGGCTCTAGTGTGCAAGGGGAATGTGGAAAGTTTAATTCTCCTCAGTCGGGGGCCACGTTGGTGAGGGTTTTGGTTTTTTTGCTTCTCACTTGTGTGCAGCCCCCAACTGATTTTTCTGTGGATCAGTGGCCCCAACCCAAAAAAGGTTCCCTACCTCTTATTTAAACCATGGTAAAGGTTTGGTTGTGTCAAGATAAGGGGATGTGTGTGGAATTCGATTGTTCCTCTTAAAAGGGAAAGGGAGGGAGTCTGGTAGGAGGGACAGTTATACTGTAGAATGACCACAGAGGGGCAGCAATGGGCCAGAGATGGGACTAGGACAGCCATAACCTCACTGTGGACATAGGGGAAAGAGGTGGAAAAAGGAACAGCTATCTACAACATATTTCAGAGTTTGTCTGTTTGCGTGTCTGTCCGCCAGCCAGAGGACCTGCACCCCTTCTCTCGGCTGTGCCCATTGCAGCTGCACCAGCCACGGTCAGGCGCTTCTCACCTGGCCCAATCTGCTATGGTGACAGAAGGCTGCGGTTGTCCTCTCTCCCCAGCCTTCATACTGAACCCGTCATCTCCAGCCCCACCCCAGAATAATTTAAATAAAAAACCCCAAAACTTATTTGAATTAAGGACCCAAGCAACATCAGGTAAATCTAGCTGTGAAATAAATGGCCATCTAAATTCCCATTAAACATCCAATGTAGATGGTGTAGCAGTCAGACAAAAGAGTTAAGATTTTCAGCTATCATACAGAGTTTGTGATTTAATAGGAAAATTATTTTGTTTCATAAACAACATACATTTTAACAAGGAGCAAAAATAAAACAAAATCTATTTTCGCAGACAAACTAATACCTTCTTAACACTTAAACTTATTTGAGGCTCTTCATTGCACTCTAAGTCTAGGGACATATCTTTCTGTCTCTCACATACATTAATGAAGAAGGTGCTTCATTTGAAAGTACAGGCAGTCCCCGGATTACGTACAAGATAGGGACTGTAGGTTTGTTCTTAAGTTGAATTTGTATGTAAGTCGGAACTGGTACATATTGTAGGGGAAACTCTAGCCCAGGCATGTCCAAAGTCCGGCCCGCGGGCCAAATGCGGCCCGCGGTCGGATTTAATACGGCCCCCCGCTTCTCCCGGCTCCCCGGTGCTTTTTTTAACTGGCGCGCTCAGCGCGCCGCTTCGGGCCACTGCCGCCGTGGTCCCAAACCCTGCCCCTGCACTCCGCTTTGGGGCTGAGAGTGCAGGGACAGCCCCCGCTTCCTCCCCCTCTCCTGGCTCCCCGGCACTCCTCTGACTGGCGCCGCTTCCGGCCGTGCCGCCGCCGTCCATGGCGGCCGCTGCGGTCCTAAAGTCCACCATGTAGGGCACGTCCGCAGCCCCGCTCCCCCGCTTGGCTACAGGTTTGCCCTGCCCCCGGGCCGCCGTGAGGCTAGCGTGCCCTGCGCTCTCCGCCCGCCTCTGACCCTGCAAGCCCTCTACCTTGGGGCTGAGAGTGCAGGGACGGACTCCGCAGCTGCTGAGATCAGGGACTGCCTTTGAACCAGACCTAGCCTATGTACTGCAGTCCAGATCTCAGTTTCACCCTTCACATTAGTGTAGGCAAGTTTTTTTTTCAATTGAGATGAATACATTGTAAAATCTCAGTTAATGTCAGTTGGTCTAAATCAGTTATAAATATATTTGGACACAACATGTATAGTTGGTGTTATGTCGTTTGCCGTTTGCAATAAACTTTGCATAAAATAGTTAATTTGCATTTAATTTTAATGGTTCAAAGAATGTCAGGCAAAATGGTTGGCCCTCACGCATGTTCACTTCATCAAATCTGGCCCTCTGAAAAAAGTTTGGACACCCCTGCTCTAGCCAAACATTTCTCCAGAGCTCAGTTTTATTCTCCCACACCTCACTTCCCTCAGTCCTTTATTCTCAAGCTGAGGTGTCTGCTGAGAAAAGCTGCTCCGCGTCTCCCTGGTCTGCTGGGGGGAAGCAGCTAGTGCGGGGTTGCCTCACCCCGTTTGTAAGTAGGGATCCAATGTAAGTCGGATCCATGTAACCCGGGGACTGCCTGTACATTTTCTCCTCTTATTCCTATATGTATGGAATATACTGTGCAGGTACAGTCCTGTAATTTTTAAGCTGTCACAGTAAAGCCTCTGAGATGTGACCTTTTCAAGAGCAGAAAAGAACCAAGAGTTGCATCATGCTAATTTAAGTCTGGTATTTTCTCGTATGTATGAGATTTATAGTAAACAAGACAAACCAAAACCAACCTTCTCCCCCCCACCCAAAAAAAACACCAACAAAAAAACCTAAACTAAAATATCCCCAGATTTGCCTAGATCAGTAAGGCTTTGCACAGAACTGTAGGTACTTTAATAAATGATCTGAGGTGGTATATTTGAAATAGCTTCTGTAACCCTCTATGACCCTAGCTGAACTGCTATTTCAGAACTTGCAGCAAGACTCTGCAGCCAATCATGACTGATTCCTTCAGAAGTGAAAGAGAATCACAATCATGTGACAAACTAGGTTGGAAACTTTTACACCAATACTATTATATTCTACCCCTGGAAACACAACCTAAAAGTGACCCAAGTTCTGGTACCTGCTTGCGCTTCTTGATCGTCTGGCTGTGCTGTAGCTCTTTGGTGGAGTTTTAGAACGTTTCTTTTCTTTTTCTTCCTTCTTTTTATCCCTTGAAGGTAACAAAATGTTACATATTCAAAAATCAGTCAGTTTTCAGAAACAAATATTTGCATGACACAATAGGAAATAATGCCAGATAATTACAACTTTCAGACTTTTTTTTTTTTTTTTAAGAACAAATGGATTATCTTTCTCCACTGTGAAATTCATTGAAAGAGAGAAAACAAAGAGGGACAATTACTGAAACAGCAAAACAGTTACTGTAAATTGCTCCTTAGATATCTAAGATGACATTTCTAAGCTTAAACGCTACAAGTTACAACTGATTTTTAAATGAAATATGCATCCTCAGCTTTCACTGAAATTAACAGAAGCTGCATGTTTTCAGCATCAATGAAAACGAGGCCACATTTAAGTACCTAAGTACAAATGATGAGATGTCCTAACTTTAGGCATTACAATAGAACACACAAACCCATTCTACTTCCTCAAATACCCGCAAAATTAAATTGCACAAAAACGCTATTTGTTTAAAGCTTGTCAGTGCTGCCCATCAGTATCAATCACTGTTAAATTCTGCGATTTGTGGCACAGTCATAAAAACTGCTTGGTAGTATTTGATGACTTCGTTATTTTCTTTAATAGAAGTTACATTACGTATATTTCAGAATTATCAGGATTTCTAGCAAATTATAGAAGTCGCAAGACAGAATTACTTGGTTTTGGATGTGCTCCGAGACCTTCTGACTCTCTCTCTGGAATGAGATCTCCTCCTTCTCGGACTTTTAGATCGCCTCCTGCTTCTTGACTTTGAATGTGACCGCCTCCTTGACCTGCTTCTTGACCGTCTATCAAACAATACATTATCCACAAGATTACAAACATATATTTGATCTAGACATACTAGACTATTAGTTAAATGTTGCCAATGTACACAGAAAAAATTAACAAGCTAAAAATTAAGGTCATGTCCAGAGAAGCCATAGCAGAAAAAGAAGTGTCACAAAGTACAGATAATGAAGGTGTGCATGATAGAAACTGTGTCAGCTATTCACCATTATCTACTTCAGTTTGTGAATAAACACTTATGGCGGCAAAAGTAGGGCAGCAAGGAAATTTTGGAGGAATTATTTGAAATGGAGAAAGTGAAGGCACATAGGCTATGTCTACACTGCAGGGTTTTTGCTCAAGAAGTCTTTCGTGGAAGAGTTCTTGTGTAAAAACTTGCGCAAAAGTGCATCCACACCTCAAAGCGCATCACTTTTCACAGAATGGCCATCAGAACACTTGTGCTTTTTAGGATAGGCTCTTTTTGCACGAGAAACCCCTGCGGAGCATCCACACATGCCTTTTTACGCAAGAGCTGTAGCGCAAAAAGGAGTTATGCCCGTAGGAGGAGGTATACCTGCACTGCAAAAAGCCCTCTGTTCTGTCGACTGACTGTAGATTTTCTTGCGCAAAAACACGATTGAGGTGTGGCCGCTCTGCAGGTTTTTGCGCAAAAACCTTGTAGTGTAGATGTAGCTATATTGATCAGCTGAAGGAGCAGCATAGAGGAAAAGTATGGATAAAGCATGCTGGCAGGCAGATCAGAGATGGAAGCAGGAGTGGAACAATGCTGATCTGAAGGTGGGAACAAGCTGAAACTTGATACAGATTTAAGAGACCCAGTGGAGTAGTATGAAGACAGGACATAATTAGCGAGACCTAGCTGAACAGACTACTGAGGTACAAGGGTAAGAACTGAGAGGCTAGAGACAAAGTGCCAGGATAATTCATTGGGACACCTGGTTTTACAATGAATCCACCAAAACATTTAAACAAATTGTTTAAGCTACTAGTATATGGAGTAATTGCTGCTGGTAAACAAAGCAGATGATAGCCTAGTGAAAAATTCATTTGGTATCGGAGACAGTGTTTCTGGAGTGAAGACAGAAGTCAATTTAGTGCATTTTTTTTTATTAAACTAAAAGTGACTGTTTCTGAAAAAAAACATCCATTTTGAAATATGCATATTGTTGAATCAGCTGGCAGTAGTGGCACCAGCAGAAACAGCTTTTGTGAAAGTGAGTGTGAATATTTCATAACCCAAAATTATGTTGCAACCAAAGTTTCCATGTGTTGATTTTGAAAACACTATTAACCTTAAAGAGAATGCAGCAGAAATTCAGACATGTGATTACCAGAGCATGAATTATAGAACAAAGGATGAAAAATGAAAGGACAGATTTTAAAAAGTACAAATAGATATTACATTGCAATATAGAGGGTGAAATGGTAGAATGAATAAAACCACCAAGAGTGGCCAAGCGATAGAATAGGTTATTTGTTGATAGTGATGAACAGGGGAAAGGGTTTTGGATTGTGGAAGATTAATGCATTAAGTTTTTAAATTGAATTCATGGGAGTCCCAAGAAGTTATTTTACCTCTTAAGGACAGAAAATGAGTTCTGCCTTCTGGTGGCCACTGTATTGGAGCTCTGGTCCACAAATTAGTTGTCCCTTCAGTCTTATTGCACTCAGGGTTGGGTACTGAGGCCCCAAACGATTCCAAAACAAAGAGAAAACCCAACCTAATACTATGCCATCCTCCAGTCTTCTGGGGGGCACCCTGCCCTTCCCTTGAGGCCTAGCTTCCAAACAATCTCTTACTGGTGCATTTCCTGGTTTTGGGGTTAAATGCTCTCCCTGTGGCTGCTCTGGCAAGCATACCCATCCTTCTTGTAGGCTGAGAGGAAGAGCTTCATCCGACTTGCTGACCTGTCGGTCCCCAACAGTCAGGCTCTATCCTTTACTTCTCTTCTAGGCTTGGAATTGGGTACAGATATAGTGGGGGAGAGGGACGGGCAGAGCCAGCTGAGCCCATAGACTCTCCTTAACACTTTCTCCTTAGGGGTACGTCTACACAGCAGCGTTATTTTGGAAGAACTGATGTTATTCCAGAATAACAAAGAGCATGTCTGCACTGCAAGCCTTTATTTCGAAGTAATGTCAAGCAGGAAGACTTCTTACTCCGACTCATGGTAACCCTCATTTCATGAGGAGTAAGGGAAGTTGAAGCAAGAGTGTTCCTCCTGTGACTTCCTGCTACATAGACAGCACCTAAATCCAAATTAAGACATTTAAACTTCAGCTATGCAATTAACATAGCTGAAGTTGGATAACTTATTCTAACCTTAGCCCTGCTGTGTAGACGTACCTCTGATGCGGGGCCTCTCTATCCCATCTAATTTTGCACTCCCTGATCTTTCCCCAATCAGCTCTTCCCCTTCACAAGATAGGATCAAAATTTGAGTGTTGTGTTGGATGTGGAAGAAGCAGGGGGAGAGAGATCAATTTCTGTAATTTCGGTACTGGTATCTTTCATGGCATGGAGTCAACATAAAAGGGCATGGTTGCTAATTAAAGTGAAACTGTTGTAAAGAAGGTAGCACAAAAGCAAGTCCACTGTCTACCTCGCTGACAATAACTCTTTCTTGATTAGTGAATAGGCCATTCCCCTTCAGGAATAATTTACAAGTAAGGTACAGGATGGGGCATGCTTCACCCATCCACCAACTGGGACAAGAAAGACCCTAGTCCCATATCAGAGGTATTGCTCTGTAGCAGGAATTGTCTGGTGAAGCTTCAGCTATGAGACAGGCTCTCAGAAACTATGAGCCCAATGGGTTTGAAAGGACTTTCACAAGTGTTGCTCCATTAGAATGTCTTTGGGTTATTAGTTTTAGCAAGATCAGTAAGGGAGGCTGCAATGGTCAAAAAGCCAGGAATACAATGTTGGTAGTACCATACTAGCCTTAGGAAGTAGTGTACTTGTTTGAGGTTGGTATGGGGCACTTGTGTAGAGCCTGGACCTTATTCTCAAGGGCTGCACCTTGCCCTTTCCCAGAGTGTACTTAATGTGGGCCAAAGACAGTTAGTAGTCAGAGAACATGGGACAGCAGTTATATGTTTTAGAGGATCTTCACAAGTTTGATTACAGAATACAGGTGGGGTACTTTAGTCCAGCAGGCTCATTCAATTTGAGAGAAGACCTGTTTCACCTTGAAAGAGATTACCAAACCAAAGAAATCAGAAACTAGTTCTGGTGCCCAGATCTTACCAGTGTGTGGTCATGCAATTGTCCCAGGGAGCTCCTGGACTAGAGAGCCCTGAAAGCTCAGCAGCAGGGAGTGGAGCTGGGAGCGAGCCCAGAGTCCATCAGCCGAGGGGCAGAATTGACCTTCTGGGTCCAGCAAATGCCCTCCTTTGGGACCAGTCAGATCCTGAATGTGCCAGGGAGGTCCATCCTGTACATCATCCAGATATGCAGCAGCATGTTATGGAGCTGGAACACCTGGTCCATTAACCTTCTCACCATGGCTGGAAGGGTGACAGAATCCAAAACAACAAATCCAGAACTGAAAAAGGTCAAAAGAGGTATATCGGTTGTTTTTTTTCCAGGAACGAGGGTAATACTCTCTTCCTCAACCAAGAATTAGTTTCACTTGGCACAGGGTTGACGTCAACTTTCAATATGGTGTTGACTTTCCTGAAATCTATGCAAAAGCAAATAGTTCCAAAGGGGTATAGAGACCAGTGATATTGGGCTCTCAAGTAACTAAACTCCCCGCTTACTCTCAGAACCAGCTCATTGAAGCAAGAGTGCCAGTCAGTTTCTCTCATCTTCAAGTGAAGGACTTGTGGATTTTCTTGGACTCATTATTCAACATGTGATGGGTGATCAGATGAATTCACCCGGGCTGCATAGAAAACACAGTGGAGAAGGCAGTGGGGCTGGACCTTCTGTTCTGAAATAATGTTGCTCCCAATTTTGATCATCCCAGCGCTCAAGACTGCAGTTCCAATACTGTACATTCAAATGATACATTCATGAGTGGCAGCGGAATACTGAGAGCTGAATACTGTGCAGAATACTGAGAGCTGGTGTATGAAGCACAAAAGTTAGGGACGTCCACATACACTCCTGGACAAAAGTTAGAATTCAAGAATTCAAGCCAGTGTTTCTCTGTCCCTAAGTGCCCCATGAAGGACCTGGTATGGACCAGTTGCATGACCTCCAACTGGTAGGATCTGGGCACCAGGAGCTGGTTTCTAATTTCCTTGGTATGGTAGTCTCTCTCAAGATGAAACAGGTAGTCGACCTTCTCTCAAAGTGAAGAAAGCTTCAGCTTGTCAAAGTTCCACCACTTCCCCGCTGACACAATCATTTGGGTACAGGGCCATTTCAGCACGTCATCAGTTTTCTGCTCTTCAATGAGGTTGTAAATTTTGTTATGATCTTATACTCGGGAAAAGGAATAGTCGCCGAGCTAGGATTATACAGGGCTTTGCTCTGTTTGGCTAATGCCAAGGTGATTGGAAGTCTCCTCACTAGGAGAAGGAACATCTCCCGCACCAGGTTCACTAAGGTTTGTGCAACTGAAGGGAGACTTGTTGCACAGAAAAAGGTCCCAGAGATTCCTTCATCAGATCCCTGAAATATTCCCAATCTCAGCCATTAATAACTGGATAGGCAAGGAATGGGAACCAAACCAACTATTATGCTCCTCCACAATTAGCGTATCTTCTAAGCGAGGACAGGGTTTCACATCCTTGTATACAGTCGGAGGATAGCTTCCTGGTATGATCTAGGACCATTGTGTCCAACCAGTTCTGAAGCAGTAGCAATGGCTACTGCCATAGCAAACTAGCCACACAACAGGCCAAATAGCCACATGTGGCTCGTGGCTAGCATGTTGGGACACCATGGACCTAGGATCAGTGACCACTACATGAGCACATGTAGAATCCAAAAGACCTACCCACTTCTGTCTTAGTCACCCTTATGTGCAGGGCTTGACAAACCACTGTTTCTACTTGCCTGTGGCAGGCTGAAATCTACTTGTCGCTCCATGCGCCCCATTCACTGACGCTGCACGCATGCGCAATGCTGGTCTGGCGCATGTGCGGTGCAGGGCTGGCAAGTAGCTCTCGCTGCAGTTTGTCAAGCCCTGCTTATATGGGTGATCAATTTCATGATCTTCAAACAAGGGATGTAAGTTTATCGGATAGTTGACTTGACTAGTCACTCCCTCCCCCCCGGCTGCCTCTATCAGAGAGAGGCAGCAAAGGGGGGAGCAGGAGCCGGTGCTGGGAGAAGACATTTTAAGCCGGTTCTCCCCAGCACCGTCTCTGTGGAAGAGGGAAGGGGTGCACAGTGGGGAACTGGCTGCACTCTCACCTTTGAAATGCCAACACCGGGGCTCTTGCTACATTTCAAAAGCAGAAGCGACGCAGAAACGGGACTGCACTTCCACCTTTGAAATGTAGCAAAAGCCAGCAGGAGGTGCCCTTATCGACTAATTGAATAGTCCATGCAAATTGAATCACCTATTTGATTAATTGATTAAACTAAATTTAACATCCTTATTTCAATCGTGGCTACCACTACCCGGATATGCCCAAAGCTGCATTTCATGAATGGGAAATCTTGAGACCAATGTCAAGACTGTCATACCAAAAAGCAAATGCTTTTTTGCTGTGATCAGTGCCTCCAGGATGCCTGAAAGGTCCCCTCTGATTGGAGTCCCCCTACTTAACTTTCCATTATTATTCCCTTCTTAAAGCCAGGCAGGCTGCTTGTTTCTTCAACTGGGACCAGGTCAACAGGTCTACAACTCTGGTCCAGGCAACACACAATCTCCTGAGTCATGGTGAGGAATCAGCAGTGTGCAATCTCCCCTACTTCCAAAGCTGTCAACTTCTCTTGGCTGCACACTCATTTTCCTTGCCGGTCCGTTGGCCCTAGTAGACCATTAGCAGAGTATCGTCATGAGGATGTTGGATTCCAGATAGTTCACCATTATAGGCAAAACATGTCAGTCATTGTTCTGAGGTGATGATGTATGACCCACTCCTTTCCCTCAGGGTGGTGGCGTGGAAGTACCTAGGTGAACTGTTTTAATAATATTCTCTCAGCCACCTGGGCTCCTTTCTTCACCTCAGGTCTGAGCCATCTCCAATACAAATCTCATACCTCTTAAGCAACTGGGTGGTGAAGTGGGTGAGGGAGAAACCATGTTCTCAGAGTATACAACTCTCTGCCTCAAAATGTCAGAATATCTCTTCAGAGACATCTAGAGCATTGTGGCTGGCCACTTTGACCTGTGAATACTCTTAGGCAGTAAAAGAGTTTAAGCCCCTAAGATATTTGCACTCTGCTACTTAAATATAGGGCAAGCAAATCTGCCTGCTATTCAAGGGGCCACCAATCTACTTTAACTACCTGTTCAAAGGTTTTGAGGAAAGCCTTAGTGTAACTATTAGACCTGGTCTTTATTATTGACAGGAATATGGGGATACTGCTAGGTCTAGGTCTGCTAGGTCTGTAGTGGATGGCTGTATTATGGTGACCAATTTTTATACCAACCACTGAAGTGATGGGCTGCTAGATCACAGATTAACTGCTAATGATACTTGGTCATATGCTGGAAGAGTCTGGTGAGCATTCTGCTCAGCCATACACTTCAGCAGCTAATCCATATGTATCCAGCTATGGGGCAAGTGGCATTTGTTTAGGGTCCCTCATCTCAAGGTTTAACCAGCTCCCTTCCATATAAAATATATCATTGCCTGTCTGCATTTGCCATAAAATCCATCACATGGTGGGAACACCACTTTCTTGGGGACCATCTAGATACCATAACACAAATGCAAATCTTAAGGGAGGGGGAGAAGAGTCTTCACCTCCAACACAGACTATTGCATAACTCCAGACCACCAGCTAGTTGTTCTTTCTATGTTATACCCTCTCCGGGGAAGGGGCGTGAGGGGCACCTCAGATGCCAAAACAAAAAGAAAACCCAATTCAACACGGGGCCATCCCCCAGACTTCCAGTGGCTACCCCATCCTTCTCTTCAGGCTTATTTCCCATAGTCACTCTCTTGTATGTTGCTCACTCCTGAGATCTAGCTGGTCTAACTAATTGGCCTATCCTACTACAGCTCTGCAGAAAAAGCTCCATTCAGGTGGAGCTTTGCACCTCACTCCTAACCAACCAGCTCCCAACTGAGGCAGGTTCTCTCTCCTTTACCTCCCTCCCCCAGGGTTTGGCAATGGCTGCAAGTATAACAAGGCAGGGCTAGCTGAGACCACAGATTACCTTAACTCTTTTTTTGCTAACATGGCGCATCTGCCCCATCACACAGTGTGAAAAAAGTGTTTCAGTGGGCACTGTGAAGGTTCTGAGCAAGTTGCCAGTGCAATTCTTGGAGCTGTAAAGTATAAGACTGGCTGTTCTATCATGACACTATCCAATTTATTTTCCTGATCTCTTTACAAAGACAGGGCTTTGCCCACTGTCATACCCTGCACTGGTCCTGGTGGTCAACTTTAACCTCACTAAGATTTGCTTATCTCCTCTATTTATACATAACAGATGGCATTAGCCAACTTTAGTGTTTAACAGAGAATTCTAAAGGAACTGTGTAATGCTTTTATTCCTATTAATATTTTTGGAGTGAGAAATCTAACCTGTGCCTAGAAGTAGAAGGAGTTCTCCTCCTTCTTGATCGTGATCTTGATCTTGAATGCCTTCGTTTTTCATCTTTTTTATCTGGAATTAGGAAGAAGCATTAGTACAAAGATACAAATGGTATGTAATCTTCAAGGAGATCCATAAAAGGAAAAGGAAATGTGTAGATTTGCACCTTCTTTAGACAAAGAAGCAAAAGAAATCCTGAAAAGTTGTTTTTAGTGGGATTTTTTTCTGAAAACATCAGAAATTCGAGTCTGGTTTATCCTGGTTTTGGTAGACACTATGGAGAACTAGTAGAATATGACATAATATGTAACAATGACATAAAACCAGATTTAGAAGGGAAGTGATTTTTGTTCATACTTATGAAAACTTTTGTTAATACCTGCTCAAATCAAGCATTTAGCTGTGGGAAGAAAAGCTTGTTACGTTTCAGGATTCTGCTCCTTCATATAAGGACTGAGAAACCCCTTAACTCATTGCTTTGGATCCTTTAAAAAAAGGAGTCCTATAGCAAAACTCCAGAACACTAGAGTTAACATTTCTGATCATCAGAGTTTCTCTCAAGTACCCTTCTCCCCCAAAATAAAGTTAATGCATTCCAACTTCTTTAACTTAACATAAAGCAACAAAAGAAGAGAGGACAACCACATTCCTTTCACCTTTCTTTCACATTCTTTCTGGTTTATTATGTGTCAATTTAGCATTTGAAAATGAATTTACCTCTCACTGAAACAGAATTTGTATCCCAAACTGTGACAAAAGTGGCTTTTTTTCCTTTTTGCTCCTTCCTAATCTGCTCACATGAACCCTAGCAATCACTGAGAATAACATGCTTTACCAACAACCAAGTGAACTAACTACTTAATATTTAACAATAAAAAAAACTTTAAGCACAGGTAACTATAGCAACCTCTCTAATGTATTCTGGGGATGACTTAAGACGCATCATTTATCAAAGTGCAATTGATTAAAGATGATGAAATATCTCTTCCACTAATTTATTCTCCAGAGCACTCTTCCAGCATTTACATAACATAGAATAATTGCATGGTCTAAGTGAGATGCAGGTGAATCATTCAGCCACTTTTACAGAATCTTCTGATGTGTGTGACACTTTACAATTTAAAAAAACCCTTATGATTAGTGGAATAAGGAAATATGTAAACTTAAATTAAAAGGGCTTATAATCTTCAAAACCTAAGGGAATATATTTCCAAAAATTGTGTTTAACCAAATATTTAAAAGCAGTTCAATTACCTGGCTCTATGGCAGCAGAAATCAGTGATTGTGCTTCTCGTACTCTTTTCATAGCTTCCTCTATTTCTTTACTGGACGTATCAGATTTCAGACTTGGTGAGACAAGACCTGCAGCTACATGGTTCAACCTGGAACAAGCCATTAAGTGAAGTGAAAATTTAATTTCAGATCCAAAATACTGACTTTAAAAAATACTTGCCTAGACTGGAAAAACTTGGTTGGAATAAGGGGAAAACATTGGTGAACTACTCTTGGGCTGTGTCCAGACTCAGGGTTTTTTTTCGAAAAAAGTAGCCTTTTTTCCAAAAAAAAACTTCACCTGTGTCTAGACTGCAGCCACGTTCTTTCGAAATTAAATCGAAAGAACGCGGCTTTTCTTTCGATGGCGGTATACCTCATTGCACGAGGAAGAACGCCTTTTTTCGAAAGTGCTCTTTCGAAAAAAGGCGTTCTTGAAAGCAAACAGGGCTTTTTAGAAAGAGAGCATCCAGACTCACTTGCTGCTTTCTTTCGAAAAAGCAGCTTGCTTTTTCGAAAGTTCCGTGTGCAGTCTAGATGCTCTCTTTCGAAAGAGGCTTGCAGTCTAGACATAGCCTTGGAGTAGCCCAAGGAGATTACAGTTCCAAATCCAACTCCCTCCTCCCAGTCTCTACTGCTTGGGGAAGAGAGTAATGTGTACTGACTGGTTCTACTACCTGATTTAGAGTGTGCTGATGTAAATACGTTGCTCACTCCCCGTAGCCCCCTTCTCTCACAAGAGGGCAGGGAGAAACAGAGACGATAGATGGACAGATGCCATATGTAGAAGGCTCCACAAAGCTGCTATGTGCTGGAAGTTAGGTATCAGCATGAGGGACAGATTACATCCTTTTATTCTCTTGAGCTAGTATACCAATATCCAGCCCAAAAGTAGTAAGGGGTCCATTTACTGTCTTGCACAGATACCTGTTTCCAATGTTACTTTTCCAAATACAGGCAGTCCCCGGGTTACGTACAAGATAGGGACTGTAGGTTTGTTCTTAAGTTGAATTTGTACGTAAGTCGGAACTGGCGTCCAGATTCAGCCGCTGCTGAAACTGACCAGCGGCTGACTACAGGAAGCCCGAGGCAGAGTTGCTCTGCCCCGGGCTTCCTGGAATCAGCCGCTGATCAGTTTCAGCAGCAGCTGACTTGGGGACACCTGGGGTAGAGCAGCTGGGGACCTACCCGGCAGCGCCCCAGCTGCTCTACCACAGGCGTCGGTGAGAAAAGCCTGGTCTGCTTGGGGGGCGGGGGAGGGGAAGAGACCAGGTGAGAAAAGCCTGGTCTGCTGCAGGACCAACCCGGCTGAGCGTCCCCCCGCCCCCTGCCCCAGCAGACCAGGGAGACGCGGAGCAGCTTTTCTCGCCCCGGAGGACATGGGCGGTGGGACTGCGGTGCGTCTGGGCTGTCCCGCCGCCCGCATCCTCCGGGGCGAGAAAAGCCCCGTTTGTAAGTACGGATCTGACATAAGTCGGATCTGCGTAACCCGGGGACTGCCTGTATTTCTGAAAAGGCAACAATTTTTATTCTCATCAACAGAAAAAGTAACTCCTTAAAGGAAAAAGTAAACTAATTCAGACTGATTTTCCCTATAGAACACCAGATTCTGTTTTAACATCTAGTTTTTAGAAGTCAACTTGTTCCAGTGCAAGATGTACTTAGACTTGGACCAGGTCTACACTAGACCCAGAAGGTCACCTTAAGGTAAGGAACTTCAGCTACTTATATGACATAGCTGGAGTTGACGTACCTTAAGTCAAGTTTGGCACGATCTCCACAGCGGAAGGTTGACGGGAACAAATGCTTTGGTCAGATTCTCTTACTCCTCGCAAATCGAGGATTACCAGCATCTTAGCGTTCAATTTAACAGGCCTAATAAGGACCTGCTAAATTGAACACCACAAAAATCAGTCTCTGGCATGGTAAGTACAGATTTGTCTTTACTTGTAGCTAATGGTTTTAAAGGATTAAAGTGACCACAGCCCAAATTTCTTTATATAAAGGGTATGGAATGATGAAAAGCTAGTGAGAACCATCTTTTCCTCCCAGGAAGCCAATTTCCTCTGGTATTTATTTGGACACGTGTGGAAAACAGGGTGAATGACATGAGACAGCACCCTCAAGAGAACGTCTGCTCCAAAATAAAACTTTGTAAGTACTGAAAGCTATTATTTGCACTTACTTTGGATCCACCGTGCTCATAAGCTTTAGTAGCTGATCTGCCGCAAGAGACTATGAAAAGAGATATTAAAACATATTGATACGAACTTTGCTTAAACACATTAACATGTTAACCACTGCAAAGGCTCCCCACCCCTGAGAGGCATGTAGCACGCAGAGAGCACATGGCCCCCACAGCCCACTTAAGTCAAAGTTCCCCAAAAGTGTTTTCTGTGGAACCCTGATGCTCCACATGATGGGTCCAGGGGCTCTGTGAGAAAATATTAATGACAGTTTTATGATCCTGTTATTTTTTTTTATTAATTTTCTGATAATTTTCTTGAAAAAGTTATAAGATACAATAAATAAAAATAGAATTCCAAAATGTGTCTATTTGGATATTGAATTAAAAATCATATTTTGGGGGGGGGGGGGGGGGGCCTGCCAAATTTTCAGCTACCTCCGTAGAGCATGGGTAGGCAAAACGGCCTCCCCGCCAAGCGGGTTAATCCGGCCCACAGAGGCCCTGACATTCCCCTGCCCACAGGCCAATTAGGGCCTGGGGAGCACGCAAAGCTTCCTCCCACCCTGTAAGCAGCACACAGCGCTTTGAGGCGCTGCGCACAGGATGGGAGGAGACATCATGTGCTCCCCCGCCCCCAAGCTCTGACTGGCCTGGGGGCAGGAGGAGCGTGCAAAGTTTCCTCTGCCCTCTCCCCGCCTCCTGTGAGGAGTGCATGGCACCTCAAAGTGCTGTACGCTCGTGCAGGGAGGGAGCAGGGTGAGGGAAGCTTTGCACAGCTCCCCCGCCACATGGTCAATCAGGACTTGGGGATGGGGGAGCACATGACATTTCCTCCATGCCCTGCGCGTGGCTCTTTGAAGGTCAATCAGGGCCGGGGCAGGGCAGGGGGTCAGAGAGTGTGCAAAGCCTCTTTCTGCCCTGCCAGGGGCCACTTGAAAATTTTTTGAAGTGGCCCCCGGCCAAAAATTATTGCCCACCCCTGCCGGAGACGTTCCGTGGCTGAAAAACTTTGGAAATGCCTGTCCTAAAGTACACCTCCTGGCCAGAGCCTGTACCTGACACCCCATTTCCTCCTGCCTTGGGTCACAACCCAACCTTCTTCTCCCCTCTTGTACCTCTGTCCAAGGTCACAACCCCCTTTCATGACCTTCCAAGGACACTGCACCCCTTCCATGACCTTCCTCCAGGTCAGAATCCTCTCTGAGAATCATAAGGCTGCAAGAGACCTCAGGAGGTCATCAAGTCCAGCCCTCTGCCTGAAGTAGGACTCACCCTAACTAAATCATCCCAGCCAGGGCTTTGTCAAACTGGGTCTTAAAAACCTCTAAGACTGGAGATTCCACCACCTCCCTAGGTAACCCATTCCAGTGCTTCACCATCCTCCTAGTGAAATAGTGTTCCTAATGTCCAATCTAGACCTCTCCCACTGTAACTTGAGACCATTGCTCCTTGTTCTACCATCTGTCACCATTGAGAACAGCCTTGCTCCATTTTCTCTGGAACCTCCCCTCAGGAAATTGAAAACTGCTATCAAGTCCCTCCCTTACTCTTCTCTTCTGCAGACTAAATAAGCCCAAATCCCTCAACCTCACCTCCTCGGTCACATGCTCCAGCCCCCTAATCATTTTGGTTGCCCTCCACTGGACCTTCTCCAATGCATTCACATCCTTTCTACAGTGAGGGCCCAGAACTGGACACAATACTCCAGATGTGGCCTCACCAATGCCGAAAAAAGGGGAATAATCACTTCTCCAGATCTGTTGGAAATACTCCTCCTATTGCACTCTAATATGCCATTAGCTTTCTTGCTACAAGGGCACACAGTTTATTCATATCCAGCTTCTCATCCACTGTAATCCCAGGTCCTTTTCTCCTGAACTGCTATGTAGCCAGTTGGTCTCCAGCCTGTAACAATGCTTGGGATTCTTCTGTCCCAAGTGCAAGACTTTGCACTTGTTCTTGTTGAACCTCATCAGATTTTTTTGGCCCAATCCTCCAACTTGTCTAAGTCACTCTGGACCTTATCCCTACTCTCCAATGTACCTACCTCTCTCCCTAGCTTAGTGTCATCCTCAAACTAGCTAAGGGTGCAATCCATTCCCTCATCCAGGTCATTAATAAAGATGTTGAACAAAACTGACCCTAGAACTGATCCTTGGGGCACTCTGCTTGAAACCTACCTTCAGTCAGACATCAAGCCATTGATCACTACCCGCAGAGCCCGACAATCTAGCCAGCTTTTCAGCCACCTTACAGTCCATTTTATTCATACTCCCTCAAAGACTCTGCACCCCCTCCTACACTCCAATCTCCTGACCCAGGTTACACCCCCCTTCTTCTAACTCCCTCAGACCCCACATCTCTTCCTGTACCCCAAGCCCTTACTCTGGGCTCCTTTCCGCACCCAACCTCCATCATGACTATCATGAAAAAGTGCAGCCCTTGATCACTTGCAAATTGTTGGGAATAGTTCTCCACAAAAAGTTATTGCCCACCCTTGAGCTAAATGCTCCCCTTTTAATATATGCCAGTCAGTAGCATCTTTTCAAGAAAGGATCAAGACAATTTCTTTAGACTATCTGTGGTGTTTACAATTTATCTCTGAATTGTCTTAGGCAGAGAGCTTGCTCACCTATCTGTTCATTCAACATGACTATTTTTACTTGTACAGTACGATGTGTGTCTTTTTCTATCGATTTCCTCTAACCCATACATAAACTGTAACTTTCCTGCTCTTACTTAAGAATATCCAGAAGCAAACTTGTATATAAAGCCACCTGACACTTATTATAATTTGAAAGCACAAATGGTACATTAACTGCTAACAAGTCTCATTTATAACTACTTGTTATTTAGCAGATGACAACTTGCAGAGCGATCCAATGTGAATTGTAATCAAATTGCTAAGCATCCAAAAAGTACATCTATCATTTTAAATTTGATTTTTTTTCCCCAGTAGGTAGTTTAACATGAACATTTTGAACAATTTAAGTGCTTAGCTAACACGTAAGCAAAGTTTGTCCAAATGGTCAGTTTATTATGCTACATTAAAAGGTCACTATAATAGCAAAAAAAAGTAGAATCTGCATGATGCCCATTACTTCAGTGATTCCTGTACTAATACATTAATAATTTAACTCTGTCTCTGATACAAGACACCAGTGTCTGAGAAACCCTACAGTATATCATTAAAAAATTAAGATGGACAGACTATTTCTAGGACTGTGGCAGTGTTTCTCAAAGTGGTCTGCAAAACCATTCTGAGAAAACTGCTAACTGGCCACTCCAGTGCATTTATTTATCAGCTCCGCAGTCATGGAGCCTCGCAGCTCCCATTGGCTCTAGTTCACTATTTGTGGCCAAGAGGAGTGCAGGAAGTGGCGTGGGCTGGGCTGCCGCTTCCCACAGCTCCCCTTGGTTGCAAACAGCGAACCAGAGCCAATGGGAGCCACAAGGCTCCATGGCTGTGGAGCTGGTAAATGAAGATACTGGAGTGGCCAGTTAGCAGGTTTCTCAGAATGGTTTCACAGACCAATTTGAGAAACACTGAACTATGGGTTTAAAACAGAGATGATAGATACTGTTATTCTAGTAATCATGTAGCTGCACCAATTTTAATGGTTATATGGTTACTAAAATGCTCCCCCCAAGGGCAGGGTCAACAGCCAGTACACTCCCAGCGAGCCCCCTGCCACTACACGCTGCTGCCTCTATATCAGAGGCAGCAGTGCTGGGTGGCAGCAGCCCCTGTCCGCAGTGGGGGCCCCAGCTCTCCACAGATAAGAGGCTGATCCAGCCATCGCTTATCGGTTAAATGGCTAGCTGCTAATATCCTCAGTTTAAAAAGCTGTCTTTAATTTTGGCTTGGGAAGTTTAGCTCTGAATATATTTGTACTAGTCTACCAACTCAACTTTTTTTTCAGACTGTATTTTAAACAAGCTTTTAGCAATCTAAAAGTCTGCTAGTTCAAAGTCTGGTATTCAAAGTCTTCAGCTGGAATTAACCTTTGGGTTTGGGAGACCACAATTTGTTAATATACATTAGCTCAAGTGTCAGAATTAAATTAGAAAAGAAGCAAGATTGCAAAAGGATTTTAAAAATCATTTATCAAACTGCTAGGCCTATAAACAAATGCACTGTATGATATGAAAGATGGAATTTCTACAAATAACTCGACCTTAAAACTAGGCCCAATACTCGTCCCTTGCATTTTTGTAGGACTAATTCAGGAATAAATATAGAAAGTCTTGGACTTTCAAATCAGACAATTAATATACTGGTGTATCATAATCTACTGATCAGTCTAAAAGTTTGCCAAAGTTAGTAAAGAAAAAGTTACTTATATACCTGAGAGTTTAAGTTTGCTCCAGGAAGCCCAAGAGCGGCTAGGGCAGGATCAAGAGCAGGAGCTCCCAAAGCAGCTAAAGGAACGGCACCAATCTATAACATACAGATGATAATTTAAAAAAAGGCACTGGCACAGTACAATCCCTTTATCACCACCATATTGATTAAACCCAACCTCACAAATATGTACATTAATACACCCTTTAGCAAAAATGCCAGTTCTAGATTTATTTTTTGACTTTCTATACAAACATGCTCAGACAACAATTAAAAAGGGAATTTTAACAGCGAACACTGCAAACTTGTCCAGGATTCTTTCTGTCCCATTTATCGGAACTAAGAATGCTGAAAATGATATTTTTTTAAGAAAAACCCAGGCAAGCTGACTGACCAGATATAAGTCATTAGAATTTAGAAAACAACTGCAGATACTGCAAAAGAGAATCCATCTCACTATTTTAGTTTTGGTTGATCTCCAATAATAAAAGTAAAAGGCAGTTTTAAAAATACACAATCTCTCCCCCTGATTTGTCAGTATTTATGACTGAATACACAGAGAACACACATTTCTGCATTAGATTTGTACCTACTCTCCTCCTTTAAAAGGGCACAAGATACTTTAACAGGGCCTCTGAAAATGATAATGGAATTCTGAAACATGCCTACTTAAGTTAGATACCCAACCCCCACTGAAGATCGACAGAAGCTGGGCACCTAACTCCTTTAGATATTTTTGAAAATCCACATGAGACATTACAGTTTCTGAGGAAGCCTAAATAATCATTAAAATCTATTCAATTTCTAAGGAAAACACATTTCAGATTAGCACAATTAAAGTTAAGGGTTTGTGTACAATACACATTTTCAAAAATGTGTACACAGTCCATTTTCAGAAAAAAACTAATCTTTCAAATGATAAACCAGTTTAGGATCAAGTTATTTAATGGTTTTAATATTAAGAACAAAGACTAAGAACTTGCCTCCAAAGGAGTATGGTAAGATCATCTGAATAATTCAATCCCAAACTCTTCTCCCTCATGTTTAAGAATCTTTAAAGAAATTATGCAGGCTTCCAAATATGCTAATTAAAGTTCTGAGCATGCTTGTAAAAACACAGACATCCCACTAAACAAACTACCACTGTTACACAATACAGTTCATTATGGCAGATGATTATGACCACATTCCAAATCAGCATTTAACTAAATCACTACAAATATCAATACACAATCAAATCTCTTCTTGCCATCCAAGCCTATTTGCCCAAGTGCATTAGTACAGTAGATGAAGGTCTAGCAAAATATGTACAGTATTCCCTTTCACTCCACACGAATGAAAACCTACCTGAGAAAGTGGGTTGGGAGTAGGCAGGAGACCACCTCCAGGCAGCAGACCTGCCACAGCATTAGCTGGTGCCAAAAGAGATAAAGCCTTAGTCTCATCAGGAATAATTCCTGCAGAGAAACAGCCTTGCATTAGAATACATTCTCGCTCAAGGTCAGAAAACACACAAATACACCCAGAAAATGTCTCCCTGATACACCACCTGAGTTTGCTGAAAGTACTTATGTTGGATAAAATATAAAGCTTGATTTCTACTAATATTTATCATTAAATTTTATGTCAGAATGAAACTTCAATGTGTGAAAATTTGTTCCTTTTTCTCTACAAATGGTTAAGTTTCTAGCGTAAAAAATAGCACAATACACACTACTTTTTTGTTAACACTGCCAAGATTTCATCACCTGTACTCGATTTTTAAGTCATGAACCAAACGTAAGCAAGCACAGTCGGTTCTCCAGGGGTGTGCTCTCAACTTTCAAAAGCTGTTTTATGAACAACGACTCGTGTCGGCTGCTTCACTATAAAGCACACAGAAAAATCAAGATACACAAGACAAAAAAAGTTTGATTTAGGGGTTAATAATATGGTACAGTTCACTATGATTTCTTTTACACCTACCATACAAATTTTGTAAAAATTAAGAGAAGGTAAGGAAATATTTTGTTGAACAAAGCGTAGGGCTTTTGCTGACTCGTCAAATGAATATGAAAGTGTCTGCAGATCTCCAAATATACGCTCTGTGTATATACAGTATATTGTGGCACATTCCTTACCTGTCCAGTAAAATGCGTATGGTTCCATTATGTGCCACGCTTACTGTACCAAGAATGCTGCTACACTCTGCCATTGCAGAAAAAGACTTCTGGCCCAAACTCTTGTAGCCAACTGAGACAAGTGTGGTTGATTTTACTGCCTATTCTCCATACAGAAGAATCTTATTAAGGGTCCTACTATGAAACAAATATGTACGTAGATAATTTTTATTCTATCCAACAGCAAAAGCCCTATACAGATGGATTAATCTGTTAATGTGCCCAAGCCCCCAAAATGAGAGTTCAATAATACATTTTTACTATATATTTGCAAATACCAGTAGTATTTCTGTAATACATATTGAGAAACTGCATCTCATCATAAAACATACAATAAGTACAGGGCACTTAAGAGAAACTGGATAAGCTGCAGAAGAAAACTGTTGGGTGGTATTTTCAGCAGGGCCTGGTATATAGTTCAGGCTGAACCAGGGAAAAGAACTGTAAAACACAACAACAAAAAAGAAAAACCACTGTTAAATAAAGGTAATGGTTCCTTCCACCTATACTGAGAAGTGCCGATAATATAAACAAATGTATAATACACAGCACTGTTATCTTGCTTGTGTCATTGAGCTGTCATCAATTTAGATACCAAAAGTTATGGAGGGAGGAGAGGGAAAAGGTAATTTATGATATAGGGCATTAATGCATCAATATATTAACATACCTATAGAGATTATGGGGTAATTCTGCATGCAAAATTATGTCTCAGATGATATAATAAGTTATATCTACACATTTCAAATTAGTGCAAATACATTTCTGGTATCTAAATTCAACTCCTCTCTGACTTATCTTGAGACACCTCATAGAAGATCTGCATCCATTAAAAAAAGTCATGCATCTGATCCTCTTTTTTTTTTAAAGTATTTAGAAATAAACAAAAACTACAATTTAAAAAAGCAATGAGGCCCCTCACCAGTTAATTTTCATGCGGCAATGTTTTTTTTTACTGCTGCTTTGTTAGAACCAAGAAATACTGCTTGAATGTGTAGAAATGAAAGAAAAAGAAACAGACAAAAGAAACAAACATTAACCAAAGAACCTAAATAACCCCCCAATCATCTTTAATATTACCAATCCTTCCAAATCTAGGAATATCACAGTGCAAATTACAATACTATGCCTTACCGTAGACTTTGTGTATAGTTCTAACACACAAAGCAACAGTCAACACCAAAATGTCAGTAAAAGCCAAAATTAGAGTGTGATTCTGATATAGGGGACTATTATCTGTGCAGTGTAATTATTAACTTGTACTTTAGTGATGGATAACATTAATACAGAATATCAAAAAGAAAACAAAATATTGGACTCCAGTTCAGCAGACTACTTAAGTATAAGCATATGGCTTGTTTTAAGCACGAGTAGTCTTGATGACTTCAAGTGTCTTCCTGTAGTGTGCTTAAATATGTTGTTGAATTGGGGTGCTAGTGATAAGTATGAAGTGAAAACTGTGCATTCAAAATCTAAAAGCAAATATTTTATTACAAAAATAAAGGACTTATATTATCTTAAAAACATGTCCAGATTCTGAATCTCCAGAACTAGACACAAGATACTGCTCTTCGTACAAGAAACTCCTAGTTCAAAATTGGCCCACTAAACTGCTAGTATTTGTTTAACTTGTATAGATCATCTTTAACACATTCTGAAATGAAACTATTGGGCATATTTCTCTAAATTCTAGGTTTATCATCAAGCAAATTGGACAAATTCATACTGACAAAAAGCATCACATTACCCATCATCAGTAATTCAAATGTTGAGTTTTAACTTCTTAAACAAGGGCCTATGAAATATTTAAATACTATTGACACAGATACTGTTATATCATGCTTTAATAATGCATAAATCAGAACAAGATGAACAAATTCCTTAAGATACACTATTTTACCCACACTAGTGTAAACAAAAGCATCTACTATGAAAGTGTTATGTAGTCTGACAAAGGACTCAATTACAGAGCATGTTACAAATTTTAAAGTAAGTAATTAAGTCTTAAGTGTTTAATTTATTTTAAAATTTTACTTTTAACAAGAACCTATGACTGTTCATCAACCCTGGAAGGCAGCTGAGAGAATTAATTAAATTGCCTTGTCAAAAATATGAACAAGATAGGCCTTATATTAAGTTTGATACTGTGATGTAACTTAATCTGCAGGGTTTTTACTCTATTTCAAAAGGATCTTAAGAAAAAAAAATGTAAGAGTAAACCAAAATCAGTATATTTGAAATGAATTATTCTAAAGCCTAGTAAAGTTTAATGAGACTTCTGTTAGAAGTGATGTCTTCTCAGCATATTGTTTTTAAAACAAGTTCGGAAAAAAACCTGCTCACTGTCTTTCAAATTACTGTAACACCCTAAAATGTAAAAAAAAAAGAAGAGAAAATGTAGTTAACAAGTGGTTACACCAGGAAAACACTTGGGGACTTGAGTGCTTGCTGGCCTTTAGTTAATGTCTAGAATCCCCTGTAGCTGCAGAGGACCCACTGTTTCAGTCATCTGGAAGGGCTTTGCATTTGCCTTCTCCACTACAAAAATCACACACACAAATAACAGAGAGAAGAGTTTATTATTCAGTGAAATTCTATTAAATACAGCAAGGCTGAACAAGAAAACTTGGAATAAAATCTAAAATCCAGTGCCCATTTGGCACCTCTTGGAAGATCTCACTTTCATCTTAAAAAGCACAATCATTCAAACCCTTGGTATACTGGAATTTACAGGAAGAGCGAACGTTTCTTCTGAGAAACTGTCAACTAAACGAAGTAGCAGGACATTGCAAAATAACTGCTAACCCACTCCTCCATTCACTCTCAAAGAGGGAGGAAAAAACTTGCACGAGACTAGAGAAAAAATACATATCCTGAATAATTCATCTTTAAGGCAACTTTTATTATGCATACGAGTTAGCATTTTTATGTCTGATTGGAAACATGTCTTAGGGACGCTGACGAATTAAGAGCATAATTTTCCAATAATTCTGCTTAAAAATAATTGCGCTCTAAATTTAAGATTTTCTTATATAAAAATATTGACAGATAAACCATCCAGCTTTTACCAGATGTCATTAAAAAAAATTAAAAATTTGCTTTAATGAAAGACATAATGACAGCATACCAAGGGTTTCAAAACATTAATATATCTTAGATATTTTACAGGTTACTAAACCTCATTCTATTAAGCTATACTGGGGTAGACTTCCATCTTATGATGACTTCATAGGTTATTAAACAATTCACAAACCTTCTGCATATGGTACGACTATCAATGCTCTGTCAACGAACACAGTGTTTGTCAGATGTTGGGCCACAACTGCTGAGTCAGGATCGTGGAACTTTACAAAACAGACCCGTGAAGAAACAGGCAAAGGAGAATCACTAAAAACAAAACAAACAATAAAACAGTATTAGATATAAAATTTAAAAAGTCACACATTCATTAAAAACACATATACACTTGCATTCTGTTTACTGCACTGAAGTCTAAAGACTAGCTAGTCACACAATATGTTTATCTTTTAGAATAAAGTTGATCATGTGTTTCTCTATGATCAATTTCTAAAAATGCAAACAAATCACAAACTTCAAATTTTAAGCCAGGAATATTATAAACATATAACTAGAATTTGTACTAACATAGGTCCTGAATGAAAGAGGTCAAACAGGAAGTAGACTCTCAGTGCCTGCATAAAAAGGCTATTTAATTTCTGTTCAATAATTAGCTCATTCAAAACTGACAGAGTTGAAAAAGCTGGACAACTTATTTTCTCTTTCCATCTACAAATAAAAACTAAATGACAGATTGAGCCATAATTTACACAATTTTGAAGGACATATTGACTAGAAGCAAATAAATTTGATTTGCTAGTGACAACACCGTTTATTTAACAAATCAATTTTAAATGCAAAACATGTTCTGACAAGTTTTATTAATGTATTCAGCACAAAAAATTTAGAATGGTGATTTTGTGAATTTTTCCGAGTACAGCATAACAAGTTATAGGTAAAATGTCAATCTAGTAAATAAGTAATGCAGCATTCACTATTTTCTAAAGCTGTCAATTAGTGGGAGTTAATGCCTGAGGGCAGAATTAATGCATTAAAAAAATTAACTTGTGTTAATTGCAGAGGTCAGCAAACCAGCATGAGCTGCTTCAGTAATGCAAACCGCCACTAGAGGGCACACGGAAAAACAAAGCAGACAGAAAGGAGGAACAAAAACTGAAGCCATGGTTCCAGCTTTTACAAAAAAAAAAAAAAAAAAAAAAAAGCACTGCTAGTAGGGATGTAAGCACCTAGTCAACTATCCAAGCGTAAGCTTATCGGATAGTCAGCTAGCCGCTTCCTCCCCCCCTTGCTTGCTGCCTCTGTCACAGTGTTTCCCAAATGGTGTTCCACGGAACCCTGGGGTTCAGCAAAGTGAAAATTAGGATTCTGCGAGTAAATTCCATTACAATAACATTTTATTATTAAAAAAAAATTTTGTACACATTAGCATTTGTTTATTATTATCCTTACTTATTTGTGGTCTACTTTTTCGGCTCCATATACAAGACTGTTATTAGGGGTTCTGCAAAAGAGTTCCGTGGCCAAATAAAATTGGGAAATACTGCTCTATCAGAAAGAGGCAGCAAGGAGGGAAGCAGGAGCCAGTTCTGGGGGGAGCCAGCTTAAAAACCGGTCTCCGTGGGGGGAAGGGAAGGAGCGGAGTAGTAAATGGTGCCAGCAGGGACTGAAGCTGGCTCCAGTTCCCACCACAGGGCTTCAGTCTCTGAAATATACAAGAACCCCATGAGGCTCTTGTACGTTTAAAAAACTGAAGCACTGCAGTGGGAACATGAGGCCAGTGGGGTCAGCTTCAGTCCCTGCTGGGCCCGTGCTCCCTATGGCCCTTCCTGCTCTGCTTCTATGAGAGGCAGCAAGGAGAAGAACAGGAGCTGGTGTTGGGGGAAGCTGGCTTAAAAGCCAGTTCCCCCACCAAGCACTATCTCCTTGGTGCCACCTACTCCTCCTACCCCTCCCCCGGTGACTATCAGAGGTGCAGGGGGAGGGGAGGCTGCTGCAAAGCAGCCCCTGTCCACAGGGGTTTTAGGGGGAAGTCTGACCTCCCCACCCCGAGGACAGAGACTGCTGCTGGACCAGCCCTTGCCCATGGACAGCCCTAGCTTCCGTGAACAGAGGCTACTCCAGCAGCAGCCTGTCTGCAGTGGACAGGGTTGTCTGCCATGAGCAGGGCTGCTGAACTCAGCATGAGCTGGGACCAACCAGTCCCAGCTCACGCTAATCACTGTGGCTCTGCATTTTAAATGTATTAAGAGCCCAGTGGCTCTTACTACAATTAAAATGCAGAGTTGCAGCACAGGTGGCTCCTGGAGCTGGTACTAGCTGGGACTGCTCAGTCTCAACTTGAGCCCGCTGCTGGAGCTACCCCCTGCTGCAGCTCTGCAGAGCGGTCCTATCAACTATACAATTAGTCTGATGACTGCATTTTAACATCCTTAGTTACTAGCCAATAAGAATCAACTTTTTTGGAAAATAAGTACAAATACAAAAGAAGATGAAAATAGATTTAAATAAAGATTTTCTGCTTGATAATGCACACTGAAATTAAAATAAATGATTCAAAGCCCACTGAGTGGGGGCCTCTGCAACTCCCAGTGCCCCCGGTAGCCATACACTCCCAGAGGGAGTTTGCCAGACCTGGGGAGGTCATCGCTCTGCTGACAGACTCCGGGCTCTCCACAGGCACGTCTGCATTCCTCCTTTGAAATATACATAGCAGAAGCTCCCCCATAGAGCTTGGGGTCAGTGGGGAACTCAGAGACAAATGCCACAGGGAGCCTGGGGTCAGCTAGGGAGTCCCCAGCTGACCCTGGGCTCCATGCAGCACTGCTGCATTGAAGTACCCTCTCTTCCCCTGCCTCTATCTGACAGAGGGGGGTGGGAAATCGACTGACTATCCAATAAGCATTTGCTTATCAGATATTCGACTAGTCCTTAACACCCTTAATCAGGAATGTGTATTTTGCAATTCCTGTGGAACCTCACTCAATTTGGCTATGTTATAACCCTTTGTAATATCTCAGTTTGCACATGCTCTGTAGGCTTCTTAGATATTCTAAGCTAAAATCTTCAAAAACACCGTCAGCATGGAACACCCTTCAGCATAAGGCTGAACAAGACTTTCCCTGCAAGTTCTCAAGTTGCTTGAGACCACGCTAAGTCTATGACTATAGTAACTAAAGGCACATTTACACTTCCGAGAAGATCAACACTCCAGAGGTCGATCTTCCGGCGTTCAATTTAGTGAGTCCAGTAAGGACTCTCCTTTCAGTCTTGAGGAGTAAGGGAAGTCGATGGGAGAATTTATCCCAACTTCCTGCTGTGGGACTGCCCCAGAAAAATATTATGCAAGGTATGCCAACTCCAGATATGAAATTCACATAGTTCAGGAGTGGGGAAGCTGCTGACCTACAGAAAAAAAAATCAATTGGAGGCCACACACAAGTGAGAAGCAAAAAAACAAAAACAAACCCTCACTGAGGTGGCCCCCAACTGAGAAGCAGAAAGACACTTCCCACAGTCTCATTGCACACCTAGGCTCAGTCTATTAGATTTTGCATGCTCTAGCCTCCACGATGGGGCATGGTGTGAGGGGAGATCCTGATCCTCAGGGGCTGCTGGATCCAGGCAAGCAGGGGCCGCATCCAGCCCCATCTCTTAGGTTCACCACCATTGACATAGCTGGAGTTGTACATGTTGTATTAATTTTCTCCACCAGTGTAGACCTGGCCTGAGATCAAGAAGTATCTCTCATCTGGGCTCTCAATGCACAGGCAACATAGAGGAAGCTGCTTGATTCAAATTAAGTGAGAACAAGAGCTGAAAAAGGGACACAGTAGACTGAGAGAAGGAGTCTAGGGTGTGAAAAGAAGGAACTGGAAAGAGAGGACTGTCTGAGCAAAGAAACTGTTGAACCAGTAAAGAGGGAAGGATGTGAGAAGGGATGGGAGACAGTAGTTATAGAGACATTGTGCAAGCTGAAAATCTGGACTGGGGCAGAGCCAAGTGGCACAAGAAGTTGGCAAGAGACAATGAGATTAAACAAAGAGCTCTGGGAAAGTGACTAGAAATTTAGGTGGGGGTAGGGATGTGAAGGACTAGTCAACTAGTCCCCGCCCCACTCCCTCCTCCCGGCTGCCTCAGACTATCAGAATGAGGCAGCAAGCAGGGGGATGGGGAAGAGGGGAATTTCAAATCAGCAGTGCCACATGGAGCCTGAGGCCAGACCCTGGGCTCCACGCATTGCTGCCACTTTGAAACGCTGCGTGCAGCCTGGCTGCATGCGGCATTTCAAAGCAGCAGCACCGCACAGAGCCCAGGATCAGTGGGGGAATTCCCAGCTGAACACGGGCCCCGTGCGGCGCTGCCACTTTGAAATGCTGCAAAGAGCCTGATTCTGGGCCTCCCGTGGTATTTCAAAGCAGCAGCGCCACACAGAGCCCGGGGTCAGCAGGGGAGTCCCCAGCTGACCCCAGGCTACATGCAGCACTTTCGACTTTGAAGCGCAGCAACAGCTCTAGGGTTGTTGCTACACTTCAAAGGCAGAGGCACCTTACTGACTAATCAAATAGTCGATACAAAATGCATCGACTATTCGATGAGTCAATTACTCGCAATTTAACATCCCTACTAGGGTGCAAGTCTAGTGGAAGCTGTGGGATGAAAATATAGATCAGATGAAGAAGGGGAAAAAAGGGTGAAATGAAGTACTTGGTACCATTATTTCTATTTTTCTATCTTTATCTTCTTTGTAACCATTTTTAAGATCTATATTTTGCTAGTACAGGCAGTCCCCGGGTTACGTACAAGATAGGGACTGTAGGTTTGTTCTTAAGTTGAATTTGTATGTAAGTAGGAACTGGTACATATTGTAGGGGAAACTATAGCCAAACATTTTTTTTAGTTTTGGATAGCATAGGGAAAGGTTAACTCCCCTCTAATGTTTGTTTTGCTGTCTGTTCCCCTGTTCAGAAGATTTCACATCTATTTCTGTCCCTGTGACAAACTCAGGACTAAAGGAGTAACTCATCAAATACCAAACAGCTCTGCACCATGCTTTGAGCTAATAGCTTTATTTCCACACACCACCCAGGGTTCTAGGAGGAGGGTCCTTTTTTGCTAACACAATGAGGCCAGCACTTTGTTTGTTTTGGTGGAGTCTTTGTTTGCCCAGGGAGCCCAGCATGTATAGGGGGAGGAGGGGCGGAGAGGCTGCTTTTGTCTGCTGTTCGGCAGCCTGTTGCTCAGGGGAGGGGGCAGCCTGTTGCTGGCAGGGGGGGAGGCGTGCAGGATGCGAGGCCGCGGGGGAGGGGGAGGGGGGAGGCAGCGGGCGTGGGGAGGCACTTTTCCTCTGCCCGGCAGCTCTGCGGGATCCCTGTCCCTGTGGCCAGCTGCTGCAGGCAGAGGCCAGTTGGAGCCGGCCGAAGAGGAGGAGGAGGTGGATTCTAGGACCCAGGTGAGCGAGCCCCGGGGACGCTGCTGCGCTCCGGGAGCCCGGCATGTATAGAGGGGAGGAGGGGCAGAGAGGCTGCTTTTGTCTGTTCGGCAGCCTGTTGCTCAGGGGAGGGGGCAGCCTGTTGCTGGCAGGGGGGTGGGGGGACAGCGGGCGTGGGGAGGCACTTTTCCTCTGCCCGGCAGCTCTGCGGGACCCCAGTCGGAGCCGGCCCGAGGAGGAGGAGGATCCTAGGACCCAGGTGAGCGAGCCCCGGGAATGCTGCTGCGCATGTGCGGGAGTTGCCTCACCCCGTTCGTATCTAGGGATCCGATGTAAGTCGGATCCACGTAAGTCGGGGACTGCCTGTAGTTAAGAAATAGAACAATAGCCATTGCAACCATATGATTTATAAGCTTCCTCGAATAAACCTGTAACTGTTTAAGTTTTAACCTGACTCCTTCAGTTGCTGTAATAGAACCAAGCACAATTTAAAAGAACTTCAGCCGGTCATAAAGGGACAGACATAGGGAGAGCTTGGGCATTTGTATCTGTGTCACTCCCAGGTGACAAGATCCGTTGGGGCACCCTTTCAGCCTTTCCTAGGCTGCCCACTGCGAAGGAACCCCTGTGTTCTAGCAGCTAAAATCTAAGGTGTAATAAGCTCTTCCTATATAACGGGGTGTCTGTTGGCCTGCTGGCCACCCTCTGCGATGGGACCCTGGTCCTAGCAGTAAAGACACGGATGTTAAACCTTTTCTCGGAAACATACACACACACACTGCCCTGACCGTCTGCTGACAGCACTGAGGCATTTGGGATGGTGGCTGGCACTGGGATGGGGCTGGATGCAGGGGACACTGGGGTCAGTGGCTGGCGCTGAGGGACTCTAGAGGTTAGGGCTGGCACTGGAGGACTTTTTATAGCATGGCAGACCCATTCACAAACTTTTGGTGAACATGTAACATTTGCATATTTGAATATTCATTATGTATACAACAAATATGCAATACACAAATATGCTAATCAATTGTTACCTGTCCACCACAAGTTTGTGAATGGGTTTGCTGTTCCGCGGTATAAAAAAGGTTGAGTACCACCCATCTCAATGTTTCAGTTCTGCTGATGCCCTATGCTGGAGTTAATGTAACAACACATTATGGAATTTCTGAGATTGCTCTTTGAAATACCTAGAAACTACACACCAAGTTAAAAGAATACCAAGGTTACAACTTTAATTCATGCAATAAGAAATTGGGAAATGTTAGTATTAAAGTTACTTGTGTAACCGTAACTTAGCTTATTTATTTTAATTACACAACCATATCCTATTTTATCCTCAAAAGCCCTGCCTCATTCAGTGCATAGTATGGCTCTGTTCTGGTGATTAATCAGGGGTTGGAGAGAAAAGTTGGGTGTTACCAGTACTTCTATTCCTACAAACCCATCTCTCAGTCACTCTATAAAGCTGGAGTACTACAGAGAAGAGTATCCTTCATTAAAGAAGTGCTTACTTTGTGGTCTTAATGAATATTCTTTCAAAGTCTATCTGTGTGTAATGTGTAACTTAAAATCCATTTCTGGTGTGTACTCTAACAAAAATCCACCTTAAAATGGACAAAGTACCATTGAGACAGAGTGCCAAACTAAAGAGATTATACGCGTCTCCTACTGTAGTCAAGTGCAAATATATGATTTTGAAATTTTGCATTTCTTTAGTAAGAATGCATGCACCCTACCAATACTGCTCTATCCTGGGCAGATTTTTTTTTTACCTCTGATAGAGACATGATGATTCTGTTTCTCATACTTATCACAACCAATTATATAGGCTTTGACAAAGTATTCTTGTATTGAATGTGGGTGCCTGTGTTAATAAGTGGGGACGAATTAAGAACAACATAGGGGTATACAAAAAACAAGAGAGTTGTTGAACTCTCTAGCAGAAAAAGGTGAAGCTTCAGGAGTTATTTCTAGAAGCAGCTACTACCAAAAGCTATATGCATACAAGCCGTAGAAGCACTTCACTGGTATTTTAGAGACCTAGGTTAAATATATTCAATACCCAGTTCAACCAGACTTTGGGAAAGTCACTCAATCCACTCCATGCCTTAACTTCCCATCTGTAGAGGGGTGGTAACATCCACTTCATACAGATGTCGAAACATAATACAAATTAATGATTGTGAAATGCTCAAAACAATGAAGAAAACTATGTTAACAACCTAAACAGATTTCTCTTGCTAAAGACACTAGCTCCTTGTTATTTGGTGAAAATGACACTTTTCTGGCACTTTAAATAGGATTTTCCATATACAAATGAAAACATTCATGTTTTACTGTATTCCAATAATAAAAACCTATCAACTTGAATCTCTGTGCATCCACTAGTTTTCCTCTACACTACAAATTCTTATTCAAAATTGCATTGAAATGGGGTTCAGATTGCCAGTGTTCATTTGAGGATGCCAAAACCACACACACACACTAAAAAATCCTGTGTTAGAATATATACACATCTATCTAGGATACCTGGAGGATTTGTGGGGGGGAGAGAGAGATGTGGCACAAAGGAAAGTCGCTTTTGCAGTTAATTTTCTTCCCCCCCTCCCCCCCGAACAGCAACTATTTGAAAGTAGGTGAAAAAATGGGTATATTAGAAACCATCTGAGGGAGAGTAATGAGCAGGCACAGTCAAAATCTTTTTATATGAAAATAAAGGCAATCCTGCTTCACAAATAAAAAAAAGGAACAGAAACAGATGGCATGCTGTTTTCAGTTCTTGTATCACAATAAATTAAAAAACTGTAATTATTTAAAAGCTCTCTGAGCATGGATTACAATTTGTGAGTTCAGCAGATCTGATGTGCGTTAAAATAATCATTATGTATATGCATATTTTTGTTAAATATTTGTAAAAACTTATACCTTGTCATAAGCTCTATTTTTCTGTCTAGACATTTCTAAATAGTTGAAACCCTTTAAAAAAAAAACTGCAATCCATTGGAAGCAGATTGGGTGGGGGCATCATTCTCAGTAATGCAAAGCACTGTTTGCTGGTTTTAATTTTTACGAGACTTTAACCCAATAACTGGTTTAAGATTTACTGCCCACCTTGCACTTTCTGTGTGTTAGGGAGAGAAAAAAAATCAATTTGTGAAAAGGGGAAAACAAAAGCTATTTTTGTAGTAACTGCTCGTTAATGGAAACTATCCAACAGGTGAGCGGTGACTCCGTAAGAGAGCAATCCCACCACACGTAGCTCAACACCTGGAGGCTCCGGGGCAGTCGGCGATGCAAGAGGACGTGCATTTAGCCGGGATAACTGCCCATAGGCTCAGGGCCCTCCCTCACACATGCTTTGAAAATTGCTCCGGGAACGAGTGCCCGGCCGTGAGGTAACCCGGCACGTTGCGGGCCGAGGAGGAGCCATGTGAGACAGGCGGGATACGACACTTCCCCCCTCCCCCACACCGCTAACTCTCCCTTTCGGAGGTCTACACTAGCGAGGTGCTGAGGCAGGCTCTGGGGGTTATCACAGCTCCGCGGGGAAGCCCGATCCCGCCGCACCGCCGGCCGAGGCCTGAAGATGGCGAGCTAGGCCCCAGGGCCTGACACTCTCAGCGTGCCTCGGCAGACGGCAGCGAAGCGCGGGGCGGGATGGGAAAGAGGCGGGACGTTGAGTGGGGGAGGGGACGCGAGTATGGCGCGGGGGAGGAAGGGGCCCGCTCCCGCTGGCGGACTCACTCGGGAGGAAAAAGGCGCAGCTCCTCGATCTTGCCCAGGAAGCCGAAGAGTGTCCGCATCTGCTCGGAGCTGGCGCTAGGAGAGACATTGGTGACCTGGATCACGTCGGTGCCGCTGCTTGAAGACATCGCGCTGCCTCCCACTCCAGTGCTACAAACACATCAGGGAAGGGGAAGAGCGCGTTAGGAACCGGGTAGCGTTTTGCTGTGTCCCCTGCCGCTACCCGTCCGGGCACAACCACGGGCCTCGCGCACAAAACAACCGTTGTGGAGTAATAACTGCCACCAGCTGCCCGCTCCAGCAGCCTGCCCGGGCCGTAACTAGTATCCCACAATCCTTTACTGCTCTTCTCTACGCAAGCGCGATCCGCGTACTTCGATGATCTTGCGCAGACGCACAACTCGCCTCGCCCACAGACGCCCCATTTGCGCATGTCCACTGCCTGTACCTCTCCCAAGGACTTGCAGCTATTGCACATGCAGTCAACCATGTCGTGCAGCTCTCGCGCATGCGACATGTTCGCGCCATGGCTATGGAAATACCCGCGCATGTGCAGTATGGGCTGCTGCACTGGGGACTTAGCAGGAGAGGCGTCTGGGCCTGAGGGCCGTTATCCCTGTTTCCTCCTCCGGGCTCGTGACTGAATCCTCGCGGGGCGGAGAAAATTCAGGCAGAGGGGCCAGTCTGGGGCTTGCCTGCGGCTAGAGCGCTCTGAGCTGACGCCTGCCTGAGCGCCCCCTTCTAGGGGCCTAGAGCTGCAGGGCGCTTCCTCTGAATCGCCAGGGCCTGAATCTGCCAGGCGCAGAGCCGCCCCTTTCTCCAGATGGCTCTGAGGGCACCCAGGGAGCTCAGCAGCTGGCAAAGCCTGTTCCTAAGGCCAGGTCTAGGGAAGTAAGAGAGTAGTCGAGAGAACTACTCCCTCCTCTCCCGTCCCCTTGCTGCCCTCTATATCAGAGGCAGCAGGGGGACAGGAGCCGGCTGGTTTCCCCCCCCCCAGCATTGTCTCCATGGTGCTGCCCCCACGCGGAAAGGCAGCAGCCTCTGTTTGTGGCGGCTCAGGTTGGGTACAGGCAGGGACTACTGGACCCAGCAAAAGTTGAGACTGAGCAAACCTGGCTCAGTTCTAGCTTGTGCCAGTTGCAGTCCTAACCTCACTGTGGCTTTGCAATTTAAATGTTGTATGAGCTGGGCTACCTGCACGCCTGGCTCCTACTACATTTAAACTGCAGAGCTGCAGTGGGGATAGCTCCTGGACCAGTGCGAGCTGGTACAGAGTGCCTTCTCTTATCAACTAATCATGTAGCCGTTTGTATCAACTAAATGATTAGTCAGATACCTGCCTCTTAACATCTTTAGTCAATACTAGACTTGAAGGTCAGCTTAAGATACTCAACTCTAGCTGTTTAAATAATGTAGCTGGAGTCCATACTTCTTAAGCTGAGCTTGGCACTATCTTCACAGTGGGAGGTTGACAGGAACAAATGCTCCCATCGGCTTCTCTTACTCCTTGCGACTGAGGAGTACTGGTGCTGACTGAGGGCACGCTCAGCATTCAGTTTAGCAGGTCTTCACTAGACTCACTAAATTGAATGCCAGAAGATGATCTCGGGTGCGACAGTACCTGAATAACAATTTCCCATTAATTTTTCAGTTCCAGAGTAATTCCTTTCTAACATGTATGTTGAAAACAAAATAAATCTGCAACCTGATTTTGCTGTAAGTGAAGTTAATGTAACAAATAAGATTTGCCAACCCCCCCCCCCCCCCCCATATCCATTAACATCAAGGGGTTATGTTAGTAAATGCACTAGAAGCATCCAGACAGAGAAGCAGCTTCTTCAGTATAGGTTGGACCTCCCTGGTTCTGTTCCCTTGGGACCTGATCAGTTGCAAAGTAGTTGGTTGGACTAGGGGAGGTCAATCCTGGCCATCGGCCCCAGCTGCTGGCCATGTTTCCTAACCCCTTGTTGCTGGCCCCAGAGCGCTCAACAGGAGTAAGTATTACCTAGATCCTTGACAGATGTTGGCTACGTCTACATTGGCCCCTTCTCCGGAAGAGGCATGTTAATTTCAAACTTCAGTATAGGAAAATCCGCGGGGGATTTAAATAAACATGGCCGCCGCTTTTTTCCGGCTTGGGGAAAAGCTGGAAAAAAGCGTCTAGACTGGCCCGATCCTCCGGAATAAAGCCCTATTCCGGAGGATCTTATTCCTACTTTCAGGAATATTTATTTAATATGTTTATTTAAATCCCGCAGGGGATATTTAAATCCCCTGCGGATTTCCCTATTCTGAAGTTTGAAATTAACATGCCTCTTCCGGAGAAGGGGCCAATTTAGACGTAGCCGTTCTGTCTAAACTGCGCTTAAAAATCGCAAATGATGAAGATTCTACAACCTTCCTAGGGAATTTATTCCAGTGTTTAACCATCCTGACAAGAAGTTTTTCCTGCTGTCCAACCTAAACCACCCTTGCTGCAATTTTAGTCCATTGCTTCTTGTGCTGTATGCATAGTTTCAGGAATATTTTTTTCTTCCTTCTGTAACGTTCTTTTATGTATTTGAAAACTATTATGTTCCCCCTCAGTCTTCTCCAGACGAAACAAACACAGTTTTTTCCCCCATCTTCCCTAATGGGTTATGTTTTTTAGACCTTTAATCTTTTTTTGTTACTCTTTTCAGGAGTTTCTGAAATTTGTCCATATTTTCTTGAAATGTGGTGCCCGGAACTGGACACAATACTTCAGTCAGGCCTAATCAACATGGGGTAGAATTAAGAATTCTGGTATCTTCCTTACAATACTCCTCTCTAATACATCCCAGAATGCTGCTGGGTTTTTTTTGGGGGGGGGGGGGTTGCATTTTTTAGCTTGTAACGAAATGGGCTCATCGAGCCTATGAAATCTTATGCCCAAATAAATCAGAGAGACAGTTTTATGAATGGCCAGTTTTCAGAGTCATGCATGTTGCTCTCAATGAGGTACCCTTGCATTCCATGTGCTAGCCTGTAACACTCCCTTCCCATCCTTCAATACAAGCAGGGCTCGTCTACATTGGCCCCTTTTCCGGAAGGGGCATGTTAATTTCAGCCATCGTAGTAGGGAAATGCGCGGGGGATTTAAATATCCCCCGCGGCATTTAAATAAAAATGTCCGCCGCTTTTTTCCGGCTTTTAGAAAAGCCTGAAAAGAGCGTCTACACTGGCCCCGATCCTCCGGAAAAAGCGCCCTTTTCTGGAGGATCTTATTCCTACTTCAAACTTTGACAATTTGAGAGACTCGTGTGGCTGCCCTTGACTCTCCTCCCTCTACATTCTAGGCACTCTGATAGAGGATGCTATGGAACTCTGGGAGGAGGGAACATAGATCTGCAAGGCCGTAAGGGGTGCCTGTACAGGAAGGAGTCCTGGAGTGACACCATGCAGTCCATCACATTTGCCATGGATGACAGCACTCCCTCCTAGTGCTTCACTTCCCGTTTCCTGAACGCTCTCCTTGCCTGATGCTTTGTGTGCAGTTCCTCCAGCAAGCATATTCCTCCACTTGCTTATGTGCTCCTTGTCCAAGTTGTCAGATTGCATTTGCTTCCTTGAACATCTCTTCCCTAGTCTGTTTGCACCTGCACATTTGTGCCAAGCAGGCAGCTGGCAGGTCTGGGGAAATGCGCAGCTGTTAATATTGGTTCCTTTATATGTTACAAAGGAACTATTAACTCAGTTGGGATATTTAAACTGTTTGGGCATGGGTTTGCCATTTTGTTTGTGTTTAAAACAACAGGTGAACCTCCATTTTGGACAGACTTCTTCCTTGACCAGGGAACAGAATGGGAAGATATCACTAGGCAATGATAGTCCATAAATACTGGGCACTCAGGGTGCTTTGGATGCTCTTTTTCTTTTCCCTGTGACTTCACTGAGAGGTTGTGGTGAGTGCTGCCTCCCTGAGTCACAGGCCTTATAAGCAAAGTGCAGGACAATGTAGCACTTTCAAGACTAACAAGATGGTTTATTAGATGATGAGCTTTCGTGGGCCAGACCCTCTTCCTCAGATCAAATAGTGGAAGAAAATAGTCACAACCATATATACCAAAGAATACAATTAAAAAAATGAACACATATGAAAAGGACAAATCACATTTCAGAACAGGAGGGGGATGCGGAGGAGGAGGGGGAGGAAGGAAGGTAAGTGTCTGTGAATTGATGATATTAGAGGTGGGGAGAGTGGGATGTCTGTGAGCTAATGGTATTAGAGGTGATAATTGGGGAAGCTATCTTGGTAATGGGTAAGATAGTTTGAGCATTTGTTCATTCCTTCTCGGAGAGTGTCGAATTTTAACATGAATGACAGTTCAGAGGATTCCCTTTCAAGTGCAGATGTAAAAGGTCTTTGTAGCAGAATGCAGGTGGTTAAGTCATTGAGAGAGTGTCCTTTCTGGTTAAAATGGCAAGAAACTGTTTTTTCTATATCCTTTGGTATATATGGTTGTGACTATTTTCTTCCACTATTTGATCTGAGGAAGTGGGTCTGGCCCATGAAAGCTCATCATCTAATAAACCATCTTGTTAGTCTTTAAAGTGCTACATTGTCCTGCATTTTGCTTCAGCTACCCCAGACTAACACGGTTACATTTCTATCACAGACCTTATAAGGTTTTAGTCAGTGGCATGGAGTGACAACTTGTTAGCCTAGTTGGGTAACAGCTGATAGTGTGTCTATTCATTGGGAAACAGACCTGCAGTCATGGATCACTTCAGTTAGGGTATGTCTACCCTGCAGAGTTTTTCTGGGAAAAACTACACTTACGTCCACACTGCAATTGTGTTTTTTTCGCAGAAAGTCGAAAGAACGCAGTGGTTTTTCAGACAGCAGTAAACCTTTTTCTGTGAGGAAGAAACCTTTTTCCGAAAGAGCTCTTTCGGGAAAAAGCGTGTATGGACAGGCAAGAGGGGTTTTTTTTCCCCCCCAAAGAAGAGGCCTCCAGGAAAAAGCACAGGTGCCCTAGTGGCCTCTCCGTCCATAGTAATCACAACTTGAATGCGAGATAGCGTCCACAATGATTGGTCGCTATCTTTTGAAAAAGCAGATCGCTTTTTCGATGCACTTTTGCTGTGTGGACGCTCTCTTTTTAAAGACGTTTTTCCAGAAGATCTCTTCCAGAAAAGCTTCTTCTGAAAGAAGCCTGCAGTCTAGACATAGCCTTTGTGTGAGTTCTAAGTCAGAAGCTGGAGGAAACAAGATGATATGGAATTACCATGCCTTCAAGAAATATTGGCAATGGGAATGCACTTGGCCTTGAAGTATGGATCAGTACTGATCATGAGTAGATAAAGAAATGTATGTTTAGTTGTGGTCAGGGTATTTTTCTTTATTTTCTGCTTTGTTAAACTTCTCTGAGTGAAATCCATGTGCCTCCCTCCCCCCATTCACTGTACGTAAGCTGTCCCAGAGATACCATTTTTTCTTTTAATCTGCTCTTTTCTCAGTTGCTCTGTGACACCTAGCAACCAAGTATATCTTTTTGTTTTGTTAATAAAATCACCTTTTTAAAGACAATGATGTGATTCTTGTGTATGGAAGATAACAGGTCTATGTGTGTGCCTGTCTAGGCTGAGAGGTCAGCTTCTAGAGATTGCAATATGTTTTCTGTTTTCTTTTTCAAGCTCTCTTGTAGTAAAAGAGCTTGGTGTACTCCTCTGGAAGAAGTTGAATTATTTTCCTGGGTTTTAAAAGGAGTTGGACACTTGATGGTGGCAGCATATCTCCCAGTACCAGTGAATCTATGACTGGGGAGTTTTTGTAAGCAGAGCCTATAGAGCAGGGGTGGGCAAATTTTGAAGTAGCCTCGGGCCACCCTGGAAGGGGTGGGGCTACCCCAGCCCCAGACCATGATTGGTCTGGGATGGGGGAGCCCCTTTGTTCCCCCTTCCCACTAGGCACCCATACCCTGAAAGAGGCTTGGCACACTCCCCCACATCCAGGCCAATCAGGGCCTGGGGTGGGGGAGCATGGGAAGAATCCTCCCGCCCTGCGAGGAGCATGTGGCACTTTGAAGCGGCCTGGGGGCAAGGGAGCAACAGGGCCTCCACAGGCCGGATGCACCTGCTTGGTGGGCCAAATTCGGCCCACGGAGGCCCTTTTGCCCACCTCTGCTACAGAGCCAAGGTATTTTAACATACCTTGAGGGGCCTCACCTTCTGCACTCAGAGTAGAGAACAGCCCTGACAGCACCCTGACAGCACCTAATCGTTTTTGTTGCTCTTTTCTGAACCTTTTCCAATGTTTATATATCTTTTTTGAGATGAAGCAACCAAATCTGTAGGCAATATTCAAGATGTGGGCATACCATTAGGGTTGCCAGATGGCTGAAACAAAAACACCGAACACCCCCCTTCCCCCCAAAAAAAAACCCATGGGGAAAAATTTTGTTGAAGGAAAAAAAAAAGAGGGGGGGGGAACCAAAGTAGTTGTTGAGCAACAACAACAACAACAAAAAAGACTCCAAGAACCTGGATCACTGTGAGGAGTTACCAGGTAGTTATTAAAAAAAACAACAAACAAAAAAAACCCAGACATGCTTCATGAGGGGAGGGGAGGACCAGCCAGGAAGAGAGCGGTGCTGGCCAGGAAGGGAGGGGCCTAGAAACAGCTAAGGAGGGGGCAACGGGGCTGGCTGGGGGAGATGGGGGGGCCAACAGGAAGCAGGGCTGGTCGTGGGGTGGGGGGTCAGGCAGAACGAGGCTGGCTGCAGGATATCGGGGGAGGGGGGACCAGCCAGGAGGGGGCAGGGCTGGCTGGGAATAAGGGGGGGTGGGAAGCACAGCTGGAGAGAATCAGGGGTGGGAAGCAGAGCTGGTGGGGGGGAGGGGGCTGCAGCGGCACTGGCTGGGGGAGATCAGGAAGAGGATGGCCAGCAGGAAGCACAGCTGGCGGGGGTGGGGGGTGCAGCGGTGCTGGCCGGGAGGAGGGGGGGGGGCGGGAAGCAGAGCTGGGGGGCGGTGCGGGGTGGGGGGTGGGAAGCAGAGCTGGGGGGCAGTGCAGGGGGGTGGCAGGGGAAGATCAGGAGGCGAAGGGTGGGAGTGAGCAAATTGACGGTGGGAAGTAGGACTGACCCAGGCACTTACTGCCTGTCCCGCACAGGCTCCCGCAATGCACAAGCGAGGAGTAGGCTTCCCCTCCTCCTCACACTCAAGAGACTGAGGGCTCCCGGAAGCAATGGGGGGCCCGCCTTCCAGCTGGGACAACCAGCTGCTCCTCCGCCCATGCCAGGCTTCTGTCCCTCCAGTGCTCAGCTGAAAAAATCAGAAAATACCAGACATTGCACATGTCCAGTATTTTCTCATTTTTTTTACCCGACATAGCGTGCAAGTGCAAATACCGGACTGTCTGGTAGAATACCAGACACCTGGCAACCCTACATACCATGGATTCAGATAGAGGCAATAAGATATTCTTCGTCTCTTTCCCTTTTTAAAATGATTACTAATATTCTGTTTGCTTTTTTGACTGCTGATGCACATTGCGTGGGTGTGTTCAGAGAGCTATCCACGATGACTCCACGATCTCTCTCCAGTAGTTATAGCTAAACTAGTCCCCCTCATAGTCTATGTATAGTTGGGATTATTTTTTCCAATGCACATGACTTTGCATTTATCAACATTAAACTTCATTTGCCATTTTGTAGCCCAATTATCTAGTTTTGTGGGATCCTTTTGAAATTCTGCACAGTCAACAGAGGGGAGACGGCTGCTGCCCACACCCCAGGCATGGCCCTGCTAGGTCCCACTTCAACACAAGTTACCAAACCACAGCACAGGCACAAATGGAAGTCGGGGGCGGGGAATGAACTGCAGCCAGTGTGGGGGATGGGGAAGATTTCCCAGCCCTACTTACTGAGCCGGGGAGCCTGGGGCAGCGGGCGCCTCTGCAGCCCTCACCGACGCTCAGCGCTCAGGCGGTGGCAGGCTCCGCCCGCGTTGCTGGCCTGGCCGGGCTGGGGGCGGCGCTCGGCGGGGACATGGCGGCTGCACGCCGAGGGAGAGCCGGGGATCCTCGCGCCGGCTTCAGGCGGGACGCGGGGGAGTTGGGACCCGCCGTGCCGCAGGGGCTGATCAGAGCGGCCCGGAAGAGCGGCCAGTTAAACCTGGCGGGCCGCGACCTGAGTGACGGTGAGAGCCCGGGCCCGCTGCTTTCGCCCGGGGGAGACCCCCGCTCCTTTGTGCTCTGCCCTTGCCCGGGGTGGGCCCGCTGCCCCCCCCCCCCCAGGGGAGGGGCCCCTGGCTCTCCGTGATCCGTGGGGCGGGCTGCCCCACTGGAGACTCCGCCACGGACCACGCGGGTAGGGGGGTGCCAGGTTTCTCCTGACGGGGTCTGTCTAGCTTGGGTAGGACACTGTCATGCAGCGCTTTGAAGATGTGACAGGCGCGGCGGTATGTTTGTTTCATCTGCCCGACCTGAAATCACCCCCCACTCCTTCACTCGGGGCTTGAACTTGTATTCGAAGTAGGGCTCCAGTTGTTGCTGTGGCGGGTAGATCCGGACTGGTAGAAAACTATTGCAAAAAGGCTTCCGATAGCTTGGATCCTCACCAGACAAAGCTTGGGAACGCATTGGAAGCCATTGCAGTCTATGTAGGCCATAGCCATAGGTGTAATGTGCTCTATTTGTATAAAGCTAACCCTGGCTGGGCCAATGTAGACGCGCTTTTCTGGAAAAGAGCCCCGATCGCCATTTTCGCGATCGGGGCTTTTTTCCGGAAAAGACTACTGGGCTGCCTACACTGGCCCTTTTCCGGAACAGTGTTCCAGAATAAGGACTTATGCCCGAGCGGGAGCAGAATAGTTTTTCCGGAATAGCAGCTGATTTTGTACAGTAGAGCATCGTTGCTTTTCCGGAAATTCAAGGGCCAGTGTAGACAGCTTGCAGCTTATTCCGGAAAAGCGGCTGATTTTCCGGAATAAGTGGCCCAGTGTAGACACAGCCTAAGTGAGTTGATGCATTCTGCTCCAGTAAAGGTTCCAAACAACCCTGAAGGAAGGAGTTAATGAATTATAATACTCCAATCTGAATGTTACAGTGACATAAATGCCACTGTCAAGGAGGTTCAGAGCCAAAAAGAAAGGGTGAGGCTGTTGCAACCAAGTACAGATTAATAAACGCAAGCAATGGCACCTGGTTTTTAAAGGAGCAGCTGGGGATCCTGCAAACCCCAGAAGTGCAAATGCCTTGTCAAGTCTTTTCAGTCATGAGGATCTCACACCATCCTCCTCATAATCTCCATGATGTTTAGCTATTTCAGCTGGTTAACTACGATTACATAACTTCTTTGCTTAAGAATGAGAGCTGATCAGAAAATAAGGGAAATGTACTAATGAAAGTAGCCAATTGTTCATTTTATTTGGAAAAATGTTGCAATCAGCTAAGAAGAATAAAGTTATTTAACATTTTTGGATAATCATAGCGACAATAAAAGTTTAGGATTAAATATTAGAAGCATTTATTATACAAACATGCCATTTTTTGTGTGTAGTACCTGCGCATGTGTGGCGAATAAATTTGGATATTCCAGAGGAAGCCCATCAAAATCTGTCGTTTAGTGCTGCTGATCGCTGGTGGGAGCAAACAGATTTGACCAAACTCATCTTAGCCTCAAACAAACTGCAGTGTCTTTCTGAGGATGTCAAACTTTTGCCTGCTCTCACTGTACTGGATGTAAGTAAAGAGCTCCTCTTTTAATTGACAAGTCACCTAGTTTTGTGTGATCCTTTTGAAACTTGTCACAATCTGCACAGTCAACAAAGTGTGGATGGCCACTGTCCACACCCCATGTATGGCCCTGGTAGGTACTGCTTTAACACAAGATTACAAACCACAGCACAGGCACGAAGGGAGGTCTGGGGGGCAAGTGAATTGCAGCCAGTGGGGAAGAGAAGGGGATGCATCCCTCTCCTTCTCTGAGCCTGCATGCCACAAAAGAGTTATTTCCAGTGCTTCAGAAGCTCTGGCAAGACTGAGCTTGCTGTCTGCCTTTTCCCTGTGGGTGCTCCAGCCTGGGAGCATCCATGAGGATGCCAGACCACAAATGTTGCTGGACTACAAAAGTCTGGACTATAGAGGTCCAATCTCTATTTGAATGCAGTTCCTGCTTGGAAAACCTTAAGAATACAGCCATAGGTAGATACAGAAGATCAGAAGTTTGTGTGTATAAGAGGGTTGGGGAGTCTCACACCAAAGGATTCAGATGAGCAGTGCCCTGTTAGGCTGCCTAAAATAAGAGAACTGTACTCCTCTGTAGTGAAATGACTTTCATCTTGAATTTACTAGTGTCTGGTAAGTTCTTCTCTACCACTTTTCTTCTTGTTGTTTGAGAAAAAAGTAACTTTACTGCCTGCTTGCTGCAGCTGGTGGGAGGGAATGCTTACCCTGTTCTCCACTGGGATGGGGCTGCACACAATTTTCTTTTGTAGGCATTTAACATGGTTTGTTTCTTGACTATAAAAAGGGTATTGACAAACAGCTGTGTTTCCAAAATCTTTTTATTTCTAGATACATGATAATCAGCTGACATCTATTCCTTCTGCTATAGGATTTTTGGAAAATCTTCAGAAGCTGAATGTCAGGTAAATAAGTATTGCAAAGTCTGAATGCAGTAAATACTGAAATATGTGTGTGTGAGTAAATACTGAAGTGTGTGTGTGGTGATTGAGAAACTTTAAAATCTTCTAAAATTGTCTGCCTATAATTTAGGAAAAGCTCTCTAAACAAACACTGTGTTCAGTGTTATTAAATGGCTTTGTAGCAGTGAGGAGAGAACTTTGTGAGGATAGTCAGGCTTTCAATTTGATATTTAAGTTTAAAATTAATAAATTAACAAAGCTCCATTTTTGGTATTGAATGTGCAAAGAGAATCATTCAGATAAACTACTGTGTCTAGACAGATATATTGCACGGGCATTGGAGTCTGCCTTTATGATTCTCCTATTATTGAGGCCTTGATTTGTAACTTTTAAAAACTTTTATTGAGCAATGTTCATTTTCACTGATTTTTCTATATATAGTTCTTCGAGATAATTTTCAGACCTTTTAGCCCAGTGATGTTAATCCTTACTTTTGCAAGTATATATCTCAGACCCAAGACTCTGGATTTCTCAGGTTTCAGTTCTTAGAAGTATTGCAACTAAGTCATATTTTTATCTGCAATGTGATCCCTACTGCTGACACGTGACACATGTAAGGATGCTTGGAGAAAACAGTGATATAAGCATGCTCACACGAGTCTCTCAAATTGTCATGAAAATGTACCAGCTCTGATACAGAATCTACTTATTTGATTGACCAATAATGGAAAAACCTAAACCTCCCATATGTCTGTTTTGGTCTGCGTGATGGGTTCCGCCCTTCTCCAAATATCTTTTGGGAGACTAGTGAGTGAATAGAATTCCAGCGAGGGAGCCCTAAAGACAACTGGACAACACTTTTTACATGAAGAAAGCTGATGTTGTTTGTAGTTAAATCCACTCTATCAGTGAAAGTGTGGGAATCTGAGTTTTGGAGATGTCACTGCTTGTGTAAAACATATGTTGTCTGTATGTTTAAATATTGTTGATGTCATAAAACTTAATTTTGGTTTCATGATGAATGTGCACTGTATATTGTTAATCCTTTGTCACATGACAAATACAGATGCTGAATGTGCCAGGCACTAAGGATGGAATTTTTCAAAAGTGCAAAGGGAGCTATGTGCCCAACTCTCTTAACTTACAAGAAGTCAACAAGAGCTGGGGATCTAATTCCTTCCCTGTTTCTGAAAGTCTTATCATAACCATGTCTAGGAGGGTGCATTGCTTTCTGGTGATTGGGTGCTGAAGGACATTGAAGTGAACTGAAGTCTGTCCATTGACTTCAATGAACTTTGGCTTAGATCCCAGACTTGCAAGGCTCTTCACAAGCCTTTAAGCTCTTTGTTAATCTCTGTATAGACAGTATTAATGTATGTGTTTCATGAACAAATTTAAAACAGTGAAAACCACAGTATCTGAGTTTGGTATGATCAGGGAATGCCTTTTTTCAGTCTTGTTGCTTTTAGATTTTCTATTCCTACTATACCCATAAAAAAGTTTTTCCTGTGGAACAACAAGGTGACATCATCATGTCACTCTGCATCCCACAGCCCTCAGTCACCTCCCCCCTCAGTCACCTGGCTTCCTTCCTCTCTCCTCCCTGCTGCTAACTCCATAACTGGGCCTGCAACCTATGTGGCTTGCGAGTGAGCTAAATATGGCTCTTTGATTCCTCAACATCAGCAATCACTTTTCTTGCACCTTGAAGAGGTGCTAGGCTTGTGGGAGGGCAGGACTGCATGTTGAGTGGGCAGGCATTGGTGAGGCCCAAGTGGGGGGGGAGGGCCGGGACTGGGGTACGCCTTGGCCCTTGAACCACCGCACAGCAGCTGGCTGAAGCTCTGCCGGTTGCCATGTGGTGAGTGACTGCCGGTGTTTTCAAAACAGCTTCTCTAACACACGTGGGAGGGGAGGTGGCAGGACCCGTGCTGGGGGGAACCATGGAGTGTTGGGACTGAGGTGCACCCCGGCCCTCTGAGCTGTCGTACAGTGGCTGGCTGAAGCTCCAGCAGCCACCACGTAGTGGGCGGCTGCTGGTGTTTTAAAAAATATTTGCCCTGTTGTACCGGCGGTGGGACCTGTGAGGAGGGAGAAGGGGCCTGGCCTGGCGAGGAGGGGAGAACAAGGGACCTGGGCTGGTAGGGTTACCAGATGGTTTAACCAGATGGTTTAACCAAAAATACTGAACACCCCTCCCCCTCTCGCTCCCCCCCAAAAAAACCCCCAGAGGGGGGAAAAAACAAGGGAGAGACCAAAGTTGTTGGGGGGGGGGGGGGGGGGGGAAGACGCCGAGAGCTGTTAAGCTAAAAACAACAACAACAAAAAACGCAATGTCGCCCCTTTAAGAAATGCTTTTGAAGCTTTTTGGCCCTAACAGGCTGCTGGCAGCCGTCCGCCATCTTGTTGTCTTGCTCTGGGCTGGACAGCTCGCCTGTGGAACCCGGAAAGCACTCGGGATTTTTGCCTCCTGTCCGGGGAAAAAAATCAGAAAATAGTAGACATTTTAGGTGTCCGGTATTTTCTGAATTTTTTACCTGACAGTAGGTGAAAATACCGGACTGTCCGGGTCAATACCGAACACCTGGCAACCCTATGGGATGGGAGAGACAGGGAGGGAGAAGGTGCTCAGGCTGGCGGAGGGAGGGGGAGAAGGGGCCCTCTCTGGCAGAAGGGGAGAAGGAGCCCTGGCTGGCGCGGCTGCAGCCCCGCCCTCTCTGGTGTCGGGATGAGAGCCGGGGTTGCCTACCCCCCATGAAAGAAGGGTTGGCAAGCGCAGCGAGCAGGCGGTGCAGCTTCCTAGAAATTCTTCAAAGGAAAATATGCACTCAGTCTAACAGTTTCAGTTTAAGGCTAAAAATACTCTTCATATGCAGTGACTTTGACAGTGACATTTTAAAAACTTATTTATGTTACATAGTGTTTTTTACCATATAAACTTTCAAGTTTGTTGACTGAATAATATCAATACTTTTTTTTTTTTTTTTTAAGATGCTAACAGAATAGCAAGTAGGCAAGACCAACTAAAGCTCAGCTTCAAATGATGGTTTAAAGTCTTCCTGAGCAAATACACATAGGGGAAGAGAACCTAGGAAACTAACCATTAGACAGCTGATTAATTTTTATGTCAATTTACATTTATAGTACTATTTTAACCCTGTCTTGCACAGTGCTGTGTAAAACAGAAGTATTTCCAAACAGTTGGGTTTAGAACAGGTTCATACTGATGTAACCCTTCACATTTATTATTTTATTACTAGTCATAACAAACTGAAAAATATTCCAGAAGAGCTGACACGGTTGAGACAACTGAAGACCCTGCTTCTTCAACACAATGAGTTGAGTCACTTACCAGATGGGTTTGGACAGCTTATCAGTTTAGAAGAGTTAGTAAGTTGCATCTTTTTTTTTTTTTTTAAATGATTTTTTTCTTGGTTAGCTGGTTTATCTGTACTTTGCTATAGGCAGATGAAAAAGCCTGTCCTGGACAGGGCTTCCACCAAAACTCACTTCATAAGAATTTTAAAATATTCGAATGATTTCTGTGTACCATTGGATGTGGCACTAGATCTGATTGAAACCATGTTCTTTAGTTTGCCAAATGTTTGAGCTTTTTGCAGCATCACACATAGCTAAAAATCACGTATAGAAAATATATGATCTTGAAGTTGAATATTAAAGCTTTTCAAATGCATCACAAAAAGTCAGAGACTTGGGCTTCTAAGACACTTGGGCACGTTCGAAAATCCCTTCACAATCATCATCATGGATAGGTCAATGAAATAATCCATCAATACATAGCAGCAGCCAAAGAAAATTTCACAAAAATGTAAGAATGTTTGAGGTATGGGAGAGGAAACAATACTATAGTTGCTACTACCGCCACCACTGCTTGAAAAATCACATTTTCTGTTCCTGTAAGTTCCCAAACATGCCACCCAACTAAGTTTGATGTTTTCTCAGGAATTAACTTTTCACGTGGGCTGTTTTTAAAAGCCATTTCTCAGGTGTGGTTTTTTTTTCCCCCATGCCCAGGACATTTCCAACAACCAACTTGCAAGCATTCCATCCAGTTTTGCTTCCTTGACCAGTTTGCTGCAACTCAATTTGGCCCATAACCAACTGAGGATCCTTCCTGCAGAAATCAGCACATTGAAAAGTAAATTAGTTTCTTACAGCATTTTAAATATCTTACAATACATTGATAATCTCTTATCTTAAAAGATGTTGCTTGAGTTTTTATTGCAATTGAATAAATAGGTATAATGTGACGTATTGTAAATGGCTGCAGTAAGTTGCAGGTAACAGGTTATCATGGATATTTATCTTTAAGGTTTCTGATAGCTGGCATTTCTTGACAGAACGTGAAGATTATTCAGAGAGGAGCAAGGATGAAGCTTGTTCTACTTAGAGGCCGCTGTTCTTGTTAACACATAACATATGAGCCTTTTCTTACAGCTTATGCTGTATGGAAAACAAGTGCATAAAAGAGATAGAATTAGAGCTGGAGAAAGTATACATGGATTACTTACACAAGTTGAACTTTAATCTTCAAAGCATCTTAAATCATCAGGTTTAATAGCCATTTAAGCTACAAGTGGACTATATTTGCTATAGCAGACAAAGAGAAACAGATTGTGTACTGAGGGTAGAATGTTAGTTTCTAAACTGCTGTAGATAATGTGTGTAGACCAGCTTGAGATCCCTCCATGCCACGTCCAATCCAACCTCCCCCTACTTTGTTGCCAATATTCTGCTTGGTCTTTGAGTAATTAATGTGGGTAGAGTACTCTGAAAATCTTTGAATTCTGTTTATAATTAGACAAACAAAACATTTGCAAATACTAAAGTGGAAGTATTTCTAAAGTTAGCAGCTTCCACATTTTAGAAAACTGTATTTCTGTGTGCCAGCTTCTGCATCTTTAGTGATAGTAAATGTTAGAATTTTTGATATTTCTGTTTTTTACCACTCTAGGCTTAAAACAACTTGATTGTACTAAAAACCACTTGGAAACCATACCTTCTGAACTGGCCAATATGGCATCTTTAGAACAGCTTTATCTACGAAAAAATAAATTGCAGAACTTACCAGAATTTCCATCATGCAAGTTACTGAAGGTAAGTTTTGTTACAGGTTCTGTAATGTAAATGTATGGAGTAAAATTTGTTCTTAACCTTGTTTTGCTCTTATGAACATATAAGTTATCACAAATTACTTTAAACATTAGCTTAAACTACAGTTCTAGGCACAGAATTGTTACCAGTGTGTATAATAATGATTATTTTTAGATCTGAGAAAGTGGAAAATTTTGATTGCTTTTAAGGGGAATTACTGAAAAATTGAATGTAATGATGTGCAGTAGATATTATTTATAGTATTCTCTAGAATTGCCTTGTTTTCCCAAGCATTTTGTAAAACAATGGACTGTCAGTCTGATCTGTGTCCTATCTAATATAAAGATGGACCTGTCTTGAGTAAAGGTATTCTGAAAATGGCTAAGAGAATCACATCTCTCCATGTATAGACTGCAAATTGTATTCAGATTTGTTTTGTGATTAGAAAACTGCATCCCCCCCCCAAAAAAAAAAACCTCATTAACATCTGCAAGGCCTAGTTCTGGTGCATTTTGTGAGTTGTAATAGATATTTATAGTTAAAGCCAGGACTGGGCAACCTCAGGCCCGGGAGCTGGATGCAGCCCCTGGCTTGCCTGGATCCTCCCCCCTCCGCATTGGGGAGCCACTGCTGGCACTCCAGCCCCCCCACTGCTCCACTATGGGCCTAGAGAATACAAAATCTACTAGGCTTAGCTCTCCCCGCCCCCTCCCAGGTTTTGGTGTTGGAGGAGAATATGAAGAGTGTCTTTTTCCTTCTCAGTTGGGGGCCACGTCACTTGTGTGCAGCCCCCTGACTGATTTTTCTGTGGTTCAGTGGCCCCTGACCCAAAAAAGGTTCCTCACCCCTGGTGTAAACCTATAGCAAAATTTACATTTTGCCAAAGAAATATAATTTTTAATGATCTCTGTTTCTATAGGAGTTACTTGTTGGTGAAAATCAGATTGAAGTATTAAATGCAGAGCACCTTAAGCATCTGAATTCTCTCTGCGTATTAGAGCTTAGAGATAACAAGCTAAAATCGCTGCCTGATGAAATTACTCTGCTGCAGGGATTGGAGCGACTTGACTTAACCAACAATGATATCAGTAGGTAAGATTAAAAACCATATGAATCTGTGGTAATGAATAGCTAATGAAATCAGTCTTCATTATTTGAAGCAGTGAATTATTATTCTAATAATTCTGTAGATATAAACATATCTACAGAATTGTGCTTCGTTGTTTTTTAAAACAACTAAATGATTTGGCTATAAAATAAAATAGAACCCTGAGAGGTTTCTTCTGATTCATTTTACCTTTTGTGGTCTTGATTCCACTGCATCTCCATTTTTACATGTGTTACTCTTGTGTAACTATTTTTACTATTAAATCTAAGATTTAGAATAGCAGGTGATCTGACTGACCGGTGCTAATCATATACTGGTTTTGTTGAAGTCACTCTCTAAAATGAGCTACTTTTATTTGCAGCTTGCCTTATACTCTGGGGAACCTTCCTCAGTTGAAACTCTTGGCAGTGGAGGGAAATCCTTTGAGAGCTATTAGAAGAGACATTTTACAGGTTAGTACACATAGGAATCAGGTACTGCTTGATATATTAGGACTTTATTCAGAGTACAAATGCAAGCACTCTAAGTTAGGAAATGTCAGAATTAAGGTTGCCTGGGTAGCCTTAATTCATAGCATTTCCTGCAGCATGTGTACATTATGAAAGTCTTTAGTTATGTTATTATATTGTGTCTTTTTGCCCTGAATCCCTTCCTCTTTCAGTGCTGAGGATGGCTGATGATAAATTAATGAGGAGCTATTCTGTATATTTTCTCCTCATTTTTCAGTGTGTGGTTTGCATGCTATTTAAACCCTGTTCTGAATTACTAATTTTTGGGCTTTTCTGTGACACTCTGAAGGATTTGTCTCCTTGTGGCCAGGTGTAGGCTCTGAAGCAGGCTCTGGTCTTTCCAAATATGCCCTGCAGACAACAGCTCCAGCCCTGCATAGTCTGCCTTCTCTTATGACTTAGCCCTCCATCCAGGTCACATATTTGTCTGCCCTTTGCCCTTTTTGGGATATACAAAGAGTCTAGCAACAGACAACCTATGTTCAGGTGAAGGGCTCCAGGTCTCACCTTGGTTGAGGTCTCAAGGTCTTAACTATTCTTTGACTGCAGAACTTTCTGTTGTCCAAATTCCCATATATCAGGAGTAGGCACCTGCCCTCTCCTAGAGTTTCAATTCCAGATGCAATAGTAGGCAATTAAATTATGCACCCAAAATATTATTCTGCTGCTTCCTTGGATCACTTTCTACCAGCTCCCCCTTCCACAGTGCATAAAGTCACTAAAAACTGAAATCAGAGGTAGCGTCAGACCTTGTGAGTGTTTGTGCATCCTTTCTGTTTGAGTTTGGCAAAGAAACTACAGCCAGAAAAAACAGGCAGCTGGCTCCATGTTCTGTATTATAAGCGGTACTGCAGCTCCTGCAACAAACATGTCGGGGGTCTTTTGGAAAAATTGGTATGTGAATACGGAACCAAAGAATGTACCATAGTGCACAGGCATAAGAGGGGACAAATTAAGGTTACACAAGCAATATTAATTCTGGTGCTTACCAGCTTTTGGGTACATGACTTAGTAACCTTAATAATGTTCTTTTAGTATATTTTTGTGTAATTTCCTATATTTTTAAAGAGCCAATTGAAAAATCAGAAATTCCATCATTTGCTATTATAGTGATACCCACATAGTTCATCAGCAGGGTTGAAACCATTAGGTTCGCCACATAGACCTCTGCCACTTGAGTAATGGATAATAATAAGGTGCTCACCTGTAGTGCTGTCCTCATAGAGGATTACAGGCATATTTTGCCCGTGGGTTTGACATATATTTGCTGATAGCAGAAGATGGATGGGACTCAGAAAACTTGGATTTTTCACCAGGTTCTAGAAGAGAATGTTCTCTAGTAGTCACAGATCCTTTTGCCCTGTTTCTTTAAACCTGTCCCAGTCCTCTCTTTTTCCCATCCCTGGCTCCTTGTCTGAGTCCCATTCTTCTCTCTGTAATCTCAGTCTCCAGACCTCAGGCTTCTTATCTCGGTCTCTGTGCCTAGCCTTGTCTCCCACTCCAATTTGCCTGTTTGAGTCCCAATTCCTCTCCTCCATTACTATTTCCCTTGTTTCCTCTCCAGGCAAACATCTTGTCCTCTGTCTTCTTTCCCAACCAGTCCCAGTTCCACACAGCTCCTTAATTGCTCTGTCTCAGACCCAAGGGATTCCCAGTGTTTCACCTGGGTTTTTCATTCCATCTCAGATTCTGACCCGAGTCCTGCCTGATTCCTTGTTCCAGTCTCCTGTCTCGGTTTCCTTTTCCCAGTCTTTTCACCCAGCCAGTGCCAATGCCCTTCCCATAGCCTAACTCTTTGTTGAATGTTTTCATTCCCTCCCCTTCCCCAGGCTCTCGTCAGCAGATCCCAGCAGTCTGTCTTTTTTTTTTCTTCCTCCTCACCTTTTCAATCCCAGTCTTTTCCATCACCAGCTCCTTATCCTAATCTCCTTCTTCAACCAGTTCTGTCCTCTATCCTGGCTCCCAGTCTCACTCTTCATGCTCAGCCAATTCTAGCTTCTCTTCCCCTTGGACTCTCAATCCCATTCTCCCTCCTCCCCAAATTCCCAATCACAATTTCTCTCTCCCTCCTCTTTCCCTCTCACTAGTTCAGATCTTGTCCCCTCTGCATTCCAGTTAGGCTCCCTCCCCCCATGCTACCTGGCTGTTATCAGGGAGAACACTGAGAGCACTTCAGAGACAGGCTACATTTCCTACTCCTGCAGTATGCAGTGACGGTAATTATGGAAAAATATGGCTCTGCCCCTATCCTGGGGCAGGAAGAAACATGCCAAGTCACTTTGTGGGGAAGAGTGTCCAGAAAGTGGACTGATCACTCTTAGGAAGTCTCTGCTGAGTTTGTCCGAACTAAGATTTTTTTTGGCATTTATTAAATTTAGTCAAATCTGGGTGGATGTTTACAGGAACAAAGGCCTACCCCCTGCCAAATTTCACTCTTTGCTCCAAAGCATGGAGGCTTAGAGCAGTGTTTCTTAAACTGTGTTACATGGCACACTGGTGTGCCGTGGAGAACAGAATTCAAAATGTCCTCCCTTAAAGGGGCAGGTGACCTTTTTTCTTTTTGTGCTCAATAACTTCCCCCCAACCCTTTCTCCCCCCTTCCCTCCCCGACCTTTTTTTTTTTTCTCCCCCTCAACAAAAAATCCTTGGTGTTCCTCGTTTTAAAAAATATATATTGTTTGGTGTTCCTTGGACTTAAAAAGTTTTTGAAACACTCCATTAGAGCTTTTTAAAGAAAAGATCACCACCATTTTTTAATATTAGCAAAACAATGTATTTTCCCCTTACTTCATCCTTGGAAATGACTGATATTTCCCCCCAAAATTAGCCTGAAGCAGAATACCAGTCATTGCAATTTTTAGCCCAAACGGTGAAAGTTTGGCAAATCTGATAGTCGACTGAGAACATGATCCTTATGGTAGGAAAATTAATAACATGGAGTGCTATGAGCCTTCCCTACACTACTGACCTTTTTCACTCCTTGTTTGTAATAAACCTACAGAAATACTGATAGACAAGTGCTTTTGTCTTCATGTTGTTTTTCTTTGCATTTTTAGAAAGGCACCCAAGAACTCCTGAAGTATCTGAGAAGCAAAATCCAAGGTACAGCATTATTTTGCAATATATGTTGAAAGAAGAGACTTTTTTTTCTCAAGTATTGAGGCTTTAAATGCTTTAGAACGTAACCAGGGCAAATTGTGTTCTCTCTCATCCAGTTCTTCAATGCTCTTTTCCCACGATAATTTGCTTTTATAATTCAACAGATTCTTCATTTTCACAGAGGATGACCCCAATTCGAATATCTTCAGTTAATGAGAATTTGTTCTGGGGTATTAAGAATAACAATAATATAAATTGCTTAGAGCATAATAACGGACATGCTAATTTAGACCAAAGGTCCATCTAGCCCAGTATCCTGTCTACTGACAGTGGCCAATGCCAGATGCCCCAGAGGGAGCGGATCACAACAGGTAATCCTCACTTGATCCTTCCTCTGTCTCCTACTTCCAGAGACACCATTCCTACCCATTCTGGCTAATAGCGATTGATGGACCTAACCTCCATGAATCTATCTAGCTCTTTTTTGAACCCTGTTAAAGTCTGGCAAGGAATTCCACAGGTTGACTGTGCACTGTGTGAAGAAAAACTTGCTTTTGTTTGTTTAAAACTTGCTGCCTATTAATTTCATTTGGTGACCCCTAGTTCTTATATTGTGGGAATAAGTAAATAACTTTTTCACTCTTTCCACATCAGTCATGATTTTATAGATCTCTATCATATCCCCCCGTCAGTCTCCTCTTTTCTAAGTCCTAGTCTTTTTAATCTCTCTTCACATGGGACCCATTCCAAACGCCTAATCATTTTTGTTGCCCTTTTCTGAACCTTTTCCAATGCCAATATATCTTTTTTGAGAAGGGGCAACCACATCTGTACACAGTATTCAAGATGTGGACGTACTATGGTTTATATAGAGGCAATAAGATATTCTCTGTCTCATTCTCTATCCCTTTTTTAATGTCTCCTAACATTCTATTTGCTTTTTTAACTGCCGCTGCACACTGAGTGGATGTTTTCAGAGAACTATCCACAATGACACCAAGATCTCTCTTGAGTAGTTGTAGCCAAATTAGTCCCCATCATATTGTGTATATATAGTTGGGATTATGTTTTCCAATGTGCATTATTTTACATTTATCAACATTACATTCATTTGCCATTTTGTTGCCCAATCACTTAGTTTGGTGAGATCTTTTTGAAGCTCTTCAGTCTGCTTTGGTCTTAACTATTTTGAGCAGTTTGGTATCATCTGCAGATTTTGCCACCTCACTATTTACCCTTTTCTCTAGATCATTTATACATAAATTGAATAGGATACGTCCCAGGACAGACCCTTGGGGGACCCCACTAGTTACTTCTCTCCACTCGGAAAACTTACCATTTATTCCTACCCTTTGTTTCCTGTTTTTTAATCAGTTATCAGTCCACCAAAGGACCTTCCCTCTTATCCCGTGTGCTTTCTTCATGTGGTCAAATGAGCTAACGGTTCCTAAATTCTGCATAAAGAATTCAATTGGTAGCTTTTTTTCCTGAACCTCCTAGTTGATCTACATCTTGCAGTGTACCCTTTCTAAGCTCCTTCATCTGCCCCAGTGGCTTAATTGTGGAGCGAGAAATGCTGATCTTCTATGTGAGTGTTAATTGAACTTGCAAAATAACATTACCATGGTGGTTACAAATGTAAACTGCTCAAAGTAGATGTACATGTAGGTGAGTCTACCTTAAATACTCTTTCCTGCCATGGAGATTTAACTTCAGTTAACTAATATTGTAAACAGTAGTTTTGGTTTGTCTGAAACTAGAAGGAAAAAAAAAGATGATAAATGTCATTCAAATCTAGATCCATCTGAACTGCGTTCTCCCCATTTATTAGTTGAATTCCATTTGCGATGTGTGGCTAGCAATAAAAATTGTAAACTAGAGAATTAGATTGAATGTTTCAGGAGTTACTTCTCTGGACAGCCAGTTTTATATTTGGGTGGGTTACGTCCCGCTTACGTTGAATAAAGTAAACTCATTAGATCTTATAAGACTTAGATGCTACCTCTATCACACCATCAAAAAATCTCTGTAATAAAATACTATGGGGTATTACACCAAGTGCCCTGCTCGCTATGCTCTCCAACCCCCTTCTCCAGCGACACGCAGCCCTGACTCCCCCGCAGCCACCGGGGAGGGCCAGGCTAGGCTGAGGCGTGGCAGTTGTGGCCTGCCCAGCTCTCTCTCCCCAGCCATTGGGCCCCCTGCAGCCAGACCAGGCTGCTAGGGTGTTGGGCTGAGCTGAGGCTCCCACCCCTCCCCTCCCCTCCCCCTTGGCCAGGAAGGGTCTGGGGCCGCCCCTGCTCTTGGCCCCAAGGCTGTTCGTGCTCTTGGGCCCCCTCCCCCCCTTTCAGCCCCTTACCCTTCTTTCACCAGCCCCAGCTCTTTGCCCCTGACTCTGAGGCTATCCTGGCTCTTGCTCCTCCTCCCCCGCCAGTCCCTTCTTCCCCACCGGCCCTGGCTCTTTCCTTCTCCCCAGCTGCCTAGGAGTGGGGCCTGGGCCAGATTGCACCTGGCTCTTCCCCCACTGCTGCTGGAGTGGGAGGGATGCTCACCAGGGCCTTGCAGGCTCCATGCTCTTCTCTCCAGTCGCTGGGGAAAGGAGAGGAGGGAGACGGCCAGGCTGCAGCAGAAAACTGGAGAGAGGGGAGAGGGAGGAAGGGACTGCAGGACCCAAAGCGACATGATGACATCACGCTGTCATCCCTCAAGAAACACTTTTGTATATGTATATATGCGTGTGTGTGTGTGTAATATATATATATATATATATTAGAGAGAGAGATTTTCATAAGCAGCTAAGTGAAAAATAAAATAGATTGGGGGATAGGGAAGGCTGGAACCAACCCCTCTCTAGACCTAACTACCCCGCTGCCTATGCTTGTTTCTTCTCTTTTCAAGAGAGAAAATGTGCACCATGGACCTTTCTACCCTGTCCAGAATTTTTTGGGATCTTTCATTTAAATGTCTTCCTGTTACAAAGCTAATGGGAAAAAGAAGCTCCCACCCATAGTGGGCCTGGCTTGCTGAGCTGCTGGCAGGGGCATTCCTGCCCTGCCAGAGCAGCCTTCCACCGCAGTTGGGGAAGGTGGGAGAGGAGGGAGTGGTTCTAGCCCAGCCCTCCCCCCTCTCACCTCCATTTAATCGGTTAACTGGTTAAACTTAATATTTAAACCAGTTAACTAATGAAATGGGATTTTATATCCCTAGTAGAAATGCTTGAAAAATAATTAAATTATGTAGTGATTTGATGCATGGTAAATAGATATTTATAAATGAATTACCTCATACACACAGGAATTTAGAGAAACCTTCTCCATTTAATATAGAGGTAGCCTTTATAGCATATATAGTGTTAGGGTAGCTGTTTGAATACACATACTGAGGACCATTTTTCTCTTTAGTATATAACCTGTAACTGACACTGTCCTTTTTATAACGTGTTCATCTCTTTTATCAGAAGGTGGCAGTAGTACACAATCAGTTTAGTGTCTTGTACAGGGTTCCAAATGACTTTTGAAAAGTCAGGTTCAATATTATCCTGAAAAATTAAACCCTTGTACCAACTAAAGAAAGTATGAGTATAAATAGTTATCTTACTTTAATTTCTATAGAGATGCTATGCTGTAGATAGAAGTTAGCTATACTTACTGCAATATTTATCTAGATATTGCATCTATCACTGTAAGACCTGAGAGCTAGATAAGCTGATGACTGCAGCAGTCCTGTTTCATAGAAGTTTGGTTTGCTAAATAATGCATGTTGTTGTTTTCGACCCTTCTCTATTAAAAGCACAACTGAATGTGCTAATCTCTTTCTGCTCTCAGACATTTTTTCCATAGTGCTGCTTAAAGTCTGTATAGTTTCTTTTTTTTTTAGTGGAAATTTAGACTTAGAATAACAATTTTACTTTCTGACAGATTCTTATGTGGTATTTTAAAGCTTGTTTCCACAGCTCCTTACATGCACAGCTATTGATTTAATCCTCTGTTCTCTATCCACAAATGCCATTTTTACTCAAGATGAAAAATAATGAAGAATAAGAACTCTAGAGAGAGGGGTACTACATATGTGCTTATGCAAGCATTAACATCTATTAAGTGGATTTTTAATACATATGGTTATGTTTTTTCTAGATGACGTAATTAGCCCAAATGGGGAATCTTCTGTGACAGCCATGACTCTTCCAAGCGAGTCAAGGATTAATATACATGCCATAACTGCATTAAAAGTATTACAATATAGGTGAGTGTTTCACAAGGCTATCTATTTCTAGCACTGTTAGAATACTTTCTTATTTTACATTTCCTTCATTTTCAGACTCTCATTGATGGAGCTGGACAAAAAAATGTTGATGAAATTTTTCTGTCAAAAAAAAGCCCTACGTTGTTTTATTAAAACTGGAATGTTTTGTAGAAATGTATCAGTTTGGACAAAAAAAATTTGTCAAGAAGGTTTCTTGGGTTAAAGCTGCTAGAGAGCTCATTCAGAACTGCCTGGTGGTTAGTGCATACACCTAGAATGTGTGGATATGGGTACGTCTAGACTACATGCCTCTGGCGACATGTAGATTAGACTACCCGGCATAGGAAAATGAAGCGGCAATTTAAATAATCACCGCTTCATTTAAATTTACATGGCTGCCGCGCTGAGCATACCTGGGAGGTCGACAAATGCCTTTGATGTCGACCGCGGAACGTCCAGACTTCCGCGCTGATCCGACAAACAGCTGATCGGCTCAGTGTGGCAGCCATGTAAATTTAAATGAAGCGGCAATTATTTAAATCGCTGCTTCATTTTCCTATGCCGGGTAGTCTAATCTACATGCCTCTGTTGCCAGAGGCATGTAGTCTAGAAGTACCCTATGTCTACACTGCAGCTGACACTTTCATGGTGCTTGGGCTGTGAAGCTGTTCATTTGCAGTGTAGATGTTTAGGCTCAGGCTGCAGCCTGATCTCTGAGACACTCTCAACCTTTCAGTGTCCTAGAGCCCAGGATCCAGCCAGAGCCTGGGACATCTACACGTCAGTTAATCAGTCCTTTATCGTAAGTCTCACAAGCCTGAGTCAGTTGGCATAGACCAGCCATGCGTTTTTAATTGTAGTGTAAACATGATCAAATTTCAAGTCCCTGCTCCAAATAAGGTAGGACCTGAGTCTCCATCTCCCACATCCCAGGTAAGGGCCATCAGCACCACTCTGTTGTCTATTCTAGGGTCTTCCTCTGTTTGTGTCTCTCTCACAAACGTGGGTTTTTTGTGAAAAATTCCAAAGGTCTCGTTTTCTTTCCAACTGGGAATCAAAACAAATTCCAAGACCTCTCATGTTTTTGCAAGGCAGAATTTTTGTTTTCTGGCCAGCCCTATATGGTACGTACTGGACACAAAGAGATCCCAAACTTGTACATGTCCTGGTGTACTCTTGCTTCTGTGTCTTTTTATTTTGTGTGCCCCAGAACAAGCAAATCTGAATTGCATCTAACATTTATCATGGCAGAGTTTCTTTAAAGCTTGCTGAAATGTTAATGCCTCAGACATTTTAGCACCTTTTATCAGCTCTCAGATGTGTTAGGAATATTAAGAAATCACCCTCTCCAAACCCCTTCATGGTTTTTAAAGGAATCTCTGCAACTGCTTTTGAAATGTAAGCAATACGTCACAGGTTAGACCAGGAAGTAGAAAAAATACTACATCCATTTGAAATTGCAACGTATCACAATGTAATGCTTAGAAATGGAATAGGGCCAGAACAATAGGGTTAATGCCCTTTCTCTAATAAAAAGTGCTGTGGGATCTTTAATTACCTCTGATGTTCAGAAATTCAGCTTTATTTTTTCCCTGAGAGATGATATCTTCAGCATCAGCAAGCCTGCCGACCGGGGAAAAGGAGCGGGTAAAAGGGGCAACTGCATTGGGGGCTGGCAATTCAAAAGGGCCTGGGGCTCCTGGCCACTGCCACCACTGCAGCAATGGCAGCTAGAGTCCCAGACCCTTTAAATTGCTGATGGAGCCACGGGTGCCACACTCTGGGTAGTGCTAAGAGCTGGCTGGTGGCGGGAGGCGAGGAGTGTGGCGTGGTCTTGGGTGATGCTGAGGGTTGGCTGCTCCTAGCCGCACACCTTCTGCCTGAGGTCCCATCCTGTCTGTGAGTGTGAAGCCAGGCCTCCTCCCACTTTGTCCAGGGGCCTGGCAATTCTGTCAGCCCTCTTGAGCACCAGGGACCCCGCAGCACTATCCTGGGGCATTGGTTCTGAGGTAAGAGTGCCCTTTGTGTAGTCCCAACATCTTTTTCTCTGACACTTCCATGTTTGAGGTATTGATATGGCCCAACACTGCTTATCTTCTAAGGACTGAAAACAGATCCGGATCACCATGCGAGGAGATAAAATGGCTTTTTTGCAAGCTTTCATGGCACCATGTGCTGATAGCCTCCTGGTTAAGCAGAATTACAAAATATGCACATTTCAATAAATTCTTCTGTCCATTATCTTTCTAAAAGAGGAAAAATGTTCAGTTAATGAACAGAGTCATTTACATGTTACTTTGCTAAATAAGATGTCTTTTATTTAGTGAGAAGCAAGCAGCTGTGATTCCTGATGAAATATTTAATGCAGTTGGAAGCAATTCTGTCTCTACTGTAAACTTTAGCAAGAATCAGCTCACTGAAATTCCAAAAAGGTAGGGCTACTCCTTGGTCAGTGTCATTTCACATCCTAATAATCCTTTTCTCTTTTTGACTATAAGCAGTGCATTAAAATGTTGTGTTTTTAATCTTGTTGCCAAAAATATTTACTCTGAATCATAATTTTTAGTTGAAGACATATTTTATGTTACAGTATTATGAATAGGATGATTGTACCTTTTGTTAATGGTAGGTGAAAGAATCGTAGCTAGGAGAAGATATGGCCAAGTAGTACTTTCATTACACACATACAAGTGTGAGTGTGAGGGGGGGGATTGTTCTTGGTTTACTAAGTGTTGATACAAATGAGGAGATAATAAAAATACAGAACAACCCATTGACTAATGTGGTGAATCTGTAGGACCATAAATGGTTCACCTTTCCCTATCCAAAGAAATAATTAGTGTGGGTCCAGTACTTTGAGAGCTTGACAGCTCTGTGCTGTAAATGAGATACAATTTCTACAATAAGCACGTTCCACATTTTTCCCCTTCAGTAATTGTCTGACATCCTCTCCCAGCATGAAACCACTACAGTTTTTACCTCCAAAATCTGGCACTTTCTAATCTGGCAGCATCTGTGATCTGGCAGGACCATGGATGCTCCTGGAACAGAGATCCTGGGAGCCTAATGGCAGGAGAGCCTGGGGGCAGTGCAGGACAGGGGCTGGAGCCCCCCAGCAACTCTGGGAGCGCAGGGCTGGAGTCCCTGTGGCAACCCCCAAGAGTGTGGTGTTGGATTCCCGTGGCATCCCCCAGCTGTGCAGGGCCAGAGCCCCAGTCCCATGGCTGGTCCCGGTTGCTTGGAGCCGGAGCCCCAGCCCTGTGGTTGTTCCCAGCTGTGCAGGACAGGCCCCAGCCCCACAGTTGCTCCCGGTTGCTCGGGACTGAAGCCCCGCAGCAGGAGCCAGAATCTGTGCTGCCCAGGGAGCCAGCAGTAGCTGGGCAAGTAGCCCAGCTAGGTTGTGGGGGAGCTAGTGTGAGGGAGGAAGGGGAGGCAGGGTTCCCTGATAGGGCAACTTGCCAGCAGTGGGTGCTGAGCTTAGGGGATGGTGGCAGGAGACCCCTCCCGGGTCTGGCAGATTCTCTTGTTCGGGACCAGTCAGGTCCTGACGATGCCTAACCAGGGAGGTCCAATCTGTAGTACTGTAGCACTAGATATTATTAGTCTTCATTCTGCCTCAATGCAAGTCCATGAAAAGCATTGCAATAACTTCAGTGGGAGCAACACAGTCTTCTGTTTGTAAAGCATTTAAGAGTGTGCTGTACAAGATTAAAAAGGAAGACATGATCCCTGCCCCAAGGAACGTACAGACTGCAACATGAATTACTGTATTTTGTGGCCTCAAGAAAGAAGTGAGTTTTCAGGAGGGATTTGAATGTTGAACTTGATTCTGAACAGGGCAGTCAACCTCAGCTCTCCTATCTGGCCCAGTAGCTTTGTGGCTTACGCTAGAAGCCACAAGTCAGCACTGCCAAGCCACCATCCATGCAGTGAGGTAGAGATGAAGAATCAGAAAGAGAGTCCACCCAGGAGAAGGAAGAACCACAATCCCCACAATCCTGATTAGGGCATCTAGAAGATATAGTAAAATAAAAATGAATATTTAGTAAGAAGAATATCTATCCTAGTGTTTTGACAAGAAGAATTTATAAGCAGTACTACCTAGACACTAAAAAAGGTGAGCAAAATAACATGCAGCCTTCTGTGTGTCTGTTTCTTGCAGTTACACAGTACTTTGCATTCATACCACAGTTTTGATCTTGCAGTTCTTATTCAAACAAAACTTGTATTATCTTAATGGGAGTCTCACTTAAGTAGAAGCTGTAGGATTGAGTCCTGCATACATGCTTCTGGGAAAGGACCCTCTCTTCATATGTTTTTCCTAAAGCTGTACAATAAGGCTATGATCCTGACTGAAGTCCCTAATCAGCACTGTAATATAAGTATATAATAATCGTATATGTCTGCATGTCTCTTATAATGGACTAGGACTCCATTGTACTAGGCACTAACAAAAACAAATAAAACTGACAGGGACAGCCATTTTGTTCTATCTCCTGTATGAAAATCTCTCGTTAATGCAAGTGTATTCCTAGAATACTGTAGAAAAATCAGTTTATTAAACCAGTATTTGTGTCTATACGTAAACATCTCCATTTGCTTAGTCACTGTGTTAAAGACTGGGGGAGAAAGGTGTCAGTGCATGACATATATCGGGTGGGGAAGATGTTTTGGGTCAGAGGGCCCCGTTCCACAGAAAAATCGGTCAGGGACTGCACATAAGTGAGAAGGGGGGGGGGGGGGGGGAAAGCTCTTTGCTGACATGGCTTAAATGAATAGCTGCTTGACAGAAAGGAGTTTCAGGAGGCATGGAGAGATGAGTACTCTACATGTTAATTGCCTTCCTTAATCGGAGGGATTTCAAATAACTTCATGAACTTCCAAATTGTTTAGATGGGAGTATCTCAAAATTACCTCAGCACGCTACTTACCAGAGCAACAAATATTAGGTTCTCTGTAATTCACAGTAATCATACAATGAAACAGAAATGAAAGACTGGAGCAACATTGACATTAATTTCAACATTAAATAAGCTATTGCATTTCATTGTGGCTACTGAGAAGAGTGACTCCTTTGGTTCCTTTTACAGTATTTATAGTGTGGAAGTTAATGAAAGTCCAGTCTATTTTTGCCACAGTTTTTTGAAATGTTTTGTTTGCTGACTGCACTTTAATAGTAAAGCAGATGAGTGAGAGCAATCTTAGAAAGTTAACTTTGGGCATTTTTTGTTTGCATTTAAATTTAATCCTCAGTCAACTTTGATAAGTGCATCTCCCATTATTTTCTTCCTGCCAACATTGCTGTGAAATCCCACAGAAAATCCCCGACTTGTCAATGAAAGTTCCATTACAAGAAAGTTGTTTTTTTATAAATTACACAATTAAAAATAAGATGATGTACTCATGTAATAAAACTTTATTTTAATGGGTTGCAGGATCGTGGAGCTGAAAGAATCAGCCTGTGATGTCAATCTTGGCTTCAATAAACTCTCTTCGATTTCCTTGGAGCTCTGTGTACTTCATAAATTGACACATTTGGATATCAGGTGTGTGATCTTTGGCTGGCCTTCCTTTTAGAGTAATTTCTTTTCATGCCTTTTTAAGCTATCCATTTGGACAGCATAGCAGTATTCAAATCTTTAATTTTTGCTTCTGTGACAGTCGAACAATTGGCAGGCTTGAAGTTAAATTAGGGGTGGGCAATAATTTTTGCGGGTGGGGGCACACTTAATGAATTTTACTATGCAGTCATGGGCCGGCTTCACCCCCGGAAGGGGCGGGGCTGTGGATTAGCCTCTCTCCAGAGTACAGGCAGTCCCCGGGTTACATGGATCCGACTTGCATCGGATCCCTACTTATAAACGGGGTGAGGCAACCCTGCACTAGCTGCTTCCCCCCAGCAGACCAGGGAGATGCGAAGCTAGCGCCCCCCCCCCCCCCCCCCCCCCCCCCCCCCCCCCCCAGCAGACCAGGGAGACGTGGAGCGGCTTTTCTCAGCAGACCCCTCAGCTTGAGAATAAAGGACTGAGGGAAGTGAAGTGTGGGAGAATAAAACTGAGCTCTGGAGAAATGTTTGGCTAGAGTTTCCCCTACAATATGTACCAGTTCCGACTTACATACAAATTCAACTTAAGAACAAACCTACAGTCCCTATCTTGTACGTAACCCGGGGACTGCCTGTAGTCTGGGACTGGAGGCTTTGAATTAAAAACACAATAAAGGGCTCACAACTCCTGGCCCCATCGCTATTGCCTTGCCTAGCAGGCACCCAGGGTTGCTGCAGCTATTTAAAAGGTTCGTGGGTCCAGCCCCTACTGGGGTAGCGCTGTGACCATGAGCTGTGAGCCATTTAAATAGGATCCTGCTGCCTGAGCCACTGCCTGGAAATTCGGTGGCACAAGCAGCAGGATATGAATAGAAAGTGGCAAGATGCAGTCCATGGGCTGGATCAAACTGTTAGGAGGGCCAGATCGGCCCTCAGTCCACATCTTGTCCAGCCCTGAGTTAGATGATGATCAGGTGGCCTAGACCTAACCATTGAAAATTGATCAAGTAGAAAAGCCCTAAGTAAATAAGACATGATCTGGCAGAAATATACTGCCTCAGCAATGTAAAGGTTCTCATGGAGTTCAAATGACTTTGGAAAAAAAAAGTCTTAAAGGCATTTGTGATAGCAGTGCCAAACAGTTATGTAGTCTGAGAGTAATATAACCCTATTGTGCTGCAAAATTTCAGTGCGTGTACATTGGCAACTATATTTGTAGCGGCTTCAGTAACTTTCAGTAGGCTCTTTATTGTCATTCAAATGAATAGCTTTAATCTTCATAATTTTTCATAGTACGCAGGGTGTTCATTCAAGGTGGTGGAATTGTCACTGACACTTATTTCTAAGGTATAGTGCAAAATAAAACGTAGCCAGACGTGGCAGCTTGCATTGGCTTAGTTATATTAAAACAAGCTGCCTTAAATGTATATGCTGCTGAAAAGGGAGAAGTGGAAGGAAGTGTTAGGCTGCATGTTGTAGGGGTGGCTAAGACCAGATGAGGTGGATGATGGGGAGGGAACCAGGCAGAATGAGGGTAAATTGTTTGTTCTAAACCTGTTCAACATTTAATGACCCCCAGTTTTCAGTATTGGTCCTATTTACTTGAATACTGTATAAATCACGCAGTTGTCTCCTCAAACCTCCTTTTCATCTCATTTTAAGAAGCTCCTGAGAACCTTTTAAGAAAGAGGGTGGGTTGGGCAATGTCATTGTGTGTATGTTCTGTGTCAGAGATGGGGCTGGAGGATGCCAGCTCTTTGCAGCTTTGACTGAAATATTCTGAACTCTTACCTATGTGTTGATTTAGTCCATGAGCTGCTTGGATAGTCCTTTTGTATGACATACTGACCATTGTACAACGGTGGGTACGTGGCTATTTAAATGCTATTTTGAAATTATGATGGCGACTGATTACATTAAAGGTTTGATTTACTTAACTTCTAGTATTTATGGAGTAGGAATTATTGTCAAATGTATATTAAGGTGATGCTCTATTACAAAATGTTTGGGTATCTTTTTATGATAAAATCTGTTCTCCACTGACAGGCAAAAATCAAAATACTAAAGAAAACAATGATTTCAGTGCCTGTTGGCAACTGCTTGTGGTCTTGGCATATCCACAAGGCAGTTGACTGGTTTAGCATGGTGTTAGTAACATCAGTTCCAGGTCAGAATAGCAAATTTGCTTTCCTGAAAACCTTAATTAAAACCTTAAATGTGCTAAAAGTTAGTGAATGCCATTTTTCTTTGTTTACAATTCAGAAATAACTTTTTGACATCTTTACCTGAGGAAATGGAAGCACTGACAAGACTGCAAATAATAAATCTTTGCTTTAATAGGTAAGTCCCCTTGCCGATAGGCCTACTATACATATTCACATATAACCAGAATTAGGCAAAAACATCATGTGATAATCTGTGTTTGAATCAATGTGCATGGAAAATAGAAATGGCAATGCTTTCCCTTCCTGAATACTAAAAAGCCTGTTCATTTGAGGGTTCAGAATCTGGTAGTAATGTAGTTTTTTTTCCAAGTCACTAATGAGAACAGTTGAGAGTAATTTGTGGTGTTACCTCATGTCATTGCTTTTTCCTGTTCTCCCAGAATTAGTTAGCACCTTAAAAGTTCAAAGAATTCTTCAAATATGTTAACTAAGGAATAGGGCTGCACTGCATGGCTTTTATGTAAGCAGATGCAAGTGCTTTTTACTTCTATCTGCTGATAATTAACAGAAATATTCTGTCATTGATTAGGGATGTAAGCGACTAGTCAACTATTTGATAAGCAAAAGTTTATCAGCTAGTCGGTACACTAGTCGACTAGTCGCTTCCCTCCTTTGCTGCCTCTATAGAGGCAGCAAGGGGAGAGGGAAAGGAGAGGGTCCTGGAGGGAGCCGGCTTGAAAGCTGGTTCCTTGCAGCAATGTGGGAAGGGACAGGGGCGCAGTGGTGGCCAACTTTGAAATGTAAAAGAATCCCCAGTGGGGGCTTTTGTTAATTTCAAAGAGGAAGTACAGCATGTAGCCTGGGGTCAGCAGGGCTCCCTGCTGGCCCCAGTCTCCACGCAGTGCTTCAATCTTTGAAATACACAAGAGTCCCTACTGTACATTTCAAAGGCGGAATGCAATAGTTCTTATCGACTAATTGAATAGTCAATGGGATTTCCATCGACTATTCTATTAATTGAAATTTAACAATCCTATCATTGGTGATGGGAATGGAAGGGAGCACCTGAGAGGAAAAATACACTGTGTTTGTGACTTTTTTTTTTTAAAGGGCATTTATGGGTAACTTTGAGAGTTTTGTGCCAGTCACTGGCTTCTGTAATGGGCATTTCGTGTAAAATCCTGGCCTTACTGAAGTCAGTGGAAGTTTTGACTTTGACTTCAATAGGGCCAGAACTTTACACTTTGTATTTTACCAGTAACAAATGATTTCCAGATTTGAGCTATCTATCAAAGCCTTTCACTTTCTTGCCTAGTAATGATCTTTCATCTCCCAGTTTTAGTTAGCAGTGGGTAATGCTTTTAGGAAGGAATGACTGCATCTTGGTTTGGAGCAGGTATGAACATTGGCAACTGTTGCCAAGCAGAGCTTTTCAGGGCAACCTGCTTCTTATCAAAATGTTACCACAAGAACCTGCCTGTTTGTTGTCCGTTTGGCAGTAAACAATGTTTGAAACTACAGCTGATCCCCGAGTTACGAATGGTCGATTTACGACCATTCATACTTACGACCAAAGCTCCCATTAAGCGGTCGTAAAGGCGGTTCCCGAGTTACGAACGCGACCTGCATTTACAAATAGCACGGGTGCATGTAAATGAATGGGGTCCTACTTACGAACACTTTGAGTTATGACCAAGTGTTTGGTCCGTAATTCATTTGTAAGTTGGGTCCGGCTGTACAGATTTTGATTCTTCCCTTCCTTTCGCACAAAAATCACTTCAGGGGGCCCCACACAAGTGAGAAGGGGGGGAAAAAAAAAGGACACACAGTTCCGAACTGAGAGAGAGACATTCCCCTAGCACACCAGAGCAGTTGGGGTGTGGGAGAGGGCTGGAGTGCAGCTGTGGGGGGAGCCCTGAGCCCCTACTGTCCATTTCAAAGATTTTGATGCTTTCTTTTGCAGATGGCACTGCTCTGTGCTGGTTAGTTTCGTGTAATTGTCAGCCCATTTTAAAATAGGAGCCAGTTCTACAAGAAAATATTAATTGTCTCTTGTGTCTGATTCCAGGCTTTTTCATTGAAAGCATATATCAGTTTGCTTAAATGAATATGGAAGTCAGCACCTTGCTGGATTAGGCCCTCTGTGAACAGTGTGAATAGGGGAGCCTAAGGCCCAGAGGCTGCATCCAGCCCCCGGCTTGCCTGGATCTGGCCCCCGAGGCTCAGGGCTCCCCCCCCAGCTGCACTTTAACCCCCTCCCCCAACTGCTCTAGGGGAATGTCTCTTTCTCAGTTTGGGGGGGCACGTCCTTTTTTTTTTTTTTTTTTTTTTTCCTCTTCTCTTCTCACTTGTGTGCAGGCCTCTGTCCCACAGAAAAATCACTTCAGGGGGCTGCACACAAGTGAGAAGAGAAAGGGGAAAAAAAAGCAAAACCAAAAAGGGTTTCCCACTCTGGTCTGAAGGAACTTTCTTCAGTAGTCGATACCCAGTACTAGTGGTGGTTCATAAAGATGCTAGTTTTCTTTACCTATGCTGGTGCCATTTGAGGCCACACTTTGGGGTCAAAGCAGTTTACAAAGATGTGCAATGAGATTTGTAGGCATACACTTCTGCATCTACCAGATAGTGCTTTTTCCCCCCCAAATAACTTATTGCTGCAGCAAATGGCTGTTTCTTGCAGGGATCAATATATGTCCCTGGTTCCGGGGACACAATTGTTATTTAGTAATAAGCAGATATAGGTAGATTAAAAACTGCAATTTAAAAAGATTCTGAATCATATTTATTCTCAAATTCCCATCTAATTTTTGATGCTGCAAAGAATGGCAGGCTTCTCATGCCTTCCTTCACGAGTGATTCTTTCCTCCAGGAATCCCAGTAATATATATGGTGAAAACCAGCATGGCTGTCTCCATTGCTCCAATCCAGCCTGCTGCTGCCTCCCAAAATCTGTGCCTAAAGATTTTAAAAAACAGAGTATTTCTCTCTCTCTCTTAAAACATTTCTCTTGCTCTGGCTACCCTTGCTGTAGTGAGACACTTGAAAATGTTGCCACTGAGAACGCAAAATAAAAATGAGTGGGATGAGAGACACTCCCCCCACACACTCAAACCCATAGTGAATTCAGATTAGATCTGTAACATCTCAGTGTTTTCCAGAGAGAAAAAAAAAATGAACTGTGGAGTAGAAGTAATTTTCCTTTTACTAAGCCAATCAAGACACATTTTGTTTAATAAAGGATTATTTTAATTGCTATTTTTTAAAAATGACTAAGTGAAGATTTGTTTTGTTTTTAAGCAGTATTGAAGGTTCTTCCTTTATTATTATTTAAAAGGAAAACACTCTTTTTGGAACCAAATCTTGCCTTTGCTTTAATTAATGAAAACAAGCTGTGAAAATGGTAGGGTGATTTAGTTTTTTCAAATCACTGGGTGCTATGCATTTTGCTAGAAATACAGCTGTTGGTATTTAGTAGAATCTATAAATAGTTTTCAAATAAGTATTTCTGAAACATTTTTAAATTGTATGGTGCAGAAGATCCATCCCTAGGGTTTCAGAGCTGCCTTAGTCAGCTGTCACCTTAAGGGAGAAGTGGGTGGATAAAATGATGGAAGATTACAAGTAATGAAGCTTCTACTTAATTTCTTTGTTCCATAGATCATCAACATGGTGTCTATAAATGCAAAATAAAAAATAGTCATAACTGTGGTAGGATTTGGGGTGAGGGTTAATATCTGAGGCTATGTCTAGACTACACCGATCTATCAGAAAAAGGTATGCAGATTGCCAGGACTTGCTGAGCAGCGGCGAGCCCCACTCGCCAGCTGCGCGGTTCTGCGTTCTGCACATGCACAGATCGTTCTGCGCCTGCTCTTCCGGGGTGTAATCTTGTTGAGCCCTGCAGATTGCAGTCCGCAATTGGCGTACCTTTTTCCAATAGTTTTTTCGGAAGAGGCTTTTCTGAAATTTGGCCTGTCTACACTGGGCCAAATTTTGGAAAATCCTCTTCTTTTGGAAGAGCCCTTCTTCCTTGTGGAAGGAGGAAGACCGGGCTTCTGAAAGAGTGTATTTGCTCTTCCACAAAAAAAAAAGCAGAAGATCAGATGCGTTCCCTGGATGCAGCGGAGTTTTTTAGGTGTCCCGGAAAACCCCGCAGTGTAGACATAGCCATAGTGACAATTTTTAATGGGTATAAAAAAACAAGCAGGATTAAGCTTGGAGGGAATGTAATGAATGAGTTTACAAGAACTATTCGCTTAGACCAGTGGTCTCCAACCTTTTTACACCCAAGATCACTTTTTAAATCTCAGAACAGGTGAAGATCTACAGCCCCGCCCCTTCCTTGGAGCCCCGCCCTCTCTATTCTCCTCCTGTCCATCACTTGCTATCCCCAGCCCTTACTTACACTCTCTGATAAACAGTTTATTTTTAAATTATGCGATATATAAAATTAAAATCATGTGTTTATAGTTATGAAATAAATGGTCTGTTTTTTATTCATGCTATTTAAATCTAAAATGAAGCATTTATAATTATACATTTTGTGGGGATAGAGTTCTGTGGGTGGGGGCAGGGGAGAGGGAACAGGGTGCTGGGAGGGCAGAGTACAGGGTTCTGCAGCAGGAGACAGAGTGCCAGTAGGGACAGAGTTCAGGGAGTGGGGATGGAAATGGGGACAGTTCTGTAGCTGAGGAGTGGGGTTTAGGGAGCAGGGAGTGCAGACAGGGGGCGGGGTGCCAGTGGCAGCAGAGAGTCCCTTGCATCTGCCGCCTCCCAGGATTCTCCCCCTGCCCCTGAGGGAAGCCTCCTCTGGGCCCAACTCCTCCCTCCCCAGGGCCAAACCCCCTCTCCCATGGCGGGGCCAAACCCCCGCGGGTGCCTGCCCCGGGGCCAAACCCCCCTCCCACAGTGCAGCCCGGCCCGGCCAACCCTTCCCCTCCTGCAGCGCAGCCAACCCCCGCAGGCGCCTGCCCTGGAGCCAAACCCCCCTCCCGCGGTGCGGCCTGGCCAAACCAGCCCCCTCCCTTTCTCCTCCCCCTCGCAGCGGGGCCAACCCCCCGCAAGCGCCTTCCATGGGACCAGGCCACTTCTCCCGCCGCGTGGGCAAACCCCTGTGGGAGCCTCCCCAGGCCAAACCCCGGGGCCGACCCCTGCTCCCGTGGTGCAGGGAAATTCCTGCACTCAACTCAACCCTCCCAGAGAAGCCGCTGGACTCCTCTTCTGGAGCCAACACCCCCACCCCTAGCACGTGACAGAGCTGTGGGAGGGGAGCAGCCTGCGCACTTCCAGAGCCCGTGGAAGTGACGCAGGCTTCACCCAGGGCTTCCTTCCACCCCACGGAAAGCCAGCACTACACTAGAGGTAGATAGTGGGGCTTCTCGGGGGTGGGGCGAAAATGTGGGGTGGGAGTGCCCGAACGCCCCGCGAGCGAATGGTCGAGGCCTCGCGATCGACCAGTTGATCGCGATCAACTGGTTGGTGACCATGGGCTTAGACTATTGGAGGAATATATCCAGCTGACATCACCGCAACCCTCAGTTTTACAAAATGAGTGCTGCTTGTCTTTTATTCTGTTAACATAAGCATTGAGCAGACGCCATACAAATTACATTCTACTTTTCTGTTTGTGAACTAGGCTAATCAATATTATTTATATCCTCCCAAAAATGGATATTGTTAGGAAGTTATTATCATTATTAGTCAAACTCACTTATTCAGTATCTAGTTTTTCACCTCACTATTAGCTATTTTATTACTTGTTTTGTATGTCTGTCTTTCTGATTTGATTCCTTAAATGAATTTTTCATTTTTGGTAGGTTTAAAATATTTCCAAACATTCTTTATCGCATCCCAACACTTGAAACTATCCTGCTCAGTAACAATTTGGTTGGATCCATAGACCCTCTGCAAATAAGGAAAATGGACAGACTTGGCACCTTAGATCTTCAGAATAATGACCTTCTTCAAGTGCCACCAGAACTTGGAAACTGTATAACTCTTAGGTGACTTATCGTACTATATAGTTTAAAAATGTGTGTCTGTCTGTCCATCTGTGAGTCTGTTTGTTCAAGAACTTCTGAACGGAAAGAGCTAGGATTACCAAATTTGGTATGCAGTTCATGGGTGCCATTTTGAGAGACTGGCGGGGGGCCAAACAGCTGTTTGTACTGGGATGTGACTTACTTTTCTTCCCATTCCCCTGATGGTGAGGAAGCAAGGGGAAAGTACTTGGATTCCGTGTATGCTTCTCACTCCTGGCTGGTGAAGGGAGGGGGCAAAAGAGTAATTCATGGAATCCAAGTTCTTTCCCCCACTCACGTATCATCAGGGGAATGGGAAGAAAAGCAATCTACATCTCAGTATGCACAGCTGCTGCTCCCCCTGCTCTCCCAAAATGGCAACCTGGATGCAGCTTCTTCTCATAATTTAAACCAAGGTAAGGGTTTGGTTCTGCCAAGATAGTGGGATGTGCCTGGAATTCAATTGTTTTTCATAAAATGGAAAGGGAGGGGATCTTGTAGGAGGGAGTTACACTGTAGAATGACCACAGCGGGACAGCAAGGGGCCACAGATGGGGACCAGGACAGCTATAATCCCATTGGGCCAGCAGGGCCCGGGGTGGAAAAAGGGACCACTACATATTTCTGAGAGTTTGTGTATGTGTGTTCCTCAGCTGAGGGACATGCACCCCTCCCCTAGTTGTGCATACTGCAACTGCAGTAGCCATGGACAGGTGCTTTTCACCTGGTCCTAAGCTGCTATGGTGAGAGAAGGCTGGGGTTGTTCTGTCTCTTTAGGGCAGCTTGCATACTGACCTCCTTATTCCCAGCCCCATTCCAGAACAATGATTTAAATGAAGAACAAAACTTATTTGAGTTAAGGACCTGAGCAATGCTGGTAAATCTTCTAGTTGCTTTATACTAAAGCACATCTTGGTTTTGATAACTGTTCTGTAGACCTTTTTGTAATCATAAGGAAAATGATAGAGTAACAGTGTACTTGTGTGTTGCTCAAGATTCATAAAATGCCAGATGTCTACAAAGCAGCTGCAATCTTCTACATAGTTTCCCAAGACTAGTTGAGAATAAAGGAAATTTTTGGTTCATTATTTTATTTATCTATTTACTAAATAGAAACCGTAACATAAACATTCTGTTCAGCACTAAAGGCTAGCTTATTTTACATAGGGGATACCTGAATGTGGAGTTTGGCCTTGGGCATCAAACTTGAGAGTCCAACTTAAATAAACCTACAACAGTAGGAAAATTTTGAATTAAGCTTCTGGTCTGCTCTTAACTTGCTTTATCATTACTTATTTCAAGGATTGTTCATAACGGAAGGTTGTCTTCAGTCTCTTGTATTGTGCTCCATTTATTGACATTTTTCACATAGCTATTAATCATTTAACAAAGGATGCGCTAAGATTCTATATTAGGATTGGTATTTAATGTATTGATCATGAAGGGGGGGGGAGGTGAGTAAAGTGACATCGTTTGCAATGGGCACAGTATTTATGATAAATGACTGAAAAAGCCAATGAATTAATTCATTCATAAAAAAGTTAATGGGCGTTACTATGGCAGATGAATACAGTGTTCACATCTTCATGATAATCCACACTGGAAGAAATAATTGAACTCCTTAGCTACATTGATAGGTCCTACATAACTTTGGATATTCACGAGAGTATAGTTGTGTAAGCTCCATGAATATATCTACTCGGTGGGCTTCAACAGTGTTTACATAGGAAAAAAAGCAAAATGTTAGGGTGCATAAATAATGCAATAGAAAATAACTCTGAAAAACTGTCTGGTCACTTTATAAATTAATTTTAGATCCTCACCTGTTCAGTCCTGTTTGCTTTGTTTCAGTGTTTATGCAAAAGCCGAGTGGTTCAGGGATGGGAACTGCAAATTATTAGAGGCATAACAAGACTTCCTCATGAGGATAGAATGAAAGGTTTGGAATTGTTCTGGGTTAGAGAAGAGGGTGGTTTTTTTTAAGTAAAAAATTATTGTTATGGAGAAGGTGCACAACTATTTATAATTTTTTTTCCATACTACAAGATTGGGGAAGGGTTGATGAGGAAGTTAACATTTAAATTGCTAAAAGGAAATGTGTGTATAGACTAGTGCTGGTCAGTAATGTTTCTACAAAACAGTTTTTGTCAGAAAATGCCAATTAGCTGAAAAACTTTTTAGTTTCATGGGAAAGGATGGTTTTAGTGAAATTTTCATTGGGAAGATTTCTTAGGCCCAAGTAATGGGAAGCAAGAAAGTGAGACTGAGAGGCCAGTGTTTAGAACACTCATCTGGGATGGAGAGCACATGCCAGATTGTGGGAGACCTTGTGTCTCCTCAATGCCAGGTGAGTGCAGAAGCTCCCTTGTCAGTAGGTAACAATTGTAAAAATATAAACTCTCACGCTTCAGGGAATAATTCCACTCTTAAATGAAAGAGTTTGGATAGAATCTTGCCTTCGGGGTTGGTCATTTCATCACTGTGTTGTTAATGTTGTTGACAAAGACAAGATACTAGACTAAATGGATTACTGGTCTGGCAATTGCTGTGTTCCTTGCAATTCACTAAATTTAATTTTTAAATTTAAAGTTTTGAAGTCACATAGGGACAAATAACTTTGTCAGACTGAAGAGCAGTCACGAACACTGGCTTTACCAATATCAACCAGTTTTGTGAATGAAATGGAAGTCTCAAGAGGACAAATAGCTTGTTTGCCAAGTTGTAGTTGAACATAGTTTAAAATAGTCAGTTTTTGAACCCTGGCACTGCTTTTTCCAAAGAAATAGCGGCAGTTGTTCTTTTACTGTAGTAGCATAAGTGAAGACCACCTGCTAAACCACTGATTTAGCTTGAGAAGAGGTACTAAGTCACCCTGCCACAGTTACCACCTGTCAAGTTAACTGGCAAGGGCTGGTTAACTGGGAAGCATACAGATAAGCCTCATGGTTAACCGGTAAGCATTTAACACCCCTACTTGAGGGGAACGTACGGGAATGTGCTCTAGTGACAGGACTTAAAGGATAAGTGACTAGTGTTTATCTGAGGGTATGTCTACACTGCCACCCTAGTTCGAACTAGGGTGCCTAATGTAGGCATTCGAAGTTGCAAATGAAGCCCGGGATTTAAATATCCCAGGCTTCATTTGCATCTTGCCGGGTGCCGCCATTTTTAAATCCCCGTTAGTGCGGACTCCGTGCCCGCGGCTACACGCGGCACGGAGTAGGTAGTTCGAATTAGCCTCTCTAATTCGAACTACCGTTACTCCTCGTGTAACGAGGTGTACCGGTAGTTCGAATTAGAGAGCCTAATTCGAACTACCTACTCCGTGCCGCGTGTAGTCGCGGGCACGGAGTTCGCACTAATGGGGATTTAAAAATGGCGGCGCCCAGCAAGATGCAAATGAAGCCCGGGATATTTAAATCCCAGGCTTCATTTGCAACTTCGAATGCCTACATTAGCCACCCTAGTTCGAACTAGGGTGGCAGTGTAGACAATACCCAGAGAGTACATTCATAACAACTGAGTAGGGGAAAGGCAACATTGCTGTTTGCCAGTTGCTGAGTGCTACAACTAGTTATTCCTACTGATTTTCCCCCACTCTGTCCAGTGGCCAGGGGTTTTACTTTATTTTATATATACATAAAACTGTCTGTCACTACATATTTGTTGGCATGTTATTAGCACTTGAATTAGGCCAATATGTAATAGTAATATTACATTACATATCTCTGGTACTCTATTTTAGCTTTAGGTGGGATTATTTTTCCTAAAGAGTCATAAGTGTGCAAGTTGTATGAATGTGCTGGCACAAGCACTCTCAGTAATAATTTTTATTTCTGTACTTCTCCAGGACACTTCTGCTAGAAGGAAATCCATTCCGCACTCCTCGAGCAGCCATTTTGGCAAAAGGAACAGCCGCTGTTCTAGAATACCTAAGAAGTCGAATTCCCACTTGATAAGAATATGCTTATTCTTTTGTTAGGCTTATGGATCAAAGTACAAGCAAGAATTTTTGCCATCAGAAAGCCAAAGGCTGTACACCATTCAAACTGAGTTCCTGCCAGTTTGTGAACTGTTGATTAAGCTGGCTGTGAACTTTTATAATGCTGCATTTACTTGGCATGTTTGAAAAAGCAAATGCCCATCCATGGAATCTCAGATATTCTTCCAGAGTTGCACAGATCAACATTTCAATTGAAAGTGCTATTGTTGTTTGTAATGCAGTGATTTCATTAGATACTACCACTAAGAATGAGAATTTTTGTCTACAATTCAATGTTTTTAAAAACCTGAATTAATTTTAAGGAATAAAAATTGCATAAAATTTAAAAAGTAAACCTTCTGATTTTCTTAGGTTTATATTGTACATAGCTGTTGAACCACAAATGCTTTACAGCAGGTGACCTTTAATCAAATAGGTAAGTGTTTCACACTGTTTACCATTATCATTATAGCGTTGCTATGTAATTCAAAGTTTCAGGCATTCAACAGTAGGCAAAGATACAGTATGAACTGTACTACAAAAGGTATGAAGAATGTATTTACAATAAAAAATGATTGAATTATACTTGTTTTCCTAGTAATGAATAAATGTTTCCTGTTGGTGTGGACCATTACCTTTGTTTAGTTTAATATACCACCATCAAAATCTCTAGCCCAGTAACTTTTATATATGCATGTTAAATTACATACAAATGTGATTATTCATCCTTGAAATAACATAATATGCATATGATAAATGTGAAGAGGGAAGAGTGTATTAGAAGTGAACTGCAATGCAAATGTTTATACAGTGCTCTTTACTAGGTTTTTACATGCAACAAATTGTAGCCAAACAAAATTGATCCCATGGTGGTTTGCATTAACTGTTGTTCTTTGAACACTTCCAAATTGTATTGAACACTGTAAGCTGCCCGATTTCTAAGGCCATATTTTTCAGGGAATTCACTTTGGTCTGGAGGTCGGATGGCTCTTAATTCTTACAGACTAAACTACATAACTTACATTAGGAATGGGTGAACATCTCTACCTACCTTTGGCTTGCAAAAATAATTTTTCTGAGCCTTTTTCTTCTAATTGTAACCCATTTCCCCTCCTGTCTCTGCACTTGAATTTAAAAGGAGGTCTTGTAGCTAAAGAGAATCCTGTGCTAATTATTAGGCATAGAAAAGCCACCTCTCTCCCACATTCACCCTCCTCATGCCAGTAGAAGACAACCAAAGAGCACATCCTGTGGATATTATATATGGTGTGTATAAACTATGCTTTCATTCAACACATTGGACCCATCTCTTCTATGCCACATCAAAACTAAATACTATTCCCATTAAACTTTTAAATCAATGATGGCTGAGTGGGTCCAAAATTAAGACAAAATAAATCTGTCCGTCCCTAATGTTTTAAATTGAATGAGCACCTTTCCTCATAAACAATTACAACACGCTATACATGCAGCAGTGCTGAAATGCTGGAGAGAGAGGACAGCAAACATCTGGTACATAGCACTGGCTTGCAATAGGAGAGGAGAAGGAGGTTGGGCATTGAGCAGGTAAGTTAGTTTTAAGACCTTATCACAATCAGCCCTCTGCCCGCCCCCACAAAAAACCATAACAATAAATGGCATTGTATCTATGTAGGAAAGATAATGGTTGAAGGTCAAAGTTGCCACATTTGTATTTGAATGAATGGTAGGCACCCAGTATTCTACAGCTGTTTCAAGTCTAACATTTAAATTGAGACACTTAACACTGAGCTGTCTTCATACAAAGCACATTCTGTATAGACACTGAATTCTAGATATGCAGGTGCGGTAGCTTTTCTTCAGACAGTTGCAATAATTCTACAGTAGAATTTCACAGTTATGAACATCTTGGAAATGGAGATTGTGCATAATTGAAATATTCATAACTCTGAACAAAACATTATGGTTCTTTCAAAAGTTTATAACTAATCATTGATTTAATACTGCTTTGAAACTTTATAGAAGAAAAATGCTGTTAAATGAAAAAAGCACAAGCATTTTCTTTACCCTGTCAATCTTTTTCAAAAATTTTCCTTAATTTTGGTAATAGTTTACATTTTAACACAGTATTGTACTGTATTTATTTGCTTTCTGTGTTGTGTTGTGCTGCTTTGCATAGTTCCGGTTCCATATGAGGTAGTGGTTGATGGGTAGCTCATAACTCTGAGGTTCTACTGTATTATGCCTCACAGAAGAATACTCAAACAGATGTTGTATGAGGGGAGTAAAAGGCATGGGTTTGGTTTTTTTATTTTTTATTCTGAAAATTTTAAACTAACTACAGCAATTAAAACTAATGGCAGACTCTCAACCATTATTCACTAAATATATCGCCTGTATTTAGTGAAACTTTTGATAGCTTCATTATCTTCACTAGTTTGCCTTATTAAATCAAACAGCATATTAAACAACAGTTTAAAAGGGACTAGACAGAGATCAACAGCTCTTCCTAGAAGCCACAGGACACAGCAGTAAAATTAATGATTTTTTGATAACTGATATCCCTTCTTATAACAAAAGATGACAAAAATATGACAAAAATAGTTACAATAAGGTGACATTTTTATTATTTGTACAATAAAGAGACTTTTTTAAATGTTATTCAAAACACTTTTTAAATACTGAAAAAGTTGGTACACCAAAGCCGAAAAATGGCTCTGCTATACACTGCACAGCATTGTTTTAGTCCCTGTATTTTTTTTATGTACAGAAAGCATCTGCAAAATGCATTCTAAACACAATATGCACCTTACCAATTAGTGTCAATACATAAAATAAAACTGGAAGGATACAACTTGCATGTGCAAATTAACTAACAAGATAATTGATTTCACTGAATCAATAGATTTAAAATATAGTTTTAAAGTACCTTTTTGCACATAAAATGAAGCAGCTTTCAAGTTCAGTAAGTCTTTATACTGCAAAAACATTAAATACATTCACAATCTATGTTAATAAAGTAGTAAATATTTCTTCATTCAGCTTTATTTACATCAATACTGTAATTAAACTGAAAAGTACAGTCAGTCATCTGTAATATAGCAATCTTTTTAACACATACAAAAATGACTTTTTTTGTATATAATTTAAGCTCAATATCACAATTATCTCAAAATATTAATTACAATACAGCCATCTCCATCATAATTAAACATGTCTTTTATAAAATGGTAAAATTTTTAATAAAGTAAGCTGTTGGTTTTGAACTGGATACAGTACTCACAAGTAGAAAACGTAACATAAGTCTTTGTTTTGACCATGATTGCAGAGTAAAGCCACTTAGGCTAGCAAAGAGGCCTAAAAGGCCCCAATTTATAAATATCAAGCCTCTTGTGCTGCGCTGTTGTGGCTTGTTGGTGGTTCTTCACTAAATGCTTTACATGGGGACAAGTAAATACTATATGCAATGAAATGGTGTGCATTAATATACAGAATATCTGCTTGAATTGTCTGTATTAATGCTCAAAAGGATTGCCAAAGAATTTCTAAAGAAACAAGGATCTGGTTAAAACACTAAGTATTAAATGATACCTTCTGAGAATTTACTTTTGCAAAGATAAAATTTCATTGAGAGCTGATCCAAATTCAAACTGCCACTCTGAGGAAAAGGAGCTCTGGTTACATTGCCTGGCCTCTGGGTGTCATTGTTGTGCTGCACACACATGGCTGTAACGCCATTTATTAAGCATAGCAAAACTGGAGTCAAAAAAAGATCAACTCAGTTTATATCCATTCCAAACTACTGGCCTGAAAGTTGCATCATTGCTTTTATATTTAGCTCATGTTTACAGTACAGTGAAGTAAACAAATCTGGTTAATTAAAAAGCAAAATTCTTAATTTTATTCCACTTATTTGAAATTAATTGGATGACATTTTTGTAAAACTTACATTTTGAAAGATTAAAATATAAGAATGCCAGACACAGAAACTGAAAAGCTAGTCATACATCTTACTCTTGGATGGCCAATTGAAAGTCCAACACTGGTATTTGTAACTGTGCGTCCTTTTATGAATCCTGGCAACCTGATGGTTTATATTAATGTTTACTTTAGTTGCAATGAGGCTTGCGTGGCTGTTGCTACACTTCAAAGGCGAAAGCGCCGCACGGAGCCTGGGGTCAGTCCCCAGTTGATCCCTGGCTCCATGTGGCACTGCCGCTTTGAAACTCTGCGTGCAGCGTGGGGACACCCCAGCTGACTCCAGGCTGCACGTAGCTTTTCAAAGCAGCAGCCCTGAGTAGAGTCCAGGGTCTGACCCCAGGCACTGCCGCTTTGACATAACCCATCTTCTCCCTTCCCCCATTGCTGCCTCTATCTGATAGAGGCAGCAAGGGGGGAGGGAAGCAACTAGATGACTATCCTGTCGACTTGTCCTTCACATCACTATTGGCAAGCAGATTTCCTAAACATATTACATTTGATCATTTTAATGGACAGATGCTTTTTTGAACTGTCAAGGATTACTGATGTGCTAGGAAGTGCTTGTAGTATGAGTTTGCAGCTGTAAAAATAACCAAATGAGCTAAAAACAAAGCTGGCAGCTTTCTATTTTAACCATTTACACCATGGGTATTCAGTACCGAACTTCCTTAAAATTATCCTTCTGTATAACGTCGAGATATTGTCAAGAAGCAGCCTTAGTTATAATTGAGTAGTTTCTCAATATATCTGGCTGTAATATAACTGCACAAAACTGAAGGGTTGTGATGAATAGTGGAAGAGGAATATTTTGTACACATCTGGCTGGTTAGAAAATACATTTCAGTGTATGAAAATGCACTTGGTTAGATCTTTCTAAATTAAAAGTGACTAAACTTATTATAATGCCCTGTTCAAATCAATAATAAACAAAACCAGAATGGGTAAAGAATTGTTACTGAGACAAGAGACTCCTTCAGGAAATGGACTGAGTCTCCTGTGGTCTTGTCTCTTTAGATATTTCTCCAATTTTGAGAATGACCTGTGGCCAGAGCTTGTTTGACTAGTACAGGTTTTCCACTGTGGCATCAACCAGTAGGATGCCACCGGGAAGAGAAAAAGCTTTACAAATGCAAACAAACCACTCCCTAAATATCTGGAAAGGGGTTTCTGTATAAAACTGGAAACACAAAAGTGTGTTGTACCCTTTCTTAAATCATAAAGCAATTTTATGTAGCTGTGTAAATATGGTTAATTGAGGCGTTTGTGTTGCAGTAGCCTAATACAGGTTTGGCTGTATAACAAAAGGTGTGATACTTTTTTATACATTTTTCATAGTGTCTGTGCAATAGGTGCATATTGGAAATATACTAAATACAATGATTGATTTAAGTTTCTAAACAGCAACTTATTTTCATTACATTAGCTTACTGTGATTCTATTCTTAGCATCATAGTTCGCTTGGGAATTTAAACCATGATAAGTTCTAGTTTTTGTATAGTGACATTCCATGTGAGCTGTTATATTAACCATTTTATGTTCCTTAACTGCTGCTGAAAACCAGAATAAGGGAGCTGTAGCAATACCATGCACTTTTAATCTAGCCTTTACTTAAAGAGCGCTAGATGAGCTTTGTTGTGCAGAAAGCTAAAAAAGTAATGTCAGTTTTACTGCTAGCAGAAGTGTTACCATGGGAACAAATTTAGCATAGCTGAAAGCTGACAGGAAGCTGCAAATTGAAAAGGGTAGAAGTTTCAAAGGCAATTTGGAGTTTCTGGTGTTATTTCTAAAAAAACCATGTTTCAGTTACTGTCAAAAATACTCTTTAGTAGCTAAAAAAATATTCCTGAGTCTCAGCTATTGGGTACTTGATATGAAAGCATATGGTGTAGAGTGCCTGGATATGTAAATTTTGAGATAACAGCTGCCTGTCTCAGAACTCATTGACTAAACATGAAAATCACTACATCTATGGAATATACTCCAGAATGTCATGTTAGATATATGCTATTCATCTGCTCTAGAGTCTCAAGCTTAATTTGAGATTCTAGAGCAGATGAACTAAGGTATACATGAAAAAAATTAAAAAACATTGAATAGTCCTGCAGCACCTCAGAGACTAACAAAAAATGTAGATGATATCATGAGCTTTTGTGGGCACAACCCACTTCTTCAGATGAAACATGTAATATGAAATTCCTAACCGTATGCCTATTCTGTTACTTACATTAATTAAATCTCTCTAGAAAAAGGAACAGTTGTTGCATCATTACAAGATGCTCAGAATAGAAGCAGTCCCTCTGCCAATTTGTATATAAATACAGCAAAATGCAAAGGAAATCATGCTTGCTTTTTGGAGAGTGGGGTGTAGTGGGGAAGACGCATCTTGGAACTGAGCTACTATCTGAATGAAAAGCATGAACTTCTGCTAGCTTACAAGGCAAAACTCTTGGAGTCATTGGAAGTTTGGCTAAGTAAGAACTGCATCATCAGGCTCTAAATATGAGAGAAGTTCCACTGGAATGTCATGTTTTATTCCCAGCAATAGCTTCCCGCCTTAATTAATTGTCTTTAAGTCCCCAAATGCAGATCTGCATACAGCCAACTGTCAAGTGGACAAGAAAGAGCTGGAGGAGAGGTAAGGAGAATAAAGAAGCTACTTGCATCTTGTAACACTGAGACTTAAAGTATATTGGCATAATATCTGTAATAAAAAGAGGATCTCAAATATCCATCAACAAAATGTGGTCATGAACATAACACACTAAAGATCACTTGACTTTTGTTATATTACATCTTTCATCAACATATTGTCCATGCAGTTTGTAGGTTCCCTAGGGCAGAACTTTTGTCATCCCACTTGTCTCTGTAAAATAAAGTCTACCACATCTTGGTGCTACATAAATAAAATATTTAATTTTGTAACTTGCTTCAGGATTCTGTCTTCTAGTTTTGCTTAGGGGAAGGATGGTTGGCTGCATCCCATTCTATAGTAAGTAATGTTACAACATGACTCAAAACTAACTTATTTACTCAGTTTTCTTGCCAAAAGCAGCAGTCAAGGGAAATATTGAGCAATGCAAATAAATTACAATGAAATCTCCACAGAATGACTAGGAAATATTATTGTTAATGTGTTCACATTGAGTGAATTTCTGCATGTAAAGAATGAATGTAAGCTTATCTTTTGACTGATGATATGGAGAATTTGAATATTGGCCTCTGCAATTGTACAGGTGTTATACCGTTAAAGATGTTGCATAACTTATCAAGCTGCATCCCTGTACCCCAGGGTGATACAAATAACTGAATAATTTTTTACCTTCAATAACTGATTTGATTCTCGTTCTTTGAGTACTAAGGAAATTTCAATTTTTCAGTTTCCACCATTTGAAGACATTTCAGCAAATAAATTCAAATTGGGTTTAATATTAATATTAGAGCTATGTGCATGAGTTGGGGTCAGATACATCACATGGTATTGTTTCTGCCTGCTGCATGTATGAGTGCAGCAGCACTCCCAGTGTGAAGACTTGTACAAAATGAACATTTGTTTTCTGAGAGAAATTGTTCATGTTTGTGGAAAGCAAACAATATAGGGGATATGAACAGCCACCATTTTAAAACCAAGCAACACATGTAAATAAAAATAAAAGCCCTAGACTTGCATTTCCTTGCATCCCAAGTCCCTAGCTGCTTCAGAACTACAATTTGTCATCCTGATGAAAATGACTGACCCAATCTTCAACCATACTATCACACTGCAACAGTCATCAAATGTGAGGTGAAAATAAATTTAAATCAAACAAGATACAAAGCAACAAATTCAAAATAGTAATTAGGGAACAAGCCATATCTCAGCTATCTAGTGAGCCACAGAAGACCATATAGTAAACAGGACATTACAGAAACTGACTTTTTTTTAAAGGCATTTCATTGTAATTTTCAGTTAAACTAAAATTAAAACTAATCCATATATAAATCAGAGGGAAGAGGAAAAACTTTATTATAAACACCTTAAATTAACTAAAATATTCTTGACGGTGACCTTTAAAATCTACCATAGCCATTTTGTTTTTTAAAATGTTCAATAAAATAATGAAAAGATTAAAGGTTAGAATACTCAACTTATTTTGTTCAAAAACTGTTATAAGAGGACCATTCCTGACATTAGCAGTCACATTCATGTTAGCATTGATTTAAATGAAAACAAGATTGATCCAATATTTGTAGACTTATCCATGGCACAGAAATTGATTTTTCCATCCTGTCAGCTATAGGAATGATTAAGACTTGGATTACTGAACTAACACCACGGTAATGTAGTTTTGTGCTGTGTCTGTTCTTGTCCCCCTAGAATTGCACTAAGATGTATCTACTACTACTTACATAGCACACTTCTGGGAGAAAATATTTTAAATAGCATCTTGTCTTACTAGCAATGCATTGTACCTGACTCTTGAGTAGTCCTACTGATTTCAATGGAATTTCTGCACACAAAGGGCCAAATGTGGCCATCCTTATTTGGGGGTGCAATACTTTGTTTCAGAATAAGATGGCAGGAGAATTACAATTAAAATTATTGAAAGGGGTCTATAATTTTAAACAAATAATAAAACATTAACAAAACTAGAGCATTAGGTTTTCCCTCAGTCGCTACTCATTGCTTTTATTTGAGAAACATCACTATTTAAAATTGTCTATTTCACAAGCTTACATGTAATCAGCTAAAAGGATCAGACAAAAGCAATTTTTTCTAGACTATTATATTTAGGTTCCAGGGTTGAAAGCATAGTTTATGAAGTATTTCACCCTGTATTGCAATAATTCAGCAAATTATTATGGACTCAACACTAAACACTGTACATGTATAGTTACTTCTATAAGGCATATATATGTTTGCATTGAAAAAAAAGTCAACATACTAAAGCTCAAATTTTATATATATTTTCTTAGTGGTGTCTATGAAAATATTTTTCTCTATAATCTTTTAGTATACCACTGGTGATAGAAATATTTTATGGGCATTACAACGCAGTATATGTTTTTCTTTATAAAGGTATATACAACTTTGAGGCAGTATTTTTGATGGACAGCAAAATTCATAAAGAGCTTTTGTGTGCTTTTGTGTTCTGAAGTTATATGAAATCCACTTTGAGAAGTAACTTGATTAAAAAAGAAACTGCACCAATGCACAGCCAGAGGCTGACAATTAAAACTAATACATAACCACATGAACATCATTTATATAGTTAACATTTTTTCAAGAGGTGCAGTACTAACATATAGTATTATACATTTGGCACTAATGTTTGCCATTGGTCCAGCAATTGGCAAAATTTGTTTCCTATATATAAATTTGTTTGAATGTTAGATCTGGCTAGACATATGTTTACTATTTATAAAAAATACTTAGACAGTAAGCTCACGTTGAATTACTAAGTCTACTGTATTCTGGAAACTCTTCAGTAGTAGTACAGCTTTCTCATGTTCCATATGTACAAAACTGTGTCCATTTGCCTGTAACACACAAATAAAAACAGAAAAAATTAAATGACAGTATGTGTAACACTCTTTTTCTTATTGGGGGGGGGGAGAGCTGAAAATTATAGTAAAAGACACTCGATGGTTTAAAAATTAAAAATACCATTTGGACTATGTAGAAATGCGATTCCAGGCCTTGAAGAGAACAACAAGTGAATTAAATAGTAATAGTCTAAATTCACATTACAATTTAAAAAAATGCTTCTCTATCAGTATATTACACAAAAATTACAGCTATAAAATTTCAGATTGAACTGGACCATCAAGAGTATAGATTTAATCACAGGATACATAAAGGAAATGGTACCCCAGCAAGTATGGTTTGTTGAGTGACAAAGCATAAAAAAGTTAGTTCCAGAGGTCTCCAAGCAAGCAGAAGATATAGCCAAGAGTGTACATGTTATGCTATCATCATCTAGAGGTCATGGAAGGGAGCAAACATGGCACACAGAGAAGGATGCTATATGGAAAATGGGGATATGTTAGTTGAAGAGTGCACTATCTGCAGAGAGAAGCCTGAGTATTGAGTGTTGAACTCCTAAATGCAGCGATTGGGAGCTCTGTATGGCCAGGGGCTGCAGGCTGAACCCTAAACTCAGGGAGCAGGCCCTCTGAATCTAGTAATAATCTTCTTTATAGGGCACTAAGTCTTGTATTTGCCAAATGAAAATTCCAAGGAAATTAATTCTGCAACAAGTATTAACAGAAAAGGAGTTCACAATGACAAGGAAAATGGCAGCTGGACAGCTATGTATTTATTGAGCAAGTTGCTTAGCTTTAGTTCTACCTAATCTCTACTTTGTATGTCACAGTAGCTAAATACCATACCTGATTGATCTTGTACTCTCACCTCAGAAGCACAAAGATCCAATTCTTGAGTCTAAGCATACCATCACAGGGGCAGAGAATACTACTTTGTGGCCAAGCTACTGATGCTAAACATGCCATTGCTCCTCGCATTGCACGAGGAGTAACAGTTAATTCGAGGGAAGGGTTTTGGATCGGACTACCGCATCTACACGTGGCGAGTTAATTCGGGCTACCGGCTTTTTAAAATGGTGACCGGCCGCGAATATGCTAATCAAGCATGGGATATTTAAATACCACGCTTCATTAGCAACTTCGGTATGCTTCATTTGCCTCCCTAGTTCGAACGAGGGGGCAAATGTAGACATACCCAATCAGACTACTGATTAAATGGCATAAGCTATTCCAGATATATGATCGTGCCACATACTAGCTACAGCCAGCAGTCACAATGTGGCCCCAACGCAGTCATGCATACTTGCGCATATTTGACACCTTGTCAACTAGAGACAGCCAAGAGGGTTTTTTTTCTTATTTCATCTGCATTCTAGCACATGACTGAAATGTCACAGTCCACTTTTGCTGCAAGTTTTTTTGGGGGGAGGCATGTCTGCCAACTTTAAGGCTGCATTCACTGATGTTTTCACATTATGCTCAGAAGATGTGTGACTATGAATTACTTCATTTGTGCTTTCTTTTCAAGTGCTTTATCTACTGCTGACTGCTGGTATGCTATGGCTCACATACTCTTTAAGTATTCAGTGGACTTTTTCTGTAGGCCAGTGTTTTACTCATACCTTCTGCGGCATCCTACATATACAAAACTGTGTGTACGTTGTATTAGATCAGATTTTTGTTATTTATAGTAGGCAAAAAAAATCTGGTGTAACCGCACTGAAGTCAGGGCCACCGCAGAAAGTTGACACTATATGCACGGTAGCTGTGCTGGGGATGAGGGGTATCTGGAATTTTAACACATGAATAGCTTACTAATGAAAACAGAAGGATTACCTTTTAAAAATAATACTACAAATGATGATTATAGAGCCCAAGGAAAAATAATGCTCTATTTTGACAGGATTCATGTGACCTAGATGAACCAAATCTGCTTTTGGTTAAATCAGTATAAATCTGGAGGAACTTCCCTAAATTCCAAATGCTGATGTGGCTCTCTGACACATGCAACTCTCTACACAAACACAGCATAAAGTTACACATTGCCATTTAAATCTAATGCCTAGACAAATATATGTTGACAGCAACATTTAATCAAAGATAGGAAAGGTGACTGAAAAGGCAGTATCAAACTCTTTGAGGGAAACATAATTTTGTTCTGATTTTGTTTATTGTTTTTTAATTTTTGTAAAGAGGTTTGAAGTTTGTTGAAGTGCATTTCATAAACTAAAATACAGGCAGTCCCCAGGTTACATGGATCCGACTCACATCGGATCCCTACTTACAAACGGGGTGAGGCAACCCCGCCCTAGCTGCTTCCCCCCAGCAGACCAGGGAGACGCAAAGCTAGCGCCCCCCCCCCCCCCCCCAGCAGACCGGGGAGACACAGAGTGGCTTTTCTCAGCAGACACCTCAGCTTGAGAATAAAGGACTGAGGGAAGTGAGGTGTGGGAGAATAAAACTGAGCTCTGGAGAAATGTTTGGCTAGAGTTTCCCCTACAATATGTACCAGTTCCGACTTACATACAAATTCAACTTAAGAACAAACCTACAGTCCCTATCTTGTATGTAACCCGGGGACTGCCTGTAATGATATTGCAGTGGGACTACAGTTTCTTAATAAACTATATGTGCCTCCAGATCCTGGTCTACTTGAACACAACCATTGTCTTGAACAAGCAAAGGAGTGTTGTGACAAAATTGAAGAGTCCTTTATATTCCATTCTTCATGAAACACAAACAATATCCCATTTCAGAAGCAATTGTACAGTTGAAATCTTTATCAACACACTAATGCAAAGGATTCTGGATGCAAACTCCTGATGGTGGGGAAATTGCCATGCAATTAATAGTAAAGTACCACAACAGTTATGTGTGTGTGGTATAATTAAATAAGTTAACAGGAAGACATGCTGAACAGAAACACAACACTACAGTAAAGAGCAACCCCTTTTATTAATTTTAAGTTGCTTAATACAATAATGCATTTAGCATTGTGAAACAGGGTACAAATATCAGGCAGAAAGTTTCAAAGGCATTCATTATGTGTCAAAAAGCAAACCCCCAAAAGGACATACTGGCATTCAGGACTGTTTTTGAGGCTTTCTTGGCTCCTAATGTGATACACAGTGGCCTCCTGAGCTGATCTTTGTTACAGCAAAGTCACACAGCTAACTGAGGTCTGTTGAACTCACTCAGAATAAGCTAAAGCACAGTGAACTCTGGCCATATCCCTCCCCTATCAACCACAAAATGCTCTATGCTGGATTCTGCTAATGAGGGTTGCATGGGACCAGCCCTAGTCACTGGAGAAACCCTCTTTACAGAGGCTATGTCTAGACTGCAAGCCTCTTTCGAAAGAGGCTTTTTCGAAAGATACTTTTGAAAAAGCCTCTTTCGAAAAAGAGCGTCTAGACTGCAAGCGGAACTTTCGAAAAAGCAAGCCGCTTTTTCGAAAGGCAGTCTGGATGCTCTCTTTTGAAAAACCCCTGTTTGCATTCAAGACTGCCTTTTTTCAAAAGAGCACTTTCGAAAAAAGGCGTTCTTCCTCGTAAAATGAGGTTTACCACCGTTGAAAGAAAAGCCGCGTTCTTTCGATTTAATTTCGAAAGAACGTGGCTGCAGTCTAGATGCAGGTGAAGTTTTTTCGGAAAAAGGCTACTTTTACCCTGCATTATACTGTCTAAACAGGCCTCAATTGGAAAGAAAATTGTTAGGTAATATATGGATGAATGGCAGTCAGGAATCCTCTATTCCTTTCAACTTATGTGCTATATTACTCCACACCCTGTAATGCAAACTATTAACTCCATGTACATTTAGGGTTTCTGGGCCTTGCTCTCCACTGCCTTGTACCCTGTATTGCCATTTAAATCTAGTTCCTGGACAAAAAGATGGCAGCAAAGTTGAGAGTATCAATAATAGCAATAATTTACTGTAAAAATATAGGGATATTGTAATTATTTCTCCCACGCAAAAAAACCCAAAACACTCAGTGAAATGAAAATAAAAACTAAACTAAAATAATTTCAAATATAGGAAATTTGGAGTTGTAATTAAAGTTAAAATGAATCAAAACATTTTAATTATAGAAATGTACAGTGTGGCCATCCAAACAGTTAACGCTGTCCTACGGTGATGATACTTCAATTAAGTTTAATTAATTTCAGTGTTCATATCCCAAATTAAAGAGACTGCTAATAGCAACGTAATACCCTCCCCCACCCCAGTAATGTCACTGCAGGTGGTAGGCTTATTAAGAAAAATGTGAGATGACAGCCATTTTGAAAGAGGGACAGTCTTTACTGAATCCTCTGAGAGAGAATATTGTATTGCAGCTTCCATTGAATGACAAACTTTCAGTTACAAAAAAAACCCTCAGTTTTTTTCCCCAACAAAAGTAGCCTAGACATTAACTGCCAGTGAGTTTATAGAGTTGTGTTATTTTGTTACCAAGATCATTCCAGATCAAAATAAGAGTTTTAGACCATGCAAAATTGCTCTGCCATAACACAAAGTTACTGTAAAATGGGTGTAAAATATTGACCAAATGTGAGCGAAGTCAAGTCAAGTCAAGTCAAGTCAAATGAAGGCAACTGTGTAAGCAGACTAGAAATTCCTTTACACCTGAATTGTACAATAGGCTCAGAGACTTAGTGCACCTCAAAAGGTAACAAATAGCTTATAAAAATCAGCCATGGAACTGAAGATCATCTGCACCGATGCTGCTACCAGTTTTCCTTCCTTACCATAATTTCTGATTCAGATGCTTGTTACAGCTTCAGAAATCACAGTTTTATGTCAACAAAGAAAATTTCATTCTGCGTCACAGTTGTTGCCGCAGTTAAGAAGGAGGTATTTTTAACCTGGAGGCCTTAAGAGTTCAACACTCAAAAACTTTATTTGTAGACCATGAAGCACTGTAGCTCTGAGGTTCCTTCCTGAATGGACTTGCACAAGAAGGCAAATTTGAGTAATTAGCAGTTTTTCACCTGAAAAGGATGTGGTTCAGCCCTGACCCAATGTAGTTCCCTGAAATATTTGTAACATGATTTACTCAATGGGCACTGCTATAGATTGGGTCTGTACATTTGCCATTATTTCCCTACATTCCCTAAAAATGTCATCGTTGACTTAAATAAAAACCCAGAAAGGGCAGGCTTTCTGAGGAGAAATATTCTCCAGTCATGGGCCACATCAGATTGCATGCATGTTATTGCAGAGACCCAACACATTTTACATGGGGCATGCTAACCAGCTTCCCCAATACACATACAAAAATCTCACTTTTGATACCTTAGACATTCTAAACATGCGCTACAATGGACTATGTTATGCAATATTTCTTCAGAACGGAAGACTGGCTCTGAAATGGGATCAGGAAGTATCTGCCTCTTCATGTGCTCTTACTGCCATCTGCAATTAAAAGAAATATAGTTTATAACATTTTTCATCATTTATTTAATTTATCGTTACAGAAAAATCCTTGGAAATTCTAATTTATGGCAGACTTACCAAGAATCCATCCCATGTTTGTTGGCTGGAATTTAAGCAATGGCCAGGTTCTGAAATCTGAAAAAGGAAAGCATAGTGGCTGGGTTTTGGATAATTTGCCACTATGTTATCATTATTAATTAATGTCAGCTATTTACAACAAAAGAGGGAAACACTTGAGTAAATACCTTGGCTTCACTCTGAGAACCATCAGTGAGAAGGAATTGAGGGGGTTAGCAGTAGCTCCACCCTCTTCTGCCATTGTGCAGAGGCACACAGCAACAGGGGGCACTTGAGCTACCCCAGTTGGTAGCTTATTATGTATTGAATTTTAGAAGTGCATTTGGTGAAGCACACAGTGCCTGCCCCCAGTTACTTATGGTCTAACAGTATAGTTCAATAACATATAAAAACCCATATTGGCTTATCTGAGAATATTAAGATTACCTGTGGTAAAAAATCTCTAGTGGGGTGATTTAGCAGTATCTAGGAGCTAGATGAAATCCAATAGAGAAAGGGAAACTACCTCAGTGATCCTTCAACCTAATGATGGAATTTTAGCTGCTTCAAGCTCTGCCATCATCCTTCTGACCTATTACTGTTTGTTGAATACCTCTAAATTAGATATACTTCCTAACTCAGAGGAACTGTATTAGCCACATTTGTCTCAAGATAAATGTACACTACAGCGCTAGAATCACCTTATCAATAGAGTAATATTAAAAAGCCCCATAGGTGAGGTTCTGTGGACTTTAATATGCAGAAGGTTAGACTAGATGAGCACAATGGTCTCTTTTCATCTTAAAGTCCATGAGTCTAGAACCCAGGCCTGTGGAGCTACTAGACATTGCCAGGATACCATCAAGTAGCAGTTGTAACTTGTGCTTCACTGCCTGTGATTGGCTGTGGACCCAGGCTCTCTTATACTTCTTAGAAATTCCAGCCTATGTAAACTTCTTATTAGCTATAGAACTGTGACAAAACTTAATATCGCCTTCTTCCCATTAAAACGAGGCGTGGTGAAGACCCACCACTGTCCATTCAGTACTACTGCAAGGTAAGGAGATAAAGGGTTAACCCCGTGTTTCTCAAACTGTGGGTCCCGACCCCCAGGGGGATCGTGAGCAACTTGGGGGGGGGGGGGTCATGGTATCACAAAGTTTGAGAACCCCTGGGTTAACCAGTTATCTGGTAAGCATCACCCTTACTGGTATGTTTCCTGGAATAACTGGTTAACTGGGGAGCTAGCTGGGCTGGAGCAGCTGCCTGCCCACGGTTAAGGCAGTGGGCCCAGCTCATCCAGAGAAGCCTCCCACCCATGATGGGCCTAGCCAGGGTGGAGCAGCCCCTTCCCATATTACACTGTGGGTGGTGGACTGCTCCAAATTGGCTGGACCTACTACTGCCCACGGGAACCTGGTTAAATGTAACATTTAACAGGTTAACTTTTTAAAAATGTTATTTTACATCCCTACTGCAAGGTGCAAATTGAGGTCTTATCCTCTGCTGTTTCCATGGTGGATATAACTCCTGTGTCCCTCACAGTCCCAAAGAAACTGCATAGGACTGCTCAGAGGCCGAGGGTGGACCAGAACTTATTTGCGGCTTCAACCTGTAAAGCATGAAGTTCCCCTTTTTCCATTGTGTTCATCACACCATCATATTAAATAGCCTAAGGACTGGCATATCCTGTGAGCAGTGGTTTCACATATATACTCTGCCTTTAGGAGACATTGCCTGGCACAGGCAACTTTTTCTCCATGTTGTCTCCATTTTTTGTTTCAAGAAATGGCAACATTTGGTCACTAAAGCATGAGCCTTTCTTTCCTCAACAATTTTATATTGTGCACCCATCAAATATTGGAAAAACTTCTAAATAAGTAACAAATAATCTTGAGGTTTAGCAATCATTCACCGTGAAGTTCTGCCACCGTTAGCTCTTTGGGGTAGTTCCACTGAAGTCAGTGGTGTTACTGATAGAAAGATACTACACTGTGGCTACGTCTACACTGGCAGCTTCTTACAGTATAGCATTGTAAAACAGGGTTTCTTCTGGAAGAGTTATTCCTCTCCCCAGGAGGAATAAGCCCTCTTGCACAAGAGCTCTTCCAGAAGAGGGCAGTGTAGACAGGCAACATGAATTTCTTGTGCAAGAAGCCCCTATGGTTAAAATGTCCATCAGAGCTTTCTTGTGGAAGAGAACGTCTACACTGCCATGGATGCTCTTGCGCAAAAGCACATGGCAGTGTAGATGCTCTCTTGTGGAAGAGTTTTTTCACAAGAACTCTTCCGCAAAAGAGTTCTTGCGCAAGAAACTGCCAGTGTAGACGTAGCCACCTGTGTGTAAAGGGGAAGACCTGAAGCATTATTTTTTATTTTTACTTTCTTACAGGAGAAAGTCACATTCTTCATTTTTTCATATAAATAACATGCAAATTGGCTGCGTGCTGCTTTCTGAAAATACTCCTTAGGTTGATGTTGATAGCCTTGAAGTACACTCTAACATATGAAACCAAAAGTTATTTAGGGTAACCAGATATTTTTCTTACATTTTGTGGACTTGTACACTACAGTCATTCAATTCTAAAATAACCTATTAAAATTCCTGCCATTTTTATAATAATATAAATGTTTCTTACCTGATAAGCAGTTAAATTATCTATGAGTTAATGAGGGATTGAAGATATGAGAATGCTGGCTGATAATAAGATATCTTTTAATGTTGAATAAAGAGGCCAAAAAGAAGCTACGGAAACAAATGATTTTTCATCTTCCAAATAATGAACACTTGGCATCAATACAGCACTTTCTACCTGACAGTCTCAAGTACTTTACAAATATTAATGAATTAAATCTCACAATGGTTCCATGTGATAACTGTATTAATATCCTCTTTTATAAGTGGTGAAATTGGGATACAAAATATTTAAGTGTCATAGGGTATGTCTTCTTATAAACTGCTACAGGAGAACCACTGTAGCTCTTCAGTATAGATAATACCTATGCTGATGAGGGGGATTCTCCCATCAGCCTAGGTAATTCAGGATATGTCTATATTGCAGGGGTTTTCTGGGATACTAGAGGTATCCTGGAAAAACTCTGCCATGACCACGGAACACGTTTGCTCTTCTGCTTTTTTTTGCAGAAGAGAAAATGCGCTCTTTCGGGGAGCCCTGTATAACTTATTCTATGAGGAATAAGGGCTCCTCTGAAAGAGGAGGCTTTTCTGCCATTTGGCCCCGTCTGGAAAAGCAATTGGAAAAAGGTATGCAAATTGCAGAGCGCAATTTATGTAGCTTTTTCCAAAAAAAGGCTATAGTGTAAACCTAGCCCCAGTTCCCTCAGGGGCAGTAGCTAGGTCAATGGAATAGTTCTGTTTAGCACTGTTTACACTTGGATCCATGCTGATATAAGTTTCCAGAGTAGACTAGCCCTTACTTACGGTAATTAAATAAACCGGAGGCAGAATTGGAATTGGAACACAGATGCCTTGAGTCCTAGGACTCTCCATATCAAAATCATAAGAAAACTATCTTGTCCTTAAAATGTGAATAGTCATATTCAGCTATGAATAACAAATCCAAGAATTTTCTTATTGGCTGTGTCCAGACTCAGGGGTTTTTCCGAAAAAAGTAGCCTTTTTTCGAAAAAACCTCACCTGCGTCTAGACTGCAGCCGCGTTCTTTCGAAATTAAATCGAAAGAACGCGGCTTTTCTTTCGATGGCGGTAAACCTCATTTACGAGGAAGAACGCCTTCTTTCGAAATTTCCTCTTTCGAAAGAAGGCGTTCTTCAATGTAAATAGGGCTTCTTCGAAAGAGAGCATCCAGACTCACTGGATGCTTTCTTTCGAAAAAGCAAGCCGCTTTTTCGAAAGTTCAACGTGCAGTCTAGACGCTCTCTTTCGAAAGAGGCTCTTTCGAAAGTATCTTTCGAAAGAGCCTCTTTCGAAAGAGGCTTGCAGTCTAGACATAGCCATTGTGTTTACTGAATATATGACAACTCTTGTTAATTTTATACATCAATTAGTACATCTTTCTTCTGATTTCAGTGACTTCTTTATAATAATAGACAGTAAATGATATTTATGGCTTTAAAACAGAGCAAAGACAACCCATTAGAATCCCTGAATTATATTTTCTATTTATTTCAGTTGACCTTTATTGATAATCTCAATGTACAAAACTTGCTGAATAATTTCATGCTATTAATTGCGTCTTAAACAGACTTTAAACCCACTAAATTTTCTGGGGCTGTAGGATAATAATGCAGCTTTTTACAAGATGTATTCAAGTCAGCAGGGTCTGATGAAATTCTCCCAGAGTATTTAACGAACTAGCAGAAGCAATCTCAGAACCATTAGTGATAGTCTTCAAGTATTAATGGAAGATGGGTGAAGGACCCAGTGTATGAAGGAAGTAAACATAGCACATCTTTTCTTTTCTTTTCTTTTCTTTTCTTTTCTTTTCTTTTCTTTTCTTTTCTTTTCTTTTCTTTTCTTTTCTTTGTTTTTAAGGGGATGATTATCTGTGGAGTTATAGACCAGTGGACCTAAATTCAGTTCCCAGAAACAAACTGGAACAAATTATCAATCAGTTTGTATGGACCTAGAGGACAATAGGATCTTATCTAATAACCAATACAGATTTTTCAAGAGCAGATCATGCCAAACCAACCTCATTTCCTCCTCAGGAAGCCTTACAGACCTAAGGATTGGGGAGAGGCAAGAGGCATAATATAACCTGATTTTGGTAAGGCTTCTGACATAGTCCCACATAACTTCCTCATAAACAAACTAGAGAAATGGGGCCTAGATATTATTATTACAAGATGGGTTGAAAAAAACATACTCAAGAGAAGTTATCAGTTTCTGCACAGGAGTATATAAATAAGACAGTGGATAATTATGCCCTGGTAGATCCAAACCTAATATCCCAATCTGAAGATCTCCAAACTCTAGAGAAGTCTATATCCTCATTCCAATCCAAAGTTTGGACCTGGAATCTAATTGAAATAATATCCCAGATCCAAATACTTCCAGATTTTCAGATATTTCTCAACTTTGCTACTCAGGGAAATCTGTGGTTTTTTTTGTTTTTTAGCAACTCTGATTTCAATCAATTCCTTGGGATTGAAATCAGCAAAGAAGCTCTTTTTGTGCTATTCAAGCCAATTACAAATATGTCAACAGCAATTTTTGTACCGCATGTTACTTGAGAGCCAGGTAAGAATAAGGTCATATGTTTAGTGATAGCACATACAAATTTATCTTTCCCTAGTAAAGCCATCCATCTTAACTACCAGGTTATTGTCCAGTGAACCTTTTCCCAGAATACCTTTGTTGGTCTCATTCTTTAAATGTGGCAAAGAGAAAGTAGTCCTAAAGTGAGCTTGGAGTGGCTTGAGCATGGCTAGGAAGGAGACTGAGGCTGCCTGTCTGACCTGTGCCTGAATGAGTTAGACTTCTCTGGGGCTGGGTCATGCTTAGGAGAGGACTTCTTGGGTTGGGATGGGTGCAGAATGAACTTTTTCCTCTCTGGCCCTGGGACATACAACCCCAAAGTTTTTAGAGTAGAACGGGAATCCTTAAGATCATGTAACTTAGTGTCAGTATGCTGCACAAACAGGCTGCCTAATCAAATGGGACTTTCTGAATAGAGAACTGGGCCTTTGGTGCCAAGTCCAACAAGAACAGCCTCACCGCATAGCACATGGACACTGGGGACGCCATTGAATGCTCTGTGGAGTCCACCGCATCAGAGGTTACCTGCAATGCTGTTGGTTGTTGACATCCCTTCATCAGCCAGAGCTCTAAGCTCCTTTCTAGGCACCTTGGGAACAAAGATTCAAACTTGGACATAATCTCCCACTTGTTCAAGTCATAACTGGCAATAAGGGCCTAATGATTAGCTACTTGTAGCTGAAAACTTGCCAAGGAATACATTTTTTTACCAAACATATCCAGTCTTCTTGAGTCTTTATTCCTTGGGGTCAGGACAGGATGGACTTGCCTCTCCCGGAGGTTTACTACCACAAGAAAGTTGGACACTGGGTGCATGCACATGTACTTGTGCCCTTTGGTTGGGATGAAGTACTTGTGCTCAACCCTTTCACAGTCAGGGGGAGGGAAGGGGAAGGGCATCTGCCATAGGGCGTTAGATATTTTAGTGACTACCGCATGCAGGTGCAATGCCACCCTAGCCAGGGCGACCTGACCCAAAACCCAAAAAAGGGTGTCCTTAGCCTCCTTCACTTGGCAGTCTCTGTGTGCTGTCACCCTCTTAAAAAGTCCTGGTGCTGTCCTGGGGGACTATCGGTGGGGGTGCCATGATGGCCTCATCTGGGGATGAGGACAAAGAGGCTTGGCATGACTGTCCTTCCTCTGTCACCAGGGATGGGTCCTCCCTCTCCTCTTGCATAGGAAGAGTGGTTGGTCCCAGAGCTTGAGTGGGGAGAGGAGCAGAGGGGGCCTCTGAAGCCCCTGCCACAGACTGTGAGACCTGGGTTTGGACTGGAAAACCCCAAAGTCCATGGACACTACTGAGAAGGCCATAGTGCTAGAGGCCATTACTCTGAGGGGCCATCTGCAGTGCTGGCTGGGACAACGCGGGATTCAGTGCTTTTGCTTATTGGATAATCAACTAGATGCTTACATCCCTAGAAGAACACAGAAGCAGGAAACTGTATAATTATGAATTTTCAATTTCCTTAACTACATGGGGAAAGTTCAAATAAAAAATGTTTAATGCATACCTCTTCTCCTGCCAAAGTGCTTGGGTGCCCCTACCCCCAAAAACAACAACCCCAAACAACAAAACATTCTTTGATTAATAATAATACAAATTAAGCATATCATTTTATAAAATGAAGGAAGCATTGACCATTCCATTCTTGCTCCACACTACTTTGTTGAATGAGTTTGTATTTCAGACAATAAAAATGACTTTAAGAGCACTGCCATTAAATAGGTTCAGGTTGAGGAATATATGAATGGACTGAGATAATCAATTTTACTTTGATTGTAGTCAATGCATTATTTTCTTCAGTGTTTTTTGCCAGTACATGTTTTCATCCCTGGTCCACTAAACCAAGTCCATTTTTAAAAGTCCAGCAATATGAAATCAATTTATATTTTGGAACATTCAGAACCCACAGTGATTATTTCTTTAAGCTTTTTTTACATGATATAGTACTGATGTTTAAAAAAAATTAAAAGGACACTTTGCCGTACATGCAGACTAAAGGCAGTGTAATTTCTATTGCCTTCAGTCCATTTTAATAAAATTACAGCAGATGGCATGGAATAAAGTGACTTTAGAATCATAGACTCATAGAATCCTAGAACTAGAAGGGATCTCGAGAGGTCACCAAGTCCAGTCTTCTGCCCTCACGGCAGGACCAAGTACTGTCTAAATCATCTCTGACAGATGTCTATCCAACCTGCTCTTAAATATCTCCAGTGATGGAGATTCTACCTCCGAAGACAATTTATTCCAGTGTTTAACCTCCTGATAGTTAAGAAGTGTTTCCTAATGTCTAAACTAAACCACTCTTGTTTCAATTTACGCCCATTGCTTCTTGTCCTATCCTCAGAGGCCAAGGACAACAATTTTCTCCCTCCTCCTTCTAACACCATTGTAGATACTTGAAACCTGCTATCATGTCTCCTCTCAGTCTTCTCTTTTCTAAACTAAATGGCTGTGTCTAGATTGCACCCCTTTTCCGTAAAAGGGATGCAAATTAGACACAGTGCAATTGCAACTGAAGCGGGGATTTAAATCTTCCCCACTTCATTTGCATAAACATGGCTGCCACTTTTTTCCGGCTTGGTGCTTTGCCGGCAAAAAGCGCCGGTCTAGACGGGAATCTTTTGGAAAATAAAGCCTTTTCCGAAAGATCCCTTATTCCTCTTAAAATCAGGAATAAGGGATCTTTTGGAAAAGGCTTTATTTTCCGAAAGATCCCCGTCTAGACTGGCGCTTTTTGCCGGCAAAGCCCCGAGCCGGAAAAAAGCGGCAGCCATGTTTATGCAAATGAAGCAGGAAAGATTTAAATCCCCGCTTCATTTGCAATTGCGCTGTGTCTAATTTGCATCCCTTTTACGGAAAAGGGGTGCAATCTAGACACAGCCACCAAATCCAGTTCTTTCAGTCTTCCCTCATAGGTCATGTTTTTTAGACCTTTAATCATTTTTGTTGCTCTTCTCTGGACCTTCTCCAATTTCTTCACATCTTTCTTAAAATGTGATGCCCAGAACTGGACACAGTATTCCAACTGGGGCCTAATCAGTGCAGAGTAGAACAGAAGAATGACTTCTCGTGTCTTGCTTCTGTTTTTTTTATTTTTGTAAGTGTCACACTGTTGACTCATGTTTGTGGTCTACTATGACCCCTAGATACCTTTCTGCAGTACTCCTTCCTAGACAATCACTTTCCATTGTGTATGTGTGAAACTGATTGTTCTTTCCTAAGTGGTACACTTTTGCATTTGTTCTTATTAAACTTCATCCTGTTTACCTCAGACCATTTCTCTAATTTATCTAGATCATTTGAAACTGCTTTCAGCTTGGTATCATCTGCAAACTTAATAATCATATTCTCTATGCCAATATCTAAATCAGGGGTGGCCAGCCAGTTAGACACAAAGAGCCAAAAGAGCTGTGGATAGTAGTAAAAAGAGCCACATATCCCTCCCCAAGAGCCAGGCACCCCCAGACCTCTCCTATTCTAACCCAATGCCTGGATCTCACTGGAGCTGCCACCGCCACAGCCACACACTTCTCCCTCCAGGAACTGGGGTGCATGCACAAAGTGGGCATGCGGTTCCCAACAAGCCATAACCCTGAGAACCGCATTTCTGTGAGCAAAGAGCTGCATGTGGCTCAAGAGCCACAGGCTGGCCATGCCTAATCAAAATCATTGATGAAAATATTGAAAAGAACCAGTCCCAAAACAGACCCCTGCAGAACCTCACTTGTTATGTCCTTCCAGCATGATTGTGAACTGTTAATAACTACTCTATTACAAATTTCTAATGAATTAAAATAATTTATTTTATATTTGGATAGCTACAATGAATGAAACCTACTGAAACAGAGGGAAAATGAAAAATGTGCAACAAACAGAACTCTTCCCAGCAAACCTGACCTGAGGAAGAGCTTTATTAATTGAAAAAAACTTGTCCTCCGCAAACAGAAGTCAGTCCAATAAAAGATATTGGTGTATGGTGCTGCGTGGGGTATCATAATATTGGGTCTTTGTCTCAGCACTGTTCAGCCTCAGGGCACCACACACAACCTCCGTGGCAATTATGATCCCACAAACGATCTATGCATCATTACCTGTCACCTCAGGGACAAAGGAGTTTGGCATCAACTGACCAAGTGCTCTGGTTCCCCTTTATCCCTCCTGAGGAAGCCCTCCGAGGCCTCGGACAGATCAACGCTGGCAGGCCCTCATTTCTACAGGGATCAAGGAGCTCCCTGCAATGGACCCCACAGTGGCAATTTTGGATGGTGTGAGCATTCCACCAGGACCAGAGCATGTGCCCATAGTCCCCCATTGGCCACTTTGAAGTCGTGGGTCCCAGAGATGACTGTTAGTTGGCCACCACCTGAGCTAGCACCACCTGCTATGCCTCAGCTGGCACTTACCCAGGACCAACCAAGGGATGGACAGGATATGGGTCCCCCAGTGGCCTCTTCGTCTTCCTTCCTAGATGAAGTGATGGCAGGCACCTCCATCACTGGCCCACTTCCAATGGACTAAAGGGCCTTACAGGACCTACTCCACAAGGTTGCCTTTAATCTTAACCTCCAGATGGAGGAGGTACTGGAATAGGATGACCCCATGGTCAACATCCTGGCTCCTGAATGCTGTGCCATCCTGACTTTGACCAAGATATTATGACAAATCCCTGCCTCTAACCCCTCGATGAGTAAACGGGTAAAAAGAAAATACTTTGTCCCTGTCAAGGGATTTGAATATTTTTTTACCCACCCCAGGCCCTGCTTCTTGGTTGTTTAAGTGGTAAACAGGGAGCGTCAGGGCCAGCAGGCTCCAGCACTTAAGTCAAAGGATGCCAAATGCCTTGACTTATTCGATTGAAAGGTTTACTTTATAGGGGGGGGGACTGCTACTCTGGACAGCAAACCAACAGGCTATTTTGAGCCATTATTGTTATTATTCCTGAGACTCCTTGATAAAGTTCAGGGACTTGCTGCACCAAGCCACAGTCCTTGCAGAGGCCCTTCCCTCCTCATCCCAGGGCTGATTTCTCATGCTGCTGGCCTCAATATCCCTGTTGTAAGACATCCCAACCTCACGCTGAAAACAACAAGGGACAGTCCAAGCCCTCGTTAAGGTCTAAGCAAGCCTTTCAAAAGTATGCCCGAGGACAGCGTGCCAAACCTGATGGATCTTTATCCCTTGCTGGATTAACTTTCCATTTCCATTTCCACTGAGCCTGGGCCAACATCCCTCAGACTGCTGGGTTCTTCATATAGTGGAAATGGGCTACTCTATCCCATTCAGCTCCTTTCTGCCCCCCCATCTGTCCCACTTCAGGGACTCTCTCCTTCAAGAGGTGCACTAGCTCCTGGAACTCAGGGCCATGCAGGAGGTGCCTCCAGACTTCAGGGGCGGAGGTTTTTACTACTACTACTTCCTTGTTCCCAAGGTGAAGTGGGGTTTCTGGCTTATCCTGGACCACAGAGAATTAAACAAGTTTATAGCCACTCACAAGTTTTGGATGGTTTCCTTGAGCTCCATTATCCCTTCCCTGGATCTGGGAGATTGGTAAACCACCCTCAACTTAAAGGATGCCTTCTTACATGTAGCCATAAAACCTTCATACATGTTCTACCTCCATTTTCTGGAGGGCAACAACCATTTCAGTTTAATATCCTCCCCTTCTGAGTGCCACAGGTAATTATCAAGTGCATGGCTGTGGTAGCAGCCTTCTTCAAGTGCCAAAGAATCCAAGTCTATCCCTACTTGGACAATTGGCTCTTATTGGCTCTGTTCTGACCAGCAGGTAGAGATACATGTGGCATTTACTTGGGCCACTCTGAAAAGACTGAACCTGCTCCTCAACCCTGCTCCTCATCGGGGCAGTGGTCAACATCATCAAGGCATAGGGTCTTCTGCTAGAACAATGGTTCACCATGATAACCCAGCTGTTGCAATCGCTCGGTCACAAAGGTCAGCTCCCAGACTACTGCACTAGTCAATGCAGTATGGGAAGGTGGTGGACAGCCCTCAGTGGAGAAAGAACAGGTCAGAAACTATTTAGAAAAGCGGGACATACACAAATCCATGGGTCCAGATTTAATGCATCCAAGGGTACTGAGGAAGTTGGGAAATGTCATTGCAGTGAATTTGACTAATATCTTTGAAACTCGTGGAGATCGGGAGAGGTCCTGGATGATTGGAAAAAGGCAAATGTAGTGCCCATCTTTAAAAAAGGGAAGAAGGACAATCCATGGAACTACCCAGTCATCTTTACCTCAGCACCCAGAAAAATCATGGAGGGGGTCCTCAAGGAATCCATTTTGAAGCATTTGGAAGAGGGGAACATGGATTAGTCAGGAATAGTCAACATGGATTCACCAAGGACAAGTCAAGCCTGACCAATCTAATTAATTTTTATGATGAGGTAACTGGCTCTGTGGACCATGGTGAAGTCAGTGGATGTGATAAACCTTGACTTTAGCAAAGCTTTTGATATGGTCTCCCACAATATTCTTGCCAGCAAGTTAAGAAAGAATGGATTGGATAAATGGACTTTACGATGGATAGAAAGCTGGCTAGATTGTCGGGCCCAACAGGTATTGATCAACAGCTTGATGTCAAGTTGGTGGTCAGTTTCCAGCAGAGTGCCCCAAGGATTGGTTCTAGGGCTGGTTTTGTTCAACATCTTTTGATGATTACACCCTCAGCAAGTTTTCAGATGACACTTAGGGGGAGAGGTAGATATGTTGGAGGGTAGTAATAGATACGTTGGAGGGCAGAGATATGGACCAGAGTGACCTAGACAAATTGAAGGATTGGGCCAAAAGAAATCTGATGAGGTTTAACAAGGACAAGTGCAGACTCCTGCACTTGGGACGGAAGAATCCCAAACATTGTTACAGGCTGGAGACCAACTGGCTAAGTAGCAGTTCAGCAGAAAAGGACCTGGGATTACAGTGGATGAGAAGCTGGAGATGAGTCAACAGTGTGCCCTTGTAGCCAAGAAGGCTAATGGCATATTAGGTTGCATTACGAGGAGCATTGCCAGCAGATCTAAAGAAGTGACTATTCCTCTTTGTTTGGCACTGGTGATGCCACATCTGGAGTATTGTGTCCAGTTCTTGGCCCCCCACTACAGAAAGAATGTGGATGCATTGGAGGGGGTCCAGTGGAAGACAATCAAAATGATTAAGGGGCTGAAGCATATGACCAACGAGGAAAGGCTGAGGGATTTGAGCTTATTTAGTCTCCAGAAGAGAAGAGTGAAAGGGTATTTGATAGCAGCCTTCAACTTCCTGAAGGGAGGTTCCAAAGAGGATGGAGAGAGGCTGTTCTCAGTAGTGACGGATGGTAGGAGAAGGAGCAATGGTCTCAAGTTACAGTCTCAAGGGGAAGTCTACGTTGGATATTAGGAAAAACTATTTCACTAGGAACGTGGTGATGTACTGGCATGAGTTACCTAGGGAGGTGGTGAAATCTCCATCCCTAGAGATTTTTAAATCTCTGCTTGACAAAGCTCTGGCTGGAATGATTTAGTTGGGATTGGGCAAGGGGCTAGACTCAATGACTTCCTCAGATTTCTTCCAGCTCTAGGATTCTATGATTCTGTGATCATGGTTATGATGTACCTCAAACTCATAGAGCACATGGTGGCTTGTATATATGTAAATCTGTTTGCCAGGCTCCACCTGTGACTTTTCCAGGCTTGGCTGGTGTTGACGTATTGTTTGGGGCATGACGACAATGACATGGTGATCAAGGTGACTTGTCATTTGATTCATGCCCTTTGATGGTGGATAGATCCCTGGTCAGTGATGGTGGGCATCCCATTTAATGCTCTGCAATCCATGGTCTCTCTTGTCATAAACACTTTTGCTTTGGGCTGAGGGCTCAGTCAGGGTCCTCGTCACCCAAGTTATGTGGTCAGTGGATGAACTGTCACTCCACAACAGTGTCCATAAGCTCTGGGCAATCATGCCTTCAGAGGCAATGTATGTCAGTCATGATGGACAATATGACCGCCATACACTACATCAACAAACAGAGTGGAACCCAATTGTCCTCTCTCTGCCTGGAAGCCCTTCATCTGTGGGAATTGTGCATAGCCCACTCTATTCACCTGGAAGCATCATACCTTCTGAGGGTCCAGAATTAGTTGGTGGATTACCTCTGCTGCCACTTCATGAGTGCGGACTGGACATCTGCCACACCATTTTCCAGAGGTGGGGGTTTCCTCAGCTTTTCCTTTTTGCCACTCTGGTCAACTAGAAGTGCCTGCATTTCTGCTTGTTTCGGAACCTCAGCCTGGGGTTCATAGCAGAGGTGTTCATGATCCTATGGCACACTTGCTTCAAGTATGCCTTTTCCTCATTTCTGTTCACAAAGTGCTCCTTAAGCTCTGCAGAGAAAGGGCAAATGTTATCCTGATAGCCCTGGCCTGAGCCAGTCAGCAATGATTCCGCTCTCTTGGAGCTGTCTATACAATTGCCAATCCTGCTTCCTTTAACCTAGATCTCATCAAGGGGGACCATAGGTGGTCTTGCCACCCAGACCTCTGCTCCTTTCACCTTCTGATGTGACAACTTCATGGCTAAACTTGGTCAAGTTAGCCTGCTCAGAACAGGTTCAACAAATCCTCCTTAGTAGCAGAAAGGCCTTTACCAGGCTCACTTACTCTGCTGAATAGAAGCATTTTTAATGTTGATGCTGGCAGCATAATCTGAACCTTTTTGTTTATCTCTATTCCTTAGGTGCTGGAGTACCTGATATCCCTGAAGCAGCAAGGATTAGCAACTTCATCACTTAAGGTGCGCCTGGCAGCCATCTTGACTTTCCACCTTGTGGGAAGTTGGCCATTCTATCTTCTCGAGCCCCCTGGTAGGGCACTTTCTTAAGAGTATGGACAGACTTTACCCTTCGGGTTGGCATACTGTCCCTCCTTGGGACCTCAACCTGGTCCTCACAGCACTCATGGGTCCTCCCTATGTGCCCCCGGCCACATGCTCCCTGCTTTACCTCTCATGAAAGGTTGCTTTTCCGGTTTTGATCACCTCCACTTTGCAGATGTTAGAGCTTCACGTCCTGACATTGGAACCTCTGTTCACTGTCTTCCACAATGACAAAGTCCAGCTCTGCCCTTACCCAGCTTTTCTTCTGAAAATGGTCTCAGGAACATTTTTCTCCCTGTGTTCTACCCTAAGCCCCAGCAGAGCTATGGGAACAATGACTGTACTCCCTTGTTGCAAGGCACACACTTGTCTTCTATATCGACCCTTTCACAAGTCTTCGCAGCTGTTTGTGGTGATGGTGGATTGTGTAAAGGGACTACCAGTCTCGTTGTATCACATATCTTCCTGGATCATGGCATGTATCTGTGCATGTTATGATCTGGCCAAAATCTTCCCACTGCCTCTCATGGAGCATTCTACGGAAGCACAGGCCTGTTCAGAGGCTTCCCTGGCACATGTACCACTCCATGAAATCTGTAGAGCCATAACTTGGTCTTCAGTACATACCTTCAAAAGCACTATGCCATCCTGCAACAGTCAGGATGGACTCGGCCTTTGGTACCGTCGTTCTTGAATCAGCCATGCATTGACTCTGACCCCTCCTCCTGGTTAAGGCTTGTGAATCATCTAATTGGAATAGATATGAGTAGGCACTCGAAGAAGCAAAACCAGTTACTCACCTTTGTAACTGTTTTCTTTGAGATGTGTTGCTCATATCGATTCCATACCCACCCTCCTTCCCCACTGTTGGAGTAGCCAGCAAGAAGAAACTGAGGGGCGGTTGGGTCAGCAGAGGCATATATAGAGTATTGCATTGTCATGACTCTGTGGGCTCCACAGCCAACCCAACGGGTAGCAGCTAGCATAAAACTTTCCTACAGCCTTGCACAGGGCGCACTCACAACTAATTGGAATAGATATGAGTAATGCATTTCAAAGAATGACAGTTACAAAGGAGAGTAACCATTTTTTATTATTTCCATAATTTTAAACTGCATTGTAAAACATGGTCAGAGGCAAGACAGCAAGCACTGCTGCAGCTTGTTGTTTTACAGTACAGTTAGGAATTTCTGCATCCTTACATTAATAACACACATTTTGATTGAAAGTTTATCATTTTTATTTCCAAATCACTATTGTGGTTTTTTAGTCAGTTTTTTAATGTGCAGTTCTACTTTGAAAAGTTACTCTGTAAATTGGCATTATGGAGTTCCATGTTTACCATCTCACTGATTCCAAATTGAATGTGCGCTGTATAAAAGTAAATAGATTACTCTTTGCCAATCCTGCACATTTACCTAGACTCTCAGACACAAGCTGGGTTCTCTCACCCTTGCAAAATATTATCAGTAATTGAGGTTTTTCAGGTCAGATCACTCACCAACCTCTGCACAACCCCATTAGCCTTCAGTGGCATTGTACAAATTCAAGTGAAGGCATAATTGGAAGACAGTAGGGTTGCACAAGGGTAACTGAGGACATAATTTGCCTAGAGTGTGTCTGTTAATGTTGATGACATACAACAGTAAAACTTCACTTGAGTTTTATTTCCCAGCTTTAGTTTGCAGGACTGGAACTGAGAAAAAACACAAGTTATGCACATTTGATAAGGAAACTGAGAGAAACAAACCTGGGATGCAATTTTTAGAAAGTCACTCTTCAGAATAGATCAGTTAAACTATATTGTTCAGGCTTTGGCTTTCACCCTGGATGGCAGGGTTCACAACTGATTGTCACTATTTAAATGAGATCAGAATTATAAAAAGTATAATAAATTAGGTTAGTAGATAAACTTCCTGTAGTGTTTTTCAGGTACAGTGCATTCACTTTTGCAATATGGACAGCAATAAAGAGAGAGAATGCAGTTCCAAAGTTTCAGGTAAATTTATTATTAATACTTGTCACCTATTTGGAATAAATATGTTTTGTCTTTCCTGTGTTTAGTTATATCATGAAGACTCCTGCCTAACAACATATAAGTAAAAGAGTACAGACCAGATTAACAGAAAAATTTGGAATAATTTTAAATGGAAAGCAGGCATTCCCATGCAATTATATATTGCTGCTATCATTCCTCCAGCATTCCTTTGCATCTTTTGATTGCAGTTGCTTTGATTATAAAGAGCACAGAGTCAACCTAGCAACAAGAGTATTCCCAGAAATTCTCTCTTATGGGGTCAGTCAAGTTACTGCAATTTTCAGGCTACAATTCTGAAGCAGAGAACAATTTGTTACAGCAGTGATGCATTCTAATGTTACTGCTAATGCTAGATAACTTCATGCCATTAGCATGTGCTGTAAGTGCTTGTCAACAAGTGTCACTGTTTTTATGACAATGAAAAGATAACATTTTAAGATAACAGGACAATGATGAAATTAAAGCAGATCAGGACTATACATCCTAGACATATAGTATAGTGTACAGAATGTACAGAATAATAGAATCCATACTTGCATAAAACAGTACAAACTACAACTATCTGGAATATTCCCACAGTTTCTGCATATCACTTACAATTTTAGACAACATTCTTACCTCATTAATTTATATAGTCTTCCTTGTTTGCTTTACTTACCTTCAATGTTTTGCTTTATAATTCTAGCTGTATCTTAGTTAAAACACTTGTTAGATACATTAGCTGATTTATTTAATTAATCTTTGGGGGCATCTTTAATTATTTGTATAAATTAGTTCATATAGATGTATATTAGCTGCAAACAAATTAGCAACAATGAAGTCCTGATTCAAAGTTTGTTGAAGTCAATGGGATTCTTTCTAGTGGAAGGTGACTTGGAAGCACAGAGGCAGAGGTATGATTCAGTAGTATAGATGCAGATTGACCCGCTATAGAAATTTACAAAATGCAATGAAGCTCAACCCTAGTAGAAGTTCAAGTGAGCTGGAAGTCTGTTATGAATCTTTGGAACAGCTTTTAAATAATTATTCTTTCCTCATTCACACACTCAAACCTCCTCAAAATACCATTCACGGTAACAATACATTTCCTAGGTAAAAATAATGATTTCTAGGAATCTGTAGAACAACATCTTTTTGAAAACAATATAGTTATTTGTTATTTTGTTTGGGTAGAAAATCTTGATTTTCAACCAGTGGAGAATTTCTAAGATGCTGTCAGGGACAGCCTTGCCTTGCCTTTGAATTATGCCAGAGGACTTGATTTAAGTGGTCCATATTGAAATGTAGAGCTTTCATTTGAAATGAAATGACACAAAAGATCCCAGGTTTTTTATGAGGCCATTCAAATGTTTCTGAGCTTCAGAATAAGGGATGTTAGCTCTTCTGGTGAGAGCATTTCAAAGATATTCACACAGTGAATGAGAGGCAAAGTACTGCAGTTACATTTATTAGTGAAAATGTGCCTGCAGAGAAATTTGGTTTTACAGTGGAAGAAAATTATAAACTTGAGTTATCAGCCAATTTATAAAATCTTCAAATGCTTGCTTTCATTCACATAAAAGAAACAAGCAAAGGAATAACACTAAAATTGCATGACTTTAGTTTATGCAACAGCAGGTTTGCTGAGGTAAAAATATTGTATACACTAATCTCTATATATAAAAAAGTTTTTCCTGTCAGGTGACAGAATGACATCATCATGCTCTTATGGGTTCTGCAGTGGAAGTGAAAGCTGCCGAGAGAGGCTGGTTGGCGAGCATAGCATGCCTGGGGTGCAGCCCACTAGCAGTGGCTAATGTAAACAGTTTTAGAAAGTTATAGGTTAAAACTGTGTTTATCATTTCAGAGTTGCTCTACTGTTAGCTTTGCATTTAAAGATAATAATGGGACTGTTATATCTGTTGCCATTCAAAGTATGGATTTATATATAGTTTGGGTTCTTTACTGATCCTTACCCACATCATCCAAAAAGCTTCTGCTAATAGATCCATGGTTTCAACTCTGCACAGCAGGTGAAAGGGCATTCCCTGTGAAGATCTCTTTCCTTTGAAGTGTATAATCCTGTTAGTTTAACAGAGCTGGAATCTGTTGATCTTGATACAAAGCACATTTTTGTTTTTCAGGGTTTTACCTGAGTGTGTGAGAGCTATGTGGAGGACTATATTTTTGTTAGTCTGTTCTTGTGAACAGATTGTTGTATGTGCATTGTATATACACAGAGATAGCAAGATGCACACCTCATTGCGAATATGTTCCCAATTCTTCCCACTCTGAAAAATATATGGGAGAACAAAAATGATGGGGGGCAGGAGAACCGTTTACCAGGTTCATCTTGATGCCACAGGCTCATTTAAAAAAGGTGTAGACTATGGTTTATGGGAGGGAGAAAGGTCTTAATTTCTAGACCCTATGGATCCAGAGCATAAACCTGTGGATCCTGAGCCAATCCTGGCAATAGACTTTCTCTCTCAACCATTATCTGCAGGATCTAGTAACTTCCTCAAGACCAGGGGTGGGCAATAATTTTTAGGGGGGGACTCCAAGATTTTGGAAAGTGGTCAAGGGCTGCACTCTTCCATATTAATGGATGAGGTGCGTTGTCTGGAATGAAGGTTGGGTGTGAACGGAGCTTGGAGTAAAGGATTGGGGTGTAAGAGGGGTTTGGAACCTAGGGCGGGGGACTGAGGTACAGGAAGGATATAGGGGTTTGGGATATGACCTAAGGCAAATGGGGATTATGATCTGGGGCAGAGGTCTGGGGTGCTGGAGAAAATCCAGGGGTTTGGGATGTAACCTTGGGCAGGGAATTGGGGTTCAGGGTCTGGGAGGGGGCATGAGCTCAGGAGGTGAACAGAGCATTTGTCTTACATGGGGTAGGGAGACATGAGTGGGGGAAGAGGGTTGGGAGAAGGGAGATATTGGGGGGGCAGAGGCAGGCTCTGTCTGGGAGACTTACTTTGGTGACTCCTGGCCAGCAGCCCTGCAGGGTTCTCAGGCAGCCTCCCTGCCTGACCTGCCCCTGAATAGGTTGCTTAGGCCATGTGCACTGGTGAATAAGAGCTTGAGGGGAGTGGAGGAGTGCTTTGCCCACTGCCTGTTCTTCAAGCAGCTCCCATTGGCTAGAAATTGGCTATTGCGATTATGCTAGAGGCGGGAGCAGCTCATGAAGCACCATTACTCCTGCCCTTGGGCTCACAGCTATGAAGTGAAATGACCACAGCAGTTGCTTTTCAGAGTGGTGGTCATGTGGGGGAACAGGTCGGGGAGTGGAGCAAGCAGGGAGTCTACTGGAGGCTCTCCACTGCAACCAATCTAGTAGCTTGGTGGGCTGGATCCGGTTCCCAGGCCATATTTTGCCCAGCCATGCTCAAGACTCTATGTTGCCATTAGCTCCTCCCTCCAATGCCTGCATACTACATCCTCTTATGGGAGCAGAAGCCACAGGACAGAAAGAATGCTGGTTGGATATCATGCCCCACTACCGTGTAGCATTCCCTCTCTGATCTCTCTCCAGGAGGGTTTCTTCAGCTCTCAGGAAGGTAATGCATGCCATTGAGACAATATTTCTTCATATTCCCTATCCCTTTCACACTGGTTTGTTCCCATTCCCTCTGTGAAAGAGAAATGTTTAGCCCTAAATAAAGTACTATGCATTAATTATAAACTAAATTAACAAACAAAAAGTGGGAGTTAGTTTAGACAAAAAGTGGTAGTGAGGAAAAAACATTGTCTGTTGTGCAAATTTGATCTAGAACTAAATTCAAATAAACAAAAACCAAAGATCCCTCTTACCTTAAGGATCTTATCACCAGGCTGGAGCAGGCTGGATGCTGGCCCATCAGGCTGAACCCTAGTAACAAAGATACCCTATAAGTCAGAAGTAACAGAGGTTAGGATTCTATTACCAAGCACTAGCTAAAGATTTGTTTGATATTTTGTAATAAGAATGGAGGAACTTCAGCAATGACCCCAAGTTCTATGGTCGCTTGTTTTCTAAAAGGTCCTGTTCATTCAGATTTTAAAGGATTTGCTTTTGTACAACAATAGAAAAACTGCCAATCACCTTGCAGTAAAAATCTAGAAATATACATACAAGAGCCAGTTACTAAGAATGATCTGTCCAGCTCCAGAATCATTGTGTTGAACTATATATTCACTATATCATATTTTTATTTTAAATCATCTGGAATTCCCTCCAGGACTCAGCTTTTCTGAATATACTCTGCAAATATTAACCCAATTATTATGTGTACCCTTCAAAGATGTGTTAGAACTGTTTCTCCCATTGATAATTTTACCTATTACAAGTTTAAAAGCATTATACAGATTTGTATGAACATAAATAAGCTAGTAATTATAGACTTTTACTTTAGGAGAATACTGTTTATCAAGCAAGTACCTGACTGAATGGATGAAATAAGCTTTCATAAAGAACTTTAAAGTACAGATGCATCCTCTAAGATACCAATACAAATATTTCCTGAAATCTGTCCAGTTGCCTGTTGTTTGCTGATCTGAAGGCTTTGTATAATCCTGCTAATGCTTTAAAGCTAAAACTTTATAAATAGTGTATCAATAGCCCCAAGTTACAGCACTTACGTACTGTGCTCTCTTAGGGTATGTCTACACAGCAAAGTTATTTTGAATTAACAGCCGTTATTTCAAAATAACTTTACTAGCGTCTGCACAGCCAAACCGCTATTTTGAAATTAATAAGCAGAGTGCTTATTTCAAATTTGGTAAACCTCATTCCACGAAGAATAATGCCAAATTCAAAATAGCTATTTCGAAATAAGTGCTGTGTAGACGCTTACATCGAAATAGGGGGCCTCCAGCCTTCCCAGGGTGCCCTGGTGGCCACTCTAGCCTCAAACAAGAACACTCCACTCCCTCCCCCCCTCCCCGGAGCCCTTAAAGGGGTTGACTCTGGCCATAGTGCCTGTGCCAGCTCCAAGCCTGCCAGCCCAGAGCCAGCAGTCACTGCCCCCTGACCCAGTGGCCCCAAAACATGAGCCAGCAAGCCATTGGCAACCAGCCCTCCGCCAGCTCCCAGGAGTCTGCCAGGGCCCGGAGAAGGCGGTCATTTTTCTGATCCAGAGTGGAGATCATGGACCTTATTCAGGTTTGGGGAGGATGCCCACAACGTCCATGATCTCCGCACTAGATGGAGGAACGCGACTGTCTATGGCAGGATAGCTGCCAGCCTCGCCACCAAAGGCCACATGAAAACCCAGGAGCAGGTTTGCATGAAAATCAAGTTGGTCCAGCAAGACCCCCGACCATGAGCCCTGAGCTTCCCCTCCCCTTTCTTCCCCTTGCTTCCCCCTTCTCGCTCCTTCCTTCCAGGTTTCTCCCTTCTCTCTCCCACCGTCTCTTCTCCCTTCTTCTGCCTCCTTTCTCCAGTTTCACCAGAGTTTCATTCCCTCCCCGCTCCCCAGTTTTGTTAAATAAAAGAGTTTGTGTTCATGAAAATACATGTATTTTATTTGACATCAGGAAGGGGGTTTAGGGAGGGGTAAGTGGAAAGATGTGAGGGAGGAATGAGGCACAAGCCCCCAGTGGGGCAGACCAGGGAGACTCTTAGTGCTCCTCAGGGTGGAAGCTCTCCCGCAGGGCCTCCTGAATGCTGACAGCCCCCCTGATGGACCTCCCAGATGGCAGCCTGCAGAAAGTGCAGCCAGGCTCGCAGTAACGCGTCCACAAAAAGCACCAGAGTGCCCAGGGGCAGCTCTGGCTCCATGTTGCAGAGTGCTGAGGTGTCCCGAGTGAGGGCAACCAGAGCACGCAGAGCCAAATGCTTTGCTGACCCTCATCAAGGTAGGTAAGCAAGCAGGGAAAGCTGAGAACCGGCTATCTGGAGGGGTCCCTTTAAGCACAGGCCTCAGATAACCTCAGGCAGCAGCCACACAAAGTAACTCCTGACCTGATCCCCTACCGAACCTGGTTCCAGCTGGCCTTAAATGCGATTCTGCATCCATACAGTGTGGACGCACTATTTCAAAATAGCAAAACACTATTTTGAAATGCATTTTGTGTATAGATGTGTTATTTAGAAATAACTTATTTCAAATTAACTATTTAGAATTAACTAGTTAGAATAAGATATTTCGAAATAATGCTGTAGTGTAGACATACCCTTTAGTGTTTCTCTCTTGATATCAATGCAATGAGTTAGGGGTCATCAGGAGCTAAGAGTCTAACTCACAGAATAAACTAATGTTTTAATCTCTTACTGGGTATAAGTGAGAGGAATGGGTTTATTGGGAGGAAAATTAAAATGAAGCAAGAGATGGTTAGTTATACTATAATTTTTGCAGGATTCTTATTTATTTCACTGGGGTGGGGAGGAAGCATTATGCTGAAAATCCCTTTTGAGATTTATTGGACACCAGTCTCATTGCCTAAGGCCATGTACACAGCCTTACAGTAGGAGAGTAGTTTGGATTTACTAAGTTCGACATATGGGCACACAAATTTACAAATTCAAAGTTCTGTGTCCTCACTACGGGGAAGAATCTAATGTAGTCTGAGCCAGGCTCAGTTAGGGGATGTCTACATTAGGAAATTATTTTGAAATAATTTGTTTAGAAATAATAACTCCCAAAATAACAAAATTGAAATAGCGTTATTCCTCAAGGAAAGCAGGAGTTCAGATTTCGAAATAACCAGCTTGTTATTTTGAAATACCAGGCTTGGAAGTATGGACACACTGCTTATTATTTTGAAATAAGGGGAGTTATTTCAAAATAACTCCTAGTATAGAATAACCCCTAATGCATACTCAGAGTCCCAGGAAGCACTCTGGGGAGCTGCGGGAGGATTCCTGGTGCCCAATTAGTTTGAATTATTGGCACCGGAGTGTCCCCACTAATGTTATTTCGGACTTACAAGTTCAGGAATAGTATTATTCCAAGTGAAAAGCAGGACTAAAGAGTTCAAATAAATAACTCACAGAATAAACTAATGAAACAAAAGACAGGAAGACCAGACTAACACAGCTACATCTCTATTACTAGAATAAACTAATGTTTTAATCATTTTCTGGGTATAAGTAAGAGGAATGGGTTTATTGGGAGGAAAATTAAAATGAAGCAAGAGATCTTTCACTTCTGGGAACTATTCATTTTATTGTCTTAACCACACTGGAAAATGGCTGCAAATTATGACAAATATACAACTCCATCCCAATACTTCAGTTAGTTACCAAGAGCATTCCTCCTTAACTCACTGTGGTTTGGAAGGGGCTGTCAGGAAGGCAAAAAACTTCCTGGCTCTCTGCCAATTAGCCCATGTGAGAAAAGATTCCTTCCTGCCCCCATGATCAAATGATTGGCTAGACCAGTAGCATTTGTCAGGACAGGTTCCCAATCCTAGGTCAGGTTATTTTCTTCAGCTGGCCAACAGACACCAAAGACTCCTGGGAGAGAAGCTACCTATTGTTTCTTAACAAGCATTTCCTTTCCTTGCTGCTGGGTCTGTCCCATTTTCATTGCTGGTTCCATCAAGTACTCCCATATGTTTATATGGATGGATGGCCTTTTTTACGCTCTCAATTCTTTATTTTTTTGGCCTGCCAACAGATCATTCAGTTTGCAATCTTTTCTTATTAGCCATATCCTGTTCTCAGTGCTTACTTAAATCTTTTCACTATGTTTAACCAGCATTTTTAGCTCTTCTCTTTGTTACATAGGTCATGGAAATAAATACTGGTTAAATAAACTCTCTCTAATTTAGTTTGGAATATGACCTCTGGATAGCATACAGGAGAGAGACAGCAAAGAGACTTGACCATTTCAAATACACTGTCTAGAGGATACTACACATTGAGGACCACAATACTGCAAATATTATTTTAAGTCTACTGCAGTTGACTTTCATTTTCATGTACGTCTATCCCTCTACTTCAAGGACTTGTCACTCGCACACTATGGCTACACTACAAGCTTTTTCCAGAAGAGGAAATGCAAATGGAGCGCTCATTTGCATATGGCATACCTTTTTGCGGAAGCGGTTTTTGCACAAAAAAGTTCTGTGTAGATGGTGCCTTTTTGTGCAAAAACCCCCTTTTGTGCAGGAGCCCTTTTTCCTCAATGAGGAAGAAAAAGGAAAAATGAGGAAGAAGGGGTCTATACAGTGCTTTTTTGTGCAAAAACCTCTTCCGCAAAAAGGATCAGAAGAGAAAATGCAAATGAGAGCGCGATATATACAAATGAACGCTCCATTTGCATTTCCTCTTCCAGAAAAAGCTTGTATTGTAGCTGTAGCTTTAGCTATAGTACTATCAGTCCATCATTGACAAGATGTACCACTTTTAGAAAAGATGAATTAATGCACCCAAATATTAGGCTGCGAGGACCAAGCATGACAGAGGCATGTATGCAATCTTGAAAAAAAACATTTTTTTAAAAAAAAGATACAAAACTATGTCCTCCAATCTTTATTCCTTGGACTGGCTGTTGTCTAGCTTTTCTGTCACATTTGTTATTAGCTTTGTAAAGAGTTTGTAAGTTTTTAGCAAAGGATTTGGGATTTGTACTTCTTGAGGTCATCTTTTCCTTTCTTTTGATGCAGCAGAAGCTTCCATGGTTAAATTTCCATTGGTATTTGGTGTCCCCCCCCCATTTTTTACATTATTATGTCTCTATTGTCAGAATTAAAACAAGGAATCTCAAATTATGCTTTACAGACCACTGGTGACCCAGAATTCTTGATGATGGTCCACATGATTGTAGCTCTCTTTCTTGTTTACATCCGTTAAATTGCATTAGAAGGTAGGAAAGTATTTAATATATTTTGAATCTGATAGTATTTTACCATGTAAATGTTTGCTATATTTGCCAGAGGAAAAAGTTATGTGAATGCAAATGGAAGGAAAGGTAGTCCACACACAAAAGCGCTCCATACTATGAAAATATATGAAGATCAACCCAGCATAAAGACAACTAGTTCCCTGCTATATCAGGACACGGAGCCTATTAAATTGTTAGCCATCAAAATAACTGCATGGGGACTAGGAAATGGAGACATCAGATAGGAGCAAGGAGGGGTCACTTATAGTTGCTCCTGGCCAAGATTATTATGGACTGAGCAGGCAAGATGATCTAGGCAACTCTGAGACAGAGTGTTACTCCATCAACTCCTTTTATTTTAACTATATATTATTCTGAGGATGAAAATTCTTTATTTAAGAGCAATGATTTGAAATAACCTGAACTAATTAATTATTTTGATAAAAAGAAATAACAATCTCTCAATAAAAAATTGTCTGGTCTAATTTAAACTGTTCTTGATCATTGTTAAACGTATTAAAATATATAGTTTTGCTACATGCAGTTACAAAATTATTACTCATGTAGATACACTCATGAGGAAACATATTTTCTTTTTAAAAGTCTGAAGAATGTCAATTGTCAGAACAACTGATCTAGAATTTAATTGTTATATTATAAGCCAAATTAGGAAGCATGACATGAACTCATACTTACATTAGTTATAAATTACATTGGAAAGACCATATTAAGCAGCGTTTCAGCCTCCAGCGAGTAGAACCAATAATATTTTTAAGTGATATAAGTTTAAATATCTATTGGTTATATAGAATTAAATTATCTATTCCCTGCAATCCAAATTCAGTAATTGACAACATAAATTTTTGTCAGAACCTGTCCATATAACATGGGTATATTCAAAAGTATTTGACATTTTCTGTAGATATTAGTTTTCCTTTTAATTTTAATGAAAGCTGATGTGAAAATTTTAAAAAATCAGTGAAGGATAGAAGTGTGCAGAGATAAGGATTTGGGCTAATCTTAACACAGAATACACCATATTTAAAATATATAAATAGTCTTTTATATGTAACAAGCTCCACTTAGCTTTAATAAAAAACAGGACTATGTAGCACTTTAAAGACTAACAAGATGGTTTATTAGGTGATGAGCTTTCATGGGCCAGACCCACCAGACTAACACGGCTACATTTCTATCACTATTTTTAGTTTTAATAGACATCGTAGATTAATTCAGAGGGCTCAGCTAATTTCTAGACCATATGAATTTGATAAACTTTGGATTCTCTTCCTCCTCCATTTTGCTGACTAAAGAAATAGATCATTCTCCTAGAACATTTAATGCAAACATCAATGGCTCCAGATGTTAATTACCATAATTCTGATCACTTAAAGGCATGCTATTTTACAGAGAGATATGTGAAGAATCTCTATAGAGTTTTCCACAATTATTAATCTGCAGAGAGTAAGGATAGAATCTGTTGTGTTTGGCAGAGTAAGCAAAAACCTGGGCAACCAAAGATAATTAATGACACTACTAATATTTAAAATACCATTGAATTTGTCCTCCTAATCAGAGGACCAATTCAATTCCCCCTGAAATCTATAGGAATCTTTTTAATGACTTCAGTAGGAGTTGGATCAGGTTCTAGGTTTGTTCTGGAAAAAATACGCCTACAACTATTTAAGGAAGTGGGTACTTTGGAAAATAGAAAACACCTGAAAAGATTAATTATTGTAAAGCAGGGAATAGCTTATTTTGATTAACCTTTTATTTATCAACCACAAGGAAAATACCCATTTTTTTTAAAGTCACATCCTGGATCAGTTTCTCTATGTTCACAACTCCTATTGAAGCCAATGAGAATTTTACATGCTTTAACTGAGGACATCGTTTGGCTCACCATAATAAAAACCATTAGTAAGAAATTCACATCTTACCTTATCAGAAGGTTTGAATGGATTTCCTTGTCCACTTATTCCACCACTGATACTAAATCCAAGGCCAGGATTCTTTTCTATTCTCACACAAAACTATGTTAAAAAGATATGGAGAGATAATCGAACACCATCATTAAAGCTAATGTTCTAAATAACTGTGTCTCTGCCTGACACATTTTGGTTGATTGCGAACTATTGAAGTTGACCATTACGAATTCCACACAGTATTAAAAACCATTAAAATTGCTATTTTGAAGTACACAAATGAGATAATTCACTGTTTTTAATATTCCCTTACACTTTTGAGGATCATCCAGACAGTACCTGTGCCTGAGAAAAACTATTTCTTTTTTATTTTTCTGACTGAAGAATGCCTTACAGACTTTTAATGTGACTAACGTAAAAAGAAAATAGCCAGAAAGGGCAAAATTAAAGAAACTGATATTATTATATGCAGTTTCCTCATTTCAGATTACTGCACTTTCACTGGTTAAAAAAGGAAATGAAGGCCAGTTAGGACCTATCCTCCTTTTATCCTCAGAATCTCCATGGAGAAGTGATAGGGGAGAGTAACATCCAGAGATTCTACTCACTAGAAAAATTCTGCAACTCAATGCCAAAGATGTCAGATCGTACCAGTGGTAATATGCAGAAGCCACTGTTTCTTATTTCTCTGTGTTTTACTCCTTAAAATCTCTTCTTCAGTGTTTGTATATTTAATGTTCAGATGTCTAAAGTACACACTCTTCCATATACCTAAGAACCTATAAACACCTCAATAAAACAGCTAAATGCAATGAATCTTCCTATCTTTAAGATCTGTGTGTAGGAACTCAAATATCCCTAAGTAAGTTCAAAATGTTGCTCCTTCCATAAAATATTAGTCTAATCACTTAGGTTGCTCAATGTTGTATAGATAGTAATTGGCATTCATAATCAATATGCCTATACAAGTGCACACAATCTCAAAATCTTTCAAATTGATAAAATTGATAAAATCTTTCAAATTGATCATCCTTACATTGACCAACAATCAAAATTTCCTTATGTAGCCTTTTACTCTCCTGACAATTTAGCAGCTACTTGACAGGAAAACTGCCCCTAAATGTTGCTTTCATCAGCATGTTATTTCACACATTTTCTCACCTGCTCCTGATAGCCATCCATACTCCTCTGCCCCTTGGTTTGGATGAGGCACCGCCCAGCCTGAGGTGCTCGAGAGCTCTGCGAAGAAGGGATCTGAATAGGCAGTGGTGATTGAAACTGCTGAATGGTCACTTTATTCATGTTTCCTTCATATTGCTGCTCTCGGCTTCGATGTTGTAGGCTTTGAGATCCCATCAAAGTCTGGATATGGCTACCTGCCTGTGGGTAACGTAACCCGTTAGGCCAGAAATTCAGGAAGCTGAAAAGAAGCAATTATTACAACTTACACAGTCAAGTAAAAGCAAACCTCTTAAATAAAATAGCAGAGGTTTGCCTTTTGACCACAGTTGTAAACAACCGTGATTAAAAACAGCAAGGATTTATCCATTGCATGTAATGAATATAGGAGCCATAATTGAGAACAAATGTACAGCGTTTGGTACATAAAAGGAAAATATTTTACTCCTTATTTCATGTAACATGTTTCTGCTCAGAAAATGTAATGAAATGAAAACATGTAATAATGAAATAAATAAGTTAACTCTGCTGCACATTCTAAAAAATGTTAAATATTGGGTAGCATTGAATTTGAGAATAGCTTGGAATAGAGTTTAGTCTCTATTTACCACAAATAAAAATTTTGGTTTAAATTGTATACTGTTTCAGGATTCGCTAATAAAAATCACACTTTTACTGTATAATTTAAATCCAGTGCTTATTTATGATGATATCACTGGCTAGTGGAAGCCAAGTGGATACTATTCAGCATCAATGCATTGTCCCAATAAAGAATGTGGTTTTTATACAACCTTATGTTTATATGTCACTAAATATATAATCAACTTTTTGAACAAAGCTACTTGTTTGTAATTTGAAGAGACTCCAACTTTTCAAAATTATAGAAAATATTGAACTTATGTGTTGCTTTGTCTTTTGATATTTATCAGAGAAAGGCCTCTGATAACAGTCTTCAATCCCTGCTTATCTTTCACATTTTCAATTATATTGCTCTAACAGGTAGTGCTTGATTAGTGTGTTAACTCTATTCTTGACATAGTAAAGTTGCACACTTGCTTACTTTTCAACAAACATTCCATTTATACACATAAATTTCATACACAGTTGAATCAAATCACTTAAAAATAAATTAATTGAAAACAATTTTATACTGTTTATGATGACAGAATTGAACTGATGATGCTTATTAATAATTGGCATGCAACTTAGCCATAAAGGAAGGAGTAATATGAATCTTCCAGGAATATTATATCATTACTATCTCCATGAAACATCACAATCCTATGCTACTGGCCATCTTCAGAGTGCACAAACTCAGCAATTTACGAGAGATATGCTAGACATCTTTGGACATAGGTACATAAACCTTTCTAAACAGTCCTACATACTGGAATGGTTCTAGTGAGCTCTATAATTGTCTGGTGGAGGTGAGGAAGTCTCTGACAATATCGCCTTATCAGGCAATATGGAAGCCAAGGCAGGTAGGTCTTCCTTAATTTCTTATATGGGGGGCGGGGTTTCACCAAAGTAGATAGCTCCTGTTCAGTACAGAGCCTGGTACTGGGAGCAGTTTCCTTCTGTTCTTGATGGGTCTGATCTCAATGGCTACTAGATGAAGTAGAATAGGGGGTGTGTGGAGACAACCTAGAGGAAAAAATCCAGGGATTTAAAAGTGGCCAGTGATATGGTTCCAGTCCCAATTATGTCATTCCCAATTATGGATCTCTCCCAATCAGCCAAAATGTGTGGTGGTGGCTACTGCTCAGAGAGGAGCAGTGGTTAACATGATATGGTCACAGCATTTGCAAGCCAAATTTCAACTTTAAAAAAGAACTGGATACCTTTGACCAAGGAGGATGTAGAATATTGTGCCAGGAGTACTAAGAAGAGGTTACTGGTGATATTGTTGGTTTGGTAAAGATAGTTCCGAAAAAGAGGAACCACAGTGAGCAGTGATGCCCATGGAACCAAATGCTGAACCTCCATATATAGCAAATTTTGACTAGCAATCAGTACAAAACAAGATTTTTGGTCAGCTGGTGAAACTAGTCCTGAAAGACTCCGTGGGTCATTTGCTATAGCGTATAATTCATGAGTGGATAGTACTGGGATAGTCTCCTGCTGCTACTGCTGAGCCAGATGATGCTACCTTTAAGGTCAGTCTCAATAGAGCCAATACTGGCCCTGGAGTTGATGATCGTACCTGCAGAGATCTCCTCTCTCTTTGCCAGCAAGTTTCTGGGCTTTGGTGCCAGGGACCTAAATAGTTCAAACTAGGGAGGCTAATGTAGGCATTTGAAGTTGCAAATTAAGTCTGGGACTTAAATATCCCAGGCTTTATTTGCATCTTCCTCTCTGGTCGCCATTTTTAAATTCCACTAGACCGAAGTAACTGCCCGTGGCTACATGCGGCAGTGAAACGGCAATTCGAACTAAGTCCTTAGTTTGAATTAACTGTTACACCTCATTCCATGGCATACCTCTATGTACTTCAATGTCTGCTCAGAATCAGAGAGGGATACCAGCATCTAGAGTCTTCCAAAATAGGAGGAGCACTCCTGACTGAAGCAGATGTGCTCAGTACTTGCTCTGAACAGAGAGGCTGAGAAAGGGTGTGAGGCTACTTCTATCATAACATATTTTAGTCTAATCTCTCTGTCCTTTGCAGTTTTTGATTTAAAGTACTTGCAGCTTTGGCACCTGTCTTATGTGAGGCTTTCATAGGCATTTTTAATATGAATCATCTCCTTTGCAGGCACCACAGAAATTGTTGAGCTCAGCCTTACATTCACAACAGCCTTGTAAGACAAGTGAATATTATTAATATCCCCCTGTTATGGCAGGGAAAACTAAGAATCTGAGAGAATTTCAGTGACTTGCCCAAGATCACAGAGGCAGAACATAGCCACAAGGAGAAATCCAATATAGTAACTCAAAACAATGTGCCTTAATGCTAACTGAACAGATCCTCAGCAGTTTAACGAAACTATGCTATTTTACATAAGCTGGCCAGAATATATGCATAGTGACTCTGTACTTGGATGTTTGAAAATAAGTGACATCTGATCAGTTTCAAGTTGCAGCCCAAAAATAATGTGAAGATGTCCTTCATAGAAGTTCACAGCATGAGCACTGTCTGCTTCAGAGGAAGAAATCTGCTTAAAGGTCTTGCGTACAGAAACTGATCAAACACTACAAAAATTCATATATATTTTATTGGCTTGGACTACCTCAGGGTTGAATGAGAGATGCATATAATGAAAACAAAATGGAGAACCAGCTCCTCAGCTATGGACAAGGCATGCACTCAGAAGAGGGGGATAAGAGCAGTTTTAAGCACCTTTTCCATTTTATAATTCTAGGCCAGCAGTCCTTTGGTCAGGAGTACTGGCATAGACCACTAACTTGAACAGTAAATTTACCATGGACCAAACAAGGGGCTCATATAGCAGTCAGGAAGCAGGGATGCCTTGGCGCACACACCTTTCCCAAGCCATCTTTCCTATATGAGCTGCAAGGAGGGGAGTGAGTGATGTAGGTGCTGGTATGCTTGCTCCATATCAGAGGTTAAGCCTCCTTTGGCCAGATAAACTTGTTTTCTGTGTGGCTATTCTTCTTCTATTTCTGCTCCTTCATTCAACCCTATTCATCTTCTCCTTGAGCAATTTCCAACTTCGTTTTCAGTAATTTATCCTTCTGACATTTCACATATTGCTTTCTCATAAAGGAATGGTTAGCTCATAAAATAAATACAGGCAGTCCCCGGGTTACGTACAAGATAGGGACTGTAGGTTTGTTCTTAAGTTGAATCTGTATGTAAGTCGGAACTGGCGTCCAGATTCAGACACTGCTGAAACTGACCGCCAGTTCTGACTTACATACAGAATCAACTTAAGAACCCCAGGCGTCCCCAAGTCAGCTGCTGCTGAAACTGATCAGCAGCTGATTCCAGGAAGCCCGGGGCAGAGCAACTCTGCCTGGGGCTTCCTGTAGTCAGCGCTGGTCAGTTTCAGCAGAAGCTGACTTGGGGACGCCTGGGGCAGAGCAGCTGGGGTGCTACTGGACCAACCCAGCAGCACCCCATCTGCTCTGCCCCAGACGTCCTGATTCAGCTGCTGCTGAAACTGACCAGCAGCGGCTGAATCAGGACCTGGGGCAGAGCAGCTGGGGTGCTGCCGGGTTGGTCCAGTAGTGCCCACGGGCGCTGCAGGACAAATCGGCAGCGCCCCAGCTGCTCTGCCCCAGAGTCCAAAACAAAAGCCTGGTCTGCTGGGGGGGGGAGCACACTAGCTGCGCCCCCCCCCCCCCAGCAGACCAGGGACACGGGGAGCAGAGCCGCAGCGGCAGCGGGGTGCCGTGCCTCTGAGGCTTTGCCAGAGCAAAGCCTCAGAGGCGCGGGGAACCGCCGCTGCTGCCGCTCCAGTATGGGTGCCTGTGGTCTGCTGGGGACGGTCCCCAGCAGACCACAGGCACCCTGACTGAAGCCGCAGCCGCGGGGGGGTCCCGCGCCTCTGAGGCTTTGCCAAAGCAAAGCCTCAGAGGCGCGGGGAACCGCCGCTGCTGCCGCTCCAGTCTGGGTGCCTGTGGTCTGCTGGGGACTGTCCCCAGCAGACCACAGGCACCGGATCTCAAGGGGCAGCAGCAGCGGTTCCCGTGCTTCTGAGGCTTTGCTCTGGCAAAGCCTCAGAAGCGCGGGAACCCGCCCGGTGCCCCTGGTCTGCTGGAGACGGTCTCCAGCAGTCCAGGGGCACCGGAGCAGCTTACGAACGGGGCTTTCTCGCCCCGACTTCCGGGGCGAGAAAGCTCCGTTCGTAAGTGCGGATCCAACGTAAGTCGGATCCGCGTAAGTCGGGGACTGCCTGTATCTAGATGATTTAGTCAACAACTTTCTTGTAGGTATCACAGAAAAGTGCATGTCCAGTAGGTATTAAAATGAGGTGGATTGTTTTTCCGCAAATGAATAAATATACAGAGTGACATTCTAAATTAAAGGGCAAAAATATCAAACTACTTTTTAATGGAAATATTCCAATAATTGTCTGTAAATTACTGTGTAATTGATTACCTCAGAGTTAGAGACAACTAGCAAGTAATGTGCACACCACTTATTTAACAGGAGAGAAATAACCATGGTTTACTATATAAATGTATAGTAATTACCATATTGATAGTTACACAGTAATTGCCAGAGCTACATAGTACAATACATACATACTGCAGTTACATGGTGATTACGCATTGTCTGGTAGCTACCAGGTAACTAGTCAACACTGAACCTCCAGGTATGGATCATTTACATTATATATGTTATGTATTGTCAACTGAAAATATTAGATTTATTATGGACAGATTACATACATGGGCTCTGTACCAGATTCTGTTCTCATTTGCATTGACCCAAGCCCATTAAAACTAGTGTGATTGTGCCAGTGGGAGAGCAGAATTACCCCTTATTTATTTTTACAAAATCACAGTATTCAGCAAATGGGAATTTAATTTTATAGAAGAATCTGAAATTACTTTCAAAATGATTGCTATATTTAAGCCTTCAACTGGTGGAAAAACAAAACAAAATATTCTAGGTCATATTCAGTGGAAGGGAGAATATCATTGTCATAAACGCACCTTTAAAAAGTACCTATTGAGAAAGAAAAGTAAATAATATTCATAATTCATTTTGTCATTCATTTTAATAGATTTTATTTGCAAATATTTATCAATACTTGTGCCTCCAAAGCATGGCTTCTGCTGTATGCAGATAAGCTGAAAATAAATCATTTTCTTAGAAACAGAAATCACTCATTCTGCTGAAATAAAATCTCTATTGTGTGGAATGTATGCCTTGATTTCATTTGTATTCTATATATTATTTTCATGTCCATCATAAAAGTTAATTATTTAAAGCTAGGAGTCTGTTACTGCCAGTACAATTCAAACTGCTGACAATGACTACAACAATGGATAGTGCCAAGTTAAACCAATTTTGATGCAATGTGTAATGTTTATAATATCACACTGTACAGCAGGATACCAAAATGTCTAATATGGATTTGACTTTGCAGTTTTTTACTGCAATAAAGCACAAATACATATCAGATTTAAAATACACAATGTAAAATATATTATTTAAACTGATGAGTCTAATCTTGATCTCAGATATATTGGAGAAAATCAGGTATAACTCTTTTTAGGAAGTACAATCCTTCTCCCAGTTCCTGTGTCCACTATACAAACCCTTTGAATGGTTCAGCCTACTTACAGTTTCTAACTCCACAAAAAGAAGGCCAAGTCCCTTTGGGGGTGTCTAGACTTCAGGGTTTTTTAAAAAAAAAGTGGCCTTTTTTTTTTGAAAAATCTTCCCCTGCATCTAGATTACCGCCGTGTTCTTTTGAAAGTAAATCAAAAGAATGTGGCAGTTTTTTCAATTGCAGAAAACCTCATTTTACAAGGAATAATGCCTTTTTTCGAAAGTGCTCTTTCGAAAAAAGGCACCATGTAATGCAAACTATGCTTTTTTGAAAGAGAGCATCCAAACTGCCTGGGTGATCTCTTCCAAAAACGGGGCTCGCTTTTTCGAAAGTATTGGCTGTAGTCTAGACACTCTCTTTTGAAAGATAGTGATAGAAATGTAGCCGTGTTAGTCTGGTGTAGCTGAAACAAAAAACAGGACTATGTAGCACTTTAAAGACTAACGAGATGGTTTATTAGGTGATGAGCTTTTGTGGGCCAGACCCACCAATCTCAGCCTGGACCATTCTACACAAGAGATCCATTTCCTGGACACCACAGTACAAATCACCAATGGAAAATTAGACACCACTCTCTACAGAAAATCCACCGACTCATAAAATTACCTACATGCCTCCAGCTCCCATCCAGAACGCACCATACGATCCATCGTCTATAGCCAAGCCCTTCGATATAATCGCATCTGCTCTAATCCCACTGTCAGAGCCCAGAAACTTCAGGATCTCTACCAAGCATTTATAAACCTCAACTACCCACCAGGAGAAATAAAAAAACAAATTGAAAGAGCCAGACGAATACCTAGAAACCATCTACTTCAAGACAGACCCAAGAAAACCAACAATAGAACACCACTTGTCATCACCTACAGCCCCCAACTTAAACCTGTCCAACACATTATCAATAAACTACAACCTATACTGGAACAGGATACTAAACTCCGAGAGGCTCTGGGAGACAGACCCATAGTCACCTAACCTCAGGATGATTCTTACCAACAACCACGGGACATACCACACTAATACCAACCCTGGTACCTTCCCTTGCAACAAACCCCGTTGCCAGCTTTGTCCACATATTCATTCTGCTGTTACCATTATTGGACCTAACCAATTGAGTTATAAGATCTAGAACACATATTCCTGCTCATCCAGAAATATAATTTATGCTATTATGTGCCGAAAGTGTCCATCTACTATGTACATTGGAGAAATATCTCAGACACTTTGCCAAAGAATCAATGCCCACAAAACAGATATTAGACAGGATCGCAAAGAAAAAACAGTTTCTTTCCATTTCAACAAGAAAGGGCATTGTCTCAACTACTTGATTACCTGCATCCTGCTTCAAAGACCTTTTTACACCAGACTTGAAAGAGAATCCTCTGAACTGTCATTCATGCTTAAATTTGACACTTTACGTCTAAGTCTAAACAAAGACATTAATTATCTTACCCATTACAAAGATAGCTTCCCCAATTATCACCTCTAATATCATTAGCTCACAGACATTTTCCTTCCCCTTTCATCCCCCTTCTGTCCTGAAATTTAATTTGTCCTTTTCATATGTGTTCATTTTTTTATTGTATCCTTTGGTATATATTGTTGTGCCAATTTTCTTCCACTATTTGATATGAGGAAGTGGGTCTGGCTGATGAAAGCTCATCACCTAATAAACCATCTTGTTAGTCTTTAAAGTGCTACATAGTCCTGTTTTTTCTTTTGAAAGAGGCTTGAAGACTAGATGTACCCTTTCTATCTTCGACCACCTTTTGTCTCTTGCAGTGATTTATGTCTCTGGGAGTGCCAGGAGGGAACAGTCCCTGATACACAGAGCAGAGTGAATTCTATTGCATCTGTACCTGATACTCTGCTTTGAATAATTCTCCAGCACATTTATAAATGACCTCTTTTTGTTGTATAATTTTTGTAATGGCAAAGACTGCTGCTTTTGAGATTGAGTGGAATGAAAAACACCTGAAGCCAGTAAGAAAATATTTGCCTTATCAATATGCAACAAAATTTGAAGTGCAGCATTTACAAATATACTATGTCTTTGGACCTGACTCTGACTCACTTACACCCTTTTTACTACTATCACTTCCATAGATGTCACCCATATAACTAGTGCAAGAGAGATCAGAATCAGCATGAGTAGAATAACAATTTAATTTTACACATTTTAAACTTGAGTTTTAAAACATTTTAGTTTATTAAAATCCTTTAATCTTCTATTTTATGACTACACATATACAAATTCACCACCAGTGGCTAAACTTTCAGCAAGTCTGGAGCTGGTTTCTTTCTCCTCACTTAGTTATAAATTACTGAATTAAATTACTGCACCAGAAGACTTTAGGAATATGAATCTTTTGTGTAGGTAGATTAAGTAGTTATTTGCCCAGCTATCTAGTTTGTGTATGGCTACATATGCAGAACATACCGGTACACGCATCCACTTTTGCAAATATAGTAAGTTAACTTGGCATAAATGAGCTCAAAACATGAACTGAAAAATCTGATTCTTAGATAACTGATTTACAAGCTGTTTTAAGCTTTGAAGAAAAAATTGTGTTGCATCTATCCCATGTCCAGTGAAGCCAATGGAAGTAACAGAGTTGCTGCTGATTTTGGTAGGAAAAGCAGAAAGCTGCCAGTACATCAATGTCTGATTTCCTATCATTATGTTGGTTGATATTGGTTACCTTTTTTGTAACGGTATCTGGTGGCACATCCCGCCTTCCAAGTGGATATGGATTCCACTGGCTACTAGCAGAAACATCTTCTTGTCCATTGTCTAGAATGCTGCTCTGTTGTGATGGGGTCTATTGTAAAAATAGTAGGATACACTTTAGTGCCACCACATATCACTGTATAAAACCACCACTTTTTCCCCAAGTCCACCGTTTTCAATTACCCAACATTTCACTTGTAATGAGAATAATTTTATGCTTTTTCCCTATACCATGTTAATGTGTAAGAACTGTATATCTGCTACATTCTTCCTTGTTGTCTATGGACCTTACTTTAAATAGGAGAACTTCAGATTCTCATTAATTAACCTGGCAATAATGACAGAGGTGAGAAAATTAACTAAAAAATTCTGAAGTCATGGAACAGTAAATATTGTTCTGAAATTACATTTTTAACATTATAGTTTGCTACAGACTCACAATCTAAAAACATCTTACTGCTCATTCAAAATGTAAATACAGCAAACAGCAATGAAAGAATGTCTATCTCTCCATTTTTCACATAAATATGAAATGTTAAGATGATAGAGCATTCTTTAAAATTACATTTTATACTGACAATACTGAAGTTATATCTGTCACACTTTGGGTTACCTTCTGCATTACTCTTGGGCTGTGTCCAGACTCAGGGTTTTTTTCGAAAAGAGTAGCCTTTTTTCGAAAAAACCTCACCTGCGTCCAGACTCAAGCCGCGTTCTTTCGAAATTAAATCGAAAGAACGCGGCTTTTCTTTCGATGGCGGTAAACCTAATTTCATGAGGAAGAACGCCTTCTTTCGAAAGTTCCTCTTTCGAAAGAAGGCGTTCTTCAATATAAATAGGGCTTCTTCGAAAGAGAGCATCCAGACTCACTGGATGCTTTCTTTCGAAAAAGCTAGCCGCTTTTTCGAAAGTTCAACGTGCAGTCTAGACGCTCTCTTTCGAAAGTTCAACGTGCAGTCTAGACATAGCCTTATTGACCCCAGTTCAGGAAAAACACTTAAGCATATGTTTAAATTCCATTTAAGTCCACTAGACTTAAGTACATGTTCAAAATTAGATACATACATGTGTTCCTGAATACGATGGACATAAACACATGTTTAAGTATTTTCCTGTACTGGGGTCATACTTCTGTTATTTTTTGTCTGTTTTTGTTTCTTATTGGATACATTTAATCCTGATCATTTTTCTTCACTGGTGATTTTGCTCATCTCTCAGTAATTTTTGTGGTCTTTGTGTCCTATTCTATCTTAAGCTATTTTTATTTCAATTTATTAATTTTTTTAGTTAGACTTAATTAATTTTTATTCACATAATATAACTTTTTTTTGTCTGAATCCTTTCAAAATACCATGACGGGAAAGATCCACCCACAGGAGGATTTCTACAATGTAGAAGATACTCTGATGATACTACTGCTGGCATAAATGCATGACTAGGAGAGTGGAAACATGGGTCCATTCCATTTGGCTGATCCCTCATTTCGGACCCTTGTGATATAAATTAAAACAGATTTTAACCACTCTAATTTATGTCAGGGACTGGCCTAGTTCCCAGAAGTATCAGGAGAAAGCGAAAGTTGCTTAAAGCCGTCACCACACCTCTGACACCCTACTGCTTTCCTTATCTGCAGTTCAGAATCTGGGCCATTTTTCAGATTATTTATTTATTTATTTTTTTGGCTTGTGAAAACCCTTTAGATATCTGAGTACTGCCAACATCTTTACCTGGTTTTTCAGTTTGGTTGAATGGATGGTGTGCCCTTGGATTCATGAAATGAGATGGGTATCATGTGAGATTATTTCAGTGAGCAACATTAGAAAAGAAAATTTGCCATTGCATTGTCTCTATTCTGAGAATAAAAATAACACAGAGAAAACAAAGTGTGTCATCCTTGTGATGTGACTAATTTCCACTTGTTCCTCTCATGGACTGAAATCCCTGGAGTTGGTCCTACTTTGTAAGACTAATAAGAACATTTAAAACAAATCATGTACTTCATGCCATTCAAAGGATTGTGTCTATATGACAGTATTTTCTGAAGAAAGTTACATAGTGTGTGACTGATTGTTTCTAGAGGAGAAAAACAATCCATACAGGGTTAAAAAGAATGATCATAATCACTTTAAAAGTGAAAGCATTTCCTTTTTGTCACTGCAGAAAATGTGGTGCCATTTTTATGAGAGTAACTAATTGTAGTGATGATTTAAAGCTGCAGAATAAACAAAAATGAGACAGTTGTTTACTGTTTTGTATAAGATTGGGGAAAATCTGTGATGATAGTTCTTTTTATTTTTAACAGGAAAATGAATTTGGCTGCTTATAAAGACATTCATTTGATGGAGGCTGGATGAACTGAACATATCAATAGAACTTTTACACCTATTAATATCTAGATAAAAAGAAATAGCAGTTTAATGTGATGGCGGATGCAATAGAATAGATTAAGCAAGATAAAAATCCCTACTTGTTTTCTTTGATTCTTTGAGCTGCAGCTAGTCAGTTACCCTTTAATTATGGCTCTTTTGAGCCCAAGAAACACTCTGGAGAAAGAAGAGGAGCAAAGCATTCAATTGGTATTGTCTGACTATATTACAGCTTTGAAAAACTTAGTGCACACAATTCCTTCTTACTTTCACCAGTGGAAATCAGTATCTCCTTTGGAGTCAAAGGAATTATGCTGCTGTAAATGAGAAGAGGAGAAGTCCTGAAGTAAATAACTGATGCACTGATTCCTGCTATAACTGCTCAATAGGTACAACAGGCTTTCTCCCTAGTATAGCAATCCTGGTATATAAGAGGCTAAGTCTCAGGTCTTCTCCTTCTACTCCAAACCCACCATTTATTGGACTCTTAGCTCTTTGTTGAAAGCACTAGCTGCTTTTCTTTGAGTCACAGCTCTAGAAATCAGATTATGCATGAATGTGATGTGAGGACAAACTCCCTGCTCCATTTCCAGCCTTTACTGCACCTATATTTTTGTTTCTAGTGTTTCTATCCATTGTTTGAATTCTCAGAGTCAGACCCAACTGACACTACAGCTGAATATCAATAACTTAAGCATAGTATTGTTTTAAAAAGTATTACAATCTGCTCTCCCATCAATATATCTATGCCACTTCAATTAATGTCAGGAGTTGCATGCTTGTAGAATGCATCCCTTTCAAAGCTTTTAAGTAGCCAAATATAGAATTGAAAATTAAGAGTTCAACTGAATATTGCAGATTTTGAAACATACAATGGTGTTGTTTTAATCTAGATGTGGAGACACCTACAAAATGAAGTGAGATTATTTTCATAACCAGAATAATGATACAAAAATTAACAAATCAGAGAGAATGCAGCAAAAGCTGCCAGTCATTAGATTTGCAGGCTTCACAGTTGTGGGGGCATTCAGTTTTCAGAAAGAAAGTGTTGAAATATGAAAGCAATATGGTTCCCCTGTGACCAGGGTGGATGAAAATCAATTATTTAAAAAAATTGTTTTTTTTATTTAACTTCGATTAAAAAAAAATCATAATTAGAATACTAAATTTCTCATTTAAAAGTAACAGTTACACTTACATCTCATCACAAACATGCTACACATTCACATACGGTCTCAGAAAAATGAATCGATGACTCTAGACTGTCCAGCCTAACTACCAGCTCTTGCTTCTTGAAAGTTCTGTGCTTTCAATTTCTGTTTCTCAGCCAAGTGAAGTCATATGTACAGAGAGACACAGGCTGGATAGGATTTTTTTTTCTGTGCTTATGTGATGGTGGATCTTGGCCAAGCATGCCAGAGAAGTTAGTTAAGACATAGAGAGAAAATATATAGGAATGGTGGTGGCAGCATAGAAAGGAACAGTGGAATAGACTTGAAAGAAAAAGGGAAGACATTATTCAGCACGCATACAGCTTCCTATATTCTCCCACATTTTTGCCACAGAAAAACTGTCATGGCTGCTGGGCTTAAGAGAGACCCTATCTGGGAATATTTTGAAGAAATTCCATCCCTGGGTAAAAAAGGAAAGTTTGTCAAAGTGTAATCAGGGCAAGAAGATGATGCAAGGCCTACCTGAAAGAATGAAACATCAAAAGGAAAACTGCTTATTGTGAGAAAATGATGTGAATGAAGATGTGGATATAGCTGAGTGGATCAACTGGTTAGTTAACTTTTATGGCTTTGATTAATTAGTTAATTAGTTTAAAATCTATCATTCAAGTATATAATACAATACAGAAAGCTACCGTATTTTATATTATATACTACATTCCCCTTTTTTTGGAACATCATTGTCACAGACCATAATTGCCGCAGACCTATTTTACTTCAGCATCACTCAGCTTTTCCAAAGGAATCTCATTCTACATGCACTTTTTCAAAAAACAGATGTGCCAGTGAGTTCAATGGGGCTTACTCCAAAATTAAGCGCATTCTAAGTGCGGTAAGTCTTAGGGTACGTCTAGACTACAGGGTTTTGTCGACAGAAGTTTTGTCGACAGATACTGTCGACAAAGCTTCTGTCGACAAAGAGCGTCTAGACTACATTCAATTCTGTCGACAAAGCAAGGTGCTTTGTCGACAAAACCCTGTAGTCTAGACACAACCCTAGATGCAATAACACCTTCTGCTGACGTTATGTCGACAGAACTCAGCGGTAGTGTAGACACAGGTATAGTTTTGTCGACAAAAGTCCACTTTTGTCGACAAAACTCTGTAGTGTAGACACACCCTTAGTTTATTTGGTAACCTAATTTAAATCAATTATTTTTTTGGTGATTTAAATTGTGATTTAAATAAATTATAAATCAATCCTACTTGCCTATGACATATGAATCTGAATATTAGAATTGTTTAGTTATAAACATTCCACTGTATTACTCTTTGAATAAAAACTAAATCAACATTTTCTATGAAAACAGCCTGAGTCAACAATGCACTTGCAGACAATTCCAGAATTTCCAGTAGACACCTTTCAAAGATCTCATAGTCCCAGTGGCAAATTTATAATTTAGCATTTAGTTCAGAAGCTATTTAAGTCTGGCAGCCAGAAATGCAAAATGTTTTAGAAGATATCAAGGAATAAGTAGTATTAAGAATTCAAAGTTTTATATCAGCACTAATTCTGTCTTTTCTTTGCAAATTGTTTAGAAAGGGAACAAACTCCTTCCAAATTTTTTAACATAATATTTTATGGTGGTGTAACCCACACATCTAGGATATGGCTCCACACATCTAGGATATGGCTACACTGGGTTTTTTCTTCAAAGAAGGTATGCAAATTGCACTCTTATTTACATATCTTCTTTCATTTTTTTCCAGAAGAGGATTTTCCAATATTTGGACCATCTACATGGAGCCAAATGTTGGAAAAAAACCCATCTTTCAGAAGCCCCCTATACACCTCGTTTTACGAGAAATAAGAGGGTTTCCAAAAGAGGTTTTTTTCCCCAACATTTGGCCCCATATAGACCTGCCAATTATCAGAAAATATGAGTGCAATTTGCATACCTTCTTCGAAAACTTCCTCACAGTGTAGCCGTACCCCTAGTGTTGTTCACTGTCCCATGCAGTGGTACCTTGACCACGGCAACAGATAAGATCAAGAGACCTCTACAATCTGGGCTGACAGTCAGCTGGCGTTTAGCGCAAATGGTAGAGGCTCCTATACTAAGCTTCAGAGGTCCTAGGTTCATATGTGCCTGGTGGTGGTTACAGTGGCATATAGCAGATTGTAACTGAATGCTTAACAGAAGGAAAATGAAAATAAGAGCTTGAAGAGACTTTAGTTGCTGGTCACGTGAATATGAATGTGGGGCCATATATCACTATAGATTCATATATGTAACTGCTCATTGACCTAAATGTAATAAAGTCAAGAACTGTATATGACCTAAAATGTTTTATGTACATCATATATGAAAAGCTTCATTCATAAATATTCATGCATAAAATATAAAGGCTTTGTGGAATTACATGTCAAAATGATTCCTTGTAAGGACCTGGAACAAGAATTAATATATCACCCAAAGATAAATCAATAGACTTTGAAAGAAAAAAAAGTATGACAAATGCTGGAAAACTCCTTGGCTAAGCAAGTACACATTTATATTTAAGATTCTAATTTGGTTATCATTAATTTTGCCACATTGGAGATGTAAAAATACAAATATGAAAGTTTGTAACACTCTGGATAAGCAGAGAGTGCATAAGAAACTAACCAAATGTGAAAAGAGAAATTATTAGTAGGGCCCTACCAAATTCACAGTCTATTTGGTCAATTTGATGGTCATAGAATTTTAAAAATAGTAAATGTCATGATTTCAGCTATTTAAATCTGAAATTTCATGTTGTAATTGTAGAGGGTCTGACCCAAAAAGGAGTTGAGAGGGGTCACAAAATTATTGGGTGTGTGTGGTACTGTTACCCTGACTTCTGCACTGCTGTAAGTAGCAGCACTGCCTTCAGAGTTGGGTGGCCAGAGAGCAGCAGCTATTGGCCAGGAACCTAGCTCTAAAAGCAGAGCACCAGCAGCAGCACAGAAGTAAGGATGGAAGAAGTACAGCACTGCCACCCATACTTCTGCACTGCTTACAGCCACTGCTCTCTATCCACCCAGCACTGATGGCAGTGCAGCAGTAATGGTAGCAATAGAACAATCCACCCTAAAATAACGTTGTGTCTCCCCCACTGCTACTTCCTTTTAGGTCAGGACCTCTATTTGAGAAACTCTGGTCTCCTTCATAAAACTGGTATGGTATAGGGCAAAAGCACACAAAAGACCAAATTTCAAGGTCTGTGACACATTTTTCATGGCTATGGACTTGGTAGCTGCACCAACTATTAGGTGCAGCTTGGTAATATTATTTCACCATTGAAATATACCAGTTTGCTTGCTGACTGAGGGACAGAATACACTATTTGTATTAATAGTTAGATCTGGCTGTTAAACTCTAATTCAGAAAAACTTGTAAGTCACATAGCTAACTTCAGAATGTGTGAATGGACACACTGATTTCATATGCACATGAATAAATAATCTGACTGTTTGGAATTTTACATCAAAATGATTCCTTGCTGGGAACTGTCCTTACTTCAATGAAACTACTCACATGCCTTAAAGCTGCCTTCTACATCATGCTATGAATATTCTGGCAAGATTGTAATGGAAAATATTCTACTCTAGTTGTTATAGCTATTTCTTTTATGAACCATGTATATTACTAGATAATTACATGCACCAATATATTATTTGTAGGTATGAAATCAGAAACAGAAAAGTTTGAAACCACTAATTTTCTTTTCTATATCCCTAATATTTAAAACTAAATTTAAAAAATACAGTAGTTGTAGCCAAAAGGGGCTCAAAACATGTCAGTGATGTTACAAATAAAGAAGAACCTGGAAATGGAAAGCCTTGGATCCTATGATACAATCTACATACATGCTTTAAAATGTCTACAGTACTATTTCCAAGATTAAACATCTACAACATGAAACATAATCCCAGCACTATTCCCACAACATATAATCAGGATAACATTACTCTGCAACACAAGACCAGAAAGCAGCAACAGCCATGTGAGCTGGTTAATCCAAAAAGCAAGGTTACTAACTATGGTACTAGCATCTTTGCTTTTTGGACTGATTGAACGTATGAGCATGAATAATACGCAAAGCTAAAGCAAGAAAAAGCAAAGAGTATTAATTAATTCTGTGTTGCTGGTATATACTGGCTATCCCATACTTACTTTTGGTAGAGGTAGCTCTTGCTGAATTTGGTTTTCAAATTTAGATCTAGTCTGCAAGTTTAAAGTCATGCTTCTGCCTGCATGCATTGCTGACAAACCTCCAGAGTGCAGCATGCCAAGGTTAACAGTGTGGTGTTTGTAAGCAGCGGTCTGAGTAGAGGAAATAATCACGTGACAGGATATGAACACACATGCTCATTGAATTAAGTATCACACAAATATGGTTAATTTCACTAAGTTTTAGTTTAAGCAAACAAACAATACCAAGAAATAAGTAGCTTTTGATGCATGCACTCGATTGAACAAAAGCACATATAGTACTGGTTATACATAAAAATGGATACCATAAAAAGACTAACACTGACAGCAAATGAAATATTTTTTATACCTATAGTCTGAAAATTGTGGTCTATTATACTGTACAAATCCTTTTATGTATATAGGGCCTAGGATGCCCTATACTCCCACGGACAGCCCAAAAATCTGGGTATCTGATGTGCAGGGAACCCAAACAAGAGGTCTCTGCACCTCTTTAATTGATCCCAAGACACCTCTTTGTGAAAGAGAGGATTTTGCTTAGGACAGACACACAGTGGAAGGGTCTGTGCACACGTAGACTAACAAGACCAGAATTCCACATGACAGGATCAGCTGGCTGGATCCATTACTGCCCATTTCCTTTATTAGCAGCTACAATCCAGCTGCACTGACAATCTCATATGCTGGCGCTGAAGATTCCATCAGTCCACACAATATATTTTCATCTACAGCAAAGACCTTTTGAAGTTTCTTATATTTCCTACATCTCCATAAAGGGTGTTCCTTAAAACTGACCTCATGCAAAGTATAGTTGTGGTCACTGTGTCAGTTTCTGACTGTATGCTGCAAATTTATTATATATTAGATCACTTTCAATTGAAGAACTCAATATGAACCTAATTTAATTATCAGGATCTTCACTGTATTTTTATATAATGAATGTATTCCTTACACCAACACAAATATTAAAAATAATTGTAAAGTGTGTCCTAAACCAACAAAATACAAAGTTTAGCCTGAAACATCTGTCCTTTAGATACCACATTTTGATTAGGTAGTATGTGGTCTCCAAACAATGAGTAATTTTATATACCACAAGTACAAAAACAAAGGTAAGGAAGAAGATTCAGTCTTCAAGATAAATTTTTCAAAAATCGTCCGTTTCATCCTGAATATTATTTTAACATGCATCATTCTTTAGTACATAATAGCAGCAGATATCTTGACTTCAGAGCTGTTAAAATCCAGCATAAATTATGTATTTGGATACATTTTAAAAATGCATATAATTTACGCATTAGACCATAGCAGTTTTTCAAAGTCGCTTTGGTTTATGAAACAAGTCCATAATTATAAAGTGTCTTTTTGGCTGGATAGTCAAAACCATGCATAGAAAATATTATCACATCAGTACTATATTTTGCATGGAAGATAAACATGCTCGTTTTTCAACAGCAAAATGGGTATAACAATAATTTTAACTCCTAAAAGCAAAAATTGTGCATATCCAATACTACTATTACAAAGCTAAATAAGATATAGGTTTAATATTGCCCCCTAAAAATACCAATCAGAGCTAGACTACACTTTGGGCAATTTAATTCTATTTCCTCCACCATTTCAAAAGCTATAATGTGTTTGTAATACACTATATCCCAACAGTATCTCTGAGCATTACTAAATGGTGGGGATTCAGTAATACCTATCACTTCTGACAAAATCATTAGCAGGTTTCCTTTTTTTTGGTAAGGTCTCCTGGAAATGAAAAGAATTATTCCTTCTGAGATAATTTTTCCATAAAGTGTGCATATTAAAGGCAAAGGAGTCATGTGTGAAGAATGTCTGAAGCCATTATCATACCAAAGCTGGAGAAGAAAAAGATGCAATGAGTTTGATTTCAAAACCTTGACCAATCAATTATTTCCTTTAATATGTCTTAGTTAGTGGCTGTCAATAGAAATTACTGAATATTTTTTGTTAAAACAGTTTTCAGTCAGAAAATACCATTTTGATAAAAACTGTTTTTTTTAAATTGTATGAATTTCAGTGAAATTTCATTTAAAAGTTGGAAATCATTTTGAAAGTGACAAAACATCCCCTTTCAAAATTTTCAGAACAAAGACTTGATTTTTCATTTCAAAACATCTTTTAATTTAAAATGTATTTCATAAAAAATAAAAGGGGGATCAACATCAAAACTGAAAACTTCATATTTAGCAAAACAAAACATTATGAGTTAATGCCAAATAGTTCAAAATTTTGGCTTTTTCCCCTAATTCAGAATTTTTTTTCCAAAATCTGAAAAGTTTTTGATCAATAGAAAATCAATTTTCTCACCAGCTCTAGTTAATAGCAATGTTTTCAATGGTTTAACTTCTTTGTTGAAGTGGTCATGTTTGAAACCCCATTTTGTCATGAATGAGACATTGCCAACTACAGAACATATTCTGTCTTAAATTATACCATACTGCACATCAGTAAATGAGAACAGAATTCGAGCCCTTATTATAAAATTATCTCATTTATATGAAAGAACAAATCTAATATCCAGCTATTGTTTATGAAAAAAAGGAAGACAAGAAACAGTATAATTTTTAAATGACCTAGTTCAATTTTACTTTTAAAGGCAATATTACTTTGGCCTGTAGTTGCAAACCCCAATAATTCCTTTCCTAACCTAGCCGAGCTTCAGTGTTTTTCGAATACTGTCCCCACTTTAACGTTGAACCATTTCTTACAAAACTAAACTGGGAGCAGTGTTCCCTCTAAGCTGCATGGCAACACAGCTTCAGAGGTGATTAATCAGTTCTGCTCAGTTAGTCAGCTCCCTGCATGGAGCCATGAGCCTCTGAGGCTACGTCTACACAGCTTCCCTCTTCCGCAAAAGACTATACAAATGAAGCGCAGATTAGCATATTGCTGCACTTCATTTGCATAATTAATTAGGAGCCATTTTTGCGCAAGAGCCGTTATTCTTAATTTTTTCAGGAAGAATGACTCTTGTGCAAGAGAGGTTTTTTTTGCGCAAAAAGGCTGTGTAGACAGCGCCTTTTTGTGCAAAACCCTCTTGTACAAAATTGGCTCCTAATTAATTATGCAAATGAAGCATGGCAATATGCTAATCCACGCTTCATTTGCATAGGCTTTTGCGGAACAGGGAAGCCGTGTAGACCTAGCTTGACTGGGCAGGGCTGATTAATCACCTGTGATGCTATGCTGCCATGCATTTTAGAGGGAACATTGACTGGGAGTACCACATTCTAATCTGGATGGAGAGAAAATAAATCATTTTCCTCAACTCTGTGCTGTGCACTTCCTAGAGATACAGCCAGAGCCAAACCCTTACTCTACTTTTTAAGTGGAGTTCGGTCCAAAAATTAAAAATCTGCCATTTAAGTGAATTTTGAAAAGTTTCTTCATTTCCCCTCTAAAATACACCATGAATATTAATTTTAAAATGAGATTAGTAGCATACATAGTATAATAGGCTTCCTTGCAGAAAAAGGAGGAAGCCGTTGAAGTGGCTTGAAGGGAAAAAAAAAAAAGGCAATTAAACCCTGTTTGCTTGGTTGTGCTTTTCTCACACACCAGCCACTATGAATTGTTACTTTTTCCCAACAAGGTTATAGGAAAGTTGTAACAGTGTTGTTTACATTCACCCCAAGAATTCTATCAAAGTATGAGTCTGACCCTGCAGTAGAGTATGAAGTGAGCTGGAAATGACTGCCCACAAACTCCTAGGGTAAGATAATTCAAAATCATGGAGGAAATGAGGAAGACTGGGTCCAAATAGTCTGAGAACATAAAAAATGTCAAGCAAATATAGGTTTAAAATACATTCACTCAAAATAGTAGGAAAAGGTTTTTGAAATAGTTTCCTTACAATTTTTTGCTTTTGCTACTGTGAAGTGTTGTACGTAATAGGCACATGTGTTGTCTAAAATATCTTAATTTAAAATAGCCACACAGTAAGCAATGATTTGAAACCATTTGCGACTGGTGCCCTTCTGAGGTATCTCAGACATCTTGTTGTTGCTAACTGCACTAATGGACTTAGAATAGATTAACAGACTATGACAGGGTTAAAAAAACAATCACATAATTCATGGAGGATAAGTCTATCAATGGCTATTTGGGATGGGCAGAGACAGTGTCCATAGCCTCTGTTCGCCAGAAGCTGATAATCTGTGACAGGGGATGGATCACTTGATGTTTACCTATTCTGTTCATTTCCTTTAGAGCATGTGGCATTGGCTACAGTTGGAAGACAAGATATTGGGCTAGATGGACCTTTGGTCATTATAGCCATTTTTATATTCTATACAATAAACAAATGTTGAGGCTTATGTTAATGGTAATTCCATCCAGATCATCCACTTTCAATCTTACTTCTAGTCTCTGGATTTCTTTTTAAAATTCTCCCTACATATTATAGGGGTAAAAGTTAAGTGATATAATTTTTGGAAATTAAAAAAACAGTAAAGTTGAAATTTTTCTACTAAGATTCAGATCGTTCTAGTTTTATTTCAGAATCTTCTACTATGGCTAATACCACTCTTTGATAGAGATTGTTGCTGTAGTGTTTCATACAATCCCACAGTAGTAACTAAATGAAGCAATTTTTTTTGCACCAAACACTTTTATACATAGCTCCTGTAAGTCATTTACCCAAGAACCCCCAATAATAATTAATTATACATATTATGTGAACAAAATTCTTCACAGATGAGTTTCCCATTACACAAATACAGGGAATCTCAGAATTGGAAATGTTTATATTCACCACTGTACATGCACATACTTAGAAATAATATAAAACTAGAGCATTAATTCCAGAGAAATGCCAAACATACCCTGTCTAACCTTCTAGCTTCTATATGTCTAAGTAGCTGTTGTCTCCAGTCAGCAGGCATTTTAGCACAGCTCTCATTTCCCTTCACAGGGGTAGGCCTTGTCTTTATATCACTGTTATCTGAAGGCTTGTCACCATAGTTACCCAAGTTATAGTCCGATGGTATCTTTTCCAATAGAGCTGCCATTGTAGGCCGAGCTGAAACTGGCCTGGCCTGAGATGTACCATAACTCTCTGTACTGTAGCTTCTTGCAGACAATGGCCTCCTTTGTGTAAGGTTTTTAACTGGAAAACTTCCAGACTGGGCTTTCACTTCTTGATATGAAGGGTGTTCATCTTCATACCTGCCATTCCTTTTGAGGAACTGGGTTTCAGACACTGAGATACTGCTTTGGCGTTCCATAGCTGCTCTATACTGAGGTCTGCTATACCTATCACTCTGAGGCAGTTCATGAGGTTCGCTTACTCTTCTATACATTGACATTTCAGTGGAGCTTGCCAATGAATCTGCTCTTCTCAAAAATCCTGACCTTGATCCCTGGGTTGAGAACTGAGCATTAACAGCCTCCTCATTAACTGAAGGCTGAGAGAATGAAAACATGTGCTCCATGGGGGGATATCCTCTATAGGCTCTTGGACTAACCAAATCCTTGGCCATGTTTTTATTCTGCTGGGAAACATATTCTGGATTGTGTTGAAAAGGTGGCGGTACCCTCTTTTCTGCTTTAACTTCCACTGCTCCTTGAGGGTTAAAGCTTTGGTCAAACTGATAGACTTTTTTTGTAACAGAAGGCTTTTGCTGATGCTGTACTTTAACACTTCCATAACTCAGCAACTCATCATCTAACATTGGTACAGATTGGCTACGAGACATGCTAGACATACCATGCTCCTGTCCTATCATTTTATCTGGTCTTTCATGAGTGCCTGCATTGTCATTACCGGATGCATAGTTTTCTAATGGAATATTATATACTTTATATGTACCAATGTCTATCTCATCAATACTTTGTGACTTCTTAAATTTATTAGTTTTTAAATCTCGCATCATTGGAGAAAGCCTCTCTGTACTCTTGCTCATAGCAATAACGCTTTTAGAAGACTCTGGACGGCAATGAATATGTGAAAAGACATTACTGAGGCTTCTGTTAGCATTTGGATCATGATACTCCCATGCTACTCCTGGAGAAAAAGTACTAGCTGTTTCTGGAGATGCTTTGACACGATCTTTCCTTTCAGGCAAAGGGCTGGTGGTGGGGGTGCTCTCCAATTTAGAAGGAAAAGCTGTCCTGTCTTCAAAAGGGCTTGGAGTTCTGGTCCAGTTCTGCCAAGGATTGGGAGGAGGCACTTCTGATTCAGGTGTGTTTCTGAGTGTAGACTGTTCAAGTTCCAGGGGAATGCCAACTATTCTGTCTTGTCTAATTAAAGGCCTGCGTCCATGAGCAGATGTGCTTCTAGATTTAGAGCATAAGAGAGGATTGGTGCTAGGATTTTCCACTGTGCTCTCCTCAGCAACAAACCCTGTGTTATCATAGTGTGGGCTTTCATTCCAGCTGTCAGCAAAAGTGTCACTCATTGGATGCCTATCATTGCGCTGCTGCAGATTTCCCACGGGAGCAGATTCTAGCTGGCTGAGTAATGGCTTTGTCTCAAGAGGCTGTGGAAAAGACTGTGCAAGCCTACAAAAAGAAAAAAAAAGTTATGAAGACTATCTGGGCTACTGTTACAATAAGTAAGCAATCAGCAGAAAGAAATCCTTACAAAACATTTTAATATTTTCTCATTTATGTGACAGAGAGAGAGAGAGGATATAAATTATAAGAGTTCTTTGTCACAAAATCTGACATTTTCTAATTTTTGCGGGCTTAGGAGGTCTGCAATCTAAATAATTATTTTAACATTTTTTATATGTAACATAACTTCTTTTCAGCAAATCGGGTAACTCTGCAGAAAAGAATTCAGCTATAAAAACCAGTGTAAAAAATCTGGGAATTAACACAATAATGGGCTGCAAAATGAAGCCTCTGAAAATGTGGTGCATGATGGCCTTGATCCTCATGTCCAGTTGGACGGCTTTGTGCTTCTGCAGCAATGTAATGGTGTCCCCATAAAACCAGCTTATCCTGCTTGTGGAGAATTTCCCATGTGTAGGGCCATATTTGGGTTGCAAAAACTACTGTAGCAGTTTCTGTGCCATTTCCTTCTGTGTTGCCAATATAGGAGCATGGCTGGAGAACAGAAGTGACTCAGTATCACTATGCCCTGGCAATTTCCAGGTGCTAAATTGGTCCTCTTGAGACTGTTGATAGCCAGTGAAAATTCAAGCAGCTTTCAGGCTTCTCTTATTTGTACAGAACAAACTGATGACTGGGGGAATGTAAAGGTAGGTTACAAGCAGTTTGTCAATTTTAACAACATGCTAAGCACTCTTTAGCTGCAGCTCAGGATCTAAGCTTATTGTCTTCAAACCTTATGTTCCATAGCTATTTACTATCCCCTTTCAATATGTGATTATTTCACCTTAGAAAATATAACAGAGAGCCCAGCGATCCACTAGTTTCACTTTGTATTCCTATCTCCACTAGGACAAAATAGGTGTAAAATATACTCTTGTTGTTTGACAACCTTAAATACCTAGCATACCCTCACTTTGCCCCACTATATGTAACTACATAAGGTAAAAGGCAAGAGAAAATGAGACCCAGTAAACATATACACACACCTGTTTCCCCACAAAGAATTATTCACTGCTTCTTTGGCAGTTGTCTGCAAGGACCCCATTTTAACACGAGCATTAGAGGACCCTGAGGAAGCCTGGGAAGGTGAATAGTCTGAATAAGTGCCTGAGGAAACACTGTTATTGAGACAATGGATTTTATCTGCTTCGGATTCATCTGTTGATTCTGAAATGAAACAGAACAAGCATCACATGGTTTTGAAGCATTTGTAAACACAATGCTATAAAAGTAAATGTTCAAGCTGGTATTATGCATATATTTTTAAAAAATATTTTGTAAGACACCTGTAAATCAGAAAGTAGTATCCTATACAACTTAGCACAATGTATTACTTGTATATTTGCACCTGCACGAATTAAACATGCCTTCGCTGAATACCTTTCGTAGTCAAGATAGTACCTTTCTTTTCTTTACCCAGAAGAACAAGTTTGGGTTGGTACAAGGGAGCCTCTGCCATCGAAGGGTGAAGTTCTGCTATCCTCATGTCATTAGCAGGGTGTCCATAGGAATCCTGAGAGAGAGAGAATATCACCAAAATATAAAATAAAATTATATTAAGGTGGACTTTCAAAAGGTAATGGAGAAACAGCCACATTTATCATGAACAGTGAACTATATAAACCCAGGCACAGATAGTACCATTCTAATCATGCTGAATTTGTCACTCTAAAATTGTACTTATTCATAAAATATTATAACAAAGCAATATTACTATGATACTATGTCTATTCTGAAAATGAAGACAAAGTAGATAGACTACACACACATCCTTGATGGAAAAAAGCTTACAAAAAAGTAAAATTTAAATAGAAATGAATTAAAATTTAGAAAAAACTATTCACTTATCGAATAATTAAGTACTTTTCATTTATTTGTTCTGATTAAAATGGGAAAGATCTTTACAAATTCAACTCTTCCTATAGCTGCACCGAACCAAAAAGCTATCTTGGCTGAAATAAAATTTTCTACAAATGTAGACTAATAGTAATGTCAACGCTGTGTTTTAAGTGCACATGGTAATCTGGCTGAACTTCAAATGCTTCCCTACGCAATGCAAGAAGCACAAAAGATGTATACTGCTAAGATTCCTGTCACAAAGAATTAGGGTGCATCTACACAGCACCCTAAACTCGAAATAAGATATGCAATTTGCACTACACGAATTGCGTATCTTATTTTGAATCTATTTCGAAATAGGCTATTTTGAAATTTGGCACATCTGCACAGCACCAAATTTCAAAATAACATGCTATTTTGAAAAATATTTTGAAATAATAGGTGGCTTGTGTAGACATGGGATAGCTATTTCAGGATACTTCCGGTATCCTAAAACAACTGTGCAGTTTAGATGTACCCGCTAGACTGATAATTTGTTTCTGTTTTTAATAATATTGGTTGAAATATGTGGTCTGACACTTTAGGTTAATTATAACTTGAAGGGTTATTTTAGAAAGACTAGTTTTCAGCTCTCTAAGGGTACATCTACACAGCAGCATTATTTCGGAATAACGTTAGTTATTCTGAAATAACATAGTGTGCGTCTACACTACAAGCCTTTATTTCAAAATAGTGTTGAGCTGGAGGACTTCTTACTTCGACTCATGGTAACTCTCATTTTACAAGGAGTAGGGAAGTTGAAGGAAGAGTGTTCTTCCTTTGACTTCCTGCTGTGTAGACAGTGCCAAAAGCCAAATTAAGCTATTTTGACTTAAGCTACACAATTGACATAGCTGAAGTTCCATAGCTTAATTTGACTTTAGCCCTGCTGTGTAGATGTACCCTAATCGAATAATTATTCTTAGAATTAAATTTAAAAACATTTTGAAAATCTAAATTCACTAGGTTCATATAATTTAAACAATAATGTAAAGAAAAATTAGGATTGGAAATGCAGGGAGAACTTTGAATGGTCTGAAAAAGTCCCAAAGATTCTGACTTATCTCTGATCTACTCATAAAAACTTTGTTTTATAATGCCTAGCATTTATATATTTCTTTTTCATCCAAATATCTAAAAGAAGTTTACCAAGATAGGTGAACACTATTATCCCAACACACTGATGCACAGAGAGGCCAGTGACTTGCCCCAAATCATACAACGAACCAATGGCAGAACCAGGAATGGAGCCCAGGTTTTCTAATCCACCAATCTAGTTGTCAGTTAATGGTGTTCCCTTAAGCACTCTTCAGGGGGGAGAGACAGCTCAGCTGTTTGAGCATTGGCCTGCTAATCCAGGGTTATAAACTCAATCCTTGAGGGGGCCATTTAGGGATCTAGGGCAAATCTGTCAGGGATGGTACTTGATCCTGCCAAGAGGGCAGAGGAGTGGACTCAATGACCACTCAAGGTCCCTTCCAGCTCTATGAGATATGTATATCTTCATATATAATAATAAGTGTTGTTTCTGATATTGGAGAAGTTGGACAAAACTTTGTTATAGGACTGAGATTCACAGGTGTGAATTCACCTCCGTTTAGCAAAACTGTAAGCATAAGCCCCAACTCAGACAAAAGGAATGCATGAATCCACACAAGAGTTTTTGCTGAATATTGTTTTTGACAAGTATGTGTCTGTAAAGACAGGACACAAAGGCTGTGTCTAGACTACATGCCATGTAGATTAGACACATAGGCAAAGGCAAATGAAGCTGCGATTTAAATGATCGCGGCTTCATTTACATTTACATGGCTGCCGCGCTGAGCCGACAAACAGCTGATCAGCTGTTTGTCCACTCAGCACGCTAGTCTGGACGCTCCTCTGCCAACATCAAAGCCCTTTGTCGGCAGCCCCGTTATTCCTAGTGGGATGAGGTTTACCGGGGCTGCCGACAAAGGGCTTTGATGTCGGCAGGGGAGCGTCCAGACTAGCACGCTGAGCGGACAAACAGCTGATCAGCTGTTTGTCGGCTCAGCGCGGCAGCCATGTAAATGTAAATGAAGCCGCGATCATTTAAATCGCGGCTTCATTTGCCTTTGCGAAAACAACAAATCTACATGGCTCCGTCGACGGAGCCATGTAGTTTAGACGTACCCAAAGAAACAGAGAAGGAATGAGGGTATGTCTACACTACAAAGTTAATTCGAACTAACAGCTGTTAGTTCGAATTAACTTTGATAGGTGCTACACTTGTGATCCACTAGTTCGAACTAGCAGAGCGCTTAATTCGAACTAGGTAAACCTCATTCTACGAGGACTAATGCCTAGTTCGAATTAACTAGTTCGAATTAAGGGCTGTGTAGCCACTTAATTCTAACTAGTGGGAGGCTAGCCCTTCCCAGGTTCCCCTGGTGGCCATTCTGGGCACAACCAGGAAAACTCCACTCCTCTCCCCCAGCCCCGGGCCCTTAAAGAGGTAGACTGTGGCCAGACGGCACTTGACACAGCCAGCCCTGCCAGAAGTCTGTGCCCCAAACCAGTGGCCCCAGGATGAGCCAGGGAGCCAGTGCCAGCAAGCCGTCCCCTGCCCAGTCCCCCAGCACCCAGGGGCCATCCAGGGGCCGTAGATGGCACGCACCCTCCTGGACTAGTGCGGAGGTCATGGACCTCATTGAGGTTTGTAGGCAGGCCCCCAATGTCCATGATCTCCGCACTAGGAGGAGGAACACGACTGTCTACGGCCACATAGCGGCTGCCATGGCCCGAAAGGGACACAGGCGCACCCAGGAGCAGGTGCGCCTGAAAGTAAAGCAGCTGCGGCAGGCATACGCCAGGGCCACCAGGGGTGGCGCTGCAGCAGGGGATGCCACCTGTCCCTACTTCCCCACCCTTGACCGACTCTTGGGGGGTGGGGCGGTTCGTGCTAGCCCGGGGGACAGCGAGTCAGGACCGGAGGGCCCTGACCCGGGCATACTGGAGGGGCCATCGCAAGCAGTTCCAGCACCAGAGTCAGCAGGGTCGTCCAGGGAGACCGTACCAGGTAAGTAGTTCGAATTAAGTAGTTCGGGGGGAGGGGGGGCGGAGGGAAACCAGAGACCACGCGCATGAGCCATGCCGTCCACGGATCACGCAGACACCTGTGCACGTGCGAGCACGTGCCATGCCACCTTTGGGCAGGTGGCTCCAGCTGCGTGACACCCAGGGGCCATGGCCCAATAGGCACATGCATGTGTGAAGAGACCTGACATGCTCCCGACCCCGGGGCGGGACCCAGCAGGATGCTTTCCCTTCACATGTCCCCTACACAGAGGCAGGGGACATCTCCCTCCCGCCACCCCGGCCACACTATACACAGCACAGGGACATGGGTGCGGTCTTGGGGCAGCTCCCAGTCTCGGGGAGAGCCAGACATCCTGACCATGGCCTCTGTACAAGCACAGCGGCTCTAACGGTGCAGGGCATGGTCGCCCTCACGTCACGGGGGGGGGGGGGGGGAGGGGCTTGGCATCATCCACTGCGTCCCCAGGGAGAACTGACCACTTCTCTTCTTTCTCTACAGCTGCACCAGCTGCTCGTGCAGGGCGCACCACCCCGCCTGGGACATGCTCCCGCACCCGCGGCCTGCTCCGGACCACCACCACGGAGCAGGAGTACTGAGACCAGCACCTGGGGTCCTTGCGAGCCCTGCACCACACAATGGAGGCCTGGATGCAGGCAGACCTCCAGCTCCGCCAGGAGCAGCTGGCTGAGGTCCGAGGGCTGAACTCAAACCTACAGGCCCTGCTGCAGAGCATGGTGCCCCATGCTGGTCCTGCGCCTGCTGCCCCCCCAACTTCTGTCCCTCCTTCCACTCCTGCCCCCCCACCTCTTCCTCCTCAACCCCCACACCCTCTTCCTCAATGTCCACACCCCCCACTTCAACCTCCGCACCCTCCACCCCATCTCCCGGGGACGCTGAGGCCCCCTCCCTCGCCGTGCTCCCCCACTCCAATCCCTGAGTTTCCCCTCCCCCTCCTTTCCCTTGCCTCCCCCTTCCAGCTCCCTCCTCCCAGTTTTCCCCCTCCCCTCTCCCACACTCTCTCCTGCCCTTTCCCGCCTCCTCTCCCCCGTCTCCCCACAGTTTTATTCCCCCCCCCTTTTGTGAAATAAAGAGAGTTTCTATTTTTGAACACATGTCCTTTATTTTGTACATCAGGAAGGGGGACTAGGGAGGGGCAAGTGGAAGGAGGTGAGGGAGGAATGGGGAACGAGCCCCCAATGGGGAGGACTGGGCTGGCTCTGCGGGCTCCTCGGGGTGAAAGCTCTCCTGAAGCCCCTCGATTGACCCCCCGTCTGGATGGCAGCCTGCGGCAAGTGCAGCCGGGCTGATGGCTGAGTGCTGTGATGTGCCGAGTGTGGGCACTCAGGACTCTCCAAGCCAGGACTGCTTTGCAAGCGGGGAACCCCTGAGAACTGTCTGTCCGGGGTGAGGGTCAGGTCCATTTAAGCACAGCCCTTGGCTAGCCTGAGACAGCAGCTCCATGCTCTAAGTCCTAACCTGGTGCCCTGCCGGCACTGCTTCCGGCCAGCCTTAACCTCAGTTCAGGGTCCACTCAGTGTGGACATGCTAGTTCGAATTAGCAAAACACTAATTCGAACTAGTTTTTAAGTCTGGATGCTGTCAGCCGACAGTCAGGGCAGTGTGTGTGTGTGTGTCTCCTAAGTCTTTGACTGCTAAGACACGAAGTCTCATCGCAGTGGGCAGCCAGAAGGCTGAAAGGAGCCCCGAGAGTTTAACGTCCGTGACTTTACTGCTAGGACCGAGGCCCCATCGCAGAGGGTAGCCAAACAGGCTAACAGACGCCCCAGTGTGTAGGAAGAGCTTATTACACCTTAGATTTTAGCTGCTAGAACACAAAGTTCCTTCGCAGCGGGCAGCCTGGGAAAGGTTGGAAAGGTGCCCCAATGGATCTTGTCACCTGGGAGTGACACAGATCCAAACGCCCAAGCTCTCCCTATGTCTGTCCCTTTATGACCAGCTGAAGTTCTTTTAAATTGTGCTTGGTTCTATTACAGCAACTGAAGGAGTCAGGTTAAAACTTAAACAGTTACAGGTTTATTAAAGGAACTTATAAATCGTATGGTTACAATGGCTATTGCTCTATTTCTTAAATGCTAGCAAAATATATATATAGATCTTAAAAAGTGGTTACAGGAAAAAGGTAAAGATAGAAAATAGAAATAATGGTACCAAATGACAGCTTAATCTTTAAAGAGCTCTAACACTATGTATATATACTTAAACAAAGGACCACATCCAGGTAAAATTTTTACCCCCTTCTGTGCCTCTCGACTCCAGCGTGTCAGGCCAGGGCCGGTCTCTCAATTCCTCGGAAAGATGAATACGAGGTGGGCGTCCCCTCTGGAACCTCGGGAGGTCAAACACCAAACCCGACCAGCAGATAGATGGTAGATTGACACACAAAGCAAGTGTGCTGCTGTACCCATCTTTATACCCCTGGGGGCCCGTATTCTCTTTCTTATCTTAAGAGGCCAAATTTTACTGGTCCGTTTTGTGGCGCCAGTTCTTATAAGCAAGTTTCAAGTTAATTTACTCTTGTAAGAGAGGAAGATAGCTAAATTAGGACTGCCAGATGTTCTTGTTGGGCGGGAGATTCCTCCCCCCGCGGACGGTTGTGTGTTCATATCAATATGGGTTAAGTCAAGGGCATGATGTACAGCCTCTTGGTCAACAATTAGTTTGACCACCCTCCTATCTCTGCTTACAGTTGGTCACGGTCACTGAGCCAGCATATCTAAACCTCATGCTCCAAGGTTTTCAAAGAATATGCTGTTTTCCTGCTCTTATGTGCCCTGCATGGTTTCAAGCAGACAAAGATGGATGTTAAAATGGGGGTTCATGTCTGGCTACAGATGCGCTAGTTCGAATTAGCTTAGAGGAAGGAAGGAACCCACAAGGAAGCTACTAAAAGTATGATAACTTGCTCTGGAAGATGTCTTGGGAGAAGTTTTTAGAGCAGGAGCACAGGATGGAAAGCCAGTGCTATGGAAAAAAAGAAGGGGGTTTCCAGCTATTTCATTCCTATTCGTCAGAGACAGAGGACTTTATACATTATTTTGTAATTAAACAAAACTTTATAAAGAAATATCTGACCACCACCAATCTCTGCTCTCAACCTGTACATCCACTGGATCCCAAACTTTGACTTGATGTTTAGGTCAAAAGGGGCAACAATATTTTGATTTTAAGGGTCTGATAAGGAAAGGTAAGGGAAATTAAGTCCATGCTCTTTTGTAAGATTTTTAAACATGTTTTCATTTCAGTGCTTGACTTCCTAGTACTGAAAAAAATACAAATGGAGGACTTACACTGTGTAAGATTGAATCAAATTAATTAAAAAAAGTAAAATAATATATGCTTGAGGGCCCTTTGCAGTTGTTCCCAGCGTAACAGTTTTTTTTTTATAGATGTCATTTCCAACACTAGATTCTTTGTCCACAGGTCATACCCTAAAACTGTCCTATTAAGACAACAACCTTGTCTGAAGAGCTCTAGACTCATCTGTTTGTTCATTGTCCACTCACCCTGAAGTTGCTATTGCTTGATAATCTCTTACTTCACTCAGAATTGTTTAGCCCAATTTATCCTTTTGTTTTTCATTCCCAACCAGACATTTGTTGCTTTCCTCTTTGAGAATCTTTATTTCCATGCATGACATCTACTAACTGACTGATTTTCTGTACTAACAAGCCATCAGATATGCTCTGAAAACACCAAGAACCAAGAAAGAGGAAGAAAGGAAGTTAACATAGGAAAAGAACAAGTTAAAATTACGTAGACAAGTAAGATGTCTTCAAGTCCCCTGGGCCTGATGAAATGAAACCTAGAATGCTCAAGGAGCTGACTGTGGAGATATCTGAGCCATTAGCTATAATATTTGAAAAGTCATGGAATACAGAAAAGATTCCAGAAGACTGGGAAAGAACAAATATCGTGCCTATCTATAAAAAAGGAAATAAGGACAACCCAGGGAATTATCATCTTAAGTTCTATACCAGGAAAGATAATGGAGCAAATAATTAAAGAATCCATTTGCAAACAGCCATAAGATGATATGGCGATAACTAACACTCAGCACGGATTTATAAAGAACAAATCATGTCAAACTAACCTGGTAGCTTTCTCTGACAGGATAATATGCCTTGCGAATAAGAGGTGAGTGGTAGATATGGCAAATCTAGATTTTAGTAAGGTATTGATTCAGTTTTATCTGACCTCATTAACAAACTAGGGAAATACAAGGCAAATGGAGCTACTATTAGGGAGTACGTAACTAATTGGATAATCGTTCCCAGAGAGTAGTTATCAATGGCTCACCATCATGCTGACAGGGCATAAGTAGGATTCCAAAGGGATCAGTTTTGGAACTGATTCTGTTCAATATTTCCATCAGTGATTTACAGAAAGCACACTGTTGCAAAAAAAGCAAACATTATTCTGGGATGTAATAACAGGAGTGTTTTAAGCAAGAAATGAGAAGTAATTCTTTTGCTCTACTCAGTGTTGATTAGGCCTCAACTAGAGTACTGTGTCCAGTTCTGGGCGCCACATTTCAGGAAAGATGTGGACAAATGGGAAAAAGTGCAGAGAAAAGCAACAAAATATATTAAAATTCTACAAAACATGACCTAGGAAGGGAGACTGAAAGAGGACATAACAGATTTCAAGTACATAAAAGGTTGTTACAAGGAGGAGAGATAAAAATTACTCTCCTTAAACTCTGATGATAGGACAAGAAGCGATGGGCTTAAATTGCAGCAAGGGAGTTTAGATTGGACATTAGGAAAAACTTCTTGTCAAGGTTGTTAAGCCCAGGAATAAACTGCCTAGAGTGGCTGTAGAATCTCCATCACTAGAGATTTTTAAGAGCTGGTTAGACAAACACCTGTTAGTGATGGTCTACATAATGGCTGGTCCTGCCATGAGTGCAGGCGACTGGACTTCATTACCTCTCAAGGTTCCTTCACTAGGATTCCTTCCTTAATGAGCTAAGTGGCTTTGAGGAAAGGATGAAAGAAAGGAAAGAGATGCAATATTTGAAACCACAATTACATTCATAAAAATGTATGATGCTGTACATTAAAACTATGTTGGTATTACTCTTATTTTCATAGTTTTATTTTATAAGGTTCATATGTCATTAATTGCTTTTAGTAACATGAGTGAAAGCAAAAATGAGTGACGATTGCCTCTCATACAGTTCTTGGAGAGTACTATACACTACACTTGTTCCCACACATGTAAATGCCCCCTATTACACTGATAATAATAACTTCACTTCCATAAGAGGCATAGGGATTATCTTAGTGTAGTTAGGGCAACACAATGTCAATGTAGATGCTATTACTTACATCAGCTGATGGCTGTCACTCTTGTCAATTTCATGGCTTCTTGCTGGAACCATGAAATTGAAAAGAAAGACCAGTAAGCTCCCTGCTATAAATCCTGCACCTGACTGATGGCCCAGCTGTCCCCCCAGCTCCTGGCTCCCTGTTGGGCTGTTGCCTTGGATCCCAACTTCAGACTGGGCTATCCCCAGGCTCCAAGCTCCCCGCTGAGAGCCTTAGTGCCTCTGGCCTCCTGGTTCCCCACCCCCAACTAGACTGCCATCCAGCCTTCCCATCCCCTACTGGGCTACTCCTCGAACTGCTCCCCAATTCTTAGCAGGGCTCTTGGCTCTGGGCTTAGGTCCCATTTAGGCTCCAGGTGCCCTGTTCCCTACTGTTCAAAGCTAGATGATATAATACATATAATAGTTGAAGAGAACAAGATGGCACAAGCACCTTGACTAAAGGAACAAGGAACATTTGGTGAGATTGCCACAGGTTAAAGACTAGAATGTATTTCAGGGAGTCAAAAGAAATAACATTTGATTTAAGGACTTTTATGAAAACAGCAAATGATTTGATCTTAGATACTTTGATTCATAGTACCCTATTGAAGAAATACCTAGTTTTGTGAACATTTGCAGAAGCATTCCCAAAAGAAAATAATTTTGCTACCATGTTCTTTAATAAGAACAATCCCAAAAGAAATGGAGATGTTTACACTGTAAACAAAACACACATATCAGTGCAGTAAATGGAGCAATGGTTACTAGTACTTTTGGATGTGTACAAACAACCCAATTTGCAATAGTACATGCACAGGAGGAGAGGACAAATTAATGCAGTTACACAGCAACAGCTGGCCACTGGGAATAATAACCTTTCAAGAATAATGAACCAATCATAAGAGAGAATTACTCACCTTGTGCAATAAAGAGAGTTCTTTGAGATGTGTGTCCCATGGGTGCTGCACTCTAGGGGTGTGTCTAGACTACATGCCTCCTTCGACGGAGGCATGTAGATTAGCCAGATCGGAAGAGGGAAATGAAGCCGCGATTAAAATAATCGCGGCTTCATTTAAATTTAAATGGCTGCCCCGATCTGCCAATCAGCTGTTTGTCGGCAGATCGGGGGAGTCTGGACGCGATGCCCCGACAAAGAAGCCTTTCTTCATCGACACAGGTAAGCCTCGTGAAACCAGGTTTACCTGTGTCGATGAAGAAAGGCTTCTTTGTCGGGGCATCGCGTCCAGACTCCCCCGATCTGCCGACAAACAGCTGATCGGCAGATCGGGGCAGCCATTTAAATTTAAATGAAGCCGCGATTATTTTAATCGCGGCTTCATTTCCCTCTTCTGATCTGGCTAATCTACATGCCTCCGTCGAAGGAGGCATGTAGTCTAGACACACCCTAGGTGCTGGTGCGTCTTTGCACCAGTGATCTGAGATCTTTTCTAACAATGCCCTGCCGCCCCATGCATATGCAGTGGTGTCTACTCATGCCATTAGTATCTGTTACTGGCATGCACGATGTGGCACCTCCATTCCTTCTTTACCTTGGACGTGCCTCGAAGTGGCTCCAAAGTAGAAGAGGAGGGAGGGTCATGGAGAACACATAGGAACACACATCTCGAAGAACTCCCATTACTGCACAAGGTGTGAGTAAGTCTCTCTTCTTCTTTGAGTGATGTTGCCGTGGGTGCTCCACACTAGGTGCCTCAAGAGCAATGTCCATCTTGTGGAGGTGTGTTTTGGAGTCTTGCCCCAGAGACAGTGGAGAGAAGAGTGTAACCCACCGATGTTGTTGGGATGAGACCAGAAGTCAGAGTGTAGTGTTTGGCATATGTATATTTGGAAGACCAGTTTGGTGCTCTGCAAATGTCTTCCATGGGACACTGTTGAGGAAAACTGTAGTCAAAGCCACTGATCTGGTGGAGTGAACTGTGATGACAGGTGGCTTGTTATGGATGGTGTAATACATATGGATGCAAGAGGAGATCCATTTTGATATTCAGTGGGAGGAGACAGCTTGTCCTTTCAAGTGTTTGGCAAAGGAGATAAAATGTCTTGTGGATTTTCTCCAGGACTTGGTCCCATCGAAATAAAAAGCGATCGCTCATTGGACATTGAAGATGTGTAATGCTGCTTGAATCACATTGTCGTGTGGCTTTGGATAGAATGCAGGGAATTGGATTGGTTCATTAATATGGAAGGGTATGAGGATTTTGGGAGGAATTTTGGATGAGGTCTAAGTGTGACCTTGTCCTTGCTGAAAATTGTGTAAAGGAAATCTGCCATCAAAGCTGCTATTTCCCCTATACATCTGCCGGATATGATGGCTATGAGAAATACAACCTTCACTGAGAGATCAACGAGAAGTCCTGTGGCACCTTATAGACTAACAGATTTATTGGAGCATAAGCTTTCATGGGCAAAGACTCACTTCGTCAGATGTAGTAGAAATTCCAGAGGCAGGTATAAATATACAGGCTTAAGAAAAGAGTTCCAATCAAGAATAAGGTTAGAGATAACGAGGTTAATGCAGTCAGGGAGGATAAGGCCCACTTCTAGCAGCTGATGTGGAGGTGTGAATACCAAGAGAGGAGAAACTACTTTTGTAGTTGGCTAGCCATTCACAGTCTTTGTTTAATCCTAAATTGATAGTATCAAATTTGCAGATGAATTGTAGCTCTGTAGTTTCTCTTTGAAGTCTGTTTTAAAATTTTTGTTGTTGCAGGATGGCTACTTTTAAATCTGCTACTGTGTGTCCAGGGAGACTGAAGTGTTCTCCTACAGGTTTTTGTGTATTGCCATTCCTGATATCTGATTTGGATCCGTTTATTCTTTTACATAGGGACTGTCCAGTTTGGCTGATGTATATGGCAGAGGGGCATTGCTGGCACATGTTTGCATATATTACGTTGGGCGATGTGCAAGTGAATGAGCCTGTAATGGTGTGGCTGATGTGGTTAGGTCCTGTGATGGTGTTGCTGGCGTAGATATGTGGACAGAGATGGCATCTAGGTTTATTGCAGGGATTGGTTCCAGAGTTAGAGTTACTGTGGTGTGGTGTATAGTTGCTGGTGAGAATTTGCTTCAGGTTGGTGGGTTGTCTGTAGGCGAGGACTGGCCTGCCTCCCAAGGTCTGTGAGAGTGAGTGATTATTGTCCAGGATGGGTTGTAGATCGCTGATGATGTGTTGGAGAGGTTTTAGCTGGGGACTGTAGGTGATGGTCAGTGGTGTTCTGTTATTTTCTTTGTTGGGCCTGTCTTGTAGCAGGAGGCTTCTGGGTATACATCTGGCTCTGTTGATCTGTTTCTTCACTTCCTCAGATGGGTACTGTAGTTTCAAGAATGCTTGGTGTAGAACTTGTAGGTGTTTGTCTCTGTCTGAAGGGTTGGAGCAAATGAGGTTGTACCTTAGTGCTTGGCTGTAAATGATGGATCACGTGCTGTGTCCAGGTTGGAAGCTGGAGACATGTAGGCAGGCATAGTGGTCCATAGGTTTTTGGTATAGAGTGGTGTTCAGATGTCTGTGTGCTGAGTGCATCTTCATATGAAAATAAGTGTCTTGGGGGTTGAGTGCTGAGAACCAATCTCCATTGTCTAATGCCAGTAGGATGGTTGCTAATGTGACCATCTTGAACCGTCAATATGTTATGTGCTTGTTGAGCTTTCTGCGATCTAGTATGGGTCTCCGACCCTCTGTCTTCCTCTGGGTGAAGAAGTATTTAGAATAAAAACTTCTTCCTTGATAGGCCAAAGGAACTGGTTTTATGGCTCCAATTTGTAGCAAATGTTGAACCTCTAGTTGTAGGAGGTTTTTGTGAGAGGGGTTCCTGAAGAGGGATGGAGAGAGGGAGCGGGAATAGCCCAGACTGATGATCTCTAAAACCCACAGGTAGGATGTTATCTTGGTCCATTGTTGGAAAAAGGACCATAACTGATGGGTAAACTGAAGGTTGGATGGTATAGACGGTGGTATAACAGAGATATTGCTCGAGCCCTGGACCAAACCTTCAAATTTGCTGCTTTGACATGGACAGTTGGTTTGTGTTAAATTGTTGCTTACAGCTCAATCTGCACTTTTATTGTCTGTGCCTTTGTCTGAAGTTGTATGGCCTATTAGACTGCCTATATGACTACGTTGGGCTTGAGTAAGTGTTATACCTCCGGTATTTATTCGACTGTGTATACATCTTCCATGTTCTGAGGGTAGTGCGAGAGTCTTTCATCAAGTGTAAGTCCTTGTCAGTTTTACTGGCAAATAGGCTGGTCTTGTCAAAGGGGAGGTCCTCAACTTTGAGTTGTAGTTCTCTTGGTATGCCCGAGGCTTGTAGACACGGGCCCTGAGCATAATGATTACCATGGCAGTGCTGCATGCAGCAGTATTTGCAATGTCTGAGGCTGCTTGGAGTGCTGCATGTGTGATGATGTGACCATCTTGAACTATGACCTGAAGTTGAGGCAGTTTCTGTTCTGGGACAAACTGGATGAGATCTTGAAGCTTTGAGTAATTGGTGTGGTTGTAATTGGTGAGAAGTGCCGAATAATTGACTGCTTCCAATTATAGAGTGGCCAAGGAATAAACCTTTCTACCCAGTATGTCGAGATGCTTATGGTCCTTATCGTGAGGTTGGATTGGAATTGGGGATATTTGGCTCTGTGATGGACAGAGTCCACCACCAAGTTTGGAGGTGGATGTGAAAAAAGGAAGTCCAGCACCTTGGCAGGGACAAAGTATTTCCTGTCTGCCCTCTTGTTAGTGGGCATGATAGAAGCGGGTGCCTATCAGATGGTGTTGGCTGGGTAGAGAATGGCTTCATTTAGAGTGAGAGCTATTTTTGAAAGTGTCGAAGGCTGCAGGATGTGGAGAAGCCTATCTGTGTTGCTTCTCCTGCACTTCTTGCAGTTCTATCTCCTGTGCATTGGCCCATCTCTGACATGGGCTCTTTTTCCTTGGACTGCTGTTGTTCAGGAGAGTTTAATGCAGTGTTGTGAGTCTATCATGGCAGGGACTTACCACATCTTTTTGAAGGAGTTGAAGATGCTGTGTGGTAACTCCTGTAGATTGACCATGCACACTATCGTGGCCATTGTCCCGGCTATGGCAGTGGTGGGAATGGCTAGTGGTGACCATACCAATGCAGAGAAGGTGGTAGATGAATGGATCTAGCTCATTGAGGCTGCCAGGGAGGGCATATCTGTGTCGGTGATGAGTGTTGAGATGAAAAATGGCTTTATGGTCCCTTGTCTGTCTCACGCATTGATATCGATGGTGCCAGAGATCCGAGAGAATATATGGAGTGGGCTGAGGCCCTGGTGAATGTGGTACTGATTGGATGTCAGTCTGAATATGCTGTGAATCTTGGTGCATCCTTATGTGGTGTCGTCTTGGCTGGTACTGATGACAGTGCCATCAGTGCTGGAGGCAGCGTCGGAGTTGCATATCAGCCCGGGTCATATCACTGTCAGTGCTGATGTTTACATCAGTACCAAGGACTTGTGCCTAGGTTCCAAATGCACACATTTATGAAGTGCGCTGTGCTTCATTGACATGATTCTGGAGGTGTGGGGCTTATTGGCAGTGCTCTCTTTGAAGGAGCTCAGTGCCAAGGGTAGGGATCTGGCTGGAAAAGTCCTGGCCTTTGTCTTTGCCCTGTCTAAAGACGAGGAGGGATGCCTCTTGTCTGAGATTGGGATGTTTTCCCTCTACTGACTCCTTGTAGAAGCAGGGGAGTGATCTCGAGCTGGCTGGAGGAACTTTTCATAGAAGAAAGTCTTAAGGTGGGTGGCTCAGTCACATAGTGAGATTAGAACAATGAGGACATTTCTAGGAGAGATGGCTTTCTCCCTGGCATTTTATATAAGAGGAATGCCTGTGCAAGGCGGGCATAGCGTTTCTACATGAGTTGCGCCTCTTGAATCCTGGTGAACCAAGTATCTTAACTGGGGAGAACGCAGGTAAACAAACTTAAAAAAATATTTTTTTTTGTAGAAAAAACTGAGGGGAAGAGTTCAAAAACTTGGAAAAGAATAAAAACTGAGGAACTTTGGAACTGTGCATGTGCTGCATGGCAGGCCACTGCTAGAAAAGATCTCTGATTGCTGGCACAAGGACATACCAGCATCTAGAGTGAAACACCCATGGGGACATCACTGAAAGAACAGATAATTTACAAAGAGATAAAGGAAATTTGATAAAGATTGACTTTGCTTTCTAATTTATTTTCTTTTTAAAATTTGGGTTTTGTAGGGACTTGCATGGATCGCTCCAGATGAATGATAAAATGATCAGTAAGTACTGCAAGCATCATCACAGCTGTAAGTAATGTTTTAAAACTGTAATTAATTGGTTTAAAAAGAAGTTAAATTCAGACATTGTATAAGTGAGTAAATGTCCACTGAGATCAAAAGAACTGAACCTACTTACTTTGGCTCCATATATAGTACTATATTTCAGAGATAACTTTCAACATTAGAACTGCAGCCTTTTATGATATAAGGATTTTCTTTCTCTTCATAAATATCTATTTTTTCAGGAGAATGTTCCATAACTCACATTCACAATGCATAGTATCTTTCTTCACAAGTAGTCCAATTGACATCTATGGGACTTCTGCAGTAAATACTATTCAATGAGCCTGATGCAAAGTTCACTGAAGTCAATGGAAAGATTTTTGTTGACTTCAGTGACCTTAGGATCAGGCTTAATGTGAGGAAAAGGCAGAATTTCATCCTAAATCATTAGATTTCACATTACATATCTGAATCAAGAAAACATTTGTGAGTATATGATTGAGATGTAAATTATTATACAGTCTATTCGGCTGCTGCTATGTATGTCTCATTGCCATTAGGGGAGTTACAGACACACATACAATGCAAAATAGATCTTTATATCAACTCGGACTGAAAACTGAAGAAAATGAGAATTAATTAATTTAATTTTAGAGAAAATCAATTAATTTTAGAGAAAAACTAGGAAAAAATTATCTGATTCTAATAAACAAGTTAAAACCAGATACAATTGCTTATGATTTTAAGATCAGGATATAACAATGTCATGTAATGGAGCCAGGTAACCCCACGTTGAGCTCTTGAAAGCTACAATAATATTGTAATATTACCTCCACTGAAATCTCCTTTGTTGCCATAGGCCACTTGTGCTCATATTTTTCTTTCATAGTTTGCTCACTGTTGGCAGCCGGCATTGAGTTCTCAGGTCTCACTCCATGGCTTGTTTTGCCCACCAGATTTTGAACAGATTTTACCATGTTCTTTAAATCTTCTGGGTATGGAGTTGGATAACGTTTTAGATTTATTTCAACCTAAATATTTATAAAAAGAATTAAAACACAAACACCAAATAAAAATAACATGCAAGTTAAATCTGTGACTATAGTACCATGGGTAAGTGTATAATGTACAAGCATTGAATTAAAATATTTAAGAAATGTGCTGCATACATTGGTCATCATGTATGTCTACACTTGCACTCTAGTTCGAACTAGGGATGCAAATGTAGGCAACCAAAATTGCTAATGAAGCGGGGATTTAAATATCATTAGCATAATCTTGCCCGCGTGCAGTTTCGGAGCTCAGCTGTTTTGAACCAGGAAGTGTGTTCTGGGCTGTGTTAGTTTGAATCAAACCCCTTGGTTCGAACTAACGTTACTCCTCAAAAAATGGTGCGCAGGTGAGATTATGCTAATGAAGCGTGGGATATTTAAATCCCCACTTCATTAGCAATTTTGGTCACCTACATTTGCATCCTAGTTCAAACTAGGGAGCAAGTGAAGACGTGCCCTATGAATAGACCTGTGTGAATAACTGATTTTTTAGTTTACTGACTGAATGTTTTGTGTTATTTGACATCATTATTTTTACCTTTAAAAAATTAAACTAAAGAAAAATTCAAAAAGTAGTTTCAATCAAAAATCAAAATGATTCAAAATGTCAGAATAAAGTTTTTTTGATGAAACAATTTAAAAAATCAAATATTAAAATTTATAAAGTTTAGTTTGAAAAATTTCACCCCTACCTAATCATGAGTCATTTCCAAAGTCTATGGGTTGGAATCTAATTTTGGTTATACAGGCAGTCCCCGGGTTACGTACAAGATAGGGACTGTAGGTTTGTTCTTAAGTTGAATTTGTATGTAAGTCGGAACTGGTACATATTGTAGAGGAAACTCTAGCCAAACATTTTTTTTAATTTTGGATAGCATAGGGAAAGGATAACTCCCCTCTAATGTTTGTTTTGCTCTATTTCTGTCCCTGTGACAAACTCAGGACTAAAGGAGTAACTCATCAAATACCAAACAGCTCTGCACCATGCTTTGAGCTAATAGCTTTATTTCCACACACCACCCAGGGTTCTAGGAGGAGGGTCCTTTTTTTGCTAACACAATGAGGCCAGCACTTTGTTTGTTTTGGTGGAGTCTTTGTTTGCCTAGGGAGCCCAGCATGTATAGGGGGAGGAGGGGCGGAGAGGCTGCTTTTGTCTGCTGTTCGGCAGCCTGTTGCTCAGGGGAGGGGGCAGCCTGTTGCTGGCAGGGGGAAGGGGGGAGGCGTGCAGGATGCGAGGCCGCGGGGGGGGGGGCAGCGGGCATGGGGAGGCACTTTTCCTCTGCCCGGCAGCTCTGCGGGACCCCAGTCGGAGCCGGCCCGAGGAGGAGGAGGATCCTAGGACCCAGGTGAGCGAGCCCCGGAAATGCTGCTGCGCATGTGCGGGAGTTGCCTCACCCTGTTCGTATCTAGGGATCCGACATAAGTCGGATCCACGTAAGTCGGGGACTGCCTGTACTAATGTCAGTCTAAAGTATAGCACATCTGATGTCAATCATAGATCAGAATATTTCACTTTATGTTCTTTTTTTTAACCACATTAGAGCACTGAGGTTCAGATTCTACTGTCAGATCAAGACCACTGTCATGTCAGATCATATCCTCCTCTGACTGACACCTGTGAAAATTCAGAATAATTGTACTATACTTAGTGAAATTATTTTGGATTTGCACCAGAATAATGGAGAGCAAAATCTAATCTATTGGGCAACTATTTGTTCTTTTATATGTACATGTAGCTTGCACTTCTGTCAATGAAATCTATTATGATGCAAAAACAAAATCAGAAGAATAAATCCTTCATGACTTAACAGTGAGTCCACTGTATTGCACCTTACACCTGATAATCCTGTATAGCCCTGCTGATTTCCTGTACTACTCAGTGTGACTTAGGGTGGCATAACTAAGACCTTAAAATATACATAATAGCATCTTAATTTCTATAATACAGAATGAAATAGAAAATATAACAGAGGTCCCCAAACGCAACAGATATCTATTGATATGAAAGCTATGGGAACTAGCATTCAGTTCTTTACTCTAATAAAGTATATATGTTTTGACATGCTCTAATACAAAATGTAAATCTATGATTACAATATTACAAGTTAATATGGAACTCCGACAGGAAAAATGGAAATGATGTGTAAAATATAGCCTGGCTGAAACTATGGCTGATTTATAGTTGAAAGAAATACAATTTATATGTGGCCCAATTATGCATTTGATTTACCACAAAATTTGGACCATGATTTAAATGTAAAAACACAATATAACATTATGGGTGACTGGGAAACATCATACCATATTCACAATCAAGGAATACTGAAAAATACACTGTATCTTAGGGTACATATACACTGCAACAATATTTTGAAATAACTAGCACTATTCCAAAATAACTTAGGGTATGTCTACACTACCCTCCTAGTTCGAACTAGGAGGGTAATGTATGCATACCGCACTTGCTAATGAAGCCCGGGATTTGAATTTCCCGGGCTTCATTAGCATAAGCGGGGAGCCGCCATTTTTAAATCCCCGCTGCTTCGAACCCCGTGCAGCACGGCTACACGGGGCTCGAACTAGGTAGTTCGGACTAGGGTGCCTATTCCGAACTACCGGTACACCTCGTTTCACGAGGAGTAACGGTAGTTCGGAATAGGAATCTAGTCCGAACTACCTAGTTCGAGCCCCATGTAGCCGCGCTGCACGGGGTTCGAAGCAGCGGGGATTTAAAAATGGCGGCTCCCCGCTTATGCTAATGAAGCCCGGGAAATTCAAATCCCGGGCTTCATTAGCAAGTGCGGTATGCATACATTACCCCGCTAGTTCGAACTAGCGGGGTAGTGTAGACATACCCTTAGTTTGCATCTACAGAGCAAGTAGTTATTTTGAAATAGTGTCAACATACTGTCAAACCAGAGAACTTCTTACTGGCTGTGTCCAGACTCAGGGTTTTTTTCGAAAAAAGTAGCCTTTTTTCGAAAAAAACTTCACCTGCGTCTAGACTGCAGCCGCGTTCTTTCGAAATTAAATCGAAAGAACGCGGCTTTTCTTTCGACGGCGGAAAACCTCATTTCACGAGGAAGAACGCCTTTTTTCGAAAGTGCTTCTTTCGAAAGAAGGCGTTCTTGAATGTAAATAGGGCTTCTTCGAAAGAGAGCATCCAGACTCACTGGGTGCTTTCTTTCGAAAAAGCGGCTTGCTCTTTCGAAAGTTCCACGTGCAGTCTAGACGCTCTCTTTCGAAAGAGGCTCTTTCGAAAGTATCTTTCGAAAGAGCCTCTTTCGAAAGAGGCTTGCAGTTTAGACATAGCCACTCTGACTCCGGTAACCCTCATTGTATGAGGAATAAGGGAAGTCGGAGGAAGACTGCTCTATTTCAAAATAAGTGTTGTGTAGATGCTCCTTATTTCAAAAAATAAGATATGCAATTGACGTAGCTCAATTTGTGTAGCTTATTTCGAGTTAAGCCCTGCAGTGTAGACATACCCTAAATGAGCTACATAAAGAGGCATACAATACAATAGTCTTTAGTGGGACTCAGTTTATCATTGTTTTAACATTTAGTAGTAAAAGATACCCTGGAAGCTATAGTAGATAAAAATATATTGGGATGCATGTGTTTTCATAATTAATGTCCAAATGATATTAAGAAGAGGAAGTTACTCACGTTGTACAGTAAGGATGGTTCTTTGAGATGTGTGTCCCTGTGGATGCTCCACTCAGGTGTTGGTGCATCCTCGCACCAGCGATCATAGACTTTTAGCCTAGCAGTGCCTTCCCGCCCCGCGCCGCATCCACAGTCGCCATCTCGTGCTGTTCCATCCGTTAGCTGCATGCACGGTGTTGGTCACCTCCATTCATTTTCTACTGGAAATCCTTTAATGGACTCCAAAGTAGTGGAGAAGAAGGGAGGGTAGTGGAGAATCCACAGGGACACACATATTGAAGAACCATTGTTACTGCAGTAGGTGAGTAACTTCCCTGTGGGTGCTCTTCTCAGGTGACTAAAGAGCAGTACTCACATTAAGCAGAGGTGAATTTAGGAGTCATGTCCAAGAGGTGGCAAGGACAGCTGTGCTGGTTGGGGATGTAAATTGATGCTAGCCATGCTTGTAGGCAGCATGAGGAGCCTTTCTGGACTAACGCATGCGGTGGCTGCCATGTCCCTCAAAATTTGGATACATGTCTGAACATTGGTAATGGGGGCATGCAACACCATGTGAGATCACATATTGTATGGAATCGATGGACAGAGAGGGTGGCACCAGCATTAATTGTGTCTAGTGATGCTCCAATGAATTCTATTTTCTGGGTAGGTTCCAGAGTGGATTTTTGTATGTTTATTAGGAGGCCCAAATGGGAAAAGACCTTCTGAGTGGTGTTCATCATGGCTAGGGTTTGTTGTTGTGAAGTACCTTTGATTAGACAATCATCTAGGTAAGGGAATATAATGACCCACTGATGTCTGAGAAACACATTCACCATGGCCAGAGTTTTGGAAAACACAAGGAGTGCCATCGACACGCCGAAGGGTAGAACAAGGTACTGATAGTGATAGTTGCCTACGGCAAATCTGAAAAACCTATGTGGATGTAAGTGTCTAGAAGGTCAAGGGCTGAGAACCAGTCGCCCTGGTCCAACGCAGGCATGATTGTTCCTAAAGTCACCATCCTGAATTTGTGGTTGCAGACAAACTTGTTGAGTTTCCTGAGATCTAAAATGGGACTACAACCTCCTGTCTTCATTGATGTAAAGAAATAATTTGAATAGAACCCTCTACCATGGAATTCTGAGGGAACTGGTTCTGTTGCCCTCAAAATGAGTTTTTTTGTATCTCTGCTTCAACAGACACTTGTGAGAGTGGTCCCTGAAGAGGGACAGGGTATGGGGTTGGATACGGGGCACAGAGATGAAGGGATTGGTATAGCCCATTCTGATTTTCTCAAGGACCCAGTTGTCACTGGTAATAAGAGCCCATTGGTGCTAGAAAGGCCTTAGGCAGTGGTGGAATATATGGGATACATGTGCTGGTCTTAGGGGAAGGTCGCTCAAACCCTTGACCACACTTTCAAAACTGTTGTTTCAATGTTGCTAATTGAAGTGCTATGGATTGAGTATGTTGAATCCTTCTTCTGTTGTGTTGTTGTTTAGACCTTTGTTCAAATGTTTTTTTTAATGTCTGTGGAAGGAACTGTTGCACGGTCTTTGGTAAGGTATATACCTTCTCTTACTAGGCTGTGTATACTTGCCTAACGTTTATAGGGTTCTGCGAGAATCCTTCACTGAATAAAGGACCTCGTCTGTTTTGGCCACAAACAATTGGCTCCTATCGAAAGGAAGGTCTTCTACTTTCATCTGTAGTTCATGTGGAATGCTGGATGACTGAAGCCATGAGGTGTAACGCATAACGATAGTTGTAGCCGTCGCACTGGCTCCCGTGTCCACTATGTCCATCGATGCTTGTAATGCAGTCCGGGTGATGGATTGGCCCTCCTTCATGACTGACAGGAGTAGCAGTCTTTTTTTGTTCAGGGAGATCATTTATGAGCTCCTACAGCTCATGAGTCTTGCCAACATGCTCAGGGTTTAGCTGATCGTCATATTTGGAGTTGAGAAGGAATTTTCTTCCAGGGTAGATTGGCAGAGGCCCTGGAGGTTTTTCGCCTTCCTCTGTAGCATGGGGCACAGGTCACTAGTGGGAGGATTCTCTGCATCTTGGGGTCTTTGAACCATCGTTTCAAGGACTTCAATATCTGAGATATAGGTGAGAGGATTATTCTAGCAGGTGGGTGAGATTCTGTGGCTTGCATTGTGCAAATGATCAAAATGGTCCTTTCTGACCTTAAAGTCTAAGAGTCTTGTGTAATTAGCATGGCCATAATGGGTGAGGAGGACTATATCATTGGAAATCTGGAACTGAAAGGTAGGAGAGGAGTGTAGTTTTCTTTCCAATAGGTCCAACATTTTATGTTCCTGATTTTGAGGAGTGGATTTAAATTGTGGTTGTTTGGACTAATGGTGAACCACATCCACGACCCGTGAATTTGGCTGGGGGTTGGCGAAGAGCAAATCCATCCCTTGGCCAGTATACAATATTTTCTATCCACCCTTCAGTTAGTAGGGGAAATAGATGCTGGTTTCTGCCATATGACTACTGGCATTATTCGTAGTTCCATTATGGCTTCATCAATTGGTAACACTATTTTAGAAAGTGTTGCAATTTAGGTAGGTGTCAATTTAGTAATTTATGCTGCTTTTCTTGTACCTCCTGAGCGCAATGTCTTGAGATTATGCTACCCTTTTAAATAGGTCTGGAAATTGCTTCAGGTAGTCTTCTAGTAGGGAGGAAGAAAGGAAAATATCATCATCTGGGGACGAGGAGGACTGAGGAGCTGGAGAGCAGCTGTCCGAATCCAACTGAGGTAGATCATCATCTTCATTTGTTAGATCAGCCTGGGTCATCGCTGAGGGTGATTGTGGTGGATGTGTTGGAGATGATTGTGTCATGGTAGGTAGAGAATGAGTTGTTGTATGCTGCTGTTGATTCTCGTGATCAGTGCTGGTGAGGAAAATGTGTATGGTATTGATTTCATGGTTCCCAGGATGGCCATTAAGGTTGTTAAGGCTGAGGTGAATATGGCCAATGGTGGTTGATCCAAGGGTACTGAAGTCAATGATGGAATGATTGCTGTCTGATTGAGTGCCAAGACAGTACTGAGCTGGTAGGGGAAGAATGTTGGAAGGAGAACCTGCTCCTATGACCAGTGATGGGGCCAGTGCTTGGGGAGGACAGTGTGGGAGAGGAAGAAATGTTCTCGGGCGAACGATGGTGTGAACGGGTTTCTGTAATTATAGGGGAGTGTGGTGCCTGTATTGGCGGTGATATTATCAGTGGCTGTGTTGTTTGGTGCCACGACTCTGACCTTTTCTGGGTCTCGCTTATTGAGGTTTCTAGTACCACTGTTTGCTTGGGTGCAGGCATGCACTGGGAAGAGGCTGATTGTATCGGTGCTGCAGTTTTCATTAGTACTGGGGGATGCAGTATGACCATCTTGGTTGGCACCGGGTGAGAGCCCATGCCAGTCCGTGTGGAGGAGCTTGCTTTATGCTTTGGCTCCGACTCCACTCTTTTTGTTGGTGCCACTTTCCACTTTCCCACGGTGCTGGAGGTGGATGTGTAGTGTGGGATGTTGTCAGCATTGTTGGTAATGGCCATGCTGATGAAGCACTGGACTTGTGGAAGTCCCAGGGGGAAGATGAGTTGGCCCTTTTCCTCAGGGTTGAGGGATCTGAGCGTGCCACTTTCTTTGGATCCAGCAGTTGAAGGGACTTCTTTCAAAGTAAACTTTGAGTCTCATCTCCCAGTCTCTTTTAGCTCTGGCGGTCATGCTTCAACAGTGCTGACATCTTTGCACCACATGGTTCATACCAATGCGCACAGGGTCCCTGCATGAATCACACTTTTTAAAACTGGGGGACCCTGGCATCTTGAAAACTTGGGATCCAAGAACTCGGAGAAAAAAACGGGGTGTAACTTTCTTTAACTAGGTTTGAAGAAAAAACAAGCTAACACTGACTAAAAAGATTACTAAAGATTACTATCTAACAACAGATTTTTCTCTTTTTCCACAGAAAAATGCACTGCTCAGAGAGTCCTTCTCCTGCTGGGGACAGTAGAAAAGGAACTGAGGAAATCTGCGCCACGTGTGCAGCTAATAGATGGAAGAGCACAAGATGGCAACTGCTAAGGCAGCACAGGAAGGCACTGCTAAGATAAAACTCTTCGATCACTGGCGCAAGGACCCACCAACACCCGAGTGGAGCACCCACAGGAACACCACTCGAAGGAGAATAATAATTACCAATGAATTCTAGACTCCCTTTCTATCACTATTCTTTCATGTTTCACATTTAATGCTACTTCAGAAGTAGCATGTCACCAGGGTCGGGGGAGGAGGGAAACTTCCAAAATGCTAAATTCCTGAATGCAAGAATTTCATTTTAAATTTCAAATATATTTCAGCAGATAACTGATTTACAGTCCATTTCAAGTATGAAAGACACAAAGTGAAAGTTACGTACAACTTCAATAAAAATTGGTTACCCAACACTGATAATTTGAATTCAATATCCAAATGACAAATCTAATCCTGTGCTGAAATCTCAGCTGAAATCACTAGCACCCTCCCCCTCTCCCAAAGCCAGGCCCTACATGTAGGGCCATCTCTATGGGAGTCTGGACCTGGGACAACATCCCTCATCCCTAGTCCACCCCACCCTATTCTCACTCCACCCCCTCTCCCAAGCCCTGCCCCTCCACTGTCTCTTTTCACCCTTGCTTTTCCTCCATTCCCCCAAACCCTCTCCTGTAAGGCCCAGGATATTAGCAGTAGGCCTTATGCTGGCAGCAGGGGTCAGGCCTGCTCCTGCGCTCACCAGCTAAGGCATAAAATGAGATTAAATGAACTAGAGACATAAAAAGTAACAAGACATTCTATAAATAAATACATTAGAAGCAAGAGGAAGACCAAGGCCCATTGCTCTATGAGGGGAGAAAGAAAATAACAGAAAATGTGGAAATGACAGAAGTGCAAAATGATTTTTTTATTTCAGTTTTTGATCAGATATCTAAGGGTACGTCTACACTACAGCGCTAGTTCGAACTAACTTAGTTCGAATTAGTTAATTCGAACTAAGCTAGTTCGAACTAACGCATCTAGAACTAAAAACTAGTTCGAACTAGCGTTTTGCTAGTTCGAACTAGTAAGTCCACATTGAGTGGACTCTGAACAGGGCTTAAGGATGGCCGGAAGCAGTGCCGGCAGGGCATAAAAGGAGGACTTAGAGCATGGAGATACTGTCTCAGGCTAGCCGAGGGCTGCGCTTAAAGGGTCCCGACCCCCACCCCGGACACACAGTTCTAAGGGGTGCCCCGCTTGCAAAGAAGTTCTGGCTTGGAGTGCCCTGAGTGCCCACACTGGGCACATCACACCACTCGGCCATCAGCCCGGCTGCACTTGCCGCAGGCTGCCATCTGGGGAGAGGGAGTAATTGGGGGGCTGCAGGAGAGCTTCCACCCCCAGAAGCCCGCAGAGCCAGCCCAGTCCTCCCCATCGGGGGCTCGTACCCCATTCCTCCCTCACCTCCTTCCACTTGCCCTTCCCTAGCCCCCCTTCTTCTTGATGTACAAAATAAAGATAACGTTTCTTCCAACATTGACTCTGTCTTTATTGAAAAAAACTGGGGGAGACTGGGAAAAGGAGGTGGGAGAGGGGAAGAGAAAGGCTGGGAGAGGGGAGGGCAACTAACATGATCAGGGGTTGGGAACAGGTCCCAGATGAAGAGAGGCTACAGAGACTGGGACTGTTCAGCTTAGAAAAGAGGAGACGGAGGGGGGACAGGATAGAGGTCTCTAAAAGCAGGGGTTGGGTGGAGAGGGTGCATTCAGAAAAGTTCTTCATGAGTTCCCATAAAGAAGGACTAGAGGACACCAAAGGAAAGGAATGGGTAGCAGGCTTGAAACTAGTAAGAGAAAGTTGTTCTTCCTCACAAAGCAAATAGTTAACCTGTGGAACTCCTTGCTGCAGGAGGCTGTGAAGGCTAGAACTAGAACAGAGTTTAAAGGGAAGTGAGATCAAGTCATGGACGTTGGGTCCATGGAGTCCTATTAGCCAGAGGGTAGGAGTGGTGTCCCTGCCCAAAGTTTGTGGAAGGCTGGAGAGGGATGGCACGAGACAAATGGCTTGGTCATTGTCTTCGGTCCATCCCCTCCAGGGTCCCTAGGGTTGGCCGCTGTGGGCAGACAGGCTACTGGGCTAGATGGACCTTTGGTCTGACCCAGGACGGCCATTGTAAGCTCAGGGCTCAGTGTCGGGGGTCTCAGTGGACCCCCTTGATTTTCATGCACACCTGGTCCTGGGTGGCCAGGCTGGCAGCTCTCCTGCCCTAGACGGCCACTTTCCTGTGCCTAGTGCGGAGATCGTGGACGAGGTCCACGATGTCCGCACTAGCCCAGGAAGGTGCCCGCCTCTTGCGGTCCAGGGCAAGCTCCCGGGAGCCGCCAGCCTGGTCCCGGCAAGAGGGGGTGGGCTGGGGGGCATCGGGTGGGTGGCTCTGTGCCGTGCCAGGTGCAGGGTCTGCTAGCTGGGTGCTGGCAGGCTTGCACCTGGCACGGGCACCGTAGCCAGCCCGTGCCCCTTTAAGGGGTCCGGGGCCGGGAGGGGGGCATAGAGTTTCCCTGGTGTTGGCCAGAGTGGCCACCAGGGAAACCTGGGGAGGGCTAGCCTCCCACTAGTTCGAACTAAAGGGCTACACAGCCCTTAGTTCGAACTAGCTAGTTCGAACTAGGCGTTAGTCCTCGTAAAATGAGGTTTACCTAGTTCGAACTAAGCGCTCCGCTAGTTCGATTCAAATTCGAACTAGCGGAGCGCTAGTGTAGCGCATAGGAAAGTTAGTTCGAACTAACGTCCGTTAGTTCGAACTAACTTTCTAGTGTAGACATACCCTTACATAGTAATGCCAGTGAAGATAAGGCAGGATTTCAGGCTAAAATAGAACAAGTTAAAATTATTTAGAATAATTAGATGTCTTCAAGTCATCAGGGCTTGATGAACTATATCAGAGAATATTCAAAAAGCTGAGTGAGGTGATGTCTGACTCATTCACTATTATTTTCAAAAAATCATGGAAAACAGTAGAGATTGCAGAGGATTGAAAGAGGGCAAATATAGTGCCAATCAATAAAAAGGACAATAAAGACAACCACAAAATTACAGACCAATCAGGTTAACTTCAGGATCTAGAAAAATAATAGAGCAAATGATCCAGTAATCAATTTGCAAACACTTAGACTCAGATGTAAAGTGTCGAATTTTAGCATGAATGACAATTCAAAGGATTCCCTTTCAAGTGCAGATTTAAAAGGTCTTTGTAGCAGGATGCAGGTAGTTAAGTTGTTGAGACAGTGTCCTTTCTGGTTGAAATGGCAAGAATTTTTTTTCTTTGTGATCCTGTCTGATATCTGTTTTGTGGGCATTGATCCTTTGGCGAAGTGTCTGAGACGTTTGTCCAATGTACATAACAGTCTAAGTCTAAACAAAGGATCTAGTTATCTTACCCATTACAAAGATAGCTTCCCTAATTATCACCTCTAATATCATTAGCCCACAGACATTCACCTTCCCCCCCATCGCCTTTCTGTTCTGAAATTTGATTTGTCCTTTTCATGTGTTTTCATTTTTTTAAATTGTATCCTTTGGTATATATGGTTGTGACTATTTTCTTCTACTATTTGATCTGAGGAAGTGGGTTTGGCCCACAAAAGCTCATCATCTAATAAACCATCTTGTTAGTCTTTGAAGTGCTACATAGTCCTGTATTTTGCTTCAACTACACCAGCCTAACACGGCTACATTTCTATTACTAAAATGGGAAATGACTGTAGGAAAAGGGAGTTACTCACCTCGTACAGAAAAGACTGTTCTTCAAGGTGTGTGTCCCCGTGGGTGCTCCACTTCAGGTGTAGGGATGTCCTGGAGCCATGGAGCAGAGTTTTTTGCAGCAGTGCCTGAAAATCGTGCACGCGCAAGGAGAGCCTCACACGTGCAGCTTGCATCCCCCCTTCAGTTCCTTTTCTCCATTGGAGTAGCTGTGACTCAGAATAGAGGGGAGGAAGGAAGGGTCATGGAGCACCCAAAGGGGGACACACCTCGAAGAACAGTCATTACTGTACGAGGTGAGTAACTCCCTTTTCTTCTTCGGGTGATATCCCTGTGGGTGCTCCACGTCAGGTGACTAGCAAGCAGTATCCGACAGGATGGTGGGAATCAGAATCACTGTTTAGAGGCTGTAGATAGCACTGCCATAGCCAGAGCTGAATCGGCAGCCAATTGTGGCATAATGGCATAAAGTTTAGCGAAAATGAGGTCTGAGGACCAGGTGGATGCCCTGTAGATGTCTCTAAGAGGTACATCGGTAAAGAAGGCCGTGGAGGTGGCAGCTGCACGGGCAGAGTGTGCCTTCGGTGGAGTTGGCAAAGGCTTGTTCTGGAGTGCATGACAGTGTAATATGCACAATGAGACTGTGACAGGTATTAAGGGTACGAACACCCCTTTCTGCCCAGAAGGGGGGTTCAGCGAACTCTCCGCCTAACCAGAATTTAGGTATTGGGGTCCTCTGTCCTCCGGGACAGGTCCCTCAGGTGCGATCTCCCTCCCCTGAGTCGGGAGGAGGGGTTCAGCGAACCTGGAAACCCCCCAGAGAAGGGTTGTGTTGGGGGCTCTGGCCCTCCAGTCTAGCCCGTGCTCGGGCGGGGTTCAACAAACGTGTGCAGGGTCTGGAGTGAAGGTCAGGCTGACAGGCGCTTCATGCACCCCTCGGATAGGAGTAGGTGGGGGAAGAGGGACCTGGGCCTGCCCTCTCCTCCGGGTCCCAGCCCGGGGCCCTAAGTGCAGGGTGCAATGCTCCCCTTGCACGGCGGATGGGGGTTACTCCTGAAACCCATCCGCCCACAGGCTCCAGAGGCGTACTTCCCCGGGCTGCTTCCTTTCCCCCTACCGAGTGATCTGGCTCAGGGAACCGCCGTGGGTCCTTACCCCGGCTTGTTCGGTCTCTGGTCCTCCTTGGTGGTCCGGAGGCCCGCGAATCCTGCACTGCTTCCTCCAGTACGGAGGCAGGTCCTCCCTCTCTCCTCCAGGACAGGGCCATTTCCTCCAAGCATCCCCCCTGCATCTCCGGTCCTGCCACTTTTCAAGTGGCCCGGGGGGGCAGACGCCGAGTGACGGCGCCCTGCCCCCTCTGCATCACCCCGTACCACAACATTGGGTGGCGCGGCAGAGGCCCCGCCCCCTGAGCCTCCCAGCATTTTGCAGCTTGTCCGCTCTCCCGGCCTCATGCTGGGGAGCGCCGGCAAAACTTGGCCCAACATCCCGTGCGGCGGGGCTGCGTCGCTTCCCCGCTCATCCCCGGCCCCGCTGAGCCGGGAATCAGGGCTGCTGCGGCCAGCTGCTGCTCTGGTCTGCCTTCTCCACCCTCGTGGGTCCATCACAGAGACCCATTTGGAAATACGCTGGGTTGAGATAGGCGCACCCCTTGAGTGTGGTACAATGGATATGAACAAGTGAGAAGATTTACGGAATGACAGCATTCTGTCTATATAGAAGGCCAAGGCTCACTGTATATTGACCGTGTGGAGCATAGCCTCCCTGGAGGATGCGTGAGGCTTCGTAAAGAACACTGGTAATACTATAGGTTGATTGATGTGGAAGGGCATGCAAACCTTGGGTAAAAATGTTGGATGTGGGCGTAACGTGACCTTGTCCTTAGTGAAGATTGTATAGGACAGGTCTGTCATAAGAGCCCCTATTTCACTAACCCTCTTTGCGGAGTTTATAGCCATAAGGAATAGCACCTTCATTAGCAGAAATTGCATTAGGCAAGTGGCTAATGGTTTGAAAGGAGGCCTCATAAGCAAGTCTAGGATAAGGTGTAGATCTCACGTGGGGGAGGTGCCCTGACAGGAGGGTAAAGGTTTTGGAGACCCTTCAGAAACCTTCCTGTAGTAGGATGCACAAATATCATTAAGCCATCTATACAGTCGTGCAGAGGGATTCACTAGATCCCCAGTTCTGAAGCGGTGTAGATAGTCAAGAATCTGGTGAGGTGGTGCAGTGCAAGGATCCGTGCGGGCCAAGTGATACCAACCTGAAAATCTTCCTAATTTTTGCATGTAGGTAGCCCAAGTGGATGGCCTTCTGCTCTGTAGAAGCATAGGGATTCTGTTCCTTGGAACCAGAGAGGAGCCACGTGTGTAGGTGAAGTGTGTGAGGCTGGGGGTGAAGTAATCTGCCCCGTCCTGAGATAGGATGTCACGCTAGTGGGAAAGGATATGGCATGGCTATGAACATCGTGAAAAATGGGAACCAGGTCTGTCTGGCCCACAATGGTGCTATTAGTATGACCAGAGCCTCATCCATCTGGATCTTGCATAACACTCAGGCTACGAGTGGGATGGGTGGGAAGGCATAGTGTAGTGGCTCATTCCAGTGGATGAGGAAGGCGTTGCTGTGAGATCCCTTGCCTAGGCCAGTTCTCAAGAAAAATCGAGGATGCTTGGTATTGTCAGGAGTTGCGAAAAAGTCTATAGTCGGGACTCCCCAGTGGTGGAAGATGGAAGTGAGTATGGTCAGATGTAATTCTCTCATTCTTGTTCAGAATTGAAATTTCGACTCAGGGTGTCCACTTGAACATTGTTTATTCTGGGTAAGAATGAAGCCTTCAGGGTAATGCCATGATGGATTCACCAATTCCAAAGGCAGATGGCTTCGGCGCACAGTGATGGGGAGCGAACTCCCCCTGTCTGTTTATGTAAAACATGGTTGTCATGTTGGTAAGTATGGGTATGTCTACACTACAAAGTTAATTCAAAATAACAGCCATTATTTCGAATTAACTTTAATAGCGTCTATACATGCAAACCGCTATTTCAAATTTAATTCGAAATAATGGCTGTAAACCTCATTCTATGAGGAGTAATGCCATATTCGAAATAGCTATTTCGAATTAAGTGCTGTGTAGACACTTAATTCGAATTAGCTGGCCTCCAGCCCTTCCCAGTTTCCCCTGGTGGCTACTCTGGGCACAACCAGGAAAACTCCTCTCCTCTCCCCCAGCCCCGGGGCCCTTAAAGGGGTAGAGTCTGGCCACTGGGCATGTGCTAGAGCCAGGCCTGTCAGCAGCCACAGCCCCTTACCCAGTGGCCGCACAATGGCAGCCAGTGGCAGCCAGCCGTCCCCGCCCAGTCCCCCAGCACCCAGGGACCATAGACAGCGCGCGCCCTTGTGGACTAGTGCTGAGACTGTGGAGCTCCTTGAGGTTTGGGAGGAGGCCCACAATGTGCATGATCTCCGCACTAGGTGGAGGAATGCGGCCATCTATGGCTGCATAGCACCTGCCATGGCCAGAAAGGGCCACAGGTTCACACAAGAGCAGGTGCACTTCAAAGTGAAGGACCTGTTGCAGATGTACACCAGGGCCACCAGGGGCGGCACCACATCAGGGGCTGACACCTGCCCCTACTTCCCCGCCCTCGACCCATCCTGGGGTGTCACGCCGGCAGGACCCCCATGCTGTCCCAACATTGGAGTCAGTAGGGTCGTCCGGGGAAGCCACACCAAGGAGTGGGGGTGGGGAGGGAGAACAGGGACCACACACGTGGCCCTTGCCTACCACACATCACGCAGCAACATGTGTAAGTGTGAGCACGTGCCAGGCCACCCTTGGGCAGGTGGCCCCAGCTGCGTGACACTCAGGGGCCGTGGCCTGATAGGCACATATGTGTGTGAAGAGACCTGACACGCTTCTGTGCCCGGGGCGGGACACAGCAGGATGCCCTCCCTTCACACACCCCCTCTACACAGAGGCAGGGGACATCTCCCCCCCACCTCAGCCACAATATACACGGCACAGGGGCATGGGTGCGGTCTCGGGGCACCTCCCACTCCCAGGGATAGCTGGACATTCCAAATATGGCCTCTGAGCAAGCACAATGGCTCTGACGGTGCAGGGCATGGTCATCCTCACCTCGCAGAGGGAGGGCTGATTCAGAGTCCACTCAGTGTGGACGCGCTATTTCGAAATGCATTTTCTGCATAGATGCGTTAATTCAAATTAACTATTTTGAATTAAGTGAACTTGAATTAATGCTGTAGTGTAGACATACCCTATGTGAACAGTCTGGTTGGTAATGAGCAGAAGGAAATGGTTGCACGCATTCCTCACAGCCCTGAGCTTGAGGAGGTTGATATGTAGCGAGGATTTGTGTGTTGACTACCCTCCCTGAACTATGTGTTGAAGTAGATGCGCGCCCCAGATGCTAAGGGAGGGATCTGTAATGATCTGTTTGGAAGGTTCAGGCTGGTGGAAGGGAACTTCTGTTAGCAGGTTGGTAGAAATTGTCCACCATGTAAGAGAGTCTAGCACCCTCTTGGGGAGCACAGCTGTTCATGTAGGGCAAGGATGCCTGGTCTGTAAATTGATGCTAACCAGTGTTGTACAGCTCTGAAGTGGAGGCGAGCATATTGTACAACATAGGTAGTAGCCGCCATATGTCCCATGGCTTGTAGGCAGGTCAGAACTATAGTAGTAGTGGTGGTCAGTAATACGGTCACGAAGTTGCGTAGTGCTGAGAATCGGTGTTGGGAGAGATAAGCCCTGGCTGTCAACGAATTGAGGCAGGCCCCAATAAATTCTGTTCCCTGAGAATTTATTAGCAGGGTCGATTTCTGCTCATTTATTAGAAGGCCCAGAAGGTTGAAGATCTGCCTGGTGTTGGAGATCATGTCGGTAGTCTGTGTGAGATCGGCCTTTTATAAGACAGACGGCTAGATATGGAAAGATGACGACGCCCTGTTGTCAGAGATAGTGATAGAAATGTAGCCGTGTTAGTCTGGTGTAGCTGAAACAAAATACAGGACTATGTAGCACTTTAAAGACTAACAAGATGGTTTATTAGATGATGAGCTTTCGTGGGCCAGACCCACTTCCTCAGATCCTTTGGTATATATGGTTGTGACTATTTTCTTCTACTATGTGATCTGAGGAAGTGGGTCTGGCCCACGAAAGCTCATCATCTAATAAACCATCTTGTTAGTCTTTAAAGTGCTACATAGTCCTGTATTTTGTCAGAGATAGGCTGTGACTATGGCCAGGACCTTTGAGAAGACCCTAGGAGCAGAAGATAGGCAAAAGAAAGTACTATGTAATGGTAATGCTTATGGCCTGTAGTAAATCGGAGGTAGTGCCTGTATGATGGGTGTAGTGTATGGCGATGTGAAAATATGTGTCCTGAAGGTTGAGGGCTGCAAACCAGTCCTCTTCATCCAAAGCTGGCATAATTGATGCCAGTGTTACCATTCTGAAGTGTTGTTTTTGCAGACACTTGTTTAACTTGTGTAGATCTAGTATGGGTCTCCAACCCCCTGTGTGCTTCTGTGTCAGAAAATTCTTAGAGTAGAATCCTCTCCCTTGAAAGGCCCAGGGAACCTTCTCTATGGTGGTTGATTTCCTGTTTGAGGAGCGTCCCGTGAGAGGGGTCCTTGAAGAAAGACGGGGAGGGAGGAAGGGTAGGGGGAAGCATCGTAAAGGGGATGGCATATCTTGTACGGATGATCTCTAAGACCTATTGAACTGATGTTATGATGTCCCACTGATGGTAAAAAGGGACGGAGTCTGTTGGTGAAGACATGGAACTGGCTCGTTGGCAGAGGTCGAAGTGGGAGGTCGGAGAATGAAGAACTCTGTCGAAGATCAAGGATGGAAAAAAAGGTTAATGGGGGGGCAAGCTGCGTGTGCGAGGTGCCAACCAGAGTGCAGTGCGAGGCTCTCCTCACACATGCGCAGCTTGCAGGCACTGCTGGAAAAAGCTCAGCTCTCTGGCTCTGGGATGTTCCTACACCTGACGTGGAGCATCCACGGGGACATTACCCGAAGAAGAAGAAATACTACAGAAATGGATATGGAGGGCATAGTAGATCACAAGCTGAAGATATTGACAAATTAGAGAAAAAGTCTAGAAGCACTACATAATGAGATTTTGATGGATCAGCAAATTGCCTGGACCAGTACCAGTAGCTGGAATATTGATTATCATGCTTATTGCAAAAATCAGCCAGGTCAATAGGTCTTAGCATAACTAAGCCAAGAGACGTATGTGACACGTAGTAGCACTCAGGATGTGCACCAGCCTCCCTGTGTCCCACCAAAATCTTAATTGCTAATTATAGTGCCTCCTCATGTCCCCTCCTCATTCCTTTGTGTGGTTCTCCTTGCATCCGCTCCCTTCACAGGTACCAGTCACTGATGCCAATAGGGGAACCACAAGAATGGCATCCTTCCTGACCATATCTCTGTTGAAATTGCTGAAGTATGCATTTTTAGAAAACAGGAAGCTTATCTATATTTGCCCTCTGGGATGTTTTTGTTCAGAAGCTCAAACATGCAGAGATCTGTCTAATTGATGATCTGAGAAAACATCTTGCTTAATCTTTGAAATTATTTCCTTAAAAAGTATTTTGATTGACATAATAAATAAGGGAGGATAAGTCTGGGCTCTTGGATCACTTTGTGGACACTACCAGCATACAAAAGATTAACCATCAGATGGCTAGCTGCATCTGTAACACTGGAAAACATCTCAAGACTTCAATAATTATTGAGAGTTGGGATGTTTTACTAATCTGTTGCAGATGTGTGTTAGTACTTGAGATACATAAAGTGTAGCTTTAAATAAAAGCACTCATGTATTGTACTGCTCATGTCAACAGTCTATTGGTCAGATGGCTGTATTCCCATTGATTTATTTCCTGCCTCACCAAGAGTGAAAAGTTACTAAGAACTTTGGATTCAGAAAACTCTGGGTAACAGGAAAGCAATTAAAATAATTAAGAAGATTTGAAAAATCTGATTTGTTTTGGCTAGAGAAGAGAAGACTGAGGGACAACATGATAGTTTTTAAGTATATAACAGCTTGATACAAGGAGGGTGCAAAATTGTTCTCATTAACCTCTGAGGATAGGACAAAAAACCAATAACCTTAAATTGCAGCAAAGGAGATTTAAGTTGGAGATTTGGAAAACGTCTTAACTGTCAGGGTACCTAAGCACCAGAACAAATTTCTTAGGGAGGTTGTGAAATCTCAAGCATTGAAGATTTAAAAGAACAGATTAGACAAACAATCAGGAATGGTCTAGTTAATATTTATTCCTGCCTCAACTACAGGGTACTGGACTGACCTATTGAGGTCTCTTCCAGTACTAAATGTCTATGAGTCTATGAATTATAGTCCAATACCTTATAATGAGAAAAAGACAATGCTTTCCATAACAAAGTTTGGGCAAATAGCATATGATGCAATTTAGATTTCCTCATCTGTTCGAGCTAGAAGTCAGTAATTTAAATGCTAGCATCTCTATTATTAACATTGGAAAATTCCTAGTTGCCCTATGATTAACACAATAGTTTTTGTATATATAAAAGTATGCAACTATTTCTGAATGCTTTATTCTAATTTAACTAAGTGGGTAAGAAATATGACTATCCAAATGACAGTAGTAATAATGCTGTGAACATTTTCTGTAGAATCATGTTATCATAGGGTATGTCTACACTTGCAGCCTAATTCGAAATAGGGCTGCAAATGTAGGCATTCGAAATTGCAAATCAAGCCCGGGATTTAAATATCCCATGCTTGATTTGCATCTTCCCAGCCGGGCACCATTTTTTGAAATTAACAAGCCCGGAATAACTGCCCACGTCTACATGCGGCAGCGAAACGGGTGTTCGAAATAAAGCCCTATTTTGAACTACCTGTTAAACCTCATTGCATAGATATTTGCTTCATAAACATTGTTAAAACATTCTTTAGCAAATATTTAAAACATTAATAAAGACAGAGAAGGCCCTTTGTACTGTAGTGGCAACTCTTAGATTATGGGCAATTTTCTATAGTATTGTGTTTCTTTTAACAACTGTCACTAAATTATATTTATGTCACACTGTATTTTTAGAATTAGAAGTAATATTCTACTATACAAAACTAATGGGACCACAAATTCTTCACATGATGAAGCAGTCATATTATGTTAATAAAAGAATAGTATTCTTGTTCCAACTAATTTCTAAATTGTTAGTATGGGTCAATAGTGCATTTTTAGGTTTTTTAAACTAATAACATACTAATGGATAAAATTGGCATCATAATCCACAATTTACTGGGTTTTGTATTATGTATTGAACCAGAAAACTGTGATTAATCTATTTGTAAGGTTTCAGCGTAACCTATTAATTATGAGTGCATGATTTTTTAAGTCAATTTATTTTCTATTTAACACCAAATAAACAGTGGTTTAGTGTGCACTTAATCTGGTCACAACCAAGTGAAAGAGTTCTTAAAACAAACAGCAACAAAAAAAATATGAAAATTTGCATCAATGAGGTGCTGCTTGGTGCTGAGTCTGTCAGTGAATGGCCTGATTGAGGCTGAAGAACCACCTCCTTTAACAGGATCTTCAGGCACTAATCCCTGTCTCTTAATGTGTGGGGCTTGAATGTCTTAAAAACAGGACACTGATCTTTCTGTTGTCCTTCTACCAAATTAAAAAAGAAGTATGAGGGTCACTTTTGGACATACATTTGCCACAAGATCCACAGGCTTTAAAGTCTGGAGACCTGAGCACGCATTGGTGCAAAGCGCAGGGAAATACCTCCCACTTAACTACAGGCAGTCCCCGGGTTACGTACAAGATAGGGACTGTAGGTTTGTTCTTAAGTTGAATCTGTATGTAAGTCGGAACTGGCATCCAGATTCAGCCGCTGCTGAAACTGATCAGTTTCAACAGCGGCTGAATCTGGACGCCAGTTCTGACTTACATACAGATTCAACTTAAGAACCCCAGGCATCCCCAAGTCAGCTGCTGCTGAAACTGATCAGCGGCTGATTCCAGGAAGCCCGGGGCAGGGGCTTCCTGTAGTCAGCCACTGGTCAGTTTCAGCAGCGGCTGACTTGGGGACGCCTGGGGCAGAGCAGCTGGGGTGCTGCCCGGTTGGTCCAGTAGCGCCCAGAGCGGAGCTACGGGACCAACTGGCAGCGCCCCAGCTGCTGTACCACAGGTGTCCGGAGCAAAGCCATGGAGCACGGGGGCAGTGGGACAGCCCAGACGCGCCATGGCTGTCCTGCTGCCCTCGGGCTCCATGGCTTTGCTCTGCTTTGTTTCCCGTCCCCCTGGTCTGCAGACCAGGGGGACGGGGAGCAAAGCAGCGGAACACGCGGGCAGCGGACAGCCCAGACGCGTCTGGGCTGTCCGCTGCCTGCGTGCTCCGCGGCTTTGCTCTGCTTTGCCCCCCCCCCGTCCCCCTGGTCTGCAGACCAGGGGGACGGGGGGGGGGGGCAAAGCAGAGCCAAGCAGAGCCAAGCCGCGGAGGACGCGGCCAGCTGACAGCTGTCAGCTGACCGCGCGCTCCACGGCTTGGCTCTGCTTGGCTCTGCTTTGCCCCCCGTCCCCGTCCCCCTGGTCTGCAGACCAGGGGAACGGGGGGGGGGGCAAAGCAGAGCCAAGCAGAGCCAAGCCGCGGAGCGCGCGATCAGCTGACAGCCCAGACACGTCTGGGCTGTCAGCTGGCCGGGCGCTCCGCGGCTTGGCTCTGCTTTGCCCCCCCCCCCTCCGTCCCCCTGGTCTGCAGACCAGGGGACGGGGGAGGGGGGGGCAAAGCAGAGCCAAGCCTTGGAGCGCGTGGGCAGCGGACAACCCTGTCCGCTGCCCACATGTTCCGCCGCTTTGCTTCCTCTCCCTGGTCTGCTGGAGACCAGGGAGATGATCGGCCCCGTTCGTAACTGCGGATCCGACGTAAGTCGGATCCGCGTAACTCGGGGACTGCCTGTACTCTAAAATGAACTACTGTAGCAATTTTTTAAAACTAAAACTAACTAACTAACAGATGTCTACACTGCCCTGCAAGGAGGTTTAACAGTAGTTTGAATTAGGAGCTTTAATTCGAACTACCTAATCCATGCCGCATGTAACCGCGGGCAGGTAGTTCGAACTATGGGGCATTTAAAAATGGCGGCACCCGGGAACATACAAATGAAGCCCGTGATATTTAAATCCCAGGCTTCATTTGCAAGTTCAAATGCCTACATTAGCCACTGTAGTTCGAACTAGGGTGGCAGTGTAGACATACCCTAACTGCTACAACTATAACAACTATACTAATTATGAAGAAAGTAAAAGGTTGCTGCACTTCATTACAAGAGCTATGGGGAGTTCCAGCTAACCATTACTGGTGGAAAGAAGGAACTGATGGGGGTAGGGAGCGAATTGGCAGGGCTTTAAATTGGGTGCCATTTTGGAGCCACTCCAGGGGATACCCAGGTGCACCCTATGGCTAGATGCTAAGGGAAAAATCTTCTGGCTAACACACACGTGCACACATAGACACCTAATTGGAATGCACATGAACAAACACTTGAAGTAGTATTGTTCCAGTAATCAGCATGGGTGCTGAGAAGGAATTAAAAGGGTGTGAGGCTGGTGGTGCCCTATATACCAGTATGTAATTACATGGCTCCAAAGGATGTTAGAGATATCCCTATGGATACAATAAGGGAAAAGTATCTGGCAACAGTGCACGCAATGTGCGCACAGCTAGCATGGAATGGACATGAGCAAACACTCAAAGAAGCTCAAATTTTAATAGTCAGGTAACAAAGGCATGAATGGAAACTGTTAATATATACAAACCCCTAATTTTTCATTAATAATTATATTTGGTCTCAAACACTTTCTGAAAGTTTAGAAGATTAAAACATGTTACCATGACATTTGTGTATTTGATCTGGTGCCAATAATGTATAAGGCAACAAAAAGTAAAAGCAGGGAAAAGTGAAAGCTACCTAATTACCTTAACTTTTCCTGCATTTTCCTCTTCTTCCTTTTTTTCTTCAAATTCAAAAGCTACAGTCATCCGCTGCTGTCGCTGCTCCTCCCATAAAGTAGGGTTAAAGCTATCGCTGTCTGACTGGAAATCTATAGTTAAAATCCAGGTAATAAATCTATAGTTAATATCCAGTAAAACTACTTTGTAACAGAATGGATAATTAAAGCAACCAGCAAAACAAATGTAATGTAGTTTCAACTCTAAATGACAAAAATGTATGTTGTATTGAGACCTGCACCTTGGGTTAGAGACTTCAATCATCTAAAGGCTATGAAAAGTGACAAAAATTTGTCAAAACCTATAAACAAGTTACACAATTTTTAATGTAATAAGCTGCAGATGAAAGTGGTATGCAAATTGGTGGTGTTTGAACATATTGTCAATTCTGTGACTTCAAGGCTTACAGTGAAGTCTCATGGCGTATGTCTACACTAGCTCATTAATTTGAGCTAGGTAAGCAAACGAGGCGACCGGAGTTGCAAATGAAGACTGGGATTTAAATATCCCGGGATTTATTTGCATGTTCCCGTCCGGTCACCATTTTGAAATTTCACTAGCCCAAAGTAACTGCCGCGCGGCTACACGCAACAGTGAAACGTTAATTCGAACTAAGTCCTTAGTTCGAATTAACTGTTACTCCTCATTCCACGAGCAGTAATAATTAATTCGAACTAAGGACTTAGTTTGAATTAACATTTCACTGCTGTGTGTAGCCGTGCGGCACTGAGTTCGGGCTAGTGAAATTTCAAAATGGCGACCGGCTGGGAACATGCAAATAAAGCCCAGGATATTTAAATCTCGGGCTTCATTTGCAACTCCGGTCACCTCGTTTGCCTACCTAGCTTGAATTAACAAGCTAGTGTAGACATACCCCTGATTGCTTTAGTAGAAGACTAAGATGTATCCCATTTTATTGTAGTTTAGGTCAGAATAGGGAGGATGGGGAAGTGGTAGACTCTCACTAAATGAGTGCCTCTTGCTAGCAGAACTATGAAAGAACACTGGCCATCCTCTGACCTAGTGTACACATTAGACCAAATTCTGCCTTTCATTGCACCATGCAATCCTAATGAAGTAAATTCAGTGAGTTTACATAGTGTGTCAGAAGGTAAAATTCTGATACCCATCCACCCACTCCATCTCCTCACCCCCAAAAAAGAAAAAGAACAAATCTCAGTCCAAAATTAAGGCATTAAGAAACTATAGATTTAACATACAAAAAGATCCTGTTTAGAAGCATTTCAGTATGACTAAATATATACTGCCTTGTATATACTTATAGAAACAAATGCAGCCATTCCCATCCATGGAGCCATTATTAAAAAAAAATGTTCTCCCTGTGATTTAAATAATCATTATAAACAAGTTTTTGCCTTTGTAATGAATTGTTAACAGTATTTTACCTTCATCACCGCGGGGTTGCTGGGGAAACATGTAGTTAGTCAATACTCTTTGCTTTGTTTCTGGATGGGCCTCAGTTTGCAGAGGGATAAGGGCCTTGGACTATAAAAAAAGATGGAAGATCGTTTATAGGCATTCAAAGAAAAAACAATTTTATGATCTGGTAAAAGTAGAATATATAAAAAAGAATGTATGAATAATATCCTTGGTCTAAGTTAAAATGTTCTTACAGTTGCTGACAAAAAAAAATATTTTATTCTGATGTGTAATTTTCTTCATTGGTCATTCTTAACACATATATAACAATCCTACTGACTTTAGTAGGAATATGTCCAATGTAAGGAAAACAGAGCGTAACACCTATAGAGACTAACAGTGCATCTATAAATCACCGTTATTTCAAGATAACTAGTATTATTTTGAAATAACAATGTGAGCTTCTATACAGCTAGTCCATTATTTCAAAATAATTTTGAAATAACCAATGGCTTATTCCAAAATCTGTAAACCTCATTCTACAAGGAACAACGTCTATTCCAAAATAGCTATTTTGAAATAAGGTGTGTGTAGACGCTCCACTGCTGCTATTTCGAAATAGTCCCTCCCCAAGGCAATTCTAAGTTATTCCTCCCCAGTGCCTCTTGGGACTCTAAATGGAGACAGCACATTTACATTCAGGAAGCCTGTCTCAGACTAATTTTGAGGCTTCCCTGCAGTGTAGACATGCTATTTCGAAATAAGCTATTTTGGAGTAACTAAACTGGAGTAGCTTATTTTGAAATAAGTGTGCAGTGTAGACATACTCTAAGTGAAATGAGAAACAGAGGAGTGTGGGAAGGGCACTGAATCTCTGATTCTAACTGATTCCCACTTGGGTAAATCAGGAGAAACTCCATTGAAGGCAGTAGTCTTAGACTGGTATAAAACTGGTGCAAGTGTCTAGAGATTGTGTGCTAAGGCCCAATGAGTATTATGATGATACTGGTATATTTTAATTAAACTAATGCAAATTAATCTCTGAGCTCTTGTGGAAAAGTCCAATAAGTTGAAGAAAATAATATTTATCTTTAAAAGAACGTAGGCTCTCAATTGGTGTGCAAACTAGATGGGCTCCTAAGCAGGCACCCTATTGTCCATTAATTTTTCATTGTACTTTGGGATGATATGTCTATGTTTATAAGGGGTCACATTCTACTGATCAGTTTTTGACAGGTAGGAATAGGAAGGGAAAGAGAAAGACGGCTCTAGTTTATTGCAGTAGAGTCCACTCATTGCTTATGACTTTCCTCCCTCCCGTCATTTTGTTTGCTTGGTTGTTTTTTACATTCATATCTATCTATCTATCTATCTATCTATCTATCTATCTATCTATCTATCTATCTATCTATCTATCTATCTATCTATGCCATTTAAAATTCTGAAAAAAAATCTCAAGAATGAGTAAAATTACTTGACATTAACAATAAATATCCTTATATTTGCTTAAATTTGTTCTTAAGGTGAACATAGTATCTTGCTGAAGTATTACTTATTAAATGTAAGTTAGTAATATATAAATATACCCTATGTTTGTTAGGAGAGGAGCATCTTAGACCTCAGTCTTACAATCTTCCAAAAAAACCTCTTCCAAAAGAGAGCATCCATGCTGTCAACGGACATCAAAAAAGCGATCTGCTTTTTCAAAAAATAGCATCCACACTGAATGGATGCTATCTCACTTGTAAACTGTGATTACTATGGGCAGAATGGCTACCAGGGCACCTGTGCTTTTTCCTCTTTCCTCTTCTTGTGAAAGATCTCCCTCTTCCCTGTCCACACACGCTTTTTTCCCGAAAGAGCTCTTTTGGAAAAAGGCTTCTTCCTTGTAGAAAGAAGTTTACCAATGTCGGAAAACCCCCTCTGTTCTTTTGATTTTCTTTTGAAAGAACGTGATTGCAGTGTGGATGTAATTGAAGTTTAAAAAAAAATCAGATATTTTTCCGAAAAAACTCTGTAGTGTAGACATACCCTGACTCAGCACAGACTGACCTCTGTGATTGTGCTGAACCTACTCGGGATAGGCCCAGGAGTCCTCCCACATAGGGTATGTCTCTACTGCAACATATGCCCATGGCTGACGTACATCAGGGAACACGGTGCTTGAATGTCAATATTGTATTTTAAATTACATCAAGACTTTGCTAACCCATTCTCAAACCTAGGACTCTGCCATCCACACTGCAGTGCACAAACCCAAGTCAAAGTAAACATATTCTAGAGCAGGGGTTGGCAACCTATGTCTCATGAGACAAATATGGCTCAGCCCCATCTTTGCCCCCCTCCCCCCCGCCTCTGCTGCAGCACTCAAGAGCCCGTGCTGGCACTCTAGTCTCGCAGCCGCCACAAGTTTGGAGTGCAAACTATCTGCAGTGGGAAGGGGCATGGGGGCGGGGGGAGGAGAAAGCACTGAGGCTCTTTGCCAGATCCAGTTGGCAGGGAAGCAAAGCCAGAAATGGTTGTGTGTGCTGCTGCGTCCCTTTTCCTGGCTGGGGGAACAGCCTTGCAGGGACGCACAGCCTGGAGGCTTTTCCCTTTGCTCCCATTGGCCAGAATCTGGCCAATGAAAGCAGTGGGAGGCCATACCTGAAAGCAGCATGAAAGCAAGTAGCCCTCCCATCACCCATGCCAAGACTCCACATCCCCAGCCCCTCTACTCACCACCACCACTGAGATATCACATCCTCAGCCTATCCTTGCCCCCTCCCCCTTGGCAGATACCGGCTCCTGCACCCTCCCTTGCTCCTACACCTTCCTCCTGGCTAGACACCCTATCCATCCCTAGCCCTCCCTTGCTCCTGCTCCCTTCACCTGGCTATATACCCTACTCCCAAGCTTGCTCCTCCACCCTACCTCCCACCCAGACCTGTGGCACCCACCTCCTGTCCAGATCCTGCATCTCCATCCCTATCCCACTCACTGACAGCCTTGTTCCACACACTTAACCCCTCATTTTTTACTCCACCCCAGAACCTGGGGGGAGGCACAAAATCCACTAACCCTGGAACTCCAGAAGAGTAAATCTGGACTGAGGCCTTGAACCTCAGTCCTCTCTGCCCCTCCCCTCACCATGGGTCTGGAGCACCAGGGAAACGAGGTCTTTTATTTGGAGGCCACATCAGTGAGGGTTGGGGTTTTTTGGAGGGTTTTTTTTTTGCTCCTCACTTTTGTGGTCACCAACTTATTTTTTCTGAGTGTCAGTGGCCCCCGACCCAAAAAAAGGTTTCACACCCTTGCCATAAATAAAGACAATGTTGAAATCTTTTGTGTTGAACATAATATTTTACTTTATTTAAAAATTAAGCCTGGCCAACAAGCCCCCAGTTGAGGCCTAGATCCCATCTGGCTGTAGGGTCATAACACTCCTGCACCCCTCCACACCTTCACCCAGAGCCCATAATACACCTGAACCCCTGCCCTGAGCCACTCATACCTCCACATGGCCAAAATCCTGCACCCCACATCCACAGACTCCTGTACCCCCATATCTCCAGTTCCACGCCATAACACTCCTGCATCCCATACACCCATACCATATGTCCTGAACCCATCATACATCTGAGCCCCCTGTTATGAGTCCTTTATACACCTCAACCCAGATTCCTGCAACCCCTCATGCCCAGTCCTCTGCCATAAGTTTGACAGAAGACAGCCTGAATGCATGCATGAAGTTAGATTTGACCAGTTATGATGTAAACTTCCAAAAATGTATGAAAAGATGCAGCAGCAGAAGTCCCATTAAATAAAGTCTGTGAGTACAATGTTTCATTTATGCTTTTATTAATAATTATGTGAATTATCAATAATATTAAGTTGTATATTTTCAGTCATGCAAATAACCATTCTTATATGGCTCTTTGTTGACCACTTGTTCTGAATTTTGATGTACTTTGGCTCTTTGGTTTGAAAAGGTTGCCGATCCCGGCCCTGGAGTCTCTAGCATTCTCCCCCACAAATGTGGCAATGTGACCGCTCTAGTCCTGGGAGCATCATGCGCTATGGGAAAATTTTACTCCCTGCCCAGTGGGTTACAGGAAGTTTGAAGCAATTCACTTTGCAAAAGCTGATTGGGTCACATTCCATTGCAAACCCAGGAGGCTCTCCGACAGCATGCTTGCAGATCAGAGAATGGGGTTATGGCTGTTGCCATTCACAAAATGGGCAAGGCTTCCATTTTCAATAGTGTGGATTGAAGACTGTTGGGATAGAGAGGACTAAGAAAGTTATCACATGGAATTGGGAGATAGGATTCAAGAGTCATTTGGAAGTAAGTGAAGCAGGGCTACATTTAACTGCAATTAAGCAATAAACCTGGGTCCTAGCTTAACTCAAACTCAGACTATCCAGTTCTACAGTGTCCTAAGACCCTACGTCTCAGCCCTGGGTTAGCTCAAGTGCAGTGTCAACACAAGGTGGGTTAGACTTCAGCTTGGGCTGAAGCATAGAAATATCCTCAACTGTAGGATCAGGGGCTCACACAAATAGATTGCATTAGTTTGGACTATGCAAAATTACCAGTATACTGATCTGAATTCAAGAGGCAACAGTTAGCTGCAAAAAAGTGTACAATTCTAGGGAGACAAAGAAGAGGTTATTGAAGTTACTGTAGTAATGGAAGTATCACTTTTATGTATGTAGAATATTTACTTTTTATGAACATTAAGTTCTTTTCCCTTTAGAGTAACAGATTAGGCCTTGACCAACATATTATTTCTGGAACTCTGGAATCCAGGGGCGGCCCTAGACTAGCTGCCAGCAACTGGCTCCCTAGGCGAAACATGCAATTGGCGCCCCCACCTCCAAACCCCTCAATGATATTATGCCACCATTCGGCACCCCATTTAACTTGGCGCCCTAGGCGACCACCTAGTTCACTTATATGGATGGGCCACCCCTGCTGGGATCAGAATGTCCATGAAAAGCTGGACATACACTAATCTATGATCAAAAGCCGGATCAAATGCATCTGAGGGTGCTGTGGGAGTTGGCTGATGTGATTGCAGAGTCATTGGCCATTATCTTTGAAAACTCATGGGGATCGGGGGAGATCCCAGCTGATTAGAAAAAGGCAAATGCAGTGCCCATCTTTAAAAAAGGTAAGAAGGACAATCTAGGGAACTACAGACCTGTCAGCCACATCTCAATCCTTGGAAAAATCATGGAGAGGATCCTCAAGGAAACCTTTTTGAAGCACTTGGAAGTGAGGAAAGCAATCAGGAATAGTCAAAATGGATTCACCAAGGGCAAGTCATGACTGATCAACCTGATTGCCTTCTAAGATGAGGTAACTGGCTCTGTAAGTATGTGGAAAGCAGAAGATGTGCTATACCTTGACTCTAGGAAAGCTTTTGATACAGTCTCCCATAGTATTCTTGCCAGCACATTAAAGAAGTATGGATTGGATAAATGTACTGTAAGGTGGATAGAAAACTGGCTAGACTGTTGGGCTCAATGAGTAGTGATCAATGGCTTGATGTCTGGTTGACAGTCGGTATCAAGTGGAATGTCCCAAGGGTCAGTTATGGGGCTGGTTTTGTTCAACTTGTAATTAATGACCTGGATGAAGGGATGGATTGCACCCCCAGCAAGCTTGCAGATGACAATAAGGTAGGTAGGAAGTGGTAGATATGCTGGAGTGTAGGGTCCAGAGTGACCTAGACAAATTGAAGGATTGGGTCAAAATAAATCTGATGAGATTCAACAAGGACAAATGCAGATTCTTCTGTTCCTGCACTTGGAACAGAAGAATCCTGAGCACAGCTACAGGCTGGGGACCGACTGGGTAAGTAGCAGTTCAGCAGAAAAGGACCTGGGGATTACAGTGGATGAGAAGCTGGATATGAATCAGCAGTGTGCCCTTGTAGCCAAGAAAGCTAATGGCATATTAGGATGCATTAGGAGGAGCATTTACAGCTGATCTAGAGAAGTTATTATTCCTCCCTTATTCAGCATTGGTGAGGCCACATCTGGAGTACTGCATCCAGTTCTGGGCCACCCAGAAAGGATGTGGATGCATTGGAGAGGGTCCAGTGGAGGGCAACCAAAATTATTAGGGTGCTGGAGCACACAACCTATGAGGAAAGGCTGAGGGATTTGGGCTTATTTAGTCTACAGAAGAGAAGAGTGAGGGGGGATTTGATAGCAGCCTTCAATTTCCTTAAGGGAGGTTCCAAAGAAAATGGAGCAAGGTTGTTCTCAGTGGTGACAGGTGACAAAACGAGGAACAATGGTCTCAAGTTACAGTGGGAGAGGTTCCACCAGGTGTACTGGTAGTTCGGAATAGGAAGCCTAGTCCGAACTACCTAGTTCGAGCCCCGTGTAGCCGCGCTGTACGGGGTTCGAACCAGCGGGGTTTTAAAAATGGCGGCTCCCCGCTTATGCAAATGAAGCCCGGGAAATTCAAATCCCGGGCTTCATTTGCAAGTGCGGTATGCCTACATTACCCCGCTAGTTCAAACTAGCGGGGTAGTGTAGACATACCCTTAGTTACTGATTTTCATGATACAAATTAATAAGAGCCTGCTCCCGGAGAAATGTATGCAAGTTCTTAAATATAAATGCATGAATAATGCATACATATTTGTAGGATCTGGGTGTAAGGTGGGTTATTCATTGTGACTTGGTTTGGTAACTGTAAAAAAACGAAGAAGTTATAATTATGGGGCTTTTTAAAAAAAGAAAAAAATGGAAAGTGCACATAGGACTAGAATTTCAGATTATGTAAATCTGCCTCATTCCGTTAACTTCAGCTGAATGTTGCTGATATCTACCTGCTAAGGATTAAGTCTAGAACACTTAAATTATTATTGGTTCTCATTGGAAAGGCTTTTCTAATGAAGCCTTTACTTAGAAGAAAACCAAAGAAAAAACTCTCCATAATTTTTGTGACTTTCCCCCCTATTTTAGACTATGGTTAAAATGTTCTGAAGTCCCTTAACACTAAGGAGATGAAAGTCAATAGGAATTAAGCTACTAAATACCTAAGTCAATTTTGGCAATGGGACTTATACACTTATTCCAGCTCTAATTACTATGTTTACTTTCTATTAACAAATAATTAAATAGTTATCATTGATAATTTAAAAACATAAAAAGATAGCAAAACATCAAAAGAGAGCCTCATGTGTAAAAGTTAATGGAAGACTCCTCCTCTTCCACATGAATAAACATAGGGAGGAGAATGAACAGAAACAGAGGAACAGATATGGAATGGGGACCCAGAATTCAAGAATGGAGGCACAAAAGGATTAAGAGATAGAAAACAGAATATGGCCAGTATAAAATCCTAGTGCCTTAGTGTCCCACCATAGGACATTAGTGGCTAGAGTCTTCTGTGAATATGTTTGACCTTAACTTATTAATTTTGGCAAGTCATACATGTCTGCCCGATGAAAGCAGTAAATCCCTCAGAGGCAAGATTTTTCAGTTAATACCATGGCATTCAGTAGAACCTATGTCTAGATCTGGAGCAAATACAGGGGGCATGGAAATGCTAAAATGCTTCATAAATCTAACAATAGTTGGTTAAAACATAGGTTTTACCTAAGGCCATTACTAAGATGCCTTTTTCTTTACTACTAATGAAAAGATAAACATAAAAGTTATTACCTGGTTGTCAGACAGCCACAAAGCTGCAAGCTCTTTAAGCTTAGTAAAAGTGAATGGTAAATTCTTCAGTCTGTAAAGAACAATATTGGAACAACATCAATGTCCCATGCATGCAGTAGCCTCCTTTAAAGAGACACTGTCAAGATTTTTATATAAAGTATTTCATCTGGGTCATAATAAAATTGGTGGCATTTTTATTTTCTTTTGTTTTTAAGAAAGATTTTTTATAAAGGCGATTCTCATTGACTTTGCATTGAAAAGCTAAAGCCACATTTCAAGCCTAAACAAACTAACAAAATTCCTTTGAGACATTAAAGAATAATGGTGTGTTATTGTTAACATATGAATTGATAACTTCGTGAATAATTTCCCCCTTGCCCAATAAAAAGTTATTATTCCCACTTGTGAGCGTCATACAATATCAATAAATATCAGACAACCAAAATACCTCATAATAAAGTATTTCTTGGAAAGTACTTCCATTGAGGGATTTGTTTATAGATACAACATACAATTTAACATTTTAATTTTCTATTAAAACATATTCTACCATATGAAAAACCTTACTGAAGTTACACTATAATAAAGTCATTATGATTTCTCCCATAAGACAAATTGAAATGTAATAACAAATCAAAAGCTCTAAACTGCAGAATATAGCTATATATGCGAACAGATGGTTTCATGTAATATCAGTGTGCTTGGTCTGCTAAGTGTGACCTGCAAAAGAAGAATGGGAATTGGTGAATTTTCTTCCCTGTTCCCTTTTTTGTACAGGTTGAACCCTGTCTAGTCCAGCACTCTCTAGTCTAGCAACATCTGTGGTCTGACATGATTTTAGTTAGCCCTATGTCCACTTATTATAATTGTGACCAAGTTTCCCATGGTCCCATGAAGTTTGTTTACAGCCACCAATACTGGCTCTTTCTTTTCTTTTGGTTTGTTTCTTTATGAGGTATAATAAAGGCCTGAAAGTTTTTGCCCCAGACCTTACAGGAAGACAGACAAGACACCATGAATGTGGATTAATTAGCTTTTATTAAGTAACGTATCTGGGAACTATCTCCCAATAATTCATCCAGGGCAGGTCATCCTTCCTTTGTAATCTGTACCATTTGGTGGAGGGTTCCCATCAGCCCCTCCCTGCCATCTTGTTAACCTTTTCCCTAAACTATTGCTGATAACCCTTCTACAAGTGGAGGGTGATGGGGTAATTAGGGGAATATGGGAAGGAAGGGATTGTCTCCAGAGATTAGAAGACCTAACTCAGCAATGGGCAATGTAGGCTAGTGAGCAGGCTGCATGAGTGGCACTACAACTCTATGGGTCGCAAGATTATCATAACCAAGACTGTCTCCTGTGTTAGTGATAGAAATGTAGCCGTGTTAGTCTTGTCTAGCTGAAACAAAAAACAGCACTATGTAGCACTTTAAAGACTAACAAGATGGTTTATTAGGTGATGAGCTTTCGTGGGCCAGACCCACTTCCTCAGAATTTTCTTCCACTATTTAATCTGAGGAAGTGGGTCTGGCCCATGAAAGCTCATCACCTAATAAACCATCTTGTTAGTCTTTAATGCTACATAGTGCTGTTTTTTGTTCCTGTGATAGGGTACTTTTGCTAACTGCCCTTGCATACCTAGAATTTACCGAGTGTGCCAGTTGAACTGTAGTAGTGTTTTAGTGGATGCAAAGAGAACACATGGCTCTCACAGTCCATGTTGTATGGAATCAGCACACACCTCACTTCACATGCCCTTTATTTATGTGTATGTCACCTTAGTAATACCAGTAGGAAAAAAAACCCTATGTGGATGGAAACCAATGGAACCTGGCAACACTGTGTGAATGGTAAACAAAATGTCTTGCAGGCTACACATAGAACACTGGTTGCCTTCCACTACTCTAACCCCATTCCCCTCCTACTTTAGAAGATGCTTTCTTCTAATTAATCATGTAACTGGATCTCCTATTGAATGATCTCCTCCGGTAGTCACCTGCCACATTGCAATAAAATTAATTTTACAGCCTAACCTACCCTCTAAATTCTGGAATTGCTGCAAGAAAGGTCAAAAACTCATACTACCCTAGCTAAACTATCAGCGAGGAAAATATTTCTTCCCAGTCCCAAAAAGGTGACTGGACATGATGTCTATAACCAGGCCCCCAAACCTCATAGTACTCTAACACTAAGAGGGGAAAGCCTTTCTTTCCAGTGCAGAATTTATAAGCTCTCCCATTAGGTGCATAGGTTACGATAGACTTAGATTTCATTTGTCTGTCCAACTAATCAAATCACATAGCCCTCCCCTACTAAAGTCCAGGAGGGGCTCTATGGCTAGTTAGTTGCACAGACAGATGTCCAACAAGAAGGGGTAGAAACTAAGTTTTTGCATCAACATTATCACCAGATACAAGGCTATAAGATATTTAGTAAAGACCATACAACAGTCCAAAAGGAAAGATATGTACTTCTGATAATTCATTTTACGTTTTTATTTTAAGAATGCTGGTTTCCTTGTCCACCAAATTAATTAAATTCCAATTTCCGGTGTATAAAATGGCTCTTTGGATGAAAAAGTTATACACTTTAAAATCCAATAATTAGTACCCACAAGAAAGGAAATGATGCCTGAAGTAGCTGAAATTTAGTGTTTACTACTGTGTTATTAGTAAAGTGGATCACGGATTAGTTAATTACTACTTATCCCCGGAATACTGCAGGTGGTGACATATTCCTCATAAAGTAACATGACAGTTCTACAGGAATTAATATAAAGATTCTCAGAGAGAATATCTGAAAATTTTATTCAGAATTTGGCTTCTCTATAAAGAACTAAAATTTATTTTGAATATTCATACACACAAATAATTAAGATTGAAAACCTACTTTGACTTGCACTGTTATGCCTAAATATGTAAAATTGCTCACTATACTGAAACTGAAACTAATTCAGCATGATATCAATTCATGATAACAGCAACGTATGGCCAAATTTTCAAACTCAGAATTGGGTCTATGAAAATTTAGAGGAATCTTTAATTAACAGAATTTAAACCTGTTGTGTCCAACACGCTAGTCGCTAACCACATGTGGTTATTTGGCTGGTTGAGTGTGGCTAGTTGGCTATAGTAGTAGACACTATATTATTTACATTTTCAGAATAATGTTGCTAGTTCGCTACAGCAGTAGCCACTATAGCCCTGGTTGACACTAGGGAGTTATTTAGAAATAGCTCCACTTATTTTGAAATAACAAGCAGAGCATCCAAACTACCAAGCCCATTATTTCAAAATAAGGGGATGGTTATTTCGAAATAACAACTCCTGCTTTCCTTGGGGAAAGTTATTTTGGGAGTTGTTTCAAAATAAGTTATTTTGAAATAATTTCCTAGTGTAGACATGCCCATAGTGGCTACTGCTTCAAAACTGGTTGGATACCATGGATTTAAACCTTCTTCTGAGGCCCCATACAATGCATGCGAGCGTCCTTTAGGCTTCTTTCAGACCCGTTTAAATTCCCTTTTAGCAAAATATAATTAGATACCCCCTTTTATCTTATTTATTGATCTGACTATGGCTCCAGAGAGTACAAGGCAATGCATGCTTATATATGTCAAACTTTGGAGACCACTGCTTTAAAATATTTCATGTTCAGCACCAAAAACTTGAAAGTATGCAAAAGTGTGAGTTATTTTTGAAAAATTAGATCAGAACAATTTGATAGCTATAACAAATATCTTTTAGTTCTATAGTGCATGTATTTTGTGAATTTAATAGTCACAGTTAAGACATAAGAGATGAAAATGGGGGAAAAAATTACAGTATATATTGTATATATCACTTTGAAACATTATTCATTCTTCCTATTTTATTATCCACTATTGTGAGACTCGGCTTTTCTTTGTGATAACCCTTTGATTTCACAAAATTTGTGACCGTATTTTTGCACTTAAATTGGATCATCAGTGCAAATCGATCATATGAACCTATCTGTTTGATTAATGCGCTCAATCTATTGGTTAGAATTGTTGACAATTCAGATATGAATCAGCAACTGAACTAATACATTTTGCATTTCAACCACACTTCTCAAAATTAAATCCAGAATACTGTCTCAGAAGGGTAGTTCTGTTAGTCTGTATCTACAAAAACAATGAGGAGTCCTGTGGTACCTTAGACACCAAGGGCATATCTACAATAGGAAATTATTTTGAAATAACTCATTTCAAAACAACAACTCCCGAAATAACTATTTTAAAATATCATGTCCACACTACAGAGAAGCCTCGAAATTAGTCCGAGGCAGGCTCTCTTAATGTGGATGCACTACCTTAAGTGTTGCGGGAAGCACTGGGGAGTAATTACTTTGAATGACTCTGGGGAGTAGTTATTTCAAAATAGCAGCGGTGGAGCATCCACAGTACCACTATTTCAAAATAGCTATTTTGAAATAAGCATCATTCCTTGTCGAAAGCAGGAGTTATTACTTTGAAATAACCAGACCCTTATTTCAAAATAATGGTCTTGGTAGTGTGGACACTGCGCTTGTTATTTCAAAACTAGCCAATTAGCCCGTCAGAAGACGGGATTTTCAGGTCTTTCCTCCCCATGGTGCATGGGGAGCGCGGACCCCAAACAGCCGCTTGCGCCACTTGCTTCCATGCAGTGGCCTGGCTTAGCAGCACATAAGTCAGCCGAGCGCCACAGCGGGAGGCAACTGCGCCGCTCAGAGAGAACATCCAGTGTTTCAGCGTTACAGAGTCACAGACATTGGGCTACTATATATATGATAAGGGAAGTTATTTTGAAATACCTCCCTCGTGTAGACCAGGGCTAAAAGATTTATTAGGGTACAATCTCTCACTATAGTTTTTTTAAGATTATGCCCTAACAAATCTGTTAATCTCTAAAATGCCACAGGACTCCTCGCTGTTTTCCCATAATACTGATCACATTTAGCACACTGATTTAAGTTGTGGATGGTGAACTACGCTGGTCAGTGAGAATATTGTTACACGGCAGCTGCAAAAGGATGTAGTTTGTAATGTATATATGGTGTTGGAGTAGACTGATTACTGATGACAGACTATGGGTCAGATCCGCAGCTGCTGTGAATCAGCACAACTCTGCTGATTTCATTGAAACAATGATGATTTCATCTCTACAGAAATGGCTCTATATGCCTACTCCACTGAGCAGAAGAATTGATGGAAAAGTACACTACGCCCATTAAAATCTTAAAGAGTGTTTAATCAGCCTTGCCTCCATTAATCCAGCATTTCTGATGAGAACATCCAAAAAGTATACCAACTGCACAAAGAAGTCTAAAGTCTATAAATGTGCTATTCAACAAAGTGCTTATCTTTCACGCTTAAATGCCTACATTTCTCACTAGACAGTTTGGAAAATTACTTACATAATTGCTTTTTTGTGTAATACCGAGTTAAGGAAAATGTATTTACAATATTAAGTTATCCTAGATGAAAGATGAACTGTTGCATGGATAATTTATGAAAGGGTTACCTAAACTAAATTAACATGTAATTCAAAAGCAAATCACATGGTCCCAAAGCAACACAGTTCCCTAGATGGGCCTAAATCTCCTCCTGGCGTGTATCAGGCCTGAGTAAACAAACTTTGTGCTGGAGGCATTCTATGGCTATTAGGGCTGTGGGAGTGAGTTGGAATTTGAAAAACAGGCTCCTATGTGATTGCTCCACACCCAGCAGTTCCTGCAAGTAAAGGGTAGAAGTGTGTCTAATGGATCTCTGTAGTCACAAGTGCTAAGGTAGCTGTTCTTCAGAGGTTTTTAATATGTGGGATCATCACATCTTTCACTTCTCTACCACTCTGAGAAGAGGAATCATACCAGTTTCAGTGCATACAAGGTTTTCTGCTCCCTTATTACCTTGTATGGATTCATGTGCAAGTTATTAATCACCAATAGTTAAAATTGCAATCATTTGGAAAACTAACTTATTTAAAGAGTTTAACACAAGTGATAACTGAATTTTTAAAACAGGATATCAGGGTACATCTAGACTACAAGCCTCTTTCAAAAGAGATTGTCTAGCCACCAGGGTTTCAAAAAAGTGATCCGCTTTTTCAAAAGAGAGCACCCTGGCAATCTGAATGCTGTCTTTCGAAAAAGCCCTGTTTGCGTTCAAGAACACCTTTTTTCAAAAGTGCTCTTTCGAAAAAAGGCATTCTTCCTGGTAAAAGTAGATTTACCAATTTCAAAAAACCCGCCGCATTCTTCTGATTTAATTTTGAAAGAACACGACAGCAGTCTAAATGCAAGTGAAGGTTCCCCTATCCCCCCCCCCCCGAAAAAAGGCCATTTAAAAAAAAAACCTCAGTAGTCTAGACATACCCTTAGTGCCACTCAGACTGTCTGCATTCAACTTCATATAATTAAACAGAAGAATATATAAATGCAAAATCACAGCCGACACTGAAAGATGTAAAAATGGAAATATTTTAATAAAAACAGGAAGTCATGAAACAATACTTTTCTAAGGTTTAATTTTCATAGTAAAAAATGTTTTCCTGTATGACAGAAGATAAGGAAAAGAATTTCCCTTGCAATTCTTAAGAAATGGAAAAAACTTTCTAATTGTATCCCTAAGTCCCAAACTGTCAGTAAGAAATTAGTCCATATCATATAATAAATTACATATTAGCGACTTATACTATATGAAGGTGTCTCCTTTGTGACTTGGAAAGATTGCATTTAGGATATAGCTATTATTTCCTTACACTGCATGGCTGGTTCTGAACTGATACTTTATTGGTATCATAGAGCATCAGTCTTCAATCATTTATTCAAATTATCATGACAATAGTTACAAAAAATCTGATAATGCATCTGTCTTCCAAAATAAGGAAAACATCATTGGGCATCTTCTAATAATGTAATCAGCATTAAATGAAATACAACATGGAATGAGTGTAAAAATATTTTTCTAAGGAGAAGAGGGACATGTTAATTTTGGTAATTTATGTAGTCCTGATTTTTAATTTCACTTATGTTCAGGAGAATCACGCATTGAATGGTATGTATTCGGTACTAGAGTCTCATTTTGCTCTGTTCTAAATATACAAGCACAAACAACAAACTGTAAACTTACAAAGCCTGTTTGTACCTCTTCTCCAAAGAGACTAAACTTATGTGTGAATCATTTTATACTGAACATTAGCTGGAAGCCTCTATTGTATGAAAAGCTAAGTGCCGTAGAACTGTTAATCTTCTAAATTCATAAATGTACTTATTTTTGGTGACAGTCAAAATAAGTACACCAAATAATGACCAATTTATCTAAAAAAAGAGTGAAAATTAAAACTACTGAGTGTTCTATCCAATTTGACAAAGCAACCTCGAATATTTAAAATCCTTGTTCAGCAAAACATTTCTAGGATATGACGATGACATTATGCAAATTATACCTGTTATCACTCAGATTTAACACTCTCAGCTTCTGCATCTGACCAATCTCATCAGGAAGAAATTCTAGTTTATTAGAGCGCAGGGACATAACTGTTACATTCTTACAGCTTCCAATCTATGATCATAAAAAACAAGAAGTTAGGATTCTCACTTTGCCAAAGTTTCTCAGCACCAATTCTCCTTATCTAAGAGATGGCCTAAATAGGTCTTTCACATTAATGAATGAGATAAAGGCTACTTGTTGTATATCTCTGAGATAATACTTGAGTCCAACAGACATCAGTGGGAGTAGAATCATGTCCTTTATAAATTGTTTTTCAAGTTATAAAGTAACCTATTTGCTATAAACTCTAATGTCACATAGCTTGACTAAAATGCTTTCTATATCATAATGTATTCATTAATAAAATACTCATTTCCAATTCTGGTCTCCCTATTTTACATAGATATTGACATTAACAATCAAGGATATAAGCCCTCAGTTTACAATGTAAAATGACAAACAATATGTATGAGATAAGGTGGATGAGATAACATCTTTTATTGGATCATCTTTTTCAGAAACAAGCTTTTGTTATGTAGCTCTGAGATAATACTTTGAGCCCAACAGACTTCAGTGGGAGCAGAATTTTCTTTGGGTGACATGAAAACAACCTGAAGCAGAACTCTGTGTAAGCTTAAAAGCTTGTCTCTCTCGCCCCCAGAAGTCTGTCCAATTAAAGATATTAACTCACCTGCCTTAGCTCTCTACATTCCTGGAAGCAACACAGCTACAACAACAGTCCATAGAAACATTAGTAACACACAAGGAACATGTACAAGGTGTAATCTTGGCTGCTGTACACACAGGGTGAAATCCTGCTTGCCTTTCTTGTGTGAGTGATATAATCTCCTCCAATAGAACGAGTGATTAAGGTAAATAGGATTTGGCTTTCCACCAGGATCACTTATAACCCCATTCTGCAGAGTGAAACTTCTATACACCTGCCATAACTTTGTTCAAGTGTAAGGACTGCAAGGTCAGGCCCTTAATGGTAAATATATTTAATTAATATTTTAAAAACAGAATCCGTTTCTCACTTCTCTAGGCAATTCAGACAGAAAATTCTCATCCACAGCTAACGTTCGCAGGTTATGAAGGTAACCAATGGTAGAGGGTAGCGACTCCAGTTCATTACAGCTGCAGTCAAATTCTTCTAACAGAGATAAACTGAAATTTTAAACGTATTTGTTAGATTTTTTAAAAGGTTAAATAACACAAATGAACAGTTTCAAATCTTCACAAGTTTATAATGTCATACACTGAAGAGATAGCATTTATTATTCAGATTCTCACAGAATAAAATGTTGAAGATATAAATGATCATATACACCTAAATATAGTTAAGTATTGGTAATACTACTTACATTGAGATAATTCTATTTATCTAAGGCAAAATTGGCAAGGTATTTTTAAGGATATTATTCTGTCCCATATACTATAATTAGGGCTCTACCAAAGTCCCAGACAGGAAAAACATCACAGACTCCTTGTCAATGTCACAGACCGTGACATCTGGTCTTCCCCCGCGCAATCTGGTCTTCTGTGCGCTTTTACCTATAATGTACAGATTACATGGGGAGACCAGCAAGCAGTTGCAGGGGATCACAAGGTTGTCTTAGGGATTGCAATATTGCCACCAATTCTCCTGTAAAGCCTTCAGAGCTGGGAAGCTTGAGAGTGGTGGCTGTTGGCCAGACGCCCAGCTCTGAAGGCAGCATCCCACCAGCAGCAGCACAGAAGTAAGGGTGGCAATTATATATACTACCACTCTTACTTCTGTGTTGTTGCTAGCAGTGGCTCTGCCTTCAGAGCTGGGCTCCCAGCCAGTAGCCATGCTTTTCCAGCTGCCCAGAAGACTGGAAACCCAACTCAGCCTCATCTCCCTCTCTCCCTCTAACTCTCCATAAAGGGCTGGTCACTTTGTGGCACCATCCTTCCCATCTGACAAGTTAATTAGGTTTCTGCTCTCATCATGTCATTTCAGCCAGCATGTGTGCAAATGAGATCTCCAGATCATGAATAACATACCTCCCTAGGTTTTTTTCTCTCTATAGGCTCAATCCAAAAAAGCACTTACGCAATGGGAAACCACTGGGACTATTCAGAGTTCTTAAACACACGTTTAATATTTTGTTGGATTGGAGTCACAGTACTCAGCATGTTACACAGTTGAACCCTGAATATCCCTTTGATAGTGACTAACCATCACCTCTTTTTTGGCCCCAAATACCTTGTTGGCAGTTCTATGAAGGCAAGTATCAAACAGGTGACAGACTGCTCTCTATGTCATTAAAACAGCCAACTCTGGAGAGAGTCAGGTCCCTCCTCCCCATTGTTGACTTTTATATTATAGTAATAGGTTCCAGTGGGTATCAAGGCTACCATTTTTTGAGAAAGACCCAGCAGGAAACTGTCTAACGTAGTGAATGAGTCAAATAAGGGAAGCACAATTTCAAGTTATAGGTACAGTACTCATTTTATGGAAGAAAATTACTTCATCTCTAGTGCTGCCAGGCCCCTAAATTTAACAAGCACAATAATTCAAAAATTATATAAGTGTGTTAACTGACTACCCTAGTATTCTGCAAATCTATCTCTTAGAGCTGCAGTATCTCTCTTTTAAGATCTAATTAATGTTTCTAAAAAAACACTATTTAACAGAACGTTGGCATAAAACCAGAGGATTTCTTTCAATTCTGAACAATTCAATCACTGAAATAATACTATCTTAATGACAGGGTTCTTTTTTTAAAAAGGCACACTGAAAAAAGGTACCACTAGCGTGTGAACCATCCCGTGGTGATGCATCTAACTCTGCCTTTGAATCGGTTGAGTATTCAGAGGTTGACCAGGGTAGTGCTGTAGTTGTTGCAGTCAGGGTATGTCTAGACTGGTGTGTTTTTTGTATCCCAGAAAAACTCTGCCGCATCCAGAGAATGCATTTGCTCTTCTGCTTTTTTTTTTTCCAGAAGAGCAAATGTGCTCTTTCAGGGAGCCCCGTATACCTCGTTTTATGAGGATAAGGGCTCTTCTGAAAGAGCAGGCTTTTCCGCCATTTGGCCCCATCTAGATGGGGCCAAATGGCAGAAAAGCCTTCTCCAGAAAAGCAATCAGAAAAAGCTACGCAAACTGTGGAGTGCAATTTGTGTAGCTTTTTCCAATAAAGGACTGTAGTCTAGACCCGTGGTCATCAACAGGTCGATTGCGATCGACTGGTCGATCGCAAGGCCTCGACCAGTCGCTCGTGAGGCGTCCTATCCACCCCGCCCCTATTTCCCACCCACCCCCGAGAAGCCCCACTACCTACCTCCAGTGAAAATGGAGGTAGTGTCAGCTTACTGGGGATGGACAGAAGTCCCGCAGCTTAACACCACTTCTGGCAATTCCGGAAGTAGCGCTAGTTGCTCTACTGGGTGTACTGCGGGAGGGAGCATCGGCTCCCTGCACAGCACGGGAGGGGTGAGTCAGCCCCGGGGGAGGCGCGCACACGGGATTTCCCTGCGCCGGGGGGGGGGGGGGGGGGTTGGCCCTGGGACAGGCGTGCGCACGCAGGGGCTTCCCTGCGCTGGGGGTCGTCCCCGGGGCAGGCACGCGCTGGTTTCCCTCTGGGGACGGGGGAATCCTGGGAGGAGGCAGATACTGGGGACTCTCTGCCTCCACTGGCACCTCACTCCCCAGTCCCCACACCCCAGCCACAGAACTCTGTTCCCACTCCCCTGTCACCACTCCCCTGTCCACAATCCCTTAACTCTGTCCCCACTCTCCTGTCCCCAGCTACAGAACTCTGTCCCCACTCCCCTCCCCACTCCTCGAACTCTGTCCCCACTCCCCTGTCCACAGCCACAGAATTCTGTTCCCCACTCCCTGAACTCTGTCCCCACTCCCCTGTTCCCAGCTACAGAACTCTGTCCCTATTCCTGTCCCCACTGGCACTCTGTCCCCAGCTGCAGAACCCTGTCCTCTGCCCTCCCAGCACCCTGTTCCCTCTCTGCTGCCCCCAGCCATAGAACTCTGTCCCCACAAAATGTATAATTATAAATGCTTCATTTTAGATTTAAATAGCATGAATAAAAAACAGACCATTTATTTCATAACTATAAACACGTGATTTTAATTTTAAACATTGCATAATTTAAAAATAAACTGTTTATCAGTGTGTGTAAGTAAGGGCTGGGGATAGCAAATGATGGACAGGAGGAGAATAGAGAGGGTGGGGCTTCAAGAAAGGGGCGGGGCTTCAAGAAAGGGGCGGGGCGGTAGATCTTTGCCTGTTCGGAGATTTAAAAAGTGATCTTGGGTGTAAAAAGGTTGGAGACCACTGGTCTAGACCTAACCTCAGTGACCTACATCCAGGGGTGTATCAAGTCACAGACTCCGGCTTTCCTTGGTGCTGGGGAGGAGGTGGCGACACTGAAGGCAACAGTGCTGGCCCACTTACCACCAAAGATGGGGGTGTGGATTCTGCTGGTGCCAGTGCTGCATGGAAGTCCTGGCTCAGTGCCAGGGTTGGTGCTGGTGGTACTGCTGAGGTAGGTGCCAGTGTCAGGGACTGTGTGGGGGCCGGTGTCAAGGTCAACAGCACTGGGGTGGTGCAGTGGTGGACCGTCATGTCTGGTGCCAACGCCAGCAGTGCCATGCATTCAGCCTGGAGCCTCCAACCTTGACACTCCTTAGGCAGGCCCGGAGAGGTTGGGGACAAGGTAAGCTCAATGAGATCCCTCGCAGCCTCAAAAGTGTTCAGGGTTGAGGGCCCCTGGAAGACCTCCACCGGGCTCAAGTCCCAACGTGGGCTGGAACAGTGCCGATGGAACAGGATCAAGGCCTGATCCTGCTAGGGCCACCTGCCCCACCTGAGGGAACACTGACGGCACATGCCTTGATGGAGACCTGCCCTGGCTAGGTCTCTGTTTCTTCTGTGCCACCGGAGACTGAGGGTATGTCTACACTAGCCCCCTAGTTCGAACTAGGGAGGCTAATGAGGGCGACCGAAATTGCAAATGAAGCACAGGATTTAAATATCCTGCGCTTTATTAGCATTGTAGAAGCAATTTTATGTTTAGCTAGAAGCCATCTTGTATATCAGAAACCATTTCAGCTTTTCTCTCAAGCACGTAGACCAGAGTGAACTTTCTGTCACTCCGTGAGAAGAGGCATACAGGATGGGCTATTGGTATGTGTTAATTGGGCTGGTTGGGACAGGAGATGTACTTCCTTGTACCTGTCTGCCATCTTGTTGATAAGGCTTTGTTTTTCCAAATTTAATTGAGGATTTCTGTAATTGGATGCCCTGACGTCAGACTGTTTGGCTAAGGGTATAAAGATACTAGGATTGATTGTATTAGCAGCTTTACTGGGCCCGACTTTGCTGGGACCACGTTTGGCTCACTTTGCTTTACTGATCAATAAAGCAAATCAGTTGTTAGCCGCCTAAACAGAGAGGAGCGTGTTTTTGCTTCGACAGCATGTTCCCGGACAGTCGCCATTTTGGAAATTGACTAGCCCGGAAGAACTGCCCGCGTCTACACGCGGCAGAGAAGGGTGATTCCTTGAGGTTTAGCTGGTAATTCGAAGTAAGGGGTTTATTTCGGAATCGCCCTTCTCTGCCATGTGTAGTTCTTCTGGGTAGTCCCTCTGCCGCGGGCAGTTCTTCTGGGCTAGTCAATTTCCAAAATGGTGACCGCCCGGGAACATGCTAACAAAGCGCAGGATATTTAAATCCTGCGCTTCATTTGCAATTTCGGTCGCCCTCATTAACATCCCTAGTTCAAACTAGGGGGCTAGTGTAGACATACCCTGACACTGGTGTCAAGGTCTGTGCAGCACCAGAGAGGCACATGAGCAGCTTGGTGTCTCCTGAACTGAAGCCGGTGCACTGCTGGTTGTCAGTGCCAGGTCTGATGCCAGAGCTGGGCAGAGAGCCATTTCCATGAATATGATCTTCCGATGGGACTCTTGTTCTCACTTGGTCCACGACTTGAATGCCTTACAGATCTTGCAGGCCTCTGACAGATGAGCTTCCCAGAGGCACTTAAGGCAAGCTTTGTGGGAGTCTCCATAGGGCATAGGCTTCTGGCACTTAATGCAGGGCTTGAAGCCTTGGGGCACAGGCATGCCCTGCAGGAAGACACAAAGCGAGCTCTGCAGGTAAGTAAGGATATGTCTACACTACCACCCTAGTTCGAACTTCCCGGGCTTCATTTGCATCTTGCCGGGCGCCGCCATTTTTAAAGCCCCACTAGTTCAGACTCCGTGCCCGCAGCTACACGTGGCACGGAGTAGGTAGTTCGGATTAGGCTTCCTATTCCGAACTACCAGTATACCTCGTTCCATGCACAAGTACTATAGTCAATTCCCCATGCACAAATACTATAGTGCAATGTCTTTTACATCAGCGTTTCCCAAACTATGGGCCGCGGCCTGGTACCAGGCCACGGGAAAAAAATATTGGGCTGGTGGCTGCTGGCAGAGCCGGCCTTAGGCCGATTCGGGTCCTGCGCCCCTGAACCCGGAAGTGCCGTCTAGTTACAGAGCCGGGGGCCCTGCTCCACCAATATATGGAGCTGGGTCTCTCCCCTGGCTCTGCCTGGAGTGGGCCCGGGCGCAGGCCCGGGCGCCGGCCTCCCTGTGCATCCTCCCACCCCGCCCCCAGAGCATCCCCACCGTGCGCGGCTCCTCCTCACTGCCTACTGCTGCCCATGTAAGGCATTGCACGTGGGCGGGGAAGGCGCCCGGGCATGACGTGATGTCATGGCCTGGGAGTTTAAAACTCTTCGGAGGCATGTGGCTGGCCATGCTGCCGCCGGGGCCGGCCTCCGGGACCTGAGTGCGGCCTCCAGCCCCGCAATGTGCAAGGCAGAAAGTAGGGAACAGGCTTGGGTGGCGAGGTGGTGGCAGCGGGCTTGGGCGGAGGCGAGGAGGTGGTGGCGGCGGCGGCGGCAGCGGTGGGGTGGGAGGGGAAGGCACCAAGGGACAGGGTGCAGGAGAGAGAGACAAATGCCAGGGGGCCAAGTGCAGACAATGAGGGAAAGGGCAGGAGGGGAGGTGTCAGTGGGAGGGGGGACAGGGTGATGCTGGGAGAAGAGAGGGGAAGGGCATTAGGGGCTGGAGGAGGAGGTGGTGGGAGAAGGCTTGAAAGAAGGGGTGGGCATGAGGAAGGCCAGGATGGAGGAAGTCATGTGTGAGGGCACAGAGGAGTAGGAGGGGAATGAGGCAGAGAGTGGTGAGGGTATTAGGGAAAGAGAGGGCAAAGGGGGCAGGGGCAGTAAGGGAAGGGGGAGGCACCAAGAGGGTGCAGTGCTAAGGGAAGGTGCAGGTGCCAGGGGATTCTGGGGTGAGGAGGAGGAGAGAGCTGGCCACTGGAAGCAGCACTGGATGGGGGAATCGGGGCAGGCTGGGGAGACTGGGAGGCTGGTGGAAGCAGGGCTGCTGGGGGGTGTGAGGTTGGGGGCAGGGAGCTGGCTGGGGAAGATTGGCGGGGGGGAGAGAAGGAGAGCTGGACGCGAGCAGCGGGGCTGGCCAAGGGAGATTGGGAGGAGAAGCGGGGGAGAACTGGCTGCCTGGGAGTGGGTTGGGGGAAGTGGGGCTGGCCAGAGGCGCAGCAGGGGAAGCAGGGGGGAGGAATGAATTGGCCTGCGGGGAGTGGGACTGACTCGGCCATATGTAGATCTTGGGGCGCTGCCCCCGTTCCCCGCTCCCCCCCCTCAAAACACAAAGCATGAGTTAGTCCACCCCAGGGATTCTATTGTCCCCCCACGAGTAGTTGCGAACTGTCTGGCTGGTAGACACACTCATGCAGCCTGAGCACATTTACCAGCCAGCCAGTTCGAAACTACAAACTGATACATCTAATAATAATACAACTTACCTAATGAGAAAATACCAGACATGTTATATGTCTGGTATTTTCTCAGTTTGTTTTTTATGTGTTTATATTTTTGGGCTGCAAAAAGCAGTACTGAAAAAAAAAAGGGTTCCAACTAAAGTAAAATATTTGGGAAACCCTGGTCTAACCAGCTTTCTGTCTGTCTTACAGTCCATTTATCCAATCCATATTTCTTAACTTGCTGGCAAGAATATTGTGGGTGACCATATCAAAAGCTAAAGCTGGCACTGGGGGTTTTAGGAGGACCAGAAACAACTTATTTGAATATTCATCATTTGATTAATGAATATGCAAATATGCAAATGAACATTACTGGTCCTCCAAAAATTCGTGAATGGATTTCTGGTCCTCGTGTCAAAAAGTTTGGGAACACCTGTTTTACATGAATGTTAAATTTACAAATGTAGAATTCTGTAAAAAAAAACCTGTATTGAAAAATAAAACAATGTAAAACTTTAGATCCTAAAAGTCTACCCAGTCCTACTTCTTGTTCAGCCAATCTCTCAGACAAACTAATTTGCTTACATTTGAAGGAGATCATGCTGCCTGCTTATTGTTTACAATGTCACCTGAAAGTGAGAACAGGCATTCACATGACATTGTTGTAGTCAGCATCGTAAGATATTTATGTTTATTACAAAATACCCTAAAGATTCATACATCCATTAATGCTTCAATCACCATTCCAGAGGACATTCATCCATGGTGATAGTGGATTTTGCTCCATAATGAAAGCAGTGTAGACTGATGCATGTTCGTTTTCATCAGCTGAATTGATGTCACCAGTAGAAAGTTGATTTTCTTTAGTGTTGCTTTGGTTCTGTAGTTTCCTAAATGGAATATTGCACTTTTAAGTCTTCTAAAAGCATGCTCTAAAACTAGCCCCTTTCAGATTTTGAAATGCTCTTCAGATTCTTTAATCTTGGGTTGAGTGCTGAGCTATCTTTAGAAATTTCACATTAGCACTTCTTTGAATTTTGTCAGATCTGTAATAAAAATGTTCTAAAAACAAACTACATTTGCTGGGTCATCATCTAAGACTGCTAGAATATGGTAGAATGTTGGTAAAAGAGAGCTGGAGACATAAAATTCTCAAGGAGTTCAGTTGCAAACTTAATTAATGGTTTATTTTTTAACAAGCATCATCAGCATGGAAGCATGTTCTCTGGAATGGTGGCCGGGCATGTAGGGCATAAAATATTTAGCACATCTGGCACATAAATGCCTTACAATGCCAGTTACAAAAGTGAACGCAACCACCTGTTCTCACTTTCAGGTGACATTGCAGATAATAAACAGGTAGCAAAAGTAAACACATTTGTTTGTCTTCGTGATTGGCTGAACAAGAAGTAGGGCTGAGTGGATTTGTAGGTCCTAACGTTTTACCTTGTTTTGCTTTTGAGTGCATTTATGCAACAAACAAATATACATTTGTAAGATGTATTTTCATGATAAAGAGATTGAACTACAGTACCTGCATGAGGTGAATTTAAAGATACTATTTCTTTACTCATTTTAAGAGGGCAAATATTTTAAATAAAAAATAATAATATAAAATGAGCACTGTACACTTCACATTCTGTGTTGTAACTGAAATTGATGTATTTGAAAATGTAGAAAAACATCCATAAATGTTTAACAAATTTCACTTGGTATTTAGTTGCTTAACAGTGCAATTAAAATGGATTAATCACAATTATTTTTTTAACACAAGTGTCAGCTTTATAGCAGTTTCTATCAAAATATGTATAGTAGCAGTCTATTTGAAAAGTAGGTAAATCTTTTCAGCCTTTTAGAAAGAGATTTGTATGTGTCTTGAATTTTGTATTAAATTATAGCATTAACCCCACAAAAAAACCAAGACTAAATCAAAAAAGCGCTATCAACTCCAGTATAACTGACAGACTACACTACGTCAAAATTCAAATTCTCATGTAACTATAGAGCTTAAGAGTTACTGCAGGACACTGCTAGAAGATTATTTACCCAGGACTATCCACATTGTGCAGTATTTGCCTATGAAATGGTCATTCTTTTTGTTCTACTTCCAAAATTATTGGCAGTGTGCATGTATAAAGTTTGTCATCCATTTAGTTCTCAACATGCAGCAAAGGCAGACACAGAAGAGACACTTTTTCAGAAAATATTTTACTTTTGTTCTTTACAATTTTGTTGCTCTAGTTATATGAATAACAAATAATTTAGACTGAAAATATATCATTGTCCTTATGGAAAATGTAACAGATTTTCTGCATGTGATTTACTGCTTATATACACCAGTGTAAATGCATTGACTTCAGAGGAGTTGTTCCCAATTTATACTGGTATACAGAAGATAAAAGTTAGACCAATATTCTGTAATTAGTTCTCATTTCAGTGGATCATCTTACTTTCTTTTTCAAAACTATACATATGGCAAAGCAAAGCAGGTTTCCCCCAATGTTAGAGATGCTGAAATATATAAAATTTCTTCTACTTACTTTCCAATTGCATTGGGCAGTACTGTAAGCTGATTGTCATCTACTTTTAGCGTTGTAAGCCTTTTCAACAGTCCTACAAAACAGAGATGGGTATTTTAAATTACAGATATCTGGTAGAGAGGAAAAATAGAACAATAAAACATTTCTTGTAATGATTTTAATATGTTCACATAGCCTGTTTCTCTCCTTCAATAAACAAGGATGCTTATGCCAAATTCATTTAGATCCTGATTCAGCACAGCTTTAAATATGTGTACATCCCACAGAAGGTAATGGAAATAAAAGCTTAAAGTTACACATGTGCTTAAATATTATCCTGAATAAGGCTGACTAAAGAACATGTTTAAGTATTTTCCTGAATCAGTTCCTTAGGGAAAATGTGTGCTAGTTTATAGAAAATACACTAAATTTTATTTCATGTATGTTAAGGGTATAATCTAACTCCTATCTTGCCATGGACTTTGTTAGGACTTGATCAAGCCCTGAGTGCCTGGTAATCTGTTCTAAGTACATATTGTACTAAGTAGGTATTGTGTCATATATATTATGCCTCCAATCCTGAATACACATGTGCACATGCTTAACTTCAAATATGAATGGGCTTATTTATGTGCTTAAAGTTAAGCACGTACACGAATGTATACAGGACCAGGGCCTACATTCACAGATGGGGAATGTGAAACTTCTGTAGTCTAATGGCAACAACACAGGAGTTAAGAGAAAAGAGTAATGGACTGACAAAAACACCCACACGTGTTTGGTTAAATTAGTGCAGTAAGTTTGAGATAAAGCTGGTAAAAATGGCATCTTTCTCATGGGAAATTCTGACATTTTGGAATATTTTTCAACTCTGTTGATTAAGCCAGTGGGTGTCTCTTTAAGAGAATTCACCTAATTTTGAACATACATACAGATATATATATAATGTATAAAATATAGATATGACATAACATATTTTAATGTAAGATGAAATAAAACTAAACATGAAAATCAGAAAGATATTAAACAGAAAAGTTGAAATGAGAAAGTCAAAACAGATGTTTCCATCTTGATTTGGAAACATTTTAAAATCATTTCATTGAAGATTTTGACACAACAGCATATTCCAGGAAATATCTGGATTTGGACACAACGGCATATTTTAAAAGAAAGTTTTCATATTTAAAATATTTAAATCACCTCTCATTTGGAATGAAACTATATATATTTTATGTTAAAACTGCATTTAAAGCTAACTGAATCTATGAGAGTCAGACTGAAAAGAGTGACAATTTTTCTTATTACAGGTTGGACCTCCCTGGTCTGGCAACCTTGAGACTTGACTGGTCCTGAAAGAGGAAGTTTGCCAGACTGGGGAGGTCAACTCCAGACCCTCTGCTGTTGGACTCTGGGATCTCCTGGCATTCATCAGCAGATCCCATTGGGCTCTCCTTTGGGTTCTGCAATCTCACATGACTCCGCTATTGACCTAGTCACCAATCTGGCTGTCCGCCTGGCCACCAGGCTCCCTGCTCCAGGGTCACAGACTCTGGTCACTGCCAGTCCAGCTCCAAACCCCTGTCTGGGCTGTGCAGCTGGGTCTGTCCCTGGCCCCAACCTCAGCCACTGCTTGGGTTCCATGCCCCCGGTCAAGCTGTGCTGCTGGGTCCAACCTGGGCTCCAATCCTGGCCACTGGTCAGGCTCCATGCCCCCAACCAGGTTGCTGGATCCAGCCTTGCCCCCAGGTCTATGCCCCCAGCTGGACTGCACTGCCAGCTCTCTCCCAGGGACTGGCTCCATTGTCAGTCCCGGTACTGAAAGCCTGGCTCTTTTCCTTGCCACCAGCCCTCTGGTCCCACTCCTAGCAACTAGACTTTAAGTTGGCAGGGCTTTCTGATCTAGCAACATCTGTGGTCCTACTGGACCATGGATATTGCCAGACCAGAGAAGTTCAACCTGTATAGGCATATGATAAAACAAACACATTTAAAGGTATGCTATGCTCCTTTTGCACTGAAGCAAGAGTCTTTACAACAAACATTGTTGTGTATATCTGAATCACCATTGAAAACAGCAGCACTTGAGCCTTGGTAGTTTATACTAGTAATATCATAGAATCACAGAACTTGGATATTGAAAAGTCCTATGTAGACATCTTACCCATCTCCTATACAGCATAAGAATTTTAGAAACAGAGCACTTTGCTGGCACTTTGTATAGGTTAAAAATGAGACTTCTGCCACTGGCCTAGGAGTCTATTTCACAGATGAGCAGACCATAATGTCAGGAATTTGTCCCTGCTTTTCAGCCTTAAGTAAATTTTAAATAACATTTCCTGTTCTTAATATCATCCTATTACTTCTGTTTATAAACCTTTGTATCATGCTAAACGATGCTTCTCCAGCCTACAAAGTTTAAACTTTACAGATATTTATAACTGGTTTTCAAGTCTCCAACATTAGTCATTACTTCACTAGGCTATAGATCAGGGGTCTCAAACTCATGGTCCAGGAGGCCATCTGCTGCCTAAACAAAATGTGGCTTGCACATGGCTGCTGGCACACAAGTCCCTGTGACACTGGGGGTTGCATGTCCAGCCCCTTCCAATTCCAGCTCCTGCTGCATCCCTGCCCTACCTCTTCCTATCTCTTCTCTGTCCTCTCCCCTCATTGTACCCCTTCCCTCAAGCCCCCTCCCTTGAGGGACAAGGCCTCAGGGCTTACCAGAGTATGATGCAGGGCACCATCTGGGTTCAGGGCCCCCATACTCACCATGGCAGTGGAAGCCATAGGGAAGCAGAGCAATGCAGCAAGCTCTGCTCTGCTCCGCTGCCATCTCCCAAGCCAGTGTGGTTGTTGCACTTCATCGTGGTGGTGAGAAGTGGAGAGCTCCAGTACCAGCATGGGCTGGCTTGGGAGACAGCTGTGGAGCACAGTAGGTTGCAGCCGGCTTCCCGGGAGTGGAGCTGGCAGGTGGGAGCCAGTATGCAGAGGCAGCAATGCAGGGGGCAGTAGGTGCACACTCCCGGCATGTACCTGCTCCTAGGGAGCTGCCTGCTGCCCTGCGCTGAGCTGCAAAATGCGTGTAATCATGTAACTGTTGAAATTTTAAGTGGTTATATCGTTAGCCTATGACCCACTTTTTAACATTCCTAATATAAATGGGAGCAGCCCTTTTAGTTCTGTCTTGATTACGATCTAAATTAGATGAATAAAATATTAATAAATGAAAAAAAGACCAAAAGTGGCACACTCATTCTTATGCTGGAGTTCCTAGGACATTTGCCATTGATTTCCATGGGAATAAAATCTACCTGTGAAACGTAGTACTTGATAGATTCCTTATAAATCACGTTTTTCCTCCACTTTTTTCAACAAACTGCTTTAAAAAACATTAAATACTTCCTTAATTCATATTGCTTTTACCGTACTCTTAGTACACAAACCTTTTCAAGCATATAAATTGGAAGCTTACATTTAAACAAATAAACATGATTTTTTCTTGATAAACAATATGCATTTTAAATATGTTCCATCATACCATGAAGTGTCTATAATAATAGTTCAGGTAATCCTACATCATGCTGCTGAAAGATTATCATAACAATAGTCTTATTATCAGTTTTGTTTATAAATTCACTCATTATTTAATTGAATTTCAAATACATATGATCAGAATACATGTGAATAAAGCTGACACCCAATTAAACCCATCCATGACTCCTGTCTTTTCTCTACTCTAGATCACAGCCTGACATAAAAAGAAATTATGAAAATCTAATACATCAAAATGATTTTGATCTACATAAATTTAATTTTTAAAGATAAAATATTTCCATATATTTAACTGAAAAAGGCTTTGATTGAAAAAGGCTTAATCTCTTAAACCTGGCCTGAAAGCTAAGCATATGTTCAAGCGCTTTGCTGAATAGGGACCATTATTTGCATTTGGCAATTACAATTAAATTGTATTTGACATGCCTACACTTGTTAATATATAAAAAATGCTGACTGTGCATAAAAATGAACACATGTGAAAAGGACTCAGCTTGAACATCATCTATCATTTACATCCCATGTCTAATAATACAGATTTTACTTACCATTAAGAGATTATTCTAAGTATATTGTATATTCTGATAAAAAATAATACAAATCTTATAGACTGAACAATTTTGAAGTTTTTCCAATAATGAAAAATACAATAAGATTACAAAGTAACAAAAACGTTAATTCTTTACAGAAATATGCACATTTGTTTTCTAAGTGTTTGTAATTGTAGAAGTAATAATAATTCCCTTAGAAATTATATGTAAGCCAAAAAGTCAGAAATATTTTGAGCCCATGTTATATCCCATTAATATTAGTACACTATCATTGCACCACTATAATAAAGCAGGATTTGTCTCTTAAATTTTAAAGCAACTAGAATATATAAATGAACTGTCATACAGAGTTCAAAATTCACATCAGATGAACTTGACCAATATTATCTTTTCTTTTTGTGTAAAGTAGAGATAATCCAGAACTAGAACACTAGATCTCCGTTCCTCCAAACATGGGGGAAGTTTGCATCGAGATGCAGATTCTGATCCTTTGCAATTTGAACCCAAGCACTAAATGTAAAGATCTCTTGAATTTGGGGTAGTTTATATTCAGGTCTCAATCCTATCTTGGTAATTTCAGGCCCATCTCTGCAGACAAAATATAAACAACACCGACACATGTAAAAGCTTATCAAGCAGCATGTACACTTCTCACCTAGAGAGTCTGGCAGTTGTTGTAACATATTTGATGACAATAGCAAATCTTCAAGTGCTTCACATCCGGATACATCCAAGTCAATAGTTTCTATCCTGTTTTTTGACATATCCAGGTACACCAGCTGCTTTAACTTCCCTATAGACTTAATGACATGGTATAAACAGGGTAAGATGAGCAGATACATATTTCATAGGAATCTCTAACGTTTAACATAATCATACAGTGATAACCAAGGCTTATCTTTTGCTGTCTGAACATCTTTTTAACCCAGCCTGCTGTTGGTTCAATAAAATAAATCTGATTTGAGAGCCTCCCTGTTCAGATAATGCAAAATGAAGGACCAACATGTGAGAAATTTGAAAACAATTGATGTTTTTTCTTAAAAGTATGTGATTATATAAAGCCTAATAAAAGGTGGTAATCAGCATAAAAATCCTCTAAACTTTGCTATAATTCTAGACATTTGGAAAATCAACTATTGCTTGCTTTTTGTTGTACCATGCTAATGAAGTGTGTACATTTTTTTAAAAAGCACAAATGGTTTTTGGTTCTTCAATTAGGTAGCAATCCTAGGGATTTTTACTCACACAATCAGTCCATACTTACTTGAGGGCATATCTTCCCTTAAAATGCTGCTGTTGCACCACTGTAGTGCTTCAGCGTTCGTATTTACTATATCAATGGCAGGGATTTTGCCATCACAGTAGTTAATCTATATCCTCAAGAGGTGGAAGCTAGGTTGACAGATGAATTATTTCATCAATCTAGCACTGTCTGCACTGGGGACAGGTGAGAGAGAAGAGGCCATCGATGATCAATTTGGTTAAGATAAGGAATTATGTAGTTTTCTAGGATCTCTCTCAAAATCTGTTTCACATTTAACCATTAGTAGCATAGACTGAAGTTAAGTACTTAATACTACAGTATCTAAAAAGCTATAATCCTAGTAAAAATGCCAGTTATAATTTTAAAGATGAATCTATTACAGCCACACCTGACAAATCAAATATAACATTTAGAAATGAAATGATTTTTGGTCTCGTTGGGTAGCATTGCATATTGTTCTTGATTGAAAAGTTCACTTGGAAAAATTAACAAACAGTGCTTGTGATTTTTCCTAAATTAATATGTATTAAACCTACAGCTAGAATAAGCATATTAAAAAAATAGACAGAGGTGAGCCTACAGTAGTGACAAAAGAACTTCACAGTTATCGAGAAATAATGCAGCATAGTAACATTAAAATTAATTATAGTGAGGTTGTAATCTACAGTAGTTATTTTCTTACTGCAAATTAAATGAGGGATATCAATACTCATGATTCAATGCATAAGCCAAAACAGCCACTGACTTGTCTCCTTTATGGACATCTGGTAAAGGACATGGGAGCTGCCAGTATTATTTTATGAATTATATATGTTCCACTTGCTTTTTTTTGTTTTGTTTTTGTGTTGTTTGCTTTATGATTACAAGTAGTTAATTCAAACATAGATTACATCCAGATATGCATGAAAGGGAATAATAGTGTCAGATTTATTACTATTAAAAGAGAACTTACATTTGGGTTATTAAATTGCAGATATTAAACATGGACATTTAAACAATTGTTAAAAAGAAATGATCAATTACTCCAGAGGTGAGCAAAAGCCTCTCAGCGGGTCGGATCTGACCTGCTTTAGGCTTTGATCCATCCCACGAGGCAATTAGAGGCCCTGCCTCCTAATTACAGGACCCACAGGGGAGAGGAGAAGGACCTCAGCCCGCTCCTCCACATCCCACGCTGCTGCTGGAGAGCAGGCAGCGCTGGGGCTCAGGTTCCTCAACAAGGCTGGCCTGAAGGTGCTGATACTGCAGCCCGGAGTTGGCCTAGGATGTGCCACTTCCGTGGCCATGCAGTCTGGGGCTGGCTCCAGAGGTTGGAAGTACCACTGTCACAGCACCTCCGGGGCTGGCCCCGGGCTACCTGACTGTGTCGCCTTTGGGGCGGCCCGAAACCATGGCAGCGGTGCCTCCGGCGCAGGCCTTGGAACGTGGCGCCTCCAGAGCAGCCCAGGGCCACATGACTTCAGTGCTTCTGGGGAGGCCCCAAACAGCAGCAGTGGTGCCTCTGGGGCAGCCCCACGCCACGTAGCCATGGCAGTGGCACCTCCGGGGCAGGCCCTGGTGTGAGTAGCCATGGCATTGGCACCTCCGCGATGGTCATGTGACTGCAGCACCCTGGTTTGGGGGCGGCCTGTAGCCACAGTGCCTCAGGGCCAGCCCTGGATCCTGTGGCTGCAGCAGTGGTGTCTCCAGCCTCCAGGATCACATGGCCATGGAAGCGGGGACTCCCTCCTGGGCAGCCGGGACAGCATGGCTACAGCCATTGCTGCAAGGGAGAACAAAGCCAGGTAAGGTTCCCCTTCATGTCCACACCCCCATACTCCAAACCCATCACTATCCCCCCTCCCCCAAGACCCAGCACCCCCAGCTTGCTCTGATACCCTTCCTTGTTCCTGCTCCCTCCATCTGGCCAGAAACTCTACTCCCAGCCTGCTTCTGCACCCCAGATACCTCCCAGATCCTGCACCCCATCCCTATCCTACTTGCTGGGAGCCCTGTCTTGCACACTGTACCCCTCCTTTTTGTCCCTACTCCAGAGCCTAAGGAGGTCCATAAAATCCACTAACTCCAGAACCCCGGAAAAGTAAATCTGGTCTATGGGAGACCCTGAACCTCAGTTTTCCCCTTCCCTTCCCCTCACCCCACGAGGTTGTGGCACCAGAGGAGTTTGGTGTCTCAATTGGGGCCACATCAGTGAGCGTTGGGGGGTTTTGGAGGAGTTTTTTTGGTTCTCATTTGTGTGGCCCCCAACTGATTTTTTTTGTGGGTCATTGACGACCAGACCCAAAAAGGATTCCCCACCCCTTCCATAAATAAAGAAAACATTGAAATCTTTGTTACTTTATCTAAAATGAAGTTTCATCAATTAACATAGAAAGTTAAAAATGCTTAATCTGTTTCATAATTTAAATTAAACTATTCTTACTAGCTGCAGCTGGTTCAGAAAACAAGGTCACCGTACCCAGCAGGGTAGTTCTTAACCTTGCCCCTTCTGCCCGAGGCCCTGCCCGTTCTGGGTCGGTCAGCAGCCACTTCTGAAATTTGTGAAGTGGCCCCCCTTCCAAAATTATTGCCCACCCCTGCCTTACTCAATTAATTTAAAGAAGTGGATTGTGTCCACAAAAGCTCAGGATACCATTTACATTTTTTGTTAGTCTCTGAGGGTGCATATTGGTCCTGCCTAGAGTAGGGGGCTGGACTTGATGACCTTCTGAGGTCTCTTCCAGCTCTATGATTCTATGATATACACAGCAGGGCTTAATGAAAAATAAACAATGCACATTGAGCTATGTCAGTTGCGTAGTTTATTTCAAAATAGCTTATTTTGAAATTGGAAGCATCTACACAGCACTTATTTCGAAATAGGGCACTCTTCCCCCAAACTTCCTTACTTCTCGTACAATGAGGGTTACAGGAGTCGGAGTAGGAAGGCCTCCGGCTTGGCAGTATTTCAACATTATTTTGAAATAACCACCTGCTGTGTAGACATGGACTAAGTTATTTTGAAATAACATTAGTTATTTCAAAATAATGTTGCTATGCAGACTTATCCTTAGATGCTGTCGGACCATTTGTTGTTTTTTATTTTTTTCAGTTACAAACTAATACGGCTATCCCTCTGAGACTTTAAATTATGGTATTAGAGAATAATTCTGAAAATATTATGATCAAGTAACTAAAAAAAAAAGCATCAGAGATAATAGGAACTCAGCAAACATTTGCCAGGTATTGTATGAAAAGAAACATTTGAGTTCAGGGCACATTTTAAGAGATTCAGTGCAGTGCATGTTTATGAGCACTGGAAGAGACAATTGATAGAAGAACACAAGGAGGAAAAAAATCTTGAATGGACAATTGTTATCCTGGGTGGATCAAAAGCCATCTACAAAGAGATTAGCAGAGATCGTACAGAATGGCTATTTTCCAACTTCCAGTAATGTAAATGCCACATAAAGAGAAGGGAGAATGAAGATGTGACTCACTTTTTAAGTTTTATCTCAGGCCATGCAGAACTACAGGAGGAGGAGGGGAAAATCAGGTGGGAAAAATGAATCTAAGAATTGTGGGGTACATAAAGGGGCAGCCCCTAAAGAACAAGCAAAGAATTAGGCAGAAACTGCTGGGAAGCAATCTGAAACCCTTTCAAGTAAGGCGGATATTTCTAGTTCTTGTTTTAAAAATCCCTTTTCTCTTTGTTCTTAGTGTTCAGTCACTGTGTTCACCATTGGTCACAGCTCCCAAAGGGAAAACTTGAGTTGCCGGATGCAGTCAAACCTGCTGATGAATCACTGGTGGTACCCAGGACACCGTAGTCCTGTCCATGGTGTAAGAGTAGGAAAACTGCAGGATTCCTCCCAAGCACAGGTTGATTGCGGAGGGAGGAGCACTTGGAGAGGCTAAGGATAAAGTGCAGAGAGTGCTGAACTATGATTGCTTCTTATTGGGTTTTTGTTCATTAATACATATTTTTACATATTATTCTGAAATATCTTGTTTCTGACAATGGCCAGTAATGGCTAAGGACTATGTAGGCCATTGGTCTAATCTGTTATGACAATTCTCATATTCCTAAGTATGTGAATGCATTACATGCACAAGTGGAAGAATAGTTCATTGAGTTTGGACATAATTTATCTTGACATAAACCTGTAGGTTATTAGTGAGTGTATCTAAAAATATAGACATGGTGTATTGCATTAGTTGCTGTTGTGAGTGATAATGTTGGTAAGTGGTAATGTTATGTTATATGATGGTTTCTGTAAGACTCCATTTTTTTAGGACAGACTCCATTTTGAAAGGTGCCTGATAATATCAGCATAAGTAGAGCTGGGTCAATCTGTCTACAACAGACAGATTTTCCCACCAGAAGCTCCTGAACATTCTTTTACCTCAGAAGTTGCATGCTGCAGAGCTGTCAATCATATGAACCACTGAGATAATAAAAGCCCCAAACCTGTCGGTCAGAGGGTCAGTCTCTCTCCCCTTCATTCCATCTGAGACCAAGTGAAGACAGTATGACTCCTCAGACAGCCTAGGCCTCTAGCACTGAGGAATTCCATCAGAGTTATAGTGAAGGAAGGAGCAGATACATCACAGGATCCACAGCCATCACCTATCTCTTTGCTGGGATCTCCTTGGTGTTCTTCCTGATGAGCTTCCAAATAGCGCAGCGGTTGAGGTTCCAGGCTTCATGCTGTTCTTCACTTCCATCAGCACCATAATATAAATGTCCTTATTGTCTGGGGTCTGTACTATCATTCTTTTCTTTTTTTTACCACCTGAGATAGTGTGGGTTCCAGACTTCATGCCTGATTAATAGTTCCAGTACTGTGTTTTAAGGTGTTATACTTTATGGGATGCTGGCTGTTTATTATTGATTGTTTAATAATTTCCCCCATTTTCCCTACTTATTGTTAATTATCCCTACTTATTGTTAACATATTTTAGTGTCTGTTTTTTTAAATTTACATTAATTGGGTAAGATCCTTGCTGGTGATAGATATGGTATTGTCCAGGAGACTTGCACTTCTGAGACAGGGACAACCCAGATTCAGGGTTTGCTTCATTTTTATAGTTGCCTTTGTCCCTGAGGTAACACTGCAAATTTGGTTTTGACGTAGAATTAAGTCTAAGCAGTGAGGTTATCTTCCTTATAGAGTCCTGTTAAGCACTAATGATCTCCCTATACATTAAGCAGTGGTGTCTGCTGCCTGGCTGTTGGAAAAAGTGTGTGCTCCTTTAATGGCTGCTACAGACCAGCTCAGCATGGGGACACTGGTCTATCTCCCCCAGGCGACCAGAAGAGAGGAGGCAATATAGATCTACACTAGTGTAGGAAAAGAGGAGGTTACTCTTGCAGTAACTGATGTTCTTTGAGATGAGCATCCCCATGGGTGCTGCACATTAAGTTAGTGCACCATTCCTGCGCTCATTCTCCCGAGTCTTCAAAGCAGTGTCCCTGGGGCCACACATGTGTGCTCCTCAAGCCTCGCAATCCTACTATGCAGGCATTGTGCATGTGTGAGCCCCCCCTTACTTCCTTCTCTACCCCAGAATGGTAGAGGCCCTAAAGGAGGCCAGAATTCCAAAGTAGAGGGGAGGGAGGGAGGGTAGTGGAGCACCCACGGGGACACTCATCTTGAAGAACGTCAGTTACTGCAAAGATGAAAAACCTCCTCTTCCTCTTCGAGAGATGTCCCTGTGGGTGCTCTACATCAGGTGACTGTAAAGCTATATCTCTCTAAGGAGGTAGGGACTTTGGATCTGACATAAATGCTGTAAATAGTATGCCTTAGGGAATTTGAGATTAAAAAAAGGTCCTTGAGAAAGTGTGTAGTGCCTTGCGAATGTATGTTCTGATGATCAAGTAGCAGCTGTGCAAATATGTGCTAAAGGGACCTTTCATAGAAATGCCTCTGAAGTAGACATGGCTATAGTTGAGTGTGTCCTTATACTGTCTGAGGAATTAGCACCTGATAAAGAGCAGCAAAGTCTTATAGAGTCCAAAATCCAGTGAGAGAGTCCCTGAGCTGGGATGGCTTGGCCTTTATTGTAATTCACTTTGGAGACAAACAGTCTAGGAGAGGACCTGAATGGTCTTGTATGTTGTATATAGAAAGAAAGTGCCCTACGTAAATTGAGAGCGTGCATGTTTGATTCAAATGAGTTAGCATCGGATTTTGGAAAAAATGTAGGTATAGGTGTAGGTTATTGTCTGATTCAAGTGACAAGACAATCGTACCTTTGGTAAAAACTTGGGATGAGTGCATAAAATCACCTTCTCTTTGAAAGGTGTAATTGAGAGTAGATGGCCATTGGCTCAAATGGGGGTCTTGTGAGAGTATTTAAAACCAGGTGGAGATCCCAACGATGTATTTTTGGGGTTACATCTGGATAAAGTGCTTTTAGGCCTCTGATGAACCTCATAGTGAGATGCTATGTAAATATTGAGGTATTGTCTATTTTGAGATGAAAAGTGGTTATAGCAGCAAGGAGTACCTTGATAGAACTCAACTCAAGACCAGCTTGTTTAAGGTGCAACAAATAGTCCAAAATTACAGGCAATAGAGATGTCGACAGGTTAGCATGATGTGCACACCATATTGAAAACCTTTTCCACTTCTAAAGGTATGTTTTATGAGTGCTTTGGGCTCTGCTGTGCAAGAGGATGAGTTGAGCCTGTTCAGAGCACTCTAAATATGGCATGGAAAACCATTGCACAGCCAAGCATTCAGATTCAGCATGTGGAGATTGGGATGGCTATTTGGACTTCCGGGCTGATAAAGGAGATCAAGGTTGGGGGCAGAGGAATTGGTTGTATGTAAGCCATTTTTAACAGAAAAGGGAACTAAGGATGCCGTGGCTAAAAAGGTGCTATCAAAATTTACTGTGCCTTGTCTGTCTGCACTTTGATCACAACCCAGTTGATGAGAGGTATGGGGGGAAAGTCATATAGGAGGTGAAGAGACCACTTGATCAGGAAGGTGTCCCTGAGAGAACTCTTCCCTATGCCAGCTCTGGAGCAAAACTGCAGACACTGTTTGTTGTTCTAGATAACAAAGAGGTCTATGCTGGGGTGACCCCATTGATGGAAAATTCACAAAAGGATAGCTGGGTTGAGCTGCAGCTCATGTTCAGTCGGCAGTGTCCGGCTTAGAGCGTAAGCGGTGGTTTTGAGGTGTCTAGGAAGGTGCACGGTAGTGATATATATGCCATATTTCAGGCACCAATTTCAAAGTGCGATTGTTTCTGTACACAGTGCATGTGATCAGGTTCTGCCCTGATGGTTTATATAAAACATTGCAACAACATTGTCTGTGTATAGTCTCACATGATTGTTGTTGATTAAAGGGAGAAATCATTTCCAGGCATATCTTACTGCCTACAGTTCTAGCAGATTGATGTGACCACATCTGTCTTTGTTGGACCACAACCTGTGAGCCGTGTGGTGCTGAAAGTGTGCATCCCATCCCATAAGGGATGCATCTGTCGTCATGGAAATAGATGGTTCTGCAGTAAGGAACAGACTGCGGGAGCACAGATTTTTCTGTCAACCGCCAGAGAAGAGACTTCTTTACTGAGAGTGAGACGATGAGGGACTTTGATAATGGGTGGATGTTGGGCTTGTAGTCTGTCCTGAGCCACTCCTGTAGACAAGTCATGTGCAAATGAACATTTCTGATCCTGAAGTTGCAAGTTGCAATATGACCCAATAATTGAAGGCAGTTGTGCGCTGTAATTTTGGGAGAGAACTGCAGTGTCCTGACCAAGTCCATGATTTTGTGAAAATGCTCCATAGGAAGGGAAGCAAGTGCCCATGTGTAGTCGAGGTAAGCACCTATGAACTAGATCTTTCTGAGTAGGAACCAAATTTGACTTGTTTTCATTTATCTGTAGACCAAGATGTTGGAAGACATGTCTTGTGATGGAGAGGATCAAGCATCAGATTTGGAGCATGCTTTGAGGAGACAGTCATTGAAATACAGAAATATAATTACAAATTGTTTCCACAGGTAAGCCGTAACAACTTGTAAATCAAGTGCTTGTAAATCAAGGGCAGGTCGCCGTCCTCCATATTTCTTCTCCATGATGGGAATAAAAACCTTTTCCCCTTACACTAATTGGCTCTGGTTATAAAAGGTGTTCAAGCTCCTGTTGGAGAAGATCCTTGTGAGAATGGTCCCTGAAACAGGACTGGTAGGGAGATTGGAAGGGGGTGTGGACATAAAGGGAATAGTACCCGAGCTTGATTATTTGTAGATGTTATTGGATGTTATCCTTTTCCAGTTGTTAAAATATGGCAGAAGACCATGCTGGAACAACTTAGATGGTATAGAAGGCCTTGGAATGGGAGAAAGATTTTCATGATCTTCAATGTAAGACTCAAATTTGCTTATTAGAAGGTTGCAATTGCTGAGAGCTGTTAGAAGGTTGGTGTCATCGTTGACCTCTGCCTCTTGAGCGGTTCTGTTGATGCTGCTGATGCCTGTTGTTTTTATGAGTATATTGAGGGTATCTAGGTCTAGGGTATGGCTGATACCTGTATTGTCTTCTTGTATTTGTAGGATTGTGGATACCACGAGTTTGAAGTGTTGTTCTAAAATCCTTCATGGAATGCAGCACTTCATTAGTGTTGGCTGCGAATAGTTTCTGTCTGTCAAATATCTTCTACAGTACACTGCATCTCTTGGAGGAAGGCTGCAGAATTGAACCATGAGGCCCTTCTCATGATTATGGTTATTGCAGTAGACCGAGCTGCTGTGTCGGTAGCATCTAGGGCAGTTTGGCGTGTGATCCTGGATATTGCACATCTCTCCATAATCACGGCTTTAAATTTCTGCTTCTTTGCCTAAGGGATAGCTGAAATAAAATAATTTAATCTTGACTAATTTCTATGGTATATTTACTGAGTACTGCTGCATAATTTGCCATTCAGAGTTGTAACGTGAATGACATGTAAACTTTTCGGCTGAAGAGAGCCAGCCTTTTGCTGTCACGATTCGATGGAGTTGATCTAAAGTGCTGTTGCTTAATCTTCTGCTGGGCTGTGTCCATTAACAAAGAATTAGGTGCAGGGTGGGTTAAAAGAAACTCTGATCCTTTTGGGGGAATGTAATATTTTTTGTCAGCCCGCTTGCATGTTAGAGTGGCCATTGCTGGTTCCATAGTGGCTGGATTAATAGGTAAAGTTATCTTAAAGTTATCTTAGAAGTGGCAGAGATTAATAAAATGTCACTCAACTCATGTTGGTCTTCTAACATTTCCTGTATGGGGATATTGGTTTTGGCAGATACATATTTTAAAAGATCTTGAAAATGTGAGAAATTGTCTGCTGTAGTGGGAGGAGGAGGCATCAGAGCTTTGTTTGGGGAATAGTAATAGAAATGTAGCCGTGTTAGCCTAGTCTAGCTGAAACAAAAAACAGGACTATGTAGCACTTTAAAGACTAACAATATGGGGAGGACGATTTGGTGGTAGCAGGTGATGTACCCGGTGAAGGATCAGATTGCTCCCCTTGTATTACATGTTGTATTACATGTTGAGGAGATGGGGATTGTGGTGGAAGGGACAGCGGAGGCACAGAAGGCCGCTTGCAGGATTTGTGGAGCTTCTGGCGAGGCTGCCATGGACTCCAATACTACCATTGCGGGTACGGAATGGGTGGTGGCATCCATGGGCTGTCATATCAGGCTGGCATGTTTCAGTGTCTGGAGTGTAGAGGATGAGTCTTTGCTGAGTAAATGGAATAGTCAGTGGGAGGGGAGTTGTTAGGAGAAAATGTCACATCTATCTCCTTGTCACAGTCACTAGAAAACCTCTCTGGCAATATATCTGGTTTCGTTGCCAGAGTACCAGGAGAAATGTCGGTGCCCAGGAAAGGTGAATTGAAAGTTGAAGAAACCAGGAAGTCTTTGTGTTGTGTATACTGCTGCGCTGATGTTGACAATGCTGTGGATGGTGACACCATTGCCACTTGTAGTGCTGGATTATGTCTCAGCACTGGGCAGCCAGGTGATGTAGTTGGTACTGTGGTGGTTCCTGAAGCAGTGCCAGAAGTTGCACTTGACACTAGTGCCAGATGCAGTGCCAGCAAAGTACGATTGGTAATGGTAGGTGCTGGCAAAGTAATGTTGGTGCCAGTAGATGCAAAGACATTCAAAGCAGGCAACTTAAAGCCTTTTTTTTATCCTTTTGAGCCTGGGACTTATTGGGTCTGAAGATGTTTTAGTGACTATTTAAGTAGAATCAGCTTGAGGCATAGATCTCTGTCATGCCGTGCTCTGGCCTTCAGTTTAGCACAGTAAAAGGGAGTTACTCACCTCGTGCAGTAACGAGTGTTCTTTGAGATGTGTGTCCCCGTGGATGCTCCACTCTTGTTGAAGGGTCACCCTGAGCCGCAGATCAGAGCTTTGTAGAGCAGTTTCCCGCATTGGGCCACGCATGCTCAGGAGGCGTCTCAAGCCCTTCCAGCTTCCTGCAGTGCGCGGCCCAACCTCCTCCCTTTTAGTTCATGTCTGCCCGAGTAATTTTGACTCCGAGCAGAGGGGAGGAAGGGAGGGTCGTGGAGCACCCACGGGGACACACATCTCAAAGAACACTCGTTACTGTACGAGGTGAGTAACTCCCTTTTCTTCTTCGAGTAGTTTCCCCATGGGTGCTCCACTCTAGGGGTATGTCTACACTACCCCGCTAGTTCGAACTAGCGGGGTAATGTATGCATACCAAACTTGCTAATGAAGCCCGGGATTTGAATTTCCCGGGCTTCATTAGCATAAAGCTGGCGCCGCCATTTTTAAAAGCCGGCTAGTGCAAACCCCGTGCCGCACGGCTACACGCGGCACGGGCTAGATAGTTCGAACTACGTAGCCATTCCGAACTATCTGTACTCCTCGTTCCACGATTTGGTGGTAGCAGGTGATGTATCCGGTGAAGGATCAGATTGCTCCCCTTGTATTACATGTTGTTATTGAGGAGATGGGGATTGTGGTGGAAGGGACAGCTGAGGCACAGAAGGGCGCTTGCAGGATTTGTGGAGCTTCTGGTGAGGAGTACAGATAGTTCGGAATGGCTACGTAGTTCGAACTATCTAGCCCGTGCCGCGTGTAGCCGCGCGGCACGGGGTTCGCACTAGCCGGCTTTTAAAAATGGCGGCGCCGGCTTTATGCTAATGAAGCCCGGAAAATTCAAATCCCGGGCTTCATTAGCAATTTCGGTATGCATACATTACCCCGCTAGTTCGAACTAGCGGGGTAGTGTAGACATACCCTAGGTGACTACAAAGCAGTATTCAATATATGGCTGGAGGGAGCCAGAGTCAGTGTTTGGCAGTGGTGGAGAGCACTGCTGAGTCATCCCTGAGTTGTGGAAGGATAGCATAATGTTTTGCAAAGGTATGGTCAGAAGACCATGTAGCTGCCTGGAAAATGTCTTTTAAGGGGACATTGCTCAGAAAGGCTGTAGAAGGAGCTGTCACTCAAGTGGAATGCGCTCATGGTGGACGCTGTAGTGGTCTATTACCCAGAGTGTGGCACTTAATTATGCATGTCGATATCCACTTCGAGATTCGTTGTGAAGATATTGGTGTCCCTTTGGATCGTTCAGCGATGGAGATAAAAAGTACGAAATGGTTTTGTTCTTTCTAGGAAGAAGGCCAGAGCCCTCCAGATGTCCAGAGTATGCAGGCTGGCGTCCTTCTGTGAAGAGTGTGGTTTTAGGAAAAAGGTAGGTAGCATGATCGGTTTGTTGAGATGGAATTCTGTACAGACCTTTGGCAAGAATGTCGGGTGGGGTCTAAGTATGACCTTATCCTTCATGAAAACTGTGTAAGAAGGTTCTGACATTAGTGCCCCAAGTTCGCTCACCCTCCTGACAGAGGTGATGGCTAAGAGGAAACAGACTTTCATAAAAAGAAAGAGAAGTGGTATTGTTGCCAATGGCTCTAAAGGAGGTCTGGTGAGGTAGTCAAGAACAAGATTTAGGTCCCATAAGGGCGGTGGGGCCTTATATGGTGGGTACACATTGTAGAGTCCCTTAAGGAATCTCTTCGTGATAGGATAGTTACAAATGGAAAAGCCGTCCTCTGAGGTATGAAATGCTGCTATTGTGGAGAGGTGTACTCTTGGGGTGTGTCTAGACTACATGCCTCCTTCGACGGAGGCATGTAGATTAGCCAGATCGGAAGAGGGAAATGAAGCCGCGATTAAAATAATCACGGCTTCATTTAAATTTAAATGGCTGCCCCGATCTGCCGATCAGCTGTTTGTCGGCAGATCGGGGGAGTCTGGACGCGATGCGCCGACAAAGAAGCCTTTCTTCATCGACACAGGTAAGCCTGGTTTCACGAGGCTTACCTGTGTCGATGAAGAAAGGCTTCTTTGTCGGGGCATCGCGTCCAGACTCCCCCGATCTGCCGACAAACAGCTGATCGGCAGATCGGGGCAGCCATTTAAATTTAAATGAAGCCGCGATTATTTTAATCGCGGCTTCATTTCCCTCTTCCGATCTGGCTAATCTACATGCCTCCGTCGAAGGAGGCATGTAGTCTAGACACACCCTTAGAGAGGAGATTGACAGCCCTGATGTTTTAAGGTCCAGAATGTAGGCTAGGATGGTATTTAGTGGGGAGACACGGGGTTCCACTTTGGCTCGCTGACACCAGTGACAGAATCGTGTCCATTTCTGCTGGTAGATATTTCGAGTAGACTACCTCCTGCTATGGAGGAGGATGTCTTTTACTCGCTGGGAACAGGAATCTTCCATCTCTAAGAACCAGAGAGAAGCCACGCCTGAAGATGTAGGGTACAGAGTTGTGGATGCAGTATCCTGCTGTCGTCCTGAGATAGTAGGTCTATCCGGTATAGTAGAGGATGGGGAGACTGGACCGCTAGCCTGTGAAGGTATGGGTACCAGGTTTGGCGAGAGCATGATGGGGCAATCAGGATGACTAGGGCTTTGTCTCTCAAGATCTTGTGTAGGACTCCTGGGACGAGCGGTATGGGGGGAAAGGCGTAGTGTAGGGGGCTGTCCATTTGATTAGGAAGGCATCCTCCAGAAAGTGTTTGCCAAGTCCCGCATGTGAGCAGAATTGGGGACATTTGGTGTTCTGGGTAGAAGCGAAGAGGTCTATAGATGGCCATCCCCGTTGGTGGAAAATTGAGTTTGTAACCTCTGTATGTAACTCCCATTCGTGGTCTAAGGTGAAGTTTTGACTGAGGGAGTCTGATTTGGTGTTGTTCACTCCGGGTAGGTAAGATGCTATAAGGGTGACTTGGTTTCGGATGCACGAGTTCCACAAATAGCCTCCGTGCGAATAGCCTCCGTGCATAGGGAGCGGGAGAGGGCTCCGCCCTGTCTGTTTATGTAGAACATCATGCAAATGTTGTCCGTTAGGATGCGGATTGTATGATTGGTGATGTCGGAGGCAAAGTGTGCACAGGCATTCCTTACTGCCCTCAATTCGAGGAGATTGATGTGTAAGAGTGTCTCATTTGGGGACCACCTGCCTTGAACTTCGCGACCGTCCATATGTGCCCCCCAGCCGAGCAGGGAAGGATCCGTGGTGATTTGGATAGTGGGTTTGATTTGTTGGAATGGAACCCCCGCTAGAAGATTGTTTGGTACTGTCCACCATCGTAAGGATGCAAGCACGTTTAGTGGGACAGTAAGCCTTTTGTTTCGAGGGTGTCGTGATGGGATGTAAATGGTTGCCACCCAGAGCTGAAAGCATTGAAAGTGCAGGCGAGCATGGTGGACTACGTAGGTGGTGGAAGCCATGTGTCCGATTAGTCGGAGGCATGTAAGTACTGTGGTGGTAGGAATTGTAAGCATCCTGCTTATAATTTCCTGTATAGTTGCAAAACGTTGCTGAGGTAGGTATGCTCGGGCTGTAACTGAGTCCAGGCGTGCGCCAGCGAACTCTATCTCTTGAACTGGGTGCAACGTTGATTTGTCTTTGTTGATTAGAAAACCTAGACGACTGAGGAGGGCTGTGGTTGTATGTATCATAGAGGTGGTTTTGGCATAGGAGGATCCCTTTAGAAGGCAGTCGTCTAGGTAGGGGAATATGATGACATTCTGCCATCTGAGATATGCAGCTACGATTGCTGGTACCTTCGAAAATACCCTCGGAGCTGATGAGAGACCGAAAAGGAGAACCTTGTACTGGAAGTGATCTGGTCCGAGCGCAAAGCGTAGGTTGCGTCTGTGGGAGGGATGGATGGTTATATGGAAATAGGCATCTTGGAGATCGAGGGCTGAGAAGCAGTCCCCTTGATCTAGTGCAGGAATGATTGCGGAGAGAGTGACCATCTTGAAATGCTGTTTCTTGAGAAACTTGTTCAGTTTGCGGAGGTCCAATATAGCTCTCCAACCCCCTGTTCTTTTCTCGGTTAAGCAATGGTTCGAGTAAAACCCTCTCCTGTGGAACTCTCGGGGTACCCTTTCTATAGTTCCAATGACGAGGAGCTGATCGATCTCTTGTTTTAGAAGGGTTTTGTGAGAGTGGTCCCTGAAGAGGGACGAGCTGGGGGAAGGGTAGGGAGAATAGAGGTAAATAGGATGGTATAGTCCATTCGAATTATCTCTAGAACCCAGTGGTTCGATGTTGTGGAATCCCATTGTGGAAGGAATGGCTGCAAATGGTGGGTGAATAGATGGCCATGTTGAACTGGTGCTAGATTGTAAGAGAGGTCTTGCAAGCCCTCGACCAAATCTTCAAATTTGCTGCTTAGATGGTTGGGTAGTTGGAGGGCGGGCCTGGTTGGGGTGCCTTCTGGGACCTCGCTGTCTTGGTCTGGTGTCTTCATAGGGCCTCTGTGGTCGACTGTATTGCCCATATCAGTATCGGTTGTATGAGTTATATGGGGTGTATCGTCTGCATTTGTAGGGCGGCGTGTACATACCCAACGTGTGAAGTGTGGACTTAGAATTTTTGTTGTTATGGAGGATTTCGTCCGTAGTAGCTGCAAATAACTTTTGCTTGCCAAATGGCAAGTCTTCCACTTTGGGCTGGAGTTCGTGGGAAACTCCAGACAACTGGACCCAAGAAGCTCTGAGCATCACCACCGCTGTAGCTGTAACTCGGGCTGAGGTGTCAGCAACATCCATTGCAGTTTGGAGAGTGGTGCGGGCGACCATATGGCCCTCATGGACTATTGCTTTCAAGATAGATCTTTTGGACTCAGGGAGACGTGGCATCAGTTCTCCCAGTTTTGAGTAATTGTCAAAGTCATGATTTGCTATGACAGCGGAGTAATTGGATATTCTGAGTTGTAGGGTGGAAGAGGAGTATATTTTCTTTCCAAAAGAGTCCAACTTTTTGTGGTCTTTGTCTGCGTTGCCCGTTCTGTATTGTAGGAGCTTTGCACATTGTTGTGCTGAGTCTACGACTAATGAATTAGGTTGTGGGTGCGTGAAGAGAAAGTCGTTGTCTTTTGAGGGAACAAAGTACTTTCTGTCAATTTTTTTATTAGTTGGTTGAATGGATGCGGGTGTCTTCCACAAGTCTTCCGAGATCTCCATGATTGCCTTATCTATTGGCAGGGCAATCTTGCTATGTAATGTAGATGTAGATTTTGTAGTAGTTGGTATTGTTTCTTTTGCACCTCTTGCAGGGAGATGTGCTGGCTTGTCGCTACTCTCTTGAATAGTTCCTGGAAATGTTTTAGATTGTCAGTTGCTACAGTGTCTGATGGTACCACGGAGTCATCCGGTTGTGCACTGAGGGTATCAGAGTGTGTGACATTTACTGAATGAATGTCTGATTCATTGTCCGAAATCTGTTCCACCTCTTCCTTCGACAGGCTTGCTGGTGATAGAGGTTGTGGTCGAGGCAAGCTTCTCCGGGATGGAGTGGAGCGAGCTGGGGAGCGGTGTCTGTATGGCTCCCAGTGATCCCAGGGCCCCCATTGTGGTGGATAAGGCGGGGGTGGGTAAGGCCAGTATGGGTGCCATGGGCTCTGCTGTGGTGGAGCCCTGTAATGGTTGGAGCGAGACTTCCTAGGCGATGCATGCCGCGAGGAATACACCATGTGATGGTCATCATCAGGAAGGGGAGCGTCTTGAAGGGACAAAGGTGATATAGACCTGGGAGGGGACTGTTTTGATGGAGACCTCCCAGGTGAGTAAGACGTGGAAGGCAGGCATGGATACTGATGCCTGCTATGAGTGTCAGTTTCCTGCTGCGGCTGCTCCATAGCAGCCTCATCTGGATGCTTATCTGTTTGTGCTGTAGGCACCAGTGCAGCGTCATGCTGCTTAGTTGTAGCTGGTGCCGGCTTAGCAGGATGAAGGTTCTTGTGCTGCGGTGCCGTAGCTTTAATCGGTACTGTAGCTTTAAGCGGTGCCAGTGCTTTTGGCAGCGCTGGGGCTGGAAGCGGTGCCGTGGTATGAAGCAGCACCGCGGTTTGAAGCGGCGCCGGCTTTTCCTGCCGGGCTGACTGCCTGGAGCACTCCGGGGACGGCTCTGAGGTTGCGCGCATCGGTCACGGTGCGGAGTGTGAGGATCGTCCTCCTGCCTTAGTGGCAGGGGTCCTCATAGTGTGCTGTGCCTCTCCCCTGCGTTTTGGGGAGGAGGAAGCTGGAAGAGAGTGGGATGAAGAGGCTCTCTGTCTTGGCTTGCTCTTGGAGGTAGGGGGGGGCTCCTGCCACGCTGTTGCCTGTCCCTCGGTAGGCTGAAACGCCTTTTCAAATAAGAGCATTCTCAAGCGGAGCTCACGGTCTTTCCTGGCTATCGCTGTGAGTCAATTACAATGAGTGCAGCTGTGGGGAGAGTGAGTTTCCCCCAGGCAGCGAATGCACTTTGAATGGCCATCTGAAGCAGGCATAGGCTTGTAGCACTGGTCACATTTTTTAAACCCTGAGTAGCCGGATATGGCCAGTTTCCTCCTCCTTCTCCTCACTCTGTTGTTTGCTTTTCGTTGTCTTATTTATTTTTCTCCGTTGTTATCGGTGTTGTGGTTTGTCTCTTTTCTTTTCTTTTTTTTTTAACTAGCCGGGAGAACTCCGGTTCACCAGGTCCCTGGTTTATTCTTATTACTAGTTGGGTTTTTTTTGTAAGAAAGAAGGGAAAACTAACTTGGAATACAAGAGGGGAAACGACTGTGCCTAAACTAACTAGTGGGGAAGTAGTCAGGAAGTCTGACAGGGAGCTCCTGTTTGCTCCGTCCGCTGATGAGGGCAGGAAGGGTACGTCTAGACTACAGGCTTCTGTCGACAGAAGTTCTGTCGACAGATACTGTCGACAAAACTTCTGTCGACAAAGCGTGTCCAGACTACATTGAGTTCTGTCGACAAAGCAAGCTGCTTTTGTCGACATGGTAGTCTGGACGCAAAGGACAATTTCCATTCAATAAATCCTTCTGTCGACAGAAACTCTGTCGACAGAAGGTGTTATTCCTCGTAAAATGAGGTTTACATACGTCGACAAAACTGCTGAGTTCTGTCGACGTTATGTCGACAGAACTCAGCGGTAGTGTGGACGCAGGTATAGTTTTGTCGACAAAAGTCCACTTTTGTCGACAAAACTCTGTAGTCTAGACACACCCTTAAAGAGTAACTGAAAGGGAGGGGGTTGGGCTGCATGCTGCAGGAGGCGGGAAGAGCTCGAGACGCCTCCTGAGCATGCGTGGCCCAACAGGGGAAACTGCTTTACAAAGCTCCAATCTGCAGCTCAGGGCAACCCTTCACCTACAGTGGAGCACCCACAGGGACACTACTCGAAGAAGAAGGACATTTTTGTGAAACGTATGCCTCACCAAGGCAGTAGACATATTAAGCATGTTTGTCAAAGATGGTAATAGGATCCTTACATGAGGAACAGCACTTAAAGCTGGGTGAGGCATGGCAAAGAGTACCACTATATAACTATAACTAAAGAACTTGGAAGAATTTTTTTTAACTAGAATGAAGACCAGTTAAAAAGGGAAAACTAGCTAACTACAGGTAAGAACTGTATAAACTGGGTTTACTTATCTAAAATGTGAGATGAGGTAGGGAACACTGCCAATCTCCATCTGTGATCAAAGGCAGAAGAGAAGGAATTGAGGGTAGAGGAGCCTTACGCATGCGCAACACCTGCACAGTAGGAGCGTGGGGCTAGAGGCGCGTGCATGTGCGGCTCTAAGGACATTGTTGTGAAGACTGGAGAATGGGCTCGGTGGGGGTGCACTGACCTGATGTGGAGCATGTTGGGGAAATCTCTTGAAGAAGAAGCAATCTTGTACCTGGAACAGCACCTTCCACTTCCTGTGGAAGTGGTGAAATACCAGATTTTGTTGGATCCATGGTGTGCACTGCTCTAGTAACTCCTTTCTGAGAAGTCTAGGAAGGAATTTTCCCTTCATCACCAGAATGACCCAAGTGGGAAACATTTTTTCCACCTTTCCCATGCAGCAGGGGTGAGGAACCTCAGACCCAGGGGCTGGATGCAGCCCCCAGCTTGCCTGGATCCAGCCCCTGAGGCTCTGGGCCCCACCCCCCCAGCATAGGGGAGCCTGGGCTGGTGCTACATCCTCCTGCTGTCCCTCTGGGGGCTGGAGTGTACAAAATCTACTAGGCTTGGCCCTCCCTAGGCTCTGGTGTGCAAGGGAAATGTGGGGAGGGTCTTTCTCCTTCTCAGTCAGGGGCCACAGTGAGGGTGTTTTCCCTACTTCTCACTTGAGTGCAGATCCTGATTGATTTTTCTGTAGGTCAGTGGCCCCTGACCCAAAAAAGGTTCCCACCCCTGCCATACAGGTTCAGGGAGAAGGGCTAAGGCGGGGGAAAACATGAAATGGGAGTTAAGCTATGATGTCACAACTCATTATGTAAACATGTACTGTGTACGGAAGGGATACAGTGACTAAATAAAATGGATTGGAAAAGATTTAAAGAATTACTCTTTAAAGGAGCAGAAATGAGTGGACTCAGGGAGCTAAAGACCTCCTCCTCGATAACTCCCACTTAACATTCATGCTGGGGGGTTAGGGTGTGAGGGCTGGATGGTAAGGTCCCAGCAGTGGGTTGGCTGGGGATCCAGATGGGTGAGCGGGAGGAAACCACCTCAGTATTGAATTAATTATGCAATTACCTGCATTATACACCTTCATCTGCTGGATGCTCACAGACATTTAATAATTAAGTTGCAGCCTAAATAAACCACATTCAGTGTTTCCTGTCTTATTGCTAAGTAACTCAGCTTTATAATTGGCCAGCTGTTCCTAGGATTGTTAGGCCAAGTAAAGAATTGGGGGCAGCCATTCATCTCTGGGGTACCATCATCACTCCTCACTGTCTCTGGCCTTGTCTATACTTATGGGAAGATCAACACTCTGGAGATTTATCTTCTGGGGTTTAATTTAACATATCTACTAGAGACCCGCTATCTTAAATTGAATTTATCGTGTAGTGTAGGCCTAGCCTATCACACAGCAACCCCAACTGAACCATTAAAATTGCTAGAGACTTCAGTTACATTTACCTCTCAGAGCTGTTGCAGTGAGAGAGAGATGGACTGGTGTGAGATTAAGAGTAGAAAATATTGTGGAAATCCGTGTCTCCATTCCGGCTTTAAGTTCTATTTTAGAGCTGTCTGCTGAGATTTTCTTCTCTGCACATACCATTCAATATCCCAGGATGAAACACAATTGAGAATGAAACTTCATTCCTCTCACTGGAACATCTACAACATGTAACCAGTCTGACACAACCCCTCCTCCCTTTCCACTGGCATCTAGCTGATCGGACATATTCCTCTGCTTTCTCCTTTTCCCTTGACCCTGCCTCTCTTAAGTACAATTTATGTTAAGTCCTTATGCCTTTGGTATATTAACCCATAGTATTTACATTAGGTTCTTTTAGTATATCAAGAAGTATACTTTATGGCAGATTTCGGATTACTTACAGCCATAAAGTTGAATTTTACCTAGAAACCATCTTGTTCATGAATATGTATGTAACCTGTGGAATGTGTGTGAGGTGTGACTGAGAAATATCCAACCAGAAGGGCAGTTTAGGATCCATGACCTTTTAAGGCATACAAAGGTCCTGAAAGTAGATAAATTAACTGACAAGCAGTCAGGAAGATCATCTCCTTTTGGAAGGGATGTAACAGCATGTGAAACCTGGGACTGAATCAGAAGTAGTAGCCCTCCTGTGGATCCAAGGGACTCAAGGGATAGCCATGAGCCTCGTGGTCAGTCTCGGGGAAGCTGATACCTGGCCAGCTCAAGCTACCTGTGAAATTGGAAGTTACCTACTCCATGTCTGCAGCCTACCTTCAACTGTTAGTATGAATGCGATGTGTGTATATTACCTTATCCTTAAGAATCTGTATTAATAAATTACCTTTAGTGCTGCTTCAGCACACCCTTTGTTTGGGTTATTTCCTTGGCTGGTCCAGGGACTGGTAACTCAACACACTGCATCCATTGTGCTCCTGCTAGTCATATTGCACCTGAAAAAGGCTATCTGAGAAGAGACTGAGATCTGCAGGTACTGAATAGACCAGTGGTGTGAGGATTTTTCTGTCTATGAGTACAAATTGATAGGGCTTAATGGGCACAGTGTTTGAATAAGAAACGTGCAAGCAAACTTTGGTTCTCTATATAAAGTGTCTGTGCCCCAACAACAAGGCTTAGAGTGAACGATGAAGTAATTCAGGCATCAGATTATACACAGCTCATGAATGAGCCTTCTTCTACATCAGGATGTGTGAAGAACTCTGTGAACATATACTGAAGTTTCCCATGAAATAATCCACAAGTGTCTGACCACTAAAAATGCCAGTTGGGCTAGGAGGAATAAGAACTTGTTCGGCAGAAGAGGCAACATGGAAGACCTACTGAGGTATTTCAGTAGTAACTAAAGAGAGGGGATTTTCACTCTGACAGCCAGCCTCTGGGGTAGCGCAACCCACAGTGCTAGCCAAGCTTTCATGGCCATCTGTCACAGAAGTTATTTTCAGCCTAATCAAGTCCAGATGTATCAACATTCATTTTCCTTCCATCTGACAATAAACACAGAGGCTGTGTCTACATTGGTGCGATCTTGTGCAAAAGCAGTTGCTTTTGGGCAAAAACTTGCTGCCAGTATACACTGGCCGCGAGTTCTTGCACAAGTACACTGACGTTCTAATGTATGAAATCAGTGCTTCTTGCGCAAGAACTCTGATGCTCCCGCTTAGGAATAAGCCCTCTTGCTCAACGGTTCTTGTGCAAGAGGCCAGTGTAGACAGGCAACATGAATTTCTTGTGCAAGAAAGCCCTATGGTTAAAGTGGCCATCAGAGCTTTCTTGCGCAAGAGAGCATCTACACTGGCATGGATGCTCTTGCGCAAAAGCACATCTCTTGTGCAAATGCACATGCTAGTATAGAGGCTCTCTTCTGGAAGAGTTTTTGCACAAGAACTCTTCCGCAAAAGTGTTCTTGCACAAGATCGTGCCAGTGTAGACGTAGCCATATAGTTTAAGAAAATAACAATTTACAAACTCACGATAAAAAAAAAACCTAATAAAGTGGAAATTTCCATACGTTAAAACAAGATTCAATAGAATTATACAATGCTAAAATAGAGCAGTATTTCCTCATTTCAAGATGAGTGTGCAATAATGCAACATTTTAAAATGTCTTGTTTTATTTCACAGCACATTCTAAATACTGAGATCTCTATCTATTACTAAATTAAAATAATCTGTGTGCACACAAATAATTATTCATTATAACTTAAAAGAAAATAATTGCATAATATAAATGTCCATACCCCAGGTAGAATCTGAAGTGAATTATTGTCCATCCATAATTCTTTCAGGTTTTGTATTTGTTCCAGAACCTCAGGCTAGCCAGAAAGAAAAAAAAACAAACAAAAAAAAACAGTGCAATCGACACACTCATTAATTCTGTATTTGTTCAAATGGTTTCCCTGTCTCTCTTCCTTCTGTATAAATATATTAATTATCAATATCAGGCTTTCAGAAATAAAATTAATTAAGCAGTACAGTTCTTTAATGTATATACAATATTTTTGTCAAATGGTATATGAAATCTCAGAAAGCTCTCTAGTAGAAATGGATGCAAAGGCCTTAGAAGTCTTTGATGCAATTAGTGTAGTATCATCTGTCAAAATGTAACTTCTGAATGAACCAAGGAATAGAAATCAGCACTGTGGAACTTCAAGATAGATGTGTTGACTTGAAAGACTAGGGTTGGTTTGAAGAGTAGGTTAAATTTTAATTTTAGCATAATATAAAGTGTTAATAGTGACGGTAACACAGCATTGTATGCTTGCTGAGCTACTGAAGCAACTAATACACTTCTAAATTATCTATATCTCCCAAATCCTCATTCACTGTAGTTCACATACACCTTATTCTCAGTAGTTGGTATATACCAATCTATCCAGTTAAAATTAAAGTCAGACTCTAAAGCAGAGAAAAAGAGCAGCTTTAAAGCAATAATTTTTAGGGTCCACTTTTTTCAAGACTAGAAATCTTTAGTGATAGCAAGATCTTCTCCCTAGTATCATATGTCAGGTGTGCTTCAGCTTTTAAGTCAAATTTCTGCTTCTGAAAAAAACTCCAAAAACCAACTTTATTAGGAAGCTTCAAATACTTGCATCATGTAAGATTGGGCAAACTTTCATTAATGAAACTGATATTAATTTCATTGGCTTAATATTTTCTATTATAGTGGAAACTGGACTATTAAAATAGAACATTTGTCTATTGGTAGTACTGATTTTAGTACATATTTGCAGTGAATTTTTGCTTTTTTGTAAACATCTTCCATAAAGAAAAACTAAAAAGAAATATTTGGCCTAGTTGAATGTGATAATGGAATATTTTGTTTAGTTGACCAGAGCAGAAATGCTTGACTGCATTTCCCCATCAGTGCCTTAGGAAAGTTGTTATTTAAAGTCCCATTCTCTCCTATTAACCAGTGTCACAAGACAGGGCTTCCTCTCCAGCTTTCAAAGACTTACAATTACCCCTGCAGTCTTATTTTTAGGCTGACTTTTATTGTCTATACTTAAACAAGCAACCAACCAAAACCAGTTTCTCAGCTCACTCTTTGCATCTCAAGTTTTCAGTGCCTCCCTGCCCAGGGCACTCTGGCACTCCTGCTTCCAGCACCTTCTCTGACTCACTCTCCTTCAGTAGTTCTTTCTCATGACCAGAATTTGCAATCAGTAAAAAAATTTTAAATTACAACTTTTTTGTTCCAATTTGGGACAAAAACAAAAATCAAAACATTGCAATTTCCTGTGTGATAACAATTCTGAATTTTGCTCAGTTCTAGTACTATGCAGCTTATTTGCTAAATATAGATCTTTGGGGAGAGGAGTATCAATGAATTTTCCTTAACAGACTGGTTTTTGCAAATGTTTTTACACACATATTTCAAACTATGTATTAATATTAATTTGATTTGTGATGTAAAAACTGTTTAAAAGATTTGAATCCATATTTTTTACATCTGGAACTCAGAGAGAAAGACTTGTACAACCCCCTCTCCCCTTTTTTTTTTTTTGCTACTGAACCATTTATGGTATTTGAAAAGGAGAGTTTTATCTGAAAGTGGGATGGAATGATAGGGTGGTTATTCAGTCTTGCTTCATCGCAAAGAAAAAAGAAAAATATCTGTCTTCTCCTGTAAAATACTGTATACCAATAATCTGCTGCTTTACACACACCGTACAGGTAGGCACCCATCGTATTATAAAAAGTTGTGATTTAGGTATTAGTGTGATGGCACTATAAAAATACCAGAGGGTATGTCTACACTACCGAGTTTTTTTTTGAAAAACGGCTGTTTTTCTGACAAAACCTGAGTAACATCCACACTGCAATCGCATTCTTTCGAAAGAAAATTGAAAGAACAGAGGGGTTTTTCTGACATTGGTACTCCTCATTTTATGTGGAAGAAGCCTTTTTCCAAAATGTGTGTGTGAACACAGAGGAGGGAGTTCTTTCAAAAGAAGAGGCCTCCAGGAAAAAGCACAGGTACCCTGGTGGCCACTCCATCCATAGTAATCACAGCTGAAATGTGAGATAGCATCATGCTCTCTTTCAGAAGAAGTTTTTCTGAAAGATCTTTTCCATAAAAGCTTCTACCGAAAGAAGCCTGCAGTCTAGATATAGACTGACACACACTGATAGAGAAAAGGGACTTAGTGCCTGATAAATGTGCTGGATTAATATCTCCTGTAGGTGAAATAATCAATTTATCCACAAAATAAGCACAACAGAGATCATTTTACCTTTCCTCACATTACCCCATATAAGTGCCTCATCCCTGACATAATAGAAAGACACCTATAGATGTTGTTAAATCAGTTCTGTGCCTCTTTACTGAGGCTGAGTATAATTTCAAAGTTGCTCTAGTAACTAGGCATCTAAGTCCCATTTTCAAAAATGCCTTAGGCACGTAGGACCTTTACTGAAAGCAATAGGACTTAGACTCCTAACTCACATAAGTGCTTTTGAAAAATTTACCCAGCTATTAACTATGCCACTTAGTGCCAAATATAGTGGTAGCTTTGGAGATATTAACAAAAATAACAATGATGGGATCACCAATT